>NW_028258412.1:2500000-3750000 GCF_053883595.1 Heterocephalus glaber | reverse complement strand
TCCAGTTTATATTAAATCCCTCCCTTTTTATGCATCTCCATCCCCAAATACCCTGCCTCAAACAAGGACATTTCATTGCCTGTGTTTCCTTATCCCTATCCTATGTTCCAGCTGTGAGCTCCTCAGGAGAAAGCTGTGCCTTATCCAACTCTGTATTCCCAGAATAAATGTACAACATTAAAAAAATAAAAGAATCTGTGGAGAGGCCCACAGGAAAGAGCTAATCCTGTGGACTGGAGCTGTAAGGAGGAATGCCAAAACCCTCATAGGGCACAGACTTCGTAGCCTGCCAGTGTGAGGACATGCTCCTCTGGATTCCTCCCAGTTCTGGCCATCACCCGTCCCTACCCAGCCCACTTTTAGGAACAGGAGATGGGAAGACTGAGCCACACCCTTATTAAAATTCAGGCCTTTGCTCATTGTGAATGGGAACAGATGAATCTGAGATCATCCTTGGCAAGAAATGCTAGGAAGCAGAATGCTCCTTTTTGGAACTTGATGGCCAAATCTTAGTACAGCTTCTGGCTTTGTTTCCATCCTGTTGACACCTGTAATAGTTGTGAAAAGTTTGAGATTATCATTGGGCCCTGATGCTTATAAGTGCTCCTGGCTCACTGGATAGAAGACAATAATGGAAGCTCGTGTCCATGATTCTGCTGAGGTGAGCATTTTTGGGTACAGCATCTTGGCTAGGATGTCCCAGAAGACAGGAAGTAGCCACTTCCTGTTTAGACAGGAAATTGAGAGAACCATACAGGAAGTCTTTTTTTTTTTTTTCAGAGCAGGGGTGGTTTGTGGATTCATAGACGTTTTCTTCTATGAGGCAAGGTATATTGTCCTTTCCTAGATTTCATTTAAAACAGCTTCTCATCTCCTTTTGTTGAGAGAACTTTTAGAACAAGGAAATAAAGAAGACAGACTGCAAGAAAGGCAAAATTAGGACATTTTAGGAGCCTCTACATACTTCTGAGATGAGTGTTTCATAATAATCCAGCCACACATCCTAGCATATCTCCCTTCTTGCCACTGGCACAAGGAAGTGACATGCTTACCTCACTTTAAGAGAATTCAACAGATGGATACCTAACTTATTCCTCTAATAAAATGGGTCCTCTTAAAACAAACATGGAATAAACAAGGGCCCCAGTGCATGTGAAAAGTATTCTGGCTTTAGAATGGATTTTTAAAGCACCTTTTTCAAAGTAATGTTTGAAATTTATATAATTAATAAAGCTTGTGTGCTAGACACTATTCTAAGTACTTTGCCAATTCTCATTAAATTCTGGCGTCAATCCAGTGAGGAAGTTCCTGTTTTTCTCCTCATTTTACAGGTCAAAAAATTGAGATACAAAGAAATAATGGCTTGTCCAAGGCCATCTAGGTATTAAACATCCAGATGTAAACCCAGGCTGCTGGGGAGAGAGTCTATGGTCCTGATTGCTACATTTTTCCTGCTCTCTGATGGGAAAGAAATTGGCTGGCACCTGGCTCTGGCCAGGCGGGGAAGATTCATGCTGTCATTTATAATGGGGTGGACTTCTAAAAAGAATAGTCTGCCCTGGGTCATTTTCCCTTCTTGTCTGTCCTGCTCATCTCTAGAGTTTATAATCTGGGAGAAGGATTAGTCAGCTTCCCACTACTATAACAAAGTACCTCAGCTAATTGACTTATAAAGAGAAAAAGGTTATTTTGGCTTACTGTTTTAAAGTGTCCAGTCTGTGATCAAGAGGTCATTGCTTTGGACCCTTGGAGAGGCAGCACATCGTGGCAGGAGCACATGGCTGACAAAAATGCATCCCTCATCAGCCAGGAAGCAAAGTGGAAAAGGAAGAGACCAGGAGTCTTGCTTGCTTTCTAACTGCTGGGACAAAATACCCAATACTCACAACTTGAAGTAAGAGAGATTTATTTTGGTTCATAGTTGCAGTGCATGTGGTAGGTTCAGTCCATGGTCAGCTGGCTCTAAGGCAGGAAGACCATGGTGGAAGGACCAGGGCAGAGGAAAAAACCACTCATGTCATGGTAACTAAGAAGCAGAAAGTGAAGGAAGGAGCTGGGGTGGGGGGAGATAAGCCCTTCCGCGCTACAGCCCCAGTCATTGCCTGTTCCTTGCGAGACCTACCTCCTCTGACACAGTCAGCTATGAGCTCCCCAGTGGATTAATTCACCAGTGAGTACAGCACCCCCAGGATCCAATCACCTTTAAAAAGCCCAGCTTCTAAACATATGAGACTTTGGGGGGATGTTCTAATCTGTACCATAGGACCATCCTCACACAATCCCCTTCAAGGGAACATCCTCAGGGACCTAGGGACCTCCCACAAGACCCCGTCTTTAAGGATCTCACCACCTTCCAGTAGTGCCACACTAGGGAGCAAGCCATTAGCAATGGGGAACACTCATCCAAACCAAAGCAAGAGGCCTGGGCCTTTCCAACTCTCCAGGGCCTGGTACCCTGCAGATGCTCAGAGAAGTGTTTGGTGAGTGAGTAATGGGTAAGAGAACCAGCTGTGAATCTCTTGGCAGTGATTCTCACTGCTCCAACTAGATATACACAGGCCAAAGAAAGAGAGGAACTGAGGCTGTTATTTGAAAACTTAATCCAAAGCTTTTCTTGATTTGATGACGATCACCCTTGGATATACAAGTTTGGAAATTCTATAGGGGACTGCAAACCACTTGAGTGCAAAGTTCACCTTTGAGCGATCACTGGGGCTCCAGTACCTTGCACAGTGTTGGCTGTAGGAACGTTCTGCCTTTGCAATGCAGGGGCACTGAGGGGTGACGGCAGTGGACACATGAACAGCGGGTAGGGTGTGCACTGAGCATGTCTCAGAGAGCTTGCTCCAGTGCTACGGGACAGGACACTGAGGGTTTCCTTCTGCAGGGTCAGGTGGGCCTGCAGCTCTGTGTTGCTAGCCAGGTGATGCTGAGAGGACTGGTCTTTGGACTTTGCTTTGGGAGCCATGGTCTTGTAGACTGGCTCGTTGCCCTTCCATCTCTGCGGCACACTGAAATCACCTGCAGGAATTTCATCAGTGCTGATTCCCAGGCTCCTCCCTGGAGATTCTGTTGAGGTAGAGCTCACCAGTGGCTGGGATCTTCTAGCAGAGCCTCCAAAACTAGTCCTTCCTGCTTCAAATGTGCAGAGCCTCAAAAGAGCTGGGTCAGCATTCATCTTTTTTCCCCTGACCTTGACAGTTTTGTGGCTTAATGGGGCACAGGGCTCAGCTGTGACTTAGCTCACCTTGGAGCCCCAATGTCCATGCCTCTTCTGGTCCCCCAAAGCCACCTCTGCAATGGCATGCGGTTGTTGCTGGCCACGTCCTGCTTCCTACAGATGCCGGGTTTGCTTCCTGACACCCGGAGTCTCCCTCCTGGCCTTGCCGGCCGCCCTGTGTGTAGTGCTGTCTAGAGGAGCAGATACTGTAGCATTTCCAGCAGGCCTCGAAGCTAATGCCCCGAGGAATGGATTCGGAAGGGCCTGCTTCTTTGTTCACTGAGAGGAAGAGAGTGAATTAATACTCGATGAAAACCTTCAGAGGACCCGACCGAATCAGGGCTAGAGGGAACTTGGTGGCTAAATCAACAGATATAAACACGCCCTGTCACTTTTCTTTATTTGGTACATTGGAGAGATATTTTCCTGTTCAAACGAAGTCAGAAATCCACTTGGTCAAAAGTCGGTGGGAGAGCTCATCACCATTGCCTCTGAAAACTCTGTTGGGGGCAGAAGAAAAATGACCCTGGCCCCCAGCAGAAGGAAGTTGAGGGAGAAAGGCCCAAGGGGGCGGGATGGGGACTGCCTGGGGCAGAGGCTGTGGGATTTTTCACAAAGGTCCAAGCTTTTACAAACAGAAGCTGTGACTCCAGAGGCCAAGCCAAGGGTCTCTCTGGATTTAAGGAGAGAAAGGACCCAGTTCCCACTGCTTCAACTGCAGCCTCAGGCCGCCCTTTCCAAAGCCCACCCGGAGAACACAGAAAGCTGAGGCGGCGCCCTGCCAGGGGTGGCGCTGAGTTGGCGCCTTTCTCTCCTGGCAGCCTGGGTGAGAGGGAATATCCTGCACAGCCGGAGCCACGCGTCAGCCTACTCAGCTGTGTGACCTCAGAAAAGTCAGTGGGCCTCTCTGAACCTCATTTTCCTTTTCTGTGAAAATAGGAGGAGCAGAGCTGTGATGGTGAGGAGTCCTTGAGAAGATGTAGGTGCCTGGTGCCTGCAGGGACTTGAGCCTGAGTCTGGGAGGGTGAGGATGTGGGGGTCACAGAAGGAAAGGGAAGGGAGAGGTGGAGAAAAGCCCAGAGGAGATGCCAGCTGGCATTTTATCGGGCTCCTCCTGCCCCAGGGCCTTTGCATGAGCTGAGCTGTCCTGCTGCTTGCAGCACCCTGCCTGCTCCCTCTCCCCCAGCCTGCCTTCCTTTGTGTCTCATCCTGATGTCACCACCTTGGGAGGCTTCCTGATCCCTACCATGTCATTACCCTCCTGGGACACAGTGTTCCAGGTTCCAGCCGTTTCCCCTCCTATCACTGTGCCTTTGACATTTGCCCACTGACCATTAGGATGAGACCATACAGCCAAGGCAGGGCCATGTCTGTCTGCTCACACTGCCCAGCACATAGCAGGGCCCTATAAATATGAGCTTGATTACTCAATTTATGGAGCTCATGCCAGCTCCCTGCCCTCCTTAACACACCCAGCAAGGCTAAGTCCCCATAGGGCACCAGCTGACTTCAATTAATGCCCATAACAATTTTCCTGTTCACAATTATATGCATCACTTATACCGACAGAAATAAAGGACCAGAGAAGGTAAGGGGCTTGCCTGAGGTCACACAGCCATGGTCAGGCACAGTGCAGCTGGGATTAGAATCCAGTGCTTCTTCTGGGCTCCACCTTCAGTTTGGAGACAGAACTTGGGGCTCAGACACAGGAGCCTTGGGACTCAGGAGCCTGGCCTGGGTTTGGGGCTGGGTTTGGATGTTGCTGCATCTGGTTCTGGGAAGGTCTCAAGGCCAAAATGGGAACAGGTCAGAAGGAGCAGCGGAGCACCCAGCCAGTGTGGGGAAAGAGGTCAACAAGCCTAGGCAAGGCCTGGCAGGTCGCTTTCCCTCTCTGAGCCTCAGTTTCCTCATCTAGAACATAGGATAGCATTATTTCCTCAAGGGTCTGATCTTGGGATCTGTCTTGAGCCTGGCTCAGGTGGAGTATTTTCAGGGTGAAATGAGCTGGGAGGAGGGAGAGAGAGGTGACAAGATAGAGGAACCAAATGCCAGAACAAAATTACAGGTTTGACTGGCTGGGAAGAGAAAGTAGATCACTGGGAATGGTCATAAGCACGAGGGCAAGAGCAATGGCGGCCTTTTTACTGCACATGACCTAACACCATGCTCCCTGTTTGACCTCCCAGATCTCACAGACTCCTGACCAGGTTCTTAGAGGTGCAGATTATGCATCTATTTTATAGATGAGGAAACCAAGATTCAGACATGTTAGCCAGTTTGCTAACCCCAGTGAGTATCATGCTCTCTTGGGACCTCAGAGACTTGCTGGTTCCTCCCTGACTGAACCTGTGGACACAGTGAGACATCCCTGAGACCCCAGCCCTGGCATAGGAGTGGGGGGGCTCCTCTGGGCTCCACAGTCCAGGAGTCAGCTGATGAAAGGCAGGGCCATTCCTCACCAAGCCCCTCACTATCCTGGGGCCAAGGGAACAGGCTGGGGGTTTGCCAGGTGGGTTTCGAGGTCACCAAGGCACAGAGTCCTTGCCCTCAGAGGCCCAGGCTCTGGTCTGGCCAAGTGTGACCCAGATCCAGGCTCTCATTTGAGGAAAAGCCAAAATCTCAGCAAATAGCACCTCAGTCCCCCCAGGCCATCGGATCAAAGCCTCAGCGTCACCTCCCCTGCCCCCAGTCCAGCCAGGGGCCCTCATTCTGATTTAATTTCATCTGCAAAGATCTCGTTTTGAATAAGTTCAAGTGCTGAGGTTGTGGTAACTTTGAGGGCAGAGGGAAACACTATTCCACCCCTACGTTGTAAGGAGAAGCCAGACTCCTCGACATTTTGTCTGGACAGCTAATTGATAACCACATGAGTGATCTCAGTAGCATGTACACCCTGTTCCAAGGACTTGCACAGAGTACTTCACTTTGTCTTCAACATGACAACCTTTCTGGGCACATGAATCCCTATTTTACAAATGAGCAAACTGAGGGTCACAGAGCTACAGGCCCCGGTCACCCAGCCGTGTGATCTGCATGGGCCACAGGCACTCAGGTCTCACTGTGGAGATCCAGTGGGGCAGGCAGGGCTGTCGCTTGTCCTGTGACCCACATGACCAGTGCCGTGGGTGCGGGGTTCAGGGAGGGGACATTGCCCCTGGGTAGGCCGCCCCCCCCAGGCTCCTGTCCCTGACACCTCCTTGGCCAGGCTAGGCAGCCAGCAAGTAAACAGTGTCTGAAACCTTATTCTCATTAGGCTAATTTACGAATAAATTACCATATTCAATGGCCTTATTTTTACTGCTCGTTAACAGGCCCATGATAGGATGATAATTACGGGATTTTAAGTGGCTAATGGCAGCTGGGGCGTCAAAAGCAGTTTTTACGAATCTGTTTATGGCAGCGAAGGTGACAGGAGGGGAGGGACATTGAAATGTTGAAATCACACTTTGGGAAAAGAAGCTTTAATTGTTCAGTATTTATTAGAGAGGAGGGAAGGCTGTAATTTAAAAAATGAAACTCTGAAAAACAAAGGAAATTCATTAGTTTCCCCCCAGGCGCTGTGACCTTCAGGGAGTGAGCCCCTAAATTCAGGGCTGAGGTAAGACAGGACAGGTCTGGCCAGCCCGGCACCTGTTTCTGTGGGTCAGGAATCCCATCCCGGCTGTGAACTTCCGGGAGACCCTTCTCTCTGCCTGGCTGCAGAGACCCCAGGCTGGGATCCAGGGAACCATTCTGATTCCCGAGAGCTGAGTATACACTGGTAGTGTAGACACCAGATGCATCTTAGCTCTCTTTTTGTCTGGTTCCCCTGCTAAATTATACCTGCATTATTTAATCCAAATCTTTGCAATAATGTGAAGAGCTAATAATCATTCCTAGCATACATTGAGCACTTGCTACATGCTGTCTACATATGAATTCACTTCAACAGGTTACCCCACAGGATTGGTTCCTATCATCCTCATCTCCTGCTTACAGAGGTGGAGACTGAGGGCACAGAGTGGGTGGGCAGCTGCTCCGGGGTCCCACAGCCCGGGTGGGACTCACATGTGTGTGATATACCCGGGCCCTGCTTCTTTTATCACCTCTCTCACTGAACTCACAGCAGGTGCGCAGTGGACTTTGGGGCACCGGGTTAGGCAGGAACGGAAGCTCAGAGAGGGCAAATCGCTTGCCTGGGTCATGGGGTGTGAGTCCCTGGGTGGGAACCTCTAGTCCAGAGTGACAGTGGACTCCTCTGACAGGGGACTCCCTGAGGTGGAGGGGGAGGAGGTGGCTTGGGAAGGGACTCTGGATGTTTTAGTGGGGTGCTTTGGGGCCTGGTGCCCTCTTGGTGAGAACCAGTCCCCGGTCCTGCGATCCTGCCCACCTGCCCGCCCCCCTTCCTGCCGCCCGTCCGACCAATCCATCTTCTCCTCCGCTTTAGTATGCAGCCCTCGGAAAACAAACAGCAGCAGCCTGACAGTGGGAATAAATATCGCAGCGATGTTGATTAGCATTTGATCCCAGCTGGGTCTCCGGGAGCTGAAGTACTGGAATGTCTTGGCAGTTTTTTAATGCTGAATAATTTGATTAGATCAGCGAGTGAGCCTGCTGCTCCTGGAGAGATAAACCCTCCGGGACTCTGGGGAGCCGGAGCCCAGCCACCCTCCTCCGGCCCTCTGCACCCGCAGCCCTCCACCTGCCCCTCACCAGCCCTCTTCGCCTTTCCTCTCAGTCCGCTCCACTCTCCCCTCGCCCTGCTTTTCTTTTTCTCTCCAGCCATGTCTGCCTGCTTCTTTCCTTTTCTTCCCTGTGCCATCTTCCCCGCCTTCACTCGGTCCTCTCCTTTCTCTTCAGGATTCCCGGCTCTTCTTTTTCTTCCTCTCTGCAGCTCCCCTGCCCTCCTCCCCTCCCTCCCCTCCTTCCTTGCTTTCCTTCTCTCTCTCCATCTGTCTCTTTCTCTCCCCCTTTCTCCCTCCACCCCCTCTCCTCCCTCTCTGCCCTCTTCCCTTTCCTTCCCTCTCCTCCTCCCCTCCCCCCTTAGGAAGCCTTAAACACATCATTTAATCAACTTCACAATTTCAGCTCTGCACAGTTGTCAGCTCAAATGTCTGCTGAGGCGGTGAAGACCCCACAGACTTCGGGCAGGGTGACAGGGCCACCAGGCCTCCCCTCTCCAACCAGCCTGGGCCTGGGAAGGGCTCCAGAGCCCCCGTTCCTAGTGGCAACTGTCAATCAGTCCCGGAGATACTTCTCCTGTCCCTGTGTTATTACCAGAGTGGCCTTCTTAGCCACTTATTCCAAATGTGGAGGCAATGTTTCTGACTGAAGGGCAACAATCTCCATCTAAAACAAAAACGAACACCTAAGGTAGAGGACATGCCCAGGAAAGGAAGGTGACATGTGGGATGGCCACGGATGAAGGGAATGTCTGGTTTTCCGTCCAGCTTGATCTTCTTCAAGTCCTTTCCTGCCTGATCAAACTCGGGGCGCACTTCTCCTGAAGGCCGCTTTCGTTTCCGGCTGGCTGTGGGGGAGACTTCTGTGTCCCTGTCATACATCTAGGGAATCAGCCTGAGCCCTCCGGGAGCCTTGCTACCACCACCAAAAGGGCCAGGTCACAGCGAGGTAGAAGCCACCTGGGGTCTCATTTCTCCACCTGTGTGTTCCCGGGCTGGGCGTGTGGCACAAAGCCCTGTGGTCCTCCTCGGCTGCCCTTGCCCTCTGGTCTTGAGACTCAGACTCTACTCAGCCCTACTTATTTTTCTCCAGTGGATCTGGACAAGGCTGTGAGAGGCTCTAGCCCACCGTGGTGGGCTGTGCTGGCCAGGTGCCCAAGAGCCACATTCGGGCTCCATGATCCTGGGGCTGCTAAGGGCCCATCTGGTGAGTCCAGTGCATTTGGGGTGGGAAGGGCTCTGGGGAGCGCTGCTACTTATCATTGCTTGGGGCCTCAGTTTCCCTGTAAGCAAATAGGGACATTGGTGTCTGTGAGGGTGCAGGTGAGGCCTAGAGAAAATGTGCAGGGTGCTTGCTTCCCAGCTCCGCTTCTTCCTCCAGCGTTTACCTGCAGGCATCCACGCAGCTCTCGGGAGGACAGTCTTTGCTAATTTAGCTTTCTATAGCTTTCTTCCTGCTAAAAATAAAGCCGGCATTGTGCCTACAGGATGCAATGTGCTGTCTGAAGACAGCTTCCTGAAAACTTGGGTCTGTGTGCCTGGGCCAGCCCAGCACCAGAAGCGTGGGTAGCTCAGGGAATGGACGCATGAGTGAATGGATGCTCATGGACGTCTGAGTGCTGGGCGCTTGCTGGTGAATGAATGAGTGAGTGAGCGAGCGAGTGAGTGAATGGCAATCACAAGCCAGCTCTGCAGAGTTCTGGTTTCCTCACCGCAGCACTCAGAAGTTTCAGAACAAGGGCACCAACGAGATGCTGGGAATAAAGCAGTTTGATCTGCACACCCTGAACTCCTCTTGCAAGAAGAGGAATGGAAAAACCTGCCACCTCCTTCTTCAGGGAAGAGAAGGCAGGGATGTGCGTCCTGTGCATCTCAGAGATCTCCAGCAAGGAAGGGTGCTTCCTTCCTTCCTTCCTTCCTTCTTTCCTTCCTTCCTTCTTCCCTCAATCCCATCCATTTATCCTTCCATTCATCTGTCCATCCATCCATTCATCCATCTATTCTTGCATCCATCCATCCTTCCATCCATTCTTCCATCTACCCATCTATCCATCCATTCTACCATCCACCCAACTATCCATTGATCCATCCTTCCTTCCATGGAAAGATAACTTCCTTCTTTTGTTCATTTCTTTCCTCTCTATTTCTCTTTTCTTCCTCCCTCTAGCCTTCCCTTCTTTCTTTCCTTCCTTCTTTTCACTTCCTCATTCAGCAAATTATTAAGCACCCAGAGGTTCTGTGGTGGATCATGCTGACCATGCCCTGGCAGCATGGGGCTCATCTATTAAAGGGGAAATCAGGAAACAAATACACAAGTGAAGTGAGACCATGTAGTGACTGTCATACGAAGGGGAAACGGCGAGACCCTGGGGGGGTGGAGAGGCCACTTTAAGGGAGGCCTGGGACCTGGGAAGGGGAGATCTGGGCAGTGGTGCCATTCCCGCCTCCTCCTGCGAAGGAGGTGGAGGCAGCCTTGCTCTCCTAAGTGTGGACAGATCCCACGAAGACCTTGGCCGAAGACTCACCAGCTCCTGCCGTGCATGCTGCTCCCCATGCTTTGAGCAGCCGAGGAGCAGTGGTGTTTGGAAGTCCTGTTCTGCAGAAACACAGAGGGGCAGGACTTCCATGGCACACACACAGGGCGTGGCAGCTGGGTGCTGTGAGCCCAACTTAGCAGAGACAGCTGAGGCAGGCTGGCCTCCTGAGAAGCCGATGAAATCCCCCTCTCTTGCCAGACTCGTCCATCCTCTGTCCTCCACTTGCTCAACCCCACTCATTCATCCCTTCCCGCTCCAGAACTGGACAAGTGGCCCGGGCAAGGCTGTGCCTCACTTGGGAGCGCTGTGTGCGTGTGCCCGGAAGGAGACAGCATGAACCTCGCTTCAGCTCCCGCCCCTCGCTGGCCAGCCCTTCTCCCCTCCCAGGAGACTGGCAGGCATGTGGGCGTGGGTTTTCTTGGTGGTAAAAGAACCCAGGGGAGGCCTGGTTTTGGATCTGAGAATCTTCTTTTACCTCTTGTCAAATGGGTGACTTTGCAGTTTCCCTCAAGAGTCTTACACTTTGCTGATTTATTAACCTGGTGATATTCTTGGTGGCAGGGAAAAGCTGGAGGAAACCAACATGAATATCCATAAAAGACAGTAGCTACAAAGATGTTCATGGCAGCACTATTTACATTAAGGGAAAGCAGTCGGCTAGCCAGGCCTGGTGGCATACACTTGTAGTCTCAGCTCTCTGGGAGGCTGAGGCTGGAGGACCACAAGTTCTAGCCCAGCCTGGGTGACTTAGTGAGACCCCATCTCAGAAGAAAAACTTTTTTAACAGGGCTGGGAATGTAGCTTAGTGTGAAGGCCCTGGGTTCCATCCTCAGGACAGAGAGAGATCATGGGAACTAACCTAGTCATTCAACCGTGGGGGGTTGGTGAAATAAGACAGAAACATGAAGGGGAAGCTCGGAATCTGGTAAAACCTCACTGTAGAAAAGCATTGAATGGCATGAATAAAGACTCACAATGTTTTGAGTTTGTATTTTTCACAGAGCTGGTTACAAATCATGGCCCAAAAACTCTTTATGTTTGTAAACAAGCACTCCACATTTGGCAGGTGTGGACTGGACGGCGCATCTTGGCCATGTCAAGGGAGGAATAGTGGGTCATGCTGGTGTCTCATTGCCTGTATTTTCATAGTGTATGTGTGTTACTTCTCTGATGAAATTACATGACAGAAAGCTCCATACTATTCTCACCTCGCAATATTGTTCTGAGAGCCAACAGAGAGAGACCGTATGAAAATATCTACAAAATTCCAACCGTGACAGGAGTGTGCAACACAACCACACATGCCTCAAAATAGCAGTGCTTCTAGGACTTGGTGAATACTAAGCTCATCCATGTCCACATGAGGTTCTCATCTGAGAGATTTTGCTCAATCCCAGGGAAACTTTTAACTGGTGAACTCCTACTCATCTCACAAGGCCCAGCTCACTGAACTGGCCTTCTTCAGGGAAGTCTCCCTCCCCACCATGCCTGGAATAGAAACAGAGGACTCCTTTCTTTGCTCTCTAAAAGCATTAACTCATTCTTAAATTGGAAAGTTCATCTATTCTGTTCCTTCTACACCAGTCTGAGTCCTCTGGAAGGCTGGGATTGTGATATTTTCCTCTGAGTCCCAGGTTCCTGGTACACACTAGGTGCTCAATAATTGCTCTTTGAAAAGGTACATGAATGAATGACGTGCATACCAGCTCCCTTTATTCAAGCAAGACCTTCCAAAAGCATGTGTGTATTTCCAAGCTATAAATTGATTGGTATTTTTAAACACACTAGGAGAACTTGCTATTTAAAGGAATCCTGATGTAAATCCTTTTTATAAAACGAAGACATCTTGAGGAATGTGAATAATTGCTCCTTGACATATCTATTTATAAACTGAGACTTTTAAGGATCAGGAAGGACTGGTATATTTTTTAAAAGAATTCATTTGACATTCTCTATGCCAGGCTTTGTGTTGGAGTGGGCATGATTTCAGGGGGGTCCCGAACCTTAAGGATGCACAAGCCCAGTTATAACTCATTGGTAAAGTTGTCTTCGGGGCTAAATGAAAATCCTGCCTACCTGCCTTCCAGCTGCGTGTCCCCGGGGCACGCACTTAGTCTCTCTGAGCATCAGCTCCCGCGTGTGTCAGCTGAGGTTGATGAAAGTACCTCCCTCTTGCCAGTCAGGATGGTGAACAGGGGAGGCGTGCCACAACTGCTTGAAAGATTTCCTGGTCCAAAACCCTTTCACTTTTATCATTAGAAGGCAAATTGAAGCTGGGCTTGGCAGTGCCTGTAATCTAGGGGGCTGAGGCAGGAAGGATCCACATGTTCCATCCAGCCCAGGCAATTTAACTACCTAACAAGACCCTGTCTCAAAATAAAAAATAAAAAAAGCGCTGGGGAATTCCCAGTACTACAAAAGAGTTTTTTTTAAAAGCCAAGTTAGGAAAATATCTGTTGTGCACTCCATGGGAGATCTTTGGCCACTAAAGGCTGAGATCTAGGCAGCTCTACTTCATCAGACCAGCAGAGATCCTGTGCCTCAGTTTCCCCATCTGCAAAATCAAGGTTATAAAACCTATGTAATGAAGACCAGACATGTTGAACTCAAAAAAGCAAGGAATGACAAACACATGAGATAATCTAAGGAGTGATCTTGCTTCTTGTCTCTGCAGTCAAAAGATCATTAGCGGATGGCTATTCCCCTCTGCCCCTCGGCTCCTTACTCGCCGCCCACAGGGAGGACTTCTGGGTGCTTGGAGTCCTATGTCCCAGAGTGACAGAAGTGCATGCTGGGTGCACAGAGGGCCCAAGGGGTAGAGGTGGCTTCTTAGCAGCGGTGCTCATGGGAGACAACCAGGCTGCTGCCTGGCCCTTGTGTGAGGGTTTCAGACACTGATGGCAATCTTTTGCCTCCATCTTGTGGACGGGGAAACTGAGGCTTGAAATCTCACAGTTGTGCCAAAGAAGCAAAGCTGCACCCCTCTGCGATACTTGGGAAGTAGCTCGGACAGCGCAGGTTTCTCTTTATAAAACCTTGGCTCTCAGGGGAGCAGGGCCTTGCAGGACATAGAGAGCCTGTATTTTCCAGTTGCTGCCTTCCAAGAGAGCAGAGGGCAGGACTGGGGTTAGATTGGACACTGGGGCTCCCACCTGCTGGTCCTCTCTGCACCCCTGAAGGCTGGACACGGCACCTGTGGGAAATTTAGGCCCTGTTCCTATATTTGCTTAACGAACAAGGTGGATCACCTGACTCTTCTAGATTTTCTCCAGGTACTCGCTCATGTCATCCTAGTTGGAGCGACCACGGTGACACATGCCTGTCATTGCAGCACTCTGGGAGGCTAAGACAAGAGGGTCACAAGTTGGAGCTCAGCCTGCCAACTTAGCAGGACCCTATCTCAAAATTTTAAATAATAATAATAATAATATTAATAATAAAGCAGAGGATGCAGTGTAGGGCAAAGACCCTGGGTTCAATTGTTAGTATAGGAACATCACAAAAAATTATGGACCATTATTGTTCCCATTTCACGGATGTGTTAACTGAGGCACAGGGAGTTATGTCTTTGGTCAAGGTCACACGCAGAGTGGTCCGGGGTCTCCGCTCCTCACAGCTGCACCATGCCACACGGCCTGTCCTGAGCAGGCACGCGCTCCCTGTTGCCTTCTCTCCCACGGTCTTCTGGCTTCACCCTCTTGGTGCAGCCTGTGTCTAACCCCTCCCCAGTGCTCACTAACATTTTTTAACAAAGAGAGTGGGCCTCAGGCTCATTGCCTTCCTGGCAGCAGCTGTGCTTCAGAGTTTGTGTTTCTAAGGTTTGGAATTTAGTCCGGGGCCAAGTTTGGGCAATGCTGCTCTTGCTAGAAACCGATTCCAGGGCATTCAGATGCTTGCTCAAGGTTCTCACAGCAAGCAGGTCACTCGGCAATGACTAAAAAAAATTGATCTTTTGACCGCCTGCCATCTCCAGCTCTTCCAAACCAATGCAGTTCAAAACCCATTCAACAAACAAACAGCTTAAGAGCGACTGGCAAGAGGCTTCACGCATATGGGACGCAGAGGACCGCCAACATTACATGGATGGGACGTGTCGTGATTTTATTATTTTTTATTTGGGGAGATTATTCCTTTAGATCTACTTCTTTTCCCTCAGACATGGTATCCTGGAAAGGGTTACAATCTCCAAAAAAGCTTTTTCGTAAGCACAAAGAACTGATATTAGCAGATTGGGCTTTCTGTAAATATTCATTGTAATCTGTGACTTGGTGAGCATCGAATTCCACCCTCCCGAAAGCTGCACATTTATAACTTGTGAATTCATAAATATTTACGAATTCACACAATCATCACTGACAAATTATTTCATCTGACAGTTCCACACAGGCTCTGCCCGGCTTTGTGCAATTCTGATCAAATCTTGCGTAAACTTCCCGGGTGACAGGCAGAGACAGAACACAGCTAAAATCATAACCAGATCCCACAGATTCTAACGGGTCAGTCACTGTATTTATAACAACAACAGCAACCCGAGTAAGGGAGACTTTGTTATATGGTGGGTTGCCAGATGTTCCCAACAACTGTACATGTATGTACAGCAACGTATCTTTGAGGGTGTCAAAAACAGGCCTCGTCAGGTGGAGGGACATGAGTGTGTTATGGAAAAGGGTGGCACTCGGGAGAAGGACAGGTGAGCCTTGAATCCAGAGGATCAGCATGGCTTTTTTCCACAGGATTCCTCCCTGAACTTCAGTTTCCTAGTTTTGAATTTGATAAAATGAAAACATCGTTATCATTGTAACAATGACAGCTGCTGCTGTTGAAGTCCCCAGTTCAGGGTCGGCCCCATAGTCAGTGGTTCAACAAATCTTGGTTTTTCTAATACTGTTGTGAGTAGCTGCCTGGATAATCACGATCTCCAATGTGACTAGGCTCCTGGGTTCTTGAATGTTCATAGAGAAGGAGCCCTTTTCCTATGTTTCTATTTGGTTTTCATTACTGGGCCCTAAGAAAGAAGCCATCTGCCTCCCCCTCCCCAAACTTAGTCACCCCAAGGTCCACCTACCCATTGGGACTATTCTGCCATCCATGCCTACATGCAGGACAAGGAATAACTTGCCTTTTTTTCACTTTCTTTTTCCATTTTGAGGACTGGATGTTATGCTGGTGAATAGGACCTTGTCTCCATATGAGCTGGAATAAACTCCTGCTGCTGCTGATCAGGGTTGAATCAGACATCACCACTGTAGGTGGAGGAGGGAACCCCACTTTGGAGATGGGCTGGGCCAGTCCATCCTTCAGCTGTTCAGCCAGATGGATGGAGGCTGTCCAATGTATCCAGTGATTACAGTTGAGTTTAGATCTGTCATGAAACAGGGCTCCTGCCGGGTGGTCATAAAGGCTAAACCAGCCCGTGTTATTTCTTGGCTTAAAATACTGTAGCAATTTCCCAGAGCTCCTCAAGACAGCACTAGAATCCTTCTATTTGTTGACCAACTCTGTTTGGCTGTGCCTCAGGGCTCTTGCCCTTGCTGTGGCCTCTGCCTGGAAGGCCCTTCTCTCCTGAGTCTATCCAAACTGGCCTGGTCCTGCCACCCAGTTCTCCTGTGCCATCTCCTCGGAGACCCTTTCCTGAGCCTTGACCCTCTCTCTATATAACACCCCCCTCACCACTTGCACTTCTTTTTCTTACTCTCATGTAATTTTCTTCATATGCATAATTTTCATATATAAGTGGTACTGAAGATTGAACCCAGGGCCTTCAGACTGTGCCACATGCCCAGCCTTTTTTCAGTATTTTTTTTTGTTGAGACACAATCTTGCTAGGTTGCTAAGTTACCTGGGCTGAGCTCAATCTTGCTATCCTCCTGCCTCAGCCTCTCAGAGTTCTGGGATTACAGGTGAATGACACTATACTCAGCTTCTTTTTTTTTAAATTTTCCATCTTCATTCACAAAGACGGGGTCTTGGCTGTCTTACACACTGGGTATAACTTCTGCCTAGACCAGCAACAGGCATATACTAGGTGCTCAATAAATATTTATTTGCTTGAACAAATGAATGAGACAAAAGCAGGATTCAAATAGAAGATAGGGAGAGTCTGGACTCTACCCTTGCTTTGCTTTGTGACCTTGGGCAACCTCATCTGTAAAAAAAAGCGGGGGGGGGGGGATGGAAAGGAGTCATAAATGGACTCAGTCTCATTGGTTGCATCATGAGACGTGAGGCCCCAGACCCTTAAAGTACCCAGCATAGGCCCAGGCTCGGAGGAGTCATATATGGTTGGTGACTTCATACTGGGATCAAAAGGAACCCCGGGTTTGGGCGTCCATGTTATAGGGGCTTAACTGTGGCACTGTATGAATCCTCTGGCCTTTTCTTCCACCCTTTTCCTCCCCGCAACTTCTGAGGCTGTTTCTGGAGAAACCTGCATGTATTTCAGGGAAACACCCTTGTAAATCCCTTGGCAGTGACAGGGCTCCCACCATGGGAGGGCCTTGGGCCTGAAGGCGCTCAGATGTCACCAGTGGTGCTGACTGCCAGGTTGAAGAGGCGCCAGCACTCGGGAGAGGGATCAACCACTGGCTTGAAGTTTTGCGTAGTGACCTTTTGCAGCTGTGGACAAAGCCCATGATCATTCCGTGTGTGTGTGTGTGTGTGTGTGTGTGTGTGTGTGTGTAGCAGTGGCACATCTATGCACAAACGTGTGTCCAGAGCTTACACACACACACGTGGTACCTAAAGTTGCTTTTAGCAAAAAATTAAAGCAAAAAGATTTGCTTCTTCCTAAACCTTTGCAATTTAGGTATCTGCCCATCTGAGTAAATTTGACAAGCACTATCTCTTTTGTCTTCTCTCTCCTGTATGCCCCACCCTCCTCCAAACCCAGAAATTCCACGCAGTGTTTTTAAGAGTGCTAACCGACAAGTGTACACATGCCGTCCAGAGCCAGGGAGCGAGCAGCGCAGTCGCTAACTTGTTAGACAGGAGTTAGATTACAATCATAAATAAATGATTTGCTGTCTCCTCGCATTCAGACTTGTAGCTTTTAAAGTGTGCCTGTCATCGCCGAATCAGATTTAGTCAAATGCTGTGTAACTGCAAAATTATCCTCTTCTTACCTTTTTATTCTCCTTATAATGGACAGTTAAATTGGATTTTCAAATTTGAAGTGCATATGTTTTTCAAATCCCCAGAGGCTGTCTATTTTTTCATTTCTAAAGCAACTCACTAATGTTTATCATTACCACACAGAAATATTACAATTCTTAAGGGGCGCCTTACAAAATCAGCGCAGGAGAAATGTGCTTTATCGTCTCAAAATGAAACCAATTTCTCAGCTGATTTGCAATTTATTTACATGTTAGCATTTGATTTCCGGCTGATTTATAACCCCACATGGCTCTGTCTCGGGGTTTATTTAGAAAGCAGACAACGGTGGTTGGGAAGGCGGCAGAGCACCGCGCGCTACAGGATGTCGGTTTTCCCGGGCTGGAATTGGTACTCCGGACTTGAGTCTTCCACTTTAGTCTGATGGTCAGAGAATGCAAGCCCCCCACCCTTGCAGACACACAGGATGCCAGGCCCGGCTGCTGTCATGTGGAGAAGGGTGCTGGTGGGCAGCCTTGCACCAGGGCTGGAGTGCTAGATCCTCAGAGTGGGCAGGGAGAGGGTGGAGGAAGTGGAGACGCTGGGATATGTGGGGCTCATGCATGAACTTAACAACTTGTGTGATGCCTGGACTGAGGGAAGTATAGGAAAGACAGTGAAGAATCTATTGTGGCTTATTTCCTCGTTTACTGGTTCACTGATCCATTCGTCCAGCATCCTTCTGGCTTCCTTCCATCCTAACAATGCATCCTCCATATTTTCCTCCTCCGATCCATCCATCCATCCGTTTTCCACCACCTGTCCACCTATTTACCTATCAATTCTTTCATCTAATCACCCAACTACAGATCCATCCGTTCATCCACCCACCCATTTTCCTACCTACTTACCCAGCTATTCACCTTTCAACCTATTCCCCTACCCACTCATCCAGCGAACTTCCAATCCATCTATTCATCCACACATATTCCCAATCTGCTCACCCACCCATCTACCTACCAATCCATTCCCCCCACCACCCATTCAACTGTCCATCCATCCAACCATCCATCCATCCAACATACTAATATAGGCCTTGGGATTGAGCACTAGGGATTTAGAAATCACCATGAATCTTACATGATATTTACAAAGCTCATGGTTAAGTGAAGGAGACAAACACATACCTCTCAGGGTCATTGTGAAGCCCAAATAACTTATTTCACATTACAGTGGTTAATAAAGTGCCAACCCCCCTAGAAATATATCATCAGTATGGAATATGTCATAGGTCTGAGCATAGGCTTCTTTCCGGCCAGCTCACTTACTTCTCACTCTGGGGCACAAACAAGCAACCATCTCACTGGGGCTTCAGCTCCCCATCTGGAAAGTGGGATACTAAGAATTTTGATGCC
Source organism: Heterocephalus glaber (assembly GCF_053883595.1). Taxonomy (NCBI): domain Eukaryota; kingdom Metazoa; phylum Chordata; class Mammalia; order Rodentia; family Bathyergidae; genus Heterocephalus; species Heterocephalus glaber. The sequence goes on along the minus strand of NW_028258412.1, from coordinate 3,731,078 downwards.
TTTTTGCAGAGACATTGGGAGAATTTGATGAGATTATTCAGACAAAGTGCTTAGTGCAGAGCTGAAGCCATAGTCAGCACTTCTAAGCATCCTGCTTCTTCTACTTACTATTTTTGATTGTTGCTTTAATTATAGGGACAAAGGAGAAAAGAGCAATTATATCAGACTGTGGAGATGAGAAGTGATGCAGCAGAGGAAGTGACTTCTCGATGGGATTTATAGAAAAAGGACACTTTCCCCCGGTGTCCGAGAGACCAGCATATTCAACAGAGAAGCTGCTTGTACAAGATCTGCAGCCTTAAGCATTGTACAACAGCTGGGGGTGAGGCTGGAGTGTGGGACCCATGGGGACTGAGAGGCAGAGGAAGGCCTGCTGAGGTTACTCTCAGGGCCTCAAACATGAGGCTAGGGAGCCCTTGTTTGGGCTTGGGGACCACAGAAAGCCATAGGAAGGGCTTAATCAAGGCCATGGTCTCATCTAAGTGGCATTTAGGAAGCTCTGCCATACAGGGCACAAACATGGAAGCAGGATCCTGCTACCGGGCTGGAGAAATAGCTCTCCTGAAAGGCAGGACCCAGAATGACCCTGCAGGGCTCACAAAATGACTAATTCAAGAGATGGATTTTTAAGTAGAGTCAGCCAAGGACTTGGGGACCTATTGGTAAGGAGGAGGAGGAGTAAGGAGGCCTTTGCCGGCATCTCCAGAAGCACCTTATCAGAGGCCAAATCCCCAAGACTGAGATGAATTTTTCTCCTCACTTTGCTTATATCTGCCCATGCCACGCAGAGCTGCTGTGAATAAATTTGCATGTATTTATGCTGCAGGCAGCCAGCGCTAAAAGGAGCATCTCTCCCTCTCTCTGCTCTCTCTGAATGTGAACTCACATCCAGCTCGATTCCTCTGCTGGAAGCCAGGAACTCCTGGGACTTCCCAGGGAACTTGGACATGTCCTTTACTCTCTCAGGCTCTAGGATCTTAACTCTAGCCCAGTGAGAGGAGAAGCTGGCAGATATCTGCTCCCCTGATTTATAACTAGCACATCAACTTGTGTTCCAAAGATCAGGGAACATGATTCAGATTGGGTTTGAAGTAAAGGGTCTGGGCCCATGTACCGTAAAAGCAAAAGGTTTCCACTATCAGGTGAGGCTGGGTCCAGCAGCTCCATGACTTCCATTGAGGATACATTATTTTCTGTGTCATTGTTTCCTGGGTGTCAGCTTCATTCTAAGTCTGGTTTCTTTCATGGCAGCGTCCTATCCATTGCATAGCTTCTAACCACCTGCTTCTGTGTTCCTACAGAGCTGGGAGGAAAGGGAGGGTCTCAATCTGAGCACTACAGAAAGCCTCAAGATCCACTCTGGTTGGACCACTCATTTCCGGTGTACTCTTCTGTCTCTGTGGTCAGAGGTGGATATGCTCATAGACTTCTGAAAGCTCGTGCCTCCAACACATGAATCAGGACTTTCTACTTTCTTTGTTTCAAGGAAAGAGGAGGCAGCTTCAAAACCAGACACAGTCTCTGGGAAAACTTCCTGGTCCTTCATATAAAGTGGATGGGAAAAGTCAAGGGATAAGTAGTGCTCGGCTCAGGGACTCTAAGTGTACAAGGGCCCACAAGGAAGTCAGGATAGTCAGTATCCTCCCAGAAGTCTCTTGCCTTGTGGTGTCCACTTGATGACCCAGCCCAGGCTGCTGGGACCCTTATTGGCCACAAGCATCAGCCATCATATTGCTGGAGATTTGGAGCAGCAGGCAGGAGCACAGTGGGGCTTAGAGGAGGTGGGTGGGATTCCAAGCTGGTTGCATTAGACAAGATTGGTCAGGTTATGCTGCAGTAACAAAAACTAAAACTAAAACCAAAACCAAAACCAAAAAAAACCAACTTCCCCAAATCTTAGTGGCTGAACAGAGTCAATGCTTACTTTTTATTTGCAGTTCACACTGAGTTTGAGTGACTCTCCAGGGAAGCTCTCCTTTGCTTGCAAGTCAACAAGCTAGGGAGATTTATATACATGTGCTTCTACAGCAGGGAAGGAAAGGAGATTGTGCCACAGCTGTTAATTTCTTCTGCCAGGAAGTGACACACGTCCTTTCTGCTTATGTGACCATGCTCAACATCAAGTAAACCTCTAGAGGTCCTCCCTGCAGGAGAGGAGAGTTGGAAATAGCAGGGTGAAGGAAGGGCATCTGCCTTGAGAGAGGGAAGCACTTGGCACCTAACTCATATCATTTGCTGTGTGTTCCATGTCCACCTCAAAGAAGAAATCATCTCTTTTTATCTGATCTCTACCTGGTGCTTGGATTAAGGGATGAACTGCCTTCTAGCAATTCACATTCAACATGGGGAAGCAGAGCCAAGGAAGGGATATTTTTTTGAACCTGCTTCTTGAGCTTTATGGGAGAATAAAAGGAGATGAAGCATCTGAAGCCATTGGCATGTTGCCCAGGAAGAATAAGAGTTCTATAAATATAAGGCGCTATTGCCATTTTACAGATGGTGCTACTGAGGCTCATGGTGGTAGAGTGAATCTCAAGGTCACCCAGGGATGGTGTTCCAGAGATTGGGTGCCCATGGAGCCCTCTGTGAGTGATACGACCCTTGACCTCATTTATGTTCTTGCATGTGAGGATTCTCTTTCTCTTGTAGCACTCATTCCTAGTCTGTTGGGATTTCCTGGCCAGCTCCATGCCCTGTAAATGACTCCAATGGTGGTGACTCTTTGCACCATGTCCCTAAATTAATATTGATGGCCACTGACCTTCATGGGTCCCAAAGTGAAATGTCCTGCTATTCACTTGCCCCTTTATCTAGGTCTGGGTCCTGTATTACCCTGAGCTGAGCCCTTCCTGTGTGTGTGTGGGGGGGTAGTCTGAAGGTAGCAGTTGCCATATCAAACTGAAGAGGGACACATCCCATTTCAGAATCACAATTCTGTGGGCAGTCAATGGAACTAAGATGTCAATATTCTAGAGTTACAAACCCAATATTTCTAAGATTCCACCATTGCTTGGCTCTAGAATTCTTGACTCAAATTCTAAGACTCTAGATGGGTACTGCCCAAAAGAAAGTTCCACTCTCCATGGGGGTGGTGTAGCACGGTTCCCACAAGCTGATGTGGCTATGCAGTATTGAAATGTGGCCAGTGTAAAGGAGGAACTGATTTTTAATTTTAGTTTGCAACCAATTGAGTCTAAGACCCTCTGGTCTAGAGTTACAAGAACTCTGGACCCTCTTGTCCCAGTTTTCATGATGGTTTGGATCCTGCTCACCTACATCGGCCATGACAGAAGAGTTTCTCAGCAGCACAACAGCCCCAATTTGGGTTTCTTGCTCTAGAATTTGTTGAAGAAATATGAATCTCCCATGTATCACTCAGGACAGAAGAGGTTACACTGTAGTAACAAGCAAACCTCCCAACTGGGGCTTGAGGCAACAAATGTTTGTTTCTTGCTCATGCTGTATATTCACGACAGATGGGCAGGAAGGTCTGCTCATCACAGTCACTTGGGTACCCAAACAGTAGATGGTCACCCTCTAGAAGCACTGAGTCCAAGGGCCAGAGGAGATGTGAGCTGTGACAGCCCTCACACTAGCTATTCTAGCTACCCAGCATGGACACACACTGGTTCTGCCAACTCCTGGGCCACGTCCTTCCCCCCTACAGGGGTCTGGGGTGTAGGAAGGGCATTCGGCATGAGGGGAGGGAAGAAAATCAGAAATATTTGATAATCTACACCAATGGCTGCACAGGATGCAAAGCCAAAGGCTGGGATCAGAGTGGAAGGAGAATGCCATGTCTGGGGGAAAGACAGCATAGCATGGGGTAGTTGAAAGGGTGCTGGACTTGGAGTTCACACATGGACGCCAGTCCTGAGTTTGCCATGGACTTTGTGATGATCCAATGCCCCTCCTTCTCCCTGGAGGGTCAGCTTCACTCTGAATCAAACTGCTGGGTTTAACCTTGTTGGTTATAGCACACCCACACCTATACACTTCTGTTACACAGCTGTACTTTTACACTCATTACCCTTCTTTGCCTGATTAAGGAAGAACCTCAGGAGTGTGGATTAGTCTTATGGTCTGGGCTACTATGGGTTACTCATATCCATTCATCTCTTCTTCATACCCAGAGACTATTTATTGGTGGTGAGGGTGAGTAATGTTTTAAAATTTAAAAATTATATTTTCCAGCCTTGCTAGCACAGGGGATGGCCATGTAACAGCTTCTGTCTACTAACTTGTAAGTAGGAATCATTAAGCACATCTTCCAGAAAAGCTTTCTTACAAAGGATGCAATGTGTATTAATACTTATCTCTTAATCACGTGCGCGCACACACACACACACACACACACACACACCCCTCTTCTTCTCTGGTAGGTAGATCTGATGGTTGGAGCCCTGGCAATTATTTTGAGGCCACTGGGATGCAGGTCACACTTTAAGGATGGTTGCCCAACAGTTCCAAAGGACCTAGGCCCCTGAGGGCATCATAGAACTACCAACCTTCTGCCTTCTTCTACATGAGGGAAAAGTGATTCTCTACATTGTTTAAATCATTTATTCTTGAATATTTGATTACACACATCTCATCCTTGATTAATATAACATTACGGAAAGTTGATGACTTTCCTCATGACCAAGAGAACCAGCTCTCTTGAGGGGTGAAAGGAGAATACACACATGGGAACTGTGCAGACCCGAGTTCTTATGCTGTTGTTTGCCACCCCTGTGACCTATGGGAAGGACTGAGCCCCTCTGAGCCCCTCATTTGTAGAACAGGATTAGGAAGCTTCCCAAGGGTGTCTGTGTGGAGTCCACAAGATGACAGCATGGGGTTCTTGGGGTTCCGTACACAGCAGGTGCTCAATAACAGCACTCAGGGCTGGGGGGGCTTCACACATCAACTCTCTTCGCAGGCACTGAGCCCTGGGATGGGACGGGGTGACCACCCCCAATTTCCAGGTGAGGAAACGCAAACGAGAGAGCCGTGACAACTTGAGCGCCATGCTGAGCACATTATACAGTGCACGAGGGGTCCTGAGCCCCGGTCCTTCTGCACTGTGCCTCCCTGGACTTCACCTTGCCTAGCACCTTCTCATGGTGACTGTTTCCTTAACAGTGTTTTTTCACTTCATTTTATATAGAATCATTTTTAAAAATCATATCTTCATTCTAAGCAATAAACTATGCCTGGAAAACCACCGTGTGTTCTGTATGTACTGCCTACTATATATACATTTGCTACAAGAACATATGGTGCAACCTATCAGAGCTGAACATGCGTTTATGCTCTATGTCTGTCTGCTTTAGGCCAGCGAGTCCAGCACTTGATACATCAAGTATGAAAATGTGCTACAATCACCAAAAGACACAAGAGCAAATTGCATAGCAGCTCTTTTCTGGGACAACTGGAAGCCAGCAATAGTGCAGAGGGTAAGTGCTTGGTGACATGTGCATGCCAGGCCTCAACTCTATGGCTCTGCAAACACCCAGCCTGCCTCCCTTTCCAGACCCATAATCCTGCAGCTCCATGGAGCTCAGCCTTTGCTTCTGTCCCATACTGAGTGCTAAGCAGACTTTGGTACTTGAGGGAAATTCTCTCCTTCACTGAGCCCAGGGGCTAGAGAGCAAAAGGAAGAAAGGGAAGATGGGGACAAGGAGACAGGGTCCCCATGAATGTCTGCTACTCTAGGGAGCCACCCGGTGGGAGGAATGGCCGTGCAGTCTGTGCGGCACCTCTTCCCGCACTGGGAGCCTCTGAGTCCTCCCAAGCTTCCATTTGCCCATTTCCAAAAGGGGAATAGAAACACCCACCCAATCGGTCTCATAAAGACGAGGGTCCCAGATTTTAAAGACATGGTGAATCTTAAATCACTGTACAATCAATCATCTGGATTTAAAGAATGAACAAAGAGAATCCTAAAGAAAACAAATGAATCTATCAGGGACTCTGAATTCTCCTTATGGGCAAATTATTTCAGTAGGGAAATCAACCAAGAGGGGAAATCAACTTTTAGGGGCAAAATCTAAGGTCAATAAAGAAGATGACTTTTAGAGTTTGGACCTTAAAAGTCCCCCAAGGGCTCCTGTGAGGGAGGCGTGGTCCCCAGCTTGGCACTGGGGGGAGGTAGGGCTCATGGGAGGTCTTAGGTCACTGGGGTGTCCTTGAAGGAGATGTGGGACTGTCTCTTCCCCTTCTCTCTCTTTATTTCATCCTGGCAATGAGGGGAGCAGTCTTGCTCCACCCCATGCTCCCATGAAAAGGCCTAAAAGCAAGGATCCCAGCTGATCCCAGGCTGGAACCTTCAAAACTGTGGGCCCGAAGAAACCTTTCCTCCTTAGACCTTGATATCCTGGGTATTTGTCAGAGCAGAGGAAAGCTAATTTGATGGTGAAATGCACATGCAGGATGGGGGAGGGCAAGCAGGAGTCCCTATCTCTTTTTTTAAAATTTCTGTTCACAGTTGTATTCTTAGGACCTATGTGAACCACTTGCACCTAGTAGGTGCTCAATAAATGTATGTAGACTAAATATTAAGTTGTAATAGTACCTAGCATTTTACTGAGCACCTGGTAGATAGCAGCGACTTCTTTCTTCAGGGCTCATCCATTCTTCACAATGACCACTTGTTTAGTTACATTTATTACCCCCATTTCACAGATGAGGAAACCTAGGGTCCAAGAGACAAAGCACCCTCCCACACTAACCTAGGTAGAGAGCGGCAGGGCCAGGATTTGTCGCTAGAAATTCCTGACTTCGGGGTTAGCCTCTACGCTTGATGCTCCTATTGCTTCCCTCTCCATAAAGGGACACAGAGGTAAGGAAGGGACTTGTGGTGGTGTGGCATTGCTCTAGCAGGTGTCACATCAGGACAAGAAGGCACCACCTTCTGGATGAGCCAAGGCATCCTGCCCTTTCCCAGTCTGCCAATAGCCCAACACCAGGCTGTACCAACTTGCGGCAAACTTTGCAGCTTAAAGCGAGACATCTATTCTCCCACAGTCCTGGGGCCAGAAGTAGACATGAAGACCACTAAGCCCACATCTCGGTGGTGTATTCCTGCCTGAGGGTCTGACAGGCACCTGTGACTGGCTTCCTGCTGCTGCTGGTGGCCTCCATGTCCCTTGGCTCAGGGCTGCACCCTCCAGTCTGCCTCAGGTCACCTGGCTTCTCCTTTGTGCCCACAGAGTCTCCCTTTGCCTGTCTCCCTCGGGCCCATGTAGATAACCCAGGACAATCTCCCCATCAGGTTCCTTCATCACACCTGTGCAGCCCTTTCTCCTTCTCAGCAGCACCACAGATTCCGGAGATGAAGACCCGATATCTCAGCCTTGTGCATGATACCAAAGTTTTATCTGGAATCCTCGTCATAGACAGTTCCTTCTTCTCCTGCCTGAAAAGGACCCTTCTTCCCTGTCATCTGGCCCCTGCGTTCTCCCATACCAGCAGCAGAGCTGGAGAGGAGACTGACCAGGCAGAGTCCCCCAACTTGTGTTGCATCTGTAACCTGCCCTGCACACAGCCTGATCACATTTAAGTCCAGGTTTGGGCCAAACGCCCAGAGAGGGCCCAGGTCTGACCAGAGACACACAGAAAACCCTGTCTTTACTCAACAAACCTTCAGGAGATCCCTTCTGTGTCAACCTTTGTTCTGGCTGCTGGAGACAGAGAGACAACCAAATCTCTCAGTGTCATTCCTGAATCTGCAGTCTAGTGAGATAGATAGAGAGAGAGAGAGAGGAAGTTAAGTTGGTCACACGTTTCTGAACACACATCGCTAATGTGAAAATATGGCAGAGGAGGCTGGTGGCTTGCAAGGAGAGTAATTCAGCCTTCAGGGCCTGGAAAGGGTCTAACCCCAGATATCCCAGGGGGAAGGTGGCACCTGGCCTGGGTAGGTTCACTAGGGGAGAAGGGACATCCCGGCAGAGGATGGAGTTCGTAGCTGAAAGCTGGGGTGTCCAAGAGAGTGAGGTTAGTAGAGGCCCTGTGTCTGGTGAGCCCATCTCACTGGGTCCTCCAGATGCTCCACGAACTGCCATTACTACCCCCGTTTCCAGATGGCAACACTGAGGCCTCTGCCACAGAGGAACTTGCCTAAGATCACATAGCTACCCAGACTCCTTGTGGGCTTCACACTTCCTTCCTCCCATCCAGAACTCATGATCTTGTCAGCCTTATGGTCTCACTCCATGCATTCTGGTCCTCCCCTCTCCCTCTCAAGGGTCCACTGCTCCCCCAGCTCCAGGAGCAGGAGACTCTCCCCCTCCTGTTCCAGGAGTGGCTCTGACGATATACATGCTGGTGGGAGCCACTTCGGTGGCTGCGTTAAGGTTGTATGCTCTGGGATTGATTAGCAATGTCTGCCTCAGACACTAGGTGAAGCAGCAGCAAGGACAGCTTGCTATGGATGCTCTAAGTCTGGCTTCACGGCTTCAATAAAGAATCCCATTTATCCCTGGGCTTTCAGAACAAAATCTTCTACCCCTGATTGACCTTCATTATGCAGTAAGGAAGTGGAGGTATTTTTACAAAGAAAGGTAACCTGGGAATCACAGAAGGACTGCTTTGCAACCCACTTGGGCCCTGATTTTGGAAGGTGCCTCAGGTCATCTAGCCGAGTCCCCTTCGCCAGGCTTGGAGGCTTTCTGATCCTGCTTAAGAGGAGCTTCTCCCCCACCCCACTGAGCGAGGTCCCAGCGCAGAAAGCCACTGGCCTGCCCCCTTCTAATGGGCATCAGGCCTGAAGGAAAAGGACAATACTTCCAGCCCGCCTCCTGCCTGTGCCCCTCCCCACGTCCTCTGGGTGATTTCTCCAAGGAAGGGGGAGCCTCCGAGAAAGCTGGCCTCGCTCTTCCCACGTCTGGCTCCATACCCCAAGTGGCAAACCAGCACACACCATCACAAAAAAATTCTAACAAGACATTAATAGATAAATAAAAATAGCTTCCACAAGAAACGATGAGGAGTCACGCAACAAAATGATTTCTTTCTGTGCGCATAAACTCATGAATAATCAAATACACAGTTCCCAAATGAGCTGAGTGCTGTGCTTGTCAGCCTCCTCCCAGTCTCCTCCTGGAAGGTCACCTCAAACCTTTGCAGCCTGGTGACTCTGCCCCTCAGGCTGGCGACTCTGCCCCTCAGGCTGGCTCCCCCACGCCCCTCCCAGGATCCCCCCCAACACACACACACGGAGGGGAGAAATTAATTCCTGGGTGCAATGGAGACAGACATGCATAATATCTGAATGGAAGGAGGCCAGGCCAGTGCTCCGGAATCACCAGGCAGGAAGGGAAGCTTGATAAAATATTGGGAAGGGGGGTCCCCAGGCCATGGCTTTGTGAGCTGAACCAGAGCCCTGGCTTCAAGTTTTTTTGCTGTCACATTTTAACCTAGCAGCTGCCTTGAGGAGCAAGATGATCGTCTCTGCCTTTCTTCTTCTTCTTCTTCTTCTTCTTCTTCCTTTAAAGATTATTTTTTTTATTTTTTTATTTTCCCTCATGTGCTCAGGGAGGAAACAGTGACAGGGACAAGTGACAGCTCGCTAATTATTCCCTTACTGCCACTGCTGTTCTGGCTTTGGACGCATTGCTCATTTCTCCCCGTCTTCGCACTGAATAATGCATGGGTCCCTATCTGTATTCACGCGGCACCTCGGGGACTGCAGCCTAACTAGCTGATAACTGATTCAGTTTGTAAGCAGGGCCGCTGGGAGTTGCAAGGAAAAGTAGCCAAGAACAAATTTAACACTTCTTTCTCATTTCTTGGGAACATCAAGGACAGGCCGGGTGGAAAGGGGGTGGAGGTACACACCTGGTCCTAGAAGGGCACTTGACCCCCAAGTAAGAAAGAAAGAATTCTGGCTGTGACTGGGGGAGTGGCTATAATGAAGACGATAATGACACAAAAATAATAAAAAGCGTGGTAAAGCAAGTGGGAGGCTTACAACAGTAACATATAGCTTAACGACAGGGTTATGATCTGAGAAATGCATCCTTACTTCATTTTGTCACTGTGTGAATGTGATAGATTATAGTGAAGATGGTTACAATGTGGCTAAGTGATGCAATCTTCTGAGACCACCCTCCCATGTGCCCGTCTATGACCAGAACACTGTTACATGGCACCCGACTGTGCATGCCTACCATTGTACTAGACAGGTGACATGCATAATCACTTTTAGCCATCCTAAGAAGCCCTGAGTGGCAGGACACTAGTGGATGTATCAGTTAGCTAATGGTGTGTAACAAATGTGCTATATGGTAGTGTAGTTGACCATAACACCTATTTATATTTTTTGCTCAGGGAAAGTCAGTCTTACACTGATTTCACCTGTGCCAAGCTGGGCTTGGCTGTGGGCTGCAGGTCTGGGCCAGGTTTCCCCCATGCATCTCACTAGGACCAGGCTGCAGGGCAGGGCTAGCTGAGGCAGAAGTGAGGCGTGCTTCCTTCCTCCACCTACACTGTGTCTGCTAAGGGGCTATTGGACAAGTCCAACATCAAGAGCTGGGGAAGTAGCTCTGCCCACCATGAGTCCAGGACAGGCTGGAGAATTCTCATACTATTACAGGGTGAAGAGTCAGAGACTAGGAAGGCGTTTGCAGAACAATCCCTTTCAGGAATCAGCACCCCTCACTACCCCACTACCAAAAAAGAAATGCAACTTTTGCCAAGAGACTTGTACCCTTTGATCTCAAGATTGTGCTGTTCATTAACGATGCCAGCTACAAATGGTCATGATATTCAGAATGGCAAATCCTTTCCCAGTGTCTACAGTGCCAAATACTATTCTAAGTGCTTTGCATGCATAGACTTATTTTCCTCTCCTAATACCCCCACAAGTTAGGCACTATTATTATCCCTGTTTCACAGATGACCAAACAGGCACAGAGAGGGAAGGTAATTTTCCTGAGGCCGCATAGCTGCTTAGAGCTCAAGCCAGAATTTGGACCCAGGCTGCCCTACAGAGCACGTTCTGGCCCACTATGGCTGACACTGGATTGTAATGCACACATTTCAATTTTGGATCCAGATGTACACTTCTGATACAAGAGTGCAGTCGGCTTTGAGAAATAGACTTGGGCAGGGGCAGGGTAGTGGCAGGGCTGGGCCTGACCAGTCTCTGAGGTTCTGGACATGCTGGAGAAGAGTCACCCTCTCTCGGGTTTACTCTGGGGACAGAGCCTCCTGCTCTCTCACCCGAGTCGCCTGAGATGCCTCAGCATACACTCTAGTTCCTGACAATGAGTGGCCCTTTCTGGAACCAGGCTTCAGTGGGAACCATAGGCCACCGTAGCACACCAGGCTTTCTACCACGAAGGGCTGCCCTGGCTCCATGGAGACTGGAGCCACCATGATCCTTTTCTTACTCTCTTTCCCCCCGAGGTCTAGGGGTGACATGCAGCAGCCACAAATCAGCCTCTTGCTTTAAGAACAAGCACAAGCCAGGGACGTAGCTCAGTGGTTCTGTGCCTGCCTGGTAAGGGCAAGGTCCCGAGTTTAATTTCTGGTACAAAACCCAAACAAACAAACAAATAAAAAAGAACAAGCACAAGAGTGGGTAACATTTGGCCTGTATTATTACAGTTATTATTATTATTACTATTGCTATTATGCTGGGGATGCATCCTAGGGCCTGTGCATGCTAGGAAGTGCTCCACTACTGGGCTGCACCCTCAGCCCACAAGATCAGTGGCCTGTAATGGTGTCCACTGTGAGAATGACCACTGTCCCGAGGCTCTACATGCCCATATGGCCTTGCTTTCCTAGAGTCTTGCATGTGTCTGGCACATAGTAGGTGCTCAGTGACCTGTGAATGAATGAATCCAGGTGAACAAATGCCGTATACCTGAGAAGCACATGCTGAGAGGAAAGAAGCAATGTAGCAAGGACCATTCCTCTTATCCTCTGCCTACTCACTGAGGACCTACTGTGTGCCATCCACTGTGCCAAGGCCTCTACCTGTGTCTGTGACAGGTAATCTTGTTTGTAAACTTAACTGGGTTGAGAGACACCTAGGGGGCCAAGTAAAGCACACTTCTTAGTGTGTCTGGGTGGGTCACAAGGGTGTAGCCTTGGGGACTACGTATATCTGGTCCCTCAACCCTTCCTCTCTGGACTTTTCCCTTGCTCTCTGCTTCCTGGTTGCCATGAGGTGAGCAGCTTTCCTCTGCCAGGCCCTTCCATCATGATGTTCCTGCCCTGGAGCCAGCTGACCATGGACTGAATTCCCTGAACCATGAGCCAAAATAACCCTTTCCTCCCTTAAGTCATGGGTGTCAGATATTTTGTTCCAGCAATGGAAAGGTAACTAATAATGGTTCGACAAATACTTAGTGCGATGTCAGGCAGTGTGACATAGAGCAGGATAAGGATAGGGCCATAGCAAAGGTGAGCAGTGGGCAGTGAGATGCCATCGCCCACCTCAGGCGCCTGCTCTGTGCCGGCACTGTGCTGACATCTCTCACTGCTGACCTCATGAGAGTCCCCCAGGGTCCGTGTGAGACCAGGCCCTGCTTTCCATTGTTGTGTCCACTGATCAGATGAGAACTGAGGCTCTCACTGTCACACTGTGAGGCAGTGGGGCCAGGGACCAGCATCCATGTCACAGGCTGGTGGAGTCCCTTGAGGCCCCTGGGGAGGCTGGTATTGGGGGAAGGAGGCAGGTGCTAGGGAGAGAGGGGAGTTCGGGGTCCTCACAGCTGTCACCTGCCTGGGATTGTGCCTGCATCCAGCCACCCAGCGCTGCCTGCTGGGGGACATTGGGCTCCCTGTCAGAGACACATGTCACAGAAGCGGCGGGGGCAGCAGGCAGGCTGTTGGCAGGAGGTTTAAAATAGCAACGTGGCATCCTCAAGGCGTCAGAAGCTGGTGCTGAAAGCCCCAAGACAGGAGACTCGGGAGGAGCCACCCCAGCACTGCAGCTGCCCCAATCTACTCCTCCGAGAGGGGAGGAGAGGAGTCTGGGCTGGGAAGACAGTGACACCTGCAGCCCCGGGTTGTCCTGCACGGCCCCTCCGCACTCTGCGCCCCTCACATGCCTGCCTCTGTTCACCCTTCTGCACTCAAAACTTGCTCAGCTGATGTTCCTTGTCCCTTGGCTGTGGCACTTTCAGCCACGTCCCCCACCTGGGAAATACATAGTAGACAGTAGGTGCTCAATGTGTGCCCATTGGATCCACATGCCCATCCATGTTGAACTCTTTCACGTCATTCTGCTCAGTTCCCTTCTCAGGACCCTGAGACTTCTAGGTCCCCCAGGAGAGGGATCTTTCCTTCCTCCAAGTCATGCAGCCCGTGTGACTCTCCATCCTGCCCACTAGCCTGGCGGGCTGCACCCCTACTCCAACAGGGCTGCCTGATAAGTGGCAGATATGGCTAATCAATCACAGCACCATTTCCCTCTAAGCTCTGGAGCCTGCAGGCAGCCACGAGCAATCTGCTGGAGTTGGCACCAAGGTGGTGCCCTCATGGGTCCTCTCTGCAATGCCACCAACTGCAGGCTGTAGATGAACGGCCTCCAGAAACCTGTCTCTGTGGCTGCTGTGCCTTCCACTTGGGAGGCTCTTCAGGGCATGGTAATGCATTTATTTAAGCCCCCACTTCATGGCACAGGGCCTGGTCCACACTGGGTGCTGGAAATCACAAGGGGTGCAGGAGTCTGGGAGCAGGGAGCCCGCCCGGGCTGTGCAGGCAGAAGCAGACAGCACACGGAGGCTCCTCCAGATGCTGCTTCCCAGTCCCAGAGAGGAAGTCAAGGCCTGAGAAGCCACACCAGGAACTCAGGCTGTTTCAGAGAAAACAGACAACACGATGGCTGGTGGCACGGACACAGGGGCAAGGTTAAGAGGCCGCAGCGCAGCCCAAGTGGTGAGAGACAGTGGGGCCCGGTGCCTGCCCCACCCTGAGCCTCAGCGAGGGCCTCATGAAGGATTCCTACCCCACGGGGCTGGCATGAGACGATTCAAGGAAGGCACGGACAGTCACTGATATCGCGTCCGCATCACAGCGCTCACAGGGCCTCCCGGGGAGGGAGAAAGCCTGGCCCCGGCTTTCCCTGATCCCCAACCCCTGCGGCCCCCATCCCTAGGTGAGGTCTCAGGAAGGAGGCAGGGTTCCCAGAAGAGCAGGGGGCCCTTCTCCTGGGGATGGCACCACTACATTATCACTCCTAGTCCCGTTTCACAAATGGGGAAACTGAGACCAGAGGAACAGGGAGGCTAGCTGGGCCTCATAGAGGAACAAGTGTGTGGATTTGATCCCACAGTCTGCTGGGCTTTGCATAGAGCCATCTACTTTGTTGGAGAATCTCCACATTGATCGCTTACTTACTCATTCACCCACTCTCTCTGGTTTCGCTGAGTATGCTCCAAAACAGTCCGCGGTTCAGTCATGGCAACAGGGTACGGGCTGACATACTGTTAGATTATTTCAGTATCATAGGAAGTGGGTTTGAGCTCAGTTTGGGGAAGATGTCACAGAACCTGTGTTGTGTAAGTTTTGCAGTGTGAATAGGAGTTCATTAGGTGGCAAAATACAAGAATAAGATTTCAACACCAACACATGGCTCCAACTCACACAAATTGAGCACCTACTGTATTCAATGTATTTTCCAGGTGGAGAAGGTGGCTGGGAGGCCTTGCTAGCCAGATCAGCTGCCACAAATGCAGAAGATGAGTGGGTAAAGCCAGGGCCTGGAGATCTTCCCATGGCCTTTGGCTTCTCCCTGTGGACAGGGAAATGCCAGGCTGGACCCAGTCCAGCTGCCCACACCCCTCGCCCTCAGCTTCCTGGCCCAGGATGCTCTCATCCTGGTCAAAGGAGACCCTGGGACGGGGTGGAAATAAGTATGTGCCACGCTGCTCCCCTGGAAATGATCATGCCTAACTTCCCATCCAGACTCAGAAGCGCAGAAGCCCACTGTTACAATGGCTTCACCTCGGGGTCCTGAAAGCCACGATCTGAATTACTTGGGAAACAAAGTGGCCAAGCCCCTAGCGTATCAGTCAGTTATTGCTTCAAAACAAACAGCCCCAAACTCAGTGGCTCCATCAACACTAACTTTTCCTTCCTTCCTCCCTTCCCTCCTTCCTTCCTTCCCTCCTTCCTTCCTTCCCTCCTTCCTTCCTTCCTTCCCTCCTTCCTTCCTTCTCTCCTTCCTTCTTTTCACCCTTCTCTTTTTTTTAGTGCTGAAGATTGAACCCAGGACCTTTGCACTGAACTGCATTCCCATCTTTTTTTTTTTTTTAATTTTGATGCAAGGTCTAAGTCATTAAGTTGCCCAGGCTAGGCTTGAACCTGAGATCCTCCTGCCTCAGTCTCCCAGAGTGCTGGGACTACATGCCTGGACCACCATACCCAGCTAACAGTACCAGCTGTTGGCTGTGCCTTGCTTCTGCACCAGCAACTCAACCAGAGGCCCTGGACATCCCCAGGGGTGTCAGGGTGGGCTCCATCCAGGGCCTCTGTCACTTCCTCTGGCCCAGCAGGCTGGACATCAGCAGTGGGGAAAGGCAGGAAGTGCAGAGTGCATGTGGCTGTGAGAAGCTACAGATCTGTACCCAGCTGTTTCCTCCATGGCTCCCTGGGACACGTGAAGGAGGGAGCTGACGGCCTCAGCCTGGGTCTGGACGAAGCATCCAGAGCAGCAGGCCACAGCCATGTCTGCGACAGTACCCACCCTCCTTTGGTCCAGCAACTCCTATTGTCCAGGGGAGGCTAGAGGCGGGGTCCACCTTGTCCAGTGGTCCACCCCCGGCGCAGCTCCACTTTGCTCAGACCCCACCCTCAGAGCATCTTTCCAAGGGTGCTCAGACCAGCCTGGGAACGAGTGAATGAGCGAGATCCCCCTCTTTGCTCAGTGGCAACCCCCTAGGGGAGGAGGGAGCAGCGAGCAGAACGGTGCTATTTACAAGCTTTCAAATGGGTTATTGAATCATAAACTGAAATCGCAGGCTGTAACCAAATCAGCAAGGACCAGATTCAATAAGGTGCGAAGGGAGACGGGGGATAAAAGTCCCTCCAGAAGCTTGTTAAGCTTCGCCTGCCTCTCTGGGCCCTGGTTTCTTGGCGTCTCATAGTTCCTGGTGAGTAAACTGGGCCTCGTCTGGTTTGACGCTGCTGCTCTTCATTCATCTGTGCCTTATGAGCAGAGGTAGCAAAGGCCACCAGCCAGTGCCCAAGGGCTGCACCTCGCTGGAGGGATCCGGTCGCCGGCACCAGTGCCTTGGCTGAGTCGCTGACACCTCTGACAAATTCCTGTTCCTGGAGAGGCGTGGGGGTGGCGCACACCCAGCCACCTGGAGGTGACCCAAGGCCTCCGTGCCCAGGCTCTGCCGCCTGCACAGGACCTGACTCTGCCTGTGAAGCTCCTCCGTGTGCTCTCTGACCCTGAGCTCAGAGCACCAGAACAGGGCCCACCCAAGGGGCTGCCAGCTCGGAGTGGTCCTACTCTTCCTGTTTCTGTTCCTATTCATTGCAGGCTGGCAGGACTGAACTTCCTGGGAGGCGGCAGTGAGGACACCGGAACTCAGACTTACCCATGGGCATCTGCGGGAGGAAGGCAGCTCTGGGAGCGACCTGAGAGGCTGGGCACCTCTCACTGTCACCTCTGAGGAATAAACTGAGGCCAGAGAGGTTTGGTGGCTGGGCCTCAGGGACACGTTGCCTTTTTCTGAGCTAACTTCACATGCTCTCACATCAGTGTTGGAAGGCTCTAGGAGCTGACCACCATGTCACTTCAAAGATGGGTAAACTGAGGCTCGGATTTACTAGTGCCTTGGCCAGGAGGTGGTCAGAGCTGGGATTTGAACCCATGGCTGCCTGTTTCTGGAACTTGTGTTCCAACTGCGGAAGAACAACTGAGGTACCTGACACAGCCAGTTCTGCTGGGGGAGGCTGACTGGGTCATTTCTCAGCTTGAAACTGGGTCCCCAGTCTGGAACCACCTGCCTGGAGCCTGGATCTCCAGGTTGAGATCACACGCAGTGTAGCAGACCAGCTATAAGTTCGGGACCCGGGCCTACCAGCCCCAGCCCTGCGCCTGTGGTTCTGTTGAAAGCTCTGGCTCCTTGCTCTTGAAAATAGAGATGATCACAGCCAGGCCCTTCCCGTGGGGTGAGAAGGGTGGCAGCATCCACACTCTGCTCATATTCAGTGAGCGCCCACCAAGGGCCATGTACTCTCCCCAGCGCTTGGCCTGTGTTGCTTCCCCTGATCCCAGCCACATCTCATTTTAGAAAGGAGAGAAGCAGGAGAGCAGGGTGGCATCAGGGTTCATTCCCAGGCGGGCGTGCTGCACGGCCCCACTGCTGCCCACCCTCCCCTGCCTCTTGGTCGAATGAGGTCATATAGGGAGAGTCAGCACGTAGGAGAAGCTATGAACACCATGTGCCTTTGGGATCCGGGTTGTAACCGTGCAAAGGAAGGCTCCTGTTAACAGAAGGAACATGAAAGACCACCACCAACAGAACTCATCTGATATTCTAGGAAGTGGGCTTCCAGTGGGCTGTGTGAGCACTAAGGTTCACTCTCCATAGCATGGCCCTCTGACTGGGGCTCCAGGTCAGCCCCACTTCCAGGAACTTCTGCTCCAGTCAAAGCACCACTTCTTTCATTCATGAATGCACTTTACTGCCCCAGGGCCTTTGCACATAGCTTCTCGAAGCTCAACTCTTTCTCTACCCTTTGGACTACCAGCAAACACTGAGAGAATGAACTAGAAAAGTAATTCCTTCCTGACCTTTCATTCTGCACAACACGGTTTTGGTTTTCTCGCTTTCCTGAAGCGGTAGCAAGTACAGTACGTGTGCTCCAGACTCAGCCATCACCCTGGCTGCCTGGCAGGTCTATGTGTCTGTCTCCCCCAGAACTACTGGAAGGAAGGGACAGGAACACACTCATCTAATCAAAGCGTGCTTACTGAGTAAACGGAAATGGACGTGTGAACCAATGAAGCTTCCTATTCCTGCTGGCCTCCAGCGACTGTCCCCGAGGCAGCCCCACAGGTCCCGGATCCCAGTCCTGCAGGGAGGGGCTCCCTCCACACCTTAGGGAGGTATGTTGCTGGGGGCGACTCAGTTTCCACCTCTGTCGTGACCAGGGTGGGGACTGCTGGCCCCCACGGGCATCGTGCGGCTGTGGGTCTTTCTCTCCTCACTCCTCCCAGCGTCCCTGTCTCGGGCCTGGGCCCCGTGAGCCATCCTGCACCCTCCTCCCCCTGCCCAGCCCTCATGACCAGCAGCTTCTGGATCTTCCCCTGCCTCCATGCTCTGGAACTGTCTCCTCTCCCTCAACCCCTTCTCCCTCATTCCTCTCCACTCCACCTCCCAAGCCCCGCCTTCCACTCCCCAGATCCACTGCACTCTCTGGATACACCCTGTCCTGGTCACCCTGCCAGGCCCCTTCCTCCTGTCCCCAGGGATGGAGCAGTGTCCTTCCTGTCTGGTGAGTGTGGCCCCAGCCCCGCACCCCACCCCACCCCACTCCGGCTGTCTTGGCTGCTCTGCTCTGCTGACCTCTGCTCTGTGATTGGTGCTACCCTGGTGGGGGCCCCATGTTTGCCATCCCCTTGGGGTTCCAGCTGCCTGGAAAATTTTCCACCCCAGCCCAGCCAGGTTTCAGCCCCACTGGGGAAGTATTAATCTGAGAGGGGCAGAGGGGCTGCTATGGTCTGCGTAAGCGGGGAGTGCAGCCCCCAGGGCTTCCTGTGTGGGATCCCCAAGGCAAAGAATTAAGAGGGTGGAGATTTAATGGGACTGTAGTGTCTAGAGGTGGGGGCTTTGGAGCGATTAGGGTTAGACAAAGTCATCAGGGTGGAGTCCTGGTGGCTTCTTGAGAAGAGGCAGGAACCAGGTAGATAGACACCTGCTCTGGCTCACCACGTGGTCCCTGAGCCACTCTGCCAGCAAGAAGCCCACTGCCTAAGGCAGATGCCACTGAGCTGCTTGTGGTTTCAGCCTATGTCAGGCAGCTGCCCCAACACTGACCAAACACCTGAGAGAAACAACTTAGGCAGGAAAGGTCTGACCTGACTCATGGTTTCCAAAGTCACAGTCCATGGCTGTTTAGCCCTGCAGCCACAAAGTACACGATGGATGGTGGGAGCAGGTGGCACAGGAGCCCCCTAACCTCATGGTGGCCAGAAACAGACAGAGAGGAAGAGGAAGAGGAAGGGGGCTCCCAGCCCCCTCCAAGGGCACAGCCCCAGTGCCCTGTCTGCCACCAGGCCCCACCTCCTCCTAAAGTGTCCACCACCTCTCGGTAGGGCCACTCTGAGGACCGGGCCTTGGACACGTGGGCCTTTGAACACATTCCAGATCCAAATGTGGCAACGTCTAAGGCTGTGGGCTAAATAAACCTCTTTTTTTCCTAGAGTTCCCCAGGTCAAAATGTGTACACACAGTACGGAAAGACACACAGAAGCCTTCTGGGGCCTCCCCAGTTAGCACAGCATCCCTACTCTGTCAGTCCAAGGCTCCTCTTTCTTATCTCCACAGTCTTATCCCGGTTCCCAATGTGCACTGCCTGGGTGGGCGTTTCTACACATTGGTCTCCATCCTGGAGCATGAGGCAGGTAAAGGTGAACTCCCTGAGAGAACTCCCCGGGTCCCCTTCTGCCCTGTCCCATCTCCAGCTCTCCGCCTTGTGTCCGGCAAGACGCTCACCTCGCACACACCCGGAGTAGGAGGCCATCTGCTTTCCAGCTCTGGGAAGTGGGCAATGGTCCATGGTCTGTGTCTGTTGCTTGGGCCTCAATTTCTCTACCTGGCCCGGGGTGTTGCATCCCTTGGGGTGACTCCAGGAAGATCTTGAGTAGAACAGGGCGCTCCTGAGTCGGCGAGGGGCCTCCGGTGCCAGGACGTCTGTGTCAGCCCCAGTGTGAGCAATGGTCTTTCCAGCCGAGAGCTGGCAGCAAGGGGTAGGTCCCCAGGTGCTGGGCAGGGTTTGGAGAACAAGGTGCTCAGAGGGACCTGCCAAGGGACAGAGCCTCCTCGCCGCGTCCTGACTGTGGCACTTGGAGGGGACACTGAGGGGCTGAGAAGAAACTGCAGAGGTTGTGGTTTGCCCCCAAGGTGGGCTCCATAGAGACTTTCCGGGAGAACTGTGGCTTTTCAAAGGGGGCCTCAGAAGCCAGGCTTTGTCCGTCCAGGGAGAACCCTCTCCTGGTCCCAGCCATTTAAGGAACCTCATATGTACGTGCTCATGTGTATCTGGGGTACTCCTGCATGGTCATCTCCTGAGTTGCTGTGGGCCCTGGGCTGGCCCGGGGGGTCCCCATGGACAGACAGGGCAGTGTCCCCTGCCAGGTTGGGAGAAGCCAAGATAGAGAAACAGGTGCTACTGGGGGCTGAGAGCGAAAAGGGAATCAGAGCCCATCTGGGCAACAGCTCATCTGGGGCTGTGCCAGGGGATCACAGACACCCCCATAAAGCAGTGATGCTTCTACTGTGATCAAAGAGACATGACAGGAAATTTACCTTCCTCGTCGTCAGATATGTCGATTCGGGAGGGGCGTTGAGTGCACGTGACTTTGTCGTGCCAGTACCTCCAGCACCCATCCACAGAACTCTTATGAAACAGTAGCTCCCCAGCCCCTGGGACTCCCATTCCCACTATTTCTGTGAGTTTGACTCTTCCGTGCACTAGTATGTAAGTGGAATCACGAAATAATTTGTCCTTTTGTGACTTTTTTCCCCAGCACCATCATGTTCTCAACTTTCATCCGTTTTGTAGCACTGGTCAAAATTCCTGTCATTTTTAAGGTTGCATAGTATTCCACTGTAAGGATATGTCATTGCTTGTCCATGGATCCATAGGCTGTGGCCACCTTTTGCCTTTGACATCTAAGCAGGACCCTGACACTTCAGAAGGAGACATTAACATTCACTGTAAAAAGGCAATGACATGTGGGAGAGGCTCTAGGATTAGACCCGGGTCTAAATCTTGCTATTGACACTTCCTGGCTGTGCAATCTCAGGTGAATCATTTGAGCTCTCTGAGCTTTCATTTCCTCATCTCTAAGCAGAGGGAGAAAGTAAGGTGTGGTTGTGCATACCCGTAATTCCAGCTACTTGGGAGGCTTAAGAGGAGAATTGCAAGTTTGTGGCCAGCCTGGGCAACTTAGCAAGACCTTGTTTCAAAATAAAAACTAAAAAGCGTGGAAATGTAGCTCAGTGGTAGAGGGTCCCTGGGTTCAACCCCCAGTACCAATAAGAAGAAGAGGAGGAAGGGGGGACCTCATTTTCATCATGTTGATCTGAAGTTCTGAGTCCCGAGGGCAGAGTAGGCACTCAGGAATGTACTGGGCAGGTCTACTCATTTGTGCTCCCGCCTGGAACTGCCCTGTGCAGTTACACGTGTTGTCCACTGTCCAAGGGCATCAGGTCTGGGTGCTCAATTTACCAATCTGAATCCAGGGCCCAGTTCCTGCCCAGAGGGGAGTTCTTGGTCCTAGCCACACAAAGGCACCTATGTGCTAGTGTGCCCTGCACCCCCGATCAAGGAGGATCATCAACCAGTCTAAGGCCACACAGCAGTCTCGAGATCCCTTGGGGATGAGTACCTGGCTGCAGGCCCAAAGAACGGAGCAAAATACACCGCCATGAGTCAGGAGCAGAGGAGAACCTGGGCACTGCCCTTCAGCCCTCCCCTCCTCCTGGCCCTCCAGTCCAGTCATAGTCAGGCTTCACTGTGGGGGAGGGGCCTCAGCGGCCGGACACAGGCCCCGTGCTGTGTACAGTGCCCCTCCTAGCCCTTCCAACCTTGCCCCTTCCATCCCTGGATTGTTTAGCAGACGGCCAGCCCACCAGACTATTTAGTCTGAGTTTGGTGACCCCGTGACTGGCAGCAGGAGCGCTCAGGTTTCCAGGCCTCCTGCTACAATCACTGGGCCCTCCACCCGCTGGCCTGGCGTCTTACACAAACACCCACCTTCAGGCCCACTTCCTGCCACGCCAGCTGCAGAGCTGTCAGCCGTTGGCTCCCAGGAGGCAGTGTGGACAACGGCTCACTATGTGTCCCTCGGGCTTGGGTCCTGTGGGCCCCTCATCCCTCTCACACCCCCCACACAGCTGGGTTACATTGTTTCCATCTCCCCAGACTCCACCCCTTAGGCCCTGAGGACTGGCCAGTGGAATTCGAGAAAAGAAAATAATCATACATATCACAGCGTGTTTCCACCAGTGGACACATGCTAGGTCTCTATGTCTTGGGTGGGGAAACTTGAGGCCCCAGAGAGGAAAAGGAACGGGCCCAAGTCCTCAAGGCGGCAAAGGCAGGAACTGAACTCAGATCTTTGGGCTGGGCACAGGCATGTCATCGCAGCTCTGATGCAATTCCATTTTATTCTCTTGTGCCTTCTCCATTCTGGGTTCTGGAGATGTCAGGAAATCTGGTCTCTGGAGGCTGGCGCTGCCGTATTTAGCGTCTTGCTTGGGTGCTGAGGAGTGCTGAGGGTGACGTTTGTGGCACTCGCTGCATCCTGGGGGCTTTGATGCTACCCAGGTCAAGTGTACTTAGCATCTCTCGAAAGGAACCGAGTGGATGGGTCCGCTCTGCCACCCTCACCACACACCAGGCACAACGCAGAGTCCTGTCCTGCCGCTGTCTCACGAGGTCGGGGGGCAGTGTTGCCTCTACCCTCCATCCCACAGTCAAAGATACTGAAGCCCCGGGTGGGCAAGAGACGCAGCAAAAGTCACACAGGGAGCCATCAAAGGAGCCGCCCTTCCCTGCCAGAGCTTTCCACTTCTGGGTCTGCCCTTGTGGGGGGAGAGGGAGGCCACAGGTCTTTTACATATTTCTGTATCAATCATTTTATTTTCATGAACGTGAACAATACCAAGACAAAACATGCAGCACCAAACATGACGATTCGTACGACACCCTTTCAACTTTCCTCACTTCCGCCTCCACGCGCACACCAGGGCCAGCTTTCCTTGATGGCTTGATGTGTGTTCTTGTGGATTTCCTTGCCTTTATCAAATGCTCATATATCCTAAGCCTTACATATTTTCAATAATTGATTTTTAAGAATCCATAACAAATGTATTGCTTTTGTGATTGGGGAAAGGATAAAGATATTAGAAATTGAACCAGAATCACATTTAAAAACATCCGCAGGTTGAGCATTTTGAAGTTGCAAAGTCAAAGTTCTATTCAGGAAAGTTCCGCACCAGCGAAGCTGGATTCCCCGCAGGGCTGCTGAGATCCGGCGGGCTGTTGTATTTGGCTGGAGGCAGGGAAGAAAGGAGGCCTCTAATTCCCACCAGCTCCATCGACACCCCCCTCCCCACATGTGCATTGTGCTGGGTTTGTCGACTCAGCAAAATAGGCTGCCCGCTCCCTGCCAGCTCGGATTGGAAGGTGATTGCCTACTAGCCAATTAATTCTGATTTAATTGCTCAGACTCTAAAATGCAGGCCTGAACAGCTAATCTGGTGGAGGGTGGTTAGGCTGGCAGATGCTGCCCTACCCACTCTAGGGAGATGCTGCGAGAGACAGGAAAAACAATGGTTCTCCAAAGGGCCCTTGGGTGTTCTAGGGGAAATGCTCCTTAGAACTACAGAGGACGTAGTCCAGAAAATGGGCCCAAGATGTGGCTACCAGGACTACTCAGAGAGCAGAGCGAGGGCTGGGTCTACACAGTCTCACTGCAGGCTCAAGTCACCGCCAGCCCTCAGCCTGCTGTTCCCCTCCTGGGAGTGGCCCTCCCCACCCCACTGTCAGCCGCTGAGGAAAGGCCTTGTGTCTGGCATAGAGTGGGTGCTGGCTAAATAGTGGTTGATTTCATGGATGTAGAATCCTTTCCTAGCCATCTTCAGCCTGCCACAGCTCAGGAAGGGCCATGAGAATTACAAGAGATGAATGGGAAATTGAGGCCGAGACAGGGCTTGGTTGACTCAGGCCAGTGCCTGGCTCTAACTGCTGTCCAACTTTGCTCCCTAGAAGCAGCCCTTTCCGGGGTGCTGCCTGATTCTCACTGAGGGAGGCCTTCGGGGAAGTGGGAGCAGGCTCACACAACACTTTCTTCCGTCATCGGCTCTGTGTTAAGCAGACCATCGACCTGGCAGCTGGCTCACCAAGTGCTGTTCTCCTCTCCTCTGTCTGCACCTGGGGGGCTACTCAGAAGTGGCTCTCCTGGGGATCAGCAGCTCCGACCCTGGAGAGGAAAATGATATGTATCTAAGCTCTGACCTTCCAAGGAGGACAGGAATTCATCAAGGATTCTAACGGAGGGGGGAGGCTGCTCACCTGGGGCCTCACCAGCCTCCATCCTCATCTCTGGTCACTCCTGGCTGCTACAGATGCTCTCCAGGGTGGTGGCCAGCAGGACAGGGGGCCACCAGGAGGAGGCAGGAGGGAGCCCAGACAAGAGCCAGGGAGGCAGGATGGGAAGGGCTGGGAGGGAAGATAATAGATAGGGGACAGCAGCCCACCGGAAGTTCAGGAGGGAACTGGAAAGGAAAAACAGAGACAGAAATAAAGGGGAAGAAGAAACTAAATAGAGCTTGCAGCAAAGCCAAGGAGGAAACAAAGGGTAAGGAAGAAAACAGGCAGAAGGAGATGCAGCAGCACAAACATGAGGGAGAAGGCTGAGGAAGTTTCTAGAATGTCAGCTGCTCTTCCTGAGGGGCAAGCTGGGCAAACAGCAGGGCCCCGGGCTTGCCCTAGTCTCTCAGCCCATCCCTAGTACCCACCTGCTCCCAGGAGCCTTTGGGGCAGACAGCCAGGCATACTCCTTCTTCCCCAACACTGACTGCTCTGACTGGCCAGTCCAGAAGGGCAGCAAGGTGAGCCACGCCCACCCATCTTTGCTGGGCAGAGGAGGCAGAAGCCCCAGAGAGTCTCAGGCTTCCTGAAGTGTTCCCAGCCACCCCAAGTTCTCCCTCCCCCTCCTTCCCCACCACCTAGAAAGCTGTCCAAGTGGAACAGCCTGCAGCTATTACAATAAACACCTCAGCCGCAACCTGTCTCTCATTTGCATATTAGCAGCCTTAATTCTGATGAAATATGCAAATGTATGCAAAATGAAATTCATCTCATAATGACACAAGGCGATTAAACAATTTTTATGCTTAAATATTCTGTTTAATGAAATCAAACAGACCTGCACGTGTGACAAATTCTCCACAGCATGGAGAAATTAGTGGGAATATATGTATGCCTGTGTGCAACATATATATGTGTGTATATATATATATATATATATATATATATATATATATATATGAATGAATATCAAGTCTCTAGCACCCTCAGAATATCCTAGATCTGCTTTCTTTTTGGTAAGAAGAGAGAAAAACAGTGTGTTTTTGATAACCAAATGAACTGAAAATTATATTACTGAAAACTGCTAAAATAAGTTAGAAGCAATATGCCTTTGTTTCCAGCTCCTGCCAGGATACGGGCTCCGCCCTGCCTCAGCACAGCCTGCCAGAAGGTATCTCTGCGCCTCCCATTGCTCCGGGCCAGGGTTGTGGGCAGCGGGGGAGGCTGTTCAGCCACAACCTCAGGCCGGAAATGGAGCGAGGAGCCCTCTGTGTGCTGTCCCCAGGGGTGGCTGGCCTGCGGTGTCCCTCTGCCCCACTTGCTTGTTCTGCTCACGCGGGCAGAACGTGTTCTTGCCTTGGCCAGTGGGAGAGAGAGAGTCTGAGGGCATTTTCGCCCTTAGCCATGCTGTGGTAAAATTGATTCCCATTCTTACCTAGAAGAGGAGGAAGAGGAAGGAGACAGAGGAGGGGGAGAAAAAGGAAGGAGAGTAGGTAGAAGAGAAAAGAAAGGGATGAAGGGAAAGAAGCGTAAGAGAGTGAAGACAGCAGGAAGTATAGACAAGAGCTGTAGACAGATGAAAGTGAAAGGGCAAAGGAAAATATGAACGAAGGCTAGCATTTTCCAGACAAGGCTATGTGCCTTTTCCGGTATAATCTCTCCGAGGCGTCTACAAGGCATCAGGAATTGCTCCTTCTTTGTCTTATCTCTCCACTCAGGGGCAAAGGCTCCTTGAAAGTGCCTGCAAATGCTCCCCCGAGAGTCTCTGTGTGTACCCCGTTCCTGGAGGAGGAAGGGCTGAGCTGGGCTGGTTATGGAGGATGACACATCTTCTTTCCAGAAAAAATAGCAGGTGACAGCTGACAGCCCTGGCCCCTGTGGGGCAGAAAGGTGTAGGAGAAGAATCCCCAGGCTCAGAGGTGAGGCTGGGGCCAAGGAGCCTTTAATTTATATGGACTTTCCCACAAATGACCTCAGCACACTGACCCTCAGTTTGCCCAGCTGAACAATGGGAAGAATGTCTTCCCGTGATTCTTAGGATCTCTTTTGGTTCTAATATGTTAACACCTTATATCTAAATCCCCAACAAATAGACAACTTTCAAAAAGATAATACAGGCAACAAATACACTAACTATAGCTACGATGTACCTTGCACTCCCTATTTGTCTGTCACTGTCCTACAAGCTGGTTCAGCTGTATGATTTCATTGACTCCTCAAAATCTGGTGAAGTAGGAATTATTAGTACCTCCTTTTGCAACCTAGGGAACAGACTCAGAAATATGAGGTCACCCAGCTGTGTCAGGGGCAAGGACAGAATTGAAACCCAGACAATCTGGCCCCAGATCCTCTAATAATAATAACGACGACACAACTGCTGTAACTTGCAGCATGAGTGCCGGGAACCCTCTTGGAGCAGCCTGTAAGGGCCATAGCACACTTACTTCCAGGTTATTGCTGGGGAAAGGAGCATAGAGGTGGCAATGGATGAGCCCAAGGTCACGCAGCAAGTCACTGGCTGTGAGATAAGCATCCAGGTATGCTGGCTGGAGGCCAACGACTGGAAGCCTGGAAGCCACCCCGAATCCTCTAAGCAATCTCTAGGGATTCTTGGCCATTTGTCATCTCAGCCTCTTTCTGGTTCTAAGGTTGAAGGATTTTGAGACAAGGGCATTTCATTAGAAAATTAGGAGAAGTATTTATAATTAATACTTCAATTAGGAAAGATATCATGGAGAGGCTATCAGCTTCATCATGCCCCCAGTGACAACTCAAGGAAGAGAGGGCACAAGGTTTTCTGGAAGAAGGAGCATAGGGTGAGCCCCTTCCTTCTGCCTCATGGGGGTCCTGTGCAGCTGGAACAGAACAGAGCGCTGTGATCTGGGACCCGCACTGAGCACCACTGTGCTGGGCCCTGGTACCCACCTGTCTGTGCTCAGTGGTAGAACAGTTTAGTGTCATGGTTGCCATTGCAGCAAGGAGTTAGAATTCTACAAATGCAAAGTCATCCATTCACTCTTTCGACTCATATTTACTTGCACGAAGCTCTCAGGAAGCTGTGCGAATGGGACCTCACTCGCTGCCACCTGAAAGTATGCAAGGGGAGTGGAGGGGACACCAGGAGATGCAGCATTAAATGTAAAGGGCACAAATCCAGGGTGGCACCCAAAAAGAGTGAGAAGGCAACCAGAAGGACATCAGAGCTAGGTCTGAAAGTACAAGTGGGGACTTGACAGCAAGGGAAGGCACTTCCGAGGAGAGACCACAGGCTGGGGACAGTGTGGAGGTGGGCAAGGGTGGGCTATGGGGTCAGCAGGGGTTACAACGAGGCCAGGGGAGGGAGTGGAAATGTTCCAGGAAGGAGAAGGAAGGCCAGATCTGGCGAGGTTCCTGGGACCCTGAAGAGGTCCCTGCAACTCCCAGAGCCTTGGTTTGCTCAGATTTGCAAACGAGGCAGGATACAGCCCCCAGCTGTCACCTGTGAGGAGAATCCTTCCCCTGGACACCCTGGCCTTGTGTAATTGGGTGGCTCTGATACTAATTAGGAGATGATCATCAGAGACAAAAACAGTGAGGAGAAAATTATCCCCTATTTGAGCATCCAGATGCCAGTTGCTTTTGCAGGTACCAGAGGCAGTGGCACCAGGTGAACATGGGAGCCCTGTGCCCTCCTCCTCAGCCCAGCCCTCACTTCTCCTGGTTTGGTTTACAAACCCCCAGACCACACTTTATCCCCTGAAGCTCCAGGGCCATGAGCAGAGAATCTGCCTACTGTGGGCACAGCCAGTCCACTCTGGGCACAGCGCTGGGCCCTGGGGAGTGGGAGGTGGCCTTAGGGGTGGGTCCTGCCACCCTCTGAGCTATGGCATGGATTCCAGCCATTGGCTATGGGGGTGTGAGGGCCCCTAGGTGCATCCTCCTGCCGCACACAACTTCTCCACAGAACTCCTTCTTAGTGAAGACCCCGAGGGACAGGGGACACTAGACACTGTCTCTTCCTTGTGGGACCAGCTAGTCCAGAGGCACCAAAGGATGACTCTTCCTTTCTTCCTTCTGCTTTGTAATGGTCTGTTCTTCCTTCTCTTCCTCCCTCCTTCCCTTTTGTTTTCTTATACAATTGAAAAGCATTGATTTTACCAAGAAAAATAACCAAGCTCTTTCCAAAAACAAAATCAATCAATCATCACCACACACTGGGACTAATTTATTTATTTATTTAGCAAACTTCCATCTCCTGCTAGTGAAGAGCTGTCTGGACCATGGTTTCCGGGGCTGGACAGCACCCCAGCCAGATGCGAGACTCTCGTTCCTGACCCTTGGCTGTTAGAGGCAGCTCACACTTCCCTGCCTCATGATCCTCTCTGAACCCCAAGCCTTCAAGATGATCCCACTCCCAACAGAACTGATTGGTTTTACGCGAGGGAGTGTGGATGGAGACCCTTTTCACTGGGCTCCCTTAGTCTAAGTCCTTCATTTCTGTTCAGCGGAGAGTCAGTGTTTCCTCTGGAACAGACCAAAATATGTGAGACGAAAATCCCCAGCTAACCTCCAGCTCCCAACCACCAGCACAATGCTGCTTCTCCATGGCAACGACAAGCAGAGAAATCTGATCCCCGTGCTTGCAGGCCAAGCTAACCCCGTGTGGATCATGTGGATTGCCATCGAGGAAGCTGGACCCCAGGCTGAGCTCTGGCCAGCAGAGCAGGGCGTAATGACTTGTGCAGATTCACGCATTCCAGCGAGTCAGGAACACCATGCAGATTCTGGAAGGCTGGAAGGCTCCCACCTCGTCTGTCCCCCTGGGTGTTTCTTGCATTCTTTGCTGTTGTGGGTCCTCCCTTCTCTCCCTGTGATACCCAAGAAGCATGAGAAAGTCTGGGCTTGACATAATCACTTTCCCAGGCCTTGATGGATTTGGTGTTATTGGCTGATGGGCTGGAGGTGCGACTCAGTCTATCAGTGACACCTGGTCTCTGCAAGCTGCCCAGGCCAGACTTGAACTTCCAGTCCTCCTGTTTCAGCCTCCCGAAGTGCTAGGATTACAAGTATATACAATCACACTAGTGTAGGCTCTACTGTTATAAGTTTTACCACCTCCCTACATCAGTACATTGAGGGCCAGCCTTCCGACACATGCCACACACACCCCTGGCTCAGTGGAGAGAGGAACTACAGCAGCCTCACAGGCCTGGGGCCACCTCCAGCTGACAGCCAGCAAAAGGCCTGAGCCTTCACTCAGGTGAACTCCCAAGAAGTGAACTCTGCCAATAACCTCATTGGGCTTGGAGACCAACTGTTCCCCAGCTGAGCCTTCAGGTGAGAACACAGCCCACTCAACACCCCGAAAGCAGCCTGGGCAGAACAATGCTACTGAGTCCCCCACAGCTTCTCAGCCTATGTGCACTGCTGAGCTGTTCAATGTGCAGTATTTGTTAAGTGATGGCACATAAATATCTAACCTTATCTTACTGGTCCTCTGTTACCCTTCATCTTCTTTCATGCCACCTGGTTTGGTTTCCTCAATGCACTTGCCACTCTCTGTTAGCATCTTATTTACATGGGAGTTTACGTGCTCATCTTCTGTCTTTCCCCCACATGCTGAGTTCCGGAAGGGAAGAGGCTTACCTGTCTTGTTTAGCCCTCAATTCCTGCAGATGGCAGGTGTGTAATGAATTTAGGTGAGTAAATGAATGAAGAAATATATAATCCAGAAATCATAAAAGAAAATATTGATACCTCCAACTAGATAAGAAGATCTACGTAGCGAAATCTATGGCAAAAGAAAGACAAACTTAGGAAAACATTTAAAATCTCTATCACTGATAGGGTCTGATTATTTTACTCGGTAAGCAGTGGTACAAATTGAGATGAAAATGTTCCTGCAGCAGGTGGAAAGATGCTCAACCACACCTGTCATAAGAGAAATGCAAAGGAGAACTACAGTCGGGGGCTGTGTTTGTTTTCTTGGTATCCAGGCAAAGATCAACAGTGCGATGATGCCATTTGGCAAGGGTGCAAGGAGCAGCCCCAGTCACCTGGAGAAGCAAGTGCTGTGACAGTGCTGGCCCAGGAAGGAAATAAAAAGTGCTGGGCAGGCAGAGGCTCCATCCTCACTGCCCAGTGCCAGCCCCTGCCCGAGGTCCCTGCATCCCTCTCGGCCTGTGTGGTGCTCCCTTCTTCTGAACGAAAACAATTCTGGCCTCCTAACAGCCCAGTACAGTGAGCAAATCAGGGGCCCCGGTACTGCCCACCAGTCATTTTGGTTATGAACCACCAGCCCTTGACTGTAGAGCAGAGAGGCGAGGTGCAGTGGTGGCTGAATAACTGACCAACAGTGCAGTGGACCAGCAGGTGAGGTGCTTGCCCTTGCCAGTGGTTGGTTATGTATAAGATGAGAGTGTAGAGTGTGGGGCTCTCAGCCTCTAGCAAGCTGTGATGATGCTGCTGTTATCTGAGAGCATCTGGAGACCACTCTGGGACAGAAGCAGACACAGTGGGAAGGGGGTCAATGCAAGCCAGCTGCTGATCAAGGGCATGGGGATGGACTCTGGGGCGGCAGAAAGGTGGGGGATGATCTCCAGGATGGACTCTTGGATTGGCCACCAACTACTGGAATAAAGCACCTACTGTGTGCCAGACACATGCTGTGTCTGTGTGCCATGGCTTGGTCACCCAGGCAGCGACAATGCCTACCCCTCCTCCCATACCCTCTAGCTTGACTGCAGCCTCCAGATGGGGCCCCTGTGTCTTCCCTCGCTTCCTCAGTCTGTACTTGTGACATCAGCCAGTAGGAACTCTTGAGAACACGTCAGACCTCATAATTTTTGTGCTCAAAATCCTCCATGGCTCCCATCTCGCTCAGAGCAAAATTCAAAGCCTTTACAATGGCTCAAAGGCCCTGTACATCTGACCACTACTTCCCTGACCCCATCCCTGGCATCCCACCTCCACAAAGCCCGCCCCCCCACACCCCAAGGCCTTTGTACTGGCTGCTGTAACCCCACTGCACCACTGTCACCCCTGATGATTCCATCCCTTGCTCCCTCACTGCCCTCACTGCTCTCAACTCTCAACTCAGAGCTCACTGTATAAGTTAACTTTTTTGCTGTTGCTTGTCACAATTTAAAGCAGGAGAGATCCATTTTCATGGAGTTCATGGAGTCAGAGGCTCCAGTCCATGGTTAGCTGGCTCCAAGGCAGAAACATCATGGTGGAGGGGCATGGCCATGAGGACCACTGCTCACTTCATGGCACCCAGGAGGCAGAGAGCAGGGGAGGAGTCCAAGAGGAAGGGGCCAGGGAGCAGACATGGTCCCCAAGGTCACACCCCGTGACTCACTTTGTCCAGTTAGTCGCTCCCCATCCTAACAGCCTGTTCAGCTATGATCTCACCAAGGGTGAACCCCCTGGGGAGTTAAGGCCCTCACACCCAGGTACCTCTCCAGGAGTCTCAGTGCAGTCAAGTAGGTAGGCACAACCAGCTGGCAGAGTCTCCTCCCTGAGCCGTCTCCCGGCCACCCTCCCAAGATTCCAGCCTCCCAACACTCCCTGAGTCCCTTGCCTACTTCATGCCCCTCAGAGCACTTCTCTTGTTACGTTGCTGCATCCCCATCTCCTCTCACCTGGCTGGCCCTCCCACTTGCTCGGGACTCCCCAAGAGCCGGTTTGTTGCCTGCTCCATCGCAGTGCCAAGAATGGTGACCCATACTCAGCAGGTACTCAGGAAGCATTTGGGAACTGCCGATCAGTCGCTCCTTACCCCAATAAGCCTTCCCCCTGCCAGGCCTGGTGCCATGTGCTTTTCATCCCGTATTTCTTCTAGTCCCCAAAACACCAAAGATGTAGGTACTTGCTGGATTGATTACCTTATTTAAAAATGAGAAAACTGAGGCCCAGAGAGGCTACCCCTGGCAACACATCCAGTGCCACAGGATGGATAACTAGGGACACAGTTTGGAACCTGGCCAAGTGACACTCCTGAGCCTGGCCCTGCTCCTTGGGGACATGCTCTGTTGGTTTTGACAAAGCTCTGCTCAACTAGCAGTGCTTCCAATTGGTTCCATCCAATACTCCCCACAGTGCTTACTTTCATGGTATAAATAGGGAAAATGAGGACCCAGAGAAGCTGCTCAGGGACCCGGGTCTCTGACTCCCAGTCAGGGCTGTGTCTCTGCTGTGCTTTTGCCCTACCCATGGGACATCCACATGCCTGCAGCATCCTGCCCTGGACCCAGAGGCTTGTGGCTCCACTGAGGTAACTCACCTCTTAGTCAGTTTTCCCTGACTGTAACCAGCACCTGAGAGCAATCAGCTCAACAAGAGGAAAGATTTATGTAACTCACAGCTTGGGAGAGTGCAGTCCAGGGCTGATTGGCCCTTCTGTTTGGGACCTTTGGTGCACAGTACATCATGGCAGGGCACATGGTAGAGGAAGCCTGTTCACCTTATAACTGGTAGAAAAGAGAAGAGAGAAAAGGGCCTGGGTCCCTTCAACCAGGAAGTAATCCTTTACTTCCTCTCACATGCTATTGGCCAGAACAAGTCACATGACACTCTCCACCAAGGAGGCTGAGAAATGCCATCTCCTTTTGTGCCTGGAAGTGCAATCTGGAGCATAGGTGACCTGTTTCTTTCACATTATTTCCAAACTCAAAGGTGCCTGATAGAAGAAAGTAAATCAGCCTTTTTGACCTCAGGTGAAAAGATTTAGGAAAGTGAATAAAAGCCTAGATTTTGGAGCCACAGACCTGGACTTGAATCTAGCTCAGCCCCTGACCAGTTATATTAGACTGAACTTAGTGTCTCTAAAGTGGAGAATGATCAGGGCATTTACAGTCACGTAACATGGCCTCTGGCACAGAACAGGCATTTGAAGTCTCGTTGAGTGACTTCAGAAATATAATTCATGAGGATTGAAGATTAGGAGGCAGGAGAATCACATAACACTGGCAGGACACATAGAGCTCTCACCGCCAACGTGCCGTCCCAGAGCTGCTGGCTTCCTAGGGCAGTGGGAAGTGACAGTATCCAGCAGGGAAAGCAATCTGCTAGTGAGGCCGCATTTTGTGGTGCAAAAACAAGGATGAGGGCTATCACTCTGATTTGTGAATTTCTTTATGTGCAACATCTTACATAGGGATAAAACTGACATCGTATGTAGTTATTCATTTCTCAAATGGCCTTTATAGAAAAGAATACGACCATGCGGCAGCCTGGGAAAGGCCGACTCCACTCATTGCTGCTGATGGAGACCCTGTCTCTGCCAGGAGGATCTTGTCCTGGGGACACCCCTCCTGGGGTCCCCTCCCCAGGATAAATGTGCCCTTGGTGGTGGGCAAGACGTCATAGCCTAGTGGAATCAGGAGGCAGAGGTTAGGCAAGGTCTCAGGGGACTGCATGCCTGGGGGAGCCATCCCCCAGCCCCCAGCTGTGGTCCTAGATGTGTTACTAACTTCTCTGGGCCTCAGTGTCTTCAA
The DNA here is from genome assembly GCF_053883595.1 of Heterocephalus glaber. Classification (NCBI taxonomy): domain Eukaryota; kingdom Metazoa; phylum Chordata; class Mammalia; order Rodentia; family Bathyergidae; genus Heterocephalus; species Heterocephalus glaber. The sequence continues at coordinate 3,697,323 of NW_028258412.1, read as the reverse complement.
CAGTAAAATGGAGACAGCAGTGGAACTGACCTCACAGGCTCCTCATGAGAATTATATTGAGTTACTATTGGTGAGGAATCTAGTATAGGACCTGAAACACAGAGGCCCTCAGAGAAGGTAATTATTATTACAGGAGGGTGAATCCTTTTGATGGAACATTCATTCAGTAATCATGAATAAAACAACGACTCTGTGCTGGTTACCAAGGTGAACAAGACAGGTGCGGTCCCTGAGTGCATAACCTGGACACATGGATGGACATGGGAAGGATGGATGCCTCTTTAACAGCAACTCCAGGAAAAGTCTGGGGTGAGAAGTGGCTAGGGTCCCTGGGGTCCCCCGTCCGGTGATGCAGGGCTCTTTGTCCTGGGACCTTATGAGCATTTCAAAAGGTCTTCTCCTGCCCGTTGTGTGCAGGAGACACCAGACTAAAGACCCCAGGTGGGGATGCCACAGGTCCCAAGTCGGCAGACACATGGGCAAACAGCAGAGGCTGGGTGGCAGGGACTGGATGGAGGCTCCAGGCCACCAGCCCTGAGTGAAGTCCTGCCTCCTGTCCAGAGGTGCTCACAGTCAAGGCCCTGGGGCCACTGACTCTGCTTCCCCAGGCCAGCTGCTGTGGTTGTATCTGGAATGGCCGTCGAAGGCCAAGTGTTCAATGCTTGGCCCCCTCCCACGTTGTTGGGAGGTGGTGGAACCTTTAAGAGGCGGAGCCTGACATGGTAGAGTCCCAGCAAGGAAGGGATATGGATCCTAGTGTCCCCTCTTAGAGATCCCACTTGCATCAGGTATGACCTGGCTAAGAACTTGATGTCAGTTAGGGTCAGTTATTAAGATTTAGGCTTCCCGAGACTGGAGTGATTGCCTGGCTTGGCTACTAAGAATGATATTTCTAAGAAGGTTGGCAAACTGGGATGGGAAGTCCCCTTGCCACTGGGGTCCCTCTGCTGAGACTCACTTGCTCCTCTGTGTACCTGCCTGTTGGCTGAAGTTTCCCTTCACCTTCCAGTCCCTTCTCCATGACCCTCTTGGCTCTGCTCCATGCCGGAGGGCCCATGCCAGTGGGCTGCATGGCTCAGGTCCCTTGCCCTCCAGCTTCTGGCTGAGCAGAGTCAATGCATGGTGCCAGGAGGCAATAAGAAAGAGAAGAGTGAGATTGTCCCCTTCTCCCTCCTGGTGGCTCTGGCAGTGGCTGGACTTTTCTGCGTATAGCTGCAGCTCCTGACTAGCCCCAGTGCAGTCTCCAGGAACACTTCTTCCTCCTTTCCCTGCACAAGGGCATCAGGGCTGACACAATACTACTCTGTTGCTCATTCCTATGTGACTCAACATCTCATGTTGGCTCTCCAAACTACCCATTTATTCTCCACTGAGTCTCTGATATACCATCCATCCATGCATCTATCCACCATCCATTCATCAATGTATTCATTCATTCAAGTCTCCATCCACCCATCCGCTCATCAATACAGCTGTCCACCTGTCCGCCCATCCACAATCTCTACTTATCGATACATGAATCCATTTCTGTATCCATCTGTCCATCCATCCATCCACTTACCTGTCCACATTCCAACTCACATGTCCATATTACCTAGGCAACGTGGTAAGAGCTATATCTAGTCACCTGGTTGAAGTCTGAAGTTAGTGCTGTTATTATCCCTGTTTCGCTCTCAAGCGCTACTTCTGCAAAGCTATGTCCTTGACCTCAAACCTTATGCAGCACCTTTTCCCTTGCTTTCATGTTCTTCGCATTTATCATATTATTGTCAGTGTCTATTCACTGACACATTTGGCATCGGTCTCGTACACTAAGTGGGCAGGGACTTGTTCATCTTATCCCCTGCTGGATCTCCAGTATCCAGGGTGGCTCCTTATGCCCGGTGAGAATTCAGTAAAATATTGGGTAGAATAAGGACACGAAGTGGGAGACAGAGTCTCAATTAGGGAGACTTGCTTTGTTTCTCACTGACAGGTTTAGAATCCAGATCTGCCTGAGCCCTGACTCCAGAGCCCAGGCCACTAAGCAGCCTGGACCACCTTCCAGGTCCCTTCTGAGGTCTGAGCCCTTGCTCAGGTGAACACAGCCTCAGGTTGGGAGTCTGGCTCTAGGCCCTGCAGCTCCTGAGCCCCCAGTTTGTGGGAACTGAGCGCTGGTTGTCTCCAGAGCCCAAGCCTTGACTGCTGTGCTGTGCTTCACCCTGGGGGTCTAGATATGGTGGGAGAAGTTGTTAATTAATGAAAGCAGAGCAGCTTCCTGGCATTGGGCATTCCCTGGGGTCCAGCCAGAGTGTCCTACATTTCATAGACACTTATTATAGCCATCTTTCACAGATAGGGAAACTGAAGCTCTATTTTGATCCTGGCAGGTGGCACAGCTACTGGGTGGGCAGTAGGGACAGCTTCTGCCCTGTCTTCCCCAGGCGGCTGCCATTACTCCCACCACCCTCTTCCGGGCCAGCTGCTTCCAGGACACAGTTCTGCCCTGGCTGTGGGCAGAGGACCTCAGCAGTGGCCACAGACCATGTCCACTTCTGGTGCACGAGAAACCCAAGTGCCATTTCCACCTGATAATAAATATGTGTCAGAGAGGACTCATCTATGTGACCTCGGTTATGGGGGCACCAGACCGTGAAAAGCCTTAGACAAAACCTTTTTGCCTCAAGAGGCTGAATCCAAATTACAGCCAATTATGGACACTTGGCCTGATGTCCCCACTTGGACTTTTTTTCCTCGAGCTCAGAATGGCTGTTTTGTTAGGGAGGATTCCGGCTGCGTCTGGGGATGGACACTTTAACCCCCGTGGCAGGTCTGCTTCTTGAAGAGGTAGAGGTGAACACCAGATGGTCCTAGGAGCTCCTCAGATAATCATGGCTGGTGACCCCACTAGCACTTAGCAATGCCCCCCCCCCCCGCCCAGTGACATGGACCTGGAAGTTAGCATGGACTGCAAGCCAGGCACCCACTTGGTAAGGAAGATATTTACTGTACCCATTTCTCAGTGGGAAAAAACTGAGGCATGGGGTATATAATCAGGGTGGGCAAACTTTTCCTCCAAAGGGCCAGGCAGAAAGTATTGTACACTTTGCAAACCATATGGGCTCTCTGTCAACCATTCAGCTCAGCCATCACTGTGGGAAAGCCATACACGTGACCAGGTGCAACTGTGAGCCAATAAAACTTTATTGACAAAAAAGAGAGCCAGACCACATTTGATTCTTAAGCTGCAATTTGCCAACCTGCCCGAGTCCCTTTAGTATAGAAATGGCAGAAGCATTCACCATCAAGTCTTGAGAATATGGTACTCTCCTCCCTGCTAATTTTATTTCATCTATTATATGTGGTTAATGTGTGTGTGTGTGTGTGTGTGTGTTACTAGGGACTGGACACAGAGCCTTCACACTGAGCTACATCTCCAGCCCTTTTTATTTTTTGTTTTGAGACAGGGACTCACTAAATTGCAAGTTGCCCAGGCTAGGCTCAAACTTGTGATCCTCCTGCCTCAGTTTCCCAGAGTGCTGGGATTACAGGTGTGAGCCACTACTCCCAGTTAATATGTAGTTAATTTGATTTGGCTACCAGGTGCCCAGATGTTTAGTCAAACATTATTTCTGGCTGTGTGTACCAGTGTGTTTCTGGATGGGGTTAACATCAGCATCAGTGGCTAAGCAGAGCAGACGATCCTCCCTCAGGGCATCCCCTTCTGTTTGTTGAAGCCCTGAATGAAATAAAAGGCTGAGTGAGGAAGAATCCTTCCTCTCTGCCTGTCTTCAAGCTGGAACATGGGTCTTCTGCCTTTGGATTTGGACATGAACTTGAACCACACCATGGGCTCTCCTCATCTCCAGCTTGCTGATCTGAGGCTTCTTAGCCTCCATAATCCATGAGCCAATTCCTCTTCATAAATCCCTTTCTCTGTCTGTAGATTATTTCTGGGGAGAGCCAGAATGGAGTCACATTATCCTCTGCAGGAGCGTGCTGCTTTGCAGGTGGGTAGCAGAGGCTCTGGTCACTGGAGGGACTTTCATGTACTCATGATGACGTTAGGACTCATGCAGACTGCACAGAGCCCCGGAATCCACCCTGGGTCGCCCAGGGTCAGAGGTGGGGATGGGGGCGTTCAAGAGCACTTCTACCAAGGAAGGCATCTTGGTATGGCTGTCCAGGTGTTCCTCACAGTGGCCTCAAGTGGCCGCTCCTGACTCCATCATCCCACACCCTCTGGACACAGTCTGTCGCCCTAGCTCCTATAGGTCCCACTCTGCAGCCACCATCACTTCCCTCCACAGCTGCACAGTGCATGGCCCCTCTCTGCGCTTACCCTGTGGTCCAGGATACCAGGTGGACCCTCCTCCTCCTCTCCGAGAGTGAGTGGCTTCTGGCCCCAGGAACCCCTTTCCCAGAAGCCCTTGCTGGCCCGCCCCCTAGCTGGTTTGCTGGTGCTAAAGCTGCTCCCCTCTGGTTCCCTGATGCTGCTTTCAAAGAATTGGACCCCTCATCCGTCCCCTCTTCCCTCTCTGTGGGGTGGGGACATCTGGGAAGAGCAGGCATGTGTCCTTCACACAGGAAAGAAGGGACAGGTGAAGAGCAAGCCGGCTCAGGGAGTGCACTGTGACACCTGCCCTGGCAGAGCCTGTTAGAGGGGGGCGCAGAGACAGCAGGTTGGGCTCACAGGGTGCACAGAGCCCCATGAGTCCTGCTTCTGCAGAGACCCTGTCCCTGTCTCTTCTCTTCTGCCCACTGGTCTCAGGGAAGAGGCGATCAGGGGCCCCATGGTGTTGAGCATCACAGAAAGGGGCAGGGCAGAGGCCTGAAGCAGAAGTATAAGAAGCTCTGCATTCATCAGAGTGCTTAACCAGGATAAGAAGGACGTAACCAGGGCCCGAGATTTAGCTCAGTGGCGCTGCACCTGCCTAGCAAGTCCAAGGTCCTGAGTTCGATCCTCAAGAGAGGACCGAAAAAAAAAAAACAAAGAAGGATATAACCAGTGAGAGAGATTGTTAACAAGAGATTGTGTGTGCAGCAGGGAGAGTCGGGCAGAGACAGGCAGAAGAAGCAGACACTGATTTTGGCCAAACCTGTCCATTGCCCCTCTGCCTCCAGTGTCCCAGGTAGGGAGACAATCGGCCGCAGCACCTGGGATACTGAGGCCAGGACAAAGAAGCTCAGCAGAAGAGAAGGGCAGAGAAGGGCTGTTTCTTGGGCCCCCATGCCTGTCCCTGTGTCCCCAGCTCTCCAGCATCCCCGACAGACTTCAAGGATGCCTACCACTGATGGGGAGTTGTCCTCCCCTGGCCTGCCTGGCCCCTGCCTCGGGGGAGGCTGTGCCCTCCCTGGTGCAGATGAGGGGCTGAGACTTCCCAGGCCTGGTGGAAGCAGAGCCGCCTGACCCAACTGGCTGCCGCCTGTGACCCGGGGAGGGGCCGGGTCCAGGAGACCCATCAGGGGAGCCGGGCAGGGCTCCTCGGACCTTGGCTCAGGGCCAGCTGGGCAGAGGTCCCAGGCTCTTGGCTCACAGGGTGGCCTGTGACCTCGGCTGCTCCCGGGGCTCCTGCCCTGCTGGGCAGACTTGGGCCGTCTCCATGGAGACCATCTCCTGGCTGCCTGGGGACCAGGTGTACTCGCAGAAAGTGGGCAGAGCCTCCAAGAGTGACACTTCCTTCTCATAGAGATGAGGCAGCTATGGCCTGAAAGCAGAGGCTCCAAGGGCAGGTGAGTCTGGGCTGGGGTGCAGACCCTGTGTTTGTCCTCCAATTTCAGTATATGTCTGCTGAAGCAAGCACCACATGTTTGTGCTCCTAAGAGGAGATGGCTCCCTCTGCCCAGCATCCCAGCACTGCCATGGGGCTAACTCTGGGTTAACATAAGGATCTCATCACTTGTCCTCCTTCTCATCCTGTTAAAATGCTATTATTATCCCCATAGATGGTTGAAGACTCTGGAGCTCAGAGACGCTAAGTATCTTGCTTAAGGTCACACAGCCAGATAGAGGCAAAGCTGCAGTTTGAACCAGAGTCCATGCTTTCATCTCTTGTGCATGTGGTGTTCCCACTGCTGGTAGAGTAATCTTTTCCAGGCATGGGTGGAACCAGGCTGTGAGCTGAGCATTCCTTGGGGAGCTCAGGGCCAGGGGCAGTGACCGCTGATCAGTGCTTATATTCATATCCAATAGTCCTACAACTTCCAGGACAGCACAGTTAGACTGCTGCCCACTGCCTCAGGCTGAGCTTGTTCCCTGCAGTTCCACCCCAGCCTCATGTTCATTCACCAGCAAGAGCTTGTCCCTGCCCCAGTCTTGCAGGGGGGGTCACAGTGGGCCTCTGGGACCCACCTGCCTGGATCTGCTTTTCACCAGCTGTGTGACCTTGAGTGATTCACTTAACCTCTCTGGTGTTTTTTTTCTCATCTGTAAACTGGGGGTAATAACTGTCCTCACCAGAGAAGCTCCAAGCAGACCAACAAGGGGTGGACTATGATCTGGGTGGGCTTCCTGGAGGACAGACCTGGAGGACAGATCTGGAGGACAGGTTGGACTCGGTCAGAGGAAGGTGAATGGGGACAGCACTGCAGGTGGAATAATCAGCACATGGAATCAAACAAGGCCTAAGGGCTTTTGAGGACCAGGGTGCATCTTCCTAGAACTAAAGACCGGAGTAGGGTGGGCTGGGCTGGTGAGTCTAGGAGGAGCGGGATAGGGGATTATAGAGCAAGAAAACAAAGAGGTCAGATCTTCCAGCCAAAAAGGGGTGGACTGACCTTGCGGGCACTAGTGAGCCATGGAAGGTTGTAGGCAGAAGAAGGATGTGGGATTGCGGGTTTGAGAGAGATGGTGCAGTATGGAGAAAAGACTGAGGTTGCAGGTGGCCATCTCTTTCAGAATAAATAGGAATGAACAGGAGAATAAACAGGAGAGGGCCGGGGGGTGTCTGCTGGGGCTTTCCTTATTTCTGAGCAGGGATCCTTGTCCCTGAAGCTCATGGTATCTTTGACGAGCCCCCCCCCAACTCTCTAGACACTTGAACCTTGCACCCAGGGAGGGGTGAAGTCAGAGCTGTCTGGAGCTCGAGTCACTGCCGGTTTCTGAGGTCCTTGTGAGGCCACAGCAGCAGGGGTGGGAGAGAGCGGCTGAGAGGCTTCCTGCTTCCTCTCGTGCAGCGCTGTGCGAGAATGCCGGGCACCTGAGGCCACTTATCTCTCCCGGTCTGCAGTGCCTGGGCCCCAGAGGCTGTCTGTCCAGATGGGATCTAAATCAGCGTGCTCTTCCTCCTCCACCAGTCTGCGTAGAGCTGGGTCCTCGCCAGCCCCAAACCCCAGCAGCCAGACTGACCTCAGGCCCCCCACATACCTGCCCCTGTGCCCCGGCCTCCCTCTCCTCAGCCCATAGATGGGGTCTGCTTTGCATTCAGACCACCTGGCTGGGAGACCTGCCTCAGTCTCCTCCTCGCTGAAATGGGACTATTAATAGGACTCACCCGCTCTGGCAGAGGCAAGGACTAAAGGAGGCAATGGATGTGGCTGCTTGCGATCAAGCCTGGCTAGCACATTCCCCTCCCTCTTCCTCTCTCTTTTTCTGTCTCTCATTAAATGCACATACTTGCAAGCTGTAAAGCTTGTTTTGTGGGATCAATGCAATTACCCATATATAGCTTTGGACAGAATCCACTTCTGGGTTAATGTCTCCAGATTATTCCATAAACAGCTCCCAGCATATTCTCTTAATGCGTTTGTATTGCTTTCCTGGTTCTGCAGGAACCTGTTTATTTTGAGATTGGCTTCTGGGGCAGCACATGGGTCAAGAGGAAGACCCCCAGTTCGCGAGGTACAGTACAGCTCTCCCCTTCCTTGCAGCCTGGTTTCCTGGCCCTCGGAAGGCAGCCGTTATAAATAACACACTGTAGAATCTGTTGGAAGGTGATACGTGCTATGGGAAAGAACCAAGTGGAGGCAGGCGAGGGAGACTGGGCGTCCGGGGGTGGGAGGGGCTGTGAGAATTTTAATAGAACTTCTATATATAGTTTAGCTCTTCCTCTAAAATCTGCCATTTTTGCATCTGTTTTATAATGTATATAATCTGTGATCACAGTAGTAGATGATCATGATTTATGAGCATGCTTATGTTTATAGATATGCGCATCCACGTGTATATATGTATGTATACTTCTGTGTGCATGAATGTATTTATTAGGGTGTGAGTTTGAATAGTCTGCATACCCTTGGGTTACACACACACACACACACACACACACACACAGTGTAAATCCTGAGAAAGGGGGAGTCAGGCTATTAACTGATTCCCAGCATGGTTTTGATCTCAGCTCTCTTGCTTCAAATCCTTCATCAGGATTCAGCAGGCTCAGTTCTGCGACCCTCTTCATTCACTGATGGGGAAACTGAGGCTCCAAGAGGAGCCGTGGCCAGCCAGAGGCACATGGGTGTGAATACCATGGCAGGTGGATACTAACCCAGCCCTGGGACTTCCAGCCATCTTTCCCCAGTACCAGAACCCCTGAACGCTCTTCAGCAGCCTGGGCCACAAGCAAGGTGGTGGAAATCCAGGAAGACGGGGCTAGGCTTGAATTTTTCTTCTGGTCCCCTGCCCAAGAGGCCACTTAAGCAGCGCGTAACTGCCCTGTGATGTATTGAACCCTCTCTGTGCACATAAGCACAGCAGGTCAACCGCCAGCCAGAAATGCCACATCTATTTCCTTCCATTAGATGAAATATGCCCCTAATTTGGCTGGGGTTTTGTTTTATTAGACCTGTGGCAGTGAGGGGGCCCTGCTGCTGCATAACCTCCTCCTGATCGCTCAGTTCTCTCTCGAGAATGCTGAGGGCCCGGGAAAAGGGGAAAAGAAATGTCTTGGCCTATTATTTTTCAGCCACACTCCCAGAACAAAGATCTTCCCCGGCCAGGAGCCACAGTGTGCAGCATGTCAGGGAGGCCCATCCTGGAAGAATGTCCTCAGGGTCAGGAGCTGGGAGACCACACTCCAGTGTCTACCTCTCATTTATTTATAAATGGGAGACTTGGGCATCTTGCCTCTCCTCTTTGGGCCTCCGTTTCTCCATCTGTTAAATGGGGCTCCAAATGGAACCTCCCTCGTAGAGTTGCTGCAAGAAAGAAGTAAAATAGAACACACAGTGCTCAGCCTTGCAACCCAGTGTGGTACTTAATGTCCCTTCACTGCTAAGGCCATTTCTCCAAAGAGAAGTGTCTTCCTTGATCCCCATGTAAGGCCATATTGGCGAATTCTGCTGGGCTGAAACAGTGCTGTTTTCCGTGGTCCCTTAAGAGCGACCTTGTGCTTGTACTCACACAAGACTGACTATCTTAGAGCCACTTTATATCAGAGCCATCTGTGTCAAGACTGGGGGGTGCTCTTCCCTTCATCCAACATTAGCACGCTGGGGCTGAGGAAATTGGCCACCGTTCCTTTCTTTCCCCCAGTGGGCCCCACCCTTTCTCTGCACATGATAGTAATCTGGGGAACTGTAAAATCTACATGCTCCAAACCCAGAGTAATTAAGATGGACTCTCTGCTCCTGGGAAAGGAGGGGACCCTGGTAGTTAAAGCTCCCGAGGGACTCTAGTGAATGGCTAGGCTGAGACTAACATCCTAGCCCTTCTAATGCAGTCAAGGAGCCTGATCCTTGATCTGGTTTTCATTCCTGCAAAGGGTTAAAGGGGAGGCTTAAGAGCAGACTGGGCTTGGGTTTAAGTCTTGCCCTGTGTAGCTTCCCACCTGCCCCCTCACCTCCCTGCACCTGGCAGTCACATCTGCACCGGCACAGTGCTAACTCTGTCTTTCAGGGTGCAGGGGAGCTAAACCTCACCCTGCACAGACCCTGGCACCCCACAAGTGTGTAAGAAGCAGTGGGGTCTTTCCTATTATTGTGGAGTAAGCTGTAAATTAGGACCAGTTAGTAACGACTTCCAGTTTTTCGGGCCTAGAGGTCAACTCCGCCACAGCCACCCCAAAGGCCCAGATACTATGCAAATGAGCAGGCTCGGTTGTGATTCTAAAGAAACTGGTTCACCAAGGCAGGTGGCAGGTTGGGGTTGGCTCTTGGGCTGCAGACAGCTGGCCTAGGGCAGAGATCTAGTAGACCTTAGATAAAGGATCCCTCAAGAGCAATTACTTATTTGTCCCCTACTGACGGGGGCCCATTCTGAGAAATGCATTGTTAGGTGATGTATTGTTATGCTAGCGTCACAGGTCAGACTAACAGAACAGACATGGCCATGGCATCACCAGGAGGCACAGCCTCACAGGACCACTGTTGTGTGTGGCCCATCACCATGCTCAACACCTGCCATGTGTCCTTCCTCATCTTGTTTAATTCTCATAGCCACCTACAGACACATCCTCCCTGTCATCCTTCCCATCCAGGGAACCCTAGAGAGGGAATTTGAGCCTGTCTGTCCCAGCCCAGGGTGAGTGCCTTGCCTGCCCTCTTTCCTGCTGCAGAGAGCCCAGCAGGTGGGGGTGGATGAGCCCTGGAGACCAGGATGCACTGTCCTCCAGGCAGCTCTTTCATTGCTAAGATGGAAGGAGGATACAGGAAAGGAGCAGGCAGCCTGGGGACAAAGCCTATCTCATCCTTTTGAGGGTCCATGAGACGTGCTCAGCACGGCTGCACACAGCTGGGCTTTCCCGTGGTTATCCATGAGCATCTTCTCTGCAGACTGGGGAGGGAATTGCTCTTCAGAGTTCTCTCTTCACCAGCCCAGATCACCTCTGCTTGTCAAGATCCTTGTGCAACCCGAATGTGGAGGGAGATGCCGTCCATCCGTCAGCAGAAGGCCCCCTGCCTGCCTGCTATGTCTTGTTTCCCACAGTGATGGGGAAGCAATTCAGACAGATATTTCTACTTCATGCAATTCCATTTTTGTCTCAACTTATCTGATCCTCTAATTCTGCTAGGGACTTTATTTCCTTGTGATGTGAAAGCCTTGGAGTTCAGAGTCCTTTTTCTTTTAAGCTGAAGACCCTATTCAGGGCTGAGCCAGATAGCCATCGGCCCTGGCGGAAGAGAATTATCGCAGGAGCCATCACACTTGCTTACAAATCCGCTGGCGAGGTGGCTTGCCTTTTTTTCTTTTAAGGAGCTGGCTGACAGATAACAACCAAAGAGGGGCGATGCATCCTAGGGGAATGAGTTTGGAGACTGGGACCCCACCTGGGGGTTCACTGCCTATCAGTGTCTGACCTTGGAGACATCATCGGACTGCTGGGCCTCAGCTTCCCCTGTTCTGAATCTCCAGTCTCTCTTGCCCTCATTCCCTGAAAATAGGAAGGCTTCTCAGCCTCACCTCAGGACACCAGATACTTGAAGGCAATGACAATCTTGGCCTCCTTGGGCCCCACCATTCCCAAGCCTTGCCCATCTGGGTAAACAGCACAGCCTGTAACCCTTTGCTTGTCTGCACCCCCACATTTAACTCTTCTGCAGTTGGTAGATTTTACCTTGACCCGCATTGCCAATGCATCTCATCTCCCCCAGGCCAGCTGCCACCCTCTGTCCAGGGCCCCTGTATTCTTCCTCCTGGATGCCAGGCAGCCTTCAACGGGGTCTCTGTCCTTCCACCACTGCCCCCTGCCCCAGTCCATTCTCCAGATGGAAGAAATCCTTCCCCTTTGCTCTCAGCACTCCCCTACCTAAAACTTTCTAATAATTTCTCGATACACTTAGAACAGCCTGTAGAGAAAATCCAGCCAGTGCCTGTTTTTGTAAACAAAGTGCTATTAGAACAGTTACCCTCAATTGTTCATGGTGTGTTTTTTTTTTTTTTTTTTGTGGCTGTTTTTGCATGGCAAGAGCAAGGTCAAATAGTTGCAATGGAGAATTTATGACCTATAAAATCTGAACTACTTATTGTCTGACCTTCTTTGGAAAAAGTCTGCAGAGTCCTGGCCTAAACTGATATTCAAACTCCTCATGGTGTCCTGTTAATCAGGGGACCATATTTGCTAAAGGTTTCACTTTTGCATGTGTGTCAATTCATCCCACTCCTTGCAGTGTGCCTCTGGAGCTGTCCCCATCAAGAGGTGGCTCTGTTTCCCCAGCCTTGAATCTGAAATGACTGTGTGACTCACTTTGATCAACAGAACATGGCAGAAGCAACACGGTGTCAGTTTCAAGCCTAGGACAAAGGGGCCTTGTACCTTTCTGATAGAACTGTTTAAATCCATTTTCTGCTGCTGTAACCGAACACCTAAGGCTGGGTAATTTATGAACCATAGAAGTTTATTTGGCTCACAGTTCTGGAGCTGGGGACATTCACGATCAAGGGGCCACAGCTGATGAGCGTCTTCTTGCTGCATTGTAATGAGGTAGAAGGCATCACATGTCCAGAGAACAAGTGTATGAGGGAGGAAAGGGATTGAACATCATCCCAATCCCAAGATAACCTAATCTGGAGATAACTAACCCACTCCCAAGATAACAGAATTAACCCATTTATGAGGGTGGAGGCCTCTTCACACTCAACCCACCCCCTTACTATCCCGCTCCTAATACCATCACAATGGCAATTAAACTCCAACATGCATTTTGGAGGAGACAGCCAAACCACAGCAAGAACTCTATCGCTGCCATAAGAGCCAGCCTGAGTTAGCCTGCTGGAGGATGAGAGGCACATGGCATGCCCTGTCTGCTCTCCACTCTACCCGAGACCAGGAGAACAGCAGCCTAGCTGACCTGCAACTGATCACAGACCTATCAGGGAGCCTAGCACAGGTTGGCAGAAACCCCACCAGTGCCACAGACTGTTGAGTTGACTAAGAACTTGTCATTTTAAACCTCTTCACCTTAAGGGTGATTTGTTACATAACAGTAACTAACTGATACACAATATAGTTTATCATTCCAGTTAAGTTACTTCTGAACATAAAAGAGGGCACTATTAATTTTATCGGGCCATCTCAGGCAAATAAGGAGGTAAATTCACCCTCCTTCTAATTCCTGGCCCTGATTGATCTGGTTTATTCTCCCCACTCAGCTTCATGGCAAACCAGGGACTCCCTTGCCCCCCAGCCTGAGGTCAGCTCCTAGACTCTCCTAAGCTCTTTCCTCCTCACTGTGAGCACCGATCCACACCACCCCCACTCTGGCCATGATCCAGCCCCTGCATTGATTTTCCTTTTGGTACTTTGCCCAACCTGAAGTCATTTTCTGAATCTTTCAGTAAATAAACGATCCCCCATTTACAGTGTTTAAACTCACTGTTTTTTTTTTACTTTATGATGATGGGCAAGTGATACCAGTTCCAGAGACACTGCATTTAGCAGTTTGAAGTTTGAAGCGTTCTCACACAAGCATGTGGTCTGATCCTCTCTTGTGATAAAGGCAGCAGCAGCCAGCAATGGCTCCCCATCAACCACTCTCATGAGGGAGTGGCATAATGGGTAGTTAGTTGTGTGCTTGGTTAAAATCAGAAATAGGGTCCTGCAAAGCCAGGCCAAACTGAGTTCAAATCCAGCTTCTGGTTCTTTCTAGTTTTGAGATCACAGGCATGTTACTCAAATGTTCTGAGTTCCATTGTCTTCATCTGTAAACTTGAGCTACAGATGGGGGCGAGGGCGGACTTGAAATGTCTAGCACAAGGGTTAGCACACAGTAGGTCCTTGGAAATTGGTACTCCCAACTATTTTCACTATGGTTGGTTGAAAATACCCAGCCTGGGTCCTTTTTACTAAGTCACTCTATTTATCTCTCTTATTTAGGAAGGAGGCCATTCTTTGGTTTTTGACCTTGGGAGATGGACAGATTTGTATTCTTTAGCTATGAATCAGGACCTACAGAACTCATGTCAGAAGGAGGTGAAGGGTTCACTCCAGAGTTGAAGAGATGGGTATGCTCAGAGAAGATCTGGAAGCAGGATTTGGGCATGCTCACCCTTATTCTGATGTTGAGGTGAATAAACAGACCTGCTATATGGAGATAAACTTCAAGGAAATTGGCATCTGAACTGTAAGTGTGATAAACACTGATTTTTCGAGGAGCTATCACTTGTTTTTGACCAAAGGTATCATTTTGGGAACTGCATAACCTCCCCTAGGCCTCACTATTCCACCTCTGCTCATTCTTCAAAATCTGTGCTCTCCTATTTCCATAGTAACAGTATCCATGAATTTAGTTAGATATATCATTGCCCAGAATAAGGACTACAATTCCCAATGTCCCTTGCAGCAAATTGTGACCATGTGACTATATAAGGGCCAATAGGGTGCAACTTTGGATCTTTCATGGCAGTTTATATAAAGCTTTTCTAAATGGCAGCAGGAACACACAACTTACCTTTGTGTTTTTCTTTACTTTGCTGTCATGTGAACTTGGACACATCAGCTCATGTCTCCAAACCTCAGTTGTTCATATGTAGAACAGGAACACAATCTACTTTGAGGAGTTTGGGGGTAAAGATGAGGAGAGGTAATAAATATAAGGTGTTTTTAATGAGATAATAAATATAAAATGCTTTCTAGTGGCTGGTTCATAGTAGATATTAAACAAATGTTTCTCTTACTTATCCATGCAAACTCAGAAAAATCCCTTAAATTTGAGTCTCAGAGTTTTTCTCTGCCATAGAACTAAGATGGTTTTCATACCAGATTTAAATCTAAAATAAGAAATATAAGTGTAAAAAATAACAAAATCATACAAACACTAGGAGAAAACATGGATAGATTCCTGGATGACTGAAGTATGAGCAAAGCCATTCTGCAATTCAAAATATAATAAAAGAGTCTGTTAAATCTGAATGCACAAAAATTATACTGCAACAAATTTCAGAGTGAAGTCAAAAGAGAAACTGAAAGGAAATATTTGCAAGCTAGGTCACAGATAAGCAGTTGATGTCTTTCATATATAAAGAGCTCTTAAAAATCAAACATAAAGAACCCAAATTAAATCTTTAATGATCTGCAAAAGACACAAGTAAGTGATTTACAGACAGAGTTATATAAATGGACATTAAAAATAGAGAAAGATTTTTGACTTCACATATACGAGAAATGCAATTGAAACTACCCAAAAATAGTGTTCCACACCTATTACACCGACAAAAATTCAAAAGCTTAATAACACATTCTATTGGGACCTGGGGAAACAGACTCATACACTGTTGGTGGGGATGCAGAGAGAGGTACTGACAATATTGAATGATACAACACATACACTGAACTGTTAGCTCTTCAATCCACCTTTTGGGATTTGCCCAAAGAAAACTTTGACAAGTCAAGAACTACAAATGCATCTAGTTATTCATTCCAGTGTTATTTGTGATAGCAAAGTATTAGGAGCAACCTAAGTGCCTTCTCAGAGGAGACTGATTGAAAGCACTATGGCTCTTTCACATAAGAAAGTCCTATGCAGTGATTAAAAATAAGGATAATTTCTGTGAGCAGAAGTGAAATGATTTATAATATGAATTAAAAATGGAAAAGCAAAGAGCAAAAATATCTATTGTGTGTTCTCTTTCATCCAAGAATTATGAGGAAATAAGAAAAATACAAGAATATACACATAGAAAAGGAAAAAGAGGTAGAGTTCACTTAGGGCTAGAAGTGAATATCAGAGATGCACAGGAATACTAGGGAAAGAATGTGGATAGGAATTAGACTTCTCTTCAGACTTCTTTTCATAGAATTTATGTTCTCAAAATATATAAATATTTTACACATTCAAAGATAAAATTCAACTAAAGATGTTGAAGAGAACAAATCCTAAAAGGGAATGCAAAGAGAAAGAAAAGAACCTAACGATATATCAAATTAGTAACTCAGGTGGACAGACATCTAAAGGGGCTCCCAACGATGCTCAACTCTTGGTACTGAGGTTCACGTCAGCCTCTGCCCTGGAACATGGGCTGGACCTAGTGGTTGGCTTTTACTGCACAGAACATGGCAAAAGCGATGGGCATCACTCCTGAGAAAAGGCACAGAAGACAGTGACTCCATCTTGCTGCCAGTCTCTCCTCCTAGCTCTTCTCATGAGCTTGCCTCAGTGGACAAGGACATGTGGCAGGGAACCACATCGGGACCACAACTGAGGAACTGATCCCTACAGTCCAGCAGCCCTGCAGGAACTGAGTCCTGCCAACAGCCACATGAGCGATCCCAGAAGCAGACCCCAAGCCCACCCTCTGTGACACCTTGACTGAATCCTGGGAGAGACCTTGAGGTGGAGCACCTAGTAAGTCAACTGGATCCACAGAATCAATGAGCTAAGTGCCGCCTTTGTAAGGCACTAAATTTTAGGGTCATTTGCTAAACAATAGGGAGTACAATAATAATCCTGGCAAAAGGGAATTAGTGTAAGTGACCTTGGACCAACGTGTCTACATAACAGGCTATACTCTAAGGGCAACAAGAACTTCATACAAGCCTTGAACCTTAGTAAATAGGTTGCCATGGGTGGTGGAGGCAGTGGAATTCTGAGTCTTATTGAGCAAATGTACTGATATTTGGGGAAAAGGAGCTCTCCCAGCCAGATCAGATCGGAGTAAGGAAGAGGAGATACAGGAAGAACCCTGAGATGTTGACCTTGAACTGGAGAAGCCAGGAGGAATGCATCTTCTGTTCTCTGGGAGATCTGGAAACAGTGATGCCATGACAGTAATTTGCACATGTAGAATGCGTATCATGGCCCTTATATGGCACTGCCCACTGGAAGGAACCAGAATGCTTTGGAGAAGTGGCTGATTCCAGGGTTGGGACAAGGAAATCACGGGGTGAGCTGGGGACATTCTATTGTGTCAGAAGGCAAGGAAGTCCTAAAGCACAAAGACGGCACAAGACTGCAAGCGCCCACAGGCCAAATCTGGGGCAATTTGAGCACTGTGAAAATGCAAGTGGATAACGTGAAATGAACCAGGGGACAGGGAGCAGTTGGAGACATTTCTTTACCAAAGAAGGTCAACTCCTAAATATGAAAGAAGACTGATACATTTTTTAAACCTCCGTGCTGCAACCGTCACATTTGACCTCCCAAGGATCACTAATGGATTCCAAAACTCCTGGTGGGAAGTTTGCCAGAGAAAGGGATATTTGTACCCTTCCCAAGAGTCACCCTGCAGTTTGCGTATTCCTCACACAGGGCAAAGGGCTCTTTAACACGGCAAGACCTGGAGGGTCCCACTTTAAGCATCCATGACACAACTGGCCATGGAATTACCTTGAATCTGATCTGAAGACACAGCTGAACAAACGCAGTTCTTGGGGCATTCAAAATACAACCAGTCAGACCTCCTCAGAAATGTCAATGTTCATCACAAAGGACAAGGAGAGGGGAGGAATGTTCTGGATGAATGCAGAGGAGAAAGACACAAGCACACCTGCAGTGGGCATACCTGGGCCGGACCCGTGGCTTAGCAAATGGATAAAGCCTGAAAGGATGTGTTGGGGATGGTTGGGGACAGTTGAAAGCCTACTCTACATTAGGTTATATTTCATGCCTACAGACCCAGCCCTCAGGAGGCCAAGGCAGGAAGATTATGAGTTCATGGATATCCTGGGGTATATAGCAAATTCCAGGCTAGCCTGGGGCACATAGTGAGACCTTGTGTCAAAAAGAGATAACATTATTACATCAGTGGTAAATTTCTTGGGTATGATCACAATGGTGTGATTATGAGAAAAAGCCCAAGTTTTTGGCAATATATATTAATATCTGTGATTTTCTTTTAAATGGAAAGAGGGACAAAGGGAAGGAGTGGAAGAGAAGAAGGGGAAAGAAGAAGACAGAGGCAGAGCAGAGGCAGGGAGGAGGAGAAGGAGGGAAAGGAGAGGGAAGAAAGTAGAGGAAAAAACAAAGATGGAAGGAGGGGAAAGGGAAGGAGGAAGTGGAAGGAGGGACAGGGAAGAAAGAAAAAGCAAATGTGACAACTAACGTAAGAACGATTGTGAGTCTAAGCGAGGGATGAACATGCCTGTTCTTATAACTCTTTTGTGAGCTTGCTCTTTGTATAATCTAACATTTGTCCCAGCACATAGGAGGCTGAGGCAGGAAGTCCAAGTTCAAGGCCAGCCTGGACTGTACAGTGAAACCCTGTCTCGAACAACTGAAAACCAAAACTACCCACCAAATCCCTAACATCTAAGGAAGGGTGGTATTGGCGCCTCCATCTCTGGAATTTAAGGGGCTCCGTGAAGACCCACCGAGCAGATTTGCTTGGGAGCTCAAGGCTGGTTGAAAGCTCACTGCCACTTTCCAGCTGTGTGACCACCATGGGTTGGTGACTGCACTGCCGAGTCCCTGGCCCGAGTACTTTTACTGTGGGGGCTGAGGGTCAGGGGGCGCAAAGAGATGGGTGCATGTGACATGTTGAGCTGGGGACCGACACTCTCTGAGCCGAGAGACCATGGACCTTTGTGTTATGCGCTGTAGGTGTCGGGAAACGTCCCTCAGCCTCCCGCTGCTCTGGGTGCAGGGTGGGCTGCCACGTCCAAAGCCACTTCCTGTCACCCCGTGGTCCCCAGCCAGGATGTGCTCCCATGAGAACTGTTGGAGGCGCACGTCCCTGTGAAGGGCACAGGCTGCTCTCTGGAACTCTGGGCTCTAGCCCTGTGTGCAGGACCACCCTGCCCACCCAAATCGGGGAGCTGAGGTTGGAGGAGGAGCTTGGGAAGCTATTGGCTGCACTCTCCCTGGACACGCCCTCCTTCCGGCCACCCGCCCTGACTTCCTGGCAAGCCTTGGCTGTCCCTGCCTGTGGAATTTCTGGAATCCCACGGCCTCCTGCCCGACTTCTCGCCCTCCCACACAGCGTTCCTGCTGTTGGGAGACGGAGACGGGTGGGTGGTGGACGGTCGGGCCATGACCAGGGCCCCAGCACCTCCCTGGTGTGCACCATGGGCCTCCCCTGTCCTCTACCTCTCAGCGTCCAGTCTCTGGCTCCTGCTTCATTTTCTCTCTCCTTGTGTCTGTCTGCTTCAAGATTTCTCTTTCCCAACTCTCTTCCCTCTTCCAGGCCACCTTCCTCGGTGGTTGCACCCCTCAGTTCCTCTCTGGATGCGCCCCATTTCTCTCTCCCACTCTGGCTCTGCAGCTCTCCCTCTTTGCCTTTTTGTCTTCAGTGGCACCCCAATCTCTCCATCTGTTCGATGCAACCTTGCCTCTGGGGATATGAGGACTGTTGTCTCCTTTGCACCCGATTGCCTGGCGCAGATCTGAGCTCTAGACTCATAGGAGCAATGTGACGTTCCTTATCTCTCTTGACCTCAGTGTCTGTCTTCCCACGGAGAGAACACACCCCTAGGACCTCCCACACAAGGGTTTCGGGAGTCCGAAGTGGCTCAGGCAAGCGCCCCATGAATCTCTGGTGAGTTAGAATCCACACTGTGTGCCTGGGTCTGCAGGGCCTGCTGCCTCCTCCAGCCTCAGCTCCAGGCTCTCGCCCGCCTCCTCATCCCGGAGTTCACCAGCTCACCTACCCCAGGGCTTTGTCCTCTCCCTCTAGGCTTGGACACTGTCCCCTTGCCATGTCGTGCTGCAGGCACTCGCTGTGGTTTTAAAAAGTCCTCACGTTCTGTGACCGTGTTCTCTTCATGGCCTGCGCCTGTGGGATGTCTGGACTTGCTCCTGAGGAATAGGTTGTGGCAGGAGGAACAGTGTGGGTGGGATCTCCAAGACAGGGTCTTAGTGATACTGGCACTTCTCTCTTGGTCCTCTTGGATCTCTCACCTGGGAGAAGTCCCACCGTGTCCCAAGGATGGGCACGTGGACAGGGACTGACTTGCCGGGTGTGTCTGTGAGCTCCCTGGGGCCAGGCCTCCGGGTGAGACAGCAGCCCTGGCTGTTCCTTTGCCTGCACCCTCCTGGGAGACCCTCAGCCAGAGCGAGGAACAGTGCTACCGGGTCAAGCAGTTCCTTGCAGGGAAGTGGATAAATCACACAGCCTCTCCTCCTTCATCTGGACCCGTACTGTTTTTGTCTACTGACTTTTGGCTCCCTCCATCTAGGTGGTATGTTGGAGAGGCCAGTGGCCATGTCTGTAGGCCTGACCCTGTGTCCCCACGCTGGGTTCGCGGGGCTTACCAGGTACCTCCAGGCTCAGTCTGGGACCCTCTCCAGAGGCTCTTGGTCTCCTCAAGAAAGCAGGAAAGCTGGCCCAGCTCCCCTTGCTGTCTTTCTGTATTTGGTTTCTTGTGCATTCTGTGGCTTCTGCTTGGGTTCGTTCCTGGCTGCCTGACAGAGACTGGGTTTGTGAAGCTAAAGGGGCACCTCAGGGAGGAGGGGCTCTGTGTGCTTTCTCCTCTAACAAGCTGCATCCAAAAAATAACTCCTTCCACAGCGGGGACAAAAATAGCCCAGCTGCAGGGTTCTGTTGGGGGTGGGAGATGGTGCAGGGAACCGTGCAGCTCTGTCCCTGCAGACTAGGCCCTCCTGGTCACTCACCCCACAGAGACCACCACCTGCTTACACATTTCTCCACCCCACCACGCAGCCAGCTATTGTTACGTCTCTATCTATTATTACTTACCTCTTTATATCTACATTAATTCATTTTCCATCCTTTATGTTTATAGTTGTTAATCCATCCACCCACACAGCCATCCACAGATCCACCTACTTATCCTGCCATCCATCCAACTACACATCTATCCATGCATCCATCCACCCATTGATCCATTCATCCATCCACATATTCACTACCCATCCATCCATCCATCCATATATCTTATCTACACATCTGTCCATGTATCCATTCATTCTTTCTTCTTTCCCTCTTTTTATTTTTCTTCTTCCTATTGGTTCAGCCCATCTTTCCATCTATCAGTTTTTCCTTCAATCCATTTGTCCATCAATTCATCTTACACTATCTTTCCATCTATCCATCCATTCATCATCTCTGCATCCAACCATCCATCCAGTTACCCACCCACCCTGCATTCATTTGTTACCCATCCATATACTTTTCATTTCATCCATGCATCCGATGCCCTTATGTTAACTAACAGATCTATTCACTTAATCATGTATACTTTTATTCACTAATTCAGTCACTAATTCACTACACTTTCAATTCAGTTCAAACTCCCAAATGACTACAAGTGTTACTGTCCCATGCCAGATGCTGTTCTAAGCTCTGTGATTAGGAAATGAAGGAGACAGACCTGGTCTTTACCTGTGTGCAAGTCATGCAAGTCACTTCTGGGATCAGGTGAGGAGCTCATTCCAGGAGACCCCAGGTGAGGACAACATCCCTGTTCTCTGGAGACTGATGTGATGGGGCTGTAGCAGGGTAAACACAGTGCTGAATCATGGACCTGATTCCAGGTCCATTACCTAAATTACCAACTGTTCAGAGCCTCAATTTCCTCTTCTGGGAAATGGGGACAAGGCTGCTAATCTGCCTGCATGAGCCCCATGTGAATGTGTGCTGTGACTGTGTGTAGGTATGTCCGTCCATGTGTGTATGTGCGCTGTGTGCCCACATGCAGGGTTTCTTTGGGATTCCTGTCACCCAGGTTTCCCCCTCCAGCAGCCCCACAATCCTTGCAGCTGAGGGTCATCTCTGACATTTTGCTGGTAACCAGGCAGCCCTTGGCTACTGTGAACACACTGGGCAGGTCCCGGGGGCTGAATGCTGGCTGTGAGTCCAGGGGCCCACAGGGAGCTGGAGTCCTTCCTTGTGGGAGAGAGGAAATTCCTGTCTGAGTCCCTCTAGCAGAATGAGTTAAATATTCTTATTAAACAGCCCCTCACCACCTCCCACAGCCTCAGGTTGCCAAGGTAAAGTGCATCTCCAAGTTCCTGAATCAAGACGCTCTATGCCTCAGGTGTTGCTGGAGCAACACAAGCCTGGCTTCTAAACCCTGCTAAACCCCATGTGCTGTGTGACCCCAGGCAGGTCACTTCACTTCCCTGAACCCCATTCCTTCACCTGTGGAGTGCAGCTTAGAAACACTCCCCAGGCAGTGGGTGGGAACCTCACAGGGGCAGTGTGAGCACCTGTAAGTGCCCACAGTGCACCCCTTGAGTGGCAGGGGAGGAAGCCCGTGCTCCCCCAGAGCCCGCGAGGGCCCAGATGAGCTGCTGTCTCTCAGTATTGGGGCACAGGCCCAGTGCTTGGTGGGTTCACTCCTCACAATACATGCCTTTAGGCTACTCCCTCCCCTCAGCCTTGCCGTGTGCAAGGAAGGCTCTGGCTTCCTCCTTTTTAGTCTCACCCTGTGTGAGCTATGTGTGTGTGTGTGTGTGTGTGTGTGTGTGCGCGCGCACACGTGCACATGCGTGTGTGCCAGAGCTCTAGCATTAGCGCAGGCAGTGCTCCCTGAGCCCGAGCACTCAGGGTCCCCAGTCTGATGCTTGGATCAGGGAGGATACTTGGTGATGCTGCAGAGAGGCCAGCGGGATGTGTGGGGCTCAGTGCCCTCTGGATGGAGCCTGAGAAGTTTGGTGGCATTCATGACCCTTCAGGACCAATCCTATCCTGTCCCTTCTTCATCCCCTGTTTCATTCCAAGCCACCCTGAACCCTGTGCATGACCCAGACTTTCCCCGACTGCCCAGGGCCTTTGTCCAAGCTTCTGTCATTCCTGAAATGTCCCTGCCCTTGCTTTGCACCCTCAAAATCCTAGTCGTCTTTCCCAATGCCATTCTGGGAAGGCCTATAGCCCTGTGCATGGATGGAGTGGGGCACACCTCCTCCGTGGCCCCTCAGACCCCTCTCCCCACCTAAGCCCACACTGGGAGGTCCCTGGGGACTCACACCTGTCCTCTCCATGTCCTTAGTCCCTGGGGCTCAGATAGCATACAGATGCTCACAGGCATTGATGGTGGATGGGAGGAGGGAAGGAAAGGAGAGGGGGAACAAGAAAGAAGGGGAGAGAGAGAGAGATTCTTCCCCCGAAGTGTGGTTTTTCTAACACCGTCCAAAAGCACCTCAGAGAAAGGCTTTTGCCCCAGGGCCCCGCAGATGAGATCAGGGCCCAGCTTGGTGCTGTTACCCTGTCAAATACAGCAGTGCACAAGTGGCATGAGAAGCACCCTGGCTGTGCTCTGGAGTCTAGAGACCTGGCACAAAGCTCAGAGAGGCCTGCTCCTGGCCCCTGGGCCTCTCTGTCTGAATCTGTAAAGTCGGGATCCCCTGCTGCGCTGCTCAGTGCCCCAAACCCAGAGGGCAGCCTGTCTGGGAAGGGCTGCATCCAGGCCTGGCAGCAAGGAATAGAGACCCAACCTCAGCTAGAGAGGGAGAGGGAAGCCCAGAATCCCATCTCCTTGACCTTGAGCTTTCCCCTCGGCAGGTGCCTGGTCCACTGCTCCAGATTGGAGAGTGCCGTCTCCCCGGCCGTGAGTGGAGACAGTCTCTGGCCCCACCCCGGCTCCTCCGCCAGCCAGGCCTCAGGCTCAGTTCACAGGAGGTGAAAGACTTGGACACGGGAAAGCATTAAGTCATGGGTGGATCCCCCCTTTCCACTTGGTTTGTTTGTTTCCTGCAGGGTTACCTGACACCAGCCAGCCATGAATTTGGTCCTGTTCTGTCTGCTGCAGCTGGGAACGAGAGTGCCCGGGGCAGATGATCTGCCCAGGAGCTGGGAATAGCATTGTGCACATGGAAGGCTCCCTCAAAAATGAAGGCAGACCCCTCAAAACACCAACAGGCTGTATCCCATCCTGATGTGCCAGAGCAGCCTCGGGCCCCTGTGTGCTGCAGCCAACACAGGCAAAGGAGGGAGCGAGGCTGGGGACTGTGAGCCCTGGCTGTCACCTGCCCCAGCCTCCAGAGTCCTCTGAGCTCTTCGCACCTGTGTCTTCTCATCTCTCAGGGTGCCCTTCTGGGTGCCCAGCTTAGCAAGTGAGAACATGAGTCCCCAGGGAGATTTGGGGTTCAGATAAACAATGAATAACACTTTCAGAACAAGTGTGTTCCATGCAGTATTCGAGACATATTTATGCTGAAAATTCTTTGTTGCTCTGAAGTTCAAGTGTAGTGGGCTTCCTGTATTTGATCTGGCACCAGCACTTGTTGAAACAACAATGTGAGGTAAGGTGCACATAAGCTTCCTAACATGCCGGAGCCCATTCACAGTGATTGAGCCTGGCAGTCAGTGCTATTAGAGTCAGACTAAGAATGCTAGCTATTAAATACTACACCAATTAGTAAATAATAACTATGTCATTAATATTAATGAATGGATAACAACCCATTTTTTGTCTGTAGTCTTGGGGACTGAACTCAGCCCTGAGCTACATCTCCAGCCCTTTTTACTTTTTATTTTGAGACAAGGTCTTGCTAAGTCACTAAGTTGTCAAAATTGGGCTGGCACTTGCAATCCGCCTCCCAGTGGGCCGGGATTGCAGGTGTGTGCAACCCCACCCAGCAGTCAGCCCTAATATTAAAACCCGTCATTTACTGAGCAGCTGCTTTGATCCAGGCATGTCCTTTGCCTGGCTTCATTGCCATCGTACCACTCCACGTGGCAGCATCACTGTGCTCCTGCGCTATGTGTCACAGTATTTGCTCAGCAAAGTGAACCCCTGCAAAAGCTGTGACCTGCATTTTTGGGGGAGGAGCACTGTTTCCAGAACTTTGCAGGAGTCACCTCCCTGAACAGCCTCCTCACTCTGTGAGTAGACATTTACCATTAAGATCGTCTCAGTTCCGCTCACTGGGGGAAGGAGAAACCAAGGCTGAGACTTGCCGCAGTTCACACGCTGAAGGCTCTGAGCTCAGGCAGGAGGCTTCAGTCTCTCCCCCGCTGGGCTCCACCCTATCCTGGGCTGCTTTCTGGGCCACACACAGGGAGAAGGAGAGCAGTGGCAGTGTCCCCAGAGGGTGAGACGCAGGGCCACTGAGCTGGGGCAGCAGCGCAAGCCAGCTCCTGGCCAGCCGGGTCCCTTCCCACCCCTCATCGCCCTGTGAACAAATGTGTCATCCTGCCCATTTCTGATGGGGCAGAGACTTCCCGCTGTGTCAGTGAGGCAGGTCAGAACACATGTCCCGAGAATCCCAGAGCTGCGTGGGAGCGGGATCCGGGCTAACCCACGAGTCCTCTCTAACGCCAGTGAGAAGCTCTGTGTGACCTTGGGCAAGTTACTCGGCCTCTCTGGGCCACCACCTCTTTGCTTATGAAATGGAAATTATGACAATCTCTTCCTGTAGGACTCAGTCCAGGAAGAGCACTTAGCATGGGGCCCTGTCACCTGGCAACTGTAGGTAACCATGACAGATTATGCTGCAGTCAGCATTAGCCTAAATTGAGGTTTTCCCATGGCAGAGCTGGAGAGCAGCACATGGGGCCATGATATCTTTGGGAGGAGAACTCAGGAAGCCCAAGTAGGGGAGTGCCAGGTGGCAGGGAAGGAGGAAACTCTGGCAGGGTGTGTTCACAGCAGACACTTAGGGTGCCCGGAGCAGGGCAGGGCCCATGCTGAGGCCAGAGAGTGAGCGCAGGGCCTCCTGGGAGAACCTAGGCCTGTCAGGCAGTCACCAACTGGGGGTCCATGAGCGTGGGAGCCGCAAGTGACAGCATTTCCGGAAGAGTTAACTTACTCTTCAAGGATCCTTCTGCTACAGTAGCAAAGATAACAACAGTAGCAGCAGCAGCAATAATGCTAAAACCAAGACTGAAAACCAGGGTCATGGATCTAGACTCCAAGAACAATGCTTTCTCTGAGGCTGATGTCTAAAGGGCTCCCAACAACACTCAATTCTTGGTACTGAGACTCATGTCAGCCTTTGCCCTGGCTGTATGGAGAAGGCCCTCAGACCCCCCTGTGCCAAGGAGGATGAGGGGTGGCCGTCCGGGAGCTGCAAGCTGGTGGCCCCGAGGGATGGGGACTGCATGGGTCCTTCAGGCCCATGGATCTGCTCCCCCTGGGGAGAGTCACTGTCTAGATGGCTACTCAGAGAGCCCCTGGATCTTCTCTCTCACCCTCCCACCTGGCCACCGGAGACTGGGAATTATAATTTTTGTGTCCAGCTTAGAGATGAGAGAAGGGACTTAGAGAAGGAAAGCAACTCACCCAGGGACACACAGCAAGGAATGGTCAGAGCTGGGAGGAGTCCAGCTTGTGCTGGGCAGTAAGCAGCCCTCTCCCAACACAGGCTGTGGGAATAAAAGCTGCGTAGGGACTCGTTGGGAGGAAGTAAAGGTCAGTGGTTAGCTTGGGCCGCTGGAACTCTATCACCTGCTTTATTTCCAGGCACCATAACTTTAGTCTACAAAGTAAACTGTCTGGAATCAGTTTCCTTGTCTGTATAATGGGGGCATCAGTAGCACTGGCTTTCCAGGATTGCTTTATGGACTGAATGATGTCGAGTCTTAGAGTAACAACATGTTCCATGAGCATTCCAGTACCTTAATGGGGGGATTTGTAGTTTTCAGGGGGCTCCAGGAAGCAGAAAAAATAAAGAGCTTCCAGTGGAGGGAGCTGGGCTGCTCCGCAGGTCAGACAGGAGAGCCCAGGTGACCCGTTTGCACAGGTGCACACCTCTTCTCCATGCTCTTCAGGGTTGAGTGTGCTCAGTGGTACATTTGCTTGGCATGCACAGGCCCTGGATTCCATCTCCAGAACTGAAAGAAAAAAAAAAAAAGGAGAAGAAGAAGCCCAACCCTTCAGAGGCCATTTGGAGGAAATCCCAAGTAGGCTCTGAGCAAGGCAATGGCCAGCATCCTCAGCATCGAGTTTTCTGGGGCTCTCAACACCTGGCCCACAGGTTCTGGCACTACTTGCCCCATTGTACGGAACCTTAACTACAGTCCATTGTACAGATGAGTAAGCTGAGGTCACAGAAGCAAGTTTTTGCTGGAATCACACCACTCTTCAGCACCAGAGCAGAGGGTGGAGCCCAGAATCACCCTATTCCAGAGCTGGGGTCTGCCACCGTCAGCCGAGCTAAGAGGCTTGAATTTCTTCCTGAAAATGGCCAGGGAAAGCTCCAAAGGTGGACAGAGGCCTCACAGCCCTGCCTGGTCATGGCTGGACAGCTGGACCAGAGATTTCCTCATTTCCTGCTGGACACCAGAGTCTCAGTGGACCCCAAGCCCATGGGCTTCACTTTCCCCAGAGCCTCTGGCCTGGTCACTCTGCTCCTCCCCAGAACAGCTGCTTCCCTATGTGGAACAGCCCATCTCCAGGAACCACCACCCTGCTGCTCCAGAGCTCTGGACACTCAGGAAGTCATCTGCATCTTAATAAAAAGAAAGAAGGAAAGAAAAGGAAAAAAGCAAGAAGGAAAAAGAACAAAACCAAGTGACTTCACTCTGGACACCAGGCCATGTTAGCTCATGGCCCATTTCTCTGGGTCAGGGCCTGGGGGTACATGAGACTGTTATGCAAGACACTTGGCAGTGGAGAAAGCCGAGTTCCTAAAGATTATTATTTTAGCACACCCAGCTTTGACGTGTCCAAAGGATCAGGAGGATCTGGGGGGTTCTCCAAGAAAGCGTGTGTTTCTCGGGGTTATTATTTCAGAGTCAAGTTCAGGGAGGGGGCCTGTTTTGCTCAACTCATGTTTCTGGAAAAACAGGCCCTTGGGAAGAGTTGGCTGAGGCGGGCAGGATGTGGAATGGGGAGCCCGTGGGCCTGGGGAGGAGGTGCTGGGGCAGTCGGGGGGAGAAGGGCTGCCTCTCTTGCTCCCTCTCTCCGCACACTGGGACCCCGGGACCCTGGCTTCTATCCAAAGAGGAAGCTGCCGGAAGATGAGACTGGGTTATGTTCCCGTTGCCCCATCCCGCCACCCCTTCCCACATGCAGCAGGGCTGGTGGCAGAGGACAGAGGGCCAGGCCCTGCCACCATCTTGATTAGCTTTGTGAGGCTGGGGCTCAGGACTGATTGCCATCCAGTGTAGCCTGGATGAGCTGGCCAACTGCGTGTCTCAGTTTCTCCACTGAGACCAAGAGCCTTGGAAGTTGCAGTCATTCCTGTCCCTCAGCTCCACCCCACACTGGGTGTCAAAGGCAGCATCCTTCTCTCAGACCCCTGGAGGGTCCCTGGAGGGTCCCTGCATCCTCAGGGCCTTTCCTTCTGCATGGAGCCCACCTCTTGGCTCCCAGCCTGCACCTGTGTCACCCTTTCACTCTCTGGGTGCCACCTCAATACTCCCTCCCAGGCAGTCGGGGCTCTCCCTTTTAAATCTTGCTAGTTTTCTGCATTTCTTTGGCGCACATTTCACAACACAATCCCATAACACCTTGTCCAGCATCTGCCTCCCCCACTAACCCTGAGGCTCATGAGAAGAGGAACCACCTTCTTCTTGTTCAAGGTGGTGCACCTGGCACATAGTAGGTGTGCAGTAGGCAAATGGGAACATCTGCCAAACAAGGCTCACAGCAATATGTGTCTTGGCCCAAAGGCAAGCGCAGAGCTCAGGCTTGGGTTGCTGGAGCCCGTGGCCCCAGGCAGACACCAGACAGACTGTTAGACAGATGGAGACTCCTTCTTCCACAGCTTCTCTTAAGGATCGACCTTAAGAGGGATCCATCCCGCCCAGTTTCATAACTGGTGTCCACCAGTGGATAAAAGCCATTTGCTATAAAAGAAAGAGCTTTGTATGGTCAATGGAAACCCGCCATTCCATCCCTGCTCCCTCTCAGCCCCATTTCCTCTGTCCCCTGGCTTCCTCCCAGGCATCTCCTGAATCCATGCACAGAAACTTCCCTGCGAACTCTTGGCAGGGTCCTGCCACGCAGGTCTCACTCCTCCCTGCTGTGCAGCCAGGCTTTCCTCTTGGGACCAGTTGTTCTTTGGAGCCCAGAGGTGAGTCATTCACACATCACGTGCCTCGGTGGATGTCAAGTGTCTCCTCCTTCGAGTCTAGCGCCCTGGACTTTGTTTTATGGGGTTTGGCTGTCTAGGACCGCCGACGATTTCATCCATCAACTCAGGATCGCTCCAACACTAATGCTGAATTTATAGAAGTGGTTAAACAAAGTGTTGACAATATGGACGGCATGTTTCTGATTAACACGGCGATTCTGAGGGAAACTGCCAACTGCAGGGAAGTCAGTAAAACACAGCAGCCATTTCCCAGGCTCACTGAGTCGGGCTTTGACATCACAGGATTAACAGATGTTGTGCAAGGAACTTGCAAAGCATTTGGAGGCATCGTTTGACAGAGAAAGGCAAGCTCATGTACAAACCAGAGCTGTTCCTTTCTTTTTCCCCTTCTTTCTTTTCAATTTTTCTTTTCTTGAGAGATTATATCTGAATTCGCTGTCAGCCTTGAGAGTTTCCATCAGGAAATTCAGTTAACTCCAGGGATGCTCTCCAAATCCTATCCTTAGCTTGTCCCCTCCCAGAGCTGAACTATAACATCTACCCAAGACTTCCTGGGTGTAGATACTTTATACACACCATCTAATGTCAGCCACATGGTCAGTTATGGACACATTTTAAAAATAACTTTTTAGTTTGAAATGGTTTAAGACTCACAAAGAATTGCAAAAATAACACAGAGTCCTCATGTATCCTGCCCCCAGCACACCCAAATGATGATATTATCTGACAATGTCAAAGCTGGGAAACTCATTGTCAAAGCTGGGAAACTGACTTTGGTTCAGTGCCACATACCTTATACAGATTTTATCACTCAGTATGTGCACTTTTTGAAAAAATAGTTCTATGGCTTTTTAGGACAAGTTTAGATTAGAGCAACCCTTGCCACATCAAAATACAGAACTTTTCCATCCCCACAATGAAATCCCTTTGGGTTACCCCATAATAGTTCACATCTCCTTTCATCTCTAACCCCTGAAAACCACTAATCTGTCTTCCATCACTGTAATTTTGCCACTTTCAGAATGTTGCATAAAGGGAATCATTTAGTACAGAACCTTTAAGATCAATCTTTCTACTTGGCATTTCAAGTCCATCGAGAGCCATTTATGTGGCTGCAAGACTCAACAGTCCCTTTCTTTTCCTTGCTCAGTACTATTCTACTGTGGGAGTGTACCACAGTATCTTCTTTCACCCGCTGAAAGAACATTTTCAGTCTGAGACTATTATGCAGCCGGTACCATGAACACTTATGTACCGCCTCCTCTGGGATTATCTACGTGCAGCAGCTGAGGCAACAGAGAGCCAAAGTGAGTTGAGCAAGGTCATATAGCCGACAGCTGGAGTCAGACTT
Organism: Heterocephalus glaber; assembly: GCF_053883595.1. NCBI lineage: Eukaryota > Metazoa > Chordata > Mammalia > Rodentia > Bathyergidae > Heterocephalus > Heterocephalus glaber. The sequence goes on along the minus strand of NW_028258412.1, from coordinate 3,667,244 downwards.
GAACTCTGGTAGTAACTCCAGAGACTTCCTGCTTCACCACCTACAAGACTGAAAATCTTATAGTTCAGAATTAACCTTGAAAAGTTAATTAACACGCCAAGAAGATACGTTGTGTTCATCAGAGGTTTTGTGCTCCCCCAAGAGAACTCTGCCTGTCCCTGGTGGTGCTGTGAGATCCAGGTAAAGATCCAAACCCACAGAGGCAAAGTCCTGGGCCTGGCTTGGTAGGCAGGGATCTTCCAACTCAGCCTCTACTTCCCCGTGTCCCCCCTCCTTCCACCATCTCCTGCTGATCAGGACACTGAGTGCTCTTTCCCCTTGAGTAGCTGCTGAGTGTGTCCCTCTCATCTGTTCTCACACAGTGCCTTCTGAGCCCCCTTCTGCTAGCAGCTACCTCCATAGAGAGGCTGCTTCCTCCTCTCCCAACCCAGAGCCACCCAGGTTCTCAGCTCCATGAATATTTATCTTCCATGAACAGGCATCTATTCAAAGTTCCCTGAGGCCCAGGGAGGTGCCAGGCACCGAGCTCCAGCCTGGGAAGCAGAAATAAATAATCTACAACTTCTGAGCCTAGCCTTCAAGCCACTCATTCTACAGGTGTGGACAGACACGCAGTGCGGAGCGAGGCTGGTGGACGTTGGAGGGCAGAGACCAGGTGTGGATGCCAGAGCCCCAGATTCCGGTGGGATGGGCTCCTGTCCTGTGGGGAGTTTCCCCGTCCTGCCCTTTCAGGGGGGCTGTTCTGGGCATGGGCATGCTTAGGAGTGACCCATGATCCCTCCTTGGACCTGGCTCCTGGAGAGGAAACCAGGCCCAAGACACGAGAGCCACCCAGAGCATTGTCACATCTCAGCCAGCTGTGCCGGGGGCTGGTGCTGCTGGGCACCGGCGGGAATGCTTCTTTGGGTTGAGCGGGGGACTGAGAACAGGGTGCACAGGGAGGCGCTGACCTTAAACGCAGAGCTCCAGCTTCTTTCCCTCCTTCGACCCATAAATGCTGCGGCCCCACACTCCCACCTGCAGCTGCTCCCCCTCCAGGAGTCGTTCCTGCCGGTTCTGCGTTTGATTTCCTCCCTTCCGTGGCCTCCTGGTCCCCATAAAACTCAGTCTCCTTTTTTTTCGATTTAATTAAAGGCCAATAATCCCACCCACAAGGCCCCACATTGGAAGTGCAGTCAATCACTGGGCTGTGGGCAGAGGCAGGTTGGCCAGGGAGGCACTTGGAGAGGCTTCCAGATTCCCGCCCAGGAGAGTATAGGGGAGGGACTTGGGGGGGCAGAAAAGAGCCCCCATGGGAATGGGTCTCCACTTCTAGACTTAACCATGGCACTCACTCAAGAGGAGCCCTAAGCCTTAGTTTCCCCATCTGTAAAGTGGGACCAAGAGGTACTGCTATGAGTTTTTAGCACTGCTTTTCTACTCACCCAAGCTTGGTAGTTACTATTTTAGTAACAATTGAGTGACAGATTAAAAATATCCCATACCCACGGACCCAACCAGGAAGCCTGCTTGTGGAATTCTGTGCTCTAAAATGTGTGCACAGGTGTGCAAGCCATTTGCATAGGGATCCCTCTGTGGGGGTGTTGGTGGAGTAAACTATGCTTATGCCATAATTTACAATACCTTTCAGCAGTGAGTGGGAGCAGAGGTTCACCTACATGCCCTGTTAGGGAAAGATAACAAAAATGCATTCTTAGTGGAAAGTTAAACCATTCCTGGTTCTCCACATAGCATGAATTTGGGGAGCCCTATGGATACCAAGACCTGTGGATGCTACATCCTTTGTATGAAATGGCATAGTACCTGCACTCAATCTGAGCACATCTTTCTGTATGTTCAAGCCATCTCTAGATCATTTACAAAGCCAAATGCACTGTAAATGCTACATAAATTGTAGTTGTAACATATTGTTTAGGGAGTAATGACAAGATAAAGGTCTGGCCATACTACACACAGATGCAATATTTTTTTCTGAGTATTTTCGATCTGAAGTTGGTTAGATTAGCAGATACAAAATCTGTGGCTAGGGAGAGCCAATGCTATGTATATATGTCTTTAGTTAAGAAACAGACTAAAATCACAAGCAGAATCCAAATCTGCACTGAAAGAAAAATGATCTTTGCCTTTGAGAGCTGAAGGATTCATATCTTCTAAATAATAGGGTTTGGAGAAAGGAGTTAGGAACTTTCCAGTTTTCCAATGAGCATAAATAACCTTGATAATTAAAAGGTATATAAACCTCTAAAATGAAATAAATATCTACTTGTGGTTGAGAACCTGAACCTTGCATTAAGGTAAAGAAAAAGAATATTTAATTCCTACAACTCAGCAATAACCACTGTTGACACTTTTATGTATTTCCTTACAGTCTTTTTCCTTATTCATGTATATATATTTTTTATAATAAAATTGGAATTATGTTTCATGAGAAATTTTGCTGCCTGCTCTTTCACTTAACGTTTTCTCATAAGAATTTTCCCAGGTCATTAAAATTCACCCTGTAATCATGCTAGACAGCTCCTTGCCAGTAGGGCTACAGGTACTTTCACTAAGGCCTTGCTTGTTGGAATTGCCAGTCACCTGGGGCTGGTCAGATGGCCCAGACACATTCCCAGGGCAGGGACACAGCCACTGGTCCCTGCTGCCCTGAGTAGGACCTCAGTGCCCTGCACATAGTAAGGGTCAATAACAGTGGTGGAATAAATGAGTAAACAGAAGAGAGGGAAAATGAGTGCAAATAAATTTATATAGGTACCCACTGGTGGCTGATGTGAAAGGTTCCCCTAGATTAGGTCACTGGCTGTCTCAGTTCCTCCCCTTCAGCAAAGACAGGGGTAAGGGTCCTGGACAGACACATCTGGCTGGAGCCAGGACTTCCAGTCTGGCCTTCAAAGCCTCTCCTTCCTTCTCTGATGCTCTGAGTCACTCCTTATCACTGAGCTTGGCTCTGAACGCAGCCAAAACAAATTGCAGATCTGGTCCCAGGAGGGGAGCATCATTTCATCCCCATAAGCAGCTTGTGATTGAAGCTGGGAGCCTCTCAGCTGGGGCAGACCGTGCTTCCTAAGGCAGCCATCTCACAGGGAGACAGCCCTGGGGAGTGGTTTCAGGTGATTCTAGAAGCCCTGCAAGAAGCCTTCCTTCGAGCCCCCAGTTCTAGGACTCCCAAAGTGCACCAGAGGGCAGCCAGCATCAGATAAAAGCCTGAGTAAGATGCATTTTGAGTCTTAGGTACATAACTTCCAGTTACCAGAACTGTGTTCAGATTCTACCTCCCCACTTCCTGTGTGACTTTGGGTTCCATGAGCCTCAGTTTCTTAGCCCTAAAATGGGGATAACAACAGAAGTCATCTGGAAGCTCCCTGGGAGGATTAAGTGAGATGAAGTGCACACAATGCTCAGGACACAGCCCAGAGCTCAGTAGGACAGAGAGGAGGAAAGTCAGCCTCACTTGAGCCTCTCCCGGGATTGGGGTGTCCAAAGTGCCCCACCTTTGCCTGGCATGGGAGGCCAACTCGTTTTCAGCAAACCCCTTTCTTCATCACCGATGCCTTCATCTTTGTGGAAATATCGTCACTCCAGCAGAAGGTCTCCAGGCTCTGCCTCATCCATGAACTTCTAATTGGTTTCTTTGATGACTGGGGCAAGACCTAAAGCACTCATGACCAAGGTCTAAATGGCTGGTAGGTGGCTAGGTTCAGGAAGGGTGACAGAGGCAGGAACCAGATGATTACAGTATGAGCTGAAACTATCAGGTGCAATTTAACAGTAAAGTGTGAAAACTCTAGAATTGGGTCCAAACTTCAATGCCAGGAAACCTAGTAACTGTAACAATGGCTCACAACATGGATCCTGGTAACCATAACAATGATCACGATGTCACATTCTCCACCAAGAACCACACTAATGGAGCTTGGCATGCGGGCCTTACGTAACTTCCCAATGTTCCTCTGGGCAAATTCAGCTGTTATTCCCTCTTACAGAGGAGGAAACTGAGGTTGGGCTTCCTTGCTCAGGACTGTCCCTGGTAGCTGTTTGAGCAGAGATTCCGAGGCAGAAAAGATAGGACTTTGCGCAAACACCGTTCATACTCAGCCCACCCGCCATCTTGGATCACACCAAGGATGCGGTTGAAGGGCGGTGAGGGAACAGCAAGGAGGACCCCATGCCACTGAGCTCCTCCAGAACACACAGTCCCCTCTCTTTGGAGTTCCCTGGAGGGATTTGTTGGGGATCCAGTTTCTCATGGCTTCTACCTCCCAGCTCCTGAAAGCCTCGGCCCGTGTTCAAGCACCCACCTCTCCAAGTCTGCCCTGGTTCCTCTAAATGTGCCCTGATAACTCTAGCCTGAGATGCCCTTTGTGGCCCAAAGGTTAAAATAAATATTCCTTTGGAAGGAAAAGAAATTGAGGTATCGAGTTAACTCCACTGCCATCCTCATCTGACTTAGAAACTTCCTGTGTGAACACAGGTAATTGTATTGCGTCCAACAACAGGTGCGGCATCACATTTCTGCTGGGCCTGGGCTCCAATGTACAGAAGAGCAGAGTGAGGCCACCAGCAGCGTGGGCAGGCGGGGGAGGCCTAGCCAAAGCAGGAGTGCTGGCCCAAGATGGATGAGAGCTTTGCTCTGCAGCTTTCTCTACCTGGCTCGAGATGGAAATCTCATCAGGCAGGGGACCCTCCCGCCTTAGCTTTCCTGCACCAGTGCTTGCAGGGGACGCTATCAAAACTCACAGAACCGCATTGCAGGCCAGCCTTCCGGCCTCACTCAGGGCCAGGAAATGGAGAAGACAAATGCTGCTGGGGCTTGTTGTGGGAGGAAAAGTCTTTCAAAACTCAAGAAAGCGCTGCTTTTGTTCTCCACCCTCCCCTCAAGCCAAACCCTGGGCCCCCCCCAGCTCAGAGCACTTCTCACCTGCTCATGGGAATTCCCCAGCTCAGCGCCAGATAGAGCAGGGGGCTGGAGCCCAGACCTGGCCACAGCCTGGTCCGCGTCCCTGGTCCAGCTTTTCTTAAACTCAGGTAGTACGTGGGTTCCTCTGAGGGAGTGAAAATGAAGAGATCCCCTAATGTTTACCTAAATGCATGAATTTTTAAATTCCCTTTAGAACTATACCAAGGTAAATCAACCCATGAACTCCTCATATTTTGTGTCGAGAGCCCCTTCTCTTTATAATTAGAACAGAACTACAATCCCATAACATTTAAATTATCATCATGAATTGGAGGTGACAGAGGGTGCTGTTTGTTTGAATCTAAGACACCATGCCAGGTTATTATGGAAAGATGACATCCTAGATCTGCTTCTCCATGTAAACTTTGTGTCCCTTAGGAATGACAGCTAATTAGAGACACAAGAACAGTGATTTAAGTGAATTGAGGTTTTTATTTGTCCCTGTGTCAAGGTAATCAGGGAATGCCTAATCTTTTCTAAGATCCTTAATACATGACCACCTAGTTCAAGGTGTCTTATGATCACCATAGAGCTGCAGTGGCTCCAGCTTTGCATCTGTACTCCTTGCGAGAAGAAAATATAAGGAAGACTTTCTCAAGTATACCAAAACCATTTGGGAATCCAACCTAGTGCCCTCTGCTTATGTTGCATTGGGAAACCCTATGTCTAAGGGAGGCAGAGGCAGAGAATGAAATATTTTAGCTAGCACACTGGTATTTTCAAATGCAGTAGGGGCCTGGTGCTCTGGGTGGAAGGACAGACTTTGGGTAGGAGAGTACCAGTGGCCTGTTTTCTAGATCATAACTGCAAAGCAGAGGCTGACTTTTGAGAGAGGGCTGTTGTTCAAAGGGCATGGGCAAAGGCCAAGCTTTGCTGGTTAGCTCAGAATCGTGGGCCTCAGTTGAGACAGATCTGACTGACCACAGATTTTAATCACGCAGAGCACAAGGTGTCTGCTTCGCATGAACCAGGGTTTCCAACTCACCATTAAATAAGGAACTGTTACAGCTACTGCTGGCATCGGGTGGAGAAAAGTCTCTGCTGCCCATTTCCTGCCCACCTCGTGGCCAGAGAACGTTCCCCTGGGCCCGCTGTGCTCTCCTCACCACCTGAGGAGGTGAGGCCTTCCCTGCTGCCACTCTTAGAAAGTGAAAGCAGATCCCAGCCCTCTAGACAGCCATCACTGAGAAGCCCTGGGTCACACGGTGACCACTGGGTTACCACGTGATCACTCTTCCTGGGCCATAGCAGAAATAAGGGAAACCCAGCAGGCACGCAGATACCTGGCAGTATTTTGAAGGTTCAAGTTTATGAAACAGTGGCTTCCGTCACTGGGCAGGTGGTTTTGAAAGAGCCTCTGTCCCTATGAACTTGTAGGATTTGCTCACAGAAGCCCTGGAAGCAGAGGGAGGGCTTACCTTGTTTGAGAGGTGGGAGGCCGATAACTCAGAGAGGGCAAGCACTTGACATAGGTCACACAGCATGCAAAGATCAGAGCTGCAGTTCTCCCAGCTCTTGTTGGGAGCTGTGCAGAGCTGGGCTCTAAAATCTTTTGTGAAATTGCACCTGACAGCCACAGCCTCTGATGTGGCACTGCCATCTGGGTGGCCCCCAAAGCAAAGACAATTCTCTAGTCTCCAAAGACCCTGAAGGACCACATGGTGTCTTGGAGCTCAAACGGCCCATTAGACAGATGGGAAAAGTAAAGGGCCCATTGTTCAGATGGAGAAAGTGAGCCTTGAGTGAGGAGCCATCAAGTTAGAAAGACAGTGAGAAAAAGGCTGTTACTAAAGGTCAAGGCAATAGCAGAATTCAGCAGAGCCCTGGGGCATGAAGGGCCAGGACGCCTGCTGCTGGATGGTGGCCATGGTGAAGGCATTGGTGGTGGCGGTGGACATGATTGTTATTATTGCTTCCAGTGGCAGCAGCCCAAGCTTGGTTCTCCCCACTTTGCATAACAATCCCCGTCCCTGCTCAAAGCCTGTCACCCACCAGCCCCACAAGCCCTGTCACTTCCACTCTGGGTTTGACACCTGTACTGGAAATCAGTCCACTAGGAGGGAGCACTGCAGGGTCCCCAGTGCCCGCTCTGCCCAGGCTGCGGCCCTCACCGTGCCTCCCCCCACGCCCCGTCCAATGTTCCTTTCCCATCCCAGCACGCAGCATCTCCTAATCCACTGTGCTTAGGTTTAAGAGTCATTACAAAGTGCTTAATTAAGTAAGCCTCGCTTAATCACCAAATGTTTGCATGCGAAACGAGTTCCTGGGAAGCAGGGCACTTGACATGTTCTGTACAGAAATAATTACACCGAGGAGGAGAGGGAGGACAGGACGGCGCTGGGCCCAGAGCCTGGACGTTTCACTTTGGGGCCTTGCCCATTCATCACCGAGGGGAATTAAAAGGCTTTAGCCAGAGCAATTGGAGAACTCCCACATTCCTGCAGGATGAATCACAGGACAGGACGGGGCTGAGGTCTGGGCCTCCAAGGGGAGAGGGGGATCCGAGGGAAGGCAGCAGGGGCTGTGGGGCCGGGAAGGGGTCCACTGGAACCCGGGGAGCTGCCTCTTCGCTCACTCTTGGCTCTGCGGCTTGAAGCATTGCCTTCGATCAGGTTTCAGCTGCTTTCACTCTTATTTCGGGTTTGCAAATTGTAAAGATTTTCAGCGGAAGTCAGTGGTTTAGTGTGTGTGTGTGTGTGTGTGTGTGTGTGTGTAAAGTGTGTGTATGTACGGGTGGATAGCCTATCGTTTGATTTCTTCTCACTATCTTCTAAAACCAGAGCTTCCCACAGAGCACTGGATTAGTTGGCAGGAGGATGAACTTATTTTTCTGATCTCAGTGGCTATATGTCTATTTTCATATTATTGGAGAAAAAAACAGAACCAGCGCATCATCCTCTGATTTCGTGGGCATTATTAAATCAAAGTCGAAGCAATGGGAAAATGAACTCTTTTTCAGCAGGCCAGTGATGGAACCAATGATGGAAAGGCACAGGCAGGATGGAGGTTTGGGACATTCTCATGCCTTGCTGCCCCCTGTGGTTGTCACAGCTAGGCCCCATGTCCCTTCGAGGTCAAGGGTCCTTCTGCCCTTTTTGCAGATTTAGAAACTGAGACTCAGGACACACAAAACAACCCTTTACCTCTTTTCTGGAATGGTGGTGGCAGCATTGTACTGTTAGGAAAAATGGTCAAGATGTTGACACAAAAAACAAATCAAAAAATTTTAAAAAGCTTGTTGACTGTTGTGTTGAGCCCAGCTCTTTAGGTTATCTATGCCTTTCATTGTCTTTCAGCCATTTCATAACTCTGGAGGTTAAAAAAAAAATCTGGATAGCAATACAAATGATTCATGCCACAGCGATGCAAATTAATTTTGTCCGGCGGAATGCAATTGATTATTGTCCTCGACTTATTGACCAGTTTTGCATCTACTTGTAAATTAATCCAGCATTTCTCTCTGCCTGTGTCTGCTTGTGCTGTTTGAATTCTCTTTTGAACTGGGTCTCCCATCTTTCTGGTTCCCTCATTAATTAATGCATTTAATAAAATCCTTGATGTGTTCATTTTGTAATTGTGAAAAGGTTGTGATTTTCCCTTCTTTTTATTTATTTATTTATTTTGCTGTGGTGGTGGTGGTGGTGGTTTTTTTTGGGTACCGAGGATGGAACTTGGGTCCTTGTGCTTGCGCTGCAGGCAATGAAACCACTGAGCTAAATCCCCAGCCCTTTATTTATTTATTTATTTTTTGGTACCGGGGATTGAACTCGGGTCTTTGTGCTTGTGCAGCAGGCAGTGAAACCACTGAGCTAAACCCCTGGCCCTGATTTTCCCTTATTTTAAGATGAACCTTTGGCAGTGCCCACCAGGTAAGGAGAGGTAGAACAAGATGTGTGGGATGGAGAAGTGGGGGGATGTGTCTGGATAATGTTTTGAATCTAAGTTGTTGGTTCCGGGGTGTGTATGTGTGTTTCTTCCCTGGTAGGCTTCCATTGTTTCCTTCTCCCTGTCTCATGCAGGCAGGTCACCAGCTCTGTTGTTGACATCTGGGAGTGGATACAGGCCAGGCAGCTGAGCAGGGTCATGGTTTCCTGGAGACTGGTTCAAAGCTAAGAGCTCAGCCCTGGCCCTGCCCTGAGGGTATGGGGATGGCTTTCAGAATATCTGTATGTCCAGTGTAATGTTTTCTTCCAACTCACTGGGATGAGGGCTGCAAATGGAAATTAAATTGATTTTGAAAAAATAAACAGCTGTGACATCTTGTGTACTCTGAGCTGGCCAGCAGGATGCAGCCCTGAAGTAGGGCTGGCATGGTGGCTGGGACTTGCCGGCACCTTCATAGGCAGCCTCTGGTTTAAGTCTCATCCTGCTGTGAAGCCCTCTGTAATAGAGAAGCAGAGGTCAGAGAGCGAAGCTGATATCCCAAAGCCATACACCAAGTCAGAGATCCCAGCCTGCGCTCAGGGCCTGTGCACCACGTCAAACCAGCAGGGTTCCCAAGTGAGCAGCCTTGGCAGGCCCAGGCAAGCTGTCTGAAATGCAGGTGCCTGGCCCTCCTACCTTAAGGGTCTTTAGGAGCGGTCCCAGAATCTGCATGTGACCAACAACCAGGCAGACACTGATGCACATGCAGACCTGGAGAAATTCCACTCCCCTGGGTTCATTTTAGTGCATGAAGGAAAGCAAAAATGCTGGAGAAGAAGATGCCCAGAAAACACCTCGAGAACTACATTTCCAGGAAAAGGGCACACTGGCTGGGCCCCCAGGGGCCTGAGTGACAAAGCCTGGGGCAACAGGAACACCTGTCAATCAGGCCTGGACCTGTCTGCGATGGAGCAAGAAATCTCAGCTTGTCAGAGCTCTTAGGATCCTAGAGCTGTTCTACATTACGTATAGAGAAACTGAGGCCCAGAGAGGTGAAGGGTCCCTGTTTCTTAGTTTCTTGGTGGCCCTCCAGGGTGGATTTGGAAGGCAGTGGAACTGGAGCCATGAAGCCAATATGGCCAGTGGGACACGGGGAAACTTCCCTCCTCTGGCCTCAGTGCCCATACCTGCTAGTCCAGGACTGGATCTACTGTCAGATTATAGATTTTCCCTGAGCATCTTTTTTTGACCCAGGCAGGTGAACTGACACCCTATCCGTTCTCAGGAATTCCTAAGACAATGCCATCAGAAGGCAAAGGACATCTGTGGCCAGGTGTGTTGTCCTGTGGGGGGCGGGGCACAGAGCACACTTGGTGGCACCTACTTTCCTCTGGTTGTGAGTCTGGTCACTCCACAAGGTGGAGGGTGCTGGGGTCGGGGGCTCCTCATCACGTGGGACCAGTGTTGGACCAAGGCGCGGTGGAGCAGGTGACAAGTCCCCAGCTCCCTATTCCCACAGAAGTGTGTAATGTGCCTTGCTGTTGGCTCTCAGTGCTGAGGTGTAGGGGCCCACAGTGGAGAGCTACTCACAATGACCCTTTCACTGCCCTGTGATACTTTTGGACATCAGCTTCCAAATACATTCTTCACATGGGACCTCTGTCCCCTGTCTCAGGGCTGCTTCTGAATGCCCTGTGGTTGGACCAGGGTGACAGAGATCACTGCTAGACCCAAGCACCATCCAGTGGACCTCACAGATGCCTACACTATCTGTCTCCTAGCTCCTTGTGGTTCTCAGAGTACAGAATTCCTCTTTCTAAAGCACAGCATGGAAAATGGCGCTGCCGTGCACAGAAGTTCCAGTTCTCTACCACAGAGATGGGCAAACATTCACTGTGAAGGGCCAGATTTTAAACATTTTTGGCTTTGTGGCCAAACCCTGCAACCTTGCAGACATAGAGGGAACAGCCATGATGTACGTGTGGTTGTTCACCCTTAAGCTTGATTTACAAAACAGCCAGCCAGCTCAGAACTGTGGCTTGCTGAGCTGCAAGATTAAATCTTTTGTGTCATCCCAGGCCTTTCCCATTCTGTCTCTGTCTGCCTCTTCAGCCTCATGCTGAAATATTTGTTGCTGGGGCTGGGGGTATAGCTCGGTGGTATAAGACTTGTCTAGATGTATCAATTGGGGAGTTTGATTGCCAGCACTTTAAACATAAAAAGAACAAAGGAAATATGAAACATAATATGTGCTGACTTCATAACTCAGTGAAGACACTTATCTGAATAACTTCAGAATCTGTCCATCTGGAGGAGATCACCAGCTACCCTAAAACATCCCATTAGCTTGGTCAAAAAAACAATCTTTCCAAAATTGGGCTTCCCAGCTCATGGTGGAGATGAGTGTCTCCCAGGCCTCCTCCCCATTGTGTAGGAACAGAACTCCTCCCTCTCATTTCCCCTGGTGGTTCTGATGTGGCTGATCCCACCTCCGGCTATAAAAGCCACACCTGATGCAGACCTGGCCAATCAAAGCCATCCATTCCCCAGCTCATGTGATTGCTCTGAGCACATGATCCATCCTGGACCAATGAGAATCTTTCCCAGGATCTTTCCTCCAGGAGGGTTGCTAGGCAACAGAGATCTGAGTTCAGGGAGGCTGAAGACTGTCCCAGGCACTGTTTGGGACCTATGTGAACAATGAAGCCAAGAGATGACAATGCCCTGGTGGAGTCAAAGCACCTACTATGTGTGGGGTCTGAGCTGAATTCTGGTGGCTGCAGGGAGAGTGATACCTGAAGGCCTCGGCTTCCAAATGACTCCAAAACTGCTGAGGGGAGGAGACAGGAGACCCTACAGTGATAATTCTGCTACCCAAGGTGGGAAGTCTGTGGGAGGGGCGCCTGGCCTGGGGCTGTTCAGGGTGCTGCCCAGAGAAGGTGCCCTTGGATCAGGGAAGAGTGAGAGGGTGGTAGCTATCACCAGCCAGGGAAGTGCATTCCAGACAGAATGGGGCCGGGGGTGCTGCATGACATGGCACTGGCATGGGCTGCTGGTGGGGAGCACTGAGCGAAGGTGCAGGCTGTGTCAGGAGAGCTGTCTCACCAGGGTTGTGGCTGTGAAGGTGGTGCCACCATTTCTGCTGCATTCGCCATGGCACACCTGCCTCTCTGATGGTCCCTTCTCAGCTCTCCCTGGGACTGTTTTTTCCCCAGGAATACAAGAGCCACCACTGAGCTGTGACTGTCCCAGCCCTCTTCTGCCCACGCTGGGAAAGCGCCTTGGTGTTGCCAGGAAAAGATGGGGTAGGGGCTGGCCAGCAGGAAGGAGCTGCGGCCCAGGAGGATGCTGGCCTACAGGAGATAAGGAGAACAAGGGAAGAGTGGCTTGGCTGCTTCCTGGAAAGGGAGTGAGGCTGACTGCTTGCTGGGAGAGGTGTAGAGAGAAGAGAGGATGCATAGTATCTTCCAAACTTGGTCATCTGGCTTTGGAGGCAGCTGTGCTCTGTGCTCACTGAGCCTTGGATTGGCCAGAGGAGCAGAAACTCTGGGAAGGGATTCGGGTTCCTTAGTGGGGACATTAGCGGTCTTGGGGTTGGTTCCTACACACAGAGGTGGGGAGAGAGAAGTGGGGGTAACAAGGGACAGCCTGATTTTCTTCTCTGAAAAAAGAGCTTTGTTAGCAACTGACCCTTCAGAGCTGGAAGAATCGGGTTCGGTTCCAGTCTTGCCCTGGGAACCTCCCAGCTGCCTTGGGTCCCACTTTATCTTTCCTAGTCAGGCCCTCCACTTGTCAGTCACCACCCTTTTCAAACATCCTGTTGTTGTCATTGCTGTCTCATGAGTGTCTTCTTCCTATGCTCTGAGCAGCCTGCAGCCACCCAGAGCCCAGCACTCAAGGTTTTCTGAGCAAACCACACATGATCACAAGGAGAACTCTGTCTAATTATAGATTCACCACTTTATTTTTCTTGGCCTCAGTCCTCCCATCTGTCAAGTGGGAATAATAATCTCTTTAGCGGTCTCTACACATCTGATAAGCAGCTGAGCTTCAGGACCTGAGAGTAATAGATCAGAGCACACATCCTGTCATCTACTTGCTTTGGAAAGACACAGGCGTTGCTTGTTTACTTTGTGCTTTGTCTTTGAAATCAAGAGGAATCTGGGCACATCGATTGACTCCTTTGCTTCTTGGCAAGTACTGGAGCCCTACTATGCCCTATGTTTCTCAAGCAAATAGCACCAAGCTGGGTGCTCAGGAAGCAGAGTGAGACAGAGTTTAATATGCATGACATTTATGAACTAGAAGAGTCATGGAGTGTCACCCAGGGAAAGGAAGAGGGGCCAGTGGCTGGAGGGATAAGGCAGAGTGCGATGCACTCCATGAGCCATCCAGGACTTTGTACCCCACATCCATCAATCACCAGACAGGGCTGCCCACCTGCAAGGATGTGGCCATGGATACAATGCACCCCTAGACCTGTGCCATGCTGGAAGGGCTGGTGGTGGCTGAGGCTATCAACTCAACCTAGGAAGCATCCCTACTCCTGCCACTGACTTTCCTTGCCAGGCACTGAGCAGTGCCTGGCAGCGTCCTGTGCCCAGTGGTCCCCGAAGAGAGGCACTGCTACCTCCAGGTGCGGGTGGAGACTGAGACTCATGCCCAGGAGGCACAGACAGGAAGTGCCAGCAGCTTCCGCCTCCTGAGCCCCAGCTCCCTCACCAGCACCCTGAGGATGTGCACAAGCCCTCCACTCCAGCTGCTTCCCGGCAGCTGGCAGGTCCGCCACCCAGTGTTGGCTGGGTGAGCCCCGAGGTGTCTTCCTGGCCATGCATCCATCCGGAGTGTTTATTCTGTGCACAGCCGGTGGCTGCCGGGCAAGGCCTGGCAACTCCACATGTCTACATCAGGCCACCCCTCTCTGCCACCCCAATGGAGTTCGCTCCTGCTGGCTCTTTCTGGGAAGCTTGGAATTTTTTTGTTGTTTTCATTTTTCTCTTTCTCCTTCCCAGTGGTATGGCTGGATTTCAGAGGAGCCTGTGAGAATATGGGAGAGGGAATTGGATATAGCATCCAGGATGCTGGAGGGTGGGGAGTGGCTACAAAAATCCAACTTTGGATTATGGCCCACTTTCTTTTCAAATATATTCTTGCTTCTCAACAACACAAAGCTTTATAGCATGGCAAGCTATGGGTGGAAATGCCTGGCGTTCTGCCTGTGGGTTGGGAGGATCTAGAATTCTGGTTTAAGCTTTGCTGTGTGACCTTGGTTGGGTGTCTTCACCTTTCTGAGCTCCCACCTCCTAACTTGTGAAGTGAGTTCCTGATTCCCATCTCTTAGGTCCATTTGGAAGACTGAATGTGGCCTGGCTAGGGAAACAGCAGTGGACCAAATAGGTCCTCAGTAAGTGAGCTCTTGTGTCCTCATGAATCGGGCCTTGTGCTTTCTCCAGTTAGGTTGCCGGTGGACTTGCCCTGTGCTGTTCTGCACACTCATTCCTGGGGCAGGGTGCTTCACAGCTCCCACAGGGCACCTGCATCATTCTTGGAGATGCCAGGGCCCTCTCTGACCTGGGGGCAAACCTGTTCTCATCCCTCCGTCCAGCCTGCTGACCAGTTTTGCCCATCCTCCCGCTCTCCTCTCAGGCAGCGCCTGCTCAGGAGAGATCTGTGGACTCACTCTCTACAGAGCCAGGTAATGAAGACCTGGGTACCACAGACACATGTGCGGTCTCTGCTGTGGAGGTGCAGCCACTGACCATGCATAAGAGAATAGTCCTGGATGCGCTTCCATCAGCTTTACTTATGGACACTGAGATTTGGATGTCATATAATTTTCATATGACATAAAACATTTTTAAACTTTATTTAACCATTTAAAAGTGTGAAAATGCGGTTAGCTCAAGAGCTGGGTGAAATGGGCAGTGGGCTTCCCTGTGGGCAGAGAGTTTGCTAACCCCTGTTCTAGGAGGACACTGCTGGTCACCCTGTCCCCTAGCCAGGCTGTGTTAGGGGCCTTTCCTTGTGACTTTTCCCACAGGGTCCTTGATTTACCCTGTCACACCACCAACACAGGCCCTGCGTACTGACCTGTGAACTCCTGAGCAGGTTACATGGTCTCTGTAGAAAGCATGAAATCCTCAGTGCCAGGCACACATCGGTGCTCAGTAACTATGCACCTGACAAGCCTGTGTGTGGATCAACAAGTCCTTTCAGCAGTTCCTTACAGCAGATAGTGTGAGAAACTTCATTTTGTAGATGTGGAACTGAGGCCCAGTGTGGGAAAGAGATTTTCTCAAAGCCACACAGCTGCAGAAGTGAGCTTGACTTTAGACTTTCTGAGGAGAGAATGAAAGATGCAGGTAGCACTAATGGAGTGATTTCCGTATGCCAAGCCCAGTGCTGAGCTGTGCATGCAGTTCCACTCCCCACTTACTGACCACCTAGTATGTGCATGGACCTGCTGGAGCCAAGCCATCATAGCTGCTAGTCATGTCCCAGAATGCTGGGTTTTCAGGGTCTGAGCACTAGACCATGGCCTCCAGCAGGCAGGGACAGGTTGGCTGTCTGTCCTACTCTCTGCTGAGCCCCAGTGTAGTTAGCACTTGGCACATGGTAGGGCATTCAGAGAACTGTGGCTGCACCTGGGCCAGGCACTGTGACTCAAGTTTCCATATTTAAGTCCTTCATCCCCCATCACAACATCCTGGATGTGCAACCTACAAATCAGCTGAAAAATACCAATTAAATGAATGAAAAAAAAAAAACAGAAAAAGAAATGCAAAAGGCAGTGGCATCTACTCTAGCTGGCAGTGGCAGCAGCCACAAGATCTGCTAATCAAATGGGTCATCCATCCCTAGAGCTCATGGGTCCTGATCCAGCCCATGCACAAGAGAGTACACACAGGGCCTGAGCTGGGCATGGTGACAAATGCCTATAATCCCAGCACACTGGGAGGCTGAGACAGGAGGATCACAAGTTTGAAGCCAGCCTAGGCAAGCAAGATCCTATCCTACATCTCAATACAACACAACAAACACACACACAAATAAATCAAAAGGGCTGGGATTGTAGCTCAGTGCAAAAGCCCTGACTTCAGTCCCCAATACCACAAAATAAATGAAATAGAAAGGGCCTAGGCAGGCAGGCAATTGGAAAGACAGCTGAGGCAAAGATGCTTCCAGCTGGAACAAAGTCACTTCTCGCGAGAATCTACATCCACTGCTGAGGCTGGAGGGACCCAGGGCAGGCACCAGAACCAGGCTCAGCTGAGAAGGGTGTGGCCGCACAGCCCGAGCAGGACAGGTGCATACAGCGGGCAGGCCAGCTGTCCAAGGCAGCCTTTGCTCCAAGTAGCTTCCAACAGCAGGTTTGATTCCCGCCCAAATCTCTGCCCCAGTGGCCATTTGGCCATTCGGTGGCACAGCCCAAGTGGCCGGGGCCTTTGGGAGCAGAAGGGGCAATCTCACTCCCCAGTGATTGGTAGAGTCCCTCGGTCACCCTCGCCAGGGCTCTGGCACAGGCCAGAGGGCTCCCTTCCGTGGAGCCCTGGTGAGTCCCACTTGTTGCTTGTGGCCTGGTGGCAGGATTTAATGGTGGAATAATATTTATGCAGCAGAGTCCCCCAGAGGTGTCCCCAACACCATAAAAGGGATTTTCAGAGCTTAATGAGTGTTAGTGGACTCAAGACAGGATAATGTGGCAAGTGGAGCCTCTAATCTGATCTGGCGTTTTCTGCACAGAGGCCTCAGTGGGCGGAACGTCAGCAGCTTTGGCGGAATCTGTGGCGGTTTAACCCTCCCTGCCACCTCTCTCTCCTCAAACTCTGATGCTATTAGCACCACATGTGGGCAAATGGCCACATGTCAGCTGCTGATGGTGCCCTTCACCCCACACCCATGCCCACGGGCTCGGAGATGGACTTTTTAAAGGGTACAAGCGAGGGGAGCGCTTGGGTGGAGAGAGACTTAATGACTCCATCTCTCTTCATTCTGATGCAGCACAGCACAAACCCCTCTCTCATCTTGCTAACCAGGATCTTAATGGATCAATAACAGAAGCACTTTCATGTCCATGTGTCACACAGGCTTCAGGCACAATCCATCTTTGATCTGAACTGGAAGTAGAGCTGCATGTTCAAAAGGCAAGTGTGACTTCACATCTATGGGGTCTAGAGTCATGGGTTCAAGTCCTGACTCTGCCACCTCGTGGAGTCAGTTCTCTCTGCAAACCTCAGTTTGAGGAATGATAGGCAGTTCGCAGGGCTGTTGCGGCAAGTACATGAGCCAGTAACTGTCTGGGTTGCTTTTTTGTCATAGGGACACAATACCTGACACTCACAACCTAACAAAGAGGTTTATTTTGGCTCATGTTTTAGAAGTTCCAGTGCTTGTGTGGTCTGCAGAATGGTTGAAAGGTCTGGGTCAAGGAGAGCAGCTCCTGCTGTAGTATCCAGGAAGCAGAGAGCTGTCAAGGGAGGAGCCTGGAAGGAAGGTAAACCCTTCTAGGCCACACCCCCGATGGCCACCTCTGTGACCAGACCCCACCTCCTAGCAGCAAGCTACTGTGACGGCCCCATTATCCAATACATAAGGCTCTAGGGGACATCCAGCTACAACCAGAGCCAAAACATAAAGAGCTCTGTCCTGGATCTTACAGAGTAACATTCAGAAAGGCAAGTTAAAAAAAATCTCGTCTGTAAAGTGGGTCTCCTGTTATCCATCTCTGTGGCTTAAATGAGATACACTGGTTTATTCACCCTGGATTAGGACCTCGGAGTCCAGCCTGCAGGCCAAAGCTGGTGACAGGTCTCTTGCCCTTAGTTCACTGGGATCAACTGACACCTGAGAAGCCATTGTAGGAACAAGGGCCCAGCACTGGGCAATAGTTGTATTCCTTTACTGCCCCATAGCCACGCCCAGTTCTTCTGGGTGTGTGTGTGTCTTACTGAGAGTTGAACCCAGGACCTTTGCACTGAGCTGTATCCCCAGCCCTTTTTTATTTTTCATTTTAAGACAGGATCTTGCTGAGTCACTAGGGCTGGAACTTGCCATTCACTTGCCTCAGCCTTCCAAAGTGTTGGGATTACAGGTATGCGCCACCATGTCCTATTTCATGCCTAGTTCTTGAGCTTGGCTGGTTGTTTATACAGGAAGGAAATCTGAGTGTGAAAACCAAGTGAGGTGGCTCCTTTACAAGCCTGCCACCAGGACATACCAGGGACTGGGGTCAAGCCATCTCTCACCAGCATAAGCTTGGGCTTGGGGCTGGGAGTGTGTAGAGTTCTGACCCGTGCTGTCCAGGGTCAGAGGGGGTGTAGGTGGCTCCAGGCTGACCCGAGCCTGCAGGGAATCTTCCAGGCAACGCAGGTAGTGCCTAGCCCTGGTTTTGAACCTTCCCGCTATTTGGTGTTTTTTCAGGGACTCTGATGAATCCTTCTGGCTTCGGTTTCCTTAACCATCAGATAAGGTAGGAAAGGTCTCACGCACAGGGCTGCTGTGAGTTGGAATGGCGTGGTCCACATGGAGGTCCTGGGACAGAGGGTTCTAAGCATGACTTCTGGCATCCCCAAGCCCAGTCACTTAGAGCACGAGATCTGAAGAAAGATCCAGATGTGCTTGCATGATCCCCATCTTAGAAAATCCCAGGGAAGCCTCTGATTGGCCTGTGCTCATCACAGGGCCTTATCCCAATCCTGCACTTAAGAGGATGGCTGTATCTACACTACAAAGGCTTTTATTTTAGGATGGGGAAGGTAGGCACGTTTGCTTGAAGAGAAAAATAATTATCACTAGAGACCATTTCAAAGGCTCTGTGAACCTGAGTCAATTTTTAAACACCTCTGAGTTCAGAGTGAAGTCTGTGAAGCAGTTTCCAATGGGTTATTTTGAACATCAAGACAAAGCAACTGTGAAGAACAACATCTAGTACAGTTTGGTCTGGCTTTGCTAAATGTAATGCGTACTTGTCACCTTGGTCGTTTGTTTTATTGTTATTGGTTCCAATAACAATATTAAGTAATGACGCATAAGAACAAGGAATTACTTTCTCAGTCATCAATTATCCTTTTAGAGAGTTCAGAAATATAGATAGATAGATAGATAGATAGATAGATAGATAGATAGATATTCAGTTCAGGAATATATATATATGACATATATTAGATATAAATATATATATATATCCAAAAATGTATACACACTTCAGGAAAAGAAAAACTTCTATAAATATTTTAATACTAAATGTATTGGGATATCATGAGATTAATACAAGTTACCGTTGGCCTCTACAGAGGTGCTCAGAGTGGTGCCCATGAGCTTCCAGACATTTATTAGTACAGCGAACTGCTGCTTGGGTAACCTTGGTCACTGATATTGCTGCACATGCATTTTCAATTTCTTCTCTAAGGACTGGCAGTGTAGTGGGTTTTTGGTAATATACAACAACCTCCAGGGTCCCCTATATGATGGCAACACCGTCTGTTGAAAAAACATCATGCTATTTTTTATTTTCCTGAAGTATATATACATTGTATACATTTTTTGTTGATCTCTCTCTCTTAATATATATATATATATATATATATATATATATATATATATATATATATATATATGTTCACGAACTCAATTCACTCCACAATTCTGGAACTGGATAAGAACTAAATCAAATTTCCTCATAAAGTCAACATTGAACCTAACCACTGAATGTGATTTGGTTCTCATCCAACTCGGTTTGCAACCAGAATCACAGAATGAATCAAGTCTGTGAACTGAGGTACTACTGTATACACACACACACAGGCACACATACACTCACACACATATAATTGTGATATATATTTATATGCAAAAGATGAATCTATATGTGCCCTTGAAATGTCTAAGGTTAATTCATTTTTCACTGGTCTAAAAGAATCAAATGGGGAGAGGGGTTGCAGCTGATGAAATTTGTATGAAATCTAGTTATTTCCCCAATCCTCCTTCTTCATCAAAATTTCATTGTAAAATTTTAAAACATCAAGCACAGATGAGGTGAAAGTTTCTAGTAAACATCAGTACATTCTCTGCCTCTCAGTTAGCATTTACACACCTTCTTTATCTTGTCTCCTCCCTCTACCTATCCACTAATGCATCTTAATTTTTTCAAGCAAACATTTCAGCAGTGCAGTATCAATATTCACCCATAAGCTTCTATGAAAAAGCATATGAATATATCAAAACGTGTCGATCTTAAGGGTTTACAAGTATGCACCAAGCTTTGTCAGACAGGTCCTTGTGCAAACCAAGTTCCTCATTGTCCTTGAGAGATCCCTCTTGGTCCATCCTTGTCTCTTTTCCCAGCGGCGAGCAGTGCTCTGATCTTGTTATTAGTTTTGCTTGCTCTAGGACTGTAGAACTTTGTTGGTGGTACTGTGGATGGATCCCAGGGCTTTGTGCATGTTAGGCAAATGCTGTACCCCAGCCTTCTGAGCTACATCCCCAACCCTTCTAGGACTTCCTACAAGTGGAATCATACAACCTGCATGCTTTGGGGTCTGACTTCTTTCATTTAACAGAAAGGTTTGGAGACTAGCCCAGCATGTACAATAGTTGATCTTTTTCAGTACCATGTAAGATTCCAGGATACACCACAACTCATTTACTCTTTCTCTGGTTAATGACCATAGGGTGCTTTCCAATTCAGGACTACTATAAATAGAGCTGCTATGAACATTTCGATATGAATCATCTTGAGCATATCCCTTCATGTGTCTTGGTAAATCCATAAGTTTTTAATTTCTGGGTCTTAAGGTAGGGCTGTGCTGGGTTTTATCAGAAGCTACATCAGACATTTTCAAGAGTACAATAGCATTTTCCCACCAGCAATACACAAAAGTTCCAGTTGCTCCACATCTTTGTCAACATTTGGTATTGTCAGTCTGTTTAATTTTGTAGAAGTGTAGCAGAATTTCATGATGTGGAAAGATTTTTTTTTTTTGACTGGAGCCAAATTCTCATCCATTTCATAAAACACCTGAGCTGAACAAATCCTTATTTTATAGACAGGGAAACTGAGGTTGACAAAGGAAAAGAGATTGGTCCAATATTTCACAATGTTTCAGGTAAAGCAAGATTAATAACCCGAATGGCTGGCAGTGGCGATAGTCAGACAATGGCAATAGATCATTAGGTTGAGCACTGACTATGTGCCAAGCACAGTAGCAGATTCCTGTTCACTATTTAAATTGTTCATTCATTGATTCACTTAATCAATCACTCATTCATTTAACACACACTCACTAGGCCATCCTCCAGCTGATATTGCAGATACAGAGACAAATAACAAAACCATGCTGGCCTCTCTGGAGCTTACACCAGATGAATGAGAATCTTCCATCCCTAACCCCAGCTGCATTTTCTCCCTGCTTTGGACTTGATCAGAGACATGAACATTAATGCATAAAGGATGACTATAATTTTAGCCCTTTTCCTCTATTTCCTTCCCACACTTCAAAGTCACACCCCACAATTCCCCTGGAAAGGTTTTGCTGCATGTCCCCGGAGGAATATGAGGTGCCCCAGAGCCAAGTCCTGCCTTACTGGGGAGGAGGATCTTTCTCAGCACCATTTGCTCATGGGAGTCCTTGGGGTCCTGTGAACCTGCTTCGCTTTCCTTAAAGTCAACTGAGAGTGGATTTCCAGTCTAAGGCAGTGCATCCCACAATTTCAGAAGAGACCTTAGCTATGGTTTATCCAGAAGCTTTTGCACACCAATCATGGGTATTTCTTAGCCTAAATTCCACCTGTAATGGTGTCGGGTGGAGCAAGTATTGAAATGCAGACTCTAGGTCCTGCCTTAAAGATCCCAGTTTCATAGGGCTGAAGTGGAGCTGGAAATCCTTATTTTCAAAGCACTCTGGGAACACAGGGGAGTTTTAAGGTGGTGAAGTTATTCTGTGTGGTATTTCATGGTGGATGCACATTGCTGTACATTGGTCAAAACCCACACTGAAGCACATAACAAACCCATAGGAGGTCCAACACCAAGAGTGAACCCTAAGGTAAACTATTGACTTAGGTTGATAATGATGCATCAGTATTAGTTCACTGAGTCTTTCTTTGCTCAGAATCCTCCTTCTGGAAGCATCTCTCTCTACCATCATTCTACCATCCTCTTTTTGCCTTAAACTTTTCTACAAGTCTTTAGATCTTAGCTTAACGGTCACCTCTTCTGAGCAGACTTCCCTGATTGTTTCTGGCCAGGTCATACACCTCTCCTCGGCTACCACAGTCCCACTGGTGCTAATCACTTCATGCTTGCATGTCTTTTCACTTCTCTCATTCCTGAAATAGCAGGTGGTCAATAAAAAGTTGATTGGATGGCAGAATCCATACGGTTCCACATCCTTTCAGTTCCCCCTCAAATCAGTCTCTGCACAGGAATTCTTGACCAATCTTTGCAGAACCCCACTTCTCTTCTAACAGTAGTGCCCCTTGACCTGCTTAATAAAATCTCAGAGGTCTCTACGCAACACTATTGACTTCTAGAGGCTATAACATCCCAAGCAAAGGGAAGGTGGAACTTGCTTCTGGCAAATCCTATGATGCCCCATAAGATGGAAGGCCGAGGATGCTGTGGCCACATCAGCAGCTTCCTACTGCACTATTGCAGTGAGGACCCCAGGAAAGTTGGCACAGGTGATGAGCCACAGCTTAGGAAGCTCAGGGGCTGACTTGAATCAGCCCAGGCATCCTACACTCTAGACTCCAGCTGCTGGCCATGACCTTGGCAAGCTGCTTAGGTACCAGATTCTGTAACAGATTTGAAACTAAAGGGTGGGTATGGGCCAGTTACTGGGAAACCATGGCTCATGCTGCTGTTAGGGATACTACATTCTGCTTGGGCCATGATTTCCACAGTACATTTATACATGGAAAGCCCATTTGCTTCCATTCTCCCATTGTAGCCTACCTGTGAGGTACACTGTACAGCTGTGGAAACTGAGACTCAGAAATTGGAATGGTTTCACGATATGTCACCCAGTGCCTCAGCCCAGGCCCCGTGCCAGAAACAAAATCCAGCCTAGGTATTTTAAGCAGGAAGGGATTTAATAAAGGGAAGCAAATGCCTATAAAACCACTGGCAAAGCAGAAGGAGCAAGTTCCAGATTGAGACCCCTGGAAAGGTTTCCAGAAAATGCAGAACAGATGTACCTGTGCAGATCCTGCTGGAATTATTCCAGTTGCAGAAAGCTCCCCAACATCTAACACAGCTCCTTCTAGGGCCCCAGGATGTAGCAGAGTGAAACATATTTCCTGCTGCAGTATATAGTGAGTTAGCAGTAGCTATCAGAGGTGTGGCTTTGAGTCAGCTTCCTAAAGTTCCATTAACATCCCCTACTAGCAGGAGGAAGCTACGTCCTGGACTCTAGCTGCAAGAGAGTCTGGGAATATTGTTCTTGGTTTTCCTGCCTCACCAAGCTGACAGAGGGGGAGTGTACATACAGTGTATGTCAGTGAAGGATGTCAGTGAAGTACACAGGATATCTGGCGCAGTCAGGAGACCTGAGGCTAAACCTCAGCCCCTCCACTTCTTAATTCTGTGACCTTGGAGAATGACACAAACATACATCCCTTGTTGTTACTAGGATTTCATAATGCCAACAGCCATTTCATAGGGGTACAGGGAGGAATGCAGGTCCTCAGATAGCTTTGGTTCTCATCAAATGCTAAGTGGTAAGGCAATTATTGTTACTGCTTTAGAAAAGGCTACCTCCGCTACCTACCACAAGAACAAAACTCATAATTAGGTCACACAACCATTTGCAATATTTCCATAATACTTCTTGGTACCTTTGGAGAAATATTATTTGGATGCAAAATTCTTGAATCTCCAAGATTTGTCCTTCTCCTCTCCTGCTCCTCCTCCTCCTCTTCCTCTTCCTCTTCCTTCTTTTTAACCTAATGGGTACAGTAGAAAAGAATCGATTTTTTTTTTTTTGGTACCAGGGATTGAACTCAGGACCTTGTGCTTGTGAGGCAGGCACTGGAACTACTGAGCTAAATTCCCAGCCCTGAAAAGAATCAGTTTTAATGCCAAGGAAGTCTGTCACATGGAAAATCACTTTCTGTCTGTCAGCTCAGAGAATGGGGCAAATATCAGGGAGAGAAAGAAAGAATGGGTCTCAGTGTCACTTTGCTCTCACCATAGAGAAAGCAAGGCCAGTGTTTGGGAGGCAAGAGAAGAATCCTCTGCTCTTAGGAAGGCAGCTGGTTTGGTGGGAAGAGGAAAAAAGCCTGAATCAGGCATCCCTGTGTGTCCCCACCTCCAACATTATCCCCTCTGAGCTGTGTGGCCTCAGGAGAGCCACCTCTCTCCTGGAGCCTGTGTTAGCTTTCTGTTACTATGATAAAATACCTGAGAGAGTCAACTTATAAGGAGGAAAAGTTTAATTTGGTTCACAGATTTGGAGATTTGGGGCCCTTGTAATGAGGATGCACATCATGGAGGGGGCATGTGACAGAGGAAGCCACTCATCTCATGGGGACCATAGAGCAAAGAGAGACAGACAGAAGGGGCCAGGGCCCCAGTATCCTCTTCTAGAGCATCCCCACGGTGACCTCACTTCCTTCCACTGGCCCCACCTTTTAAGAGTTCCACCACCTTTCAATAGTACCACAAGCCTTTGGTCACATGGGCCTTTGGTGGATAATTCCAAATCATGGCCAGTCTCTACTTTTCCATCTGCAAAATGGGGTCAAGCTCTTCTCTCTGGCTGTATTTCTGCAAGGACAAAAAGCCAGGCAATATACTGCAAGTTCTGCTTCCCTGCCCCTGGCCACGGGCCACATCTTCCACCAACCTCGGTGGGACTGTGAGCGCAGGCCCAGGAGACGATTGGGAGCAGAGGTGGAAATGTCCATTCTGAAATGAAAGTCAGCTCCAGGCATTTCTGCCTCTTTGAAGGCAGAGACTGCACCAGCAGCAGCCAAGATCCCTTTTGCAATTCAGCCAATATTTCTCTTTCTTTCATCAGGGCAGTGATGCAGAGAGCAGGTTCTCACCAGGCAGGAATGGCAGCCAGAAGACCCTTTGCTGCCACAGTACCACAGGCTCAGGTGTCAGGGGAGCTGCTGGAGGTGCCAAGAACACTGGGCAGAGAAAAGCCACTGGCAGGCAGTGGCCAGGGCTGAGTTGGTAGACACCTCCCCCATCTTGTCATGCTGTCACCATCTCTGTGGCTTCCAAGACAAGGTCCTCATCCTGCCACAGTGGCTGTTACTAGAGAGCTATCACTGTACCCCAAGCCCCATTCAGCAGCATAACTGGCCCCCTTTGAGCACTGGAGGACCACAGTCCAGAAGGAGCAGCAGGCACAGCGGGGAGGCCGGAGCAGCCCACCTGGCAGCTGGGCCAGACCTGGCTGGCTGCACCATATTGCCCACCGTCTGGCAAATAGACAGATTTTCACAAACCAGATTCCGCTTCACATGCATGGACCCTTCCTGTCCAACTGTTCTGGCATCTGTTTCTCTTAAAATGTATTTATTACACCAAGAGGAATAATAATGGGGCTGGGGCTGGGGCCTCGGTGGCAGTGGGAGTTATTCCTCCTGGGCTTCCCTTCTAAAGTGATTGTGTAGGAGAAAATGTTCGGTGCACAGCCTGGGAAGTTGGCCCTGGACCACCAGAGTCAGAGAGCAACTGGGCATTGGCCTAGCATATGAGGCTGAGGGAGAAACGTTGAGGATGGTGGTCGGGAGCTTGAGCCAGAGTCTGCTCATGTGTGCTATAGCCTTGGGTAACTTCCTGGACCTCTCAGAGCCTCGGTTTCCTCCTCTGAGGTGGGGATGGGCTGTCTATATGATTTCCAAAGTGATCTGCTCTTATTGTCCTCTAATTTGTTTAAAAAATTCCTGATTGTGGAGCTCAGCTTCAGCTGTACATGTATAGATCCATCCTTCCTTCCTTCTTTCCTTCCATCCTGCCTGACTACCTCCCCGCCTTCCTTCCTTCATCCCCCTGCTCACTAAGAAAACTAGCATCTCTAAGGCCCTGAGGATACAATCATACTTTAAGAAAACAAAGAAGGTCACCAAGGCTTGTTTCTTACCACTCTTAAAGCGAATAGGCAACCAGAATCTGAGTGCCAGTTTGCCGTGTGCCAGGCACTCTTTTAAGCCCCTTTCAGCCTCGTGTTAACTAACATTTTCAGTGGCCCTGCAACATCTCCTCACTGTCTCTGCAGGAGGTGTGGAGCGAGACCAAGCAACTTATCAGGTCACACAGCAAAGTCACTGGCAGTGAAGCAAGGATGCCCCTTTCTGCCTGACCCTCCTGGCTTCCTGTTTCAACATCTTTGGAGCTTGTGGAGACGGTAGCTTCCCTGATCCTATTTGATTTCAAAGGGAGCCCTGTGGGGTGGCCAGGGAGGATGGTGAACCCCATCTGACTGGTGTGGAAACTGAGGTCCCAGGGAGAAAACTGATTTCCCCAAGATTTCAAAGCCAGTGGCAGCAGCATAATCTGTAAATACAAAATGTAGAACAAGAAAGGCCCCAGCCCCACCACACATTCATTCATTCTCTTATTTAATAGGGACCCCAGTAGTTGACACTAATGCATTTGTTTCAACTTTCATCTTCTAATGAATGAATGAAATGTCACATTTTATTCAGTCCCCTGCCCCG
Organism: Heterocephalus glaber; assembly: GCF_053883595.1. Taxonomy (NCBI): domain Eukaryota; kingdom Metazoa; phylum Chordata; class Mammalia; order Rodentia; family Bathyergidae; genus Heterocephalus; species Heterocephalus glaber. The sequence continues at coordinate 3,640,750 of NW_028258412.1, read as the reverse complement.
TCAGGAGGTGTAAAATAGCAGGGCAACTTCCATTTCAACCAACAGTGTATTTGATGGTATTTACTGAGCATGTGCTATATGCCAAATGTGTATGTTAGGCATTGTTTCTGCTGCTGTCCCCATGCAGGGGAGAGGCCCGCCAAGGGACCTGGAGACCTGGGGACAGGAGTTTAGGTGCTAGGCTTTGGATCCCGTCATCCTGTTTAATACTCTATTGAAGTCACTGGAATTGAGAGGTACCACTTTCAGGGTGCGGGTGGGTAGTAATGATTTTCCCAAGTGTCTTCTGGGGTTCTGGGCTCCCCATCTCCACGCAGACACCATCTTCAGGTGCTCCACGCCTCTCTGGCACCAGGCGACAGTTACCCTAACATTCCAGCTATTAGCTTTGGGAGCAGTCAGAGTGGAAAATTTTGCCAGCTCAGCCACCAGCCTGGACTCCTGATGATGCACGGAGCAGGGCCTGGAGCAGAAGGTGCACATGGCTGAAGTCCGTGTGCAGTGGTGGATCGGTCTGCTCCCGGCACCAAGCAGGGGGCAGAGCAGCCGGCGCTGGGAACTGACTTCTTCAAAGGGAAATCACAGCATCAGGGTGTCCCGACAGCTGAGCACATGGAAGACACTCTCCTGTTGGAATATCTGAGACAGATGGGGAGATAGGGAAGCTAGGTGGACGTAAGGTGCCTCTCAGGAAGCAGCAGAGTCACAGGGTGCAGGCTGCATGTGGAGGGGAGCACTCCCATCTTATCTTTCTAGATGACAAGCAGAGGCCACAGGGGTTGAGCCACCACAGCCCCAGAGCAAGGGCCACCTCCAGCAATCAGTGTGCATGACACAACTCCTTTCACACACACAGACACACACTGATATGGGTACATACGCCCAGAGACACACACAGAAGCGCTGCTATGGCTTGGATGCAGAATATCTCTCAGCAGTCCATGTGTTTAAGGCTTACCCCCCAGTGTGGTGCCATTGGGAGGTGGGGACCTTTACAAGGCAGGGGCTGGTGGGAGGTCATTAGGTCACTGAGGTCATGACCTTGGAGAGAATTGCAGGACCCTGACCCCTCTTCTCCTTTTGCTTGCTGGCCATGAGATGAGCAGTCTGTCCCACCTGGTGCTCTCCACACTGCCAACTGTGACCCCACCAGTGTCGCACAGCGATGGGTCTGCCTGACTGGACTGGAACCGAGAGCCAAGGTAATCCTGTCCTCTGTGTGAGTCCGTCCTCTCTGGTGTCCAGCACAAAGGTGGAAAGCTGATTAATATAGACACACCTATACACACGCGCACGAATACACACAAAGACACATATAAAACACACGTACTCTCATGCACATGCAGACACATAGGTGCACATATAACACACGGATACATAAGAGACACACAAGACACACACATGCACTCTTGCATATATAGAGATGCATACACTGACATGCACAGACACACACATAGACAATGTATTCTGCATACACGCACATGCAGAAACATGTTGCATACACACACACACACACACACACACACACACACACAGACTTTTCCATCAGAAAAGATCCTCAAGCAAGGAAGTGCCAAGTTAAAAGTTCTTGAAGTTGCTTTGTACTTTCACCTACAAAGTGGCATGGAGAGGGCTGGGTCCAGGCTGTGTGAAGTGCTGCTTAGGGAAAGTCAGACCTGTCTCTGACCACACGTGGTGACCTCTGGTTGTACAATGCTAAGCCTACGCAGGGCTTACCAGAGCATTCACGATGACCATGTGCATTCCCAAGCAGGGAAGGGGGGCTGGGTAGATGCAAGGCAGCTCAAAGTTAATGGACCTAAGAGCTTAGGCTGTTATTTTCAACCCATTATAAACTTCCTTAGAATTACTGAACCGAAATTCATTGATTTGTAAGGCTGGAGTAGACAAGGAAACAAGTAAAAACATAGCATCCATCCACCCACCCATCCATCTATCCGTCCATCCACCTTCCCTCCATCCATCCATAATCTATTGACCTAATTATCTATTAATTAATCCAACCTCATCCATTTGTCCTCTGTCCAACCATTTGCCTGCCCAACCATACTTCTGTCATCCACCCATCCCTCCATCCACCGCTTGCCCACCTAGCCATCCTTCCTTCCCTCCTCCAAGTATTCTCTGACCACCTGCTCTTTGCCGGCCCTGTATTTGTGCTTGGACTGGGAAGGGGACACAAGTGTCCAGTGGGTGCACCTCTGGTGCTGGAGGGTGCTCACCATAGTGAAGGTGCGGAGAGAAGCATGTCTGCCAGTGTCTCTGCAGCTGAGGGAGGAGTGTGGGGGTTGAGATGAGAAGGTTCTGGGTAGAGATCAGCTGACCTGCCCTAGGAGGGTGGGCTTCATCCCCCAGGCCCAATGCTTATGTTTGAGAATATCTCAGAACTATAATTACACCTGGGGAGCAGGAGGATGCAGCTCCTGCAATTTCCAGGTCACTGTTTTGCGTGTGTTTGCATGTGGTACCCTTGGCCATCAGTGTCTGTTTCCACACTGGATTGGGGGCCCCTTGAGGGCAGGAACTTGAGCGCCCCTTTGGGCTCTACCTGGAGCAAGGCATGGATTAAGCATCTGCTGAGTGCCCGATCTACCAAGTGGAAAACTGAGTGAACCACTCTCCCTCATGGCTTATTGGGAGAGGATGCTGAGAGCAAAGGGGCCTCGTGGGGCTGTGCCTGCCATGAAGCAGGTGCTCCAGAGATGCCAGTTCTCATCTTCCTGCCAGAGCCGGCCCTGGCACCCAGCCCAGGATGGTCCGGAATGGACCTTTAGCCCTGCCTGCCAGCTGCTGGGGATCAGCCCCTGCAGCCTGAGGGCGCTGAGACCTCTCCACAGCTGAGAGGAAACTTGTAGCGCAGCAAGCTAAGTCAGAAGTGGCCACACCAACTGGCACAGACAGGAATGAGGAAGCCACCCCTAACACTCAGTACCTCCCGTCTCTTTAATCTGGAGGTGAAACCGAATGGGGATCAAGATGTCACCCACGTATGAAGAGGTCCAGGCCTCTGTGGACTCAGCGTCAGTCCCACCCCCGGGTATCAGGAGGAGTCTGAGAACTTCTTGGGCCAAGTCTACTGCTGTGGAAGTTCAGGTTGTGCTGAGGACGAGGTGCATCTGGCGCATCCCGGAAGTTGCCTAGAAACGTGTCTTGGGGAGACTCACCTGGCCAGGGCTCAGGTGAGGGAAACTGAGGGCCAGCTCATCCTGTACACAGCCCTGGTGACTGTGTGGCCTGAGCTATCCATTTCTCCCACTTCCTCCTCTGTGAAATGGGAAGGACAGCAGTACTCCTTTCAGAGCGGTGCGGGGTTTAATGAACTGCTGCCTTATTGCTGTGGCCACAGAGGAGCTCCTGCCTGGGAGGCTCAGGTGAAGGCCAGTGTAGCCACTCAGAAAGCCTGCTGCAGGGTGCCGCACTCAGCAGGTGCCCAGTGAATGCAGCTCTGAGCTCAGCACAGCCGGAGCTTTCCTGAAGCCTCGCCCCACAAGGGTGTCTGTGTTTTCTAGGACAAGGCTCTGACCCGCCCTTAGGTTTGGCCCAGTCCTGCCCTCTGACTGCTAGGTACCCTTCTCTTCTCTTTCTTCTAGGCCTTCCGTGTGCCCAGTGGCCTGGGGCATCCTCTGCAGCTTCCTGCTCCTGTTGCACAATCTACAGGACCGTAGTTAATTCTATTTCTTGTTTGCCTGGCTATTGGCCCACCTCAAGCTCTCTTAATGGAGGACAGCATCTTTGTCCTGCCCATTTCCCATGCCCCTGGCCTCTGACAATTGTCCATTGCCTTCCAAACAACAGAACCCTTTCTGCCGCTAAGTAGCTGTGTGATTAGGAAGATGTCACTTAGCTTCTTGTCCCCATAGTATAAAAAACAGAAGCAGCAAGCTCCAGGCTTACTGAAAGGCTTCGGACAGGGATGAAATTAAATAGCTCCACCCACAAGAGGGCCTTCATACACACTAGTCCTGTGCAACCTTTGAGCAAGCTCTGTAATCTTCCTATGCCTCAGTTTACCCCTCTGCAGAATACAGACGACAACAGAGCCTGTAACATACCATGCAGTACACGTTTTTCTGCTCCTCCTCAGCTGTTTCTGAGCTGAACCTAGAGTTGAGTCTGTTGTACAGCAGGTGTCTCGACAATATCCGTGAAATGACTCTATGAGAAACTCTCAAGCTCTTCCCCAGCAAAGTGCTTGTGCTGGAGATGGCCATGGGTCATGCACCATCATTAGCATTTGGAGATTCTGCAGCACCTGAGATTAAGTCTTAGGAGCACAGGATGCTAAGTAGCCACTGGAAGATCCTATTTCTAAGCATTGCAAGGTAGAGTTTGGTATAAAGGAAGGACCAGGATTGTGCACATGGGGGATAAGAGAAGGAAGAGAGGTGGCTCATTACCTCCTGCTTTCCCTCTATTTCTCCCTCTTTCACTCAATATCTTGGATCTCTGCTCCATGCCCAGACTGGAGTTAGGCTCCAGAAGTAGATGTGATGTGTATCCTGGAGTTGGGGTGACTGGCCAAGGCCAAGGGGAGCCACAGAGGGCCTAGAGCAGAGCTGGCTGACTTGAGATTGGGTACTTGTCACCTTCACATTTCTGCTTGGAGGGCTGGCTCCCTTGGGTACCTTTTGCCCACATACCATGTGCTGGAAAGAGTATGAGGGCATCCCATGCAGTTATATCCCCATAATGGCCTCAACAAATCCCATCTCAGACTAGGGGGCAAAGGGAAAGTGAGCGTTCAGACAGTTGTCCCCAAGTATGTGAGTGTCAGGATGGACAGGGCCCTCGTATTCTCACGATGGTTAGAGACAGAGTTGATGTGTGTTAGGGTTTGGGTCTAGATGTCCCCTCAAAGCCTCAAGTGGTCATAGTTGGCTTTTTCAGAGGTGGCTGAATCTAGGGTGTGATGGTGGGATGAAAGGTGAGTGATTACTGAACCTGTACACTGATTGGTTTGGCACCACACTATTCCTGGTAGTCTGGATGAGATAAAAGAGGCAGAAAGATGCTGCTAAGTTTACCTTGTTGCTTTTGCTAACATGTGGTCCCACCAACTGTTTCTCCTCTGCAATGCCCTGCTTCCATGTGCTGCTCAGCCTTGGAGCCAGCTGATTATGGACTGAAACCTCTATAAACTCTGAGCTAAATGAACCCTTTCCCCTTTAACTTTGGGTGCTGGGTATTTTGTCTCTGCAAGGAGAGAAAAGTAACTAACACAACATGGAACGGTGCCACTGCATTGTACTAAGAGAAAAAGACCAGTGCTCTGGGAGGCTGAGGCAGGAGAATCACAAGTTCAAGCCCAGCCTGAACATCTTAGTGATTTAGTGAGACTCTTGTCTCAAAATTAAAATAAAAAAATTTAAAAGCAATATAAACGTCTCCCAGTACTGAGAGAGAGTCTCCCTCCAAAACATGCCGGTATGATTCCTTTCACTGAAAGCTCAAAACTACACAAAAGCCAATGACATGCTGTCCTAGCTTACAAATATATATAGTAAAATTGTAAGGAAAAGTGAGGGCTGATAAATACTAGGCTCAGAGGGACTTTGGGCAGGGTTCCATGAGGAAGTGCTTGCCGGGCACGCAGAGGCCCTGAGTTCAATCCCAAAGCAAAAACTCAGCTTGGGATGTGGCTACCCAGGAAGGGAAAGCAGGAATGAGACCTGTAGGGCCCAGGACAGTGTCCAAGACCATGACGCTAGTTCTTCTTCAACTGTGCTGTGGAGATAGAGGACCCGGTAATTGTCATTCTTTATATCCTCACACGTAATATAAATATTTGTCTTTATCTGCCCACACCTAATTTCATTTCTTAAAAAAAAAGATCACGTGTTCACGATGTGACTGCACTTCAAATGAGGGGTCGAGGGTGGCTGTTTCTCTGCCGCCCCTTTCCTCACCCACCCAACACGCGAAAGGAAAGGACTTCTCTCCTCTCCATGGTGGTGGGGAGCAGAGCGTACCTCCTCCTCCTCTCTGGACCACAGCTTTCTCCTGTATAAAATGGGGATGCTGAGCCAAACCGAGGCCAGGCTAAGAAGGCCTGAGAGTGGTCCCTAGCAATTAGCAAGTGAGTAATGAATGAGTTGTCGGAAAAGCTGGCACTTGTGGGACCTGAGAGCAGTCAGCTCCTCCACACGCACAGTCTTTACCACTGATCCAGCAGGTCTCAACTGACCTCCCTGTAGCAGTCCCAGCAGGGTTAACTGATGTTCTCTGTTCCCTCAGGGCCCAAGAAGGCCTCCCAGCCCAGGGTCTGCTCTTCACCTCAGCACATCTCCCTCCACTAGCAAAGGGAACCAGTGAGACTGGGGCATTTCTTCCCAATCTGGCTTGTTCCAGCTGTCAGCACAATTAGATCATTCAGTTAAACTTTAGGGAAACCAGTGACTCAGGAATATGCAAGGAAAATTGTGGTTTCCATGAAAATTAAGTTGGATTCTTGGAAAGACAAAGTAAAGGTGAATGACTTTAAAAAATTCAAGTAGGAGGCTGATGGTGTGGCTCAGTGGTAGAGCTCTCAGGCAGCATGCATGAGGCCCTGGTTTCCATCCCCAGTGCCACAAAACAAAACAATTTTTAAAAATGTATTAGATAGATGATAGATAGATAGATAGATAATCTCTTGCACAGTCAAAACATCCTATGTACAATTGTTTTGTTTGCTATGTTGGCTGAAAGAGCCAACTAATTAGGATGCAATCTAAGTGTATGTTTAAGTATGCATTATACACAAGCAAGAAACTGGAAAAGATTAGGGAGAATCATAAAAGATTGAGAAGAATTCCACATTCAGGTGGCTTTCTATATGTTTTCAATTCTTGCCCTGCTGAAAAGAAATCAAGTGAGACCCTGGTCATGAGTCATGAAGCTTCATGACAGCCTTCTTCAAGAAACACAGAACAGAAGTGGTGTCCAGGGCAAGCAGCTAAATTCAAACACAGAGCCTTGCATAGGCACCACGAGTTTAGTGAAGAAACGGATGCTTTAGGCGAAAATAGGATACTAAACTGTTTTGCCCATCACCCAAGTCCAGACAAGCAGAAAGCTAGGAAAAGCACTAGCATTAGCATTAGCATTTCCTATCAGAGACAAAAAGGCTAATTTCTGCATCCTTAAAGAGCTCTACTTACTGATCAATAAGAAATAAAAACCAACTTAATAGAAAAATAGCCAAAGGAACTAACAGTTCATAGAAAGAAAATACAAATAGCTCTGAACTGTGTGGGAATAAGATGCTCTGCTTCATTTTTGAGAAGAGGAATGCAAATTAAACCCCAGGGAGACCCCACTTTTCACCTATGGAGCTGGCAAAGATTTAAAAGTTTGCTCTGGCAAAGATTTAAAAATCTGCTCTGCTGGTGGCAGTGGACATGCAGGCACTGATGTTTCCTGGAAGGCGACTTTAGTGCCTGGTTCTCCCAGAACAGCCATCAAGGGGATCCCAGATGCACCTGTACCTGCCACTGGTTTGGGACTCTTCCCCGGGCATCCAAGTGGCAGAATCTCTGCCATGAGTTCCAGAGTCCTGTGTACAATGGCTTCCACTGCTATGTGGGCTGAAGTAGCCAAATAAGCAGGGCGCTGGTGACAGCACAGTGGCCTGCTGTGTGTTTCCAGAATGAAGAATGAGTCTGTGGATAGAAATGAGGAAGGTCTTCAGGGGCATATCTGAAATCATTGCCCAGGTGTGTCCTGCAGTGAGCAAAGAAAGATGCAGAACAGATGGTGTGCTCGGTCATGTCTGGTGGGAAGGGAAGGAAATGCATACACATGGCATTTAGGGGAGAGGTCATTTTTTCCCCAGTACTGAGGATCGAACCCAGGGCCTTCACACTGAGCTACATTCCCAGCCCTTTTTATTTATTTTGAGACAGGGTTTTGCTAAGTTGCCCATGCTGGACTTAAAGTTGCAATCCTCCTGCCTCAGCCTCCCAGAATACAAGGGATTGTAGGCATAGGGAGGAGTTCTTAAGAGCCCGTAGCTTTGCTGCCTCTAGGGAAGGGGACTGTGTGACCAGGTCACACAAAGGACAGAGGCAAACTAAGACTCTTTCTTTCCTTCCTTTCCTTCCCTCCCTCCTTCCTGCCTGCCTTCCTTCTCTCCTCCTTTCCTTTCATCCCTTCTCGCGTCCTCTTAAGGATTTTGAACCATGTATGTGACAATCACTGATTGAAACATCAACTAATTTAAAACGAATAAAATATTTACCCTGTGAACATATTGCTAAAAGAAGATATCTCCTTTGAAGTGACTTTTTAGATAAAGTGACTTCCCTTCGGCTTCTGATGTGTTTCTAACCCTACATAACTAAGACTGTATGCAACCTGTTTTCTAATCTTTCTATAATGAGCAAGTATTGCTTATATGGATGTGTGAAATATACACTCACACACACACACCCCTTAGCAAAAGCCCAGACTTCCCACGCTGTCAGGGACCTGCCACAGGAGGACACTGCTCTTCCCTGGCATCTGATGTCCCCACCTTGCCTAGTCACAGGTTCTCACATGTGTGTGCCACCTGATAAAGGTGTGCTGGGCCCCTGCTGCTGTGTTTAATTAATTCCTGACACGAAAGCTCCCAGGACCTTCCCCTGCCTGGAAGACCGGTGCCCAAGCTCGCCTCTTCCTTTCCCAGGCAGCAGCTGCCCTTGAGTTTCCAAAAGAAGGGGGGAGGGGTTGACTCACACATTTTTTTTTGCATTTTGCACTGATTTGCATATTAATAGTTTGCATATTAACCAGCGACTTCAGAGGGTGGGTGGGCTAATGAATGCAGCAATCTCCTCAATTTTAACTCAATTTGCCTCATCCATATTCCAATGACTTTGGGGATTGGTGTTGAGCGTTCATTGAAATTATCCGAGCCAGACCCAGTGTGGGCTGCTCTGCCATTAATCCAATTAATTAGCCCTGTGGATGTGGCCGCCTGGGCGAGGGCCCTTTGTTCAGTGCTGGGGGCTAATGACAGCCCCAAGCTGATGGGATAATGAGGGAAGCTAAGGAGGGTCTGACCCTCGGCCTGGGGCCTGGGTGGGGTTCGGGGTGGGGAGGGAAGGCTGGCTTTGGGGGGGCTGGACCATGGGAGACAGCTGCTTTTCTTCACCACTCACCCCTGCTCTCATTCAATCGCACACGTCCTGCCCAGGCTTTCCTCTCCACAATCACACTCACCCTCCGCTTTCTGCCCTCAGCCCAGGGAGGCTGTGCTGCATCAAGCGGCCTGAGCCTCCAGCCTCCAGGCAGGTCCAGCCCTGGGAGATGCCGGCGGAGAAGGGAAGCGGAGAGGGAAAAAGTGGAGTATTCAATACTGGCTTCCTCTTTGTTGGACTCAGGGCTGGCTGGGTTCCTTCACCTAAGGCCCAGCCCCTGCCAAACAGCCACCCCCAACACTACTTCCTCTGGCCTTGCCCTCTTAGGCCCAGCCCTAGGGTTATTCTCATCCTCGGAGGTCATTTGCCACTCTTTAAAGCTCTCCAGACCCTGTGAATGTGCCGTTTGTCCCCTGCTGGGCCCCGGACTTATATCCACCCCTTACTTCTTCACCTTCACAGTTTTTTCCCTCCAAGACAGTCACTTGCTCTTTCAAAGATGATTGAAAGGACTAAACAATATGCTATATTTATAAAGTGCCCAGTTCAGAGCCAGGCATACACTAAGAATTTAGGGACAATCGGGATGGCGATGTCAGGAGAGGCACCTTGCTGCCTAGGTAAAGTATCCTTCCAATTAATCCCAGGCAATGACAGCCCACGAGATGCCTTTTGGTGAGATTCCCTGGAAACAACTAAGAGCCCAGCAAATCATCTTCTTACAGACTCATAATACCATGATTGAAATGAAAGCTACGAAAAGTCCTGTAGGTAAAAAAAAAAAAAAAAAAAAAAGCTTGCTTTCATGTACATTTACATATTCCTGAAATACCTGCTCTCTTATGTATTTCCCATTTTCCATATTTGGAAATCAAGGCACCGAGAGATTACTCAAAGCTAACCTACAGACTGGCTCATGAATCGAGCCTGTCTATCTGAGAGTGAGGGAGATGGGGAAGGAAATAGGCTGAGACCTCACGGAAAGCACCTGGGTACAACAGGCAGAGCTGACATAGGGAGAACGGATGTAACTCCCAAACCTGCTAGATATCCAAAAACACCAGTTCATGTTCTCTAAAATCGAAGAATAAATTCTAGGAACAACAGAGGTTAAGAGTAGGAAAAGTTTGTTGAGAGAAAGAAAGCTTCTGCCTAAGAGAGACAGAAGGGCAACTGGAAAATGCGTTGCCCGCCCACCCAGCTTTTAAAAGGTGTTTTACAGGGCAAAGCCATGAGGTGAGGTGGATACAAAGTAGGACAAAACTATAAGACCCAATGGAAAATCACAAGATCAGCATGAAGTGGGGCAAAACCATGAGCAACCGATAAGATTACAAGTACAGACACCCAGGTTATATATATATATATATATATATATATATATATATATATATATATATATATATATATATATATTGGTACCAAGGATCAAACTCAGGACCTTGCACTTGCCTCAATCACTTTTTGGTTGTTTTTTTTTGTCCTATGGTGAGGGCCCAGCTTTGTCTAACTGCCTTATAATAATTTTTAACTAACTTAGCTATCTGCAATAGAACCACTGCTCCAGTTCCTTATGACCTGAAAGAAGCCACTGTACTTCTTGGAACATCAGTTTTCTCATTAGTAAAATGGGTAAAAGGATTCCCACCATGCTCAGCTCTGGGGGATTCAGCACCGTGGGAGAGTGAAGCTTAAAGCATGTGAACAGAAGGCTCTATGGGATGGATCCGTGAGAGATGTTCCCAGCACTGTGACTGATCAGCCCTCTTTGATTTACTGAAAAGTCTACTTATAAGAATTTATTGTAAGGAAATATGTGGACAAGTACCCAGGAATAGATGCTCAATTATGTTTTTCTTAGAATGGTTGGATTAGTAACAACCTGCATGTCCAACCAAAGGGGATTGCCTAAGTAAAGAACGAGACTTCCACAAAATGGAATCTGATACAGACATACATGTGAGATCAGGAAAACATCTTTTCAAAACCCTTGGACTTTTCCACTTTAAAGAACTCTGGAATTCCCACTTTTCTTCAAACTAATTTTTTGTATAATATCCAAATATATCAAGTAGATTTTTAAAAAGTGAACTAGTTGCCTTGGTTACAGGGTATTGGAGAAACAGGAGACCTGCCTCTCAGTCCTTTCCCATCAGGAACCCCTTCCTTTTGGGCTCCTCCTTGGACCCATAGAATTTTTTTTTTTTAATTCTTTTCTTGGTACATTGTAGGTATACAGCACAATTACATTTCTCACTGGGCATTGTACGTTTACATGATGCATCTTGGTTCTTATTTTTTCCCCATTCCTAGCCCTCCCTTCACACCCTCCACCCTTCCCTATTTACAAAGACTTTGTTTCCATTTTTTCCATTTCTCAGCATTTTTCCTTTCCCTTCTTTCCTTTCCCCTGCCCCTCCCACTACCCCTACCCCTTGGGACCTTTTCTTCCTAGTTTACATTATCGATTATTCATTCTAATCATTGGTACATTTTAGGTATACAATATAATGACATTCATCATTGGAAATTTGCACCTTTACATAGTTTCTCTTGGTTCTTATTTTTCCCCCTTTCCCTACCCTCCCTTCAACCCCTCCATCCCTCCCTATTTACAAAGATTTTGTTTCCATTTTTCCATTTTCTCATATTAATTCCATTCCCTTCTTTCCTTTCCCCTACCCCTTCCACTTTCTCTTCCCCTTTGCCCCTTTTCTTCCTATTTCACCTTATCTATTATACCTTTTAGTCCTTATTTACACTTTCAGTTTCTCACACCAGAGAAACTATTCAGTATTTATTCACGTGTGTCCTATTTATTTCACTTCAGAGTATCGCCTCAACATGCATACATTTAGCCATAAATGTCTCTAATTTCTCATTTTTTATGGCTGAGTAGTACTCTATTTTATAAAAAAACCCCATATTTTCTTTATCCAGTCTCCAGTTGATGGGCATTTGGGCTGAGACAACCCACAATGTGGGAAAAAATCTTCACCTGCTGCTCCTCAGACAAAGGCCTACTATTTCAAATCTATAAAGAACTTAAAAAGATCAGACCTCCCAAATTTAAAGACCCAATCTGAAAACAGGTATCTGAAATGAACAGACATTTCTCAGACAAAGAAGTAGAAATAGTAAATAAACATATGAAAAAATGTTCAACATCACTGGTCATTCGAGAGATACAAATGAAAACAATGCTGTGATTCCACCTCACCCCAGAAAGAATGGCTGCTGTCGTGAAATCAACCAATAACAAAGGCTGGCAGGGCTGTGGGGAAAGAGGAACCCTGCTCCACTGCTGGAGGGAGTGTAGACTGGTGCAAGCACTGTGGAAATCAGTATGGAGATGCCTCAAAGAACTGGGACTGGAAGTCCCATTTGACCCAGCTATTCCCCTGCTGGGGATCTTTCCCAAAGAATTAAAAGAATCATTCCACAGTGAGATATGTGCACCCATGTTCATAGCAGCACAGTTTGTAATAGCTAAAATTTGGGCCTGTAGAATTTGAAGGGATAATACAAAAATAAATTAATGAGGATAAATTATTGATATCATTTTCCAAGTACTTGATGTGGGTAATGTATAGCACATTATATTATTTAATTTTCCTGAGCTGCCATGAGGTGGGTACTACACTTACCAGTCCATTTTACAAAAGAGAAACCAGTCTTTTGGCCAAGATCCCACAGACAGAAAGAGAAAGAACTTGAAATAAACCACTAAAATCTGAACCCACTGTCCATACTTTTAGTCAAGAAGTATTGAGTGGAAAAGATAGATACACAATTAGACTCAGAATGCCAATTCCCTGGTTGTGATAAAGTATCATTGATATGTAAGATGTTATTTTAGGGGAAAGCTGGGTGGAAGACACTTAGTAACTCCCTGTAAGTTTCTTGCAACTTTTTTTTGTGGGTCTGAAGTTATTTCAAAGCAAAATTTAAAATAATATGTGCAGTGAAATCCCATTTATGTGTGTGCATATATGTGTGTGTTTATGAGCCTCTTTTAAATAATGTACAGTTTGAGCACCCCTAGATTGAGAATGCAAGTCCCCAAAGTGCTCCACAATCTGAAACTTCTTGAGCACTAACATGATGTAACATGTGAAAAATTCCATTACACACTGCATGTCCGGGGTTACAGTGAAACACAGGTGCACCCCAAATTCTATGTAAAATTATCTTCAGGCTATGTGTTTAGGAAACATAAATGAATTATGTTTAGACTTGGGTCCCATTTCTAAGATATCTCTCCAGATAGATGGATAGATGATAGATAGATAGATAGATAGATAGATAGATAGATAGATAGATAGATGCAACTATTCCAAAATCCCCAAACAATCCCAGATCCTAAACATGCATCTTGGATAAAGGATACTCAACTTGTAATAACAAAATTTTAACAACATTTATCTTTACCTATAGGCAAGTTTGTAGGTATATTTTTCATTATCTCCATTTTAATTTTTTTCTTCAACAAGTAAGAATGATGATTTCTGCAATCTTTTGAAGAAGTTTAGAAACAGAATCCTCTGGGACCAGCAAAATGCCTCCCCAGACTCCAACTCCGCACTCTGCAGGCAAGCGGGGCCCAGGCATCTATTGGTCCTACCCAGAGCTCTTTCTTCCTGGAGTTTCAGAAAGAGAGATGCCACATCAGGTCCTGTCACTCTGCCATCCCCACCCTGCCTGTCATTGCAGTGCCCAGCTCCTGGCTTCTCTTCCCAGAATACACTGTAAAAGCCCCGGACCGTACAGGGGGCCAGTGTGCACTTAGAAATTACCGCAGCCAAATGGATTGCCTTGACAAAACGTAATGCTTTGTGACAGAGCCCAAATATGCATTTCATTCTGGAGGAGCAGGCTCAAGGAACTCATTGGAAATATTAAATTAAGCAGTGTAACAGCTGAGAATAATTGGGTTTTCTGCCCTGTTGCCTGCGATTTTGCGTGCTGTTTGAGGCAGCTGGGTGGTTCTGTTTGACTGGGGTCGAGTGAAGCTCCTGAACCACTCCTGGAGGTTGGAGGTTGGAAGTTGGAGGTTGGAGGTTGGAGGTTGAGTGTAGTCCAACCCCTGCGGAGATGGGACAGGCACAGCCTTCAGAATCCTGGAATCAGAATTTTCCAGCTCAAAATGATGGCAGACAGCATGTGTTTGGATGACTTCCTGCCCCTGTTTCAAGAATAGGGAAACTGAGTCCTTAGAGAGATGTGTTAGCAAGTTTGTGGCCAAGCTAAGACTCACACAGCTGCCACTGAAAAAGTGTTTCCAATTTCTCTCTCCACTCTAACCATGGTCTTAAAACCACAGAACTCTGAGCATGTTGTTTGTGATGTGACCCAAAGGTCACAGCTTCTGGGGTCAGCTAGATACACATGGGGATGGCAGTGTAGCCGTGTCCTTATGGGAGACCCTTGGCAAGTCTTGTTGCTCTGAGCCTCAGTTTCCCTGTATAAAATGGGGTCCAGCATCAGAAGTTTTTAAAGAGCTGATGTGTATGAGAGTTACCTGGGAGTGTAAAATGAGCTTGCTGACTCACTAGGTCCAGGACAGACCCCGGCTCCAGGGGGCTGTGGGAGCTGCTGGTGAGCTCCTTTGGAGGACAAGAGTTTGTAGCACGCAGAAAGGCTCAGTCCGGGATTGGCACACAGTGGGCCCTCTGTCTGGGCTTTTCTCCGTCTGATCTGCCATTCTTCCTTCCAAGACCCCTCCAGTCACATTTCTGAGTCCTCAGCTAGAGAGAAGACAGGGGTGGTGATGGAGGCCGTCTGGTGGCACATGGAGGCAGCCTTTGGTAGGCATAAACACCCAATTCACCCTGTGTGCTCCTGGTCCCCACCCAAAATGAGCAGGCCAGCTTTGTGGAGGGGGTGAGTCACACCGCCCAGCTCCGCAGGACTCTGCAGCTGCACGTCGCCCAGCTCGGCAGGGGAATTAGTTGTGCATTTGTACATTTTCCAGCCACTCATCCAGGAACGTATGCCTAGCCAGCCTTGGCGCACACCACCTCTCTGGTGTCAGGGGAAGTTCTTTTTGAAAGCCAATCCCAAGAAGACATTCTTGGGCACTCAGACATCAGGCTGAAGAACAAAGATCCTCCCTCTGTCCCTGAGCCATCTCTGAGACTGTCTTCGCTTCACAGAGCTGACAATATCTGGGGAAACTGAGTGGGCTGTCTCCCTGCTGTGTAGCCTTAGGCCAGGCATCTATCCTCTCTGAGCCTCAGTTTCCCTGTCTTCAAGTCCTTAGCTGTGAACCCTGGGGTTTAGAGGCCTGGAGCCTGGAGTTTCCATGGAATTCTAAGCCAGCTCATCATTTTCGAGCTAGGGAAATGAGTTCTCTGCACCTCAGCCTCCTGATCGGTGGGGTTCACGGTTGTGTCAGCTTCACAGCCGCCTTCCGAGGATTCAGCGAAATGCAAACTTGTGAAGTCTTTAGATCAGAGCCAGCCATAAGGTAAGAGCTCAGAAAATACAAAGATTATTTGCAAACATGAAGAAAGTTCATCTCCTAACTGGAATATTATCAGACTTTGATTACGATTGACATCTGCCTCCAATTCCTGCTTCACGTGAGCAACTTAGAGAGTCCCTGAGGATGACCGTGATAACAATGATATTAGCTTACCCAAAGCCACTGGACATTTATGTGTCAGGCACTGTTCAAACTCTACTTGTTACCACAGTTTATTCTCACAACATCTCTGAAAGGCTGTTGATACTATAGAATAGTATTATTCTTTATTTTAACTAGTGAGAACACTGAGGCATGGGAAGCTCAAATCATGTGTTAGAGGTCACATGGTTGGTGTATTAGTCCAGAAGACCACAATGATACTGCATCACAACCACAGACATGTCAGTGGCAAGCATCAAGCGGTGGCTTCACACTCATGCATCTGAATGTCTGTGGAGGGGATCTAGGCCGACCTTGACTTTGCTGAGCTCCAGGTCTGCTCCACGTAGCTCTGACCTTCTGTGGAGAAGCAGCTACTTCTGGTTAAGGCCATGGTCCCCTGTGCTAGTCTCTCATGAGCCAACGCAAATCACATGGTCAAACCCAAACTAAAGAGGTGGGGGAGGGAGGGAGAGAGCACTACAAACATGTGAACATGTCGTCCCACTACAGGGAGTCAAGAGTTGAGAAAAACAATTCAACATACCATGGTTGACTGGTGCTGGGGAAGGGAGTGAGGCAGTGAAGCCACTGATACTGATAAGGAACTTGCTATCTTCTCCTTACACTAGAAGTTCCTCTTAATGCCTCAGAGTGCTGAATAATCGCAGGTGAAATGCTGTGAACAGCTCAGTCTGGACCAATGCAAGACACATATAAGGCTATTTGATGTGTTTTTAAAGAGGAGAAACTGTCAGGAGAAATGTATGCCTCACTTTGCATTCGAAAGTATAGGAAAATAACATCATTTACCATCCATTCACCCCTAAGGTTGGTCCATCCACCAACCCTAAAGGCCATCCAGCTATCCATGCATCCATCCACCCACCTAACCATCCATCCATCCATCCATCCATCAATCCATCCATCCAAAAATCCACCCATCCATCCACCCCCTAACCATTCATCCATCATCCATCCATTTAACCACCAATCCATCCACCACCTTTCCACCTATCCACCCACCCACCCATCCATCCATGCACTCACACATCTATCCACTTATCCATCCACTCACTCATCCATCCATCTGTCCACTTATCTACCTGTCCACCCATTAACCCATTCACCCACCAACCATCCATTCACCTACCCCACCAACTTACCATTTATCCATCCAACCATGCATTTACCCACCTACCCACCCACCCACCAAACTACTCATCCACTTATCCATCCATCCATCCACCCACCCACAAATCCATCCACGTATCCATCCATCTACCTACCCACTTACCCACCTATTTATATACACCCGCCCACCCATCCATCCATTCACCACCTATTCATCCATCTATTAACCCACCCACCACTCATCCCCCCCAACCACCCATCTATCCATTCACCCACTCAACAACTCACCCACCCCCCATGCCTAAACACATGCTTATTGAGCTCCTACTGTGTGTCAGTTGTTATACTGGTCTCTGTACTTAAAATACTTCCAGTGCAGCAGAGGAGGCAGATTCATCAGATAACCACATAAACACATATAAAGTGATAATGAATACAAATGACACAGAGAAGAGGAATATAGCATGATGAGAGTTTGTAGCCTCAAGGAGCTGACCTGACTTGGGTGGGAAGTGGTGTTTGTGACAGGATCCAGAGGGTCAGAGGAGGTAGGTGGATGAAGAGAGAAGGAGGAGCCTAACCAGCAGTGGGATCCTCAGGTGAAGGTCAAGTGGCTAAAAGTGTCATTTCTGTGAGAACTACCAAGAGAAGTGACCACAGTTTGGCACACAAGTGTGACTATGGCTTGAGGTGATGCTGGGGAGGCTGCACACCAGGCTGGGCAGGATCTTATAGGACAGGGAGAGGATAGAAGCCCTTGTCAAATAGGTGGAGCAAAAGTCCCCATGGGTGAGCAAGTCCTAGATTCTAGAGGTGAGGGTACTGAAGGTATGGGGAAGAGCTGAAGCTTTGGAAATGTCATCGTGAGGATTCTGAGACTGCTGTGGGGAGAGCAGTTGAAGGGCTCCTTGTGACTACTGCACCTGCGACTCCACACAAAGCCACCTCTTCCATGGGGTGGGCCAGGGTCAGCAGGCAGAACCCATTGCAGAACTTGGTCCAGGCCCAGGGAGCTCAGGTTGGAATCAGACAGACAGAAGCTGACTTCCAGCTCCATCCCTTCTTCCATATGTGATGCTGCACCTTACAATTGCTCTGTGCCTCAGTTTCCTCCAGTGGTAATACTCCTCTTCAGCCCTCTCTGGAAAGGAGAGCTGCAGCCTGAGCTCTGCAACTGCTGAGCCCCATCCCAAGGAGCATACTTGGTAGGTGATAGGAACACTGCATTAGAAAATGCTGGGTGACTGTGTGAGCTCTGCAGCGCTCTCTGTTCTATCCCTAACTACCCCACCCCATGGCTAGATGGCCCCTGGGGCAGAAGCCTGCTCTGCTGACCTGACAACTGTGGTTAAGGCAAGGAGCTTCTAGGAAGCTCATGAGATCTCAATGAGAGAGAGAGAGAGAGAGAGAGAGAGAGAGAGAGAGAGAGAGAGAGAGAGAGCGCCCAGCTTGCAATCCTATTGATCCCATAGATAACACTGTGAATGTTATTCATCCGACAAGTACAGAGTGCCTGTAAGGAGCACCTCTCCCATCCAGATTCCTGCTCCATGCTGAGAATACCTGGCACAATAGACACTGGAATTTGCCAGAGATGCACACCAATCCAAGGTGGGCCAGGCATGCAGGGTTGGATTATGGATGGTGTGGAAACCGCCTTATCCGTGTGTGAATAGGCTCTCCAGCAGTGAGACGAGCAGGAGACGCCTGCTCTCCAGGGACAAGTGAGAGGGCCCTGGAGCACTGGTGAGCCTTTGCGGTGACAAGAAGCGGGCAAAGTCACACTGGCACAGGAGTGGGCTGCTGATGGCGGGGTGGGAAAAACACAGAAGCAGGGCAGTCTGATCTTCCCTCCGCTGGCCCCAGAGCCTGGGCACACAGCCAGGCCTGCAGGTGCATGTGTCCTCTTAGGCCCATCCTGCTCATTGCACAGGCCCTTGCTCTGTATTTTTCAGCCACCAAAACACATGAGATCAGGCTCCACAAACATCCTAGTTCACCTAAGGTAGCACAAGATGCTCTGCCTGCTATCAGCTCCGCTGGTCCCAAAGAGTCCTTGACACCTGATCTGGAACCTTTTGCTGCATTGGATCCTTGTTGCATGAAGCAGAAAATGATCTACTGCATTAGGAGTCTGGGGGCCTGGTCCCCAGCCCCATCCCATTGCTAGCAGAGTGCAACCTCGGCTGAACCTCTGCCTCTCAGAGTCCTACTTGGTCCACCTGTAGAATGAATGAATGAATGCTTTGCCAAACCTTTCCAATGTGCCCACAGGAAATCTCTTGAGTCTATGCCTTCTCTCTTCTCTATGAGTAGATAGAGAAGAGAGCCTCTATCTCTTCTTGGGAGAGTCCAGGCTGCCTGGGGTGGTAACTCATTTCAGCAACGAGCAGTTCCCACTGCTGAAACCCACCACAAGGAGCCCAAACCAGGGTTCTTTCCAAGCCCCCAGTCTAGGCACTCCTGCCTTTGGATTGTTCTTGAAACACATCATTCATTCTTTCATTCATTCATCTCTTGGTGAGCAGACCCTGCAAGTTTGACACGGAGCTCACTCAACATGGATACATCATTTCCCCTCCTCCTAGGATTTCTTGTTTCCCAACTCGAAGGGAAATTTCCCCCTCTCTCTCCATTGTATTACATATTCATTTATTTATTATTTGTTTGTTCTCAAACCCCAAAACCTTCCAATTTAGCAGATGTGCCTCCGAACTCCTCTCCACACGCTTGCATGTGACATTGACAGAAATAGTTTATGATCAATTCGGAGGGCCCCACTGATCTTTTTTTAATAAGATGTTGCCGTGGCTCCACAGCAAAGGGTACCGTTGTGATTTCGCAAGTTCTTGCTGTGAAATCAAGAGCCCCCCAGCCCCACCCCCTCCCCTGACGCTGCTAGACTTGAAACGGCTGCACACCTTTCGGGAAATGTCTGTGAGTGGCATGGAATCCCTGGGGGGGCCGCTTCCCCGCTTCCACATAAAGAATATTTCCTCTCTCCTAGGACCTTGCTCAAGGTCTGCAGGGAGTGTGGTTTCCCTGGTGTGGGCTGAGAACACCCCAGGCATGGGGACCTGTACTTCCACAAGTGCCCAGGACCTTTTTATGTCCTTTAAAGTAGGGAGTCCATCTCTTTTCATTTGAAAGAAAGGAGGGAAGAAAAGAGGAAAATAATTATTAAGATCCCACATGCTCACGTATTCTAATCAATTAGCTTCAAATTTGGGAAATACAATGTTTTTAGCAAAGGAACTTGGACTCTGACTTCAGAATTGCCAAAGGGTATAATTGTAAGAAAGCTTTCTAATGTATCTCTCATTCCTCCTCTATTGCCTCTCAGCAAACCAGAGCACCCACTTCCTAAATTACATTATTCGCCAAGTTTGCCACTACTCCCTGCCTTTCTTCCTATTAACTTCTTTTCCAGGAATGCCTTTACCTCTAGTAGGTTCTCCTGTCACCAAACTCTTACATATAGCTCGAAACCCAACTTGAATCTCCCCTCTCTGTAATAACTCTCACCTTCTTCTTGCATCTGTGGTTGGTCATTTCACATCCTAGCAATGATCAGAGGTGCCAATTGTTGGAACCCCACTCAGATTGGAGCTGCATTCTGTATTTGAGGTATTAGAGTTTACAGAGAATGAAAGCAAACTACATCTGTCTATCAGTGTTCACCCCTGTGCCCTTGTAGGGCAGATGCCAGGCCTAATTCCCCCAGACCAGAGATGGAGAACTTTTAGATTTCAATGATACAAAGCCTGCTGTGGCATAGGTTCACCACCACTGCCCTAGGCAGAGTAGGTGTTCAGGTCATCCTGGAGGGACTGAAATTCACATGCCCATTTCTCCAGATAGGATCAGCCAGGAAAAAAGAGATCGTGTGACTTTGAAGAAGAAGCCAGCCAGGAGAGGAGAGCTGGGGTCAGCAGGGAGAGCAGGGCCCTCAGATTGGCAACCACTGTCACCTTCCCAAGTCCTGTCCTGAGCAGAGCTGGGGGCCCTTCTGGGGCCACAACAGGGGGGAGAACCTGCTTACCCTGAGCCCCGACCTTGGCCTCACGTCAGATCCCTACCCAGCTCTTGAAGACATAACAGCCACAGGTGAAGCCCAGCCACCGGCCTCCCTCAAGCAGCACAGCTCAGATGAGGCTGATCTGCAGCCCTAGGAGACATCAGGAACACAAGGCTACCCCTGTGGAGCAGGCTTAAGTTACCTGTGCAGCCCCAAGTTTCAGGGAAGTTTTAGAAAGTCAAGTGTGATGTTCACATCTAAACAGGAATCTGGTGCTGTCCATCCTCAGGCCCTGGAGCACATGGTTCAGCAGGAGAAGATCAAACTTCAAATCCTGGTTCTGCTTCTTAGTAGCTGTGTGGCCTTGGGGAAGCCACCGAACCCCTCTAAGCCTCAGTTTCCTTTCCATAAAATGGGAATAACAAAACTTTCACATGGCTATTGAATGTCTCAATGGAGGGAATATTTTTAGGGTTTTTCCATCCCTTTCTTTTGGCTGTGATTTTCCTGGTCTTGGGGTTCCTGTAGAACCCATCTCTGTGATGAAGACTCTGAACTGTACCACTCTCTTGCCTTTCTGTATTTCTTCAAGGGAGATCTCTGTTAAAATCCATTTCCCCACCAATCTCCAATTTGATATATCATCCTGATGGCGCTACATCATATTTGGCAACATAATGCGATGTGACTTGGTCCATGATGACGGATGGGGTGTCTGTTAGCAGAAGGAGTGGCACCCAATTTCCTAAAGAGCATCATTACAGAAACCAACAGGGTGGCCTTTTAACTGGGATTGATTTATTTCTGAAGAATGAGCCACTCTCCTACTTCTTCAAGTGCTGTAATTAGAGGGCAGAATTAGCTTTCTGGGGGAGGGCTCAGTGATCCCAGCAACAAGGAGGGATGCAGAAAGGGGTGGGCCGGGGCGATTGCAGCCTCTGACACTGGGGGTGGGGGTGCAGACATGGCTCAGAAATCATGGAGGTTAAATACATGCAGAATCCTTCCCTTCCTTCCTTCTTCTCTCCCTTCCATCCTTCCTTCCCTTTTTTCTTCCTTCCTTCTATCAATCGTCTACCCATCTGTCTTCTATTCATCCACCCATCCACTCACCCACCCATGTGTCCATTATCCATCTTCCTTCCTTCTTCCATCCATCCATCCATGTGCCCATCTGCTCATCCATCCATGCATCCTTCCATCCCTCCATCCATATAGCCATTATCCACGCATCCATCTTCATTCTCTCATCTCCTCCCTTCCCTTCCTCTTTTCATGCCTCTGACTCTTGCTCCTTCTCATTTCCCTTCAATGTATCTGAGAACTACCTTTGGTGCACTACTGAGGAGTGACTCAAAGAGGATGAGCTTCCAAGCTGTGTGACTTGGGGATCACTTCCCTTGTCCAATGCCAGATCTCCTCATCTCCCCATCACTCTGGCCTCTGCTCCTTCTCTTCCAGCCCCCCAGCTTTCTGGCTGTGCTCCTCATGGTCCATGTGCCCTTCTACTTTGGGGTGGTTGTTTTTTGAATCCATTTCCTCTGCCTAGAACACACTGGAAATATCCTTATGGCCCCCTCCCTCCCTCTTCTCTGGATGCTACCCAAACACCTTCTCATCAGAGAGGACTTTCCTGACTATGTCCCCAAACTCTCCTGTTCCTCTCCACCCTCTGAACTGGGCTTTATTTGATTCTTAGCTGGTAGTGCTCTCTGGTATACCATACATATTACTTACTTAAAGAACAGTGATAGATATGGTGTCCACTCAGCCAGGCCCAAGATCTTTGCCTCTGTTGTTTACTACTATAGCTATCTATGCTACCTAGAAGACAGCCTCTTTTGCAGTGTGCATGTGGCAAGTATCTGCCAACAAATGAGTCTTGGACTTCACCCTTGGGCTTGAGTGCAAGTGGCTTCTCTCCAGGAGAGGCTGAGCTTCAGAAAAAAAGGACAAGGGCAGAGACAGGGAGGAGAAAGGGCTCATTTCTGGGTGGCAGTTGTAGTCATTCTGTGAACATGGTGCCATCCTTGGAAACTCTCAAAATTGCCTATTCAAGATCAGACTGTGGCAAGTCATATCCTGATGCCAGCACCCACTGCTGGGGGCCGACCTTGGGGCTGATTCTCCCTTGATTGGCCCAGGCAGAAAGTAAATGGCCTCACAGCCCATGCATGAAGTGGGCACCAGGGCCTGAGTCTGATCCTCCAGAGCCCTGGCTCAGGCCCCAGGTGGGCTGGGGCAGGGGTGGCCTCAGGCCTTGAGTGCCCATACAACACTGCTGCAGGGGCCCTCCCTGAGGGTCTACAGTTGCGGGAGAGAAAAGGCGGCCCAGGATCCCTTCTTCCACTCTGTACCTCCTCCATGGTGACCTTGGGACGCTAACTCATCTCTCTGGGCCTCAATTTCCCTGTCAGTAAAGTGAACAAGTTGGACCAGGCCATAGTTCCTACCTTGTCAAGCTCCCAAACCTCTCATTTTAAAAAATCACTAAACACATCACATGGCCTCAGTCTTGTAAGAAAAATCAGTACAATAAAGTAATAGAAAAGAAAAATTACTGAAGAACGAATGAGGCAATTGATCTCCGGAATCTCTTGAATTCTGGAAGTCTTGTAATATTTCTAAGCATGAATCTCCCTCCTTCTCCTTCCCCAGCCTCCTCGCCCTCCCTCTCTCCTTCCTTTCTTTCCCATTATGGTTTAGATCTACAATGTCCTGCAGAAGTCTCACGTGTCTGGAAGGTGGTCAGCTCATGGATTCATCCACAGGTTATTCAGGAGCCAATCCACTGCGAGGCCATGGGCCCAGCTGGAGCTGGGCCTCTGGGGTGAGACCTGGAAGGACGCATTCGTGTTCTCACCTTCTCCTTTCTCTCTCTGCTCTCTGGCTGCTATCAGTTTCCTTCCACCAGGCACTTCTGTCGTGCTGCTTCTGCCCTGAAACCAGCTGCCCATGGACTGAAACATGAACCAAAATAAACCTCTCGTCCTTTAATTTGTTGGTGCCAAGCATTTTGACTCGGTGATGAAAGTGACTAGTAGACCCCCATCTTTCCTTTCCCTCCCTCTCGCCCCTCATTCCCACCTTTCCTTACAGTCCATTTCAGGAAGGCAGCAATTGCTGTCTTTTCTGCTTGTTGCTGGATCCCAAGTATCAACCCAGGGCCTGGCATAGGTAGAGACTGGAAATCACAGGAGCTGATCTACTCTTGACTGGGTGATGATGGTGCGTCAAGAACCATGGAGGGCAAGGAGAGCCAGGGATGAACAAGACAGGTGGAACCTGTGCGTGTGTAGCCTAGCATGTAGGCAGGACTACTCTTCCTCCTCTCAATGCCTGGGGGAGGCAGAGGCCAGGTGTCTTCATCTATTTTCTGTTGCTGTAACAAAATGCCAGAGAGTGAATACTTTATAAAGGAGGTTTATTTCTTTAGCTCACAGTCCTGGAGGGCCAAGAGTGTGTTAGTCAGCTTTTCAGTATTGTGACCAAATACCTGAGAAAAATAACTTAGAAGTGTTTATTTTGGCTTATGCTTTTTGTTTTTGTTTCATGATTGGAGGGTTCCAAAGCACATCATTGCAGAACAGTATGGCAGAGGAAGGCGACTCACCTTGAGGCACCAGGCAAGTAGAGAGAGCAAAAGCCAGAGAGGAATGGTCCTAAGGTCACAGCCCATGGCCCACCCCCTTCCACTGGGCCCCACCTCCTAAATTTCCATCACCTCCCAACAATGCCATTAAATTCTGATCTCAGCAATGGATCTGTCCGCCAATGACATTCGAGCTCTTGTGGCTCAATCCCTTTTCCAAAGTCCCACCTCTGACACATGGCTTCTTGAGGGACATTTCAGATCTAAACCCCAACAAAGGGCATGGGATGGCATCCTCTGGGCTCTGGTGAGAGCCTGGGGCAGTTGGGAGCACATGGTGGTCCTATGTTTGAGCGTGGTAAGAAATAAGTCCCAGGCTCGCTTTACACAGCCCACCCTTCAGGGAACTAACCTTGTCTCACCAGACAGCAGACATCTCCTCCCCAGGCAGGGCCCAGGACTGGATCACCTTCTGCCAGCTCCCCCATCATAATGGTCCCAGCACCTCATCAGCACCACACTGGGACCAAACTTCTGGCATGTGGACCTCTGGGGAACACAACTTTACCAAGCCATGGCACTGCTGTACTCAACTCAATTCCCACTTCACCAGTGTTTCAGGCAAAGTGAACCATGAAGGAACACCCTTTGAAAAAGACATGGAGATAATGCAAAGGCAAAAAAAACAAAAAGCAAAAGCAAAACAGAGAAAAAGCTGCTGCCAAAGTCCTCATCCAGATCTGGAGGTGACAAGGACCCCACAGACCAGGGATGTCCTGCCCACATCTTGACCACAAGGGCAGTGGCAGCAAAATAAGGTCCTAGAATCAGCCCGAGATGCCTGGGAAGCTTGTGGAAGGGTCCAGGCTGACTGCGAATAAAAGAGCAGGCAGGAAGCACCTCGGCCAGGCAGGATTTGCATGAGCATCCTAGGAAACCCAGGTAGGACCATGGGTTTTGGGTCACAAAGCCCTGTGTTCCAATCCTGCCTCTGCTTCACCCTGCTCCTGTATGACTTTCCACACGTTGCTTGGAGTCTATGAGACATTGTGGTTTAGATGTGGGGTGTTCCCCAGAGCTTCATGTGTTTGGAAGGTACTTGGATCACTGGACACTACACTATACAGTTCACAGCTGAATGTGCTGTGAGGCGGTGGGGCCTGGTCAGAAGAGGCAAGTCACCAGGGGTGTGACCTGAACCAGGGTCTCTTCCTTCCTGACTGCTTCTTGGCTGCCATGATGTGAGCAACTTTCCTGCCTGGGCCTTTCCACCATGCTGTTTCTGCTTGTGTGAGCCTGCCAAACAGGGACTGAACCTTCTGAACCATGAGCCAAAACAAACCTCTCCTCCCTTAAGATGTGAATGTTGGGTGTTTTGTCCTGGGAATAGAAAAGTGACTAAGACAGAGCTTCAGTCTCTTCCTCTGTAAAACAACGGTCTTGGCCTCTGACTGCTAAGTTCAAGAGTGGTTTCCATACCATGGTCACAGGCCTCCAAGACAGCAAAGGCCAGCTGCCATCACGAGTAAGTGTCACTAATCATGGGTGGAGTCACAGGAGAGGAGCCAGGATGGCTGGGAATCATCTCCCAGGTCAGCGTATGGCCAGTGGGTATTTTCATCTGTTGTTTTGTTGCTTGGTGGCCACTTCTGGAGGCATCTCTTCCTTTAAACTCCGGCACCACAAGGCAAAGACAGCCTATTCTCATATGTCTTCAGCTGGGCTCCATAACAAAGCCAGCTGACTCCAAGGATGAGCACCCAGTGGCTACCCACACAGCGACAAGACAGGAGGTGAAGACATAAGGACACCTGTTAGTTTCCCCAGAGAGTGTAAAGCATACCACAAATGTGTGTTGTATAGCAGCCAGGCTATGCAAAATGCAAACCTTTCTTGAATACCGCACATTGGAAATTAATTTGTGGTTGGAATTGGATCCCAAATCCCAGGCTGGGGAGAAAATGTTTGATTGCTGTGAAGTTGCTTGGAGGTCAAAGGGTAGCCACCCAAACCCACCCTTCTAGGCGAAGAGCGTGGCCAGGAAAGAAGCTACCCCATTTTGCCCTCGGTGTCTTCCCAAGTGACAAGTGAGAAGATCTGAGTTGTTTTCACATCAAAGCCCCAGGGAGCCAGTGTAAGCCAAAATGAGTTCAAATCCGGGTTGGCCACATGTGATTTTCCCCTTGAGTAGGAAGAAGAGGACCCACTTCCCTGGTGGAAGGCTTTAGGGAGGGAGCCCTTACTCCACACAGGCACCAGGCAGACGCTGGAGACCCAACAGAGCCTAGTCTCTGTTACGCTATCACTGAACAGGTTGACCTGCAGTGACTCAGAGGTCACCTTCCTAACCAGAGGCTGCCACCTTGGTGCCTGTGAGGACCAGTCCTGCCCCCCATGCAGTGGGCCTCATCCTCTCTGTTTACAGTTGAAGCCATCAAGTCACAATGAGACAAAGAGCCACTAAAGCAAAACTCCTGGGACCAGGCTGCATGAATAGTAGAAATGTACTGTCTTGCTATTCTGCTAGCTGAAAGTTCAAGATCAAGCTGCTGCAGATTTGATTTCTCCCAGGGACTCCCTCTTGGGCATACAGACCACCTCCATCACCCTGTGTCCTCTTGTGCCCTGTCCTCTGTGGCTAAAGTCCCCAGGGACCCCATACTTCCTAGTCCTTTAGAAGGACACTAGTCAGAGTAGCTTAGAGCCTACCTGAAGTCCTCATTTAATTGGATCACCTCTTTCTAGGCCCTGCCTCCAAATGCAGCCACCTTCTACAGTTACAGGGCCTCAATTTTGAGCTGGGGGTATGCAATGAGGGGACATCCCAGACCCCTGCCCTTTCCCTCCATCTCTACCTCCAGCCAAGATTTTTGCAATTTCTGCTCCGAAGCACTGGTACCTTCAATACACTGAAACCTCCCACTTGCCATCCTGAGTGAATCTTTGGCATCTTCCAGTGTCCAGAACTGCAGGCAACAAACTGCTCGGGCCTCTGTGGAAATGTTGGCCGAGAAGTAGAAATCCTTTGATCTCCAGCGTGAGAGATGCCTCTGCTCAGGAAGACTCCAGCAGGAAGTGAGGTCAACAAGCCCACACTCAGAGCCCATCATTTTGTTTGGGTTATTTATTTATTATTTGGCTCTGAGTCCTCTCTCTATGGCCCGGGTCTCTGATTCTGCTTTTTACCCCGCCACTCCGTTTTGTGCAAGCTTAGGATATGTTGTCTCTCTCTCTCCCCACCGTACCCCCCTTTCCTGTCTCTCTTTTCTTTTCCACAAGGAGCCTCGAATCACAAATACATCAAGACAGGACAATGTCTTCAGCTAAGAGGGGAATATTGGGGTCATCTTTTATTAAGAAGAAAGCTATTGAAATGACACCCTTGAACATATTGCTATTAGAGACTTGGAAAGTATTTCCCTCATTAGTGTAAAAGGGAAAAGGGGAGCTAGCAATCTTGTTGATCAGCAGCAGCAATTTATTTTAAACTGTCCATTTTCTGGATGTCAGAGGACGACTTTTATGTATAATCTTATTTCCAATTTCAACAAAGAACACTTCACTCATGTTCTGTAGGGATTTTTTTTTCCCATAGACAATAACCGATTATAAAAGCGGTTCTTAGCCACCCCCCCCAATCTCGTAGTGGTGTTGACATATGGAAATGAATCAAAATGTAATACGCATAATTACAAGCATTGTAAGCAGGCTACAATTAGTGTCTCTTCAAACCAATGTTGTAATCAAAAGACCCCACTGAAACAGTCCAAGAAGGGAGAAGAGGACCCATGGAATTATACAGAGATTGGAAGGAAGTTTCTTTCTTTCCACTCCCCCCCCTTCTCTTGTGTATAGAGACTAATGTCGTCTCCCTTTCTGTTCTTGAGTGGGTGCGGAGAAATCAATTCTAATTATTTTCTCCACCCATCCAGTTGAACGCAGACAAGGAAGCCGTGCTTTAAAAATAAACCCAGCCACGTGGAAGGCAGAGGGTCTCTTTTCTGGAGCTTAAATATTTGGAGAGTGTCTTTTAAGGTCACATGTCCCTGGGAGAGGTCAAGGGAAGAGCTGACCACATGGGACCCTGGGGGTGGAATTTTGCCACTGGTTGCTGTTGATGTAGACAAATGGCATTTGAGGGGTGGCTGGAGGGGCCTGGGGTCTTTTTTGACGGTGGTTGTTATTTTCTTCAGTTTCTATATCAAATCCTTTGGCAACATTTAAAAACCAAGAGGTGTTCCTATCAAAGAAGTGATTTTTGCCTCTTCCTGTAAAGTGACAAGGCTGCATATAACCCACACCCTCCCAGGTACCTGCAGATCCTAGAGACAGGGTGTCTTCACCCTTCTCCCCAGCCCTGCCCTCTGGACACCTCATTCTGACTCCCATTCTCAGATGAATCAGAGGCAATGAATCAGAGGCTGCACTCACTGCAAGAGAACAGCCACCTGGCCACCAGAAAGTGCTCCTGGGCTGTGTCCTGCCCAAATCTACTCCAAATAGTACCCCTTGCTCCCTCCTGCCTGTGGCCTTTGCGTGGATGCTTCATAGCCCCTCAGACCCTGCTGCTCTGGTGGATAACCCGGGCACCCTCTCTCGCCTGCCAGCCCCTTGGAAGGAAGGTCTCTGCCATCTCCATGGCTGCCACCCAAATGCCTGGCATAGAATCTGGCACATGGGAGGTGTGAAGTCCTTGTTTGAATATTTGAATGAATTATTCAAGGAGAGCTGCCTCTCCATTGTCAACTAAAAGAGGCTGGAGTAGGAAAGAAGGGGAGGTGACGATTACTGAGGACGTAGGGTGCCACTGGCTCCAGAGAGAGAGAAAACTCAGGCTCTAACTCCATGTCACACAGGCCCCAAAGCCAACAACCATCATAAAATGATGTCTGAAAGCAGGGTTAAACAGCTCTTCAAATATTGTTTAAATGGTCTGAATGAGTTTTCCCAAAGTTCACGTGTTGAAAACTGAATCCTCAAAGTCACACGCTAATGGTCACACATTGGCACTGGGGGCCTTTGGAAGGTGACTCAGGCTGGCTGAGGCATGAGGGTGGCCCGTTGACGACATGATGGCTTTGTAAGAAGAGAAGGAGAGGCCCGAGCCGGCACACTCACTCTGTCTTGTAGTGTCTTGTAGTGTGACGCCCTCTGCCATGCCAGGCTGCCACAGAGGCCTCCCCAGATGTGGCACAAGGTCAAGGACTTCCCAGCCTCTAGAACTGTGACCCAAATAAGCCTCTAATGTTTTTCAGTACTGGGCATTGAACCCCGGGCCTTTGTACTGAACTACATTTTTTATTTTATCTTTCATTTTTTATTTTGAGACAAGGTCTCACTAAGTTGCTAAAGTGCCTAAACTGGGCTTGAACATGTGATCCTCCTGCCTCAGCTTCCCGGAGTGCTGGGATTATAGGTATGCACCACCTTGCCCAGCTAAATCTCTATTCTTTATAAATCACCCAGTCTCAGATATTTTGTTAATCAAATGAAAACTGAGACAAATATCTATATAGATACCTATATGTACCTCTACATCTGCATTGCATGTCTGCACCTACAATGTCTTTCATTTAAATCTTACCTCAGTTTTGAGTTGATCACAATAGCAAACATTTGAAAACTAATGAATGATCCATCATGAGGGTGCAAGCTCAAAAACCAGCAGAGAATTTGATCACTGGAAGATTCTGAGACCACAAACACATGGATGCCCATTTCTGGGCAGGAAAGAAGAATCCCTTTGGGGGCCTAAGTCAGAACACAGTCAGTCACGGAGGGGTTGCCAAGCATGCAGACTGCAGACACCTGTGGGCAGAGAGGTGTGTGCAGCCACCTCTGCTAGGTATTAGGAGTGGTCCTTCCAGACAATGTGCTGCCTGCTGGCTTTGTTTGTGAGCTTCCCTTCTTTTAGGATCTGTATTATTAATTCTTATTTTTCCTCCAAATCAATAAAGTGACTATCAGCACCTTGCACTGGGGTCCCACTTCTCCTCTCCCCTCCTGTTGGATCCCTGAGCTTTCCTCCAGGTGCCACAATCAGCCTGTGACGGACCAAGTCAAGGCTGCTGCCCCCCATTCAGGCAAAGCCTCTTGACTCTGCTCATTTTTAGCTGCAAGAGTCAGGGCCCTTCATCGAGCTAGATTTTACAAATATGTGATCCTGAGACAAGATTGTCAAAAATTAAGAAGTGAAGGAGCCATAGAGAGAATCTAAAGCAAGTCCCTTTTTGTGAAGATGGGGAAACTGAGGTGCAGTAGACACTGGAAGCTGCACAAACCCAGAACCAGACATGCTGGGTCAGAACCATGGCTCTGCCCCTTCCTGGCTGTATGAATTTCAGCCAGTCTGCCCACCTCTCTGTCCTTGCCTCCTTTCTCTCATCTGTAAAACTGGAAAAATGACAGCAACCTTGGCTACGAGTCATTGTAAGAACAGCATGGGACAGTGACTGGGCCGAGCTTTTGAAAACTGAAAAACACTGAAGGTTAGAACTTTACTAATTAGCCCAATCATGAGATAGATGATAGACAGACAGATGGATAGAATGATACACAGTTGATCTTCTGTATCTATGGGTTCTACATTCATGGATTCAGCCAATTCTGGACCAAACATATTTTTTAAAAAGTTTCAGCAAGTCCCAAAAACTCAAACTTGAGTTGGCTGCATCATGGGAACTATGCCAAATCCATATAAATGAAATGACAGGTAGGCATTATATTCAGTACAAATAAGTAACTCTGAGATGATTCCACGTGCATAGGAGGCAGCCCATGGGGTATACACCAATACTGGGCCACTTTTACAACACACTTGAGCACCCACAGATTTTGTCATCTACGAGAAGTCCTGAGGCAATCTCCCATGGGTACCAACTCTATGTACATCCATCCATCACATACATGTATGTATATAGCTAGATATGCTCATATATTTGACAAGATATAATAGATCAAATATGTAAATATTTCATAATATATGAAATAACAATATCTAATATATATTATTTAATATACATTCAATATTTTCATATTTAATATATTATATATCTAATATATTGTATATTGTATGTATTGCATACAATAATGTACACATGTGCAAACACAGAACACATAAATATGTAAATATTTGATAATCTATTATATATAAACTACATTAATAATTAAGATAAATTATATCATGTACATATTGTATAGTATATATGTTATACACAGTGTATATATAATATATACAATAAGTGCACATACATATAATAAGTACTATATATAATATGTGTGTGGGGGGGGGGTGTAAAATACAAATGGTAATCACCGGAGTGCCGGGACCCCAGGAAGCCCGCGCCATCTGCACAGGCTCTGAGGACATGGGATATGCACATGTGCCTCCAGGCTTCCGGTCTGAGCTTTCTCTCCAGTCCCCTGTGGCTCTGAGGCCAGGCTCAGACTCCTGAACCCTCCCGGGCCAGCCCTGCCTCCTGCAGGAGCTGAGAGGGAAAGGGTAGGGGGTGAGCCAGGCCCCGCCCTGCCCCACAGTGCACCAGGTGCCTGGAGCTGATAACAGATCCTGAACCTGCAGTTGGGACCAGGGCCTGAGCAGAGGGAAGCAGGTCTCTCTGGGAGGGCTGCGAGCCCCGTGTTGGAGACAGAAGTGTAGGACAGGCCTTGGGTAGATTGGGGCTTTTGTTTGGTTTGGTTCTGCTTCATGTCCCCTTCTTGCTGAAGGACAGAGTGTGGCAGTGGTCTGGAAGGGGGAATGGCAGCGGCTGGTGTGGAAGGAGACTGTGAGAGTAAACTCCGGCCTCAGCAGGCCCAGGCTGCAGGAGGGGCTTGCTCCATCTCTACACTTTGCTAAAATTTTCCACACGGGCTTATGGTGCTCGGTGCTCGGTAAGGCTGCCTGTGAATACAAGACTTTTTGCTTGCAGCATTTTTTGGTTTTGTTTTGTTTTTTTAAATTTTTTAGACTGATACAATCCCACCCTGAGGTACGTATACAAAGGAAATGACATCAGTATATAGCAGAGATGTCTGCACCCACATATTCGTTGTGGCTTTAGTCACAATGCTGAGACGTGAAGTCAGCCATGGCCGTAGGCTGATGAATGTGGGTAAAGAGAAGGTGGTCCTCGTACATAATGGGATACTACTTAGCCATAAAAAGGGAGGAATCTCATCACTGTGACAAGATAGCTGCAACTAGAGATCATTGTGTTCTCTGCATGCAGATTCTGGGCTTATTTCATGCGCGTTTTTAAGAACTCTTACTGGAGTGTGACTGTATTTTCTTCAGTTCCAAACACTCTGCATACATGGTGTCCCTCAAGCAGAGAAGGTGGCCAACAAAGTCATGTGCCCCACGGTCCGCTGCTGGAGGATGTTCCAGAAAACTGCTTTTGGAAACAGGTTGACAGTTTCTTACATCATCACAGGAAAACCTGTACACGAATGCCCACCGCAGCTTTACCCATGACTCTCCCAAAAGGGAAGTAACCAAGTGCCCTTTGTAGGGAAATGGCTAAACAAACTGTCAAAGGGTCTTGCAATGGACATCACTCAGCCACAGATGGACAAACCGTTGATATGCACAACACTTTAGGTGGACCTCAGAGACATTACACTGGGAGAAAAGGAGTCAGTCTCAAAAGATTTTGTGTGCGCACTTCATTTGTATAACAGTCCTGAAGTGAGGCAGTTACAGGGACAGAGAACCAATGAGAGAGGCTGAGGCCAGGGATTTACAACTTTGAGCTTAGCCTGGGTCATTCTGTGATTTAGAGACACCCTTTCTCAAACTGTAGTAAATACATTTACTAAAAGGGCTGAAGATGTAGCTCAGTGCAAAGGCCCTGGGTTCAATCTCCATACAAAAATCGGGGCGGGGGGGGGAGGAAGAAGAAAAGGACAAGTCATGTAAAACAAGTGAAAACCAAATTAGGTTGTGTTTAAGCTACTAGTATTGAGCCAGTCTCCTGGGGTTGACCATTTGACTATGGTTACATAAGCTATTGTCATTAGGCCAAGTTGGGTGAGACTCTGCTCACTATTATTGCAGTTGCTTATGAATTGGAGGCTATTTATAAAGAACATGACATTAAAAACATGAAAAGAAAAACATTTAAGCATCAGGACAGATGGCCTTTAGAGGTGGCAGACCAGGGTGCAGAGGCAGATGAAGAGGATTCCAAGAAAGCACAAGATAGGATTCATCACCCCAGGCCTAGGGTCCTGGCCATGGTCAGCAGCCACCACCTTTGGAGCCAGCGGGGCTGGAAGAGTTGTAGGATGCAATGGCTGTGGTGGCGAGGTCGCCAGCTATTCTCTTCCACAGGGCTAATTGCTGCTATCACCCTAAATCACACAGACACAGGAAAACAACCCAGCGTCCCTGTGAAGCCAGTGTCGCAGCAGAATGGCCAGGTGGCTGAGATCAGGGACATCTGAGTGGATGCTGGCTCCTCTGCCTACGCAGCTCTGTGGCCCCTCACAAGCCTGGCTTCCTGGCTTCTCTGAGCGATATATCATTGATATCACACTGGGATGCATCAGAGTCGGTTCAGATTCGAGTGATGGCAGCACAATTCATGTCGCTCAAGAGACAGGGGGTGTATTAGTTCACAGTACCGTAAAAGCCAGTGACCAGTTTCGGGCGTGGCTGGATCTAGGTGCTCAAAGTAGTGTTCCTGGGGCTGTATCTTTTCTCTACTCTGATTTATTCATGCTGGTTTCATTTTTACATAGAACCTTGCCTCACAGTAACAAAGAGTATCCAGAAGAGGATGCCTATAGCTTCTTATTGTTTAGCCATCGTCTGTCACTGAGTAGTCACAGCTGAAGTCCTGCAAGCTGCAAGCATGTCATTTCCAGCATACGTCACACACTGTCTCTGTCGATCACTGAGCCAGAGGTTGGGTTCCAGGGATTGATCAGGCAGTCAAATTACAACCTGGTTAGGAGTACACGAGGACATTTTTCCTGTGTGAAAATCAGTGTGTCTTTAGCAGAAAGAAGGAAGATTGGAAGCTGGGCTGGCAGAATCAACACATGACAGCAGAGAGGAAAACAGCATCATTATAAGAACAAAATATGACCCAGGGTGCCGCACCTAAAGCTCGCGTAATGAGGTAGATGCCTGTCTGGAGATTAGCACAGCGCCTTCCCCCACATCCGCCACTGCCTTCCTCACAGAGCCTCCGCATCCGGAGCCCCTTCCGGGGGCGCCAGTTCAAGCTTTGTCTTCCCTACCACACTCCTAACTTCAAAGGATCTGCTTCCTTTTCCCCTTTAAAACTCAGGCCCAGCCCGGATGCGCAGCTTTGTGCCAGACACCGAGCCTGATGCTCCGGATTCATTGTCACCCTAAGCCCAGGGCAGACGGCCTGGCCCCATTTCCCAGATGTACAAAGTGAGCTTCTGCAGGGACCAGCACACAGTTAGAAGTAGCACCATCTCATCTCCAATCAAGAGGCTCCGAATGCCCTTTGCTGTGGAAGGAAAGAGGCCACAGCATGGGCTCCCTCCACCTGCTCCTCTGCATCCCCCTTCCAGCCCTAATGGGCAGCTATTCCTCTCTGCATGATGCCGAGCTGCTGGAGACCTGGGCACTAATATCACTGTAGACCTAGCCCATGATGGAGCAGTCAGCAGCACAATCACTCTGTCCCCGCCCCGTCGCCAGGGCCAGAAGACGGCCTCCCACCTGCATCCACGCCGGGCCAGGGACACTGTACTACCGCCGCGTTCCGGTGGCTCAGGGCCCTGGCTCTTGCCCAAGACGTCATTAAAATAAAACCCACGTTGATTCTGCCCAGTCAGTTCATGCAACGCAGATAAAGAAGCATCTTCTTGGTGACTGAATTCAGGCTGGAGTCAGGGAACTCCTCTCGTCTCCTAAGCAAGGCATTCCTGTCGGCTTGCCACTCAGTCTCCCCTTTCAGCGAGCGAGCGCGCGCGCACACACACACACACACACACACACACACGCGCACATACGCGCGCACCCGTGCACACACACACAGCCTGTGGCCCGACACAAAAGAGCTCCTTTTGTTTATCTTTTCAGTGCCCCCCGCCCCCGGGTTGGTTGCTGTTTTCTTATTCTGTGTGTGCTAATGTGTGTGTGCTGTGCGCAGTCGTGTGTGTATGTGTTTCCTGGTCATTATTTTTCCTAACTGTATTCCCACAATGAGTCGAAATTCAACCCCGTTTGGAAAATAAATAGCGCTGGAGCCCCATTTGTTAAAGCCTAGCGCGTTGTCAGGAGCAGCCTGGCTGGTGGGTTCCCCGCGCGCGAGGGCGTCGGGAGAAACAGAATAATTCACCCGGCCGGGTTCTCAGTGGAGCCGCGAGCAGTGTTCCGCTCTCCCTGCGACACCAGCGTTTCCTGGGTCTCTTTGTTTCCTGGTGTGGTTACAGTCGGACAATCGATGTGTTTAGCCAAAGCCACCATGTTTAGTGACTTCCAGTCATTCTAAGAAAATGACAAGAGCCAGCATCTCCCAACCACCTGCTGGGAGCCAGGACCTAGGGGAAGCCTGAGTCTACCCTGGCTGTATGGGGTCTGGTTTCCCAGGTGAGATCACCCAGCACCCCAGAACCCAGGAATAAAGCAACCAGCTTACAATAGGCAATCGGTATTCAAAATAACAATAGAGCTAGTGCTCATTTGCATACTGTATCCTAGCAGTATGCAAATCATTACATAGGATTAATATTTTGTGATATTATATATTTAGTAATACTTCATCTGTTTTAATGAAAAATGTTTCAAACATATAGATGAGAATGGGGAAAACATCAGAAAGGCCAGCTTTGAAGAATCTTAACCTTGTAAGACTTATTCTTTTTTTTTTTTTGGTACCAGGTCCTTGATTTTGTGAGGCAGGCAGCGGAACGACTGAGCTAAATCCCCGGCCCCTGAAGAATCTTAACCTTAAGGTCTATTTCCTCCAGCTTTTTCTTCCCCAACAGGACAGACAGAGCTGAGCCCCTCGCCAGCCCTAACTCAGTTCCCCAGCCTCCCACCGTGGGCTCGGTGCAGAGCGTATTATGCCAATCGATGGTTTTAAATGTTTATTATGTGGTTATGCATCCATAAACATTATGCCGTGTTGCTCACGCAGGTTTTAAAACTTGATATGAATGGTACTCAGCTGTAGATATTATGCTGGATCTTGCTTTTTCCTTCCCACTTCACAGGGACAATCACATCCAAACCTCATGAGCAGTTGTAGTGGCAGGCGCCGTTTCAGAAAGGAGAAAGCTGGGCAGAGTCTAAAACATGGGCCCTCACATTTGCGGAAGCAAATACACATCTCAGCCAGGACACAGCAATTCGGTCTCAGCACTTGCTCTGCTCTCTGTAGTCTCGGGTTCTGTGCCCACATATTCAAACGTCCACCACTGAATGAAGTTTAAAAAGTTGTGTCTGTACTGAGCATTACACACTATTCTATTGTCATTATTCCCTAAACAATACAACTATTTCCATAGCATTTGTATTGTATTAGGTCTTAGAGGTCATCTAGAGATGATTTAAAGTATACTGGAAGTATAGTAGGTTTTATATAAACAGCATGATATTTTATGTGAAAAGGACTTTAGCATCCTCTGATCTGGATGTCTGAGGAATCAATCCACCCTGGATACTAAGGGTTATTGCACACCTGAGAGAAATGAACATTCAGGGCCACTAAAGATGTGTACAAGAAGGCTCATAGGAGCTTTAGTACAAAGAACTGAAACTTAGAAATAACTCAAATGTGTAACGACAGGAAAGTGCATAAAGTAATGCTGTGGAATATTATACAGCAAAAATGAATGAAAGAGTATTGCCTACAACAGCAAAGATCCATTGGTCAAACATAAGCCTGAGGAAACAAAGTCAGACGCAGATGGAACAAGATGTCCCATTCTAAGCACATGAGGTTCAAAGCCAGGCAGAGCTACTAGATGACAGGGGCCAGAGCACTGACTTCCTCTCCATGTCAAGGGTGAGACTGATGGAGATCGTTCAGGCAGGGACTTCTGGGTGGCTGGAAGTACTGCATACCCTGGTCTGGGTGGGATGACACAAGGTAATATATAGTGTTAGTCTGCTCGGGCTGTCATAACAAAACATCACAGTTAGACTGCTTGAACAACAGAAGTTTGTTTTCTACAGTTCTGGAGGCTGGAAGCCCACCATCAGGGTGTCAGGAGCTGTGGTTTCTCCTGAGGCCTCTCCTTCTTTACTGGTGGCTGGTGATCATCTTGCTGTGTCCTCACGGGCCTTTCCCATGTGTTCCTGCATCCTGGAGCCTCCCAAGTGCTGATTTCCTCTTCCTGTAAGGACAACAGTCAGACTGGAGTGGAGCCCATCCCCAGGCCTCTCTCTCTCTCTCTCTCTCTCTTTTTTTGGTATATTTTGGTGCTGGGGATCGAACTTGGGACCTTATGCTTGCAAGGCAGGCACTGGAACCACTGAGCTGAATCCCTGGCTTCCAACGCCTCTCTTAATGAGCTCTTTCAGGCCCTGCTCCCATGCCCTGGCATGTTCTGAAGTACTGAGGGCTGTTCAGTCCAGAGTATTACACCTCAGCAGACCTTATGCACTCTGCACTGGACCTGAGCCTGGATTACACACACTCTACCTCAACAAAGGTGATGGTGACCACAGCACCAAATCACAGGCACAGAATCCTACATGTCACCCACAGCACAGCGATTCCAACCCAGACAGCCTGAGTCCTGAATATCACACTGGACTTACTTCTGTGAGCATTTGCAGCAAGAAGGTGGAAGACATGGGGAGCTACCTGCCCACGGCCCCCACTGATCAGTGAAGGCAAGCTTTGAACCAGCTCTGCCCGACTCCATGTCGAGATAGCTTTGCTTTGTCTCTAATCATTTCCAAGATCAGAGCCAGGACTCTGCGCGCCTGGGCCCCCGGCAGGTGCTAAGTATCCTTGGATGTAATTCATTTCTCTTTATCTCCAGGCCCTTTTCATATCCACCCTCCTATTTTCTCATTGCCCAGAGCCTCCTGGCTAAGGAGAGTATCTCGGTCACTTTCCTGTCTCTGGGACACAACACCCAACGCCCACAACTTAAAGAAGGAGGGGGGGTATTTTGGCTCATCGGAAATTGCTCACGTCATGGGGGCCAGGAAGCAGAGAGAGAAGGGAGGCGCTGGGGAGAAAGACCTACCCTGCCAGGTCACACCCCGGTGCATGGGATCCAGCTGCGAATCCCAGCGGGGCCTGGATCAGCCTGACCCTATGCCTGCTTCCTCCTATGTCGCCTGGGCACCCAGCCCTGGCTCTGCCAGCTCACAGGGCATTAACAACGCCCAACCTGTAGAGGGGGCTCTGCAGCCCTTGACACACAGTCAACCACTTGTCTCTGTCCTTAAGTCTCTTGCTTCCGTTTCTGTTCAGGCCTCCTTGTTCCCTGCTTGGAGCTGACCTGAGAGCTTTCTTGCAGCCTTAAGATTCTGTGATTTATGGCTTTTTATGCAAATGTCAAATAAGCGCTCAGCTCTGCTTGCTGCCGAGAACGAGGAGGGGGTGTGGGCTGGCCTGGTCCCTGATTCATAATGGATAACAATAAGATTGAGGAGGCCATGCTGGCAGGTCAGCGTCCTCTGATTCTTCTGCTCACCCTGAAGCATCCTGGGACCAGGCTCACGGCTTAGCCATAGAATTCACTTGTGGGATTTGGAAGGGATTGTGCAGCTGGGGATGGGGTGGCCACTGGGGGTGCCTTGCACAGTGGCCTGGGTGCAGGGACACCCCCAGGACGGCACCCCTCTGCAGCCAGCCCTTATTGCAATCCTGCTCTGTGTCAGTCTGTAAAAGTGAGAGGAGAAACAAAGCCCTCATCTCAGAGAGCTACATAAAGATAGCCTTAAAACAGGCATCCATAAATGTGGAGCTGGCAATTATTTGGATCTAGTTAACTATGCAACAAAATGAAGTAAACTCAGCTCCATTAACCTTATTTTAAAAGCACTTTTTGGTGATTCATGTTTATTACACTGTTAACATTTAAAGGAGCCAAGGCCCACCGTCATGTCAGCTGGGGATCCTGGCTCAGAAGAAAATGCACCCATGTGGAAAGGAGATCCGGGCCAGGGGAGCTTTTTCCTTTTGCCGTCCTCATGCCTCCAATCCACCTCTCTCATCTATTCACTTGTTTGACTCTCAAGTGTTTACTGAGCAACTATTATGTCTCATGTCCATGTCTATGTGCTGAGGTCAAAGCAGTGAGCAAACAGCCCCCTGCCTCATAGAGTTGGTTTCTACTGACACAGATCAGCAAAAGGGAGTCAAAGCTCCACTGTGGCCTGAGCCCTGCCTCAACTCCCCACCAGGAACATTTTAAAGCTGTCTACCCTCATCTTCCTCGCACTTTGATTCCCTCGTTTTAGCGTTCATTGCTGACAGCTGCTAACGCCATTGTGGCAGCAAAATGTTAATTTTCTGACTCTGCTCTTTGTCCACAGCTATCAGTTGGCTGTCTGCTCCAGAGCAAAGCTGCACTTTCTCCATTTTGCATCTGTTTACTTGTTATCAAGACAGGCTCTTGTTTTAGGCAGTGCCCTGTAATCCATTCCTGAGGTCCTTAGAAAAGACAGAGAGTCAGAGACCGAGAAACTGTTCTGGATGACCCAGTTGGATTTTCAGAAGAAACTCAAGAAACGTGACAGCAGATGCAATGTGTGATCTTGGACTTGGCTTAGGCTGGAGACATGGGTGAGGAAATAGGTGCAAGGGATGATATTGGGGCAACAGGTAGAAGTGGACAGGGTATGTGGGTCGGGTTGGGCCAGTGCATGGCACGAAGGGCAAGCTTCCCCCTCTGGACCACGGAACAATGGTTATGTGCCCAAGCCCCCTCTTGTACTTCAGTGAGACACACTGAAGTATTTAATGCAAGGTGAGCAGCCACCCTAGTTGGGTGGGGCTTTGGTGTCAGAGCCAGGGCCCTGCCAGGCAAACCAGAGCAGTCGGTCAGCCACTGTAGAGAAGAAGCATCGGCACTGCACCCTAATCCAGTAGCTCCAGAAAAATCCTAGTCGGACTTAATAGATATATAGCATCTAATTAATGATCAGTTTGAGCAGGAAATGATCAAAAAATGTGACAAAATGGTTATCATTGGTGAATCTTGGAAATTCACAGTCCCAAAAGCTGCTCAGAGAACCCAAAACTGAGTGATGAAGAACTACAGAAATGTATTACATCACAGTTCTGGGGGCTGGGAGTCAAAAATCATAGGGCCAGCAGGGGTGCAAGGCCCTTACCTGCAAGGAAGGTCTTCCCTCACCCCTCCAGCATCTGAAGGCCCCAGATGCTCCTGGGCTGTGTCAGTGTCACTCCAGGAGCCACAGACCTCCCAGTGTGACTTCACATTCCTTCCCTCACTGCCCGTCTCTCTCTCTCTGTCCATATCCCCTTCTCTGTCTCTCTGCCTCTCTCCATCTCTGTCTCTCTCTCTCTGCAGTAATAGACATTGAACCCAGGACCTTCCCTCTGAGCTATATCCCCAGGCTTTATTTTATTTTTATTTTTATTTTGAGACACGATCTCACTAAGCCATTAAGTTTTCCAAGCTGGGCTCAAACTTGTGGTCCTCCTGCCTCAGCCCCCCAGCTTGCTGGGGTTACAGGCCTGCACCACCAAGTCCAACCCATTTCCCCTTTCTATCAGGACCCCAGTCACGTTGGATCAGGGTTCATTCAAATGACTTCATTTAATTTGATTATCTTTGTTAAGAACCTATTTTCAAATACTGATGTTCCTCAACTTATGATGGG
Organism: Heterocephalus glaber; assembly: GCF_053883595.1. Classification (NCBI taxonomy): domain Eukaryota; kingdom Metazoa; phylum Chordata; class Mammalia; order Rodentia; family Bathyergidae; genus Heterocephalus; species Heterocephalus glaber. Next base: position 3,599,458 of record NW_028258412.1, on the reverse strand, counting down.
TGCATTACTTACCTTTCTATTTCTGAGACAAAATACCTGATACCCAGAACTTAAAGGACAAAATGGTTTATCTTTGGCTCACAGTCTCAGAGAGTTCAGTCCATGGCTGGCTGTCTCCAAGGCAGGAGCATCATGGTGGAAGGTCACAGTGGAGAAAAGCTGCTCAACTTGTGGCATATGGGAAGCAGAGAGCAGGGGAAGAGCCAAAGAGGAAGAGGCCAGGGACCAGATACAGTCCCCAGTGTTACGCCCCATGACCAACCCAGACATACCAAGAAGTGTACTTTACTAATCTCCTAGGTTTCTCTCAAGCCAACCACACTGATTATCAAGATTAACCCTCACGGTGGGGTTATGTCTCAAGAAGCCAGCATATAGTGAAAATAACCTAAACTGAGAGTACATTGAATATGCCCAATCTACTAAGCACCCCTAACTTTGTTACATAAACCACCAGAGAGCATTTGCTACTTCCCTCCATGACTAGGTGCTGGAGGTCAGTGCCGCTGCCCAGCATCAAGGGGGCAAATCGTAACACGTTGCTGGTTGGGGAAAACATCTGAGTTCAAAAATGAAGGCATGGTCTCTGCAAAATGCATATCATTTTCACACCATTGTAAAATCCAAGTCTTAAGCTGAACCATCATATGTAGGGGACAATTTGAAAGGTCAAAGTACTTCCACCTTTCAAAGTACTGGATTGAATACCTATTTGGGGAGGGGCATAACTCAACCTTTAACAGTCCTATTGCAACTTCACTGCTGGGGTGAAATTATATCAGCACAAAAAGTTATAAAAATGCAAATCAGATGCTGCCATTGTTCCTGGAGATCTCAGAGGAAGCCTGCTATGCTTAAGATAAGTGGCCACCTGCTCTGTGGCCTGGATGCTCTAAGGGGCAGACCCAGATGGGCCCATTTAGGAGACTTTGATAAAGGAACCATTGCCAAAGGTGGACCAGAACTGTAAAGACAGAGGCTTGGAGAACCTCTATCCCAGGCTTGGAAGGACAAGGGAGGAAGCAGTCGCCAGAGCCTGGGGAATAGGCTGTGTGGGAAGGTCCCTGGTGAGTCCTGGGACAGCAATGTCCCTGCAGAAAAGAATCTAGGGGACCAACCTCAGTCCCCTCTGTCTGCTGGCTCCCTGGTGGCTGGAGCCACGTCCTGGGCACAGAGCCTGGAAGAGTGGGGTGGAGGGTGCTCCCCAGGGGTCCTGGAAGATGCTGGCATGGGGGTCGTGCCTGCCTTGTGAGGCTTTCAACTCCCCCTCCTGCCTGTGACTCATCAGCCTCACTGGTTTGACACCTGCATTTCCTCTGTCTGCACCACCCTCATTGCCCACCGTGGCCCTTGATCCGAGGGATCAAAATCCAGTCCCACCGTCCAGAAGATCAATGAGCGACAGCTGGCTGCTGTGGCCCCTCCAGAGTGTGACCCCCACTTCTGCTTTGTTCTTCCCTGGAACCCCTTCCATGGGGGCCTGGCACATGGTAGGTGCACAGTAGTTGATGAGTGACTAAAGGAAGGAAGGGCTCAGGAGGAAGGAGAGACTGGGAAGTCACCCACAGAAAATGGCCAACCAGGACCAACACCCCAGTGCCCACGCCAGTACCTGACGCCCCCCGCCTCTGCCTTCTCAGTTTTTCAAAGGATGACTTTGGGGTCCCTTTGGGATTCCTTGAAAATCTACTCTGCAAAAATGCTTGTGAAGTGATTCAGGTAGCAAACGCTCAGTAGAAGTAGACTTGTTATTTTCTTTTGTAAGGTGAAGTGTTTATGGATGTAAGACTCAGGCTCAGTTTGAGTATCTCCAGGGAGAAGACGCCAGAGCTTGCTTCAGAAGGGAAGTGGAAAGCAGAAGCTGCTATGTAGGCGAATCATGTATGTCTATAAGAACACAGAGAAACCATCTTCATCTGAAGGGTGCCTGAAATTCACATGCAGGCACTCAAGTTCTCACTTCTTTCTGCAGCATTAGATGTGCGCATATGAGCAAAAATTAACGGGTCCTTATAAAATGCATATCTGCGTTTAAGAGCCTGTTTTATTTTCAGTTCTGTGAGATCAGACCCAGGACCTGCACATGCTAGGCAAGTGCTTTACCACTGAGCTCTGCCCCTGTCCAAATGGCTTAGTTTTGGTTTTTATTCTTTAAGGTGCAATATAAAATGCCAGTTCCACAGTGGAATGGTGCATGGTGCCAGACACTGGGGATCTGGGAAGGCCATGCAGGGGTTTAGAGGAAGCTTGGTTAGAATGTTGAATTATGCTATAGATCTGCAGGTGAAGCACCCCAGGAACCCTGCCACTCACAGTATACAGAATCTGCAAGGCCTCAGAAAGCTCTATGCATGGATTTCCAGTTGGGAAGTGATGGTCTCTGGGACATTTTCTCATCAGCCAGAAGCAAGGATTTTAAAGGACCATTATATGTTATGAACTCTGTGCCCCTTTAACTCCTCTCTTTCTTCTTATTTAACTCCTCCACAGAGCACTTGCCTAAAAAGTCAACATGGGAAGGCCAATAGAGAGTCTACCCAGGAACCTGCAGACATCTGGGGCAAACACTCTATCCCTGGTGGTAGCAGTGTGATCACCTTCTGGTCGTCATACTGGTGAGGAAGTTAAGGAGCTATTCTGACTGCATTTCACAGCAGCAGCTGGTCCCACACAGGAGGCACAGCCCTCCTTCCCTGGAGAATGCCAGCTAATGATGCAGAAGGAGTCGGATTAAGAAACCAGCATTCAACTGCCCAGCAGGTAAATAATTGGCTGAAGCCAGATTACTATTTGGTGTTCAAACTATTAAGTGTCTGGTTGAAAGGAAAATAGACTTCTGTGAGTGTCACTTGGTTGTCTCAAGGGGAAGCATGTAAGTAGGTAACCGATGTTCTCTTAGTCTGACTTCTGTTGCTATAACAAAATACCTGAGGCCGGGTGGTTTGTAATGAGTAGAGATTTACTTAGGGAGGCTGGAAGATCAAGAGCATAAAGCCAGCATCCGGCAGGGGGCTTGTGCTGTATCCTATTGAGGAGAGAGGGCAGCTCTGGTTTCTGTTCCTCCTCTTAGAAAGCCACACGTGGCATCAAGGGACCCCACCCATGACCTCCGCTAACACCAATCACATCCCAAAGTGCCCACCTCAGCACCAGCATGTGAATCGGAGATGAAGTCTTCACATTAGTTTTGGTGGGGACAGCATCGAAGTCACAGCAAAGTCACAGCAGGCCCCTTGAGCTGAACAGGGCTCACCAGACACCAGTAATTCATGGAGTGGCTCCCCCTTCTGAAATCACAAGTGGATATAACAGTAAATAGCAGGAAGAAGCTAAAGTCCCCCAGCCTTCTCAACCACCAGACTCACCATGGCTCCACGCAGCCTCTAGACTGATGTCCATCGCTCAGGGGAGAGCGGAATCATGCAGCGATGCCACAGGGAAGAAGCCAGACAGAGCTGGGTGGACATTCTGCAGAACTGACCTGGAGGGAGGTGGGAGGCCAAGAAGGGGAACGGGTGTTAGAAAAAGACTCAGAACTGTGGGCATGGGAGGCTGAAAATGCAGGGTAGAAAGCCTGATGGGTGGCTCAATTCTATGCTGGTAAAAAAAAAATGTAGGCAGATGACAGAAAATAGCTGTACCTCTGGGAAGTGGGACTATGATGTATGTCTTATTTATCGCTATTTCCTAAGCCCCATGGTGCCCAGTTACTGCTCTTTAAATAGAACATGCAGATGTACAAATGGTGCTCCCTTCAGGCTTCTGCAAGGGCATGTCCAGTCCTCCATCCATTCACTCAACCACTCATCCAAAATTCACACAGGATGGTTTGGTGTTGGTGCTGAGGATGGAACCCAGGGCCTCAGGCCAGGGCTGTGTTTCACCACTGAGCTGCACCCCTGGCCCCAAAGCATGCAGTATTAATTAGCTGTGATGTTACAGACCCACCTCTGGTGTTTAATTCATGGAGTGACTCCCATCTCTGAACATTGTTGGTCCCCTTCTGACCTGTGAGCTGACACTCGCCTGAGGGCTCCATGACCATAGAGGTGGAGTGCTGCACTGGCTCAGGGAACTAAGAGTACACTCCACTCTGTGGATGCCAGGAGAGGTTTGGAATGAGGCACCCCAGGGCTTAACCTCTGCCCACCTTTCAAAAGCCACATCCCTTTGATCTGTTAGCTTGATCATGCTGGCCTTCTTTGAATTACTGGGGCGTAACAAATTCCTCCCTACCTCAGGACCTTTACTCCTGCTCTTCCTTTCGCCTGGGACACACACACACCACACACACACACACACAAATGACCTCCTTCACTTTTCTACCTCTTTGTATCCTAGTTTGCTATTACTGGACAATTCATTCCTCAATTTCATGAAGACATTTGCATGCCTTGTTTATTTCTGCACTTGCATCTTAGGATAGAACCTGGTATACAGCTCTTGCTCATAAATATTTGATGCCTAAATGAATAAATGAATTATTTTAACAGTCAGATTCTGGGAAAATCCTTACTTGTGTTTTTCTTTCTTTACTTAGTTCCTTCAAAACAGAGATCATAGCAACTGCTGGCATTTATTGAGGACTTGCTGAGTACAGAGGACATTGCTAAGAACTGCTAAGGACGCATTATCTTGGTGAACACCACCAGCAACCCTCGAAGTTCCCATTAGTAATATACCCACTTTGTGGGTGAGAACATGGAGCTTGGGTAAGACTCAATTCCATATGAACTGGCTGGCTCTCTGCAACCCAGGGAGCTGTTTGATTTGTTTGTTTGTTTGTTTGTTTGTTTGTTTTTTGGTACCAGGGATTGAACTCAGGACCTCGCACTTACACCACTGAGCTAAATGCCCAGCCCCAGGGCACTGTTTTAACTCTCAGTCTCGGAGGATTTAGTAGTTGCACATGCAAACCTGTCTTCAGCCTGTCTCTAAGTCTTCCCCTCTGTGGAACGGTCTCATGCCAATGTCACTCCTGCATAGTGTCCACTGGGGTCCTGGTACCTGGCTCCTGGTAAGCTCCTGGTCAACATCTGAGCAGGCACCCTTGGTCTTGCGACTTTCCAAGTCGAGTCCCTGGCGGACAGCCATGCTCTGCATCCATGGTGTAATAACCGTGAATCACCCCGGACTCTCAGATGAACCAGCCAGCCCGGCCTCCCAGCCATCGTGCAGGGAGATGCTGGACACTGTCACCAAGCCGGCGGGCTGAGCTGCCGACAGCACTCTGCACAGAAGGCCCTCCTGCCGACCTTGATGAAAAGCCCAGTGAATTCAGCAGCCAGGATGTCTGGCTTCCCCACTTGTCACCCCCTAAATCTCCCTCTAAGTGGCAGGACTCTGGCCCTGCTGCCCTGTCTGGGGGCATCTGCTGCTTCCCAGCGGAGCCGTGCCAGGGACTTCGGAGACCTCGGTGGGGACTTTGTTTTTCCAGCCCAGGAGCAGCAGCTCACAGCTGTGAGCACCGGGGACATAAAGCAGGGACTCCAAAGGGTCCAAGTCCCTCAGCCCCCTTGGTGGTTGAGGTCAGAGTTCCAGGGCGGCTCCTGGGGAGCCTGTGCCCCACTACCCAGCTTTCTCTGGGACCTCAAGGAATCTGCCTTCCAAAGGAGCAGCCTGGGGAGTCCTGGGGCCCTGGGTCAGGTGAAGGCTGAGGCACCTTGGACAGGTCCCCTTGTCCTTGTCCTCAGTGTCCTAACCTGTAAATCCAAGTCCTTTGCTGGGAAGTTATGAGAATCAAAGGATTCATGAGTTTTTGCCATTACCCATACTGAGCACTGACTGTATACCGCACCCTGTGATTATATAGCTGATTCTAATGGGAAGTCAGTCGTTTTTATTATTTAACCTCCAGTGTGGAAAAGTCATAACTGATACTCAGAGAGGTGGAGTAATCTGGCCAAGATCACACAGTTTCACTGTGATTCACTCAGGCTCATCTGGCCCCACAAGCTGAGAGTCTGACACACTTCGAGCGCCCCTGAGCCGTGCTCCCAGCCACGGCCTGCTAGATGCCTTCTCTCATAAGCTGCTGGCACCTAATGGGTGATGCCAGGGTGCTTCCAAGCTACACATTCTCCAATACCCGGGCGGCTCCCTCAGCTCCTTGGATCACCCAGTCCTGGTAACGTTCTACTGTGGCAAAGCCCAGTCACTTGGAAGATTTAGGGGGGCACGAGGCTGTAGGGAGGGGCCAGGGTCTCAGAGCTCACCTGCCAGTGCAGGGAGCAGCCTGAGCCACGGAGGGGTAGATGCGCCCACCTCCTCCGGGCCAGACCAGGCGGCTCCTGTGACGCAGGCAGAGGCCAGAGGCACCCCCACTTCTAAGCAGACTCCACCCTGCAGTGCTGTCCCCAGTCTTACTTTCCCAGCTCACCCAGCCCTGCCAGGGCCAATGGGCTTCTGCTCTCTGTTCTGGTGGGTGGGGCGCCCACATGCGCACACTCACCCCCATTACCAGGTTGTGGCGGTGGCAGCTCCTGCTCTGGTCCTTCCTCTGTCTGTCTCCCTGGGACCAGTCAGGGAAGCTGGGCTGGCAGGAATTTTTCCACCCAACTGCTGGGCGGCTGCTAGCACCAGCAATGTGGTGGCCACCCCCATCCCCACAAAGGCTGCTGGGCCTGGCTGCAGCTTTTGGGCTCTTAGGGGCTGGGGAACTGAGGACTCCCCGAGGGCATGGAGACCCCAGGTTCCCATCCCAGACCAAGCCTGTTTGTCCCTTCCAAGCTCCCTAAGCACTTCTCAGCCCCCCAGCACAGGAGCTCATGAAGAGAACCCAAGAGGCTGAGAGGTCTCTCCCTCCCTGCAAGGGTCTTTCCGGTCTCTCTCAGAGTGGAAAATTCGTGGCTGGTCTCTTGTGTGTCCTGTCACTTGACACAGCAGGTCCCAGAACTGGTGCACAGCATCCTTTCCCATGGGCCCCTGGGAGCCTGAGGCTGCCTCCCTGAGCCAGGGCAGTGGGGCCCCCAGGGCAGAGCCTGGTGTATAGTAAATAGCCACCAGCGAGTGGGAGCGCATGCACCCAGGTTAGGAGGCCTGATTGCTCCCCCAGCTTTGCGTTGGGGTTGATGTGTGACTTTGAGCCAGCCTCTCCTTCCCAGGGCTTAGGGTACTGATCTGTGCAGTGGAGCTCAGTACTCACGGTTGTTCTCCCAGAAAACAAGGCAGAGGCCTTGGGGTTGTGAGGGGAGGAAGCTGTAGCTGAAATTATCCCTTCGAAATAAACCTCAGAAGCACATGGCACCACACAGCTTCATCTATGGCGTGGCAGCTCCGTTAACTTTGACTCCGGAGAGGCTCATCCTAACCCAGCTCTCGCCTTGCACTGTGACCAGTGCTGAGTAACAAATCACCCTAGCACTTGGCATTCTCCAAGAACAACCCTTTATTATCTCAGTTTCTGAGGGCCAGGATTCCAGAAGGGGCTTAGCTGGATGGTTGCGGCTCACGGGCTCATGAGGTTCATTTCAGCTGCTGGCTGAGACTGCAGCCTCTCAGGACTTGGCTGGGGCCAAAGGAGTCAAGTGCACTTGGGTGACTGTTGGCATCCATTCCTCAGGACATGAGCTTCTTTCCAGGGCTGTTCTGACATGTGGGAGTGGGGAGGACAGAGAGAGACAGAGACAGGGGGCGAGATGGAAATCGCAGAAGTGGCCTATCATCATGTTCTCCATGTTCCACTGGCCGCTCAGACCAGCCCCAGTGCAGCCTGGGAGGATGTGGTACCAGGAAGTGAGGGTCTTTGGGTGCCATCAGGGCATCCGGCTGCCACATTATGCAGTATGGAGCTTGTGTCATCCCCTAAAATGCAGAAGGAAATGTGAAAGGGCAAAGGCTTTTCAACAGTATCAAAGTAGAGGTGTAAACGGGGAAGGTGCTGTTTGGTTTTGGGTGGTTTTTTTTGGCACCTCCCATATGCCAAACACTATCCCAAGCTATTTTCATATATTATTTTCTTTCATCCTCCCAGCTACCACAGGAGGCAGGAAAATCACCGTTTTTCAGGTAAGGAAACATTACATACACAGATGTCAATGGCCAGAGGCAGGTTTTGAACCCAGAAGAGAGCCATTGGCTCTCGCTTTCCAGCCCTGGGTTTCACTGCAGTGCCTCCCACCCCAAGCCAGTTTCTGGAGGTGAGCGAGGTTGGTGTGGTTTCTGCTCGTTGTGCTAGAATCAGGGAAAAGCTTACCCTCTTCAGAGGGGACACTGGAAAGCTCTTTGCAAAGGATCCCCAGCCATTCCCTTGGAAGTGCTTTGCCCTCCACTGTGCCTTCCAGCCTTGTTGGGGAGGAGGATCTGTGTCCCCCTCACAGGAGAAAGCCCTGATACTCAGCCCGCAAGGCAGTGCCCTGGGCCTTTCCCAGTTCTGAGTATGTGCCCCGCCTCTACCCTGCCCAGATCCTCTTAGGGCTCACAGTGAGCTCTGCCCAGGACTCCTACACCCCAGAGGGCAGCTGGCTGGTGCATCCCACCTATAACTCCCCTGGGTACTCCCAGAGAGAGGCTGGGTGTGAGTGTGTGTGTGTGTGTGTGTGTGTGTGTGTGTGTGTGTGTGTGGTACAGAGCCCTCCTGGGTGTCAGAGATGGGCTTAGGCCAGGATTCTGAGTGTCTGCTGAGACTATTTTGTTCAATGCCTGAGTGGCCAAGGACTTAAAAATCAGGAAGGGAGGCTGAGTACATAAGGGGAGACAGGATTTTCCCATCGGTGGTCCCTTCACAATCTCTTCTGAGAAGTCTTAATCCTTTAATCACTTTTATTAATCTCATAACAATCTTTCCAACATCGGTTACATCCTTCTTATCTTGGTTAAACATTTTGGTGAACTCTTGTCACTCAGGGACCTTTTCTTTCCTTCTGCTTCAGGCCTCTCCTCTTACATAGTCTCTCTCTCTCTCTCTCTCTCTCTCTCTCTCTCTCTCTCTCTCTCTCTCTCTCTCTCTCTCTTCCCCCTTTGCTCTCTCCTTATCTCCACCTATGCCTTTAGAATCCAATAACCCTTGAATTTCAGAGCTAGCAGGAGCCTACTCGATCAGCCAGTATACCTTTGTCACTTTACAGCTGGGAAAGCCAGGGCTCCTGGATGCTAATCAGCTTGTTCGAGGTCACACACAGGTACAGTGAGTCTGCGCTAAAGCCCCTTAGAGGCGTAAGCTCTTAACCCCAACCTGCACCATGTCTAATCCACACAAACACCTCCGAATGGGTCTAGAGCTTCATTCTGGAGATGAGAGAACTGAGGCAGGAGGGGAAATCACTCAGCCTGGACACAGAAAGGATCTAGTGTTCTGACTTTGTGTTCTGGGCACCCAACCACTAGATGCTCTGCACAAGGCCTGGGCATCCTCCTCTTTCAGATCCTTCAGGACTTCAGGACTTCAGCCCCCTGTCCAACCCAGTGCAGGTGCATCCCACCACTCTCCCTGGCTAGTGGCTCAGAAACCCCTGCATGGAGTTCCCCCAGCCTGGCTCAGGGTCTCTCTGTCTACCAGGGCCATGACAGTGACATCTGCTACTGACCCAAACCTCAGCTCTTCTGCAGGGTTCAATGGGCTAAGTCTGGTGTCAGACACCTGGGCTCTCACCATGGCCACATCAGGCCTCATGCCCCCCACCCCCACTGGGAAAGGGGTTTGCAAATACTTCTCACAGCCTGTGGGAAGCAGAGGGAAATCCCCATTTCTGTAAGCCGTGGGTAGAAGTGGGGGTTTGGGGTGGAGGACACCCACATTCCCATCTCCCCATCTGTTCTCAAGGACCCAGGGAGCAGCTAGACTCTAGGACACACAGTGTCCAGGCTACAGCAGGCACAGCTCTGCGCGTCCCCCCATGCCTGTCTATCAGAGAGCTATAAGCATCCCCCTTTCTCCCTCCAAGCCTAAAGAAAATGGCATCCCCAAGAGAACTGCTCTCCAAACTATCCCAGAAGCCACAGAGACACACATGGACTGCGGCCTGCTCCTCCCTGGTCCCTGCCTCCCTCCTCGGTGACAGTGTCACCCTCACCTCTCTTCTCTCCCCCCACCTCCTCCCCTCTTTGTCTGCCTGAGAAGGAGTTGGTGAGGGTGAAGATGGAAAACCAACTGCCGAACTTAGAAAATAAAAACACCCCGGTCGGCTTTATTAATCTCCTGAAATATGCTCTCCAATTGCTGCCAAGCCGAAAGGGCTTGTGTTTTCCCCTCAAACATCGTAAAAAAGTAGAAATGTTTACAAGGATGACTGGAAATAGTGCAGTAGATCTTTCTGGTAATGTACAAGGTGATGCAATAATTGCTATGGAAACTAGTCATTATAATTCAATAAAAAGGGAGAAAAAACTTAAGTTCATTGTGTTACCTATGACTCTATCGTCACGTTCTTTACATATATTAGCATAAAATCAGGTCCCACTTTATTCTCAGGGTTTTCGCTGGCTCTGCCTTCACAAAAGGGTTTGCATGGTTCGGCTCAGATAAAGCTTTAAAGAGGAGAAGAAAACTTCCTTTGTAAGAAATCACTCTCCCTTTTTTTTTCCCTGGGCAAAATATTTGAGGTTTCTGCATAAATGCAGGTGCAGGTTCTGGAGCAGGTCCTCGGCTTGTACATGAGGAGTCTTACCCAGTGCCATGGAGAGACAATGTGTTTGCTCTATGGAGCCTGAGAAGTGACAGAAAGGGAAGACTTCTTCCTTCTGGGGAGAGGCTATTTGCCAAATAGACAGAAAGATGCAAAGTCACGTGATTGGTTGTACATCTGAGGTCTGAGCAGCTTGTGGAGGCAATTAGGGTTCAGGTGCTGGAGATGCTTGGGGATCCTGGGGTGGCCCTACCACACCGCATGGACACCCGGGCTCTCCTGCACAGCCTCACCTGCCCACCAAGCTCTAGTCACATCCACTCATTTGCACTGGGGACAGTGTAAGCAACTTGCAAAGCCAATCTGCACCCAGGGTCACTGTGATACCAGCAGTGGTGGGAACAACCCTGTGGCAGAGCCAGGAAATGGTGTTTGCTCAAATGCCCATTTCTGGCACTGGGAGATAACATGGAGGATCTAAGCAGCTGGGGCACGGGAAAGCATTCCGGGGCTACAGAGGAGTAAGGTGGAAACCATCACCCAGAGTCTCTAAGGAGCTTGCCGACCTCTCTGTGAGTGGAAGCCCTGAGGCTGGAGAGCAGGGTGAGCAGGCAGGCGGGCCTTCATGCAGCACTGCACACGGGTGAGGCGGTACATCTCCTGGAGCCTTCCTAATTGTGCAGGTTACTATACTTTGCCTTCTGGGACTAGGGCTGGGGCTGGGGCTTGGATTCTGAACCCTGCATTTCTGCTCCATGTGAGCCTCTGTTTGCCAGGGGCACTAGAGGGAGCCTTGTAGCAGCCTCCAAGGAAAGGGACACAAGCTTGTACCTGTTTCCTCCTTAAGGTTAGGTGGCAGCACCTAACACGGCAGGGTACTTCAGCCCTTCGGGGACAGTGGCTCTGGGGCAGACTGTCTTTGCAAGGATGACTAGGCTGTCACACCCCCGGCGGCTCCTCTGCACACACCTGTCCCCAAGCTCCACATCATCTGCCCTCCAGCTCTTCAGCACCCTAAACCTCTTATCCCTCCTCCAAATTTTCTGCCCAATTTCTCCATTGGCTCCCTCTTGGCCCAAAAAGAAGCAACTGCTTCCTGCCATTTTGTACTCTGTATTTCCTCAGTTCCTCCTTTTAGCTTTCCCATTTCATCAGTACCAGATCTGCTGGTTAGCTGTATTAAATTCTCCCTGGTAGAATACCTGGCGTGGTTTCTGCTTCTTACTCTGGGTCTCATCTCTTCTAATCCAGCTCCCACCTTTCTGATGGTCAGACTGATCAGGCTGCTGCCTGGAGAGGCTGACCCCCTATACTTTAGTCCCCACCCAGAGCAGACACCCTCTGGCAGTCCAGTTCCACTAAGGCAGGGGCATACCTCAGCATCCTTCTGAACACAGTCCTCCAGGACTGTACCATTCACCGCCCTGAGTTTGCAGGTGAGAGGGAACCAATTTTCCAATCTTTCCCTGAGGAGTAAGTTTCATATCTGAGCTATGACCCGGGAGAACAGTTTGATCATTTATCTCATGTTTATTGTTCATCCTATATCAGCCATTCTACTGCCTTGCCATATAGAATCTTCAGAGAGAAATAAATTCTGTTGGTGCAATCTCTTTTGTGGGCAGCTTTATGTTTATTTTTGTGTGAAAGAACCCACCTTGGGTACTTGGATCTGCTGTAGGACCGAGGGGAATTTTTAAGCTGAAACTTAATGAAATCAACACAAAGTATTCTTTGAGAATGGTGGAATCCCCTCTTGGGTAGGGGAATGCACTGGTAATTTCAGGATAATTACCCATAACTCTGAGTGGCACACAGTAGCACTCTGACGTGAATTGCTAATCTTGTCCCCATGAAGGTGATGATGGAAATCCTTATCTAGATGTGGCTATAGACACACATTGGATCCTGGAGTGATCCCATCTGAAGTCTTTTCCCCAGGTTCAGCTCTTCTTTGTTGATATCTCTCACACTAGTCTTGAGTTTACCCTGCCAGGATGTGTGGCCATGGCTGGAGATAGGTTCGAATGTCAGAAACGGGGACAGAATGCTGTTAGCTGCAGGTGGGCAAAGTTTAGGGCCCTCAGCAGGCAGCCTAACATGCTACAACTTACAAAAAGGCCCTAGAGGTCAGCTTGCTGTCACTGTAACACAATCCTTGAGATTATCAATTGTAAAGAGGAAAGGTTTATTTTGCATCAGAGTTTTGGAGGTTGTTTGACCCTGTTGCTTTTAGGCAGATGAAACAGCTTATCACAGCAGGAGCACCAGCAGAGTGAAAGTGAAGAGGAAGGATCTGGAGACTCATTATTGCGGTCAAGGCCACACCCCCAATAACCTACAATCTCCCACAAGGCCCTGCCTCTTAAAGGCTCCATTACCTCCCAACAATGCCACCTTGGGGACCAAGTCTTACACAAGGACCTTTGAGGGACATTCAAGATCTACATTATAGGAAGAGTCCCCCACAACAAAGAATGATCTGGCCTGGATTGTCCCCAGTGTCCAGGATGAGAAGCTGTGATTTGTACTCAATGTTTTTGTACTAGCTGTGACTTTCTGGTGTCAGGGCCCCCATTTTTATATGCAATGAGATTTCCCTGTTTATAGATAAAAATCGTCAAATGTGGGTACTAAGTATGACACATGTGCTCTGACTTATCTAGTGAGACTTGTCCCCTTGGGTGTACTGTGTGCACTGTCTCCTCCCAAAGCCTAGGACAGTGCCTGGTCTCTTTGGGCCCAGCCACCCTGTCCTTGCCTGGCACGCGTCCTTGGCTGTTGTGGTTCAGATGTGGTGTGAGTGTCTCTCCCACGACTTCATGTGCTGATGTTTAATCCCATCTCTGAGGCCCTCAGAAAGGATTAGAGGTGAGACCTTTAGGAAGTCATTAGGTTTAGACAAGGGAATCAGTTTGGAGCCACCGTGACTGAACCCTGGTGGCTTTGTAAAAAGTGACCAAGACCAGAAGAGACACAGTGCACTTCTCGTCTCTTGCCAGGGGTGCCTTTTGCCACCTTGGGACCCTGCCAAAGAGGCTGCCACCAGATGATGACCCTTGAGCCTCCAGAACTATGAGCTAAATAACTCTCTCTTCCTTATACAGTTACTGAGCCTCGGGTCTTTTGTTGTAGTGATGAAAAATGGACTAATACTCCAGCCACCTGTTCTGTGGCACATCCAGGCTGGGTCCAAAGACCTGGGAAGAATCTCTTCTAACTTAAGATCAAACTGAGAACATGTCTTTCTTTGGCCTGACTTCTGGACCCCAGGACATTTCCACCCCGCACTGACAAGCTCCTCTCTCCTACTCTGAGCCAATGTAGTTCCAAATTGTGCAGCTTGCATGCCTTATTCTTCCTAATAAGGAAACTGGTAAACTGGCTTCAATCTCCTTGCATTTCACCTTCATCTCGGTTTCCACTCGGGAAGTACAGCCTGTTAGGGGTGTCCCAGGGCTCTGTGGTTCTGTTACGCTCATAACAAGCATGGAGTTCCGAAGGTCTGTTTTTTGCCTCTGGATGTTCAATGCTAGCTTTGTGCAAAATGTGATGCAGACTTCCTTGTCTCCGGTTTGGTGCCGTTGATTTCATTAGAAAAATGAAAAGACAGTCACACCACATTAAATGGTCCAGAAAAATCTCAGCCTCCTCTGGTGACAGGACAGCAATCCAAGCACCCCATTTGTCTCTAGTGTTAGTTAACTGCTGGTCAGTTCCTTTCTGAGTTTACAGAGCTGAATCACAACATCCTGAGGCCTTGGCAGCTGGGAGCCACAACATTCCAGCATTCTTCACTCAGAGAGCCACATTTTCCAGGGAGGGATCTCAATGGTGAGACTTGGGGGCCAATTTTCACCATCAAGAGTTTGAATTTGGGAAGTAAGAGACACTAGAATTATGGGGCCTTGGAATTGTATTATAAAAATCTCAGGATTTTATAATTTTAGATTTTTTTCAAACTTGATATTCTGTAAACCTGGAACTGCTGAAGTAGAGGACGATGGAAGGCCAAACTTAGAAAGACCTTCAGGGCTCCAAGCTCAGGTCAGGAGCTGACCCGCCTCTGGGTCCCCTCTTCACCAACAGAAGGGGTTGCTCTGTGCACACTTGGTGCTGCCCCCAGAGGGGCCCCTGGGACACCACTGTAAAGCTGCCTGTAGGGAGCTTTCTGCCCCAATGCAGCGGTGGGGAGCGGAGCAGATGCCAGAGTCAGGCACTGTGTGTGAGGGCTGTGGGCAGATGCAGCAAAGCAAAGGAAGGACACCCTGGCCCTTGGAGTCAGGGTGACCCTGGGGAGTGCTGCAGACTGGCAGAGAGAGGATGGCACAACTCTGGCTGACTTTTGCCATGTAGAGCTGGCAGCTCTCATTACCCAGCTAAGGCATGTTACAAACCTGAGCTCTAATGCAGACATGCAGAGATTCTTTATCAACAAAGGCGACTGATTCAGATCTCAAATGCAATGCAATTGGACAAAGGAGAGGCATGTAAGGTGAGGGAGGTGCTGTTAGCTTGAGATGCAATCATCCCACAATATAAACACATATAGAAATACTATAAGGTACTCCTTAAATATATACAACTATTATTTGCCAGTTTCAAATAAAGTGTAAAACTCTTGGGCCGCTTTTGGTTGCATGCCGTAAGTTTGCATTTCCTGCCAAAGCCAGCACCTTTCCAAATGATTCTGCACAGTGTCTGGAGCAAGCTGTTCAGGGGTGGAGTTCAGATTCCTATTCTGCTATATTCTGACTGTGCAGCCTTGACCAAGTTACTCAACCCCTCTGTGCCTCCATTTCTACAGCTGTAGAATGGAGACGTTGAGAACCATGACTACTTCATGACCCTGTGATGAGGGCTAAATGGGTTCAGATATGCAAATCATTTAGTAAGTACACATGGGTTAGCATCCATACTATTCTTAGTCTTCTGCAGCTGCTCACTGTTTGCATTTGCAGTGTAGCCCTGGCAGAAGAGAAGAACAGACTGATTCACAAGGAAGGTCTTTTTGCAGATGGGGAGACTGAGGCCCAGGCATGTTTTCCACAAGCTCAAAGCCCCACAGCAAATGCCTGGCAGAGCCTGGCTCTCCAAATCTGGCCGTTTCTCCTCTCCAATACTCTCTTTGCCCTCCCAGCTGGCCAGCCCGAAACTGCCACCCTGCCAGATGTCCCTTGCTGCACTCCAGACGCAAAATGACAATGAGGTGCACTATTTTTTTTAAGAAAGAGAGAGAGAAGGGAGCAGAGGGTGGGAGAAGAGCTGTTCTCATCACAAATTTCTCCCTGGCCCTCTTCCCAGACTTGAAGTTCCTGGCAGCCCTGGCAGGGATCCGGGCAGGAGAGGGAGCGAGGGTACTGGGCAGCAGCGGGGGAGCCGCGGGCCCAGAACCACCTGCTCCGGTTTCTCGGGCTGGGCGTCCCGCGGGACCAGCGTGAAGCCGCGAGAATGAAAACGCAGAGTCGCTGGTACACAGACTCGGCCCGTTACAGAGGCTGTCACGGGGCCACTGAGCACGGGCGGAGCCCGGACACCCCGCCTCCTCCACGTGGCGACTCGCAAAGCAGAAAGAGTTCGAGGAGGGTTAAAAGACATCCTCGCCTCTCCCGTGTCCTGCTGAGATAAAACCACCGCTGGGAGACCCAGGACAATTTTTATATAGGATTAGAAAACAAAAATCAATATTTAATTATCTGTAAGCTTTTTGTGTCACTGAATCTTTAGCGCTCTAACAGGGAGCGCAGGCTGCCAGTGCAAGAGTAAGTCATTAAGGACGCCTCGTCGCCGGCCATCCCTTTTTAGTGTCAGGCCATAAATAGAGTACATTATCACTCCGCACGTGCTGGTATTGTTATTTATCTTTACAATCTTTATTTACCTCTATTTATAGCAGATTTCCCCCATATATTCCGAGGCCAGGTTAACTTTCACGGAGTTCATGAAAAGAAGGTACTTAAAACTTTGGAACATGCTTATGTGGACAGATGGTAAGGTTTTCAGAAGCTATGAGGCCCAGAAGGCCGATTTGAAGGGTGTTGATTTTCTTTCCCTTCTTCTCTTATTGCCCACATTTATCGCGGGAAGTCTGTCCAGAGTCCTCCATCCCCGGCACAGTTACCACAGCCAAACTGGATATTCATGGCCCATAGGACTGGAAAATCCTGATCCTGGACTTGTAGGTGCCACCTGGAAAGGGGTCCTTTCATCTTCTGGTGAAGTCGTCTCCGGAGACCTGTGCTTCCTTAGGGAAATCCTCACCAGATTTTGTACCTCGCCATCTTATTTTAGCCTTAGTCACACTGGCTTGTAACAGTCTGTTCAGTGAGCTGCCTCCCCCATTTCCACTGGGCTGGGACAGAAGCTGGGACACCAGGGAATCTGCACTGCCTAACACAGTTTCTGGCACATGGTAGATTCATGATGAATGCAAGTTATTATTGCATAGAGAAACAGCAGAGTTAAAGTTAAAACTAGCATTAGGCTGACCTGAGTCTGTACGTCCTCTTTGGAGCTTATTACCTTGGCGACACTGGTCAGGTTAATTACCCTCTCTGAGCCTCAGTTTCCTCATTGAGTGACTAGGATGGCCCAGTGCCCAGGGTAGAAAGCACATGGAATGAGCTAATTTTGTATCATTAACCCAAAGAGCCACATAACTCTTGGAAACCAGTGGGAATGTGGGGAAGGGATGAATGAGCATGTGGATGGCTGGCTGGCTGGATGGGTAAGTGGATGGGTGGATGGGTAGGTGAATGGGCGGATGGAAACACAGGAAGGGCCTTCCTCTGAAGCATTTAATAAGCATTTTTGCTTTTTAATTTCAAAAATAAGGCAGTCTAGGAGCAGACTTGAGGATATGTAAAAATCTGCATGCAATAAAGGCAGCATTTCAACTCAACTGGGAAAAGATTATCCCACAAATAACATTGGGAAAATTGTTTAACTATTAGAGAACAAAACCAGTTAAAGTAATACTTCACAGCCATTCAGCAGAATCAATTCCTGACAGATGGACTGCTGCTAACTATGAAGCATAAAACTCTATGACCCCCAGGTGAAAATGTGGGGTGGCATTTTATGACCTCTCACACTGAGGGGGTTTCTAAGTATAAAGACAATAATACACTATGAAAGAAACAGGTTGCTTAGACTAAATAAAATGAAAATATTTACAGATTTAAAAATAAAAGACAGTACACTGGGAAAAAACATTTTCTTCATCTACACCAGACAAAGGATTAATAGACACAGTAAGGAAATAGCTCTTGGATACTATTAAGAAAGCAAATAAAAAAATAATAAGGCAAAGAATGAAAAAGTATTGAATATTTAAAAAAGTAGAGAAGTGGCCAGATAAGTACACAGCATGAGCTAAACTTCACTGGCAATAAAAGTAATGCAACTCATACAAACAGCGACATTTAAAACCATCAAATCAGCAAACTTTTGCTTGATGGCAACACGTCCTGCTTCCAAAGACTCAGCAAAGCAGGAACAGTCCTGGGTGTTGTGGCCACAACCTTCAGGGAGCCTCAGACTAAATGGCTTCTGTTCTTTGCCTTGAAATTTTGTGCCATTTGTTATGTTGTATCTTGGGTGAAAGTTGAGAGATGCAGTTTTAATACAGTTGCCCTGTGTCAGTTCCCCTTCAGCCAGACTAGAAACGTGAACTTTTTCTTCCCTTAACAAACACTTAACAGGACCTATCATAATTTTTTTATAATTTGAAAAATTGGTTTTATTATTCGTTTTTAAAGATAAATTTTATTTTATCCCATTCCCCCTCAAGCCCCCTCCCCTCCCTATATACAAAAGCTTTGTTTCCATTTCTCCTATTTTCACTTTTTTCTTGTCCCTTCTTTCCTTCCTCCCTCCTCCCTTGTTCCTCTTCCCATCTGAACACTTTCTTCCCATTTTCTAACATCTACTATATATTTCAGTCCTTGTATCCACTTTCAGTTTCTCACACCAGAGAAACTACTTGGTATTTAAACATGTGTGTTCATTTATTTCATGTAAGAGTATGATATCAAAGTTCATCCACTTAGCTGTAAATGTCTGAACCTCATCCTTCTTTATGCCAGAGTAGTACCCCATTGTATAAAAAAAAAAACACATCTTCTTTATCCACTCGTCAGTTGATGGGCATTTGGACTGATTCCAAGATTTAGCTATTACAAACTGTGCTGCTATAAACATGGGTGTGCATATATCACTGTGGTGTGATGCTTTTAATTCTTTCAGGAAGATACCAAGAAGAGGTAGAGCTGGGTCAAATGGAACTTCTAGTTTTAGTTTTTTTGAGAAATCTCCACATTGATTTCCACAGTGGTTGCACCAGTCTACACTCCCACCAACAGTGAAGAAGGGTTCCTTTTCCCCACAGACCCTCCAGCATTTGGTTATTAGTTAATTTTTTGACAGCAGCCATTCTTTCTGGAGATGGAATCTCAGCATTGTTTTAATTTGCATCTCTTGAATGATCAGTGATGTTGAACATTTTTTTCATATATGTATTTGCTGTTTCTAATTATCTACAAAGTGTCTTTTCACTTCAAATGCCCATTTTTGCATTGAGTATTTAAATTTGGGGGGTGGGTCTGATTTTTTTGAGTTCTTTATATATTCTAGATAATAGTCTTTTATCTGAATAGCTGGTAAAAAAAAATTTTCCCACTCTGTGGGTTGTGTCTTCATTCTGTTGGTGGTTTCTCTTGCTGTGCAAAAGCTTTTTTTTGGTACTAGGGACCAAACTTGGGACCTTGCGCTTACGAGGCAGGCGCCTGAACCACTGAGCTAAATCCCCAATCCTGCAAAAGCTTTTTAATAAGATGAGGTCTCAGTTGTTGATTCTTTGTAGTACTTCTGGTGCGGTCTGGGTTTTTTTCATGGAGTCTTTGCCTACTCCTATGTCCTCAAGTGTTCTACCTATTCTCTCTTCCAGCAGATTTAGCGTAAGAAGAAAAAAATTTAAAGGCAATACCTAAATAAAAAACTGCCTATTTAGATTGGAAACATCTACAGGGTCCATGTCTATGGCATGAATCTGTCTAAAACCAGCCAATGCCAGGTTTTTCAGGAGCTCACATCCTAAGCCGCCAGTTCCAATGACTAGACCTTTACATGTGTCTAGCAAAAGCTGGAGAGATTCAGTGCTCAGTTTGAAATCAGGGTGTGTGAAGGGTCCAGGTCGCTGAGGAACTTCTTTACGTGGTCCCAGCAACCTTCCCAGTCCCCAGGGTCCCCACACCCTCCTCCAACAGCCATTTTCTCAGCCAGCAGCCCCTCTATTCTCCTTCTTTTCTTCTCTGGCTCCTCACCATCCACCATAAATCAGTTTTATTATTCTTTTCAAAGAACTTTTGGATTACTGACCCTCTCTGTTGTGTGCTTAGTTTTTCATTAATTCATTATTTTAAACATACCTTTTCCTTGCCCTGGAAATTCTGTTTTCAGAAATCTGTCAGCATCAACATTTATACACATGGTTAAAAATATTTTTGCAAGAACATTGCAACATCATTAACACTAACATAGAATAAAATTGGAAGCAACTTAAGTACCTTTCAAGAAGAGAATGGTTAAGTAAACCAAAATGGCTACAACTTCAACCTTGTATGGCCACATGATAGACTACTATACAGCCATCAAAAAGAGTGGAGCAGTTTAAGACATGCCAGTGTTGTTCTTGAAAATGTCCATACTAGATTATTAAGAGAGAAGAGTGATTTCTAGAATGCATCTATACTATGGTCCAATTTATGTAGCGAATTAAAATGCATATATTATCATGGCCTCAAAACAAGGGCAATGTTATGGATATGTTCTTTTTTTAGCTTCTGCATTTTGTGTTATTTATCATAGGGCTGTTTGTTCCCATAGAAACAACTTCTCCAACACTGCTCATAAGTCAGGATCTGGCTGCTTCTACACGCAGCCCATGTCACAACCCTCAGGGTGTGCTGGACACTCAGTTGATGCCCAGTGTTGGTCTGGAGGGCGGGTTCCCACTCTCTGTGGCGATTCTCACAGCTCCCTTCTACCCCACATCTGCTCTCACCCAGACTTCATGCCCAGACCTGCACCCCGAATACCCTCCCCTGCTGTGCCCACCTGGAAGCCTCCATGAAACCTCAACCAGCAGCTCCCTCAGGTAGCATTTCCAAGTGCTCCACTCTGCCTTAAGTCCTGAAACTATTTTAGCACATGCTCCACAGGGGGAAATCTGGGGTCCACTGGCAGCAGAGTCGCTGAGCCCATCCTTTTATTTATAGGTGAAGAAAATTCTCATAACATACAATGAACACACATGCAATATACAAGTTAGTGGTGATTTTTGACATCTACATTTCTGAACCTCAACCCAGTTATATGGCATTGCAAGCTCTGTTGGGCCCAACAATCTGCATTATTAGTCAAGCTCCCAGACAATTTCTGCAAACACTGAAGTTTATTTAGTTTTAGTTTAGCCCTAAAATCATGTTTTACTATAACAGCTAGTGAATGACTGCTTGCATGTCCTTTAACTTGCAATCCCTGGACTGTGAGAACCTGCATGAAGATAGAGCGGTAGATGTGTAGCTACGTTCACAGAGGTAAATAGGTATCTGCATATGTGTATGGATTAGTGTGACCATATTGAGTACGTTCTGTTGTATTCCTCTAAGAAGTTTTGCATACTGTAAAGTGCTGTCCAGAAGGAGGAAGTGGGAAAATGCCCCTTTGCCAGGGACCCAGCAGTCAGGGCCAGGGCCTCCACCTTGCAGAGCTTTCAGCTGGGGGTTTGTCGCTTCCCCTCCCCAGCACTGGCTGGTCTTGACAGCCGCCAGAAAGACCCTGTCCCACAACCCTCACAGCAGCATATCAGAGGCAAGGCTCCAGCAGAGGGAAGTCGGCTTCTGGTGCTTTCTGAAACCCCTCTCAGGCTGAGGACAGGGTGTTGGCAGGTCCAGTGTGGCTCCCTGCCTGGGGACAGCTATGATGTGGAGGCCCCATCTCTATCTCAGGGGCCTGTTCCATCCTTACCCAAGGACCTACTGCCTTTTGGGAGCCCATGGGCTGGAGTAAGAGAGGAAGGAGGTGACAGCTAGGCCAGAGGGAGGGAGGGTGGCGAGGGCCCCTCTCCAAAAGCCAGCAACTCATCTTTCAATTAGGACACTTTCATTTCCTCACAAACTGGTGTGCCCTGTGGAGAAAATCACACCACATATCACAGCAAGAAAGCACAGAGGTGTAAAAGCCCTGGACATTGCCAGAACTTGGTTCAAATCCCCACTCTACCACTTCCGGGCTGTGCTACCCAAGCCAGGTACTGGCCCTTTCTGAGCCCTTTCCTCGTGTATAAGATACTATCCCAGAGTTTCTTTGTAAGGTTTAAATTACCCAATGTCTGTGAGAGGCAGTATGCAACTCTCGGAATACACAGGAAATATCTCTTCTCTACATGTTAATGACTCCCACAAATGTGTACCTCCTCAGAGGACAGCTCTGTCTTCCATGGTCATAAAACACCACAGCCAGGCCAAGCGGAAGCAGCTCTGAATCAGAATCTGACACCTGGGCTCCATCTCTGTCACTTGGGGACCTGGGCAAGCAAATGCAGGAATAGTCCGATAGAGGGGCCGGTCCAGAGCCTTTCACCTGCAAGGACTGTCTGACGACCTTGCCTGGCTTCGGCACCATTTCTCAGATGAGCATGCTGAGGCCTAGTGAGGAGAAGTCAGTTACATAAGATGAGGAGAAGCCAGGAAGAGCTGGGTTTCCCACAGGGTGGGTCTGGCTCCAGTATCCATGTTCTTTCTACCCACTTCCTCTTGGTCTTTCAATAATGACAATAACAAATGATAGCTACCATTTATTTAACACTCCCTGTAGGTTGAGCATGCTTTAAAGACTTCGCGCTCTTCCTATCCATTAACTGTCACCACAAGCCATGAGGCAACATGCTCTGCCATCCCCCATTTTCCAGATGAGGACATTTATGCTCAGCTACTCTGTGGTATGGTCAGAATTTGAACCCAGGACCTTTTGAGTCTTTTTCTCCCTTTCCCTTAATGACTCACACAGGTATTAAACAGCCCCAGAGGTGCCTAGGGAATGAACCAAGGTGAGAAAGCTCTCCTGTCATTGCTCCCTCAAGGAAGAGGAGGAGGAAGTCCCCAGAATAGTGTCAGGTCACGTCTGCCCAGACACGTTTCCTATTCACCAGCCCTCCCTCCCGCACCCCAGCCTTTCCAGTCAGTCATGACAATGACAAGAAGCCTAGGCCATAAACAAGTTGCACAAATTTCACAGATGCCCTGGGAAACTCAAGCCGGGAAATGGCTCGGCATATGTCTAAATGGTTAATTGACTTAATTGCTGAGCACTGGGCGATTAGCTCACTTGATCCACCCCAGTGGCCACAAAACGTCCTTAATGGTGTTCCGTTTATTTGTATGTTAAGCTCCAGTTACTATTACGGGAAACTTTTCAATTGCTGATTACCTCATAAATATGTAATTGGAGTCGCAGGGGAGAGGGACTGGGAACCTCTCACCAAGGCTTTCTGAGCAATGGTGAAAGGTGGTATTTATTCACCTACTCAGCAGTTGTTTCTTGAGCACCTACTATGTGCCAAATCCTCTGTGAGGAGGCCCTGGAGGAGATGGAATCGAAAACAAATTGGGCAAAATCCTTGGCTTTGTGGAATGTGCATTCTAGCAGGAATAGACAGACTGTAAATAAGAAAATACATATGCACGTGAAATCACTTAAAATAGGAACTATGGCAAAAAATAAAACAGTGACTGACGGGAGGAATGAGCTGGAAAGAGTTTGCTTGGGTGAGGGTGGTCTGAAAAGGTTTGTCTAGGGACTGGCATTTGGACAATACACACACGCAAAGTAGGAATTATCCCTTCAAGATTTGGGGGGACAGTGCTGGAGGCAGGGGCCAGCAGAGTTTGATTAGGACCCTGAGACAGTGGTGAGCTGATCTCGCCTGAGAGCCAGAAGCAGGCCAGTTTGCCCAAAGCAGAGCGGGACAAGTGCGAGCAGCACGGGGAGAGCGTGCAGGTGGGCGGGCGCAGACCGCAGGTACCGAAGCACAATGGAAAAGCACTGCATGATTTGTATCGACTCCTCTGGCTGCCGGCTGGTATGGGTTAATGGGGAGCTGTAGGGAGACCAGTCCTCCGAGCTTAGCTGAGGTAACAGCACTTTGTAGCAGGTCACCGTTTAGCCGCCCTGGGGTTCTTCACCAGGTGCTGAGGCTGTGCGCAGACTGCAGCAAAGCGGAGCCATCCGTCCACAGTCACGTTTGCTGAGACCAGCGGAATTCCCGGTGAGGATAGGAACGGAGTGCACGTAAACATATCATTCTTCCTGGGTATTCTGGCTCTTGCTTTTGCTTTTTGCTGTGTAACTTAGAGCCTCATAAAAACAGGAGCTTGGTAAGCAGGAGGTGGCAAATTTGCTAGTGCAGCTGCCCGGAAGCCGCCTACCACTCTGTTAGCAAGCGATTATAAACCCATTTGGAGCCAAGCTGGACTTGTCCGAATCATTCTTTGATCTGCTGGTGACTTCCTAATTCAGAAGGAGCCATTTCCTTTACATTTCCCCAGGAAATTCACAGAACAGGTGGGGTGGGGGTATGAGTGACCAGTGAGGGACACTCACCATTGAGGTGAAAGGGGGTGACTTAAACCAGGTTTCCAGGGAGTAGATGCATATTTCTGAGTGTCCCTGGGAAGCAGATGGAATGGGACCTAGTCTGAAGAACCCAAAGACTCCTGGGTTTTAGCTTAAGCCACTGGGATGATGGTAGAGCCATTTGGAAAGATGGCAACCACCTGGAGATGAACAGGTGGGTAGGTAGACTGGTGGCTTTGAAAAGAGCAAGTTGGCCCAGACAGTTTGGAAGGTGGGATACCAGACTCAGGAAGAAAGCGGTCAGCAGTCACTGAAGCCCAGACAAGACGCGACTGTGGCCAGGGCTGGGACCAGGACCACGGAGTGGTGGGTTGTGACCTTGTGCCTGTTTACCTGAACTTGGAATGAAGCGGCAAATTGACTTTGGTCAAATCAATGTAATACAAGTCCAGAAAATAGACACCTTAATTCTGTCATACCCCAAATTATTACCCGTAGCCCCATCTTAATCCTTCTGAAGTTGGGTGGGGGTGAGGGAGACAGATCAAAATTAGAATGATATCAAGCAGAAAATAATCTTCAGTCTGGGTTGCACTGATAAAAAAATAGGCAGAATTCATGATTACCATATAAAACTGTTTATGTTGGTGATTATATGTTACTGCCACCTCCAGGTCCTGGCAGTAAATGACTTAATTGCTTTAGAGCTGGGGTGTGGGAAGCAGGAGGGTTGTGCCGGATGGTGGGATGGAGAAAACCTCCCGTCTCCATTTCCCACCCGCAGTGGCTTCTGGGTGTCTCCCTGGCTTCTGCATCAGCTTCTGTGGAACATGGCAACTATGGCCTTTGTGCTAATCAAGATGGCCAAGGCAGAAGTGGGGCTGCCCCCAGAAATCTTAGTGTCAAAAGGGATTCATCAGGTTTGGGCTGAAAAGGAGAGAGGGAAGCAGACCTTGATTTCCAGGCAGAAGGACATCACAGATGGGCGTGGTTGCAACCTGTGCACCACAGAGTGTTCCACTTGCCTGTTGGTCCCATGAGTCTGGGAGCCCTAGGAGGACCAAAGCTCTCAAGTTTCCTCCTCAACTTCTCCCAGTACCCAGTGCCCAAGTCCAGGTTTCCCAAAAGTAACTGTGAGACATGGATTGAGGGCAATCCCAGGAAGCTTCCATATAGGGGTGGGAGGGAGTCACAGTAGGAAGGACACCAACATGTGTCATATTATCAAGGATGGTGCCACCATGGGCCCCTGGGGAGCTTCTAGGGGAATGGAGAACTGAGTGAGAGTGGGAGCTGGGGTATTTATACTTCCCTTCCACCATGTCCAGTGGACAGAGAAAGCCTTAGGGTCCAGGAAGCCCGTGGGAAAAGAGACAGACACAGTGGCACTTGGAAACTGGACTGCAGTGCCTTGGAAATGGGACACCAAAGAGCACTGGACAGACAACTCACAGAGCCAAATACGTTACATGAAATTAAATAAATGGCTGGAGTATGGGACCCTCAAGACTCCAGCTCCCTGCCAACTTGCCTTTTTAGTTCTTGCTCTAGAAGTTACCACCTTCAGGTCCTTGGAGAGGCCCCTGAGCCTCTTGGTGGCTCAATTTCCCATTGGCAATGTGGCAATGACTGTGCTGTTTATATAACGGAGAACGCCCAATGTGAGATCCCATTTCAGCTGTTCATCCATGTGAGCCATTAGTAAGTGCTGACTGCATGCCTGCTTCAGCACTAAGCACTACAGGAAGCAAGATGCAGCGCCTCCTATCAGACAGGACCTCCCAGGAGGTCTCAGACTCCCTTGTTTCCTGCCCTCTGGGGGTAGGATGCATGAAAAACAGGGCTGAGGATCTTGCAGAACCTGTGGCCAGAGCTTGACAGGAAACCTCTCATCCAGCCCTGGGTGCCACAATAAGCTCTACAAGGAGCAGCTTTCCTTCATTCACTCATTCATTCATTCATTCTTTCACTCACTCATTCCACATGTACTGATGGGGGGGTGTATCATCAGTACATCATGTGTATCCATGTACCACTAGATGGGCATTTGAATCATTTCCTCATTAGGGTTATTGTGAATCATGCTGCTATGTTCATTCTTGTGCAAGTTGTAGGGCAAACACATTCTGATTTCTCTTGGATGCAGACCCAAGAGTGGAATCACTGAATCATGCAGGCATTCTATTGTTGATATTTTGGGGAAGTTCCAATTGGCTTTACAAGGAACTGCACCACTTTACATTCCCAACAGCAATGTGTGATGCTTGCAATTTCTCCTTAGCCTCACCAACACTTGTTATTGTCTAATTTTTAATTATAGCAATCTTAGTTGGTACTAAAGAGTGACCTCATTGTGATTTGATTAGCATTTTCCTAATAACTAAGAATTGAGCAGCTCTTCCTGTCCCCGATGGCCATTTGTGCACGTGCTTTAGGAAAATGTCAATTCAAACACTTTGCTTATTTTTAAGTTGAATTGTCTTTTTATTATTGAGGCTTATGCATTATTTATATTCTAAAAGCAAGGCCTTTTTAAGCTAAGTTTTTGGTATATGTTTACTATACATAATAATTACATTCACCTTGGGGAATTGGTACATACACATTTCACATTTTAATCATTTTTGCTTCTCCTTCCCCTCCCTGCTCTTCCCCTTTCCTCAGATTCCCTTTTCATCTCTACAATGTTTACCTCCCTGTCTCCTATCATCTCTCTTTTAGTTTGCTCTTTAAATTACTTATATTTTGGCTTTCTCATATAAGAGAAACCATTAGATATGTAGCCTTTTGTGTTTTGCTTTACTTAGCATTACAGTCTTTTTTAAGAGAGAGAGAGAGAGAATCTCATTATGTAGTTCAGGCTGGCCTTGAATTCACTGTGTAGCATAGGGCCTCCTGCCTCAGTTTCCCAAGTGCCAGGATTAAAAGTGTGCACCACCACACCTGGCCTCAGCATTACAGTCTTAAGATCTACCCATTTTCCTAAGTGTGACTAAAATCTGTCCTTCTTTATGGCTGAATAGTACTCCATTGTGTGTGTGTGTATCATTTTCTTTATCTGTTTATCTGTTAATGGACAAAAATGACACTTTCGTAGTTTTGCTATTATGACGTGTGCTGCTATGAACATGGGTATATGTGTATCCCTGTAATATGATGTCCTTAACTCTTTTGAGAAGATTCTTATGAGATATATGACCTGCAAATCATTTCTTCCATTCTATGGATTGTCTTTACACTTTCGTAAAGATATCATTTATAGCACACAGGTTTCTAATCTTGATGAAGTCCAAATTATCTATTTTTTTCCTTGTCTTTTCAGCTTTTGATATCATATCTAAAAAATCATTGCCTAAGCCAGGGTCACGAGGAGTTAGTCTTCTATTTTCTTCTAGGAGTTTTGTTACTGTAACTCTTACGTTTAAGCTATGGTCTGTGAGTTTTGTTCTCTTGCATTTGTCCCTAGCATTTGTATTTTCTCCCATTTAATAGTCTTGGCATCTTTCTCAGAAATCAATTGACCATAGATGTTTGTATTTATTTCTGGACTCTCAATTCTACTGCATTGATCTACATGTCTATCCTTCCAATACCCTTCTTAAATGTGGTCAATTTTTGCCTCCAAATATTACTTATATGCTGATGTTGCTCTTTCAGAGTAGACCATCAGCACCCAAGCAAAGTGGAATAGGACACCATCTCGGCCATGAGTCATGATCTCACCTCTTTCATGCTGTGTGAGTCTGGACAATTTATTTAAACTCTCTGAGCCTGCAGTTCTCAGAGATTTATTAATAAATATAAGAATAGCACCATCACAAATCCCTGTACCAGCCCAGTGTCTTACATGGAGAGCATGCTAGGCATGTGTGAACTGGATAAAGGAGTGGTCCCTCTTGCTGGGGAAGCCAGGGGACAAAGCTCTGGTTGTAGCCACCCACTGATATAAATAAACAGTGGCTTAGTGCTACCTGGGACATCAATCTGGTTTCCTTCTGCTTTTTTCTTTGCAAGACATCAGCCTGCTCCCTCGCGCGCCTCAGCCCTGCTGGAGGCTCAGAGCTGCCTTCCTCCCTCCCAGCCTGTGGGGGCCCCTGATCTCAAAGCAAGCTTCTCAAACTTGCAGGTTTCCAGCACCTTTATTTCAGAACTGTTTCACCCAAAGCAATCTCTAATGCTCCGCTGATTAGGTATTTATGTGCAAACAGCTTAATGGACATTCAGGTCCTAACAATTTAGTGGCCATTTGAAAAATTAACATGCACAAGGTATGTTGATCAAAGAATAACATTTTTAATTTCCATCTTAATTTCATTCTTAATTCCTTCCATTCTTAATTTCTTTCTTAAAGAAGCACCATCACTTTGTATGGAACTGTGTGTGCCCATGGGCTCTGTGAAGCCTCAGGAACTTCAGCATCAGACAGGGCCCTGCCACCCTCATTTCCTGGTCCCCATTGATTTTGGCACAGTCTTTTGCTTTTTATCACAGCAAATGCTGGAAACTCAGGGTCACAAAGATACGATGTCACCAGAAGGAATGTGTGACCTAATGCTGAAACTGTGCACAATGCTAGCAGTTCATGTGTTTTCCACTAGGCCTTGGCCGTTTACAATGTCTTGTGTGTGTTGCCCTGGGGCCCTGTGTGCTATGGTACAGTTTAGGAATCACTGTCCAGGAAGAATGAGCAAGGGAATGCGTTCTTTCGATTTCCCCTCCAATGCCAGGTCTGCTAGTGATTCCCTGTGTGACATTGGGCCAGTTCCCTGCCATCGCTGGAGCCTTCCTTTTCCTCATCTTCTGCTCAATGCTCCAATGCTTTGTCTCCCTCCTCCTCCTTCTCATCTCTTCTGATACAGGGTCTTTAGTATGTGGCAAGCACCCTACTCCTCATAGCTGCTCCCTCATTTCACAGGGGGGACACTGAGGCTCTACCAGGTTCCACATGGCAGGCAGGAAGGGGCCCACTTTGCATGTGCCTGCTGCCCACCCCTTGGAAACTGTGGCGCTCTGGACCTTCTGGGGACAGGAAAAGCTGTCCCCTTGACCACACCAGAGCCAACAAGGGGCCCCTCCAGCTGGAGGCCTGGCTGTGTGCTGTGTTGACACTCCGGGTGCAGACCCACCCACCCATAGTCCTGCCCCTGTGCTCACTTTCTTTGCTCTCACAGAGCCGGGGCAAGGTATGGATGGCAAAGGAACTGCTCATGACTGGATACCAGAACAACCGTCTCAAGCTTTGCAATGGTCCACCAACCCTGGATCATTTTCATTTTCCTTTGTTTTATTCCATTAAAAAACTTCAGAACACCGCCTTCAGGACAAAACACAAGCTCCTTCGTGTGGCTCAGAAGGCCAACTCCTTCTGCCACCACCTCATCCTGGGCTCCCTCCACCAGGCCATCCCCTCCTGGTCCAAGGAGCCAGAATGGACCTGCTTTGCTGGGGAAGTGACACCTGCCCTGCACCAGGCCCTGTGCTGGGTGCTGGGGATGGGGATGCCGTGCTTGCCTCATGGAACTGGTAGTGTTGGGAGACAGAGAAAGAGGGTGAGAGAGATTCGCAGCCATCACACAGGTAACGGCGGAGTCCTGACTGTGGGAAGCATCACGTGGTCTCTGCCACCTGAGCTGATAGTGTCCCTGTGACTCTGCCCTGGCCTCTTCACAGTGAGTTGTAAGTATCTTCTCAGTTAAGCAGTTCCACATGGGGCCCGATCGTCACCGAAGCCCTATCACAGTTTACATCTGGATGTCCCCAAAGTCTCACATGTGTGGAAGGTGATTGGAACGTGGGGCGCTGTGCTCACTAGTGGATTCACCCACTGATGAGTTCAGGACTGAATGTGCTGTTAGAGGGGGGCCTGGTTAGAGGCGGGTCCCTGGGGCCATGGCGTAAGGGTGTGCCCTTGTCCCTTGTCTCCTCTTCTCTGCTTCCTTGCTGCCATGGTTTGAGCATCTGTTCCTCCTTCTTGCCCCTCTGCCACCCTGCTTCTTGCTGGAAGCCAGTAGGCCATGGACTGAAACTATGAACCAAAATAAAACTCTCCTCCTTTCAAGTGTGTGTATTTGACGCTGTGTGTCAGCATGGGGAAAGTGACCGAGACAAGGCCTAACACAGTACCTGGCACATAATAGGTGCTCGATAAAACCTGTGTCAAATGAGTAGATGCTCACTGGAGAGACAACAGAAAATAGAGACAGAAAACCCTAAAGTCTCTTGCATGCATGCATGCACGAATTTATGAGTCAGAGCTTGACAGAAATGACTAACATATCCCAAATGCCTACTCTGTGCCAGGTTAAGACATTGGCATATATTTTACCACATCTCCAACATAAGAATGTTACAAAGTATCATGAAGTCCATTTGTCAGGCTAAAAATAGCATTGTAAATGGTAACAACAGTACTAATAATAGTAACAGTGACGGTGGTGGTGATGACAGCAGCTGTCATTTAAACCCTTGGACCAGGCACAGTGTCACGCCTTCTGCTGTCACCCTCACACAAACTTTTCAGATGAAGACATGGCTGGGTATGTGGCTCGGGGATAGCATGCTGGCCTAGCACACATGGGCCCTAGGTTCAATCTCCAGCACCACAGGGAAAGAAAAGAAAAAAACCAGGTAGGAATCTCATGGGGAAGGCCAGGCCATCCCTTGAAATGTGCTGAGCCACAATGTGGCAGCACATCAGATCGGACCTTCTGCCTCGGAAGCTCATGATCAATGCCCTGAATCACAATGTGCCCTGTGTGCTGTGTCCTGCATCCCGGACGAGCCCGTACAGAGATGGAGGGGCGGCACGGATCCACGGCCCCGCTCTTCCAGCTGGGACTGGTCCCACTCGAGCAGGACAGGGCATCTGGGGCAGGAGTCTGGGTGGGGGCGGGCAGGATCCCACCCGCTGAGTCCACCCCAGGGCCTTAGCAGCAGCAGGCTGAGAGCCCTGGAGCGCCCAGCTTCCCCATGATTGGCAGCTTGCAGATGGTGGAGGTGCCTCAGAATTTATTATCCAAGCACGCCTTTCAGAGGGGCCGCACTGCCTGACACTGCTTTATCGGAAAGCTGGGAATGGTTAGCTGAGCCCATCTGTTAGCCAAAAAGGAGAACTCAGTGGGTGGGGAAGTCTGCAGAGTCATTGAAAAGGAATTTCTCTGATGCTGAAGCCAAGGTGGAAGGTTATCTGCCCATGGGCCCTCAAGCTGTCTGGTTTGGGGGCCTGGGGGTTTGGTTGCAGGGTGTGTGTGCGTGCGTGTGTGTGTGTGTGTGTGTGTGTGTGTGTGTGTGGTGGGGGGAGCCTTTTTCCTTGTTCTAAACCCCAAACTGCTGGAGCCCCTCCCGCTCTGAGCAATAACTCTAAGTCTGCTGTAATCTTTCGTAGCAAAAACCTACCACATTAACATCCACAGTGTCTTGGTGACGAATCTGGGACAGATGGGGATAAACGCAATGATCTGAATTAATACCGGGGTCGCTAATGAATCCAGGAGCCAGAGAGTAATGAGGAGAAGTTACTGCTCTTGCTGTGGGGAGCTGGGTGCTGGATGCCCCCCTCTCCTCCCAGGGACAGAAGCCCAGAAGAAGGCTCAGGGGTGGGCACTCGGTTCCCATGGCTGAGTCTCAGGTGTGGTTTGTGAGGCGTTTACGACACAGGCTGGTGGATGGCAGGAGACAGAGGATGAATCCTTCAGTGTATCAAAGGCTTGGGAAAAGCACTGCACTGGGTTCAGAGGCAGGGTTTGGCTGGGTTGAAGTGCAGGCTCTTGTGGGTGGGATTAGGGCCTGTGATCCTTTCCTCAGATGCTCCACGGACTAGCCCTGTCTTAGAGGGGGACATGTACTGCCTGCTGCCTGGGCTGGCCATGCTGAGGGCTTAGCTTGTTTTCTATGCTCCACACCAGGCTGCTCTGATTGGCTCATTCCATCCAGGGGCATAGCCTCTTAACTTGCACAAGGGCAGGCAGTTGACGAGAGCTGGAACCCACCACACCAAGAACCCGCTCAAGGGCCTGAACCCTGGCCCTGCCACTTCCTGCATCTGCCTCAAGGATCCACACATGGCTGAACAGCACTCAAATAGGCTTTAGGCCTGCATGAGTTGAAGCGCCTGGGCGAGTCTGCCTGGCAATGTGGAGAGAGAGAGCCGGAGTGGCTCTGCGGCTGGGTGTCTGAGGAGGCCGGGCCCTATCATATGTGATCATATGCTTTCCTCCTCTCTTCTAAAACTTAGCACAATTGCAGCCGAGTAACTAACCAGGGATTTTCTTGGTTAATGGCTGTCTACCCTGCTAGACAATAGGTTGCACCAGACAGCAAATACTTCACTCACTCCTGTGTTTCTGGTGCTGGAAAGAGCGGAGGCACCTTGTGTTTGCTCAGTAAGCATTTTAAAATGAACACGTGAGTCAGCTAGTGAACGAGTGAATGAGTGAGTGCTTGTGAGTGAATGAATGGATAAACTGGTGAGTTAACGTGTAAATAAGTGAGTTAGCAAATGAGTCAGTGAATATATTAGTGAGTGAGTGAGTGGATGAATGAGTGGCAAAGGAATAAATGAGTGAGTTGAGTGTCTGGGTGAATGATCAGTGGCAGAGTGAGGGAGTGAGCTAGAGCACCGCTAGAGGCCAGGCCCTTCTGTGCTGGGAGCAGAGGTCCAACCTCTGGCCTGTGCTGCATGTGTCCTGGCCCCCAGGGGGACAGGGCCACTGGGGTGAGGCCCAGAGCCCTATCCAAGGCCCTCACGGGAGTGCTACTCATGGAGTGGCTCACAGGGACTCGCTAGAATAGCAAGGCCGCCGTGTGTGTCACATAACCGAGGGGCTGCCAGGGCCCACAGGCAGCCGGGGGGCCGGGTCACCTCGCAGTGAAGCCATGTACCTGGCAGACCGCATATTGTGGAGAAGGATTCAAGGAACAAAGCATTCTTCAATTTCTTTTCTTCCCTTTCTCCTCTTTCTTCTTCCTCACCATCTGCGTTCAGAATATTTCCATGCTGGTGGCCAAGGCAGGGCACCTTTCCGGCTGGGAAGGGAGAGCTGCTCCCAATCCACAGGTCATGTGGCAGACTGTCCCCCACGGAGAGGGTGGACGGCAAGCTCTCCAGTTCAAACAGGGGTGCCTTGCGCTGGTGCCGGGAACGACCTTGACCTCTGGAATTAGCTGTCCTGAGCTGACATCATCTTCCTCATCTGCTGAGAGCCTCGTCTCTGGTGAGAAAGCTTGAGGGGCTCGAGACGACCCTGCATGTAACCCTGCAGCACACACCTCTCCCCTATTTCCCTACCACTACTGCTGTCGACTGTGGAAACAAAACCAGCCCTGAGGTTTCTTTGTGCCAGACATGGATATAAACTAGTCAAGAGAGATGGCATCTTTGCCACTAGATTTTCAGGGACAGAAGCAAAGAAGAACTATCTGAGGGAGACCCTCTGGGGATCTTTGCAGTTTTCTATCAAATGTTTGAGCCTAAAAGTTTCCTAGAAGACACAGGCCTAAGTGCCAGAGGGGAGGACTGGCCCCAGGTTACGCAGCAGCAGACAGGTGAGGCCCAAACATTCTGGTCTCTCCTGAGCCAACCTCTGTGCCACCTGCCCAGAGCAGGTTGCTTGGGTATTCTGGTCCTCATCCTTCCAGAGGGCTGCTGCCATCCAGATCTCTAGTTCAGGTGTGGACCTCCCAGAGGGGCCGTGGCCACTGGTAGTCTCACAGCATACAGGGATGGCTGGGGTGGGCAGAGGTGTGTGGCACAAGGCAGGAGATGCCCTCAGACCCTGAGGCTTCCTCCTCTAAGTCTGCCTGTGTCTGACAATGATTCTTCTTGTGACCTCCAGCAAGTTCTTTCTGTTCTTTGGCCTCAGTGTCTCCACCTGTAAAGTTTGAGCAAGCACCATGGCACCCCCTCTCTGGGGATGGCTGGGACAAAGAAAAGTCCCTAAGTGTAAAGCTCCTAAAACAGAGTCTGGCACATGATAAGTACTCAATAATTAATACGGCCACTTCCTTGCCCAGCTGTCACAACTCTTGGCAAAGTGACAGCTCAGCACCCCATGAAGCCGAGTGCCTGGAAATGTGAGGTGTGCGACCCTCAGTGGTACCATTTACCAGCACAATGCACTAACAGAGGCCTGGTGTGCTATGGCCTAGTCCAAAGGGGGAAATAAGTCAGAGGCGTCTACAAACATGGGTTTCATGCCCAGTAATAAGGCCGCACTGTGTCAAGCACCCAGCCTGGATCACAAGCATGTCCCGGCTCCTTTCTTCCAGGGTCCACTTGCAAATGGTCAATACCATCTCCAGATATGGAGGCCAACTCCTTCCTTGTCCAGAGAAGCTTCCAGAAAGGGAGGTTCCTTCTTTCCCCGCACCCCCCGGGAAAGCATCAGCTCTGGGGAGAAGGACACATACCCTTGATTGGAATGGCATCTCAGCCCCTGTTCTGCTGTGTGACATAGGGAGTCGGTTCCCCTTTCTGACTTCCAGTTTTGGCATCTCTGAAAATCGACTAGGACAGCCTTGCCAGGGCTAGGCCCTGTTTTACTTATAGCCCAAAGCTTGACACCAAATGGATGTCCTGCAAGCACAGGCAAATGAGTGACTAGGTGTAGCCACAGGGATCAAAGGCCAAAGGAGGAGCTGGACTGCTCTAAACTCCTCCCCACACCAGTTCATTTCATCTCCACAGTGAGAGAGACCAGAATGCTTCCCTTTCCACACATGAGCAGACTAAGGCTGGGGAAAAACTGAATCCCTTGTCCAAGGTCACCACGGAAGTGACAGAGCCAAGATTCAAACTCAGCCAGTTTGAAAGTAGACCCTAAGCTTATTACCAACAGGATCCAAGTGGATGGAAAGAGAAGAGGAAGAAGATGTGAATGACTTTGACTTCGGGTGGCCTCATCACTGTATCTGCATCCAAGGCACTAATTAAAAGCAGAGAAAGCATGTTGGAACGGCTCTGCCTCCACACTGCTGCATTTCAGGGGTGCAGAGTCACAGGGAGGGGGCCCCGTCCATGGAGGAGCTCAGAAGGCCCAGAAGTATTGCAGACTTGCACAAGAACATCCGGTAGAGGTTACATCGGTGGCCCTCAGGCCAAAGTCCGCCCTCCCCAAGTTGGCCCAGTCTACACAGCATTTTTGAAACAAAATCTGAGTTGGTTTCTAACATTTAACGCTTGAGAATCCAGATTCCTGGTGCAGACAAGAAAGGTGTGTTGTGTCTTGCCATACACTGGCCCACTTTTTACTGTACATTTCTGGCCTGGCCCCTGGGGTCTGAGCGTGAGACCCCATATGCAGAGATCAGCGGGGTGCTGGTGGGAGGGAGGGGTGCAGTCATGTTGGCTGAAGGTACAGTTAGAGGCCGGGTCCCAGGCGGGTTTTCTTGTCTTGCTTGGATAGAGATGACTCACAGGCCAGCATGTGTCTCTGGCAGAGCCAGCTTTCCTTTCTTGCTTTGTTTATACAGAGCAGAAATAGAAGTTTCCAGAATGTGGTGCAGCTCTACCCAGCATCCACAGGCCTTGGGAATCTGCCACTGTTTGTGAGCATCCAGCAAACAGCTTGATGGGGAGCCTGCTGTTGCTCATGGAGAGGGGCTCTGCCTGGGGACAGACACCCCACTGGGTTCTCCCTCCTCGAGATTATCAAAGGGACAGGGGCTTCAGGGCACAGAGAGGGGCAGGAGGTCAGGGACATAGTCTGGGTTCTATAGCTACTTATCCATCCATCCTTCCTTCCTTCCTTCCTCTCTTCCTTTTTCCCTTCCATTTTTTCACTCATCCATCCTTGCATCCTACTGGGCAAGAGGAATAAGGTCAAGAGATCTGTTTTTCAGAAATAATTAATAACAATGTATCTTATCCTTGAAAATTGCTAAGAGAATAGATTTAAGTGTTTTCACCACAAATAAATGATTTATATTGAGATATTACATCAATCCATTAGCTTGATTTATCCATTCCACAATATCTCAAACATCGTGTTCCATACCATAAATATGTACAAATCTTACTTGTGAAAACAATGAATAAGAAGAAAAAAGATAGGCAGATATATGATTGATAGATGGGAGAGAGAGAAAAATAAAGTACAAAGTATGGGAGGAAAAAAAAAACCTTTGCAGGAAGTGGGGAGAGTATTTTGAAAGGGAAATCCAGGCTTCCTTGGGCATTCAGAGAAAAATTCCCTGAAGATGGTCCATTTGAGCTGGCACACAGGAGCCAAAAAGGAGTTGTGCAGTGTTGTGTGCAGAGGGAAGGACATAGACTCTTCCGGGCACCAAGAGGATCAATGGGACCTCAGGTCCACCCCTCCTCTGGACCTCAAATGCTGCGTCTGTGAAATGGAAAAAAGCATCTCCCACCCCAAGGTCTAGAAAACTGGAGATGGCGAAGGCGACACCCATGCCCGGGATGCTATGACCTCTGCCTGTGTGAGCAGCCTCACCAGGGCCTGCCTGTCTCCTCCTGCCTCTCTCCCCGGATGCACTAGACAGCGCTGCTCAGCACCTTGCCAACCACAGAAAAAGGAGGGAAGAAAATGTGGTGTGAATCAGAGCTCGAGGTGCCCACTCCCGCATCC
The DNA here is from genome assembly GCF_053883595.1 of Heterocephalus glaber. Classification (NCBI taxonomy): domain Eukaryota; kingdom Metazoa; phylum Chordata; class Mammalia; order Rodentia; family Bathyergidae; genus Heterocephalus; species Heterocephalus glaber. The sequence goes on along the minus strand of NW_028258412.1, from coordinate 3,562,677 downwards.
CCTGGGGGAGGACCATTGTTTTCACCTTTCTCTTCCTCCTCAGCAGAGAAAGCCCTCGGGAGACCCAGACAGTCAGTGCACCCAGGAGAACGGCCAGCAGCAGTTCCGGGGTGCGGCCTATCAGCACTAACAGCAGGTTTTCCATGCCGGCTAACTGTGCGCACAGTATGCTCATAAAACCTACCCCATTCTCCAACAAGTGTGGCAGAGAGGTCACTTCCAGCTGTTGGTCCCTTTCACGAGGCGAGTCCTGGGGTTCAGAGGGGTCCAGTCACTTGCTTAGTTTCGCACAGCTCCTGAGCACCGGCGTGAGAGTCTGATCCAGGTTATCTCCCTGAGCCCACACTCCATTCTCCTATCCAGGAGCCTGCTTTGCTGCCTGACCCAGGGCCCAGGGGCCCCACCTCAGGCCTCACCTGGTACCCTGTGTCCACCAAAGAAGGCTGCCTGGAAGAGGAGGCCTACAGGTGGTGCCCAGGAGAACCCTGGGCTTTAAACCCTCCCTCGAAGAGAAATTAGCTATCCTGCACCAGGAGATTTCCTCAAGAATAAAGGGCCCTGGAGACATTAAAAGGAAACTCATAAAAGATTCATCTCTGAGTAGTAATTGCATCATAAAAAGTATTGAGTCTGAGTGCAGATGCAAATTGGGCCGTGTGAATTAATGATGTAAACAGCTGGAATGAGGGCACACACCCAGAGGCTCGGCTCGGAGAATGTCCTGTACTGCCCTCTTCGGCATACCAGGAAAAGGCCACCCAGGTGGCAGATCGCCCTGGGACGTCTTCAGACTGCAATGACCATGTCTCCAGCTGCAAACCCTGCCCCATATCGCTGCTTTGGCACCCGCTGGAGACTCCAAGGTGGCTGTTGTTTTCTTGCTATCAACATGCTCTGAGCATCTACTACGTGCTGGGGCTTGCACCCCAGATGCTGCTCCACTGTCCTACCTGGCTCTTCCCTGATCCCCACCATGTGACTCTGCCAAATCCAGGAAACAAAGATGGATGTCCACGAACCCAGGGTCCATGTGGCTTGGTGTGTTGGCTGGGGCCGAATTCCACAAGCATGTGTTGGCACCTACTGTGTACTGGCTGGGGCCGTATTTCAGCTCTCAGAGTCAGACTCAGAGGCCAGGGAAGACCTCCCAGCTGGAAGGAGGATGGCGGGGCAGGGGCACTGGTGGAGGGGTCCTGGGCTGGGACTCCAGAGAGAACCAACACTGGGAGGAGCAGGTCTGCACAGGAGAGCCGGGTCACCCACATCATACATATGGCTGTGGCTACCAGGTAGAGCCTGAGGGTGGAGTGGCAAGACCCTGGGGAAGGCCACTGGGGAAAGAAATCACTGGGGAAGAACACTCTGGATCAACTTTTGTGTCTCCCTAAGGAACAAGGATATCACTCTCATTTGGAGTGAAAGGCACCTTTGCTTTCTCTCCACACTGATTCTTTGTCCTGCAAGAACTGGGACCTGCTGCAGATGGGTCTCCTCAAAGTTCAGAGGAAGGGCCTTGTAACCCTCCTCTCGCTTTCAAGGTGGGTTTCGTGGAAGCCTGAGGGTCTGTGCCCATGTTTCCAGCTGCGTCTCAGTGGGGAACAGATGTGAGAAGGCTTAAATCAGGAATGCTCTGGGACGTGCCTCTGTTTCAGCTCCACTTCTCTGTTTCATTGCACTGCAGAATTCTACATATGACTTGATATGAAAAGGGGTTCCCATTGCTGGAATAGGAAAAGTCCATTTAGGATGAGAAGGAGCCCAAGAGTCTGGTGAGGGGATAGAAAAAGATTTAAGATGCGTCCTGTGCCTGTACCAACTCCCCTCCGTGACTGTGATCTTTATATGTCACAAACATGAACTGAAAGTAACGATAATAGCAGTCCTAATAATCATGAAAGGGGGAAGGGGATCTAGGGGCTGAGGAAGGGAGGTAGGTGGGGAGGGGCCGGGGAACAGAAGAATCAAGATATGGTGAGTACCTATACCCACTCCCTAAGATGAACGTAAACACCATGCACCCCAGACATGTACTGATAAAATTGAAAGAAAACTCCATTTAATCTGGACTAGAGTCCAAATTCTTGGACTTGGTGCCCAAGGCTTTGAATGGTCCAGAGCCAGTCAATTTCCTCAGGTTGGTCTAAACTTCCCCTCCTCTTGCACCCAGCCACAGGCCCTCTGCTTGTCCACTCCTCTGTCCCAGCTAGACACGGGCTTCAAAGGTAGCCCCTTGGACCCCTTTGAGTGTCTCCAACTTTGCCACACACCGTGTGTGCTCCCAAAGAATGCTGACCCACCCAGAGTGAGGAGAATGAGGTCCTTTCTGCTGAGCCATCTCCTCTCGCCCAGACTATGGATTCCAGGAGAGCAGGGCCTGGACCTGGTCACCAGCAGGGCCCAGTGCCACGCTGGGCTTGAGGAGGTCCCAAGAAATGTGCCCTGATCAGATGGGTGCCTGGAAAGCACTGAGAAGTGATGGGTTTGGAGTGTACAGATAAATCAGTTAAAGACGAGAGGATGGATGGATGAGTGGACAGGAAGGAGTGTGAGCGGGTGGGTGGGTAAACACGTGGTGATGGGTGGATAAGCAGAAGGGAAGGAAGGAGAGAGGGAGAAAAGAAGGAAAGGAAAGAGGGAGGCAGGAGGGAAGGGAGGAAGGGAGGAAGGAAGGGAGGGAGGGAGGGAGGGAAAGGAAAGGAAGGAGGGAGAGAGGGAGAAAGGAAAGAAGGAAGATGGACAGCGGACATGCGCAAGTACAGATAGGGGAACACAGCCCCCGGTTCCCTGCAGGTCACAAGGCCTTCCCCTGCTGGCAGCCCTCTCTCAGGCCCGACTCTCCTCCTCCCTCCCTCGCTTTCTTCATCGCAGAGCTGGCCCCTGACATGCCCTCGCTCGAACAGTGAGCAGCGATCACTCCTTGAGCAGCCTCCCGTAGCCTGTTCCTGCTCTTCCTACAAGCTGAGAAGCAGAAAAATCCACCCTGATGAGGAGGCAGCTGCCTGCCGCCCTGCCCCTCCTCCCAGCCCCGAGCCTGTAACTCTCAAGCAGTCAGGCGGAAACACAGTCAATGTTTTCCAGGGTCGAGCGCCCTGCTGGAAGGCACAGCCCTGTGGGGTGACAGGCGAGACTGGGGCAGTTTCTCCTCCATCCTTCCACTGCACTTGTCTGGTCACTGCCAGCGGGGTCACTGGGGGGCATAGCCCCTGCCATGACCATCAGCATGCAAGGAGCTCCCCTAAGACTCAGCCCATCAAACATGGCAGGGCACCCCTCACACCTCTCCCCTTGCCTGCCTTCCTGCTCACCTGGACACAGCCCCTTCCTCCCCACCTGCCCTTGGCAGCTTAATGGCAGGCCCCAGGCAGAGGAGAGGGTGACTGATGCACTGGTAACCAACTAATTGTCCAGTGGCTCCTTGCGGGGTGAGGCAGTGGGGCCCCAAATAGCACTCCAGCTGGTGGGGCTTGAGCGCCCCCAGCTCCCTGCTCACAGCGCAGCCCTCAGCTGAGAGGTGCCTAGGCAAGGCCATCCTCCCACTGGTGATGGGTTGATAAGGAGCAGACACCGCCCTGGCCCCCAACCTCCAGGCAGGGAGACTAGAACCACCTCAGCCCCCTGGAGGATCAGAGGGGGCCCTGGTGTGCCCAGACCACACCCCATCCTCTCTACCCATCCTGCTTCCTTCTCCCCCTGCAGATATAGATCCCGAGGGTTCCCCACAGTACCCCAGGACCCCTCATGCAGCTCACGAGTCTACAGGCCTGCATCTGGGGAACCTACCTGCCTCAGCCTGAGTTGCATTTGCTTGTTCCATCACCATGGCGATGCTGCACACCAAGGTCCTTGTTTCCAGTGTCAGCAGCCCAAGGCCCAGAGCCGTGGCAGCTTGGTCCTAGGTCACACACCGAGCATGTCAGATCTGGGACTTGTCCCCAGACTAGCTGACTTTGTCAGCCGAGGCTGCCATGTGCGCAACTTCTGTCCCCCAAGGGGCAACCCCATGGAGACTCATGACCACACTGGCTGCAGAGAGCCCACCTGCTGGTCGCCAGACTTGAGAGTTTCCTTCCCTGCCTGGCTCACTACACACTCTCATCCTGCCTCTGTCCACCTGCCACCTCAAGCACGTTCCGGGGTCCTGCTGCATAGTGGGAGGGCCTGGCACATCTGGCTTCAGTCCTGGTTTCTTAGCAGGACTCTCTGCCCAGCCTCAGTTTGCTCATCTTTCAAATGGGTCATTGCAAGGACAACATGAAGTGACATCTGTGAAAGACTTGGCGCAGTTCCAGGCATGTGCTGGCTTCTGAGTAACTCTCATTTCCTCCCTTTGTTCCTAGAGACAATGTCTAATCTGATGCAGGCCACCTTGCTAGGCATTGTGTAGAGTACTTAAAATCACATCAGCATTGCATGCCTGCCCTGACTCTCTGAAGTGCCACAATCAGACCCATTTCTCAGATGAGAAAGGAGAGGCAAAGGCGAATCCACAGTTCTCATCGGGGAGGTAGAGTAGCTGGGACTCAAAGCTCTCTGCAGTTCCAAAGCCTGCAGGCTTGGGCCCTGGCCTCAGCTTCTCCTTCCACTCTTTGGTTCTCTTGTACCCTCAGCTCATGGAGCTCTGCCTTAGGCTGTTGGTGTCCTTCCATTCTCATCAGCGGGGTCACTATGGTGTGGAACCATGTTCCCAGAGCCCTGCAGGGCCGATCTGTGGGAACCACGTGTTCTGTGATCAGGTTGCTCAGGAGTGAGTCTCCCAGCCCCCCAGGCAGAACTTGACCTCCTAACCACAAAACCCTGTTCCTGGTTGGGGGCTCCCTCAGGAAGCCACCAAACCTTCTCACAGGCCCTCTGACCCCAGAAAGGTCACTTGCAGCTCTGATGCCACCCAGCCACACAGGAGCCAGTGCTCTGGCCCGACAGTGGCCTTAACTCCGTAGCTGAACATCTGTGACTTCCTATAAAGAGAAACCAGAGGATGTGATACATGCTCACAGGGTGAGCACAGCAGTGTGGCCAGGCTCCCGGCTGCTTCACACGAGCCAGCCTCCCCTGTGGCCTCCTCAGAGCCAGCTCTCTGCCCGGGAGGCAGCCAGCCCTGTGTTCCAGTCCTGCATCCCCCTGGGACCTTGTCAGTTCCAGTAACCTCTTTCTGCCTCAGCTTACTGCTCTGAGAACATAGCAGACAGCTCCTCTGTATCGTTCTTGAAGCCATGTGATGTGACCAGCCCTTACTTAGAGCTAAAGGACAAGCCCTACCATTGGAAGCTTTGAAGACACCAGGCTGTGTTTGATTGCGTTGCAGTCCAAGAAGATGGAATGAGGACCGAGTGGAAACCCAGGACAGCCCAGATCAAGCCCCTGTGGGGATCTCCGGGCAAAATCAGGATGGTGTATTTAGGCCTTTAGACAAGATCCTCCTTCACGTGCTCTCTGGCCAACTCAGAAACTGCCGGATTTACCAAGTAGATTACATGGCACTTAGCTAATGAAATGACACCCCCACACCCCAAGATATCGATCAGCCACTGGCAACCATGCAGCTTGCAGACGGTTGAAAAAGAAAATCAACCATTAATAAAATTGAATAGAGGGGAGTGGGGGGGTGAATGTGCAGCATGGGGTGGGGAGGAGGGGCTGGAGGACGAAGATGAAAAGAAGTTAACAGACAAGGAAGAAGAAAAATAGGAAGAGCCAAACCCACATAAGAGATGTGGAGAGATTTTGCAGGGAGCCAGACTCACGAGAAAGCCCCTGCCAGGTTTGTAAATAGTGAGGGAGGGTGAAAATCTTCAGGCCACAGATGACAAAGGTCACAAACGCTGGACTGCCCAAGGATGTTTTCTTTGCTCCCATATGTGCTTTATTTAAAAGAAATTTGTTACCAGTATTCTTTTTTAAAAATACAGGAGTTTTCATATAAAAATCTAGATGGTTGGGGTTTCTTGGGAAATTGGAACCCATCCTGACTGGGTGGAGGGGCTTGCATACTTCTGTGGCAGGGCCTAAGCAGAAGGATAGCAGCTGGCCCTGGGGTGGGGCTCTCGGGGTCCAGCTTGTCCAGTACCCCACTGGCTCCCACACTCACTCCTGTGACCTCCCGGGGCCTCTGAGTTGGAGACCCCCATCCTGAGCCGGAAGTATGCAAGTATGTCCATGGGGGTAGAGACTGTGTGTATGCGAGTGACACACACAGCTCTGTGGACACACGTGCACACACATACGCGCACACACACACACACACCAGACAGACACGTACCAGAACGGTAACAGAAAAGTAACAGTGGTTACTTTTCCTCAGGTGGGACTTTATCTTCTTGTCCTTTCTGTGCTTCTGCTTCTCATCAGTAGAAGACAATACACTGGCTTTAGGGAGAAAATCAATCGGCAGAGCTGTCTTCTGTTCCATCACCATGGTTGCCCTGGTACCAAGCAAGAAAAATGCCACCGTACCAAGCTATGGTTTTCTCCAAAGTGGGAACTTGTGGGCAACTTGGCTCATCACCTATGCTTCCTGGAACACCATCCCTCTGGATTTCCAGTGGGAACACTGCACTCAAGGCACGTGGCAGGTGAGGAGAAATATGATCAGCCCAGGTCTTGCAGAGGGGGCCTCAGGCATGGTCGGCCGGGTTGTTGGACTGCCCCTCTATCTGGTACCTGGTGCTGGAGCAAACTCTATCAGAGAAGGCAGCCTGGCACCCTACCCTCGAAACTAGGGTCGCTGTGTAGAAAAGGGACAAGAACAAACTAGCCTGGTTGTGAGAAAAGCAAAGGGGTGCATCTTAGCAGCTCCGCCGGTGCCAGGCATGACTGGCACGCCTTATACTTGTGCGTGAGTTGAAAACCTAGGGGTTAATAAACCGGGCTCTCAACTCAGCCACTTTCCCCGGTGTGACCTTGTGCAGGTGGCTTAAACTCTCTAAGCCTCTTTCCTCTTTATTCTAGAAAATAAGGTCCAGTTTACCTCGCAGGGTTGGAGGGAGGACTAGGGGAGGGAAAAAATCATATGAAGAGCTCTGTGCCTGGCACAGAGCAGACAGTCACAGTGGATGCACCGGTGTTTATGTTGTTACTCTCCATGTTACTGTGCCTGCCACTGATGAGACAGCTTCTCACCCATGGTCCAATCAACTCCCGCAGCACCTCGGCGAGGTCAGAGCCACTGTGGCCACTTTAGAAAGAGGAAAGTGAGTCCTGGTGAAGGGAGTGATTTATCAGGGATGTGGTTCCCACGAGGGCCAGGTCTGTGTAACTTAGAGGACTCACCTTGCTTGCCGTGACCCCACCAGGAGGCTCTGCTCAATGTATTTTTCAAGCTGAGAGTAAGTGAGCCCCTGCTATGTGCCCAGCCTCATGCCAGATTCTCACTCAATTACCGGGTGTGAAATCGAGAGCAAGATTTCTAAAAATAGAGTCACCAGACTCAAGTTCTTCATCCACCTCACTGGGTGGCTTAGGCCAGAACCCTTACCTCTGAGCCTCAGTTTTATTACCTGTCAAATGGGCATGCTTACTGCAGCCTTGTGAGGTCATAAGGTGGTTAACGCAGGTAAGGGCTTCATAGGATGGAAGCAGTGATCAATAATGATATAACTATTCCACTTTACAGACAGGGAAAGCTGCTACCCTGCATCTTCAGCATTCACTCACTCATTCATTCATTCATTCATTTGTTCATTTATCCGTCCATCCATCCACCCCTCTGTTAGTGCACTGAAACAGCTCAGCCGTCCACCCAGGGCTCCAAAAATGTCAGAGCCCCAGAAATCCATGTGGAGGAGAGAAGCAAGGAGCCAGCTACCCCACTGCAGGCCCTCCTTCTCTATCTCTGCTGGGGAGGCAGCTGCAGCCAGACATTTGGAAGCCATTACAAACATCCCCGTCTGATTCTATTTCCCCTGTGTGCAACTTTAGGCAATGGATTCCAAGGAATTTTGGCTGGGTTCCTTGGCAGGGGGAGCCCCGCAGGAATGAAGGGGAGAGCCCTCCCCAGCCACCCCAGCTGCAACTGGCCTCTCTATCCTAGAGCTTGCAGAGATGGGCAGGAAACCATAGGCTTGGGGGAAGAGATCCGAGATCCAGCACCGGAGGGACTTGGATCTTGGCCCAGGCTCAGCCTCCTCCAGATGGAGCCACTGCCCCAGGCCTCTGTTTCCCTGTCTGTATAGTGGGAACCATCCTAGTAAACACATACCTACCCTTGGGGAAAGGTATCCATCACATCTCAAATTTGCTTTTCAATAAAGTCAAGAAGGGAAGGAAGTACATCAGAGAGGATCTTAACCCTAAAGTTAAGCCCCTGGTGTGCCAGGTCCCCTTAACAAAGTCACCTCCCCTCCCCATGCCTCAGTTTCCCCAGCCTTCCCCCTCTCACCATGGAACCTTCGCTACCTGGCTCGCCTTGGGCTGCAGCTACTCTCGCCGCAGGACCCCAGCCCGCAGCGTCTCCAACCCCGCCCCCCCGCACCCCGGTCTCCCGCCCTGTCCTGTCCATCCCCACCAGACGTCCTGGCTTCTCTCCAGCTTGCCATGCACCCAGCAGTGTGTGGCCTGCCCCTGCTCCTCTCCCCCAGCCTCCTCTCCCTCTCGGTCCACCTCCCCTGCTTCCTTCCTCTTCTCTGCACTGAGTCTGCCAGCTTCCTGGGCCCCTATGCTGGCCTCTTGGCGGGGGCAGGCTGGAGGAGGGGTAAGGTGGGACTCCTCCAGGAAGATCCCTTGCTTGTCTGCTGCCACCTCACCAGCCACCAGGGCCAGCCTGGCCCACACCAGACGGACCTTCCACCTTGGTGTGCACTGAGGCTGGGCTAGAGGGGCTGCTTAGAAGCGGTGGCCTAAGAAATGTGTGTGTGGAGCATGCTGTGCGTGAGCAGTGTGTGCTGTGCATGCAGTGTGTGTGTTGAGTGTGCATGTGTGATATGTCTGTGCACGTGTGGGGGGGTGTATGCTGTGTGGTAAGTGTGTGTGTGCTCCTGTGTGTGTGTGTAGCACCTTCTTGTTCTCTGTTGGGCACATTGCCTCAGCCCTAAGGGCAGAGCAAAGAGCAACGAAGGTGTCCTGTGCGAGTGTCACATGCCAGACCCTGTTTCCCGCAGCCTCTCCCACCTGTTCCTATGTCTCTGTACAGACATCTCCAGCTGCCCTGTCAGTGAGAGGTCACCGTGACCCTGAGCCCAGCGCTTCCTTCCAGCAACTCAGCCGATCTGCACACCCACCTCTACCTCCAAAGGGGAAGCTGCTCTGGGCTCCTGCCTGCAGAGGAGCCCTGGGCAACGGCCGGGCTAGCCACAGAAAAGGTGTAGAGACAGCAGGGGGGGGCGGGGGGGAGCCTGGCGCCAGGCCTGTTCCTCCCTTCCGGCACTGAAAGGGTCTCTGGAGAGTGTCAGTGCGGTCCAGCCCTTACCTCTGCGCCTGCAGCTTTTTTCAAGTGTTTGCATTTTTTTTTTTTGCTTCATCTCCTCTACCCTCAGACTCTGAATTCTTTATCTTGGGCTCCATCATCATCTCTCTTACTCTTTCTCTTTTCCTGTTTTCCCTCTCTTCTTCTCCCTTCTCTTCTGTCTCTTTTCTTGTCTCCCTCTTTTCTGTTCCTATAGTTACACTTTCCTATTTTCTTTCCCTCTCTCTCTCCCTCCTCTGCCCCTCACCTGTACCTCTCATCTTTGTTTCTCTCCCTCCCCCTCCACCGGGCCCCAAGCCTTTCCTCCATGTCCCTTGCTAATGTCTCCTCCTCTGCCCCAGCAACTTTGCCTTTTTGTTTATCTTTCTGCCTCCCGCCTGCTACCATCCATTCATTTTCTCCAGCCTCTCCCAGGAAGACGCCACCAGCCCATTCATCCCCGACAGAGCCAGGACTCTGTAGGGAGCCAGAGAGTTCCCTGATGTGGCTCCGATGAGTGATTTCCCTCCCCACTGAGTCACAGGGCTGTCAGCGCTGGTCTGCAGTGCCTGGCTGTCTGTTCTCTGTCTGCCCTTCCAGCTTGTGGAGACCCTTGCCCCTGAGCCCTGAGCCCTGTGACACAGCCTCTGCAGGGGGGACAGCTGGCTCACTGAACCTAGCAGGGGCTCAGAGTATGGAGGGCAAGGGAGGTGGGAGACCTGTCGTCCTTCCCCTGGCAGCCTGATGTTGGGCCCAGTGTTTCCTCTGCAGCTGGGCAGCCCTCCCAGCAGCCTCCCTTTGCACCCAGCTTTCTCTAACCCTTCATTCCAAGCTCCCTCAACCCCACCTTAGAGCTGTTACCTGCTTCATGCTGTGACTTGGACGGATCCTTGCACCCTTCTTCTGCTCAGCTCCTCTGCCCCCTCTCCAAATTCCAAATCCCTGCTCATACTACCCTGCAGCACTGGGCCCAGATCTGTTCCCAGCCAACCTGGGAGGCCAGCAAGAGCAGAGATCCTGCCAGGCTCTGCCGCGACCCAGCCTCCGCAGAGTGGGCCCGGGACTGCTGCAGCAGAAGCGCAGGAGTGGAGTGGTAGGGGAGTGAGACCACGGCCTTGGGGCCAGTGAGGGGGACCGTGCAGCCTGCTCCTTGTGCCCCAGAGGGTCAACTAAGGGTCCACAGACACCCAGCAGCCTCTGCCAGAGCTCCTGGCAAGGGGATGTCCTCAACATCGGGGTGCGGTCATGCTCCGGCACCAGCAATTCCACAGCAGCACCTTTCCACACACTCTGGCTCACGGATGGGAGGACGCCCCTCTCCTGGCGCCTGTTCAAGCTGCCTGGTGAACTAAATTGATTTTTTATCGTTGCTCTGGAGTGAGCTTAATGAATCTGTTAGTGACGGCTGCCTGCTCCAAAAGCCTCTCGGTGCCTGCGTCACCAGAACGGCTCTTCCCAAAAAGGTGGGGGTGTTATTTAAGGCTCAGCCTGGGCCCCTGAGCCAGCCAGGCATCAGCCGGGCTGGGCTGGGGGGTTTCTTGGACTGGCACAGGGCTGGAATGGGGGCCAGAAAATGGAAAGGCAATGCTGAAAAAGAAAGAAAGAGGTTATTTAATGTGTGGACAGTTCATCTGTCCACCCATCCATCCATCTACTCATTCATCTCTCCATCCATCCTTCCATTCACCCACCCACCCACCCATCCATTCATGTATCCATACATCTACTTATTCATCTGTTTACTTACCTATATACCCAAACACCCATTCACCCATCCATCCATCAGTCCACTCATCTATGTCTGTCCACTTAACCACCCATACATCCGCCCTTCCTACATCATCCATCCATCTATCCATCCATGCATCCACTTATCTTTCCATTCCTCTACCTACTTATTTTTCAATACGTCTGCCCATGCATCCACACACACATGCATCTCTACATCTCAGCTGTCTTGTTTATTTATTCATTTTTTGACCTTATGTGTAACTACGATGAAATCTAGCATCCTCACTGTAACCTGTAGGGCCCCACATAGCTGTACCCAAGTCTGTCTCCCCCCCATCCTCCCCATCTCAGTCCTCTCCTATCACTCTGGCATTGTGGCTTCTCAAACATACCTCAGGCCATTTGCATCTGCTGTCTCCTCTTCCAGAAATGCTCTTTTCTCCTGGATCCCCTTGACTTGCTTCCTTCCTTCACTAGGTCTCTACTCAAATTTTATTACTTCCAATGATGTTCTCTGACTATGTTTGATGCATATTAACAAATCCCTGTCACTATTCTTTATCCCCTTTCTGATTTTCCTGGAGCTGTCCTTGCCCTCTGACATTATATAATCAATTTATTTATCTTGTTTATTGTCTGTTTATTTATCTTGCTTATTGTCTTCTACTGGAATGGTAGAGGTCAGAACCGAGCCAATCCTACCCACTGCTACACCCCAGACACCAAAACTGAGCCTACCATAGAGTTGGCACTCTGTAACTTGGATTGATTGAATGAAGCATTTGATTAGCTAATACATGCTCTGTCACTTCTTCTACTTAGTATCAGACACAGTCCTTTCTCTCACAGGACACCAGGTCCCTGGGGACACAAGATGAAGAGGGACCCACCAGCCACCCAGATGGTTGTAGAATTTCATCTGGATTCAGAGCCTTCAAGAAAGCTGCCTGAGGCCTTGAACATACTGAAGACGCTGAGCCTTGTGTTTGTCGCTCGGTCTGACCATACCACTCTCACAGATGCCAGCTAAAGTGAGAACCTGGTTTCTCAACTCCTGCTCCCCCCATCAAGGCCTCCTGCTCCTCTTCCAGGGTCTCCTCTTATCCCCATGCCTTCCCTGGCCATGGAGAGACAGGAGGGGTGGGCTGCCCCTGGCTCTCTGAGCAGGGTCTGGGCATAGTTCAGCATTCAGAGGCTCTGACGTTGCTCCTCCAGCCTTCTCTCCTTTCATTCAAGTGGCTCTGCCTAGGGGAGAAGGTGGCTAAGCAAACTGAGGGCTCTTCCTGTGTTTGGTGTTTGAGTCCTGGCAAATATGCCACTGGAAGCCCTGAGGGGGAAAAGAGGAAGAACATACCTTTGAGGACAGCCGTGCTGAAAGAAGACTACAAGACCGAAATGAGGCTGGAGATTGAGTGATGGGGAAGGCATGTGAATATCTTAGGGAGGTGACCAGATCTTAGAAAGGACTGTGCTCTTGGTTACAGGGGCTCCCTGATCCCCCCCTTCCAAGCTCCCCATGCCTGCAACCTGGAAGCAGCAGATTGTGACTGTTGCTGGTGGTATTTCCCTGAGCAGCCACAGCAGTATCTCCAATCCTATATGCTCTTCCAGTGTCTACCACATGCCGTCAAGAGGTGGAGTCTATTCCCCTTCTCTTGAACCTGGGAGGGCTTGTGACTATTCTGACACAAACAGTGCATCAAGACTGCGACTCTGACAAATAGGTATTAAAAGGACGTGGCTTCACCTGGCCCTTTGTCTCTGTTTATTAGACGTAGAACCAGCCACCACGTCGTAAGAAAGTCAGTCTCTTTAGACAACGGTTCCAGCTTATGACTCACCAAAACTCTCAGGTAAATGAGAGAAATTTCAGATGACTCCAGCTTCCAGCTTTCAAGACTTCTGGCCGAAATCCTAGACGTGGTGGTGCAGGGACAGCCCAGCCCTATTGTGTGGCCTGTCTGGATCAGAGCTCCAGAATTCATGGGCGTAAGAAATGGTTGTAGTTGCTTTGTAACACTGAGGTTTAGAGAAATATTTTTACAGAGCCAGAGTGTCTGTGACAATAGCCAGATATAATGTCACACAACTCTCTGGATGCTGGGTACTTATACTAAGCCCTTTACAAAATTCATTCATTTAATGTGTAAAACTTACCTTAGAAGTCTTATTAATATTCACATTTATAGGTAAGGAAGGGAGCCACAGAGAGGAGAAGTAGCCTGCCCAGGGCCACACAGTAAATGACAGAAGTAGAATTTGTATGGAAGTATCTGGCTCAAGAGCTCACACTCTAACAACTAGGCAGCACAGCCTGCGGTAATTTGCAACCCGATGGTTGTAGGGGAACATAAAGTTGATCACTGATGTCCCAGCTCAGGCTTTAGATATGTGACTCTGGGGTATCACTGTTCCTGGAGGTAGAAATTGGTGGTGTTGCCCACTGTATAAGATTGGACCCCACTGTTGGATTCAATTGAAAAATTGTGATTAGATAGAAGATAGATAGATAGATAGATAGATAGATAGATAGATAGAGATGATAGATAGGTGGAGAAGTAGATGGATGGATGATTGGCTGGTTAGGTGAGTTGGTGGGTAGGTAGAGGAATGGATAAATGGAAAAATGGCTGGATAGATAGAGACAGATAGATACAGCTGGATAGATGAATGGATAGATAGAGTAGGTAGATATGGGTGATGGATAGATGAGTGGATAAATAGGTAAGTTGATGAATGGATGGATGGGTGGATGGATGGATGGATGGATGGATTGGTGGGTAGGTAGATGAATGGATGGATAGACAGACAGACAGACAGACAGAAAAACAGACAGATAATGGTAGTTGGGCTTTTTTTGTATATTTGGTGAACATCTGCTCTGCAGGATCTGAGACAGATAAATTAAAGATGTTTCCAGGTTTCACCAATCCTGGCAAAGCCTTGGGGTCCTCATCTATACAGTGGGCAGCATCCTCCCCACCTCAAGGGCTCTGATAAGAGATCCATCAAGATAGCACTTAGCATTGTGCCAGGCCTCACCAATGGCAGCGTCACCTCAAACCTCCATCCTCTTGTCCTTGCCTTTTCCTGTGTGCTTTCCCAGCCTCTCCGTCCTGTCCCCAGCTGCCCTGTGGCTCCCAGAGCTGTCTCAGCCAGCAAGGCCCCCTACCTGCGCCTCCTGAAAGCTTGGGTCACAGGAATGTGTCTCCCTTTACTGTGTGATGCCACCTTGGCTGGCAGCCTGTGGTTCCTGGCACAGCTGCCAGGCCTGTACGCCTCCTTCCTCACAGCTGCTAGGATGCGACCTTGTCTATCAGGATGCCCTGGGAAGCCTGCTGAGTATGCTCCCAGCTTGGTAGGAGACATAAATATTTTCCAACATACAGGCAATTCTCTTATTGGTGCCTTCCTTCCCATGAGTGCTGAACTCCACACTTGAGATTGTAGAGACAGAAAGGAAAAACCTTCCTTTTGCCAGTGAAGTCTGGTTCCTTCCTCCAGGAAAGAATTTAACTTCCTGTCCCTGGTCCCCTCCTTTGCTCCAACATGCAACCCGAATGAATGGCTGACATTCAGCAGGGTTTTGGCAAATGCCTGTGGTGACCGGGCAAACTTGGCACCAGTCCTCATAGGGCCACAAACCATCTGGGGCAAGATCTCAAATTTAAATGTGTGTTAGAGCCACTCGAGGTGATAAGAGCCTAGTGGTTAGAATTTCCACTATTTTTTAAATCCTTATCTCTTAGAGATACATACAGAAGTTTCCAAGTATGAAATGACAAACTGTCTAGATTTGTTCCAAAAAATAAAATAAAAACAGTTGCAAGTTGAGAGAGGAAAGATAGGAAGGAGATGAGATGGGCCATGTGTGGACACCTGTCAAAGCCTAGCGATGGTTTTGTAGTGATTTGGTGGACTCCTGAGCAGGTGTCAGAACCTCTCACTGGATAAATGCAGATTCCTGGCCCAACCCCAGAGAGGCTGGTTCTGTGGGCCTGAGGCTAGGGCGGATGTTGCAGGTCTAACGAGCCTCCAGGGGGTTCTTCTGGGTCTGCCTGCCCCTGGATTGCACTTGAATTAGCACTGCTTTATGCAATTCTCTCCACTCTGTATCTTTGAAAATATCTGTAGTCAAAAGTTAAAATCATTTCTTTGTAAAGAATCCCACTTCAAGAGATGCTGGCTCAGGAGGCTGAGGGAAGGGCTCAGGAATCTGCATATTAACAGGTGACACTGATGTCATGGTTTCATGGTACACACGGCCAAGGCTGCCAATTGTCTTACAGTGCTCTGCACCATACAGAGGGTGGCCCTGGAGGTTGTGAGCAAGTTTGAAGGAGGCTTGGGGACCGTAAAGACTGGGTGGAGAAAGGGAGCCCTAAGCTGAAGCTCCAGGGAGAAGCTGGAGTCAGCCAGGTGACAATGCAGAAAGGCAGAAGAGAGCCTAGAGAGGAACAGCTTGTTCTGAGGCCCAGAGGCAAGAGTCCACAGAGTGCCCTTGAGAAACTGAAGCAAGGAGAGCTGCGCCTGGTGGCGCCTCCCTATAATCCCAGCAGCACTCAGAAAGCTGAGGCAGGAGGATTTCACCAAATTCAAGGCCAGCCTGGGCTACATGGTGAGTTCAAGACCAGTTTGAACTACATAATGAGACCCTGTCTCAAAAAAAAGAGAGAAAAGAATGAAATGAAATGAAATGAAAGCAGTGTTGTAGCTCAGGAGAGTCAGAGTGAGAAGAGGAAGGTGTCCAGAGATGGAGCTGGAGAGGTTGGCAGGAGTCAGGACACACAGGACATGGTGGGTCATGCCAAGGAGTTTTGACTTCCATTCTAGGGACAGTGGGAGCCATAGAAGGTGGTAGGGTTCTAATGTGATCATATCTATGATCTGTAATAATCTCTCTGGCTGTGATGTATATCACAGAGGAGCAAGAGCAGAAGCTGGAAGACCCAAGGAGGAGGCCATTGCAGGGTTCAGGCTTGAGACAAGTGGAAGGGAAAGGAGCTGACACAGCTAATAGCTTGCTAGGAGGAGAAACAGCAACTGGGCAGTTGCATTCTCAAAGGCCATGAACCTTCGAGTCAGTCCATTTTCTGCTGCTATACCAAAGCACCCAGGGCTGTGCAAGATATAAGGAACCGGGATTTATTTGGCTCACTGTTCTGGAGACTGAGAAGTCTAGGAGCATGGTGCCAGCATCCAGCCAGGGCCTTCTTGCCAGAGCATGTGCTGTAGCAGGATAGAGTAGTGGATTAGCTCTGGGTTCCCTCCTTTCACACTAATGCCATTGTGCCTCCTCCATGACCTCGTGTGAACACTAATCAGCTCCCAAAGGTCTGCCTCTAAATATCATGAACATGGGAGTTAGGGGTTAGGTCTCCAACATGAGCTTCCGCGGGACACATTCACCCCCTTGCACCGTGTGTATGATGCCCCAACCCAGAATGGAAGCAGAGAGAAGAAGGCAAGGGAGATGCCTGGGGGCGGAAGTATGGCCCTGACCCTGTGGCTGGCCTTGACATCAGCGCTGGCATAGGGTGGCTCCCGTGAAGACACTGGTTAGGAAAGTCCAGCAGCCAGGCCAGCCTCAATGTCCATCTCCTCTGTGACTAAATGAAGGAAGGTTTCATAAGCTCCAAGACTTCTGGCTTCCTGGCTGAGAAGTGGAAAGCCAGAGTCTGCCCGGCTCTCAGGTTGGCATAAGTCTCAGGACCGGGGATCCTGTGTGTGATCAGAACATGTGTTCCTACCCAGCAAGCTTCTACCTGGCTTCAGAAGCCACCTTGGCATTACCTACTCCTGCTAGATTCCCAGGGTGGGACCGAATCACAGACATGCCCCTTTTGTGACATTAATTACTCTAAAAGGTTTTGATTTTTGTTTGTTTTGTTTTGATTTTCGAGATGAAGTCTTGCTATGTAGCTCAGGCAGTCTTAAACTCCCAATCCTCCTGCCTCAGCCTTACAAGCACTAAAATTGCAAGTATGCTCCACCATGCCCAGCTTTAAAAAGACGTTTTTATTCATGTTTGTTTTTCCTGCTGAATCCTGAGCTCTCGAATTAGCTTCATACTTGACACACGATACGTATTGTATGAATTCATTCATTCATTCAAGCACTGTTTAATTAAGCTGATGCTTATGTGTTAGGCACTAAGAACGCAGAGGTGAAAAATCATGAGTGAGTGATTGAGTGAATGAAAGAAAGCGCTAAAGTGCTATGAAATTTGTGTGTGAGGGTTCTTTCTATTTGCCAGCCATGGAGCTAAGTGTTATATAAATGGATTATTTCATTTAAACTTTGAGGCTCTCAGAAGTAGAATAGTGTTATTATTTCTGATTTTCAGATAAGAAAACTGAAGCTGAGAGAGACTGGACAGGATCAGGGACAGGGCCAAGAAGTCTGACCCTGCAGCCTATGATCTTAACCTCTCCCCTGCTCGCCTTCCTGAGCAGTGCTCTACTGGAAAGTAACACCGGAACTGGAGCGGAAAGGGACCCACAGTCCCCAGCCCCAGGTGGAAGGAGCTTGTCTCCAGCAAATGCCCATCTTGTGACCATCGTGGAAAACAGTTCTTGTGTGTCACTTCCTACAGGGACCGAGAGCAGCTCCTGTGGAGCCTGTAGAGACCACAAAACTCCACCAGGTGAAGGTGGAGCCTAGATGCCGGTCACACAGAAGATATGTATTTTAGGCATGGGGACTCCACCTGACACCTGAGCCTACCTGTCCCACCACCACCCACCAGGCTGCCCAGTCACCAGCTTCCCCTGGAATAGGTATGAAACACTAGAATGAGGAATGTGCGAGGCATTTGGATGGACTGAAACATCCCATGGAACCTCATTAACATGAACAATTAGTACATGTGAATCAAAATTTTTTAAATTAAAAAAAAAGCTGTCAGACACTTCTCAGACAAAGAAGTAGAAATGGCAAATAAACATATGAGAAAGTGTTCAACATCACTGGTCAATTGAGAGATCCAAACAAAAACAACCCTATGATTCCACCTCACCCCAGAAAGAATGGCTGCTGTCATGAAATCAACCAATAACCATTGCTGGCGGGGCTGTGGGGAAAGAGGAACCCTGCTTCACTGCTGGTGGGATGTGTAGACTGGTGCAACCACTGTGGAAATCAGTATGGAGACACCTCAAAGAACTAGGACTGGAGGTCCCATGTGACCCAGCTATTCCCCTGCTGGGTATTTTCCCCAAAGAATTAAAATAATCATACCACAGCGATATATGTGCACCCATGTTCCCAGCTGCACAGTTTGCAATAACTAAAACTTTGAAACAGCCCAAATGGCCATCAACTGGAGACTGGATAAAGAAAATACAAGTTTTTTAAAAATAAAATGGAGTACTACTCAGCCATAAAAAATGAGAAATTAGAGACATTTATTGCTAAATGGATGCACGTTGAGGCAATACTCTTAAGTGAAATAAATAGGACATACATGTATAAATACCGAATAGTTTCTCTGGTGTGAGAAACTGAAAGTGTAAACAAGGACTAAAAGGTATAATAGGTAATGTGAAATAGGAAGAAAAGGGGCAAAGGGAAAGGAGAAGTGGGAGGGGCAGGGGAAAGGAAAGAAGGGAACGGAATTAATATGAGAAAATGAAAAAGTGGAAACAAAGTCTTTGTAACTAGGAAAGGGTGGAGGTGGTGGAAGGGAGGGCAGGGGAAGAGAGATTATGTAAAGGTGCAAATTTCCAATGACGAATGTCATTATATTGTATACCTAAAATGTACCAATAAAATAAAATTTATACCAAAAAAAATGCTGTCAGGACAGCTTTTATAGCAAACACAGGAGGCATCTCACCAGGGCGATTTCTTCATCTAGTTTGAGTCAAATTCAAAGACAACACAGTAAAAGGTAAACAGACACAGGCAGGCTGCAGCAGCACACATGATGGGAAAACATCAGCCTTCAGATGGCCTAATGTGCTGTAAGGGGGCCTCAGAGTCCCCCGGGGAAGGGAGGGGGGATTGTACCTTTCTCCTGGGGCTCCCAAGTTTCTGGACCCATCCAGTCCCATGAGAGCACAGGGAGGGGTCCTAGCTGGTTCTCCTGCACATCCCACTGTGTTCTCCTCCAGGCCCAGCCCTCCAGATCCTCCTGAACTTCTTTCTGCACATGGGCGGGCACATTCACTGTCACCCTGCAAATCTTCCCCTGGAAATAGTGGCTTTTGCAGGGAGGAGGAGAGGAAGATCAATGTAGATTCTCACTTTCCACAACAAAATCAATCCCAGATGGATTTGGTAAATTCGGAATCAAATGCAAAAATATTAATAAAACCTTTGAAGACAACAACGGGAAGTTAATGACACCAGGGAGAGGAAGGCATTTCTTAAGCAGAAATACAAAGAAATGAATCACAAAGGAAGGGGGAAATGGATAGATTTATGTACCTGAAATTAAACTGGGAAAGAGGAAAAAAAAGAATCAGTGTGACTAAGAACATCATAAATGAAATTAAAATCCAACTGGCAAACCGATGAAAAATATTTGTAACACTTATGATAAACAAATGGTTAGTGCCCTCAATATTTTTTCACAAAGCTCTTGCATATCAAGTAGGAAACACTAAAAGCCTAAGGGAAAAAGAATCAAAGGAAATGAACAAACAGCTCCCAGAAGAAGAAATGCAAATGACCCAATGAACACATTAAAAAAAAAAACCTGCCCACAGCCAGTCTCACCGGAAGCAAATTGTGGCTTTGGCATGGAGGTTTAATGAGCTAATTCTGTGTGGGGAAAAGGAAGGTGAGAGCGAGCGGGCCTTGACCATTGCTGGAGGGGAACCTGCTTGCCACCAGGCACTGGGTCACCTCTCAAGGGCCCTGAACACTCAGGATCCCTGGCCCAAGGATCCATGTCCTGGAATCCATCCTCAGAGGAGATCACAGATACAGACAGAAATCATGGTGTATCATGCATCACATGCAAGCCATGTAGAAATGTCACATAGACTAGCGATTAAGGCATAGAATGGTGAAAATGTCATATCCAAAACTGTATTTTTGAAGTGCTTTGAGACATGTGTGAGCATTTGTCTGTAGGGAGCTGCCCCAATGCAGAAATATTAAGGTTATTCACCATAAAATTAACTGTTGGAACTGGAAACATTTTATTTTTTCCTTATATTTTTGTGTACTTTTGAAGAAGAAAAAATTTTCAGGTAATTTGGTAAAGTCTTAAAAAGTCTTTCTCAACTTGGGACCATTTGGGCAAGGAGAAACCCCAAAAGCTATGCAGGGCTTCTCAATGTGGGCAAATACAATGACTGCCTGTACTCTGGGTCAGATCATGAGGGCATAGGCCACCTCTCAGGGGTGGAGCACTTGCCTGCCATTCGGAGGAAGGGCCTAGGTTTGAACCCTAGCATGCAAAAAATAAAATAACAGCAGTTCTCCATTGGAGGCCCTGTCCTGCGCACTGTAGGATTCTGGGCAGCACCTCTGGCCTCCCACCCACCCAATGTCAGTAGCATCCCCACATCCCAAGTTGTAACAGCCAAAATCTGTTTCTCAAAGTTTCCAAATGTCAGGGGAGTGGGTGCCAAATTGCCCCCCAACTGGAAAGCACTGGAGTCAGGGAAAAGAACGTGGACTCTTCCTCTACCAGTGCTGGAGGCAGAATTCACTCATCCTTTCTTTCATTCACTCACTCATTCAGTCAGAGACATCGGCACATCCTCCATCTAGTGGCTGGGACCCCCAAGTTCCAGTCCCACCTGAGACTCTGTGACCTCAGGGAAGTCCTCAAAGGCTCACTCGTTTCTTCACAAAACAGTCCCTATGTTCATCCCAAGTCCCTGCTCAGAGACAGGAGTGCATAACTCCAGGCTCTGCCCTTGAGGAGGTCACAGCCCAGCAGAGTGGGCCAGGCCCCAAACAGGTGAGTTTGCATTTGGTGGGAAGGGTGGTCACAGGGGGGCATGAGAAGATGACCGGTGAATGTAGCAGAGAGGCGAATGGCCAGCAGCAACAATGATGGTGATGATTTTAAGTGGAGCCCTTTACATATGCACTACACTTTAGAGTTTACAAAGCGGATTATTGGGAAGCAGATGGTGCATCCTATGGGATAACTAAGGAGAGTTGAAGGATATGCTACTCAGGAAAATGTGGGAAGGAGAAAGAGAAAGCAACAGGAACGGTCAGCATTGGAGGACAAGTAAGGAATGGGGTGGGGAAGGGTCCCCTCCTTCATGGCCTTAAGGAGCCCAGAGCAGGGCGTGTGCTGGATTCTGAAGAGAGAACTGCCAGGCATCAGGGGAGGCTCTGGGTAGAGCCACACACCCACAGTAGACCCAGGCCAGGCTGGGAGGAGCCAGAGGAAGAGTGGTCTCATCCTTGCTGTCCCCCACCCTCATTCCAAATATCACCTCCCCTTGGTAGAGCCATGCAGGAAGCCAGAGAGGAGTGGAGCCTGAGGATGGCCTGTGAGGAGGAGCTGCCTAGTCAGGTGGCGGAGCTGGGAAGAAGCATGTAGAGAGGGGCATGCAGATGTCCAGCAAGGAGAGCTCTGTCCCTTGCCTTCTCCCTCCATCCTGACCCCAACCCTGGAAGCTAGATCTTACTACCCATCTTTTCAAAGAGTGGAAGTGGAGGCACAGAAAGATACAGTAATTTCCCCAAAGCCACACAGCTAGCAGGGGTGGAGCTAGCAGGAAAAGCATGGTTTGGCTGAATCTTTAAGCTCCAGGCTTTGTAGGTAGGAGGATCTGGTTTGAAATCTCAGCCCTAACTCTTACTGGCCTTTGACCTTAAATGATGCCTATCTGTCTCTGAAAGGGCCCATTGTGAAGTGGGGTTAGGGGTTCCTTCAGCAGAGGGGCTGTTGAGGGTTGGATCTAGTGTATAAGATGTGGGACCCTTGCTGGGTGGCCAGAGAGCTGACTCAGCCAGAGCCTTTCCCGGCCCCCTCTGGGCAGTTATTAACCAGCACATCGGACTCTGCATTATGCATGGGGCAATTTGTCTGCCTCTTCCTCCACCTGCAGAATCGATCTCCGAGCTCAGTTGCCTCATTGAGATTCAGGTCCGCAGCTCTGGGACTCCATCCCAGTGTCTGGTCAATAGCTTATATTTTTAATTTGTCAATAATCAGTCCAGACCTTGGCCACAGCCCTGTGGAAGGCTCAGCAGGATTGCTCCGTCAGGGAGGGGCCACTGTGCATGGAGGGAAGAAGACACTGAGCAAAGCTAGCAAACCCAGGTGAGTTAGGATGGGGACAACTTGGTACTCACAGTGGGCTAGAGGCACAGATTCATGCATGAACCCAAGGTCAAGAAAGCCTGGGTGTAGGTCCACCCTCTGCAGCTGTAGGCACTGAAACTCCCAGAGCCTCCATCTCTCCATTTGTTGAGTGGCTATTGTTACAAGGGCACATAACTCTCAGGATTACAGAACAAGCAAGAATTAATACAGTGAAGTTTCTAGAACTATGCTTAGCACATTATAGGCCCATGATACACATTAGCTATAGTGATTGTTTCTAAAAACTCAAGCAAGAGCCAAACAATAAGTAAGTCAACAGTGGTTGTCAGCATGCTTACAGAACCTGACATTCCCAGAAGAGAAATGATTATCCCCACCTTACAGATGAGAAAGCTGAGGCTCAGAGAAGTGGACTCACCTGCCCCAGGTCCCGCAGCTGGGGTGCAGGATGGCAGGACCCATGGAGTCTAACTTTACTTCTCACACTTCTAACCACCCTGTGCAATAAAGAATCCTCGAAGCAAATATCAAATAAAGCCTCCCTCCTCCCATTCTTGCTATTTCCTTTTGTGAATTAAGTGCACTGATTCCTTTCCTCTCTGACAAGCAGGTTCTGGCGTCCACAGGACTGCAGGGCAGGTGAGGGGAGCAGGAAGAGAAACACTTTTATTCTGGGTCCTTACCCATCCCATTGCTGAGGAAAAGCTCAGTTTCACCTATTCTGTGTCTTCCCCAAACAGAGCTCAGAAAAGCACACAAGAGCTGGGAGGAGGTGGCTAAAGATGGTAGAGTCACACTAGGAGGAAGGAGGTTCTGCCCCCGGTCAAGAGGACAGTTGGAGTTAGAGCTGGGGCTTGAACACAGGCCCCCGAAGGCCAGTCCAGGGCTCTTCTGGCGGCTGTGTCCTCCTGCCTCATCCTTTGCCTTGACCATCAGTATGCCTGAGTCTGCTCTCACTGCTTGTGCCCCTGCCTGTCTTCTTGTGGACACACCAGCTCCACACCCGAGGACCAGTCTCTGCTGTTCTTCCACAGCCCTGCCTGGGCTCCCATGCCAGGAAACAGCAGTGAATCCCAAGTCAGGACACCAGACACCCCACCTTCTAGATGTGCAGCCCAAGGAGAGCCCTTCTGCTCCTGGAGCCAGGTGTGCCCACCTGCCAGCTGAGAGTCACCACACCTGCATCCTTTAGTGGGTGTGAGGATTCTCCAAGCCAGCCCTAGCAAATGCTCCCATACAGCACCAGCCCCAGAGCACCTCCACGGGACTTCCTTCTGAAGCCTGGGGACCCCAGGAGCCCTGGAGATTTCCTCCTCTCTTCATCCTGGCAGGCTCCTGTCTCCAGAGAACCTCCCCCTTGAGTCTACATCTACTGAAATACACTTTCCACCAGAGAACTCCCTAGACAACAGTGCATCCCCCACATGCAGAACTCAGAAGCTGTTAAATGCCCCCAGAGAGTCACTGAGGCTCCAGGGACTGACTGGTGTGCAGATTACAGGCAGGGGGTAAGGGAGCTCCAGAGCATCCTGCCTCACAAGCCTCTGCAGTGAGCCCTCTCCCCTGGAGCAGAGAGGAAACAGGAAGGGACTTGTGCAGAGACAGCTGACAGGCTCAGCACTGGGAGTCTGTTCTCTATGCGTCATGCCCTCTGCCTCCTCACATAGACCTGGAAAAGAGGGGGACTGGAAAGAACCCATCTCTGGGGTGGGAGCAGGTTTCCCAAGAGTCTCCCAATAGTTGTCCTCCTAGGCAGTATGGAGCTGGAGCTAGGAAAGG
Organism: Heterocephalus glaber; assembly: GCF_053883595.1. Taxonomy (NCBI): domain Eukaryota; kingdom Metazoa; phylum Chordata; class Mammalia; order Rodentia; family Bathyergidae; genus Heterocephalus; species Heterocephalus glaber. The sequence continues at coordinate 3,538,546 of NW_028258412.1, read as the reverse complement.
TGGGTAGTGGCCATCGCTTTACCGTTGGCCTGCAGTGTAACCCAGACAAGTCGTGTCTCCTCTTGAAATCTCAGTGACTCCACTACATAGGTCCAACCAGGGGGACAAAGCGTCATCACCACCACCATCATCATCCCTCTTCCTCTACTCCCATTGATTAAGTTTTGCACCATGCTCAAAATATGCTTCAGAAAAGTCTCTGAGCAGCCTGGAGGCAGGCACTATTGCCCTGTTTTACAGCTGAGAAGGCTCAAGGCTGGCCGTCTTTATTTGCTCACCTGGGTCACTGTGAGGTCCCCAGGGAAGCAACCAGAGAAGCCAGAGAGCAGAGCTGGTCCTTAACCCCCTCCCTGACCTCTCCCATGCAGAAAGGCCTCCCCACTGATCACATGCAGAGTTGGGTGATGATCCTTACATGACTCTCCTGTTGGCTTCACAGTCCAGGGAAGGCACGTTTGAACCCAAGCATGGAGCGTCTGGTCTGCATTTGAGAGGGCCAGTTTTAATTCTTCCTGCCTCTCACTAGGCTGTGGCTGAGGACAGCAGGTGGCTTGCTGAGGGGCATTCAGATGTGAAATAGGTCAGAGAACAAATGAGGAAGGGGAATTTAACATGTTTGGGTTTCTCCATGGCTGGAGTTTATCCATGCGGGAAGTGAGTTGAGTCTGCAGATTTCCCATGGGGCTGGGAGTGTCAGCCAGCCTGGCGACAAGGAGGCCTGAAGGCAGAGGGGTGGGGGAGGCCCTGCTAAGCCTCTGTACCGGCCTAGGTCCCTCCAGCTTCTGTCACCACCCAAGGTGCTGTCCCACTGACTGTGTGGCCTGGGGTAGGTTGCCCCCCTCTCTGGGCCAGGCTTCTCTACTGGACAAGCAATTACAATGAAATTGAGGAAAGAACAGTGCTGACGTTCTTCAGAATGTCATGGGACATGGTCGCTGCTATCTGACATCAGAATTAGGTGGAGTGTTTCTTAAAACTCTCCGTGCCCGGGCCCTGCCCCAAACCAAAGAATGCCAGTAACTAGAGACGGGGCTCAGCCAACAGGCTTACAACTCCCCAGATCCAACTGGTAACCTCTCAGACCTGCCTCTGGGTGCAGGTGTAACAGCCACCTACCTGACTACTGAGAAACTGAGGCGCAGACAGAGAAATGACCCGCCTCGGCTCACAAGGATGACCGGCAGCTGGGCTGGGCAGAGACACAACGGGGCCTCTGTCCAAAGTGCTGAAGGCGGAGCGAGGCGCCTCCGCAGGGCCCTCTGGTCACGTAGCTCTCACCCTGCCCACTGCGCACTCCGACGGCTTTCCCACAAAGGACGCTTTCCTCTTGTTTCCTGCCTCCTGATCCCCACCCCCCATCATTTTATCTCTTCTTTACTTACCTGTCTCTTTCAATTGATTCCTTTCTCTCTCCCTCTCCGGCCCTCCCTGTCTCCCTTCTCTCTTTATTTCTTCTCTCCCAGTCTCTCTCCCTTGACCGTTCTGTCTTCCTCTTTCCCCTTCGTTACTGTTTCCACCTATCTCCCCCACTTTCCTTCTCCTCCTCAACCTCTCCCTCTATCTCCCTCCTACCAGCTGCTCCCTTGACTTGAGTCTCCTTCCCAGCCAGCCCTCTCCTGAGGGCAAACACTGCCCTCCAGCCCCAATTCTGCTCCTTGCTCAGCCCTTTGGAGATGTCCAGTTTCTCCCAAGAACTCCAAAGTTGGATCCAGACCCAGAGTTGCCCCTTGTTTCCACTTTCATAATGGGGGCCTCTAAATCTCCAGTGGGAAACCACTGGGTAAGTGTCCCATTCAAGTACTAGCGAAGCCTGACCCTGCTTATCTTTTGAGATCAGATGAGACTGGGCACATTCAGGGTGGTATGGCCAGAGTACCACTGGGTAAGGTGGGCTCTCACAGAGAAATCCAGTGGGGTGATGGTGCCACAGCCACACTCCCTGCCCCAGATGAGGACACAGCCCTTCGATTCAAAACCTCCATGCTGGGGCTGGGGATTTAGCTCAGTGGTTTTGCCACCTGCTGTGCAAGCCCAAGGACCCGAGTTCAATCCCCGGTACAAAAATAAAAAATAAAAAAAATTTTAAAACTCCATGCTGAACACCTACAGTGCACTAGATCTGGGAACTCAGCCATAATGAAGGTAGGCTGATCTCATTGCCCTCCTCTCTAGTGGAGTAGACAGAAATAAACAAGCAAAGGTCAGGTACACATTTTAATCCTTTGTTATGAAGATAATAGGCAAAGTGTTGAGCTAGTGGGTCCCTGGGCCTGGGGTAAGGCTGCTTCAGATTGAAAGATCACAGAAGGTCTCTCTGGGGAGCTGACATATAAACTGAGACCTGAGTGATGAAAAAGAATCAGCCACTCAAGGGGCCCATGGGAGGATTTCCAGCAGAGGCACAATGGGTGCAAAGATCCTGGGGTTGGGTAGAACTTCATAGAGTCAGAGAGAGAGAGACAGAGACAGAGACAGAGACAGAGACAGAGAGAGGAGCCTGGCATCACTGGAATGCAAGGGAGACTGGGGCAGGAGAGGAGCTGAGGATGGTGGGAGCCAGATGTGAGCACGATCAGCAGTTCTAACCCACCCAACCACCCCTCACATAGCCCAGAGTCCAAAGGCCTGCTTAGGGCTGGTGGCTGTCTTTACCCCCAACACCACCAATGCCCTCATTATCATGATCATTATCATCATCTTCATCATCATCATCACCACCATTGTCACCACCTCTTCATTATGTGAGTGGCTCTGACTGACACAGAAATAAAAGCAAGTATCAAATATCCCAATGATCTGGTCCAAGATCATTGTCACAGAGGACAAGACAAGCGGATTAATTCCAGATGCATCAATAGGCTGCCTTCTGTATGAATACAGAGATGAACGGATCTTCAAAATGGCTAATATGAATAACAGGAACCACTAATATTTACTAAACATTTGCTAAGGGGCTTGCTAGGGATTTAAGTGACTTATCTTCTTAAATCCATACAATAATCCTATGAGCCACACGTTTAGAATTTCTCTACTTTTTAGATGAGGAAATCAAGGCACAGAGTGTTGAAACAATCAGTTAAACCAACTAAAAGCTGCCTACTCCATCCCTACCCCTGAAGCAACTGCTTGCTACCCTGAATCCCTCCTCACCTCCAGCCCCCTAAATCCTATACTGAAGAGCTAGTATTTATCTTGGAAGTAACATAGTTCAGCAGGGAGACTTTGAGGCCAGAGTTAGACTGAGCACCTGCCAATCCTAGTGTCACAGATAGTGCAGGCTATCAGAGAGGATGGACTATTTTTCAGTGATCTGACCCCAAGATAGAAGGTTTCAATAGAGACCCCCTGTCCCTCTAGCCTGAGATAAGCATCTGTCCTTCTCCTTGAAGGGTGAGGGGGACAAAAGAGAAACCCTCACCCCCAAAGCCTGAAAACCTCCAGTTCTCCCCTACATCCTCTCTAAGAGCTAAAAGCTCTTTCATTTCTCCCTGAATGCATAACTAATAAGTGCTTTGTTGAAGGCAATATTCCACTGCTGCAGAATTAAAGCAGTGGACTCCATGCTGTATATCACCCCAGCTGCTCCTACAAGCAGGAGATCAATAGTCCGGCAATAGACATTTCATAATTAACAGAAGATGGAAGAGAGGCAAGGCGAGCACCCTGGCAGATGGTCCTGCATTTTCCCTAGCTTTGTGGTTCCCAAGGCTTTGGGGGATTTGCCAGAGCAATAAGTCATGGTTGGAGCTGTCCCAAAATGCTGGCTAGGAAGGGACTTCAGCAAAGTCACATGGTCTGCCCCCTGGCTTGAGGCTGGCTGGGGAAAAGTACAGTCTTTTTAGACCTGCTGAAGTGCCTTTAAAGGCTCCTCTAGTGCCTTTCTGTATAATCCAAAGCTGACCACAGTGAACACCCATTCCTATACCTATTCTCTTTCCAGTAGCCACATCTCCATTTTTTAGTTAAACACCCAGATATTTCCTCTGGGAAAATCTCTACCATGGGAATGTTTGCTTCAGCAGAGTGAATTTGACCTCATCTTAAAATGGAGGCATAGTTAGTGAAAAAGAGATATGACCACTAAGAGCATCCCATTCATCTCAAGGCCATGGTGATTGGGTGCACATGTGACCCAAAGTCAGCCAATCAGGGTCAATTCTGAGACTTTTGCTGGGGCTGCTGCTCTCTTCACAGGGTAGTTAAAAGTTCAGCTGCAGGCAAGGGCTGTCTTGTCATCATGAGGAAAGAAAAAGGCCAGAACACCAGGAAACAGGAAACAAAAGAGAAGTGGATAGAAAGAGATTGACCAAGTCCTGGGGAAGCTGTTGGACCTTAGAATCCAGCTAGGTGGGAACCCAGGTTAGACTCTGATTTATGAGACCCATACATTCAACTTCTACATAAACTACATTTGAGTGGCATTTCCATCTCTTGTCAAATAGTCTGGGCAAATCCATTAGTTTTTCTTGGTCCATTTCTCCAATAATGAGTTACTTCCCATGGGCAAGAAGTGCAGATGTTGTAGTTAAATCCACAGTCCAACTCTCGCTCAACTATAGACTAGCTATGTGATCTTAGGCAAATGCCTTCACGTCCTGAAACTCAGTTTCTTTACCTGTAAAATGGGCATGTTGCCACTTTCAAAGGGTTTCTGTGAGGATGAAATGAGACAGCACCTAGTTCTTAGGAAGCGTAAAATACAGTTAGTTCCCCCTCACACTTGAAGTCTCGTACTGACATGACAGAGAATCTGTCATTGCACAGACTCTGCCACCATCAATGCCATCATTTACAGAAATCAACCAAATCTACTAGAATGCTCTGATGTCTAGCAAAGGAGATGTGTGGCAGCACCACCTGGACCCAAAATGAGAAGCAAACGTTCAAAAATTCATAAAACTTCATCGAGGTTACAGGGCTCTTTGCTGTTGGTTCTTTACTGTTTTCTACTTCAAGTAAAGAATTAGCAGAAAGGAAGAATGATGCTTTGGAGATTAAAAGAGTCATTTATTGCACATCCAAATGACACTGTGGACTTTATTTGTATGGTCTTATTTAATTTTCACAGGAGGAAGCTGAAGTTCAGAGAGGTGTAGTTACTGGCCCAAGATCACATATTGCTATGGGTGTGTTGCGATCTCCTCCAAAGCCTCATGCGGTCTTAGGTGGGGCTTTTTCAGAAGTGGCTGAATCAAGAGTAGGTGATTGAATTCTGGTGAAATGCTAGGCCCAAGGACACTAGGATTAAGGATGTGAGTGCAGCTCACCCTAATTAGTCTGAATAAGATAAAAGGGGCAGAAAGACACTGTTAAGGTCCCTTGCTCCTTTTGCTACCTTCTGGCTACCATAAACTGTTTCTCCTCTACAAGTCCTGTCTGCCATGTCACCCTGCCTTAGAGCCTGCTGATTATGGACTGAAACTTCTACAAACTGTGAGCTACATAAACCTTCCCCTTTAACTTTGGATGTAGGGTATTTTGTCTCAACAATGAGACAAAAGTAACTAAGACACACACTGACAAGCCTGAGTCCAGAGACTGTGTCCGTCAGGGACTGACTCACTGAGCTGTGTTGATATCCAGTAATAATACCTGGGCCTTAGAAGAGCACTGCATATCAGGCACTAAGCAGAGCTCTGTACATGCCTTTCCCTTGGACCCTCTTTCTAGCCTTTGAGAAAGCCTTGTTTCCTATTATACAGATGAAAAGCAGCAGTTGTTGTCAGTCACCAAGTACATTTAAAGAGAGAAACAAAGATCTTACTCTTCATTCTATTGCAAATTGCAAATCTTATGTTACAAACACACACACACACACACACACACACACACACACACACACCACAATTTTATTTTTTTTGTAGTAATAGAGATGGAACCCAGGGTCTCACGCATGCTCAGCACATGCTCTACCACTGAGCCACCACCCCAGTCAATAAACAACATTTTAAACATAGCAAAGAATATGCATTTTTAAAGCACTATGCATATATCCTTTTACCCATTGCTCCAAGGTATCCTGGGGAAAGCATACTGATGTCCCCAAACTGGAAGCAATTTGAGGATCTATTGATGCAGTCTTGATTTTTAAAATATGGTGCATCCTTATGTAAGAAGCAATGAATGGAATAGAACTACTTGTGTTCACTATAAAAATATATTTAAATATATTGTTAAATGAAGCAAGATGAAAAACAACAAATAGAATAAGACCCCCAAATCAAAACCCCTTCATACCCATCTCCTCATCCCTCTCAACTTCACCCCTGCACCATATCTGGGAGCCTTAGCCCACTCAATCTGTCCACGTTCCCTGCTGGAAATACCCACAGTCTCCACCTTCTTCATGGAGCTCCTACTTAGTCTTCAAGACCTCACTTCCATGGCAAAGTCTCTCCCCCTGTGTGAGGATGGATTCCCTAAGAAAAAGAAGCTGGAAGTCCAGTGCCCAGGTCTTTCCTGGTGTGGTGGACATGGGTAGGATGACCAGTGGTGTGATGGGTGGGGAATGAACCACTCCCAGTGGGGGCAAGACCACTAACACATATGCAACCCACAGAATACGCGCAACACTGTCCAACAGAAAAAGTACACAATGGACACAATGCAAGCATACACAGCACAAAATATGCAATGTACACACACACCACATACACAACAGCCATAGCACACACACCCCAACCTTGAGTCCTTTCCTCTGTTGTCTGGCCTTGACCCCATGGATTCCCATGAGCAGAGTGGAAAGAACAGAAGTGATGTTTCTGGGGCAGCTGCTTGGATCTGAGTTCTGGGATGGGAATTGACTTAGATGTGTTTTCTCTGAGTCTTTAAATTTGCCCTTTTATCGTCCCATTTTATATATAAGAATACTGAGGCTTCAGGAGAGGAAAATGATTGTTCAAAAGTAACCGGCTGTTTGGTGATGGCTTTAGGAGACAATCCCAGGTGGGAATGTGCCTGGATCAGAGAAGCCAACCTGTCCGCACCACACCATACCTCACAGGGTGCACCAGATGATGTTTGGACTTTGGCTGCAGCAGGGCTCTTCCATCTGATCTACAATGTGTCGCTCAGGCCGAGCCAGTAAACAAGGACTGGCCACCGGCATGCTGACCCGGGCTGCACTTGAAAGGGATGCTCTTTTGTGGGCTCAGAAGACTGTGGGCTGTTCGCAGAGCTGTCACCCTGCGACAGTATTGACAGACCCAGTGCCCCTCCTCGTGAAACCCCAATGTGCACACTTGGGGAAAACAAGCCCGTCCTCTCTCGCTGGGAGAGTAAGTGTAAGGCATTAGGAGACTCTGATTAAACAAACAGATGTTTTTAGTCGGCAATAGAAATGTCAACATGATCCTAATTAATGAACGTGTTAATGGCTGCTCTCTGTTTGAAGACAGTAGTCACTGCCTTCTAGATCTATCCACGGTGACTCATAGGGCACACACCTCGCGCACACATGGACCCTCGGGGAACAGGGGGAATACTTGGAGCACAGGGGGTTGGGGCCACAGGTGTGAGACATATTCACAACATATAGCCACACTACAGTGCACCACAACTGAACACAACCAACACAATACTTACATCAACCACACTGCCCCCACAAAAACACACAAGGAATGCAGCACACTATCACTCACATAACATGGAAGCAGGATACATACACAGCATCTCTTTCCATTTGCATGAAATCATACTACACTCAACACATATACAACCAACACAATACACACAACACCATGCAACAGAAAAAGCACACAGTGGACACACAGTGCATGCATATACAACACACAATATTCAACACACACACACACACACCACAGGCACAGCAACCATAAAACATGCACATATCCATACCACATACGTAATTCCAGTGTAAAGACCATGGTTCCCAAGGCACAACTACATACATTCTTGTAGAGTTTTGGTGTCAGTGCAGTAATGCTCATTGTGTGTCCCACCATGCACCAGGCACTACACTGACCATGAAGTCACAGGGATGAAGAAGGGGATCTGCTCTCAAGATATCCTGAGCTCACAGGGAAACTGCAGCTGAGAAGCTCACTCCACCTTGAACAGGCTTGTGTTTCCACATGATTAAAGGAAATCATGCATGAGAAGGAGTTTGCTATGTGGGAAAAGTACTGCACAATATTAAAGAGCATGCTGTTACCACTGAATGACATTTCTTATGAAGATATCAAGTAAAACAACGCCATGACTTATGCTATATTTATCCTTAACATCTGATTTTTATTTATCTCAGAGACTCTGGAGAGTGTGCAGTTGAGCACATCTTCCTTTTTTCCCTTGGCTGCTAGGAAGCTCAAAACTAAACTTTTGATCCACACATGCATAGAGGGTTGGTTTTCATCATACAAATTCCTGAGTGTTATGACTGACCCCATTTTATATTTATACATGTACTTTTCTACTTTTCTTTCATTCCATTTAAACACTATAACTGTAAGTGACTTTATATTTGTCTACAATAATACAGGGATAGAAGGAAAGATAGATTTTAGTTTGATAGATGTATTAGGACAGTTTAGCTTATATAAAAACCTTCAAATCTCAGTGGCTCAACAAACAGATTTATTTCTTGCTCATGATACAGTCAAATGTGGTTTGGAATGAGGTGGGGTATTGCCACACATAGCCATTCAGGGGCCCACAGTTCCTTCTGTCTAGTGATTCCAGCATCCCTCAGGGCCTTGACTTCCTCATAAAGAATCCACAAAGACAGAATATGAAGGATTGTTCAAAAGGTGCAGTGGCCAGGCCTAAAAGTGGCTGACATTTCTACTACCATCTCATTGGCCAGATTTAGTCATGTGACCCCACCCCAACGCAGAGGAGGCTGGGAAATGTAGTCTTCCTGTGTGCCTGGGAAGGAAATGAAAGGGTTGGTGAATCCAAGGCATTATCTCAGCCACAACAGATACATGTAAGTGCAATGGGTTCCCAATGAAATAATCTGTAGTTCAACTGATATTTACTGAGAACTTTTGAAACTCAAGGCTGTGTGTTAGACGCTTTGAAATAGAGTATTATGGATAAAGTGAACGCCACTCCTGGACTTTCTACTTTGTACAGAGAAAACATACTAATCAAAAACTAAGTGAAATGTGAAATGAAGGCATCTCTGAGATGTGAGGCTCTGCATAATTTCCATTTTTGTTGTGCTTTGCTGTGGTTCTAAATGTTCTTCAATGAAGGAACAGACATACATACATTTATTTATTTACATATTTGTTTATTTAGCAGAACTGGGGATTGAACCCAGGGTCTTTGTGCTGAGCTACATCCAGCCCTTTCTTCCTTTTTGTTTTGAAATAGGGTTTTGCTAATTTTCCTAGGCTGAGCTGGAATTTGTGATCCTCCTGCCTCAGCCTTTCAGAGTGCTGGCATTATAGGTAGACGCCACTACGCCCACTTCTACAACATTAATTGAAATGTGACAGGCATCTCTGAGAGGACACAGGATGTAAATACCCAGCTCATAGACAAAGGCAATGCTGGTGAAACCTTGTCAGTCCCAAGGCAGAATGTTGCCACCACCCCTGGGGTCCTCCCAGACCCTCTCTGTCTCTGTCTCCTTGGTAGAGGTTAGAACTAGCCTGGTATCCTGTTGCACACAGGTGTCCAGAGATCTAGGGCTCTCTCCGTCTAGTGCCCTTCAAAGTACAGTCAGCCCTGGAATCTGTATGGGGTTGGTTCCAGGACCCTGTGGGTAGCAAAATCCTAGGTTGCTCCAGCTCCATATAGAAAATGGTCCAGTATTTGCATAGAACCTACTCACATCACTCCATGACCTCAAATCATCTCTAGATGGTTTATAACACCTAATGCAATGTAATGCTATGCAAACAGCCATTCTACTGTGTTGTTTGGGGAAAATGACAAGAGAAGAAGTCTATACCTGATCAGTACAGTCACAGTATTTCCCCAAATACTTTCCATTGGCAGAATCCACAGGTGCAGAATGCATGAACGTGGAAGGCTAAATGTACAAGGAAACCCTTTGTTGATCATGCTCTAAAGGCGTGGCTGAACTTTATCCTGGTGCACAGTAGGTGAACCCAGGGCCATGTCCAGGGGCGGGAGCAGTGGGCTCCTATGGGCAAGAAAGGGAAGATGCCAGAGAGGAGTGCATCTCTGAGCTGCTCCGTGAGAGCACACCAGCTGTGACTGTGCAGAGCGAGAGGCAGATGGCCACGTAGACCCATCTGCGCAAGTTAACAAAGGTGAGAAACGCCAGAGCCTTTGTGGAGGCCAGTGAAGGAGAGGGTCCTTCTGGCCAAAGCCTAGGGTGCAAGATGGCAGTGGTGGGCATCAAGGCTTGACCCGAATGAGTCTTGAATGTCAGGCTCAAAAATGACGTGTTTGACAATATTTTAATCGTCCAATATATATTAGGTGCTCAAAACAATGCTGAGTGATAGGCTTGCCATTATTTTACCAGTTTCTGTAGCAATGTCTGTGGCCAGGTTCTATGGGGATGCACACTTTTCAGGGTGGACACGGGCTCAGAAAGCCTTAGTGAGAGGTCACCCAGACACAGATGGCACTGTCAGAGGTTGGGGTGGTGCACTTCCTCAGTGCTACCCTCCGGGACCTCCAAAACAAAGTCTCTCTTCTGTGCTGTGGCTACTTCTGTGGTGGCAGGGTCACCAGCACAACAACTCAGTGCCCAGTCTTGCATATGCATTTGATCTTGAAGCCTCATTTTACTCACCTGTAAAATGGAGCAAGTAATGCTTCCACTTTGGGGCTATTGAAAGAGCTAGGTAAGATGCAGCCTGTGCTTCACTGAGCCAAATATCTAGCATACAGAAGGGGCTATGTAAATAGTAGCCATAGTTATGGTGGTTGTTGCTGTTGTTGCTGTTGTTTCTGTTAAAGGGAAGAGGGAGTCAGGAGCAGGCTGCTCTACCAGACAAGTGATTTGGGAATGCACTAGCAGAGGCCATGGAAAGGGACAGCTGTGAGGGAGATTAAGGAAATTCACGCGGAATATATGTACGTCTGGTACGTATGGCACATTTGGCAAAGACAGAATCAAGATGGATGCATGCTTCTCCGGAAAGATGCGAACGGCATTTGGCATCCCTCTTCCTGCAAGCCAGGAGCAGTCCTGTGTGCGCGTGTGTCTGTGCGTCTCATGCAAATTCGGGTGTGAGGAGATGTCAATTGCACACAGCTTGGGAGACTGGGGAGCAGGCGGGGAACAAAGAGAGGACCAGACTCCCCTGCTGAGGAAGCCAGGTCACTGCAGGGCTCCATTCAGAGGGGCTGGAGCTTGGGATCATCTTCTCTTCTGCTTTGGACTTGAACTTGGCACTTGGCCTCAGCTGCTTTGCTTATAAAATGGGGGTAAGGTCGCCTTACTCACCTTGACTCTGTGGCAGCACTAGATATGCTTTTGAGGTTCCCATGATTCCAAGATCTATTGTCCTCCAGTATATTCAGATTGAAGAGGAAAAGCAATTCTGAAGTTCTAAGATGGGGCCTTAGCTCCTTCAAGTCCAAGAGCAATAATGAAAGGAAAGGACGATAGATGTTGGCCAAAGATATCTGATTTCTCAAAAAGACCAAATCAGAGAAGGATGAACTCCAAAGACTCCAGAGTTGGGCCATATCCCAGAGTGGACCTTTTCTTCCTATGTCATGGAAGAGAGCCACTGTCACCCTGTCCCTCCCTGAGCTCCCTGCCCGATCCCCTTTGTCCCCAGGGACTCCTCCCAGTTGCCTGTAGGCTAAGGAGGCAGCTGGGGGTAACTGTAGAAGAGCCAGTGGCAGTGCCACCTCCTGAGACCCTCTCTCTAAACAAGAAGCCTGTTTCAAATCCCTTCCTGGTTCTATAATAAATGCCCAGCGCCAAAACTCAAGAAATAGAACTTCAAGGCCCAGTGATGAAGCAGAAATAGTCCACCATCCAACATCAGCCTGGCGCCGATGGCTGGTCCTGAGGTCAGCTTGCACAGGACAGATGTCCCCTCATCTCTTGGGATCTCAATTTCCTAACCTGAAAAATGGAGCTGACAAGAGAACTGTCCTGTCGGGGTAGATGTGAGGACTCACAGCAGTAACACTCAACTGCCTGCCTCAGTGTTTGGCATGGAGTCATGGTCCTTGCCTGCCATGGAGTTTAAAGCAGGGGTATATTTTGGCTCATGGTTTCTGAGGTTTCAGTCTATAGTTGGCTGGCTCCAAGGCAGGACCATCATGGTGGAGCAAAGCTATTCTGTGGGTTGATCATCAATGAGATCAGAGCTCTAATGATCCAGTCACTTCCCCAAAGTCCAGCCTCTGTTCACTGCCCCTCCGAGGACCATGCCTTCCACATGTAAGCATTTAGGAGTGTCAGGATCCAAACCACAACACGGGAGAATACAGTCTTATCAACCTCCTTTGGCCATGCCCTCATGTTTATAGAAAGGCCTTGATTCCTTCCACCAAATGCCTCCAAAATTTGGCTTACTGATTTATGGGAAGATCAAAATAAGACATGGGAAGCTGTAAGCTGGGACACTCCTGTTTTTCTTGATACACTTGATTATGTGTCAACAGCAAATTGTGAATTACCTACTATTTATTGTGCAATTCCTCATGCCAACTCAAGGGTCCCTCTGGATGAGTCTTGAGCTCCAGGACAAAGATGCACTGGTGACTTTGTGTAGGTGTTTATCACCAGGAAAGTCTTTAGGGTTCCCCAAGAGAAAGAAGGTCCTGGACAGGGAAGGTGGAGAAAAGGAAGGTGGGGGGCCACCACCTGGTGTCACCCTGAGCAGTGGCTGGTGGGGAGGTGCTCGGTGACGTGATCTAGAGGGGACTGATCGGAAAGCCGTGGCTGGATGGACCCTCAGTGCTACTTGCTGCCCAGGACAGAGAACATGTCCTCTCAAGCCCCCAGAAGTGGCACCCCCAGAATCCACTCTTAGAACTGAGTGGAAATCAAATCTTTTGGAGAACAGTGGGGAGAGTGTGGGCAGGTACGGTTGCAGTCTTAGGTTTTCTAGTGTGGGAGTTTTGCCTGCTTGGTTTCAAATCTGAGTTCTTCCATGGAAAGAGCAAGAAGCCTAACTTCCCGGGGCCTCTTTTTAAAGATGGGAGTGGTAATAAAGCTACCCTAAAGGCCACAGAGTGAGAGATCATTGGCACAGACGGCATAACAGCTTGCACCGAGCTGTGAGGATTTGGAAAAGGCAGCCCTTCCTGGCTGAGTGATCAAAGAATGGTTTTTCCCTTCCTCCAGGTTGGTGCAGCCTTATGCCAGGATCAAGTGGGTAGCCTAAAGACTGAGTTTAGTTCTCATTCCTTGGTTTGGAGCTCTTCTGTAGTGTACACCCTTCACAACAGTACCTGGCAGCCCTACAGGTAAAGCACTCAGTATGCACTCAATGTCAGGTGGCAGGTGTGGTCACTGCCGTCATATATCATCAACTATGAGGATTGTTAGCATTAGGCAAACCTATATTCAAATCCCATTTCTACCACATTATGATGTAGATTTTGAGTGTCCTTCCAAAGCCTGGTGTATTTAGGAGATGATTGAACCCTGAGTCCTATACTCTTCCGTGAATTAGTACACTGATATGTCCATAGGGGGCTGGCTTTCTTAGGATGTGGGCCCTGGTCACAGGCTGTTCACTGAGGGGTGGCCTGGAAGGGTGTCTCCTCCTCCCTGGCTCCTCCCTTCACTGTCTGCCTGAAACTGAACCCAAATAGAGCTCTCCTTTCAGTTTTAGGTGTTATCACCACGATGAGGAAAGTGAATAAAACATACCATGTTCTGGCTGTGAGTCCTTGAAGAAGTCGCTCACCCACCCAAACCTCCACTTCCTCCCCTGTCACATGGGAAGTAATAATTTTCACCTAGTGATGAGGTTTGGTTATGCAATATCTATCTAATGCCCCTGTGGGCCACACCTGATAGGCATGGGGTGCTCAGAACGTATTAGCTTTCATCACTCTTCCCTTTCCTACCAGCACCCATGCAACCATGTGAAGGAAATGAAGAATCATCTATCAAATCATCCCAGGTACAGCCTGTTTGCAGGCAAAAATGAAACCAAAAACATCAAATGTGGAATCAGGAGACAGGGACCTGGGTCCACCTCACTTCCCAACTCACTTTGTGACCTGGACGAGTTATAGTCTCTGAGACTTGCTTTCCCTTTGGGTAGAGGAGATGAGGATTATTGCACTTGAAAACAAAAACAAAAACAGCACTGATTCCTTTTATTTTCCTCTCACAAACACCAACATAGATTGAAAAATCATTCAATTCCTTTGCCAAAAAAGCGAAAGTACCGGTTAGGCCTAAAAACTGAAAGTTACCCCCGATATCACCCAAGCATCCGGAAAAAGCAGCAGCCTTCTTGCTCAGAGGTTGGTGAGAGATATGATACAATTTTATGTAGCACTGGGGCCCTTAATTCCAAGCAAGCTTATGCATAACTACAGTGCAGGGAGCAGGTACAAACAGAGAAGCTCCAACTGAGCAAGGCCGAGGGCAGGGCCACCAGTCCCTCTCCTTCTCACCCCACGGCATTCTTCGCTGCTACTTTGAGGAGCCCCAGGGGTCTGGAGCACAGTGTCACAGCCATCGAACTCCAATCCTTTGCTGCTTAAATATTCCAAGACTCTGTGCTTTACATGCACTGTCTTGCCACTCAATTTATCCTGACCACTGTGTGTGTCAGTGTGGGGGGGGGGGGCACGCACGCTCATGTGCATGCACATTCCACAAACAAATCCTCAGAAAGGAAGCAAAAAGGAAATTCCACCAGCCATTAAGGGGAAATTACAAATGCATTTTTCTTTGCCTCCGGCACATTAATAAAAGAGATTATAAAACGGGAAATGAGTGGAAGGAGCTGGGCAGCATCACAACAATCAGAGGGGGCAGGCTGCTTCCTGTACAGTCATCTGATTTCATGCCATCTCCATGCTGAGAGAATCTGTCTGCAGCGGCTGCTGGGAAGATGTGGAGCTCATGCATTAAACATCAGGGGACCCTTGCGACATGCACCGTGGGCTGGTAGGAGGCTGGGGAGGAAGAAGCCCTGATCAGCAGGGCTGGCTGGGGGGATACTTGTGACATGCCCCAGCTTGGCCATACTTGTGGAATGGGAGCTAAAGAGCATTTAATGAGGGCTTGGGAACATGACTACAGATTGCAGGGTGAGCGATAAAGGAGCGTATAAAATGCAGAAAATGCAAAGATTACTGGAGTTTTGAACACAGGAGCGTCACCTAGGGGTCAGTGGTCATAGGGAAGGGTTACTGTATAGTAGGGTCTCTCCAGTCTGGATTCTGGAGGTGAGCATTGGTGTAGACTAGTTCTTCACTCCCATTCTTCACCCTCCACTTACCCAAGTCTTCTGCCATGGGAGTTTGCTGTCTCTCCTCCAGGGAAGATTCTGTACTTTGACTTTGAGTTTGCCCAGGTGCTGGATTTGACCACGGACCTTAGGAAACCTTGTGTGTTTCTAGTTTTTCTCATGCACCTCTGCCCCAGCCATGGGAACATGTACCAGCTGGCCTGCTTGTCCACAGAGGCCAACAGATGTGCACAGCTGAGCCAGATACACCTGCAGTTCGCTGTCCCAGTGAACTTGCAGAATAAATTTAGATGGAAAATGCATGTTGATTGTTGACACAACTGAGATTTAGTGGCTGTTTGTTATGCTGCAGCAGCTGACTGATACATTTATATATGAAGTCATTCATTTTGTTCAAGTATTTGTTCATTCAGCAAATATTTCCTGAGCACTTCTATGCCAGACATTTTGATAAGCAGCAGGGATATATTGGTTAATGAGAAATCTGTGAAAATGAGCAGAGAGTTTGGATTTATTATTTCAAGAACTGAAGATCTGCTACTACTAGGCATGCTAATAAGTGCAGCAATTACAGCAGCAAACTAATTATATAAGGATCCTGAATTCACGTGGTTCATAGACTGCAGATCAAGCAAAAAATGAAACAGAAAATTTCTAAAGAACCTAATGAATAAAGTGTTTCTTCCTTCCCTCTGTTCACTGGCCAGGGGGAAAGGCAGGAATACAAACTGGCAGGCACTGGAATCAGATACCCACAGACACCTTACAGAAAGAATCTCATCTGGCTGGAGTTGTAGGCAGGAAGAAAGGAAGGAGAACTTCAAGGCACACAGTATCTGGGCTGAGCACTAAAGGTCAAAGATCTGTAGAGAAAAAGGAGGAAGGGCCAGTTTGGAGAACCAGGCAAGTAGAGAGCCTGGAATAATATGCTACCCGAGGTCCAGTATTCTTCCTTATATTATTGGAAAATAGAGTGGAAGATGGAAAGGAAAGAAATGAATGACTTAGAGGAACCAGACCTGAAGGAGTTTCGATGCCAATCTGAGATGTGTGGACTGATCCACAGCAGGGAAACGGGGAGCCATGGAAGGTTTGAGCAAGAGAGAATAGAATTAGGTTGCCACTTGGGAATTTTAAAAAGATGGATGGGCAGAGGTGAGACCAAAGGTAAGGAGGCTAAGAGGAGCCTGTGTAAGCCCAAGAAAGGTGGGGTGCACTACACTGAGGCAGGTGGAGATGAGACACGGCCCCACGTGTGGAACTGTGAAGTCTGAGAATTGTACAGCTGGAGGAGTTCTGGGGCTATGCAGTTCCATCCACTCCTTTTTGCAGTACTTGGATGCTAGAGCGAATGACACGTCCCCAGGTCTCACCACAGGTGAGCGTGGAGCTCAGGACGGGGACAGAGGTCACTGGTGTTCCTGAGCCTAAGCTGAAGCTCACTGCACAACCCCACACTCTTTCCTGATTCCCATAGTTCCATACACTAATTACAATAATAATCACTCTATTGTCTAATGACTGGGCTTATGCTCAGTACACTCAGTGTAAATCTTCCCCGAATCCTCCCAGCATCCTAAAGAGTTAGGACTCCCCATTCTGCAGATGAGAAGCCTGAGGCTCAGGCGGTGATGAAACTTGAAGCTGAGCCCAGGACATTCGCTGGGGACAGCAGTGGCCATTCCTTCAAGGAATCACAACAAGGGCTGAAGGAAGCAAGGGACTCATGGACGGGGCCTGCCCCTGGTGTGCAGGAAGGACTCAGCAAATGAAGGTGACCGTGACAACGATGACAGAGCCAAAGATCAGGAGGGGATGGAAAGATCTCCACCTTGGCCTCCACTCCACCCTGGGACTCTTCGCAAGTTGCTGAGCCTTTTGGGCCTCAGTTTCCCCTCATCTGTGTACCCTTGGCCAGCAACATCATCCATCCCGTGTGGCCCTGTCACAAATGCACACTGATTCACGCTGAGGCTCCCCAGGACAGGGACTGAGCAATCTATGTTTAGCAAGCCCCCCTGGTAAGCCTAAAGTGCATTCATGTTTGAGAGCCTGTGGTCTACATGGATTATTCCATAATTTTTAGTTTTGTCCGTGCCTGTCTGGGTCCCCCACTCGAGGCAGATCCTGGTGTGAAGGAGAAGCCCTCTGCCCCTCCCCCTATGTCAATTTCTCCTGCTAACCAGCGCTGGGTGCTCCCCGCCCCCCGGCCTCCCACTCTCCCTCCTTCTCACCCTCCATTCCTGTTTACATGCTATCCGTAAAGTATGGATTTGTTGTGGCTTCGCGGAAACCTGATCTATTTCTTCTTTCCCTAGTTCTTTTTTTAAAGTAGCTTTGAGCCTGTAATTCAGTTAATTATTTCCCAGAGCACTGGCTTGGTGGCTAAGGCACAGCACGAGGCAGAGGAACGGAGACCGGTCCTCGGAAGCCTCTTTCCAGAAAATCTAATTTCATCATTGAGAAATCTTCTGTCTTAAGCAGCCTCCGCCACCGCCATAAATTTACATATTCTATATGCCGCCGGAACAGAGTGGGCCCCATTTGCATAATGCTGCTGGAGGGGCTTGCTCTCCTCTTGAACCTGAATGCAGCAGGAGCAGGGAAGCAATTATTAAGCTGTAGACATTGGCAGGGAGTGAGGCCTCAGATGGATTTCAACTCCAAACCTCATCCACCACCCTGGATGCTCATTATCCCAGGCCTGGATCCCAGGCTGCAGTGAATCTGAGGGCTAGGGAATCAGAAAGTTGCAAGTCACCACTGTAGCAGGCCCAGGCTGAATGGCAGTGAGCAGCTGTGGTTTCCCAGTGTCACTGGTTGGAGGAATCCTCTCCCTTCTTTTCTTGGATGGTTTTGTCTCGTGGTCTTTTCTCACACATCCCTGCCTCTTTCCCTTTCACCTCCACAACGCTTGGAGCCAAATCAACAAGGGCCCGCCCATCTCCTTGCCCACAGCCTATGGCAGGCTTCTGCAGAGTGCTCCTTTAACAGGAAGTGGTGTTTAACAAAGTCCCAGTTGGACATTGGCAAGTGGAAACAGGAATTCTCTCATGCCAAAGTGGTCCTGATTGAACTGTCTCCTTCTCCACCTATACCCATCTGGGCTGAGAAGTTGAGATCCCTCCTGCTGGGATGATCTCGGATGCTAAATCTCAGGGTCTTGACATGGGGTTGTTCAGAGTTCCAGGATCCACAGGTCACTCTCTGCAGGTTCTGGGTCTTCCAGATCCACGGGCCTGGCTTCCACGTAGCTCCATGGCCTACCAATCCCAGCCTCAGTCATCCACAGGCATAGATGGCCACTTCTGGCCCTGTAGGACACTGTCTTGGTTTTGCTCCAGCGTTGGTTTCATAGCCTCCTACAAGCTTCATGATGCACAGAGGACATGATCTGATAGCCTTCTAGAGACACTCAGAACCCAGATCACCTTGACAGTTTCAAACCAGGTGAATTCAGGACCCACCCAGCCAGCAGCCCACCTGTCCACTCAGAGAAAGACCACCAGCACCTTGCTAAGTGACACAGCAAACATGCTAAGCACACTTGACATTTACTGACAGAATAAAACATCTTCATGCCAGCCACGGACAGCTGCTGGAGCAGTGCCAGGGCTTTATCTCTTACATTCAACAACAAATTGTTTTTTGTTCAACTTTAATTTTTTCAAACAAACACCTTTCAATTCTGAGGAAGTGAAAATACATGGAAAAACACCAGTTTCGCTTCTGACAGTTGTGATGCTCAAAATTGGTGGAGTTCATCGGCTCAGAGATGACCTGTGACGCTCGGAACTCACTCCGTGCCAACATTTGGACAATGAGCCACTTATTAGAAATTTGAAACAGCAAGTCCTTTGCTAAGGAAAAAAATATATCTGTCTACTTCTAAAGGAGGGGGCCTCTCCTCAAAAGACCTCAATGTTTCATCCGTCCTCAGCACCAACTGTAACGGGCAGTCGCTTTACAAGGATATGGAGGAAAGTCACATTTTCCATAAGACTGGCCCAGCATTGAATTACATCTCCAAGAAAAGGCAATTTGTCCTGACTGGCCAAGCTCAGGGCTCTGAGAGCACAAAATGAAACTTTTCCAAAGGAATTCCTTTTGCTGGAAAACTGAGACCAGTAGTTCCTTGCAACAGGTGGAGTTCAGTGTCATATGTCAGAGTCTAGAGGTGGATGTGCACCCTCCAGCAAGTCCTGATTTCTCTAAGCCTCCATTTCCTGATCTGCAGTGTGAGGATGATAATAGGACCTGCTTCACTGCTCTCATTGGGGGAATTTGATGAGGTGATGCATAGCAGTTGAATAAGCAGCCTACCCAAGGTCACGGTAAGGAAATGATTCAGGCAGGATTTGAACTTAGGTATGTGTTTGTTCAGACATCAGATCACATATTGTCAGCCACCACAACACAGGTAAACTGATGACTGATGCGTTTAGACATCCAGGGTCTACCACTTGGCTCACAGGGCTGAGCTGCTCAAAAGAGGCTGGGATGGGAGAGCTTCAAAGAGAGATACTTGCCAGGCATGGTGACACACACTGATACTTCAGCACTGGCAGTCTGAGGCTGGAGGATCATAAGTTCAAGCTCAGCCTGAGTACATAGTGACTTAGCAAGACCTTGCCTCAAAAACAAAAATTAAGAAATTAAAATTAACAAGGACTGTTTGATCCCCAGTACCAAAACAAAAATTTAAAGGACTGACATTGTAGCTCAATATGATGGTCCTAGGCTCAGTCCTCTGTACTGCAATAAATCAATAATAGATCGGTAAATAAATTTAAAAATAGAAATATTCAAAGAAATGTGGGGTTTACTAAATTGATCATCATGTCCAGAAATGTAGGTCAGTAGCTCTCACAAAGAGCCACATTTTCTTCCATTTTATGAAGAAGGCTCCTTTGACTCACCAGGGAGGTGGCCTTTGACAAAGCAGATTACAGGTGAAACATTAGCAGCTCAAGGACAAGAACGAAGAGTTTCAATCCCAAAGCCTCTGGCCGAAGTGGAGCCCTTCAGGCGAGCCCACTCAACATGCCGCTGCCGCAGACCCATAATGCTGAGTGGGTCCATCATGTGGCCGTCCTCCCTGTAGCCTCAGGGCGGGACCTGGTGACGTATCAAGGGTGACCAGGCAAGGCACTGGCCCCAGAAACAGCATACAGGAAGTGAAGAAGAAGAGAGGGAGAGGGAGAGAGAAGATTGCACAGTGTGAGATCACAAAGGCCCACCTATTAACTATCAGCGCTACAGCTGCTTGTTTGGCAGTGTCTCCTAACCCTGAAGACATCCTAATGTCTCCACCCAGGGATCCCATACACCCAACAAACAGGGCAGCATCTGTGTCCCGAAGAACACACGCAGGAATATTCATGGCAGCACTCTTTCCAACCCCTAACACTGGGACTACCTAAGCAACCAGCAACACTTCAGTGGATAAATGATGCCACAACCCCAGAAAAGCACGATACTGAACAGTTAGAAATTCCAGCCAGCAGCCAAATCCAACCACTTCCTGTTTTGTAAATAAAGTTTTATTGGCACACAGCTGAGTCCATTCATTCACCTGTCCTCTGAGGCCTTTTTGTGCCACCATAGCAGAGTCAAGTCGTCCCAACAGAGACAGAAAAACTCACAGATGTTTATAGCCGCACAATTCATTATAGCTAAATCCTGGAAGCAACCTGTATACCTATCAACAGGCAAATGAACAAAGAAAATGTGGTATCTATACATAATGGAATACTACTCACCTCTAAAGAAGGATAAATTCATTTGAGACATTTGTTGGAAAATGGATGCACCTAGAAAATATAATGTTGTGTGAAATAAATCAGACACACAAGCTGAAATACTGTATAGTATCTCTCATTTAAGTAAGCCAAAGTACAAACAAAGAGCACAATAAAGATGGATAGAAGGGGATAAGAGGACAGATCCCTAGCAAATAGCAAGGTCAAGGAGACCAAGGGCAAGAGGAGGTGGGAGAGGGGAAGTAAGTAGAATTAAGACACACCAAGTACAGGAACCTAATAACCTCAGTGAATGTAAACACTGTATGTCATGAACATGGGCTAAAATGAATGGTACAAAACAAGAATGGGAAAAGGAGAAGGTTTTTGAGGAAGGAGGGACATGGCTGGGAAGGGGATTAAAAACCTAACTGTGTTATGTGGCTGTGTGTACTCGCAGAAATGAATGTAAACAGCAGGTACTGCAAACATACAGGTACTAATAAAAAAGTTAAAAATAATTTTTAAAAACCCACAGAGCCCTAAATATCTACTCTCTGGCCTTTCCCAGAATAAATTCACCTACTTCTGCTATATAAAAATGAAAATAAACAGTGTCCAACTACCCTTTGAAATGGATGTGATTTTCACAAACACAATATTGAGCGGAAAAAGACAACACCAGCGAGCACCTGCTGTGAAAGTGTGTCTGTGTACAGTGGGCACAGTGGGCACACTGGGCAGCGCTGGCCAACACCGCTAGAAGGCAGAGTCAGGCCCACCCAGAGCCCGGCGGCCGAGGGGATGGAGGAGCTCACGGGCACCGCCGGCCCATCCAGCTCTTGATGGGGGTCCCCTGGGCGCCCGTGGTGTGCAGACTAGTCTATACACACTTGACGATGTGCGCACTTCCTCACGTGCGTGTTGTTCGTCCACAAAAATTTAAAAGTAAACAAAAAAGGAAAGAGTGGGTGTATATGGTGATGCCAAGGATTTTCTCGATGTATTTCCTGGACAGAAAGCTCAAATAGCAGATTGTCAAGTGAGAAAACAGATAACTTTGACTTTTACACATGAGCACACATTTATCCATTCACTCTGCAAATGTTTATTGATCACGCACCACGCGCCAGGTGCTGGGGAATCGGTAGCAGATGAGGGAGAGGCCGCCGCTGCCTTCTGGTGTATCCTCACACTCGTGTGTGCCCCGAAGTCTTGCACTTGTGCCCACCCACACTCGCCACACTCGCCAGCACAGACTTGCACACCTGGAACCTGCACATGCAGATGGGGCCACTCTAGGGCAAGTGCTCTTTTGAGATTTCCACTCTCTCCCCTCTACAGTAATCACTAGCTCCTTGCTTCCGCGGACTTGGGACTGATGGATGAAACTGTTTCCCCAATACTGAAGTGCGATAGCTCAGGCCAGCTGTTCTCCCCAGATCCCACCCGGCATCTGAGACACAAGGGCTTCAGACAAGGATATACCAGGGGCATGGTAGGTAGGTGACCCTGAACCTGAGGATGCTCTTGGGTGTTCCATGCACCTGCTGGGCCTCCTGCCCTCCACTTGGCTACCTGCCATCCAGGTTTTGGTCACCAGAGTGTCTCACTTGGGGAAGAGTGAAGCACACTGCTAGCTACATAATCATCTGTGCTCTGTCCCCACTGGGCTGTCAACTTCTGGCGACATGAATTAGGCTTTATATGACTCTGTGTCTCTTGCAGTGCCGAGAAACGCTAGCACAGAGTAGGTCCTCAAAAGCCAAGTTGAAAAAGTATTCGCCTGCATAGGCCACCAGGTATCAGCGCCTGCACTGCCATTTGTAAACACTGACGTAAGCCTGCTGGCCCGTCAGAACCTAGACATGTGGGAGAGCCATGGAGCTCTGGGGAGTTTAACTGAGGAAGGGCCATTGAGCACATACTTGTGCTGTGCTCATTAACATGACAAAGATGGAGCCAGCAAAAACAAAAAAAAGTGTGAAGGTAGAACTTGGAGCATTGGTGGTGACACAAAATTCAAGCATGGCAGACTGGGAGAGCTGGGGTCAGAGCCCACGTCCTGAGTGCTGGGAAGAAGGGCGTGGGTGTCCCATCACAGAGAGAAGCCCGCCCTTGCTCCCAGGGCCACCTTATGGCTAAGGGCCCGTGTGGAAAAGGGAAGCTGACCCTTCTTCAGCAGCCTCACTGCTTAGATCAGAGCCAGCTCCTTGCCGTGGAAAGAATCACTGCATGATCTGCCCTGCACACCTCCCCGACTGCAGCCTCTACCACTCACTTCCAGGCTCCTCGCTATACCTCCAACACCCCAGGCTCTTTTCCCTCTCAGGGCCTTTGCACATGCTGTTCCCTCTCCCTGAAGTCCTTTTCCCCTGTGTTCACCAGGCTAGGTCCTTCCATTCATTTGGATCTCAGCACAGATGTCACCATCTCTGAGAGACCATCCTCAGGTGTCCACTCTCAGGGAGACACCAGCTCTCTGCCTCCTCTCCATCTCCTGCCTTCTGTGACTTCTTCCATACATCATCACTACCTGAAATCATCTCCTTTATTTATTTTTCTGTTCTATGGGCCTCATGAGGGCAAGATTTACCCTTCCTGTTCATTGTTCTATCCCAGCCTCCAAGAGACTTGGCAGGTGGACAGTGAGCCCTGGGAGTATGTCGAATAAATTATGAATGAATGAATGAATGAATGAGTAAATGGGTGAATGAGAAGAACATCTACACTAGAGTTCCTCACCATGTAGCTGCCCTCTGGGGTGCCAGCTCTCTGGCCCTCCCGATTATGAATCCCCAGCAGCAGCTGCAGCCCCGGGATGCTTGGTTTCTTTTCTCGCTCTGCTTTCTGAGCCCAATGTGTGGGCCTCAGTGCAGGACTCTGGGCCTGTCCCACTCCTTTTGGAAAGGGGACCTGCGGACCGTTTGGGTGGGGACGTGTAGGGTGAAGGGCACCTTGCTTCCAACCTCAGCTCTCCCTTCCTTTGTTGTGTGAGCCTCACCTCATCACCTACCTGTCCAGTCCTTGATTCTGCTTGTCTTCAAAATGAGAAAGCGCTCAGTGATAGCCTCAATCCCTGATATGTTAGGATTCTCCAAGTTTGGTTCCTTCATGAACAGACTCCACTTTTTCAATGGCTGAGAGTCAAGCAACCCTGAGTCTTCCCATTTCTCTTTCTTCCACGCACTATCCATCCTATAATTGCCAAACTGCATCTGTTCACTTATTCGCGCTCAGCAATCCCTCCGTCCAGCATCAGGATACCCAGCCATCAGGTACTGTGGGGACTCTGCAGATGCACCTGGCATGTCCTTGGCCACAGTCACTGCTAAATACACGCCAGTCTCTCCCTCTTCTCTGCTTGTCCCATTTTGGCCTCCCAAGGACTCTGGGGAGCAAACTCTATCAAACCCATTGTGTAGGTGAAACAACTGAGCCCCAGCACAGGAAAGGACTTGTCCAGGATCACACAGCTAGTACATAATGAGGCAGGAGTTGCACTGGGACATATCTGGCCCCAAGTTTTTCATCTTCCCCTTGGAGAGGCCCTGGAGGTGCCTTTGGCCACTCTAATCCTCCTCAAAGGCAGAAGCAGTTAAGGAAAGGACAGTGACTGATCACAATGATGAACTGTAGAGCTTATGGCGCAGGAGGGTTCACAAATGCTATCTAATTAACAGGGCATCATCCTTGGTCCTAGTACCACAATCGCCTCAAAAATCAAAGAGACAGACCGCGACCCAGGTCGTACATGAAGAAAGCGGCTGCGCATCAAATACATTTACTGTGCTAAGCAGATTCCTTTTCCTACAATGTGCTGATTTTGAGACATGGAAATACATTCAAATTAACACCCAAGCCATTCCTCTTCCAAATTCCCATTTAAGGTTGACTCCATGGCGCGTGATATTACTAACTCAGAGCTCCAGGAAGGCGTACTGATTGCCTTAGACGTGGCTTGAACTCTGCTAAAGCACAGTTTGGCACAGGGTAGAAATCAGTACCTGAGGTACAAGCTCAAAACCCCAGTGCCACATCAACAGCCCCCCAGGGCCTGGCTCCAGCCAAATCCATCCATGAACATGTGAAACAAATATTTATTGAGCACCTACTATATGTCAGACACTGGACATACAGCCTGCTGGAGACATAACAGTGAATAAAATGGATAAAAGTCCCTGCCCTTGAGGAATTTACATTCTTGTAGGAGAATAATACTAACAATAAATTATACCATACACTACATAGAGAAAATTTCCATGAAGCAAAATAAAGCAAGGTCAAAAACAGACAGGACTCTGTGGCAGGGATTGTGAGTTAAAATAGGGTTATCAGAACTGGGTACAGTGGTGCACACCTGTAATCTGTTATTTAAGAGGCAGAGGTGGGAGGGTTGTGCATTTGAGTCCAGTCTGGGTAGCTTAGAGAGATGGTGTCTTAAAATAAAAAATGAAATGAGCTGGGGTTGTAGTTCAGTAGTCCTAGAGGTCCTCTAGGTTCAATCTACAGCACAGTGGAGAAAAAGGGGAAGGCAGGAGTTGGGGAGGGAGAATGGAGAAGGGAGGAAGGGAATAAATAAGAAAGGAGGGAGGGAGGCTATTGTTCTGAAATGAAAACTTCATTCCAAAGCTACAGCCATGATCCCAGAAGAGCTAGTGGGGCTCCATCCACCCTGGAAACCGTGGAGATGCAAGAGAGGGTCAAAGTGTCCACAGATTTTGGAAGCAGGGCCCACCATACCTGTGACAGTGGAATAAAGGAGACCACACTTCTGGCTCTAGGTCCCTGAGTACCCGTGGGGGGTCAATCACTCCCCGTGGTGAATGTGGCTGCAAACAGAGTGTGGAAGACCAGTTCCGTTCCAGGGTGTTCTGGATTTGAAGAGCACAGTGGACCATCAGTGGAGTTGGCCAGAGGGCTGACCCTTCCCTATGGACACGGTGTCTCCTCTTTGTGTGGCCCTGGCCCCTGCAGTGTCTGGGTCCATGCAGAGCCTTTCCCTAAAAGCCACCCTCCCCAAGCCCACAGGAGCCATCCCTGTGAGCCCTAGCCCCTTCCCTGTACCTTTGCCAGGCCCCTCTACCTTCAGGACTTCCCAGCCTGGTGAAAGAGGAAATATGTGAGGTCAGGCAGGGCATGGGGGGAGCGCGCCCTCCTGTCTCCGCGAGTCTGTTGACCTGCCTTCCCCTGCCTCCTGGGGACCTCGGCTCTTCTTTAGAGCCACGGGCCTTTTCACATTA
Source organism: Heterocephalus glaber (assembly GCF_053883595.1). NCBI lineage: Eukaryota > Metazoa > Chordata > Mammalia > Rodentia > Bathyergidae > Heterocephalus > Heterocephalus glaber. The sequence continues at coordinate 3,512,212 of NW_028258412.1, read as the reverse complement.
CGCCTTTATCAATATGATTCCAATAAATGTTTCAGTTCCGCATATAAATTCCAGTGCCCGGCTGCCCAGCAGAGGAGACCTGCTCAATGAGGAGCCCATAAAGATGTAATAATGCAATTAAAAGGTAAGGCCTGTCACCCTCGTAAAGCTGGAGATCAATGCAGGGGGAGGTGTCTGGCTTCCCTGCAGTGTCAGAGGGATGAGACCCTGTGGACAGGCAGGCCACCGGCCTGGGAACCAGGTACTCAGACCCGGGAGAGATTCCCAGTTTGGACCTCTGTCCCCTCCCCGTGAACTGGAGGTCAAGAGACCTGCTTCATGTCTCCAGGCCTCTGAGGCTTTGAACAAGTCCCTTCAATTCTTCACACCTCACTATTGCCCCCGGCAAAATGGGTACAACACTATCTTCTCCCCCAGATGGTTGATATAGAACGACTCAGAATTTTAATGCTGGAGGGGTCCTAAATCTGAAGGCCACAGAATCAAACTCCTATGGGGCCACACAGATGGGAACCCAGGGAGACAAGAGAATGGCGGAGACTGTGGCAAAATGGACAACCAAGCCTTGCAGAGAGGAGACGGCTCTGCCCTCTCCCTCCTGCCACCTCCTGCTGCCAGGCGGGAGTGCCAGCCTGGGGTTGCCAGCTCGTGCTTTTCAAGAGAAGCAGGATTTCTGGGTTTGGATGTGATTTCAAAATTTTCACGGCTCTGCTTGAGCAAAAAGTAATCACATCTGCTGGCTGCGCACTGCCTGGGGCCTCCTATTTTCAACCCCTCCACCATGCCAGCTCTCTTCGGGGCTCATGGGGCTGTGCCATCCCTAGCCACAGCCTTCAGCTGTCTGTTTTCATGCACGCAAGTGTGCAGCAGGAGCCCAGCTGCTGAACTCTGGAATGAGGCCGCCTGAGCTCCCACCCCACTTTCCTCTGCTGGCTGTGTGATCTCAGGCCAGTCACTGAGCCTCTCTGGGCCTCAGCATCCTTGAGTAAAGCAAGCTGGGGTTCCCACTCAGAGTCTGGTGAGGGTCAGGTGAGGCCTCCCTGCAGGGCCCTTGGGACAATCACTGGAGGAGAAATTGTGTGTGGGGGTGGGAGTCTGCCCCTGAGGCTGGATTTGAAGGGACGCAGAGGGCTGCTCAGGATAGCTGAGGTACAAGGTCAAACCCAGAATGTGCTAGGGTCCCAGGATCATAGTGACAACTGCTGGTCCCTTCCCACGTGCAAGTATCTTCTCCAGAAGGAAGACCTCTAGTCGGAGACCAAGACACGCTCCCTCACTCCCTCCCCCTCCGCAGAATCATCCTCTTCAATGTCCCTGGGTCCGATCCCTTCCACCCCACTATGCCACAGGGTCTGCCTCAGTCTCTCTGCTACCTGCTCCTTCTTCCTCTCCTGGCCGCTCCATGCTATATCCACCATGGCAGCTGGAAGGAGCTCTCTAAGGACACATCTGTCTCCTCTTTGCTGAACTCTGTGGCTTTGCTCTGGCTGTTTGCCCCACCTGGAATTCCTCTCTTGGTCCCCCACCTCACCTTTTTGTGGCTAACTTCTCTCCTTCACATACAGCTGGAATCACACCTTCTCCAGGAAGCCCTCCCTGATGTCCTAATTGTGTTCAGTGCCCTCTCTGTGCCTTTATCTCTCCTAGTTCCACCAGATCCTGGAACTGATCACACTGAATTGTCGCTCTCTGTTTATATAACCACATCTCTCAGCAGCCTGCGGCCTGGAAGGGCTGGGAGCCTTTCCTATTAGTGCTTCTGCATCTCCTGTGTGAATGAATGAATAAGTGAATGAGCAAATGAATGAATTAAATGATCCAGTGCTTGTTCAAGGTGAGTCTTTATTGTCATCACCATTAAGAAGACTGCTGTGAAGTGGACGAGAAAACTCATGTCAGACTCTGGCTCCTCTGAGACCACACTCAGAGCTCAGCTGGAATTCCATGCAGGGGGTCTGGGGTTCACACCTGCAAAGAGCAAGGACTTTCAGTGACGGGGCGATCACTGCCTCTGGAGTAGTCAGCTCCACCCAGAGAAGTCCACACTGTCCTCCTCATTCCTTCCAAAGCTGCCCCTGCTGTGGTCACTGCAGAAAGAAAGAGAGAGAGAGACCATCTGTCCATGTCAGCAAGCAGAGAGGGACAGAGGGGAGTGGGTAGCCCCTCCCACTGAGCCTCCTTAATGAGGGGTCCACAGATGGACACTGGGGGCCTTTGAGCATCCTGAGCTGTGTGCAGAGCTGGGTGGTGGACACAGAGTTGACAGAGTAGATGGACTTCCTGTCCCCACAGGGGCTACACTATGGAAGGGAAAGACAGACCTTCATCAAATAGTCACACAAATATTTGCCACATATCCCTGTGAAGAGGTTGTGAAGGTGTCACAGTAGTGACAGAGTGAGAAAGGTTTCTCTGAGGTACTGAACAGGGCTGAGTGGAGTTGAGCTAGGAACAGCAGATGAAGGCAGGGTCTCCCAGGCAGAGCAGCAAGTGCAAAGGCCCTGAGGTGGGAGAAAATGTGGAAGTGGGTGGGAATAAAAGAATAGGTGTGGGAAGCTCTCAGTAGATACCCAGAGGATTTCATGAAGCCCTACCATGCTTAGAAGCCTAATGTCTGTTGGAAAGCTACGGCTTTAGGTCTACTTGTTGAGAAATGCCAGCCTCCGATGTCTTGCCAGACTTCCTGAGGCAGACCCTCTAAAGGCCCCATGAAGTCTATATTTTGTAGGAGAATTAGATTTACCTTAAAGCTTGAACCTTATTCTAGGCTTCCCTCCTACTCACCTGACCCAGCAGCTTGGCAGCTGTTCCTAGAGAACAAGAACTGAAATCATTACATGCTGGTCCTGTGTTGCTTTAAGAGGTGCTTTCCTGTGAACCTGACATGGGTCCTATTTTACAGGTGAGGAGACTGAGGTTCAGAGAGGGGCAGGAGCTGAGCCAGGCAGGGGCAGGCACACACACCCCAGTCTAACAAGCATCTGGGCCTGAAGTCCTTGCTTCTTCCCCCCTCCGTCTCCCTGCTGGGGGCCTGGGGTCCATACCATCCCCGTAAAGACTGAAAGCTGAGTGCACTGGGCACCAAGTCAACAAGTAGAGAGGGAGGGGCCAGCCTGATGGGTGCTCATGATCAGAGTACAACCCCAGCGTCATGGCCTCCTCTCCTGGGGTCTCTGTTTCTTCACCTATAAATGGTAATAAAAAATCCAATCCATCTTGACTCATAGGCCCCAGTGACATACTGTATAGAAAAGAGAGTTCTAGGGGAGAAAGAGTAGTGATTACAGCACCTGACATTTGTTAAGCCCCTATTTGCCATTTAATCTCTCAATAATTTTGAGAATGGGTAAAATAAAAAAGAAGCTCAGAGCATGTGGCAGAGGAGATATTGTGCTAGTGTCAACCCTGGGTCTCAAGTGATCCCGTACAATTGTGCTCCATCTCCAGGAATGGAGCCCTCCCCATAAAGACAAGCCCAGGCCTGCCCAATGCAGGACAGGCAGTGTGACTTGCCCAAGGCCACCCCATCATAGTTGGTGGAGCTCACCTGAGAGCCCGGGACTGTCTGGTTCCAGAACTCAAGCTTGCAACCCTCTGTTGACACCCAGCTACAAAGCTTTATCCACAGATGTTATCTTCTGTGGACCTTCTGGGGCCCAGGTGTTTTCCTGAAGTTTTGACTAAGATGGGAGGAATTTCAGCACAGGGCAGGCATGAGCCAGATCACTGGTCCCAGAGAACTTCTCGTCACTCAGAGAATTGGTAAGAGTTTGCCTGAAAAGAATGTCAAGTAGAGTCTTCCCCATCTTACTTGGGACACAGGTGCCTGAGCAAGGAAAGGGACTGTCTAAGCCCCCAGAAGGACTTTACTGATGAAGATGGCGCCAGAACTCAAATGTCCCACCTCTTGATTTTGTGTGCAAAATACTACCTCATAAGATGCCCAAGGAATGAAAGTAGAAAGTGGGAGTGAGACTCACTGGGAAAAAGGAAAGATGAGCCAAAATTTACCTGCAGACAGGAGAGGGTCTGGGGAAGCCAGATGGATAGGGCCGAGTTCTCTCTGAAATGAAGGGTTCCCATGGATGGCCTTGGACACTTTGGACTTGACGCCGGAGAACTCGAAGTTCAAGTCTTATGTGAGATGTAGCTTGAAAATCGACCCAAATTTGCCCTTTCTATGTATGCATGCCATTTGAAGTTTCTAACTGTTCCCTCCATTAGGAGCTGGTGTCTGTCCCCACTGCTTCCATTTGAATTGGCACAGGTTGTGCTTCAACAGGAGAAGGTCTGGAAGAGTAGTGTGCCTTTCCCAAGCTGCACCAGAGGCCTCATGCACTTCTGCTGCTTCTCCTGGAACTTGCCAAGCCACTGTCTCTGCTAGATCATGTGAGACACATGCCCCTAACCCTCATCATCCCAGCCCAGCAGTCAGCCAACCACCAGATGAAAACCAGACCAACCTTGATCATTTGTTTTACATAAATACACTCAAATATAGTTAGCTGAGCCCAGCCCAGATTAGAACTGCCCAACTCACCTGTCAATTTGTAAGCAATAATAAACACATAATACAGTCACTGAGCTCTGGGGATATTTGTTCCTCAGCAATAGCTAACAGATACATATTGGTTACCTTACTTCCCACACCTACCATCTTTGGAAAATCACTTTACCTCTTCAAACTTCAATTTCCCCATTTCCAAAAAGGGAGTGTGTAGTAATGATCATGATAAAGCTAACCTCCCAAAGTCTTTGTGAAAATTAAACAAGAGAATGCATTCAAGGTCAACAAGATCATTCCAAGTATTCAATGAGTGCTTAATACCTGTTGATTCCTTTCATACAGGGCTCATGCCACAGCCTTGATCTACTGGGAGATGATACAATGTGGCCTTCATTTCCAGGCACCATTTCAAACAGACCTATAATTAAATGGTGACTAGGCTAATAAGCCTTGAAACTCCAAAACCTAATTCATAGGTGCCCTGGACTCCTCTTGAACCCCCAGCCTGTGGGGCAGTCAGGCAGGGGCAGTGCCAGGGCAGGCGGCCCCAATACAGGCTGAGTTCAGCAGTGCAGTTTGCTCTGCTTGCCAGAGCTTGCATGTTTACATACATCCCATAATTACCATCTGCACAGCCAGCGGCATTTGTTGCAAATGGGCCGTTTCCATCTGTTGAAGCAATTTTCTCAGAGGAATTTGCATTGATCACTTTTTTATGCAAAGCTTTTGTATAGATCATTTTTCCCCCCAATGGTTTTTAATAGGTCTAAATATTTGCAGGGCAGGGAGGGGCCTCCGAAGGAAGGAGGCTGGGGGACTGCGGAGAGTCCTGTTGGGGCAAGAAGACAGGGAGGTTGCACTTCCTCAAGACTCCACCTGCACAGCTCCTCTGCAGCTACCCAACTGCCCCACTGTTGAGTACCCCAGCCTTGGTGATGGCATTTCAAATATTTATTGTTTGCCTTTCTACTTGAGCTGGTTGCTCATGGTTAATGGAGAGGCCTCACAATGAGGGAAAATGGGGTGTGGTAATTAGCCAAGCAACTGGTAACTCCAGCTCAGAGCTCCGTACCTGAGAGGACCAGATGGACGATTTTGCATATTTTTGACAGCTGTAATGAACAGGGCAGCTCCGTATTGATTAAATGTCTGGGAAATTAGTGCAACCCTCTGGAGCTTCATTATTTACTATTTCTGCTCAAATTCTCAGCAAAGTTTACATAAGCAGAAGTCAGCAGTAAGAGAAGAGGGGAAAGAGGAGACAGTTGAACGAGATGATAAATGCTTTATAGGGCTCCAGACCAACCGATGCAGAATGAAGGACAGACTGTGGTTTTGACATTGAGCTCCTGGAGGGTAAAACTCTTGATTGATTCATTTCTACATCCCAGTGTCCACCATGGTACCTGACACATAGTAGGTGCTCAGAAAATGATTATCTTTTGACCAAGAATTTTGCAAGAAATCTAAATTGAGGTCCTAGACTCTTGCAGAGTTTTGGGCCTCAATAGGCAGATGACAGATGATCCCATCAAACAGGTGAAGTTTTGCCCTTGGAATAGAACTTGAGGTCTTTCATAAAAATAAAAAAAATCTGTGTACAAGTAACAGCTACTCCTGCCACTCCTGTAGCCTCACTTCTATTCTTTTTTCAGTATCTCTTACATCCCTTAAATGCTGAGTGGCCAAAGAATGTTGCAAAAGTCCACCTCAAACACACCTTATTGGAGCCCATGTGGGGTTTGTCAAAGCTGCTCTGAAAATCCTCTGTCTCCAAGAATTGATAGGCCAAACAGGCTCACAAGGTGATTCTGATGTCCCAAAGTTGGAGGACCATGATGGGCTCTGGAACCCTAGGTTTGAAGCCTCATCTGGCTTATTAGTCATGTGCCCTTGCAGAGCATGATGCAGTGCCTTTTAAGCACCATGTCCCTTTCCTCATCTGTAGCTCGATAATGAGATTCACCTCTTAAAAGCTGGCTGTAGGACTCAGTGAGCTGCCATATGAAAAGTACAAGGCATGGTATACAGTAGGCATTCTGCACATGCCACTAAGGATTTCTGGTAATGGGCATATTATTTTAGGAGTTGTTTATTTGGTTTTTTTATTCATTAATTTTATTGGTATAAGACACGTAAACAAGACTCAAAACCAGACTTTCAGATGACCAGAGGCAACTCTAAGGGACAATGAAATGGAACAATCTGATACTTAATTACCTGGACTCACTGAACTGGCAACAAAAGAGAATCTGGAAAAAAATAAAATCAGAAATAATTTCTCAGATGACAACAGACATTGTGTCCATAGTGAAAGACATGATTAATAGACACTGATTTAAAAAAAAACAACAAAAAAACAGAGGCGCTGAGGAGCATTATGGAATCCCAGCATAGAAATCAAATGGAATCCATTAAACAGACACAAACAGATATACAGGAGATTTAAAATTCCATTGAAAATTTACACAGCAGAATGATGCAATGTGAGGACAGAATATCAGATATAGAAGACAGAATTGCAATTAGTGACCAGAAAAAGAAAGATTTCTTAAAAATAGGGACCATGAGAAATCGATTCAGCAGCTGCTAGATGATGCAAAGAATAACAAAAGATTGATTGGAGTCAATGAAGAAACAGGAGATAATGCAAATGACATTTTAAAAAACTGTTCACAGAAGTAATGGCAGAAAACTTCCCAGTAGGGGGAAAGAATTTGACATACAGATAAATGAGGCACATAGGATTCCAACTAGCCATGATCAAAAATAATCTACACATAGGCATATAATAGTTAAGATTCCAGAACAGAAAAACAAAATACTACAAGCAGTTAGAGAAAAGAAACAAATCACATACAAAGGAAAGCTCATCAGAGTCACAGCAAACTTCTCAACACAAGCCCTCAAGTCAAGACAAGCCTGGAATGAAGTATTTCAACCCCTAAAAGAAAACAGCGTCCAACCCAGATTGACGTGCCCTGCAAAGCTATCTTTCACAATTGATGGAGAAATAAGATACTTTCATGACAAAAGAGTTGTTTTATAGAAAGAGCAGAGTTACCCAGATTAAATAAAGTCCATGGATCTGTCCCTGGTGCTGCCATGAGTGCAGCCCGGAACTCATAACCTCTTCATTCAGTAAGACATGTTCTGTCCTTTCCACAAGGGTCTGGTCTCCCATATGTGACCTTAAGCTAGAAGACCATGTCCCAACCCCTAAATGCCTCAGGCCCTTCTCTCCAGCTCTTTTAGAGATCTCTCCTGTCTCCAATCCCACTGGTCTGGTCACCCTTCACCTAACACATTTTGGCTCTCATCCTTCATGACACCTTTGTTGTATGGAATCTCAGTGCCTTTGTATCAGAAGACAGAAAAATATCTCTGTGGATAAAATTTGAGCATTAGGAGACCCTAGTTTAGTAACTGGATGAAGAAATGGATGGATGGAGAGGTGGGTGGGTGGGAAAAAGGAAGGAAGGGAATGAGCAAGGGAATAAAGAAATGATAGATTGATGGATGGGTGAATGGATGGATAAGTAGGTAGATGGATGGATGGATGGATGAGTGGATGGATGGATAGTGATATGCAGACAGAAGAGAAGGATGGAGGGGAAAATAAATAAAAATAAAATGTAAAAGGAAGGAAAAGGAAGATAATAAGGACTAGAGAAAGAAACAAAAAGGAAAGAAAAATGGAGAGAGTAGAGATACTATAATTTCTATCGTGCTGTAAATACTCATCAAGACTAAGAGAAAATGAAGTAAATCCAGGCAATGTGTCACAGAATATTACTGTAGTTCATTTGCTTTGCCTCCAATTAGGTAAAAAGCCTATTCTATTAACAGCTACCCTTGCACATCCAGACAAAATTAACTTCTGGTACCTCATCCTGGCAGCAGGGCAATTGATTCTTCCCCATAATCTGTTTATTTCATTAGCAATACATTTATTTGGTACATGCATTTTGCCGTGCTGCAGCAGCAAAATGGCCCTGCAAGGTGTGGGGCATGGGGGAGCACTTGGAATATTAACCAAATCGCTATTACCGCCATGGCAGTGCTTAAAGATCATATGTAAATCAAATGTCAGGGGAGAAAATTGTAGCGAGGGCTGTCAGGAAACAATTTAGCAGTGGTTAAAGGCACAGCTCATGGCTGGGTGAATTGTGAACTTTGCAAATGGAAAACCAAGCTGGCTTCCACCATGGGAGCTGATGAGACTTGGAGGAAAAAGACTGGGGAGGCTGGGAAGATGCCGGATATTTGTACTCTGTGAAAATTAAAAACAAACAAATATACATTCACTTTTCAATATTCACAGCAGCTGCTATGGCGAGTTCCCACTGACACGGGATTTGGTCTGCTCAAGAATTCTAGCACCATGTCTGCCCAGTTCCTCTAGAAAGATTTAATCACGTGGAAAAAGTAGTTGTTTGCCAAAAGTAGTGTGGGATTTTTATTCCTAGGCTTCCAGAAATTGTTCCAGAAATGGTTTCTAAATTGTCAAGCAGGTATCGCTGTTCTTAGTATTATTTTAATAGCATGGGTCCCCAGAATGTGTGACCGGTGAGTCTGTTCTCGGGAACTGATCCTTGTCAGTGGTTCTGATCCTGGGTGCCCATGCTTATACGTGTGCCCGTGTGTGTACCTGCACGCCTGTGTAATGATCGGCAGGGCACTTTGCAGTCAGGCGGGGCACAGTCACCACACTGGGTGCTACAAACAGGAAGGGATTTAATACAGGGAGTCAGAAGGAGCCAAAAGTGTTGAGAAGACATAGAAAGCAAAGCTCAGAGAAGCTTCACGGAGATCCATAAGCACAGAATTCATGGCGAATGTTGGCTGGCCCTTCTGGAAGCAGACTATTCCCAGGAGATGCCAGAATGCAGAATGCTTGCTTTCTTCCTGTCCAAACCGTGGGCCTATCCTCGTTTTCTGGGATGGTGAAATTTCTCCACCTTTCAGGCCCATTGAAGGGCTTCTTCTCCCAGACAACCTCTCTTTCTGCAAAACACATTGCATGAAAAGCAATAGGACCCTGGGCAAGTCACCTCACCTCTCTGGGCCTTCGTTTCTCCCTTAAGAGTTCCTGGTCACAACAGATATCACAAGAATGAAGTCACATTGCATGTGTAAGACATCCAGGTCCAAAGTACACAGTAGGTGCCAGGTCATTTCGGTTGCAGTTGTCCCCTTCCTTTGCCCCATGTGTCTCACTGGGAGGTTTGCTGACAGCCAATTCCCTCCACACAGGTCTCGCCACTGCAGAGTCATTTCCCAGGGTTCCCGACCCCCCTGGGAAAAGTCCTCCCCTAAAGAAGCCATTAAGGATTTAATTTCTTATCATCTTCATTTCCAACTAGCCAGAGTGTTATGAATAATATCCTATTAGCCGGAGACATTCAAACAATCACCCGTTAACATGTTCTTACGGCGAAATGATGAAGCGTCCTCTGAAATCAGGCTCTTATCTGCGGCCCACTCAGCAGGCTCTCCATCACTCCCTCCAACGACACTCTGTGTCACTGTCTGGGCTTCCAACTAATCACCAAGGGGCAAGCAGTGAGGCTGGAGTGAAGCTGGGCACCTCCCATGGCTGAAGGCTGTGGGACAGGAGGAGCTTTTGTACCCTCCCGCTCTGCAATGCAAGCAGACCCCAGAGTGTATGGGAGCAAGTTCTGGAGAGATACTGTTAAATCATAAAACATGGAGCGATTCAGCAGTAGGAAAACAAGGCCAATAAAACCACGATTGCAAAGCCCATCCAGCCAAGCAAAGGCAAGAATGGAGAAGAGGTATTTAAAGAAAAATATAGAGACACCACTTTTCAGGAGTTAGAAGAGCTGTAGAGATGGCCTATGGCAGTTTTTAATCACCTTTCCCCTAAGATAGGTGATCCCTAGAAGATCAGGCCTCTGGCCCCAGAAGTTGGGGAAACACTGAATAACCTTGGTCCCTCTTGTTGTTTTGCAGGGGGCAGTACCTGCCATAGGCCCGGCCTGCCTGCAGGGGAAACACCACTTACTATGAGGAATGTGATGCACATGGAACCCAGTGAATCACAGAGTGTTGCCTTCAGTCCTCACATCCACCAAAAACACTCCTGGGCAGTGATGGCTGTCTCTACCACTCAATGTGCATGCTGTTTCTTTACATTTAGTTTCTCCAGATGAGTATATATAAATATATATTTTTGTCCTGGTCAGAGAGCAAATGGAATTATGGTGCTTATTCCACAGGTAGTAACTCTGCTCCAAAGATTGAGGAAAAATAGCCCCTGCCATGTGCTCGCCACTTCAGAAGCATGATCCTGCTTCACCCACACAATATAGCCATACCTATACCCATTGTTCTCCTTCCCAGGGAGAAAACTGAGTCCAGTGTGTCCCACTTAGGAGCCTGATCTCCCTAATCCGGGGAGAGGGATGTCTGGATCCTGAGTCCTGGTCCTGAGCACATTTACTTGCATGTGACATCCTTAGCCCTTGGCCCTTGGCAATGCCAGGCACCTCCTGTCAGAGCAGGATGAGTTTGCAGGGACAGGTGCAGAGGATGCACATTTGGTCCACAGAGATCTGGGATGATGACCACCTGTACTCCACACTGCTGAGACTGGGCCTGAAATTCTGCAAAGAGGTGGGTGGGTGAGGGAGGGGTTCCCTGTCCCTCCTGCCAACTCATGCTGTGAAAAAACAAAACATTATCCACACAGGATGATGCAATCTTCCTGCTATCTGCATGCACCTGCTCCAAAGTTCTCATTTATCCCCCCATCCTGATAGTGTACCCACCTTCCAGAAGAGAAAAGAGGCTTGGGGAGGTGGTTACACTCACTCAGAGGCGAAGCCATGTAGAGTTTAAGGAGAGAAAACATCTTGGGAAGAAGACCAGAAGGGACAAGAAGAGCACTCGCTATGTGGCACAGGGCTGCAGGTCCCCAATACACTCTTGCTGAAATCAGAACGGAGCTGTGGGCTCCCATTTTACAGATAATCATTGTGAAGTCTAAGACCTCCAGTCTCTCCTGGACCACAACTAAGGTTTGCACCCAGGGCTGCTCCAGCCTCTTCTCCTTGCCTCTCTGAGAGACTGTGGTGGCTTCTCATCCTGGGGGCTGTGGGTGCAAGGCCTGGTGGGCAGGAAGGGGCTGGGCTGGCGGGAGGAAGGGAGCTCCGATGGAGGGGCACTTCCACGCTTAAGTGCCTCCTCCTGTTCCCGCTGACCTTGGCGGCTGCGGTCTCCATAAGTGCACAGTAATATAGTCTCAGTCACTGTTCGATGCCCAAGGGAACGGTTTAAGGCCCTCCACTGGAGTGAATATTTTTATGCAGGCTATAATTTCTTTTAAGACCTTCACGGTGTCCCCGCAGCCTCCACCATGCCCTCTCCTCCAGAGAGCACGCGACAGAAAGAAAAGCAGCCTTCTAATGAGTGGAGCAGTGAGCTTCAGGCAGAGGAGGCTGGCTGAGCCGCCCCCAAGGCTGAGGGCAGGATTTGCTTCCTCACTGCCTTTATTTTGCCATCTAAAATCCATCCTTAGTAACAGTAAGTATGGCAACAGTTATAGAGTGCTTACTCCGGGTCAGGGCTGCTCTAGGAAACCAGCACAGATTATCTCATTTAATCTTCTTGACAAACTCCAAGAGCCCCAGAGCCCATTTCACAGGCGAGTAAATTAAGACACAGAGAAGGCAAGTGCTGTGTGACTTGCCTAAGGTCCCGCTGCAGGAAGAGAGAAGCCAGATTAGACAGCTAGGAAGTCTGGGTTCTATCTGCAGCACCAGGCTGCCTTCCACCCAGCAGCCAGGGGGTCCCACAAAAATCAAATCTGTTCATGCCATTCAGCAGCTCCAAATCATCTTAGGCCAGAGGCCAAGTCCTCCGCACTGTGAATCCAGGCCCTGCTGTCATCTCCTTCCTGTGTGTCCACATTCTTCCTATCTCAGCTCACCAGCAACACTGCCTACCTTTGTGTCCTCAGCTCCCTCTTAGCCTTATCCTTGTCACAGGGCCTTTGCACCTGCTATTTCCTCTCCCTGGAATATTCTCAGCCAGGTGCCTTCCATCCCCTTGCAGCTGATTAGCTCCTTCCCAGCCAAGCACCGCCTCCTCAAGGAAGCCTGCCAGGCCACCCCTGTGGGCCAGTAGTCTCATTGCTGCCCTTGTGCTGCATGCACCATTATTCTACATTCACATTTGTTTGTATGATTATTTTTGTTTGTGTGATTATTTGACTCAGCTATCTTTGCAAACAAACTACAAGTTTGGGAGGGAAGAAATCGTGACTGTCTTGTCCATTGCTACTTTGACTCTTCCTGGAATCACGGGCATTCCAAAATATTTGCTGAATGAATGAATGAATGAATGAAATGAGTAGATGCAAGGAGGGAACCAGGCATCTGGGTTGGTAGACTTGCAGAACTGAGACTAGGACAAGACAAACTGAACACACATTTCAATCACAGAATTTAAAGGACACCTCGAAAACCTCAGTATCCAGGTTAAACATTTCAGTACAATATTTTTAAAGAATCAAATGTAATACAAAAATAAATCCATGATGAACTAAGTTTAAAAGTTATAAATAAAAGTGCCCTGAAGAGCCTGAGGCAAAAGGAAAAATCAATAATACTAATGCTGTCTTTGTTTAAAATTTTGATATCCTGTCAAAAATTTGATATCAGGGATCTGTTTGCATTAACCTTCATTTGAAAAAAACTCATTAAGCGCAAAGACCCGAGTTCGATCTCCGGTACCAAAATAAAAAAAAAAAAAAGAAAGAAAAAAACTCATTAAAATTTTTTTAAAGTTCTCGGACATCCCTTGAACTTTATGCCCAATGCTTGCTTCTTCCCAGTCCTCACTCATTCCAGTCCTTGCTTTGCCAGTAGACAGCTCTGTGACCCTAAGCAAGTCACACAGCCACTCGGGTCCTCTGATTCCCCCTGAATAAAGATGGAGTGATCAAGGAGCAACGGCCAGAAGTCAACACCTTCATCTCTGAATTAGTGCCACAGAGCGTCAGGCACAATGCCTCAGGGCCTTTGCACTTGCTGCTTTCCCTGCCTGGAACACACTAAGAACTCATAAGCAGGAGCTGCCCAATCAGCAGTGCCTTTTCTATTTCATGGATGAGGAAAGCAAAGTCTAGAAATACTAGCATGTAGCTTCAATGAAGTAGCAGATTTTCTGGGGTGAGGGGCTGGGTCTTGAATGCTGAATCTTGTATTCTTTCTGTGGCTTCCTGAAGTTCAGGCCCACTGGGTGAGCACAGCCAACTGTGCCCAAGACCACCGTGCACCCGGAACTCACTAGGACTTTGAAGGTTCTGTGCTGTCCACAAAAGATGAACAAACCACAGAGCTCCATCACAGGCGTTCGAGGAATCCTCCAACACTGGCCCCCGGAGGGTCCTCCCCTCCCCATGGCCCAGCGTCCTCTCTTCTCTGACATCACAGAGCTGTGTCATGGAGTCTTTCAGCGAACTATAAAGCCATCCCCTTCCTGACTCCCAGGTCACCCTGCTCTCATAAGGAGAAAAGTACCTGCATGGAGACAGCACAAGCTGCATGGTTGGACAGGGGTGAACTTGAACCCAGCTGCATGGCCTTGGAAAAACAGGTCATTTGCATCATAGCCTTTGCTAAAAGTATGCAGGCAGCAGGACACGGTGTGCATATCTGTAATACCAGCTACTGGGGAGGCTGAGGCAAGAGGATCACCAGTTCAAGCTCAGCCTGGGCAACTTGGCAACTTAGCAAGATCCTGTCTCAAAATAGAAAAGTAAAAAGGGAGGGATGTACCTCAATGTGAAGTTCCCGGGTTCAATCTCCAATACTGCCCCCAAAGAGAACACTGGGATGTTGGGAGAATTACATTCATTTGTGGACCTGCTTGCATGTCTTCAGCTTTTATATAAAGGGAATCACACTGATTGTGCTCTTCCACAAAAGGCTTTTATTTTACACATTACTTTTGTGCATCTTAGCAGGGGATTAAGAATGCACACTTAAGAGGTAGATCACTTTGGGTGAATCTCAGATCTGCAACACGTGGGCTGGACAGCTATCCTAACGTCCTCAGTGCTGACATCTGTAAAACAGGCATGTCAGTGATGTGCGTGGTTCACCAGAGCAGCACGAGGGGCGCTGGGCTGTGGAGAAAGCACGGAGCCCCTGACCGGGTATGCAGACACTGGCTAGCATCCCCACCCAGGTTGACCTGGGGTCTTTGGGTAGCTGCACAGCCCCCTGGAGTGCACTTAACCCCACAATGTTCACAGGCGCCTAGGCCCTTTCTTTGTATCTGCTATGGAGCTGCAAGTCGAATCAGGGGATCCAGATGCCACTTGACACTGGTCATGGCCACTGTTGTTAAGAAGCTGAGTGGTAACAAGGATGGAAAGATAAAGGGGTGGGGTTTTTTGTCAGCACACATTGGGGCTTCACAATGAGAAAGTTCCTGCGCACTACTCACGAATGTCAAAAGAAATTTTTAAAAGGTAGAGAAAGAAAGAAAGAAAAGGAGAAGAAAGGAGAGAGAGAAACAGATAGAGAGATTAGTGAGCGGGGTATAAATGCCAGACACAGGATCTAGAACGCCCAGGTGCCCTCAGCATGGTCACTCTGATGACATCGTCATTCCTGTCATGATCGTCACAATCCCGGGATTAGCCAGGGGCCTGGTAATCCAAGAGTGCAAACACTTTTAAGTTATTTGATATGTGGAGCTTAAGGACTGGCAGTGTGAGTGTGTCTGTGTGTACATGTGTGCACATGGGTATTTACTTGCACATGAGTTCACGTGCCGGCCTACAGAGCCCATCCATTCACGGGCGCCTGTCAGAGCAGGTGCACACTGTATGTACTTTTCTGGAAAGGGTTTTTCCCACTTTTTGCTGCTTGAAAATCCTAGTATAACTTATTGCATGAGCAATCTGTGTACGTGCGAGTGTCTGAGTATGTCCTCAGACACATGTACACATCGATGTGTGCACACATAGCATAAATGCTTCCTCTTCAGCAGGCAAAAGGTCCAATAAATAAAGTGATGTGCAATGGCTGTGAAATGGTTTTGAAAACTGTCCATCCCCAGTCTCAAGCAGCCAGGGAGCCTTAACATTCACATTCAGGGTGAGAAGCAATCTGGGTCAACCCCTTCACACCTTCCCCTTCCCCTTTCCTTCCCTTAAATTCTCTAATTGTCAGCTCTGTCCAGACAGAGAGCGGTGGATCCTAGTAGCACATAACCTGCCCTGAACAAGTCATTTGAGAAAGCCAAGCCTTCCGGCTGATGGATGATCATCACTCTTCAATTGCCATCTTAAAAAATTACATTTTGGAAGGAAATCTCTGGAAAATGCACTATGTTCTTTGATAGTTTGGACAGGGCTCCTTGAACTAAATCTCAGGGCTATCATTATGAGCATCACTTGTTTTCCAGTGAGAGAGGAGAAGTTCTGTAAACAAGGTAGATGTGTTTGCCCCTTCACACCACAGCCCTAGAAGGCTCCATTTCTGACATCAAGGAAGCCAATTCCAAACCATCCTCGCTCTTTCTACTACACTAAGGAATCAGCAGCCACCTTTATCTGCTTTTCTTACCTGCAGCCATTTTTCTTCTTAATTTGTTGTATCCAACCTGCAGCCAGAAGATGAGCTCACTATTTGTATTACTACTATGTGCGAACGCACAGTAGCCAGGCTCTGAGGAGAACTGAGAGCACACAGTTGCGATAAAGGATTAGAACATTTATATTTTTGCTCTGATTGGTTGCTCTGTGGACAGTGAGAGGCCTGAACCATTCTGAACAAAGGCTCCATCTTCATTCATTCATTTGTTCATTCTTTCACCCATTCATACAGTCTTCAGGTAATGACATTCCAGTTATGTTCCAGGTACTGTTCTTTGCACAACATGGCCTCTGAGCAAAACATGGCCTCTGCCCTTGAGATTTTGGTCACAAGAAATCTATGCCCTCATGGGAGACACACACGGATAGATATCAGCACTCAGACAGGAACACACGTGTAGGCACACATACGTGTTTGCAAACACGTGCTCCACCCATCAGGCAGTGCATTCCAAGAGCTAAGTGTGCAGCAAGGCTGTCAAGCACTTGAGGCTGTTGGGTGGGTTAGAGGAGACCTCAATTTCTATCCCCTGCTCTATTTCAGGTGAGCATCTCATGGCAAGGGGCCAGGACAGATGCCAGGAGCCCTTGACTCCAGCCCCTGCACCCCAAGAGACTCTTGGTGTGATTTTGATCTTGGGGGAGGTCCTTCTTCTCTCTGGATATTTGTTCCTCCACTTCAAAATGATAAAACTGGATCCCAGGCTCCTCGAGGCCTATTGGAGCCAAGTCACTGTGTATTGTGTTGCGTGTCTATCCCATTCTTAGGGATCTACATGTGTGATTTCATCCTCAGCCTGATGAGGAAGGTGCTGCTCCTCCATTTATAAAGAACTCAGAATGTTATACCCCATAAAATAAAAGGCCCAGTCAAAAGATGGGCAGCTGAAATAAACAGACACTTCACAGAAGAAGTACAAATGGCCAATAAACACATGAAGGAATGTTCAACATTGTGGGCCAGAGAAATGCAAATTAAAAGAGTGCTAAGATTCTATCTTACTCCAACAAGAATGGCCATGATTAAGAAATCAAATAATACATGCTGGCAAGGCTGCAGGGGAAAAAGGAATCCTTCCACATTGTTGTAAACTAGTACAACTGCTATGGAGATTTCTCAAGAAACTAAAACTAGAAATCCTATTCAACCCAGCTGTTCCCCTTCTAGATCTTCCCAAGAGTTAAAAACATCATTTTACAGTGATATATGCATACTTATGTTATAGAAACACAATTCATAATAATTAAATCTTGGAAGCACCCTATATGTCCATCAACAGATGTATGGGTAAAGAAATTGTCAAAGGGGAAGGGGAAGTGGGAGGGGTAGGGGAAAGGAAAGAAGGGAATGAAATTAATATGAGAAAATGAAAAAATGGAAACAAAGTCTTTGTAAATAGGGAGGGATGGAGGGGTTGAAGGGAGGGCAGGAAAAGGGGAAAAATATAAGAACCAAGAGAGATTATGTAAAGGTGCAAATTTCCAATGATGAATGTCATTATATTGTATACCTAAAATGTACCAATGATTAGAATGAATAATCGATAATGTGAAATAGGAAGAAAAGCAAAGGGGTAGGGGAAGTGGGAGGGGCAGGAGAAAGGAAAGAAGGGAAAGGAAAAATGATGAGAAATGGAAACAAAGTCTTTGTAAATAGGGAAGGGTGGAGGGCGTGAAGGGAGGGCTAGGAATGGGGAAAAAATAAGAACCAAGATGCATCATGTAAAGGTACAAGTCCCAATGAGAAATGTAAATGTGTTGTATACCTACAATGTACCAATAAAATGTACCACTGGAAAAAAAGAAAGAAAGAAAATGCATTTACACACAATGGAGTACTAGTCTGTCTCAAGGGAGGAGAAGCTTGAGTCATCTGAAGGAAAATGGAATCACTTTGAGACCATAATGTTAAGTGAAATAAACTAGACACACAAACTTAAATACTCTTGTCTGAGAAACCCAAAATATAAATAAAGAGCAAAATAAAAAATAGCTGAAAGGAAGTAGGAAGATACCTGTTGTTCAAATGAGAAGGGAATCAAGAGAGACAAGACAGTAGGAGATGAAAAAAGAATTAAGATGTGTTATATATATATATTTTTATATATATATATATTTATATATATGTATATGCTAATTCCACACTAGGAATGTAGTCATTATGTACTACAAACATACACTAATAAAAAATAAAAACTGAAAAAAAAAACTAAGGTAATGAAGTAGCCTGTCGCAGGTTATCCCCAGCGAGATTCAGACCCAGGCCATTGGACTAGAGTCCATACTCTTAGCCACTGACATGCTGCGCTTCTAGCACCCCAAGGATCCATGGTCCTGCAGTTCCGGGTTCCTAACCACTCACCACCCTGTGCCTCTGCTTAGGGCCTTTCTTGGCCTCTTCCCAGTACCACCATGCTCATGGGAGTGTAGGAGAACAGGAAGAGGGGAACCGGGCCTCTGATGCCTGGGAACAGGAGCAAAGCTGGCACCCCGAGGTCCCCAGGCACAGCTCCCCTGCACATTCATCTGGCACTGGCGGGCAGATGGGCATGCTGGCCAGTCTTGCCAGCCTGCCAGCTGGCCCAGAGCACCCGGTGGCTGGCACCTCGGCCCCTCGGCTGGGCTGCCCGCCTGCCTCCCACAGGCATGCAGCTGGCAGCGAGGAGCAGATGGGCTGGCCATCGGGCCATTGGTTCTCCGTGAAGCTGCCAGCTGGCTCTGCTGTGCCTGGTGTCTTGGCACCTCTGGGCTGGTGTCAGTGAGCAGGAGGCTGACATGCTGGCTGCCTATGGATGGGCAGCTGGCACTGGCAGCAGAGAGGAGGGATCCTTGGTCCCCTCCTGGCTGCTCCCTTAAATGCCAAAGGGTCTGGTCCAATGGGGACTGAAGCCAGAGTCCCCCCTCTGGCACCCTGGGGATTTGCAATGAGGACACACTTCCTCTCCCAGCCTTGCTGGGATTTGCATTGATTGTCACAAGTGCTGGCCACCTGGGGACAGGTCACAGCCAGGGAAGCAATGGCCCCTGCCAGCTCCTCCCTGGCTCCCTCAAAATCTGGCCACCTGTCCCTCCTCAACTTGGCTACTTCAGAGGCTCAGCCTCCTAGGCTGCCAGGAGACTGGATGAAGGGAGGACTGGGATTCCAGCAAGGTACTCTGGGAAAGCCCAGAAGTTAGTTCTGGTCCCACACATCCCCATGTGGGCATGGGAACACAGACTTTGCCTATCTGGGACTTGGCCTCAGAATCAGATGGAATCCTAGAGCAGCTCAAAGGCTCCAAACATGAAGAAACAGAAAGGACACAGGCATCCTAATCATCCTGATTGACCATATATCATGCACCCTGTATACAAGTACTGAAATATCGCCCTGTGCCCCATAAACATGTACAATCATTATGTGTTAAATGATCGGCAAATATGAATACATAAGTGGAATATAAATAAGCATTAGTGCAATAAGAAAAATGAAACAAAGTATCATTAATAATCAATACATTTACCTATTCAACCAGACAGGTGTATAGAAAACCTCTGGTGGTGTTGAAGTTTTGAGGAATTGAACTCTCAAAGGCATACTTGGAAGATGCATAAGTTCTTAACAGCAAGTTGGCCTTCGCACTGTGCCTGCTTACTTTTTTAAGTTGAGGTGAAATCCACAGAACAGAAAGTCAACTATTTCAAACAGCTTAACAATGTTAGTGACCTTTAGTACAGTCACAGTAATTCCAAAGCATTTCATCACCCCAAAAAGAAATCACATGTCCATTAATTGGTCCCTCCCCAACACCCCTCTCCTGGCCCTAGGCAAACCCTAATTTACTTTCCATAGATTTACCTATTCTGGACAGTTCATAGAAACAGATCACATAATCTTTTATATCTGGCTCCTTTCCCTTCACATGATGTTTTCTAGGTTCCTGCATGGTGCAGCATGTACAGGGTAACATTCCTTTTTGTGGCTGAATAATATTCTACTTTCTAAACCTGCTTTTTCACCCATCAACTTCACTTCTGGAAATTTATCCTGACAAATGATCTTGATGTTGCTCAAATAGCTACTGGAATTGTTCTGATGGTGCTATTTAGATGACCACAAGATGCGACTGAAGAAATTAATTTATGATTTATCTGTAGGATTAGAAGCTCAGATCATTAGTTATATTACAGTGGAACACTTCATAGTACTAGGAAATACTGATGACATATTGAAATGTTTTTCAAAACAGATGATATAACTGTGAGATCCACTTGATCTTGCTTTAATGCATTATTTCTGTTAGAGCATTTGTTACTCATAGAGCACCTACTGAGTGCAGCACTGTGCTGGGTGTGGACTGTAAGGCAATGAATTTAATAAGTAGAAGTCATCAGCTCCAGGTAGCTTGATGTACTGACTGTGTTTGAGTCTGGTGGAGCACTGTGTTAGTTTTCCATCACCAAGACCAAATCCCTGAGAGAACCGACTTAAAGGAAGACAAGTTTATTTGGCTCATGGTTTCAGAGGTTTCAGTCCACAGTCACTTGGCACCATTGTTTCAGGCCTGTGACAAAAGGAGTATCATTGCAGGAAGCATGTGGTGGAGCAAAGCTGCTCACCTCGTGGCAGCCAAGAAGCAGAGAATGGGGTGGTGACAAAATATATCCTCGGGCAGGTATACCCCCAGGGAGCCCTTCCTCCAAGGAAGGAGGGCCCATTCCCTACAGCTTCCACGCCTTGCCCACAGCATATTAAGCTACGAATCCTTCAACATATTAATTCACAGTTAGAGCCCTCAGGATCCAATCAACTCTCAGCTCTGAACCCTGCAGCAGTGGAGACCAGGCTTTTAACAGACAAGATTTGGGGGAGCATTTCAGATCCAGGCCTCAGCAGGATACTGAGGAGGGAACAGAGGTCTGTGGCACAGCAGGAGCAGGTATGCACATGTGCTGCTGAGAGTCCGGGAGGTGGATTGCAAGTAAAGTTTCTTTCCTGTTCTTTATTTGCCTGTAATATGCACATTTTCTTTAATAAGTAGGCATATTACTTTTAAAATCAGGGAAAGGAAAGCTGACTTGAAAGTTGTGGGTTTGTAAAGAACTTGCTCCATAGCATCGAGAAACATATAATGGAAATTTAAATAAAATTGCAGAATTTAAATTTTATAGACTCTGCTTACAATTATGTTTATACATATAAATAATATATAAAAGCTGCATAGAAACCCAGTTTCTTTGTGTCATGATTGGCATATAGTGATAGGTCAATAAATACCTGTTGGGTGGATGGGTTATTTGTCCTTTTACTTTTTTTTTTCTTTGACTTTTCCACATTTTCCCCAGAGCATGTGGCTCCTTCCTTTGTGAGACAAAACATCACAGTGATTTTTTTTTCTGAAATTTTAGGCACAGAACATGTTTGCAAGGAAAATAAACTTCAGTGTGGGAGCTCAGTAAGGCGAGCTGGTGCAGAGCGACTTCTGTCTCACAAGGGGCCTTCTAGCTGGCTTCGCTCCTCCTTTTGACACTGGAGTGCTCTACACAGGACCCCGTTCACAAGAACACTCAGAGCACGGTGATGCTTGCTTGTAATTCCAGCAATCTGGGAGACTGAAGCAGGAGGATCAAACATTTGAATCCAGGCTGGGCAACTTAGAAACTGTCTCAAAATTTTTAAAAAATTAAATTAAAATTAAAATTTTAAAAACAACTGGGAATGTAGCTCAGTATAAAGGCCCTGGGTTCAATCCCTAATATGACCAGAAAAAAAAAAAAAAGACACTGATTTCCACACAGGTGTTTCTCTTCTGCACATCTGGGATGGAAACCACAGCCTTCCCAAAGGGTAACTTCAGACCCTGTAAACACACGGAAGGGACCTTGAAAATCCCCCGTCCTAGTTTTTCCCACCCTTTCCCAGTTGACAGATGAATAAACTGAGGCCCAGAGAGGGCAAGTGACCCACCAGGATCCCACAGACCACCAGTGACAGAACAGTGATGGGAACCCCTTCCCACCCCTCCCTGCCCAGACCCTTCCTCCTGTCCAGCCGCCCGGTGATCTTAGCAGAAAGGATGCTCAAGATGTCCTAGAGCGTTATGCTTCCTGGGAATGCGTGTGTCGGCTTTTTGGAGACTGTGACTCTCACACTTAAACCCACGTCTACACTGGAGGTGGCCTTCATCCTTGCAGCGAGACAAGCTGCAGCTTTTGGAAGAACAGCTCTAGAAGGCTCCTACTCTACTTGTGCAGCTGCTGTGCTGCGCTGAGCACACACCGGAAAGAGACCTGCCCAGGAGTGCATCTGGCATCCCCTGTGGGCCGCCACGGGCAGCTCCTGGGTCAGACCCCAGGGACACAGATACAGGCACAGCCCGGCTCCCTGCTACGGAGGAGAAAGACAAATAACAAGAGGGAAGAGTCCTGAGTCCCAGGGAGACCAGGCTCTGGAGAGGGGCGGTGCTGTTTCTACCCAGCCAAGCTGGATGGGTGCTTCCAAGGAGACCCCAGGTTCTTGAGGTAGAAACTCTTAAACCAGAGCTTAGAGATGCAGCTGGCTACCAGTATCAGGGAAACAGTTGACATTGCATTTAAATGGTAAGAATGTTTCTTCCCCTTCCTGGGAGGGAGTGTGCAGTTTATCATCTGGTTATCATGAAGGATTTTGACTCTTCCTGGTAAGGAATTCAAGAACCACTATCTTTGGCTAAAAGGCCATCCCAAGTTAAGGAGACAGCTTTTCAAAGCTGGTAATGTGCACTGGTAACATGTGCAGCACACTAGGAAAATGGAGTCCTAGCGGGTGGGGCCCCGGGAAGTGGGACTGATGCAGGGGATAAAATGCGAGCCCTCTCTGTCCCAGGGCTACATAAACTGAAGCTCAGAAAGGGGATGGGGACCATCCAAATTCCAAGTTGGTAGAGCTTGGAGTAGGTTCTGGCCACACCAGCTTGTCCATGGCCTTGAAGTGCCTTTCCCACGACCTTGAGAGAAATGCCTCCACCCACCCACCTGGAGCCCCAACCCTGCCAGGGAGGTTCATGGGGGGAGCGGTCCCTACCCTTCCTCCCTCTCTTCCTCCCTCCCTCCTTCCTGCCACCTCTGCATCCTTGCAACTCCCTGGTCATGTATAAAACATTCCCAGAAACCACTTATTCCTCATGCATTTTCCATGAGGCTGGGCCCAAGTTAAAACATATAAACATAAAAATATCAAGAAGCACTTTTTTTTCAAAAAGGCCGTGTTTCATAGAACACCAAGAGACCCATTTCTGCCCGCGTCCTCCTCCCGGGCTCTGCTCTCCTGGCCCCGCCCCTTTTCTCAATCTCTGCCTGCCCTGGCCCACCCATTTCCCTTTTTCATTTTTCTCCTTCTCTCCTTTCTCTCTCTTCTGGACCTGCCCCATCCATCTCTTGCCTTGCTCTCTGTCTGGCTTCCACCTGTAGTGCTCTATTTTCCTCTTTCTCCTTCTCCTTGTCTTTTGACTCTTTCTCTGCAAGGCTCTGAGTTGACATCTTTTTTCCCTCCCTGCTTGTTCTCTGCCAGGGTTTCCTCTTGCTCCTCCTCCTCCATGATTTCCTTTGGGCTGCTGACAAAAAGAGCTAAAAGTAAGAGAAAATGATGATGGTAAACCAAGAATTGGGGAACACGTGGACTGCCTGAACTCCCGGGCACTGTTAGTGGGCGTGTGAATTGCTGTGTTCAGTTCAAGGACTGCTTGGTGATTTCTGCTAAGGGGAACACATATTCCTCATGCCTGGGGATCAGGTTCCTGGGGTCTCCCAAAGAGCACTGGGGTCTGTGTCCTCCAGAGGCCTGTGAGAGGGTGTTCTCGCCACTCGGTGCAGAAGGGCCCGAACTGGAGAGAGCCCTTATGGCCATCCACAGCAGAACAGACCACTGGACTGTGGTATATTCATATATTTGAAATGTCAGAGAGTAATAATAAAAGTGAACTACAATCACAGGTGATAATGTGAATCAATCTCTAAAGCTTAATGGTTTGCAAAACAAAACAAAAAACCACAAATATATGCTGGATGATTCCATTTACATAATGTTCAAGAATCAGCAAAACTAATCTTTAGTGCTAGAAGCCAGGAGATGGCTGTCTTTGGGCAGGAGTGCATTGACTCTGGGGGAGGGACATGCGATCCATCCCCAGTGCCAAGATGTCTGTCTTTTGAGTCAGGCAGGGCATGAACAGGGGCTGTGCAGGTAAGATGTGTGCACCTTATTGTACGGAAATTTGGCCACAATTAAAAGTATAATGGAAAAAGAAGGATATACAGCATTGTTTATAATAGTAATTACTATCTTTACCCTAATCAGCACATGATTTGGACAAATCCAGCCGCGTTTCACATCCTGTGGATTAAGATGGAGGTGGCATCTATGTCCCCCATGGCTGAGAGCCCAGCACCCTACTGGATTTGGCAGACCTGGGACCCCACACACAGAACCATGAGCAGGATCTTTGCCCTGAGCTGCTTTGGAAAGGCTTTCTCTGGAGAAGCTGCTGCCATTCAATTCCTCCTAATTAGGGACTCCTCCAAAGCTTCAGTATCTTTCCCTGTCTCATCTCTAACTATTTTGGTTATGGTTTAACTCAACATTGGCTCTGATGATCAAGCAGTGAGTAAATAGCATGGAACTAGAGCCCAGGCTGGCTAGTGGGGAGAAGGTGGCCTAGTCAGAACCCTCAGGGAACTGTCCCACCCAGAGCCTGCAGAATACTATTAGAGCTAGCAAGAGAGACTGGAGAGGGCCCCAAACTCTGGCTGAGGGACTCTGAAAAGGCCTTTATTTATGTTTTTCTTCTTTATTCTCATCCTCCCAGGAGGGGAGGAAAACACAGAGCCCAATTTTCCTGCTTCAACAGCGTGGGTGTGAGCCCAACACACACAGCCCTTGAAGGCAAACGAAAACCCCACTTATTTTCATGGAAGGGGAAGGACCGAGACCGAGGGGGCTCCACACTATTAGTTAAATAATGGTGCTGAAAAATGCATTGAATTTAGCCACCTCTTCCCCTCCCCTAAAAAAATCCAGAATTTTCCTATTGAGTATACTTTTTCCCCTTGCCCATGAATATTAATGCTCCTCTCAGAGAGATCTACTTGAAAAAAACAAGAATAAATTAAATACCTACAGATTTTTCTAATTCCTCTTTTTGGTGACATGCCGTCATTACATCAAATTACTGAGATGGGCTCTCTCTCTTTCTCTCTCTCTTTCTTTTTGGGTGAAAATTATGGAATATAAAGTATATGTAAATGGAGTAAAGGAGAAAAAAAAAACTGTGAAGGAAGACTAGGGGAAGGAGAGGCATTAGGTATTCCGCCGGCGTAGTAGTCAGCCAATTAATCAAGCAGTGGCGAGAAAAAGATGCAGAAGGGATGAGTTCGCCCTTCATGTTGATGGGGCCGGCGCAGGGCAAACGCTACAGCACCTGAGCTCACGGTGAGGCATGCAGAAAGGGATCATGGGAATATCTTCCCGTCTTTGTCTTTCTCGTGAAGGATGGAAAATGTCAAGCTGTTGTTTGGCTGGATTGAGGGGGGCGGGGTGGGGAGAGTCAGGGAGAATTCACAGTCTGGCAAGGCAAGGTTTTAACTCTTTGAGGACCCCTCTGTCTCCCCTCCCTCCCAGCCTCCAGCTCCACCTTTGTCTCCTCCTCTTGGTCCCCGGCACATCTGTGGGGAACTCTGCCTGCAAGCAGTGAGTGGGAAAGGGCTGATGGATGGTGACATGCAGGCTGGGGCAGACAGTGCATGAGTGCGTGTGTGCGTCCATGTGTGCATGTCAGCGTGTGTGTTCTTGCACATGCATGTCAGGGGGGAATACAAGAGGAATTTTTCCTCTCCCCCAAAAGTGTTCTTTGTTCACTCTGCAGGGCCCATGGCAGCCCTTGCTGGGGAACTGTGCCCTGAAATCTGAGAGTGGGTGGAGCTCACCATGGTGCTGAGGTTTGGGGCTGATGCAGAGGACGCCTCTTCGTGGCCTTCTGTGTGCCTGGTCCATGCAGGAGTGTGGCCCACTGAGCATGCCCCGGGGAAGTCACATCTCCAGGGTCACTGCCTGAGCTAGAATCCTGGGGCTGGTGCTAGCGGGGGCCTCGGTCCAGGGTTTCACACTCATGCAAGTAGCAATGATCTCAACACCACCAGGAACAATTTGCCAACTTTATCAGCAAAATTTTGTCCCAGTTCCCTCAAATTCTTGTATCATTTCACTGTTTTTTAAATCTGTGAAATCCGTGGTCCCAAAGAAGGATGTGGCATTAATTCACCTACTGGGAGGACCCACACGTGATACTGTCTGGGGGCTCTGGGCATGGGGCTGGGGGGCTCTGTGTGGGCCACTGGCAGACAAAGATGCTGTGAGTAGGTGGGAGGGATTGGTTCAGGCCGGGAAGTGGACACAGAAGGGACTCAGACCGAGGCTCCCGTACACCCTCAAGGCTCCCTGCCCTCTGGCCAGAGCCACCCGGGTGGAACAGCCCACCCTCCGCCCATCACTCTTCAGGGCCAGCCTGGGGCCTGTGCTGGCTCAGCCAGGAGCCCAGTGTGAGCCCTGGATTCTGGAGCCAAGGGAGTCTCTAAGAGTGGTCTGTGGACCCCAGCAGACCCTCCCACCCAAGAGCTGGCTAGAAATGCAGGATCTCTGGCCCTGGTATCACTGAGTCAGAATCTTTATTTCAGTCACATCTGTGTGATTTGTGAACACACAGACTTTGGAAAAACTTGTTCTAAGACCAACTTACTGTCTGAGATGTGCATGAGTCTGACAATCCAAGGCAGCTTCCACTCTGTACCATACAGTGCCAGCTGGGCCCTGCAGGGGCTGAGGGTGTGCACTGACCTCGCGCTCTGTGTGCGTTCCCTCAGCCCAGCCACACACACCCCGGAGAGGGGCATGGAGGGCATGGAGAGGACACAGAGGCCAGAAGGGCAAGAAGACGGGCTCAAGGACACACAGCCAGTGAGCAGCACAGCCAGCATTTGAGCTGAAGCACTAGAGCTTCCCTCCAGGCCAGTAATTCCCAAACTTAACCTCACATGAGAATCACCCAGAGGACTTGATGAAGCATACATATCCCAGGCCCAAAATGTCTGATTCGGAGGTCTCGGGTGGAGGTCTAAGAGTGAATTTCTCACCAGTTACCAGACAAGGATGCGAATTGGGAAGCCGCTCTTTGAAAATGGTTTTTAACCAGAGCGATCACTTCTATGAGAAACCAACTGACTTGATGACCAACTTCCACCAAGTATGACTGCGGTTTGAATCAGTGCCTGGGCCCTAGAAAGGGAACGAGCAGAGGAGTGGTCTGCAAGGGAAGTCCCAAGTGACTGCAAGCAGATGGGTGAGGAAGGCTCCACAGGAGGGGAAGCCACCTTCTGAGGGTGAGCCCTGCTTGGTGGCGCCTGTGTCCTCCCACTCCTCCTGGCCATGGCTGACTGAGGGGATGCCGTGTCATCTTCACTGTAACCATCATCTCTGTTTTGCACCCTGTGCGGCGCACGTATGACAAGGAGCTTCTGCCCTCTGGTCGTTAATTGGACATTGACACGCCAAGGCCCCGGCGCCGGCCAGGTCTGCGTGGGGCAGCAGAGACCAGGGCACCTGAATGCCGGCCTCTCCCCACACCCCACCTGGGGTGTTTCAAAGAGGGCTCGAGGTCCAGGGAACCTGGTCGAGGCCGGATGTTACTTTCCTATAGGTTTCTGCTTTGGGGAAGAATTATATTTGTTACTGGACTAAGTTAGCAAAGAATTTTAAAATGCAAAATTGGAAATAAAATCCCTAAAGCCCTGCTCGTCAAGGATGACTACCTTCTGTGTTTTTGGTGGCAAACACTCTTTTAAATATTTCCTCCTTTCCTGCTCTTTTTCCACGTCGGCCTTGCCTCCCTGCCTCATGCCTCTCCCCTCTTTCCTCTTCCTTCTACTCTTTCTTTCGGCCCTTTTCCTCTTCCCCTTTTCTCTCTCACGCCCATCTCTCCCTCTCCCTCCCTGCTGTCTCTTCTCTTTCTTCCTTTGTCTCTCCTTCAGGTTTCCCTTCCCTCCGCTCTCCTTCTCTCCTCTACTCTCCTCTCTCCCTCCCTCCTTCCCCTTCCTTTTCCTTCTTCCCCTTCTCCTCCCAACCTCTCTCCCTTTCCTCCCCACCCTTTCCCTTGCCTCTGCCAAATTCAGATTGTATGGGAATAAACTAACTCCCCTCTCCACATCTGAGAGCAGGACCATAGTAGGCAAAGCCTAGAAGTCCCTCTGGCACCAAGGGCCCCCTTTGTGTCAGAACAGAGGAGGAAGTGGACACCAAGACCCGGAAGTGTAAATTAAGCTGGGGGTGGGGGGACAAGTCCCAGTGCGTGTTTGAGGTCAGATGATGGAAGGGAGTTGCAGCAGCTGAAGCTAGGGAGCTGGCAGGGCCTGGAGAGTGGAGGACTCTCCAGGCCGAGGTGCACAGTTTGGACTTGACCCAGAAAGAATTGGGAAGTTATGGAGGAGGGTTCTAGACAGAGTGACCATTGGGTGAGTTTTGCCTTTTAGAGAGGATTCTCTGGACCCGATTACTGTAGGGCCAGGCGAAAGGAGAGAGGCCCGAGAAGGCCGGCTGTCTTCCATTCACCACAGGGAAAGGATTTTAAAAGAATTATGACAACATGTCCGTGAGGTGCACATGAGCTGTGGGCATGTCCTGACTGTGTGAGAAAGGAACCCAGGCTTCTGATGTTTCCATCTGCAGACTCCAAGGAGGTGCAGTGAAACATGCCCAGACTCGTCCTGTGCACACTCCTCACCTTTCTGACCCTCAGCGTTCTTATCTAAACCAGAGTTCAAATCCCAAGTAGCAAAATGTTCAGAGAGCAAATGGGCACAGCTGGGTTTTGCAAATTGTAAAGTTCTTTACCAACAGGCACCTGTGGTTTCGGCTGCCGTCCTGAGTCCGAGGGTGATTGCAGCCCTCTGTACCTCCCAGGGCTTCTCACAGCCTCATCTCTCAGTCTGCAGATGTTACTCAGCTTCCGCCTTGCCTTGGGCATCACCCTGGGCAGTGTCTGCATTAGAACATCCGGCCATGATGCGAATGCTACAGACCTGCGCTGTTCCATGGGGAGCTGCTAGTTGCATAAAAGCAGTTGAAATGTGACTGGTGGGACGGAGGTGCCATATTTTAGATTTTATTTAGTTAAAACTAATTTACTTTTAGATGTTCCAGCCACAGATGCTTGGGTTGTGAGACAGCACAAGCCTGAAGGGGATGTCCCCCAAAATATGGACTACACCTTTTCTACTGTGCATCTACATACGGACTACATCCTTTCTCCTTTACAATGGATGGATGGGTGGAGGGGTGGATGGGTGGATGGATGGGTGGGTGGATGGAAGGATGAATAGATGAGTATATCAGGTGCTTACCAGTACAGGTGAAAGGACTCCTAAATCAAAGTCGAAAACACCGAGTTGAGATCTTTGCTCCATCACGTGCAAATTAAATGACCTAAAGCACAGTACAGTGGTACCTCAGTTCATGAACTCAATTCTTTCCACGATTCTGGTCACAAACTGAATTGGATGAGAACTGAATTAAATTCCCCATAAGGTCAACATTGAACCTAACCATTGAATTTGATTCAGTTCTTGTCCAATTTTGTTTGTGACCAGAATCATGGGAAGAATTAAGTTCGTGAACTGGGTACCACTACATTTCATCTGAGCTCCTCAGTTTCCTCATCAGTAAAATGGGGACTGCAGTAGATGTTGCTATGATGCACTACACATATAATGGACCATACAAATGTGGGCCAGCTCCATTGCTTTTGTGCTCATTAGGCAGTTAAGTGAATGGGACAGTGGCCCCTGGTTCCCAGTAGATTCTCCACTAAAATTTGACAAGTGGAGGTAAAAATGAATAAACCATTATTTACAATAGGAAACACCAGCCAAGGGAGGGTAAGCAGTTTCTGGGAACAATTGGAGACATGGACACTGGGCTTAGAGAAATGGGGGCAGGGTCTGGGGCTGGAGATCAGTGCTTGGGGTCCATTGTAGGGAGAAGAGCCAAGATCCTGGAGTCACACAGACCCAGGTTCAAATCCCAGCCCTCTACTTGGTGGCTCTGTGACTTTGTGCAAGTGTCTTCACTGCTCTGTGTTCTCCACCGGTGCCAGCAGCATGGGGGGGCGGGGCCCTGCTTTAGAGGATTTTAGGAAGACGACATGAAATACAGGCTGTAACTTCACCAAGCTCAGTCCCAGCCACACAGCTGTTCAATGATCACAGTTCCTTAACCGGCCTCTGTGCAAGGGTACTGGCCTAGCTAAAGACAACGAAGACCTCCCCTGTTCCAAAGGCCAGTGATAATTAAGGGAACACCACAGTAATGAGGGAAGCTAGCTTAAACTGAGCACCTTTCATGTGCCTGGCATTTGGCTAAATTTCTTATGTATATTAACTATTTTCATTATTCTCTGTGTACTTCCTGTGAGTTAGAACCTATTATATTCCCCATTTCGCAGAGATGAAAACCAATTACAGGTTAGTTAACTTGTCTAGGGTTACGCAGGAGCTGAGATTAGAACTCAGGTCACCTGCTGCCCCATGTACACCCTCATAAAGCATAAGAATGCACAAAGCACTGAGGATGCATAGCATCTGAGGGTTTAGCTGTGGCTTACTTAACTTCAGTTGAGCCGCTCCCTGAATATAAGACATTTAAAGTGCTTTATCCACAAGGTTCACCCGACTCAGGAGGAAGCATTGTTGGGCCTGTCCTATAAATGGTAAAACGCAGGCGCAGAGAGGTGAAACCACTTGCTGGAGGTTATACAGCCAGAAGCATCAGGTCCCAGTCTGGACACAGGATGCAGACCCCAGGCTGGGGCATCACTGCACTGCCATTCGGTGGAGAGGAAGAGGGGAGCAGTCTGCACAGGACTGTCCGGGGTCACACTTCCTTCTCCCTGTGAGCCCTGCCCACCTGGCCGATGCCAGTCCCTGGGCACAGGGCTTGGATGAATGCAAGCTCCTTCTCTACTCAGTCTCCTGTGCACAGGCTCCGACCTTGCAGCCACCCTTCCAGGATCCTGCCTGCGGGGGCTCCTATGCAGGGCACAAGTTCTAAACTGCTCAAGTAAAGGTGACAAGCTCCTACCTTACCAGGAGAAATGCCTCGCCCTGGTCAGCTGGGTGAGCTGTGCAGAAAGGGAGACTGGAGACCCACTTCTCGTCACAGCTGAGACACTTGTGAGCCTCTCTGGGTTTCAGTGGCTCCATCTCTGAAAAGAGTGGTTTGTCCAGGGGCTCCCCAAGTTCTCTTCCAGCTCTGACTTTACTGGGCTTTGCCTCTCAAATTTCAGGATGGACTGGAGGAAACAGTGGGTGACCAGGGCAGGTGCCGTCTCTGTATTACCCAGCCCTGGGCTCTTCATGTTCCCTACCTCAAAGTCCCTCACAGATAAAGAAAATGTGGTGTGTGTACTCTGTGGAATACTACTCAGCCATAAAGAAGAATGGAGCCATGTCATCTGCAGGAAAACGGATGGAATAGAAATCATTGTGTTAAATGAAATCAGTCCGACTCAGAAAGCTAAATATATCACAGGATTTCTCTTATATGAGAAAGCTGAAAATATGAAAATTAATAAATAAAATAAAGGAGATTAAACAGGAAACCAGGAGATAGACTTCTGGAGATGAGGAAGGTAACAAGTGGGGGAGGAAGGAATAAGGATGGGTAATGGGGTTGAAATTAAAGTGTGTTAAATGCAGGTACCAGCTTCCCAAAATAAACTCCATTGTCCTATAATAGCAACATACATTAATAAAAAGTTTTTTAAAACAGAAAGACCCCCAAAGAAGGTGATAGCTCTCACCTGGCCTGAGAGGGTCTAGGTTTTGAGGCTGTGTGGTGAATAGATGCCGAATAGGAGGGCTGTGTCCTGGGGGGCAGCCAACACTGTCGGGGCTCTCCCCTCTGTCCCTCTCCACGCCCACCTCTGTCCATGTGATTCTTTTCACAAACAGAAATTCCTGGCACCGAGGGATGTTTCCCCTCCTCTGCTTGGTGTTTTGTGAGTGATATGGGAGAAAATGTATTGCGATGACAGGATGCTCACGACCAATTCTTAAGTGGAAAAAAGACTGTAAGGGAAAACAGCAGGTTACAGAGTAATAGGCACGGTACGATGCTATATTTTAAAGATATACAGTATTTAATGTATATTTGTATGAATGAGTATAGATTTTATGGGGAAATGATCCTGGAAGCACATACAGCAAAATGCTAATGGCTGCTTTTGCTGTGAGGTAGAAATGAGTGATTTCTAAAATATATTCCTCCCCCAACTCTGCAACCTGCAAGGCATGAGAGTGTGCTCACTTCTATGTACTCAGCACTCGCATAGCACTGGCACTCAGCAGGCGCATAATAAATGTTTGCCGATTGGATGGAGACTAACTGTCTCAGATTGTTTTCTGAGATATGATCGAGAACTATGATGAATGTTTACATTTCTAACAATTATAGTAAAAGACACATGGTTATGAATTCCTACCAAAATACTCACCCTTGCTTTGAACACATTTATCTCATCATCCTGGCCACCACTTTCTGAAGCAGTTCTGAAGTCCTCCTTCATGAGTGTCTCTAGTTGCATTCTGTGGCTGCCCCCAGTGTGCTGAATGGATTCAAATGTTTACCTTTCATGGTCATTTTGACTTTTGGGGAAGAGCCAGAAGTTGAATGGTTTCAGATCTGGTGAATAAGGTGAATGAGGGCCACACCACAGTGCTTTTATGAGCTGCTTTTCCACTGGACAGCACTTAGTAGCAGCACTCACCATATTTTTGTTCACACCTCACAAAGACACTCATGAAAGGAGACTTCAGAACTGCTTCAGAAAATGGCAAGAACAATGGGATACATGTGTTTGAACCGAGGGGGGAGAATTTCGAGAGGGATTAACCACAACGTGTCTTCTACTGTCATAATTTTTAAAATTTAAACACTGTATATGGTTATGCCTCATCCTCTAAAAAGTTAATAGATGCTGAATTATTAAGTAATACTGCTACAACATACAGGCCACTGGTCTCAATGAATCAACCTGTCCTCCCTGGGGAGGCCACAAGACAGAAGACCAGGATGGCGGGAAAGCCGACTGCCAACACAACCTGGCACCATGCTGAGGACACCCTTGGCTCCATGACCTTCTCCTGTGCTGGCCGCCCTCACTCCAGGCCTCTCTACACAACCACCATGATTTGGAGGTGATCTGTGTGTCCTCAAGTGTCCATGTGTTGGAGCTTGAGTCTGGAGTCCTGGCATTAGGAGGTGAAGTGGAACCTTTAAGAGGCAGAGTCTCAAAGGAGGTCCTTAGTTCACTGTGTCCTGCCCTGGGAAAGGGCAAAGGTACATATAGACCCCAAGAGAGGCTGGGCACTCCCCCTCCCTGCTTCCCAGTCCCAGCTGTGACCACCTGCTCGTACAAATACCTCTGCTGCTACGTGATGTCACCCACCACGGCCCTTACCAGAGGCTGGACCATGTTGGACACCTACCCTCCAACACTGTGAGCTGCATAAGCCTCCTTTCTTCCTGAGCAGCTTGCCTGAGGCATTTCGTTGCAGTGACAGGAAGCTGACTACTACACCAACCCCATGCTTGTCCATAAAGTCCAGGGCTGAGGCCGCATCCTGCCTCCCTGCTCAGCTCCTGCTGGACCAGCAGCCAAGGGCAGCCAGATGCTCAGGTTCAGGGCAGCTTGAGCATCGGGTGTCTGTGCCCATGTAAGAAGCTCATCACAGTGCCAATTTCTCTCCCCAACCCATCTGAGAAGGGACAGATGGGTGTGGAAGGGAGGCGTGTGTATTACATTTCTATTGCTCTCGTGCCAAATTTAACTTCACAGCGTAAAGCAGCACATACTGGTTGTTTCAGCTTCTTTGAATCAGAGGGGCTGCAAGGTGTCAGGGGGCCGGGGTCCTCACTGGGGGGCTGGGGTTATTGGCAGAATTCAGTTCCACAAGGTTGAAGGACTGAGGTCTCGTTTCCCTGTTGATGCCAGCAGAGTCTAGACAGGAGGGCATGGAGGTCCCTGGGGTGACCACCCTGCCCACCAGCGTACACGTCTGCATGGTGCCATTCCAAGTCCTCTTCCAACCAGGGTGCCCGGGGCGGAGCCTCGATCTGTTCGTCACAGAGACAGTCAATCAGCAACTGTGATACTCAGGGGCCCCTGCTCAGGTTGGGGGCTGTGCTGAATCACCCTAATGCCCCTTCTTTCCAAAAGAAGAAAGTAATGAAAATAGAGAAGGGATAATTTCCTGGGGGCACTGAGCACCTACAATGTGCCAAGTCTCCTGCCGAGATGCTGCCCACATATTACAACACATTTGCGAGCATCAGCCTCCACTTAGCATAACCCTCATCCTCAACCAGGTGCCCCTCTGGGAGACTTGGCTCTGTCTGGGGGTGTTTCTGGTTGTCACAAGGTGGTGACAGAGGAGGTCACTGGTATCTAGCAGTAAAGGCCAAGGATGTGGCTGTCTACCCTGCAGTATATAGGATAGCTCCACGGCAGTGACCTGGCCCAAACAGCAGGAGTGCCCAGGTTGAGCACCGGGCACAGCAGCAGTGTCCGCATGGCCTGGAACTTGTTAGGAATGCAAGTTCTAAGCCTGGGGTGTGCTCCTGTAACCCCAGAACTCTGGAAGGCTGAGGCAAGAGGACCACAAGCTCAAGTCCAGCCTGGGCAACTTAGGCCCAATCTCAAAATAAAAAGTAAATAGGGTTGAGGTATAGCTCAGTGCAAAGGCCCTGGGTTCAATCCCCAGTGCCACAAAATTCATTCATTCACTCACTCACTCACTCATTCCTTCTCTGGCTCTGCTCCAGTTCTGCCACATGGAGCCCTGAGGAGAGAAAGCTCCTTGCTATCACTGCCCTCCCGAAGGCCCTGCATCTCCCTCCAGTGTGGGAGCTGCTGGCACCCCTAAGGCATGGTTCCCAGCCCTGCTGCTCACTGGAACCCCCCTATTGAATGCAGAAGCCCAGGCCTGGGTGTGCTTTGAAAGTCTCCAGTTGTTTCCCATGGGAAGCCAGGGTGAGGGCCACTGTGCTACGATGGGTCAGTTACAGAAGAGAAAGGTTGCAAGGACCACAGCAGCAGGGCCTGAGATTATGCACCAAAGGCGTGGGCCATACTGAGCGACACTGGGGAGCCACGGAAAGGCTGAGAGCCAGGAAGTGATACTTTAGGGCTCAGAGAGATCTCTGACTGCAGGAGCAAGGCTGGATGGGAGAGGAGACTGCAGGTGGGGAGGCCAGCAGGGAAGCGGAGAGATGGCCGCAGCCCAAGCCCAGGCAGGAGTGGGGAGTACTGTGGCTTGATCTGTGTCCCCCAAAAGGACGAGCTGAACCCTAGCACCTGGTACCGCTGAGGAGGATCTTCGCAGACGTAATCAGCTTAGTATGAGGTCACGGTGGACTGGGTGGGACCTAAGTCTAGTGACTGTGTCCTTGGAGGACTGGGAGGCTCAGAGAGGCACAGGCGTACAACCGAGGGAGGCAGCCGGGCAGAGACAGGGCAGAACTCGGAAAGTCACGGCAGACCGAGCACTGCCGGCCCACTGCCTGGGCCGGAGGAGCCTTTCCTGTCCCCTCCCCAAGATGGGTGCCACAAGGAGCCCAGAGGCAGACGTAGCCAGTGTCACCAGCCTCCACGGCCCCTCGCCAGGGCAACCCACTGACCTCCTAACTCAATCTCCTGCTTCCGCTGCCCCCTTACAACACACTCCACCTGGCAGCAGGGGTGCCATTTCAAAATGTCAGTACCATCTTGTGCCTCTGCTCATGAATTTCCTGGGGCTCCCATCCCTCTGTGCCAAAGTCCCTCTTATGTCCCTCAAGTTTCCCCACAATCCAAATCATGCCACCTCAGAGACATCTCCCCCATCCACTCCCTTGACCTCAAACATACTGACTTCCTTGCTGGCTGCTGAATGTGCCAGTGCCTGTCTCGGGGCCTTTGCACCTGCCTTCCTTCTGCCTGAAAGGCCTTCCTGAAGATATTGGGAAGTGTGACACCCAACTCCACTTCAA
Source organism: Heterocephalus glaber (assembly GCF_053883595.1). Taxonomy (NCBI): domain Eukaryota; kingdom Metazoa; phylum Chordata; class Mammalia; order Rodentia; family Bathyergidae; genus Heterocephalus; species Heterocephalus glaber. The sequence goes on along the minus strand of NW_028258412.1, from coordinate 3,475,981 downwards.
GCCCGTGTCCAAGTGACATCTTCCTCCCTTGGTCACCCTACTGAAAAGTGCAGCTTTCTGCTGCATCACTTCTGCCTGCTCTATTATCAACAGTTAGATTGTTATCTTTTGACCTGTATGATTGATTTGTCTGCTTTGGTTGTGTCTCTTGCCTCCCAGTGGAATGAAAGCTCCTTAAGCTAGAGTTCTGGTCATTCATGTGTCTCCATCTGCCTGGTACGTGGTAACATCCACTTAAAAATCCATTGTTTGAATGCATAATAAAACTCATTGCTTCTTGGGTGCTCACAGCCTGCTGGACTCTCAGTGAAGAACTCCCCATCCACATCCTGCTGGATCCTCCAGACCCTAGGAGAATGGCCAGAGAGGCCACAGTCCCTCTCATTGGACCACGGCAGAGTCAGGGCCGGGGGAGGTGAGGTGACTTACCCAAGGCCACTCACCTGGCCAGGAGGAGACTGCCGTCTGCCCAAGCTGGACCCCAGGTACAAGGACACTGGGCTCAGACCGCTCCAGCTGCTGGCACCGCACCAGCGCTGACTCTGCTCTTGAACTTGTCAGATTGCTTCACTCAAAAAGAGTGGCTGGGCACCAACCGTGTGCTCGGGTGCTTGTCAAGGACTCAGTAAGGGACCACAGAGAGGGACGCTGTCCCTGGGCCCTGAGGAGAGGACAGTGGTTAGGATAATGAAGGTGATGGCCGAGGTGGGGGAGAGGGCAGCTGACTGATTGAGTGCTTGCTCTGCATCCGCCCCGCGTGAGTGCTTCATCTGTCCTGCCTGAGTTCCTCCAGGCCCCTCGGGGGTGCCCTGTTCTGACCCCTCTGCACAGCAGAGGAAATTGAGGCACAGACAGGGGTGGATTCTACCCCAGGACACCCAGCTCATAAGTGGGCTGCAGAGCCAGGACCCCACCCACACCCTGCCCTGAGCTCTGCGCACGAGGGAACCCGGCCGTGTCCACCCACTGCGAGAGTTATTTGTGGTGATGAATAACACGCAGAGGAAGTTTACACAAATCGTTAGTGCAGGATTTACGCTGCAAAGGCTCACGGGCGATGGCCTGTGACCGCTACCTGTAGCTGTTAGCTCCCTGTGAAATGCCGCACGGATGCCTGGCTGCAGCCTGCGGCTCTCCTCGTGGGCCAGGCTGAGAGACTGGAGGAGGGATAAATCCCTTCCGGACTGTCAGCCAAATATTGCAGAGGTCAGCGTAGCAGATGAAGCATGAAACTCGGAGCCAGACATTCATTCATTCACTCAATGAGCAAACATTTACTGAACACCTACTATGTGCCATGCACTGACTAAGGCGACACATGTGGGCAAAGTTAGCAGAGTTGTTTCCTTCGTGGGGCTTATAGTCTAGAGAGTGGTGGCAAACCTATGGCACATGTGCTGCAGTGGGCTGTTTGTATCATTGAAAGCTCCAAAAGGTTCACCATCACTGGTCTAGAGAAAGAGACTAGATTAAAGCCCAGCTCTACAGATGTTCATGAGCGTGTGTGAGGAACAGACTTAACCCAGACTAGGGCTCATGGAGGGCGATGGGAGACACTTGCATGAAGAAGCAATGGTTGATCTGAGGTTTTAGAGAACAGACAGTGTGTTCTGGTAGGTGAAGGGAATAGCATGTGCAAGGGTCCTGTGGTGACACCAAGTTGCCAAGATGCAGCTTGCATGCCCAATCCTCAGAGACTGAGTGAGGAAGGACAGAGAGATGGACTTGGAGAGGAGAGCAGAGGGCAAATCTCTCAGGACTATGGATCATGTGATAGAATCCACCCTCCAAATGAAAACACAAGAGAAAGCTCTGGATCAGATCTGCACTTTTGGAAGCCCCTGTGTTGTGGAGGGAAGGACAGATAAGTAGGTGGCCAGAATGAATGCAAGGAACCACTTGGGAGACTCTAGCAGCCATCAGGGAAGAGGCATTCATGGCTTGTGCCAGGTTCCTGGGGAATTTGCTTCCCATCCCAGCTCTGACATTTACAGATTTGATGACCTTCGGCAAATGACCTTCTCTTCCTGAAGCTGTGTCATAATCTGTGAAATGAGGAGCCTGCTCCCCACCCCACTAGGCACTGGGATGTTAGAAGATGTCAAGACCCCTAGCCAGGTGGAGGAGAAGGAAACAGGGAAGCCACCGTCAGCCCTGGCTCTGCACCTGCCCCTCCTCTGACCCTGTGCTCTCTGAGTTGACATTGGAACAATCGAAATCCCCTCCTCCAGTCTTTCCTTTGTAAGGGATCCACAAGGACGGCTTCTCCTAAGCAGATCTGGTCTGGATGAGCCCATCACTGTTCCTGAAGCCATCCTAGCTGAGCCCTTAGCTGATGTCCAGCCTGGTCACAGCCCCCCCGGGGGACCATCTTCCCCCGTGAGCAAAGTAAAGGGAGGCCAGGGTAGGACCCATGGCCAGGCTCAGGGAGATGCTCTATGTTTCCACATCTTCCCAAGTGCGATGAGAGGCCAGGGCAGGGTTCTAAGGGGAAAAGGGACAGCCTCGAATCCTTTATCCTGGAAACAGGATAAATTCAAGAAGCAGTCCTTGGTTAGAACAGAGAGAAGGAGGGCTGGGCTGGGGGGCAGAAGATGGGGGCATGGGGTACAGAGAAGGGCCAGGGTGACTTCCACCTTGAGGGCTTAAGAACTTGAACTCCTTGAGTAAAAAGGCTGTCACATGCATCGCGGTATCCATGACGTCTGACACACAGTAGGTTTCTCTTGTCTTGGAATAAAATGACACGATAAAATCCAGGGCTTCCTGGACAAACGTTTCTTGTTGGAGGCACCTCCCCTGGGGAATTTGGGAATAATGGGAATGGGGGATTCTTTTTTACGGTAGTTCAGTGGCTCTCAGCAGGAGGATATTTTGCATCCTCCTTTGCAAGAGACATGTGGAACATTGAGAGATAGTTCCGGTTGTCACAACTTGAAGGGTGGGAGCTACTGGCATGGAAAAGGGCAGAGATGTTGCTAAATACCTCACAAGGCACAGGGCATGCCCTCACAACAGACTTATCCTCCCCAAATGTCCCCTAGACCAAACCTGAGGAAACTTCTCCCGCTGACCGTGGAGGAGTAAGTCAGCGATACTGTACCTGCAATGCCCAGGACACCTGTACTAGGAGAATGTCCCCAAGAGACTTGGGAATTTCAAATGCCCTTCAGGACATTCATTTACATAAGTCAGTTCCTGCCTCACAATCACCTGAGGCTGGCATTTAAATCCACCTTGGATGCAGCAGCCTCTCTCTCTCTCTCTCTCTCTCTCTCTCTCTCTCTCTCTCTCTCTCATGCAAACTCACTTTACATGGGATTTTCTGGAATGTAGCTGCAGTGCAAATTGGAGGAAGGCAGTACTTTGTTTTATCCAAAACCCTCTCAAGGGCTGTTTTCCATTTCAGCAAATCCAGGCGTAGGCCTCCAAGCTGCTTGGGGAATGTGCTTTGCTGCCCCAGCACACCTGGCCCGTCGACATTTGGAGTCTCCTTCCTGGTGATGCCGCCATACATATGAATATACTAATTTAGCTCTGATTTCAAAATGTCAAATATAAAAAAAAAAAATGTCGACAATATTCACCCGAATATTGGTCTGAAATTTTCCAGTTACTCATTATAAGTAGGTACAAGCACCAGACTGCTTCATTGTGTCTCCTGGCATATAGTAGTTTCTTGATAATTTACATATTGAAATAGATATTATTTTATTATAAATTGCTTTCATTTTATTCTTCCTTTATATTAAAGTTAGAGCAGTATATTGATTTTTTTTAAAAAAAATATGTGCATATGTAGATGAGATGTTGAATTTCACTTCAGAAAAATGAGAATTATAAAATATGTGTCATGAGAAGAGGGTGTAGGGTCTGAGAAGGTAGAATCTCACTGCCCTATATTAGTTCCCATATTTATGGAGTAACATTGGCATTGAAGTGGTAGAAGTCAGAGATCCAAGGTATTGTGTAATTCGAAAAACAGGTGGACTCAATAAATAGTTGTCCTGAATCCCACACGGACTTTTAAATGATCTTTGGAGTAATCATAATGGTAAATCTCTGCCCATAATCATTCAACTCTACTTCATTAATCAGTATTAATCAGTGTTGCTGTGTAATAAACATACCCTCAATGCTCAGAAGCCAGCAAGGAGCATTAATTTCCCTTACTCCTGGGTTCTGCAGGTGGATTGGGCTTCACTGCAATCTGGGGCACCTGCCTCTCTTCCTCCACAGATCACTACTGTATCTACCTGGGGCATGACATTCTCAAGCAAATAGCATAAACACAAGAGACCAAGGCATACCACATGTATATTTAATGCCTTCTCACACATCATTGGTCAAATTAAGTCACATGTCCAAGCCCAGCCACAACTGGGTGAGGAACTAAGCCCCACCTCCAGTGGGAGGGGCTTGGAAGTCACATGGCAAAGGCATAGGGATATTGAATGGTGAAAAAATTGGGAGCAACAATCCAAAACCCAGCCTAATTCCATTTTATATATCAACACATACGTTTCTTACAGTTTTCTTTTCCAGGTGTATGAAATTTGTTGACTAAATGACTTCAGTACCAAGTTTAAAGTTGCCTGAAAGCTTAAAAGGAGGAAAGAAGGAGGAAATAATCTCCCCATCCCAACCATGATGTTTTTTATTGAGGATCTACTACGTACCAGGCTCTGTGTCCGAGATGTTTTTCTCACAACAACTTCATGAAACATATGATTGTCTTCCTGTTCATGGATGGTGAAATAGAGGCTCAGAGAGGTTAAAAAACTCATTCACTGCCACACAGCTCATTAGTTTGGGAGTCCACATTCAATCATCACACACATGACTCCAGAGACTGTGTGGTTCTATTTCACAGGGACATCACTCGGTGGATCAGGGCAACTGACCAGACCTGCTTTCTCCTGCAAACCCTGGACACCAACCCTGAGCTGCAATGTTGGCTTAAGTTGCTTCTCGTTGTGGAAAGCAAGTTGAACAGCAGGGACATGTGACATTTATTTAGTTACATATCTCTGGTGGGAGGTTTCAGGGGCCATTAATGTAGTAGGTCTGCATGGCTAGTTTACATGCTACTTCTTGTTATTGCTGTCTCTATTCCATGGCCCGCACACTCAATTTCAATTCAAAGTTTGGCAGTCAAGGTGTCAGGGCTAAAAAATGGAATGGCCTCCCTCCGAAATGAAATAATTTTGTTGTTCAGTTCCAAGCGATTTTGTAATTTCATGCTTGTGTATGATAATTTTATGCTGTCCTGCCTCACGTAACTCAGTTCTGGCAGATCCTGACAGGTGATAAATACAATCTTTTCCGCCCCGCATGCGACAGGCTGGTGTGAGGTGGGGGAGGAAAAAAAATGGCAATTCCACATCTGAGGCCAGGGCCCAACTGGAGAAAGCCTCGGCCCAGCCCTTTCATAATTTCACGCCTGGATTCCGACCGGCGCCACCTCTGTTGTGGCTGAAGGACCCGCGGGTCACAGGAGCCTTCCTGAAAATAGCACGGTGCTGGGCAGGGGCCAGGGAATTGGCAGGCGGGCAGGGAGAGGAAGAGGAGAAAGTGATGACTTTCGCTGGCCCTGGGCCGGTTGCTGGGGCTGGCAGTGCTCGATTTATGGGGCTGCTCTGCGTGCGCCTGTGAAATGGTCACCTTTCAGAGGGATTATTTTTGCAAATCTGCTAAATCTTCCAAAGATAGGCATTCCTGATGAAAAGAGGGAGGGGAGAAGGAGTAGGAGGAGGAAGCAGGATGAACCCTTAACATTTATCACCGACCACTGTGTTTTCATACGCACTCCCTGGTCCTGTTCCTGCAAACCAGTGTCCCGCTCCCCAAGAATAGAGGAGGCAAAAGGACCCGAGGGAACTGGAGATGCACTGCAGGAGGAGTGATGAAGGCTAAGGAAACAGAGGCGGAGGCTGACACACAGGGTCATCAAATGGGAGACCAGGGTCCTTCTGTGGTGTGGCTGACAGAAAGGATGTCCTGTGCCTCCCCGCCAGTCCCTGCCTCCCTCAGCAAGGCCGCTTTCTTGCTCTGGTTGGGACAAGAGGCTGCTGTGACTTCAGCATGGAGCAGCCCGAGACACTGATGGTAACAATAATGACGACATTTATTGAGCATCTGCCATGTGCCAGGAAGGGTCCTGAAGAGTTTGCACAGGAAATTCTCTCTCTTTTTTGACACTTCCCGAGAATAAAGACCATATGAACGCCCACTTTATAGATGAGGAAGCTGAGAGTCAAAAGTCTAGACAGGCTCAGCTGGGACTGCCATGCCCAATGCCCACACAGAGATGGACTCCCTCACAGTCCCAGAGGCTCACAGTTGGAAATCAGGGGTCAGCTAGGCTGGTCCCTTCTGGAAGCGCAGAGACAGGCTCAGTCCTAGCTCCCGACCGCAGCTGCAGTCCTTGGCCTGAGGATGCAGCACTCTAGCCTCCGCTTTCCGAGATCTCTGGGATCTGCTTTCACCCTTCTACTTCTCCTATAAGGAACTTGGGTTTGGGGTTCATCCTAATCCAGGTTGATCTCATCTCAAATTTTTAACTTCAACACATTCTGAGGTTCAGAGAAGACACGTATTTTAGGGGGATCATTATTCACCCCACTATGGCCACTTAGCTCGGTCCCCCGTGGAACCCCATTCCTCCCTCCATGGGCTCCCACAGGGCAGTGCATGGTGGGGGATGGACCCTCTGCTGTGAAGGGCAGCTGGGACAAGGGACAGTTAAGGGTCTGGTGGCTGACTCCAAAGTCCTCATCCACTTGGAGATTGTGCCCCTACATAGCACTGAATTGTGCCCCTACATGGCACTTCTAGGTTGGACTTGGGGTCCTTTCAAGTCAACTTATAGTTATGATTCCCAAGCACTGTAGAGTTGGGAGAGATCTCCAAGATCTGACAGATGCAGGGAACATATAATACTGGGCCACCTTGAGGATCTACCTAAGGACACAAACACTGACGTTTATTGAGATTTTTCCAAGGCCCATTCTGAAGCCCCATCCGCTAATCCTCCCAATAGCCAAGAGGTGAAGACTGTCCTCATTCTCCTGCCTCACAGAAGAAAGTGACAGGAATGCAGAGCTCCACGCTCAAGGACACAGAGGTCACAAGAAAGCAGGAAACAAATTGGATCCAGGTCTATCCAAGGCTGGGCACTTTTGTTCCCAACACAGAGGCACCAGGATCCTGACATGCTCAGAAGGTCTGCCTGGAAATCCCTTATCCCATGCACCACCCTAATCTTTGAAAATGTTCCCGTGATTGCACACGGCCCCTTGAGATACTGGCTCCCTTCATTAGGATGCAGACGATCAGGACATTGGTCCCTGTGCTACTGGTGACAAACGGCAGTTGGAGAAGAGAGGTGAGGAGACAGTGGCAGATGTGAGGTGGTCCCAGTCTTCATGGAGCCTGCAGTCTGGTGGGGAAGACAGAAGATAATGAACTGGGCTCTGAGATAGGGAATGTCCTTTTCTGAAGAGGCATAAAGGCTTTTATTAGGCAGAATTTTAAAAGCACACACCCAGAGAAATAGAGTATGGACACTCAAAAGGAAGAGAGGGGTGCTATAGTCTGGAGCTAGGAATAGCTAGTGGTTTTGGTGGTGGAAATCTGAGGAATTTGTGAATCTAGGAGAAAACCTATGGCCCACCCATAGGTAGAAAGAGAATGACTCATTTTACTGGTAAAAAATGACCTATTTTAAGAGAAAAGCAGAAGCCTAGTCTTCTGTTTTGTTTTGCTTTTTTTAAGGTGGGTGATCAAAGATGTTTTGCCTAAAACATTCTTTGAAATCTTTTAATCTATTTCTCTACCTTAAGGTCTGGTTTCTGCCCTTTTATCTTATCAACTGAGCTCATTTACAAACTTATAGTATCTTTAAGGGATTTTGAATGTGATGGGCCTAGAAGAAAAAATATAAACAAGCTTAGGGAGTCCATGGATAACCTTGGATAACTTTGTGTCCTGAAGTCACAGTCTTCTTAAAAGTACAGTGGTTCCTCAGTGAAGGAACACTTTTGTTTGGGAACAATTTGATTTGCAAACAAAAGCATTTGACAAAATTTTGGTTTTGTTTGCAAACAAAAAATCAGGTGACAAACACGAGCAAAGCCATCCTTCCCACACAAACACAAACATGACCATCTTTTCCAAAATCATGGAACAAATGAAGCACGTGAACTAAGGCACCACTGTACAATATTTAAATTATGATCTTTCTTTTTTCCTTCCCATCTTCATTTCTTCTTCCTTCCTTGTTCCCTGCTCCAGACTTTAAGCCCTTATTCTTAAGGGTTGCAGAGGGGCCAAAAGTCTGTCTTCTTGTGGCTGCTTAGGGCAGCGAAGGTATGTTGACCCTGCATAGATAGTCAGGACAGAATAGCTCATCCCGACTGACCTAAAGCAGATAGACATAGGAATATCAGGTTCTGATGTTCTAAGAACCATCTTTTTTTTTTCTCAGTACCAGGGATTGAACCCAAGACCTTGTGGTTGCAAGGCAGGAGCGGAGCCACTGAGCTAAATCCCGGCCCAGAACCATCATTTTTTGACAGTCAAAATCATAGTCCCAGTGCCTCTTCACATTCTGGCTAGCTCATCAAAAAAAATGTCACTGGACAGTGTCCCCAAAGTGGAGGTGGGGTAACTTGACACGGCCCACCTATGGTTGCAGGTTTGCTGACTTCCATCACAGACCAAGAATTTTTAGAATGCATAAAAGGTATAAAAGGATTTATTAGACAGAATTTGTAAAATATATTTTTAGAGCAATAAAGTATAGGTCTTCAAAGGGAGAAAGGTGCTATAGGAAATATCCTTGAAAAGGAGTGAGGGCTAAGCTGAGACGTGAGAGATGACTAGCAGTACATTTACGAGAGAGCATACCCCCTATACCCCAAGAGAGTAGCATGTGCAAAGTTCCTGTGCTGGGAAAGAGCTCGGTATATTCAAGGGCATAAAGAAAGCTTTGATCTAGAGCACAGGTCCTGAGGAGAAGGTGAAGCAGAATAGTCTTGGGAGTCAGTGATGGGAAGGCTTGTCCATTAGGTCAGGGGCAGGAGTTGAAACCCCATCTATGGGAAGCCACTGAAGCATTTTAACAGGTGGAAAACGGGATTCAAACTCACTTTTTTAGAAAAGCACGTCCCTGGGCTGGTGGAAAAAAGGGTGCAGTGGGAAGCAGCAGGGGAAACAGCAAGGGGACCAGGCAGGAGACTCTGGCTGCTCCCAGGAGTAGGTTGGTGGTATTTCCCAGATACTGGCATCTCATAAGGCAGTGTGGTGGCGAAGGGAGTTTGGTAAGTGAAGCAGTGTTCACGCAGCTCAGCTCCAGCCAGGATGCCAGGGAGGTGGGCCTGGGAGCTCACCTCCAGCACTGTGCAGACCCTCAGAAAAGCTCCCTCCTTGCAAGAATGGGGATCTCAAACCACCCAGGACCTCCAGCAGGAAGCGGCATCCCAGAAATGTGCTCTCAGAGGTCTGGACATGCTGCCCACATGCTAGACTGGTTCTGCCTTTTGCTAACTCAACCCATTAGCCCTGTCTTGGGATGGGCCACCTAAAGGCTTGTGCAGGACCCTGGTCCTGTTTGAGGTCACTTCTCCTTCCTGCTCTAGACATTTAGGAGCACCTAAGCCATGGTATCCCGTGTCATTGTGGTGTCACTCAAAATCAGGCAATCATGAGTGCCTCACTTAGAGAGATCATTGACAGTATGGGGGAATTGAGGCCCAGAACAAAGCCTGACCTGATGATTTGCCCAAAGCTGCATGACAATCACAGGCTCCTGCACAGAAAGGATGAGCAGACATCTGCCTGGAGCCCACTGGGAGAGGTGCTCTCCAGAGACCACCTGGGCACACGAAATAGTAACATCTCAACTTAGGCAGTGCCGCCCCCCAGACCACAGTAAGAGGCCGCATGCCCCAGGCCCACTGGTGTTCAGTGCATGTCACGCTACATTTACCAAGGACTTCCTTGTGGGTGTTAGATACACGCACATGAGCATAAACAAACGAAGAGGTGGAGCTGGGACTTGAACTCCACCCATTTGGCCTTAAGTCTGCATTGGCACTGCCTCTGCCTCCCCTGCAAGCAGAGGTCCCTCATCCACCCTTAGTGTGCTCCAAAGGTATTTTGAGTAATCAGAGGGCTGAATCCACCACTTTTCATGGGTTACATCCCAGCCCGATGACCATAGTGTTCAGTGGAAAGGCCACATGGCCCAATAGTCCTGCCACCAATGTGCACAGCCTCACTCTGCCACTTCCTAGCCAGGTGACAAAACCAAACCCAACGTGTATTCTGCCTCGGGGGGCTATGATAAAGTCCCCCTGCCCACTGGATGATGGCCTCTCCCAGGGCCCCCCAGGTGACGGGTAAGCTTCTCCTTACATAGGTGGGGAGATGAGCCCCCAGCCAAAGTAGATGGGGAAGCCAGAATTGAACCCAGGCCGTCTGACTCCGAGGTCTTCACTCTATTCATTAGACTGCATTTCTTCCCTGAAATCATTGGCTCTAAAACTAGGAGCTGAATGAGTAGAGACCAAGGGAGTCTCTCAGGGAAGAAGTAGTCCAGTGGAGTTTGCAATAAGTGTCCTGAATCCCTCGCAAGGCTCCCAGCATCCCCACATCCTGGACACAGTACCCTGGGTAAGTTTAGCCCTGCCTGGGTAGCACTGCCAGCTGCCAGGTCTATGGCCTCTGTGCATCGATTCTCAGGGCCACCTGTGGAAACTCCAGCCCCAGTGTCCCTGCACAGTCCTGTTCTGCTCTGTCCTGGCACAGCCACTGCATGCCCAGGAGGAAGGGCACCTTCATTGTAGGCTTCCCCAACTGGGAGTTGCTGCATGTCTTTCTGCCACCTGCAGGCCACAGGGGAGGTTGTAAAACCTGTGATTGATCTGTAAACAGCTTTATGACAACCCAGGAAGGAGCCACGGAAGGATTTCCAACCCCGGACGCCACTTTGCTTGCTGTGTGACTTGAGAAAACTAGATTACCTCTCTGGGCTCCACTCTGCCATCTGCAAAATCAAAAACAACAGCCTTAGCATTCCAGAATCCCTTGCTCAAAAAGGCCCTAGATCCATGAGCATGCTGAGGACAAACCTGACCCCACACCTGGATATTGCCAGACCCAATATCCATCCCCTTTGCCACCCCCATGGGCCACAGTGCATCATTTCATGGCCAACCCTAAATCACATCAGTTTGGCTTGCTTATTTTTACACATCATCCTTTTAATGTCCCTCAGAAAACACAAAGAAACCACGCATAACCATTAGAGCTCTCTGTATCCTGAAAAGTACGTAAGAATTTGTCTCCATGTGGATCATACATATTGTATTAAAGCTGCATAAAGGAGTTTAATCAAATGGCAGGGAGAGAGGCAGGAGAGTGGCATCACGGTGGTGGGAAGGTGCGAGTGATCTTTCTTTGATGCCTGTTAAATGTTCCAGCAGATGAACCCTATATTCTGCCAGGAAATGAGTTTGCCACCGGCCTATTGGGCCTGTCGTAAGAGGTTGGTCTCGCCACGGTCAGCCCTCTCCTGCGCACCGCAATACATTACACCGCCTCAATTTTTCATTCCTTGCTGCCCAAAATGCAAATTTCTTCTCTGTTGTTTATATTAGGTTTTCAAATATATGGAAATTCAGAGATCTGGAGGGAAATGCGAGGGCCATGGAGGCACGCGATCTGTCTTTTTGCTCTGACTGACTTCTTTCCATCACTGATGTGAGGTATGATGGGAGCTGAGCATGGGGCACCCAGGCAAGGACAGAGAAGCACCCAGAGTAGAGGGTAGCTTTGGGGCTGGGGGATTTCCTCTGAGCCCCACAGAGCTGGAGTGGCTCATCAATTACAGTTGGCCCACAACTACTTTGTGGGCAGAGATGAGTTTTCCCATTCCTGCCTGGATGGAAATGACAGGGGAAATTCCTGTATTAGGAAACAGGAAAATATTGAGCCCCTACTGTGTAACAAGGGTCCTGATGCAGAAGTAGCTAAGACCCAAAGTTTCCCTGTGCTTTTCTTGCTTTCCACAGACCAAACCATTCCGCATGAGCATTCCATCCCATCATCCCAACAACCCTGTGGTGGAAATGTATCACTTCAGCTTGGCAAATGAGGACAGGTGATTTCACATGCTATGTGCCAACACAACACAGCAGGAAGGCTGAAGGCTGAACTCTGGTCTTATAAATGCAAAGCCCCATATTGCTCTACAAGAAGGATCAGCAAACTCTTTCTGTAATGAAAGGGCCAGATAATAAATACTTTAGGCTTCGTGGACCAGACATTCTCTCTTGCAAATACTCAACTCTGCCCTTGTCTTGCAAAAGTGGTAGATCTTAACAAATGGGTATGACTATGTTCCAATAAAACTTTATTGACAAAAATAGGCAGTGGGCCAGGTCTGAACAATGGACTGCAATAGGCTGATCCCTGGTAGCCTGTGGCCAGTCTTGACATGATTGGGGCACTTGATGCTTCACAGTGCTTCACCAAGACCATTTCACAGATGCCAACCTTCTGGGCAGGACCTGGATCTCCTAGGAAGCATCATCACTATTATCACAATGTGCATAGTTTTGATTCAGCTTCAAAGCAACCTAACTCAGTGGGAATTTTAATTGTACTCATTTTACAGTGGAAGAAAGAGAGACTCAGAGTATAGTCATGTTCAAGTCTGTATCCTGAGAGTGGCAGACCCAGAATTTGGACAAAATGGGCCATAGACATTGGCCCGGTCAGGAAGTTTGGGCGACAGCATGGCTGTGACCAGAGCTGCTCCTAGTGGGAGCCAGGACTCTCTGGGACACATCGTAGCAGGAGGGGCCTCAGGTGCAAGTCTGTGTGGCTGGAGTGAGTGTGGAAGACCCTCCCCACCACCCATCTCACAGTGACCGCACACAGGGAGAATGCCACATGAAGATGACAGCAGAGATGGGAGTGATGCTTCCACAAGCCAAGGACTGCAAAGATTACCAGCAAACCACCAGAACCTATGGGAGAGGTATGGACCAGATTTTTTCACAGCCCTCAGAAGGAACCAGTGTTGCTGATACTTTGTGCTATGGTTTGGATCTTAAATGTAACCCCATTTAAGCACCATAGGTTGAAGCACCATGAAGTCTGCGGTGCTATGCATTGGGAGGTGGAGGACCCTTCAAGAAATGGGGCCTAGTGGGAGGAAGTTAGGTCATTGGAAACATATCCATGAAGTGGATCTTCTTCCCTCTCTTTCATTTTGCTTTCCAGCCACCATGTTGTGCTCCCAACTACTAGCTTTCCAGGCCTGAGGAATAAGGGCAAATGACTGCAGGCTGAAATCCCTGAAACAGTGACGCTAAATAAATCTTTCCTCCTTTTAAATTGACTTTTTCAGATATTTTGTCACAACGTGAAATCCCAACTGACATGCTTTGATATCAGACTGCTAACTTCCAGAACTATAGCAGAATACCTTTCTGTGGTGGAAGTGACATAGCTTGTGATGCTTCATTATGATGATGTCAGCACAGAAATCAAGATGTGCGTGTGGCCAGCATCCCAGGCACCAGCTCTGAAACACGCTGAGTTGCCCAATCAGGTTCCCTGCTTTGGGAGGCTGGTTTGTCTTCTCTAAAACATTTCCAGGTCCACCCAGACCAAACTTGTGACTTCAGTAATCTTTGGTCATGCTCTCACCAGCTCTCCACGGAGAAAGCATTTGCCGAGCACAAACTGGAACCATGCACTCCGTTGATTCACTCAATGAGAATTAATTAAACTACTATTGCCAGGCCCTGAGAGTCCCCAACTGAGAAACAGATTTGCAAGGTCCTCAACCCCTGACCTTGGAGAAGGAATGAAAGATGGATTTTCTGAACAACTAGCTTGTCTGCTTTATCTCCATTGCTAGGCATCATGGAATTCTCTTAGTCCACTTTCTATTGCCATAAAAAAATTCCAGAGGCTGGGTAATTTATATTGGCTCACAGTTCTGGAAGCTGGGAAGATGTCAGCATTTTCCTTACTTGTGGCAAAGGCCTCACGATAGAAAGGAAACAGTTGCATATGGAAGAGAGGCACATATGTAAGAAAGAGGAGGAAAGTACCAGGCTCTCAAGAACTAATCTCATAATGAAGACATTAATCCCCCTTAAATGCCTCGCGGCTTTCAACACCTTTACCCCGAGAACAGCCTCAGCCTGGCTTTGCATTGGGACAGCCAGGATCAAACCTTGGCAGGGGACAGAGAAGGTAAATAGGGTGCAACCCCAATCCTCAGAGATCCTCGCCCCCATCCTGGGTGGCACAAGCACAGTGCTCTGGAGTGGCTGGGCTGGAGATAAGGAAGCCTCAAGCCCTCTCTTCAGCAAAGTAAAGATCCAAGTTAGGGTTGTGTTTTCCCCAAATTCCTCTGCCTCCAACTGGTCACTGAGGCCAGCTTGCAAGGATATTGCAACCCTGCTAGGCCCACCAGCACCCCAAATTTAAAAGAAGATGGTGAACCATGGAGAGAAATGAGCCAGCATTTATGAAGTGCTGGCTGTGGACTAGAAATCAGAATCGCAAACTCTCAGGTCCTCTTATTGATGCTCATGGATAGGAATGACCCCTCCATTCCATTCATTGAGGAAATTGGAGCCCAGAGAGGTAAAGCCACTTGCTCAAAGTCACACAGCAAAGAAGTCAGAGGCTGAGCCATGACCAGACTGGGGGGCGGGGGGGGGGGGGAGTTCATAGCCGAATGGCCTATTAGTAGGTTACTGGGGGCAAGATTTTAGAGGGTTTATCTTGTGCCCAGCTCCCCACACCAGGGTTTGAAAGAGTGGGGAATGGCTGGACGACAGAGGGTAGAGAATTAGCCAGGAATCCACGGTCAGAGTCCCAACTCTGAGCTCTGGGCTGCTCCGCTCTGGGCCCTATAAACTCTGAAGTGCTGTTCTCTGCAGTCCTTCCCCCGCCTTCTCCTCCTGGCCATCTGAGGGCCACCCCTCTGTGATGCTGTGGCTAGATCCCAGTGCTCTCCCTGATGATGCCCCCCATCCTGTTATTGGAATTTGATTTCTGCCCTTTGTGCCCTTGCCAAGTGTGGTGTCACCCATGGCGGGGGGGGGGGGGGCGCAGAAGGGCCCCTAGTGTTGGGCTCTGTGCTCAGCTACTGCTCTGAAGCGGTACAGGTGGGGATACCCAAGGGCCAGAAGTCCCCTCTCTCCTGGAGCTGGAGGTGACAGCAGCAACACCTCTGCTGAGAGCTCACTTCCCCTTGGAGGAAAACAAAGGCTGCAGTTCTGCAGGGTAAGATGCTGAGCCAGGGGAGTAGATGAGCCTCAGACCAGGGATTTGCAACACCGAGGCCTCCCCATCTCCAAAGCCAAAGACAGGAGGCGAGGGGACTGGTCAGCTGGAGCTCACTGTCCCTCACCGTCCACTGTGCACCTGGTCCAACTCTCTACCCATCTGCTTCCCTCAGAACCACCCTGGACTCCGTTGCTTATTCACTCAGTCAGCAGGTAGGTGCTGTGTGCCCCAACAGCCAGACACCACAGAGCAGTGGCAGCTAAGGCTCCTGTGGAAGGACTCGACCCCAGCCTGGCCCGGGTTGAGCACCCCCACTCCTGTGAAGTTTCCCCTAGAGAAATGGAGTCAAGAATCTCCCAGGAGTCGCCCTGCCTTCAGAGATCACAAGCCAGGGCTGCAAGCATCTCTTTCTCTCTCCTCCACCCAGGCTCTCTGGACGGATGCCCCCGCCGGTGGGTCTCTGGCTTCTGATCTCCACGTGGGTCTATCCATCATTAGCCAAGGTCAAGTCGCAGGTGCCTCCCATCATTTCTCAATTATGGGTGGCCCCTGGGCCAGCACCGTAAAGTGGACTCTGCTTGGCTCATATTAATTAAATATCACAGACTCCGGCGAAGGAGCTGGGGAGAGAGGCTTGGCAGTTGGCCTCTCCAGGCTTACAGCTCCTTCTGGAGGTAAAAATGTATCCATTCCTTCATTCCACAGATATTTATTAAGCCCTTCCTTGTGCGGGTGCCAGGCACCATGCTAATTTCTGAGTACCAGTGGCACAAAAGACTAACAGGGATTGTGCTGCGTGGTGCACACACACCAGCGGCAAGGTCCCCAAGTTTCAGGACACGAGTGTACAAACTGGAGCAGTGACTGGATAGGAAGAGTTGCTGGAGCGCTCTGTGCTAGGAAAGGAAAGTTTGAGGGCAGGTAGACTGAAGGAGGACACACAGGTGAGTTTACTCTTTGAGAAACTGAATAAACATTGATGATAGACCAGAAGCAGCATAGCTCAGGACAGAGGGCAGGATTCCAGGAGCAAGGATGCCTGCTTTCCAAGCCTCCCTCCAGCCCAAACTCTGGCTCTATGGCTTTCCAGTTGTTCTTGCCCCTTCCCTTACTATGAACTCATCTCTAGCACTCTGTGTGTCAATAACTGCCCCCTGCGAGGCTCCTTCTTTCCCTTCTTTTTACTAAAGAGATGAAGCAGCAGGAAGGTCAAGTTATTTGCCCCAAATCTACAGTGCAAATTGGAACGTTTCAGAAGAGGACAATGTGTGCTTTGCAACTTTGGGATTTCACCATCACAGTTGACCCACTTCTCTGCCTCCCCATCTTTCTTTCCTTGCTCACCCAGTCCGAGGCAAGATGGTGAGTCCCCAAAGCATGACCTGCCCTATGGGAGCACTCAGCACGCGGTCCCAGAAAAGAACCTGCCCCCACGTGTCTCAGGACAGTGACCACACAGCCACTCTGGTCCCCCAGCAACCCTGGGATCTGGGTGCCCTTGGCCCCATTTACAGAGGATGGTAGGGGCTCAAACAGCAAGCTGCTGTCCAAAGCTCTCCTAGTTTTCAAAGAACAGGGTGACAGTCCCAGCCCAGGTCTTTCTGACTCCACACCATGGCTCTTCCTGCCACACTGTGCCAAGGAAAGTTCTGAGAGCCAGACCGGGAACATGAGTGGGAAGGGTGGTCAGGTTGTCACCTTGGAGAATGAGCCCCTGAGTCCGAGCCTATGGTGGGGAAAGGAGACCCTCAAGCTCCTCTTCCGGGCCTGCCAAGTGTGCGGGTTATCCCAACACCCTGCCCTAGCACAGCAGAAGAGTCAGATACAGCTAAAGCTCCTGCCACCTGGATAGATTACAAGGAGAGTCATGAGTGAGTGGCAAATAATAACAATTAGCAGGCCGGGGATTTAGCTCAGTGGTTCCGCTGCCTGCCTCACAAGCAGAAGGACCCGAGTTCGATCCCCGGTACCAAAAAAAAAAAAGGAATAACAATTAGCTTCTCAAGGACGCAAGCATAGTTCTCCATGCTTTCCTTGAGTTGATTTTACTCTTACACAAACTCCATAAGTTTATCATTTTTGTTTTACAGATGAGAAAACGGAAATAGAGACCTACATAACTTGCCTGTAATCACCTGGTCATTCTGTTGAAGATTCAGTATAACAGTGTCTGACCTCTGGAGCTTGGAGTAGAGACCAGAAAAATCCTGCCTTCCCAAAACCACACCAGTAGGAAATTAACTGAATCAATTAGGAGTGTTTACCCAATGGAATACTACACAGCCATTAAAAGTACTTACAGTTATTAACCTACAGAAAGATGCATATATATAAATTCAGATATAAAATTATATAATATCAGCTAATACGTATTAGATATTATTTTAACAATATCTAAAAATGTCAAGAAAAGCCTGGAGGAGCTATTCCTCTATCCAGCCACTCACCCATCCATCCACCTGTTCATCCAACAACTATTTCATGAGCACCTCCTTGTTCCTCCTGCACCTGAGAGGACCACTGAGACTGTACATGTGGTTGCTGAACTGTACATATGAGCCCTGCCTGCCTAAAGGATCAGCTCACCCAGGCAGGCAGCAGTTGGACAACATCAAACATAGATGGCTCTGGTGATGGTGGTGTAGAACAGGGACTAAGGTATCAATGACAGAGGTCTAGCCCTGAACTCAGGGAACAGGTAAGGAGGGCTGGGGAGGGGGGGTGGACTGCAGCCTGGAGAGCGCCTGAAGGGGCAAGAGAGAGGAAAAGGCTCAGGCAGAGGGAGCTCAGTGTCCAGAGGCCCCTCTGGAGGTACAGAGGTAAAACCAGCACAGCAGGAGGGGGTGAGCAAGAGGCGAAGAGGGAGCTGGAGTGGTGGTGCAGGCCTGTGATCCCAGCACTCTGGGAAGCTGACCACGGCGAATCACAAGTTCAAGCCCAGCCTAGGAAACTTAGCAAATGGGTGGATCTTGTCTCAAAATGATAATAAATATAAGTAAATAAGGGCTGGGGATGTAGCTCAATGTCAAGGCCCTGGGTTCAACCCCCAAGTACCACAAAAGAAAGAAAAAAAAGATAAAAGAAGTGGGGAGGGGCATATTTTCCCTGGAGTCTGAAATTAATGGTAATATTTTTCTTCCTGTCTGTGTAATGAGTATGCATTTCTTTAATAATAAGGAGAAAGGTATAAAGAGTGTTAAAACAAAAGGAGTGAAGCTTCCCGAGGAAAACAGGCTGCCCAGGAAAAGGCTTTTGTTAAAGAACAGAGGCTGGGCTTGAAAAGAGCCGGGACTGGGGAGGAAGGCAAAGACCCACACTCTGGACCCCGACTCCAGCCGACTCCAGCCTTCCTTCCTCACCAGGCCGCCTCTGGGGACTTGGAGCAGGGAACAAGGGAGGGGGTTGCTGTGGGAAGAGTCTGGCATGTGAAATAGATATTAATGTCTCAGAAAGGGGAGCTGGGTGGTGGGGGGTGGACTATTAAAATTCTGTAGTCCTGAAAAATACATAAGTCTAAAATAAGACTAATGAGACATTTACTGGTGTGGTTGCATTGCATTAATGACCCTGCTGAGGATAAGATCGCAGAAGGCTTTCAGTGTAATTACCAGGCTAATGATTAGCTGTGACATCACTGGAGACCGGGACCCAGACCTTGCTTTGGATTGCTTTCAAAGTCAGGGCACCACTGACCGCCTGGCTGCCAGAGCTATCTCGGGGTGCATGCACCCCACCCCCTGCACCTTCCTCCCACTGCCCTGGCTGCTGGCTGCCAGCCAGCACACACCCCACAGGTCCCTCCACACACCTCCCATGCTAGCATTTCTGGTCATCTTGAGAAAGCCTCTGGGATCATGAACTTCAAGCAGCAATTTGTCAACACTGGTGGAGACTAGGAGTTGAGTGGCTGCAAAAGTGGGAGCTACAGGGCTATCCAGAAGAAATCTTTAATGAGCAAGTGCTGCGTTGACTGATGAGTGCTTCCAAGACCCTTCTGCCCTGTGAGACTCTGGAAAGACACAGCACAGAGTCTATAATGCTGCGTCTCTGAGAGTCACTGGCTCTGAGCCTGCCCAGCCCACCCATTTGGAACAGATGTGAACACCGAGCCTCTGAGAGCAGAATTGGCCTCAGGAACGTCACTTAGCAAGCTTTTTATATTCTCCATGTGGGTTACAGGAAAATAAAAACAGAGAGTGGCAATCTTTGCCTGTCTCTCTCTTTCTGGACTCCACAGCTCTCTAAAGCGCTAATGGCATTTTTTCATCATCAAAGCACAGAAGTTCTAATTAGCTATTGACCTTTGATGAGTGCTCACACCTTCTAGGGGTGCGAGTAGCCTGCACAATGGGATGGAGATGAGTGTGGTTCATTGAGACTCACTGTAGTGGGCTGGAAAACCTGGGCATTTATTGTATGGGTGCTGGGGAGAGAGAGAAAGAGTAAAGAATAGGAATCCAGCTGCTGGTCTTCAGTCCAGCTGAAAGCACTAGGAACACATAGATCTTCATAGCCACTTCCCCTTTACTGAGACTCTATCAAAGATCACACTGCAGAAACCATCAAGCCAGCAAAGGGAGGAACAGCGCAACAGGAACCTGTCGGAAGTAGGCCATGCAAGTTAAGGCATGGCTTGCACAATTAGTTCAGAACCACAAAATTGGGTTCTACAAAATTGGGTGATTTCAGAGTTGAGTTGGACACAGGGCCAAGTGATGGTGGCTTACAAGTCATTTAGACTTAGTAAGCTTCCAGGGAAAGAGCGCCCAGAGGACAGAGCACTGCAGTTGTGGTGGACTGGGCTAAAGGAAAGGGAGAGTGGGGAGCTGGGACCAGAGAAATTCACCATGATCCCCCTGCACCAATACTTGAATCCTCAGTACCTAACCCAAAGGCAGCTATGAGGTCATGGGGAAGTCCAGGTGAAGGTCAAACTCCACCCCAACACCCGCCTTCACAGTTCCCAGGCTTCTCCACGTAGAGGGCAACCTCCAATGCTCTAGAAGCCAGGCCAGGTCCACAGTGGAAGCTTACCTTTCTTGGATGATTCCAGTCATCTCTGATAGCATCAGATACCACAGTTACCCACCACTTGCTGCCTCTCAGATCCACCACAGCCTTCAAGACCATCACGGAGTGGCAAAGCCAGAGAAGTGAGTGCTCCGGCCTTGCTTCAGTCCCTCGCCAGCCAGGTGCCTTTGGAGGAGTGAGTTCAATCTTCCAAGTAGCTTTGGTCTGGACCTTTCACCTCCAGGTTCTCAGATGCTTCATTCTTAAGATGGTCATAGCAGTGGCGTTAAGTTCCTAGAAGAGGGGTGGCACCAGATGGAGCCAGAAGTCTCTTCCATGACCTAGGTCTTCTTTTCTCAATTTAATTCCCACATGAGACTCTCATGTATTCAGAGGCTGGGCTTTTGGAAGGTGATTGGATTCCGAGAGATTAAACCACTGATGATGTGATAACTTAATGGCATTATTGGGAGGTGATGGAAACAGGATGTGGGGTCTCAAGTGAATTATGGGAGTGGGGCCTTGGGGACTCTCTCTGGAACATGGCCTCTTCCTCTCTGGCTCTTTCCATCTCTCTCCTTCTTGGAAGCCATGAGGTGAGCAGTTTTCTCCACCATGCCTTTCTGCATCATGTTTCTGCCTTGCAGTAAGCTGACCGTGGGCTAAGTCTCTGAAACCATGAGCCAAATGAAGCCACTCCTTCATCAAGTTGCGCATGTCAGGTATTTTGTCCAGCAACAGAAAGCTAAGTAATACAGATGAGGAGAACTCTAGAGAGGGGGAAGAAGCCTAGTAAAGGTGTGGTCTCAGTGGAGCCTCCCCTCTGCCTGATCCCTGGAAGCTATAAAGCAGGAATGGGACCAAAATGTTGCCTTCTGTGAAGGCAGAGGAGCTCTTACGTTAGTTTGTCACTGACTATAGCCCATCCCTGGGTGTGCACAGTGCCCCAGGCATTTCTGATCAAGGCAGCCAAAGTAAACTTCCAGAAAGGGGAAAGGCGTGAACCATCAGCAGCCAAGGCTTACAGTAACTTGGCTCTGGGTGCACTAGCCCTATAAAGGGAATTCAAATGGCCTCCCAGCCCATTTTCTGTTGGTATAACAAGAGGCCTCAGGCCGGTAATTTATAAGGAAAGGAAGGTGGTTTGGTTCACAGATTTATAGGCTAGGAAGTCCAAGAGCATGGCAGCAGCCTGGGGGGAGAACTTGCTACATCATGATACCTTGATAGCACAAATCTTGCCTCCTCTTCCTATAAAACTAATAATGCCATGATGGGGGCCCCACCCTCATGACCATCTAATCCAAGAATCTCCCGGTATCACTTGGAGATTAAATAGGAACTGGGGACACAATCAAAACATAGACATTGATGATCAGCAGGTCTACTTCGAGTACCTACTCCACAGGAAGACTGAGGATTATACAGCACATCTTAAGTAGGCAGTCCATAGTAGGTTCTGAGAACAGGGTAGTTAATATCACCCTAATAAAAGCAGTAAGTAACATGGGTGAAAACTCCATCACAGACTGCCATTTCTGTTCCATGTCTGGTACAGTGCTGGGCTCATAGATGGTCCTCATGTCTTTGCATCTTCTTGTTTTATACTTGAAGCAAGCAATGAATTGTTACTAGTATCCATGGGTATCATCTTTGTGGCTGAATCTGACCCCACACAAGGCACCTGGATTAGATTTCACTTCCCACACATGAAGCAAGATGCTTCCAGTGGAGAGGGTCCTACATTTTATTGCTATATTTGTTACTTTCTTTTTGATCTTCCAGTGAATGGATGCTCAGGGAAGTTTCCTGAATACTGGAATGAGGAGCTCATTTTGGCATCCTATCTGCTCTGCAGGCTTGGGGTGTCTGGCTCCCTACAGACCACTGGCATCCTCGGTTCTTCCCCTTTAGCCATGTTCAGGCCAAGCTCCTATGTAGGTCACCATGCCCTGGGCTCCTCATGACATGGATTTCCATGGCTCCCAAATTCCAATGGGAGCCTCATGACCTTTGTCAAATTCCTATGAAAGTAAAAAAAAAAAAATCCTATCAAAGTTAAATGCAAGAATGAGGTCCTCCTTTCGTAGTTTAGAATCCAGATGTCATTTTTAGCCAGAGGTCCAGAATACTAGGCCAGGGAACTCACACTCCATTGTTCACTGCCTTTGGGATATGACAGGCTCTGCACACCCTCATTTGCTGTGTGACTTCAGACAAATTACTTCATCTCTCTGTGCTATAGCTTGCTAGCTTGCTCTCTCAAATAACAAGGAGAGGGCATGGTTATCTTACCAACTTTCAGCAAGGATTCAATGAGATACTTAAGGAAAGAAGAATCTCTTGCTGAAAAACTTTGAGGAGTCTGAAGATCCCCTGCTCTGTGATGAAGCCAAATTCTTACAATGGCTGTAGGCCACTCCCAGCTGGTTCCTGAATGAACTTCAGCTCTCTGGTCCCTGTCTCTGTGTACCAGGTATCCTGGGCTCTTACCTGTTGCTTGTCAGTCCCACACACCTGCTGCCTCAGGGTTCCCATCTATGCTTCTTTTCTGCCTGCTCCCCTACTGCACACATGCACACCCACCGAGTTAACCCCAGAATGTCTTTCAATGTCACCTCTTCCAGATGTCCTCCACAGCTCCACCTAAGCCATCACAGGCCCCCACTGTTCCTCTCCTCTTCCTGAATACCCTTTGTACTTACAAATGTCCAATTGACATGATGGCCTGCTCAGGAATGAGTCTGGAAGTCCATTTCTGTAGCCCCAGTGCCTGTCACTGAGTAGATGCTCAATAAACATGCAATGGATGACTGGCACCCTGCAGCTCACTTAATGTAGGTGTCCCTGGCATCTTAATCCTGGCTTTGTGCAGTCAGTTCTGGTCATCATAATTGCAAACAGATGCTTCCCTCACCCCGCCCCCTGCCACCCTTCCCCTCTCTCCCACCTTCAGCTGTCTGCTTGCTCACACACTCTATATTTTCAAGGCATTACCCCGTGCAATGTGCATTCACACCACCCTCGGCAGTTCAATCTCTCCCTCCCCAGCGTCCATTGGCATAATCAGCTGGGGGCCTGCCCAGACTCTGCCAAGCTTGTATTAATGTTGGCTCAGGAAGAGATTTATTTCTTCCCAGCACAGCTCAGGCTGGTTCTGGCTCAGCCAGGTTGCCCCCACTTTGTGCCTCTCATTGCGTACACACACACACACACACACACACACACACACACACACACACGGGCACACAGCCTCATTGGTGACCTAGCTCCTATTAGCTTTGCAAGTGAGCCCCTTGGCCTTTGCCAAATACAGTCATCAATTCCAGAGATTTTGGGCTCAGCATGGTTGGGCCTGGAAATCCATCTCCTGCTCATCCAGGGCCACAGAAGTTTGGTTTGTGGCCTCACTGGAGGCTTAAGTCCCCATCTTGCAGTCAGACAGCTGTGTGGTTTGAGTGGTAATTTGCCTCTCTGATCATCAGTTTGCTCATTTAAAAAGTGCAGCCTATGAGCCCTTCTAGCCCCAGTCGCACAAACCCTACAGGTAGAAAGAGAAGAGTACCCACCCTAGAGTCAAGATGCAACCTGGTCATCTATTCTTGTCCTTGTCACATTCCCCTGAGCTCCCCTTACACACAACACTCCCCTGATCCTAAGACACATCCCTTTGCACATGCTGTTCCCATTGCCTGGATTTCCCTTCCACCCAGTCTCTGCCTAGAAAACTTGTATTCGTCCTTCAAAGCCTAGAACTAAAACTATCATTTATTTGAAGGGTTCCTTGCTCCCTCCCATTCCTCCTAATCCCCGTGAGATTATTCCCCGTGTTGCTGCAAAATCTCATAGTATGTCTATTTGAGCACTTTCTGAACTGTGCCTCTAAGACCTGCTATGGCTCTTCCACCAAACAGTGACTCCCGTGAGGATAGGAGTTGTAGTTATCTTTGATTCCCTAATGCCTATTGCAGTATCCTGGACACTTAGTTCATCTTTGAATGAATTATTCTTTGTGTTCCCAAAGTTTAACTCCAAGACTGGGCTATTCTAACTACCTAGTGAAGGTGGAAATAATCCATTCCTGGTTATCCACCTCTCTCTATCACCCCAGAACCTGGTACAGTAAGTATTTCCTGGCACTCAGTAAGCTGCATGGACAATGGTAGGTGGCAAGGAAAGGTGTGTGGATGTTTACTCTCACAGCACTTCCCATAGGCTCTGCAGTTCTTCCTCTCAAGAAGTGCAGGATTATTTTACTTACCTGGTGGTCTGTACAGGTTCCAGTCAGCAGAGGATGGGGTGAGAGGGACCCAGGCTCCCAGTGGCTCTGCTGGTTTCATCAAGTAGCTTTCAGGGTCATCCTGGCTATTGAAACCCAGCTGGCAGGTAATGGAAATAACAGGGAAGAGCACATGTAGAAGGGCTTTAAGGGGCAGGCCAGGGACCAGTTCATATCATTTCTGTTCACGTTCTACTCACTAGAATTCAGTTACATTCAGTCACGCATAACTTCAAGGGAGGCTGAAAAATGTAGCTTATCCATGTGCCCAGGAAAAGAAGAAATAGATTTGATGAGAAATTGGCAGTCTTGCAAACTAGTCAATCACCAATAAGTATTTGAATGAATGATGTGGAGAATGATTATCTGACTTACAGCACAATGTTTGCATCTAACACAGGCTCAGTAAGTAGATGAAACAATGCATTGCTCTATCGTCAAAACCCTTAGATGGTGTCTGGTATGGAGATGGGGCTTGGTAGATGAATGGGTGGATGGATGGATGGATGGATGGGTGGATGGATGGATGGATGGATAGATGGATGGACAGAAGGAAGAATCTCTATAATTCCAGATCCTAATATGATTCTGGACACACATTAAGGGCTTGGAAGTTTTTACCTCCATACACTCAGGCAATGGGCTACACTTGCAGATTGGAACTTCCCTGAACAAGTCTAAGAACCCTGACTGTGGGGCCCACAGGAGCTGCCCTCGGTCCTGATCCTGATGTCCGCATTGGACTCATCGCTCATTATACATCATATGGTGACCTGGACACCTTACAGCTTCCAGGAGGGAGCGAGGTTGTCTCCAGGTTCCCGGGTGTGGCAGCTACATCTCCAAGCATGAACAGTGGAAGGAGGGGGCGGGGAGGGAGGGCAGGGCTTTCGATTCAAGGTCTGCTCCCTGCTTGAGTGATCAACATCATTTCCATACTATAATTACATTGCCCAATCCTCTCCTGATTTTACTGCTATCTTGTAAGCCGTCCCGGTTGTGAGTAATTTAAAGCTATATGAGATGTCAGACTCCGTGAAACAATCACCCCTCAAAGAAATATGGCCCTGGATCATAATTGATAAGTCCCATTAGGCAATGGGGCCTCTTATTTCCTATTTGGGCTCTTCGGAGATGGCCTTGTTGATTCACTTAATGCAGACTGTGTCCCCAGCATTGTGGAGGAAGAAAGCTGCACCCAGATTTGGGGGGATTTGTGTCCAGAGAGCGGGGTGGAGGTGAAGGGGGCTCTTCACTGGACCAGATACACTGCAGCCATTTTCCTCGGTCTGTCTGATTTATCTAGTGTGGGGAATCACTATGGGAGACTTTGCACTAGCAGAGTTCAAGTCAAGATCCACAGGATCTCTAGTGAAGTCTGGTTAGGAAAAGAAGAAAAGGGCACATCTGGCTGTGAGTCCAGAGATGCTTCCCAAGAAATGCCCCAGAACTCCTCAGGTGGCTCAGGAGGGCACATATCTTTACAAAGGCATTTCTGCCCCCAACCTGCTGTCTCTTTCCACTAGGCTCTGACCCTTGGCCTACCATATTAGCTGAGACACAGCATGGTGAAATAATTATGGTAATATAATGCTCTTGTAAAATTTAAAGATGGTTGGTTCAAACATCTTCTCCCATGTTCCTCTCCTTCATTTGCCTTTCCTAGGTCCAGGGCCAAGCAGGAAAGGAAGCTGGAGAGAACAAAGAGCACCAGATGGAGAGAGATAATGGGATTCTAGGTCCTACCACATGACCAACTTGCCCAGCTCCATTGAGCAAGTCCTTTCCCTTTCTGGGCTTTGGTTTCTCCATCTTAAAATGGGGGATTGGCCTAGAGCATTTTAAAAATTAGTTTGCCATCTTTAAGATCCAAAGATCCCATGTAAAAGAGGTATATCGTTCCTCTCATAAAATCTGATTGGAAACACTGGTATTGCATCCCCATAGAGCCTCTAACAGCTGGAGCTAAATGGCTGCTGCCTTCTTTGGTTAAAAGTGTCCTCCACTTAACTATAATCCCCAGCATTCCCTTTGGTCTTACAGCTTGGTTCTTCTCTTGCTTATGTTATGAACTTGTAAGCTCATGTGGTTGTGATCTGCAGATATCGATCTCCCATTCCAGCTTCATCAATCCACAGTAAACTCACTACAGAGGAGACGATGGCTGATAACCATCACTGTGATGACTTCAACACTAATTAACCCCAGTGTTACCAGTTCAGCACCACCGACAGATCATCACAGGACCTACTGGCAGTGAGTGTCCCTCACATCCCACCGTGTGGACAGCTGCCAACTTTCCCATGACTGAGAATATGGTGATATTTGGTACTTCAGAACCTCATCTGGTTAGCACTCAAGCCCCCAAATTCCACTGTTCCTGTTCTTTGCCTGATTGATTTGTTTGTAATTCTGTCATTCTGTGATTGGGTTGGGAGGGTGGGAAGACAGGGCAGGATGGGCGATCCTTCTCTGGCAAGATTGTCAAAACTGCCTGTCTATCATTTGCGTGCAACTGCTGTTTCCCAAACGCCATCGTCCATGTTGCTGTAAGAATGACGGATCTGATATCATACAACACTGTTGTGCACTTTTGTGTTTGATATCCCTTTTTCCTTCCAAATTTTGCCGAGTGATTGAGAGGTCGTGGTTGCTTTTTTGAGATGCATCGTAAGGGCTCCTTCATGAACAACTTGGCCAGGCAGTGTGGATCAGAGAGAAGGGAGAATTGTCAAGCTGTTTCCTGCTGGTGTCTCTTTGCAAATCCCCCCATGACTTCTCTCCAGGGGTCAACAGCTGTCGGAAGAAGATCCGTTGGCAAGGCTGATTTAAAGCCCTTATGATTGTTTGATATAGCAATCAAACCCCACCACTTTTTGTAGCCCATTCTGTGCCCACTCTATGCCAGTCACTGTGCTAGGTAGTAGGACATAGGATCAAAAAGACAGTGTCTGTTCTCATAGAGAGCCTGTATTAGTAAGCAAGATAATTAAAAGAAACACAAAAAAATAGCTAGTAGTGTTGAGCATTGGAGAAAAATAATCTGATTAAAGAGAGATGGGCACTAGTAAGGAAGACTTACACCATTAGGGAAGACTTCTCCAAGAGGTGGTATCTAAGCACAGGCCAGATGAAGAAGCTGCTCTGGCCATGGCAAGAGCTTCCTGAGTACAGCAGATTTCAAGGTCTGGTGGTGAGAATGTGCTTGGCTTTCTGAGGATGTCAAAAAAGGTCCTCATGCCCAGAGCTGAGTGAGGAATAGAAAAGAACAGACTGAGAGTGGGCCCCCATTACCTGATTGCCAGTGAACTCAGCCCTGAGTTCTCACATGGTATTTGCACCTGGAAGATGGTCTTCAGAGAAACGGAACAATAGGACACATAGATGCAAGGGAGGGGATTTATTTCAAGATGTTGCCTCACTCTATCACAGAGTGACAGGTTCAAAATCTGTAGGGCAGACCAGCCAGTTAGAAGCTCCCAGGCAAGAGTTGATACTGAAGTCAGAGGCAGAATTTCTTCACCCTCAGAGAAACCTCAGTTGTACTTGTAAAGCCTTTTTTCAAAACTTTTTTTATTAATTATATTGGTACATTTTAGGTCTACAATATAATGACATTCATCATTGGAAATTTGCACCTTTACATAATCTATCTTGGTTCTTATTTTATCCCCCTTCCCCTGCCCTCCCTTCAACCCCTCCATCCCTCCCTATCTACAAAGACTTTGTTTCCATTTTTTCTTTTTCTCATATTAATTTCATTCCCTTCTTTCTTTTCCCCTAGCCCTCCCATTTCCCCTTCCCCTTTGCATCTTTTCTTCCTATTTCACATTATCTGTTACAATTTTTAGTCCTTATTTACACTTTTAGTTTCTCACACTAGAGAAACTATTCAGTATTTACACATGTGTGTCCTATTTATTTCACTTAAGAGGCTGGCCTCAATGTGCATCCATTTAACTATATATGTCTCTAGTTTCTCATTCTTTACGGCTGAGTAATACTACATCTTATTAAAAAGCTACATTTTCTTTATCCAGTCTCCAGTTGATAGGCAATTGGGTTGTTTCCAAGTTTTAGCTATTACAAACTGTGCTGCTATGAACATGGGTGCTGTGATATGATTCTTTTAATTCTTTGGGGAAGGTACCTAGCAGAGGAATAGCGGGGTCAAATGGGACTTCCAGTCCTAGTTCTTTGAGGTATCACCATACTGATTTCCACAGTGGTTGCACCAGTCTACACTCCCACCAGCAGTGGAGCAGGGTTCCTCTTTTCCCACAGCCCCGCCAGCATTTGTTATTGGTTGATTTCATGATGGCAGCCATTCTTTCTGGGGTGAGGTGGAGTCTCAGCGTTGTTTTCATTTTGCATCTCTCACCAGTGATGTTGAACATTTTTTCAACTTCAGGCACACTCAGCCACCTCATCTTCAAAGGAGCCAAACACCCTCACTGGAGGAAAGATAGCCTCTTTAACAAATAGTGCTGGAAAAATTGGGTTTCAACTTGCCAAAGATTAAAACTAGACCTGTATCTCTCACCATGCACTAAACTAAAATCAAAATGGATTGAAGATCTAAATATTAAAACAGAAAAACTAAACCAGCTGGAAGAGAGGTTAGGAAGAACTCTTGAAGATATTGGTGTAGGAAAAGATTTGATGAACAAAACCTCAGTTGCCCGTGAACTAGCACAAACAATCAACAAGTGGGATCTCTTCTTACTAAAAAGCTTCTGCACAGCAAGAGAAACCACCAGCAGTGTGAAGAGACAACCTACAATATGGGAAAACATTTTCACCAGCAGTCCCTCAGACAAAGATCTACTATCTAGAATCTATAAAGAACTTTAAAAAATCAGACCTCCCAAATTTAAAGACCCAATCCAAAAATAGGCATCTGAAATGAACAGACATTTCTCAAACAAAGAAGTAGAAATAGCAAATAAACATGAAAAAATGTTCATAAAGGCTTTTAACTGATTCGATGAAGCCCACTTGAATTTCCAAGGAAAATCTCTTATTGAAAGTCAGCTGATGGTAGATTTTAGCCATATTTGCAAAACACCATCATAGCAATGCCTAGTGAGTGTTAGACTGAATACCCAGGTGGAATCACTTGGCCAGTACAGGAAACCAGCCTGCTAGGAATGCCTCACCAGAGGGGGCAAAGGGAGATTAAAAACAAGACACAGAGATAATTTTGGAAGAGGGGATGAGGGCTCTTGCCTCTAGTGGAAAAAGAGCCCTGAGCATCTGGCTCACCTCACCTTTATTCAACTTAGGCAAGGGAGCAAGCAGTTAGGCTAATGGGAAATTAATTTGTTTCTCATTATTTGCAAAGTGTACCCAGGTAAATATTTCTCTAAACTAGATTTCAGCTGTTGTTGACTTCTCTGGAACTTGCAACTTGCCAGCATGCCAGCACATTGCCAAAGGAGGATAAGCTTGCTGTTCCATCCTTTGTGTCCACAGGGAAGGCCAACTGGGCCTCTATTGTCTAGCTTCCCACAGGCCAGGTAGATACACACACCTGGGCTTCACTCACTCTTCGAACTCCATGCCATTCGGCATCACACACATCTGCTTTCGCATCCCCTCCACCCATAACCCCCAGCACATCTCCTGTCATAGCGGTGGCCAGCATGTGCCATGCCTGAGGATGCATGAAAAGGATGTTGTTATTATTATTTTGTCAGCCTTTAAACATATTTTAGAAAATACATTACATATGAAAGTATCCCATTTCCACATCCATGTCTAAGATGCTGGGATTCCAGAAAGGAACTTGGCCTTGCCATGAATTCCTGGTCACTAGGATGAGAACCAAGGATGTGTAGGTGGTGAATGTCTTTGCTTCTGGGTGAGGGCCAGCAGTGCCACACCCTGAGACAGACCACCTCTAACACAGTCAATGAAAATTTTCTGACTCCCTTGT
Source organism: Heterocephalus glaber (assembly GCF_053883595.1). Classification (NCBI taxonomy): domain Eukaryota; kingdom Metazoa; phylum Chordata; class Mammalia; order Rodentia; family Bathyergidae; genus Heterocephalus; species Heterocephalus glaber. The sequence continues at coordinate 3,445,433 of NW_028258412.1, read as the reverse complement.
TCCTGGGACATGGGATTAGCAGCCCAATAATCCCTAACATCCATGCAGTATTAGGCAAAAATCATTTTGTTTCCATGTGTCAATTTGAGTCTTAAAATCTTCCCTTACTTAAGGACCCTGGAGCCAAAATTGGGAAAGGAGCTCTCCCTAAGACACACAGTAGTAAAATGAAGTAGGACCAGGCCTATAATCCAGGAGTCCTGCCTGTGACTCTCAATATTTCTCAAGCTTCTGCTCTGCCTCCCACCTCATGAAACCAGGGCTCTTCCCAGACAGGGAACAGGCAGGCTTTTCCATTTCCTCCAAAGCTCTCAGAGGGCTGATGGATGAATGAACGATTGATTTGTGACCCTCTGAGTCATCTTCTTGTTCTCTGAGCTCTGCCATAAGAGCAGAAAGACAGCGCACCAGACCGAGCAAGGACAGAGAGGGCTGTGATGTTGCCTCTAAGGGTGTCATCCATGAACGTAACCCGCAGCTCTGGAGAGAGGAACGCCATGCCCTGTGGATGAGGCTGTCCAATTATGTCTCCTTGCTACCCTTCTCCCACTTCCCCAACACTCCACCCTGTATCCTATATCCAAGCAATTGCATTGGATTAGTTTTCCTACCACCAGCTCTGGTCCAGACCGCTCTTGCTCAAAACTTGGACTTGAAGGAGGAAGGACTTGAGGTGGACTTGAGGAAAGAAGCCTGAAGTCCGAGCCATGGTTACACAGCCCCTGTGATGGGTCCCAGAAAACCCTCCAGCCTTAAGCCCACCAGATTCTTTTACACCCCAGAGTGGCAGGTTACACCTGTTTCCTCAAAAGCTCTGCTCTTCTCACCTCTCCACCTGGGCTCAAATGCTTCCCACCACTGGAAAAGCCTGCTTTCTGCATTTAAATATGCTCCAGTAAATTCTATCCTCTAAGGGAAAAAATGGTAAAATTACCCTGTGAAAAGTTAGAACATCTATGACATTAACAGAATGAGAAAGCAACCCACACAGCAGGGAAGATATTGACAATGATATATTCACCAAGGACTCCTACCCAAAGTACATAAAGAACATATACTAACTAATAAGAAAAGGGTGGAGAACCTAAAAACATAAGACTGGGAGAGGAACTGCAACAAAAGTGAATGAGCACATGGTCAGTAAACACAGGAAAACATGCTCAGCAACACTGGTCATCAAGGCAATGCAAAAGAAAACTACAATATAATACAATCTCACTCTCACCAAAGAAAAATAAAGTCAAATGAAGATGTCAAAAAATACAAAATGTTTAGTAAGGATACATTGCTCAAATGCTCACACCCTCCTGGTAGGAGTGTTAATTGGTACAACCAGCTTGGAAAACTGCTTGACAGAGTCTACAGCAGCTAACCATATGCTTACCCCATGACCCAGCCAGTTCACTCCTAGGTCACACCCAGTGTAAATGTGCACATATGTTCACCAAAAGGCACGCACTAGAACTTCACAGAGGCACCTCCATGATGGTCAAAACTGGAAATGCAGATCTCTATAACAGCAGAATGAGAAAATAAATCATGGTGTATTCACACACTGGGATTCTGCATAGGGGTGGGGATGCATGAGACACAACTATATAAAACGTGTATGGGTCTCACAAATATAACTAAGAGAAGGAAGACACAAGAAGGGAAATACTCTGCTTGAAAGCAGCAAAACGTGTGGTTCTGACTGTTAGGTGGTGGGTTCCTCAGGAGTGGCTGGAGGGGGTTAGTGAGATCTGGGGAGCTGCCCGTATTTCTGTTCAGGACGCCGGTCAGACAGGACATTAATCTCTTGAAAGTTTATCAAGCTATCCATTTATCTGATATATTTATTGAACTAAAATAAAAGGAACTTGGAGAAATTATACCAGCCTTTGGAGTCCAGGTCAAGTCCTTCCTGAGTCAGACAAGATCTCTGTGTCCATTTTATTTCACTCCTCCTACAATCTGTCTGTGACCACCAGGTTGTCTCCTCCTAGGCTCTATTGTCCACTCGCTCTCTGACTCACACTGCCACACTGACTCAGAAAAATACATACTGGAAGGGGAAGTGGGAGGGCTAGGGGAAAGGAAAGAAGGGAATGGAATTAATATGAGAAAATGAAAAAATGGAAACAAAGTCTTTGTAAATAGGGAGGGATGGAGGGGTTGAAGGGAGGGCAGGGGAAGGGGGAAAAATAAGAACCAAGATGGATTATGTAAAGGTGCAAATTTCCAATGATGAATGTCATTCTATTGTATACCTAAAATGTACCGATAAAATTTTTAAAAAAGAAAAATACATATTGAACTGAGTAAGTGGGAAAAGTGTGTTAAATGCAGACAGACCTGAGTTTAAACTCATCTCAGGATCTTTGCACATGCTGTGTCCATTGCCTGAAGCACCTTTCCTGATGCCTAAGTAGCTTTCCTCTTCCTCATTCCATTCAGGTCTCTGCTTAAATTTACTTTATTAAGGAGTCCTTCCCTGACTGGCCATCCTCTGTAAAATAACTCTACTCTTCAGTCTTCAACCTCTTCTCCTGTTCTTGTTCTTGTTCTTCTTTCCATCTGATGCATTATGTATTTGTCTATTTATTTGTTTGTTTATTTATTTATTTATTTATTTATTTCCTTTTCCTCCCCCACTACTAGAAACCAAATTCTAGGAAAGCAGAAACTTGATCTTATTTTCTTTTCTACTCCAATTCCAAATGCTACAATGGCACCTGGCACTTAGTAGGTTTTCAATAAGTGTTTGTTGAATGAATGTGGGAAGGAATTAACAAATCTAGTTTATTTTCTCACAGTGTGACCTTTGGCTAGAGGTGAGCATCTTTGAGCCTAATTTTTCTGCGCTTGCAAAGAGAGAGTGGTAGCTGCACCTATTTCCTTGTTGTGAGATCTGACTGTGATAATTCTTGAAAAGCACTTCTCTCAACTCCTGCCACAGTGTGTGCTCTCAGGAGCTGATGGCTGCTCATGACGTCATAGCTCATCTCTCTAAGACACACATCTAGTATCACACAACATCTCTGAAACTGGGTGCCATTGACAACCGAAGCGCCGTTATTTACTTGGCAGCGACCATCGTGTTGTGCTTTCCTTTGTTATCTACTATGTCTGGCAGAGAACTGGGCATGTGGATGGCAGGGAAGGAGTGGAGTAGGTATTTGATGCAGAGTCAGGGAGCCTGTGCTCTGCCAACAGCCGTCCACATGACCTTGCAAGAGTATTTTTTCTCTTCTGGGCCTCCATCACTTTCTTGCTAAAATAGGGAGATGGGACAAGTGGCGATCAAAGTCTTCTTTAGCTCTGATAAATTTTTTTTTTGCACTTTATTAAATTCTTTTATTGGTACATTGTAGGTATATAACAGAATTACATTTCTCATTGGGAATTGTACCTTTACATAATGCATCTTGGTTCTTATTTTTTCCCCATTCCTAACCCTCCCTTCACCCCCTCAGTCTAGCCACATCTCAGCAGCCCACCCTGCAGCCTCAGCAAAAACATGCCATGGCCATATGCCTTGAAGCCTGTGCACAGGTTGCCCATTCCTATGGGGAATGCCATTTCCCCACTCCCTAGGCTGGCCTGTCTGCTACCCAGCTAGCCCTGCACCAACTCATGAACCATACAAGCATCATTTTCTCCAGGTAGTTTCCTGTCCCTGGCTGGACCAAGTGCTCATTCTGGGCTCCAAGCCACTTCTTCCCCATCACAGCCTTGATCACTCTGACCTGGAATTATCTTTTTCCTAAGTAGCTTAAAAGTCCCTCATCAATACAGGACTTTTATTTTATTTAAAGTTTATTCACTTTACATCCCTAGGGTCATGGAGTGTGGCTTGTAAAGAGTAGGGGCTTAGATAAAAATCTGAAAGAGAGGAAGAAAGAGAGGGAAGGAGGGATGGAGGGGGAGATGTAAGGAGGGAGAAAGAAAAGAAAGAGGGAGGGAGGGAAGGAGGAAGGGAGGAAGGGAGGAATTGGGCTGTCCTCCAGGTCCAAAAGCTTCTCTCTTCCCATCCTGCAAATAATCCCTGAATTCTGACCATTAAGAAGAAGAAATAATGAAGTCTCTACTGACAGTCTTAAGTCTGAGAAATGACAATGTACCAGTAAGTTTTATTTTTTCTATTGTCTCCCCCCACAACATCTTCCCTTGTTTCCTCTTCCAATGCCTTATTTATTTCTATTTAATGATGATACAATTCACGTTCCTTTTTTTCTTGCCCTTAAACTTCTGAATTTTTAATCAAGCAATGTAAACTTAATTTTTTTTTTTTTTTGGTCTACCCGCTATCAAAGGTCTTAGGCATTGACAGGAAAATGAGTAATGAATTATGCAGGCAGCAAGCACCCATCTGACTTCTGTGATGTGTTGGGTTATAATTGCACAAACTACTACGTCCCCAGATCTGGGAAATGTGGTTTTACACTTTCTCAGACATCTTTAGAAAGGGATGACAGCAGATTTCACAAGTGGAGAAAAACAAGAAAACGAGATGGAGCTTTCCAGCAACAGCCAGGCCAGGGCCGCCCATCACCTCCTGCCCCTGCCTCTGATGGACTCAGCTCCTCTCCCACTATTGGCAGAAGGTACTGGTGTCAGCATCAGTGGAGAAATAAAATTCGGTGCCTTCCCACGATGATGACCATTTATCAGGCATGACACTGGGTGACTCAGGGGACTGGAAATGGGATGTGGCATCTCCTCTCTGAAACAGAGTCAGAATCCATGTGCAACAGGGGCCTATCCATGTCACAGGAGATACAATTCATTGGTTCAGTGCTTTGCTCCACTAATATTTATAAATGCATTTTTTGGCTGGTCACTTCCACAGGCATTGGGGTTACCAGACTTGTTTTTGTGTTTTATGGTGAAGACAAAATAAAACAAACTGAGGAGGTGATTCCAGCTGTTTGGGTGAATGCTGCAAAAGGAAAACAGTGTGCTGGGAGAGAGATGATGGGGATGGTGGTACTTACTCTTAGATAAGGCTGGGCTGGTCTGTCCCTGTGATATCTGAGCGGACACCAGCCCGCATGGGAGGGAAGAGGGCTCCAGGCAGAGGAAGCGTTCCGAGCAAAGGCCCTGAGACAGGAGAGAAAGTGGAATGAATGTTTGTTGATCCAGAAGATAAGCCCAAGGGCATAAAGCACAGTGAGTGCCTTTTCCTAGTCATCTTTGCAACCCTGACGTCCAGCACTAGGACATCATCTCTCCAGTGTCTTAATAGCTTTTTCTGTTGTTACTTGGGGACCATAGAAAGGAGAAGCCAGAAGGACTTTATTAGTGACTCACTTCAAGGAAGGAAGGAAAGGGAGAGGAAGGAAGAAAGGAGAGAGGGAGGGAGGGAGGGAGGGAGGGAGGGAGGAAACTGGCCACCCAGGAGATATGAGACTGACCACACAGTAATTTCAATGGACTGCCAAAAGCACAGAGAAACTGGTTTGTTAAGACATTGGAATTGGCAGTATTATCAGCACAGAGCTAACAGCACGATGGTTTATAAAATATTTCTGTGTTTATGACCTCAGTACATGTGCATTCTCATGAGCTAGGCCTTTGGCTCCCATTTTATGGGTGAGAAACCTGAGTCTTGGTGACATGTGCAAGTCCATGTGACTAGTAAGAGGCAATGCTGGAATCAACATCAGAGCATCTTGCCTCTATGTCCCCTCTGTTTCCAGGCCCTGAAGTCTCCTGAGCCCCAACAGAAATGAGAACAGCAGGGAGTCTCCTCCCAACCCCACCCCTCTGTGCACTGTGACCTTGGCCAAGTCCTTTCCCTCTGTGAGACTCTTCCTCTTTTGTTCAAGGATGATAATGGTGATATCCTGATTGTATACTTGAAGGGATAAATGGAGACTCTGGGCATAGAAAGGTACAGAGTTTCATGGTCAAGAGCAAAGTTAGGGAGACATGCACTCAAATTGCACATCAGCCCTTACCTGCTAGATAACTGCAAGATCTTTGAGCCTCATTTCTTCATAAATAAGATGGAAAGGGTAAGTGGAGAGCTGTTGTGTGAATCGCATTGTGATACTGTATATGAGCCGCAATGCAGTACTACTAAGCCATAAAGGAGGACAAATTTGAGTCATTTCTAAGAAAATAGATGGACCTTGAGACCACAATACGAAGTGAATAAATCAGACAAAGAAGGTTAAATAGCACATGGTTCCTCATCTATGAGAAACCCAAAATATAAATAATTGAAAGAATAAAATGAAAGAGAGGTGATAGGAAACAAGGAGGCAAACTTTCTGGAGATGGAGAAAGGAACTGGGGACCATGGGAGACAGGAGAGATGGAGGGGAAAAGGAAGCAAACAGGACCAGGCTGAGGTAAGCATATGTACTAATTCCCCATGATGAATGTATTCATTATGTATCACAAGCATATGCTAATGAAGGAGAAACTAAAAAATTAAAGCTTGGAGAAACGATATCATGTCCATCATCACCATCCTCTTCTTCATCAATACCTTCAGCATCACCGTCAGCCCCCTTAGCAGCAGCCAGCATCACCATTCTTTCAACACAATCCCACCATCATGTCTGCCCTCAGCACTCCTCAGTATAAAGTGTTACCTAAGCTATGAAGTGCAGCCGAAATGCAGTCATTATTGGGACCGACTTTCCTTGCTAACTGCCAACCCATCTCTTGAACTTAGTGTCACACCTGGGAGAGACGTGGCCATGACCTTCATTTATTGAGTCTTCTATGAGCCAGGCACTCGGGACCACTCTGAGTAGAAAGAGACACAATCCTTACCCTCATGGAGCTCTTGGGCTAGAGGGGAGCCCAGAAGTAAACAAACCAACAAATCAATACCCTAATTACAGGTTGCTGTGTTATTTAATTACAGAAGGTGATTAATGGCTTGTGGACTGGAAGGAACTTTTCAGAATGTGCAGTGCCTCACAGGTGACAGGCACAGCGAGTTCCTAAATCAACAAAACATTGGCATGTAGTCACACAGCCTCTTGAGGGTAAGAAAGAGGCTTCTGTTAGAAGCTGGTGGACTTGGCTTTGCCTTTGGGGGCAGACATCCCACACACCCAAAACATAAATTAGGAGAGGCCCTGCTGCCTCTACAGCTCTGGTGCAGGAGAAGAGAGAAAGAATGGCGAGCATCCTTGGGGATGTGCTTGGGCTGGTTTATTAAACATTCACTACTTACTCCACTTAGAGCACAAGGGAACTCAGGCAAGGAAGTCTTCTCAATGGCCTTGCTAGGACAGGCAGTGGTGGAAGCCTGTCCAGGTCTTTTGACTCAGGGTCTCTGATGTAACCACCATCCAATTCAACCCCCTTTCCAGAGGGTTTGAGAATTTAAGGCCTAGTGATCCCATGCCTTCCCTGGGGCCATGACCCTACACCTCCTCCCGATGCAGGAGATGAAGCCTTCAACTTTGCATACTGGGCAATAATGAATGTAAGTGATGATGGCTTGGACTCCAGGCTCAGATCTGGGGTTCAGTCACAGCTCTGAGCCTCCGTTTCTGCATCTGTACAATGGGACCAATAGTCCTAGCTGCCTTATAGGTTGGTTGTGAGTCTTCAGAGAATGCATGCTGGCAAGCTGCCAATGTGTAGCAGATAGTGCACTTGGTGATGATGATTGCCAGCATGACAGCCTGAGCAGATACACAGATACCTGATCAGAGGGTGTGACAGCTCACTTTGGATAAAGAAATTGTGACTCCACTTCTCTCCTAAGAATATTCTCCCAGGCAAGACCTTTCCCAGATGGCTACGAAAGAGAAATCATCTACATGATAATTTCTAGAATAGTTACCCACCCACCCCCAATCTAGTTTGTTTTCTTTTTCCTATAGCAACTTCTTCTTGACCTTTCTAATTCCTCCCATGCTATGGAGCCTCACATGCTCTAAGTGTGTGGACTTGTTTAGTCATTTCTCTGCCCCTGTTTTTCTAGTGCATATCTGTATCCTCAGCTTCCAGTTCCCTCCCTAAAAAATACTGATGTAAAGAAAGAAAGTGAAGTTGGGACCAGGCCCCAGTGAAGACACTGGCAGGCCCTTCGTACATTAGATTCTTACTGAAAAGTCACCACTTCTTGAAAGCCTTCCAGGATTTCTCCCCTTGCACAGCAGCATCGAGAATTGTGAAAGGAACACTCAGAAAATCATAGAGATCTGTTTTGAATCTTCTCTACCACTTTCTAGCCTCAGACTTTTTCTGGGCTTTAGCTTGCTTACCTAGAAATTTAGACCTCCTTCCGACAAGGACTCCTTCCTTCCTGAACCACAGCTTACCCAGGTTCCTGTGAATCCTCTTTTTGATCAGGTCTGCTTGATCTGCCAAGCCCATGCTTAGCAAAGAATCCTGCTAATTCAGTTTAGCAAGAATCCCCTCCACCCTTGATATCTAATCAAATTCCTCTTCCTATACACATCCAGGAATATGCCAGAATGAAACCCATTATTCTGTATAACTAATAGGCACTATTAAAAAATTTCCTCTTAGTAATTTTCCATCCACTGATTCCCTCCCCCTGCCCATTGGCCATAAATCCTCAGCTGTCCTGGCTGTATTCAGATCACTGCTAAAGTCACTCTTCTCTGCTGCAATAGCGTCAGTGAAATCTGTCTTGTTCTTTTTCCAAGTGTCCAGTACAACTTCTCTTTGGTCCCCCCAATATTAAGCAGGACATTTGGCAAACTAGTGTAGCCGAAGCTAAAATTGTCAGATGCCGGAGGAAATGATGGATAGATGAAAGGGTGGAAGAAAGGCTGGATGGATGGTGGATGGAGCGCTCAGGGAAGACTTGCCCTAGGAGCTTGAGGCTTCACTGGTGAACAAAATCCCACACAGTTCTGGTGCTCAGGTTGCTCACAGCCTGATAGGAGGCAGACACCATCGGTTAAAGAAGCAGAGAGAGGGACAGGAAGTGCCAGCTGGGATAAGCACTTTGAAGGCAAGAGGCATGAGCTCCTGGGCAGTGCCCCGTTGTGAACCTCTGGGTATCTGCTATGGTTCAGATTGGGAGGGTCTCCCAAGGACCCTCTGCACCCCTGAGCAGAGCTTCTTTCTGGGAGAGAGCTGTCTCAGCTGTTGGGAGGTGTGGCCTGGTCCCCAGGACGCCAGCAGCTTTTCTGCTCAGTCCCTCCCACCGTGCAGCTTCTGTGTTAAAGCCTGCTGGACACAGACTGAGGACTTCTGAAGCTGCGAGCCAAAATAAACCTCCCCTCTTTTCAGTAGCTGGTGTTGAATATTACGTCCCAGTAATGAAGAAAGTGATTAAGCCAGAAAGTCAGGTATTTCTTTACGGTGACAAAACACTGACTAACCCGGCTTCTCACCTGCTTGTGTGTGGAAGCCTCTCTACTTCTCTAAGCTTCTCATGTGGATTGGCTTATGATGAAACTGATATAAGTAAAACTTCACCTTTTACCCAAAGGAGGGAAAAGAGGATCTTCAAGAATTCCATTAGATAATGCACTGGGGGATGAAGGAACAAATAAAAGTGCAGTCTGTCCATGTAATGGAATAGTACTGGGCCATGAAAAGGAAGAAAGCATTGATTCGTGCCACAATAAGGATGAACTCAGAAGACATTACGCTAAGTGAAAGAAGACACCAAAGGTCACACATGGTTATGCTCCATTCATATGAAATTCTTGGAATACACGTCTTTATAGACATAGAAAGCAGATTAGTGACCGACTGCTGGGGGTGTGAGGGAGGGGAATGGAGGACCTTCACGTTCTGGAGGTTTCCTTTTGGGGTGGTGAAATTGTCTTGGAACTAGATACAGTTAATAGGCGCACAACAGCATTGCGGCTACAGTAAATGCTACTGATCTGTATAATTAAAAATGGTCACTTTTATTACGTGAAATATACCTCGATAAAAACAAAAACCCAGAACATACCAAGCACCACCCAGTGGCCCCACCTCATTTAAATTATCGCCATGAATTCTTGCATGGTCAGGTGGGACATGTGGTATTATCTTATTTCATGGTACATTGAGTCACAGAGTTTTGGCAGGGCCCAGGGTGGCTTGGTCCCCAAGTGAGGGATCTAGGATTCGAACTTGGGTCTGCCTGCAGAACAATCTATGCAGTTCATAGAACCACCTCAGATGCAAACCCTGAAGAGAAGATGATTGTGAAAATTCACTAATAGAGTCCCACACTCTCAGGGCACATCAGAAGGAGAATTAGTTTCTCCTTAGGAGCTTGGTATATCTAAGGCAGGACATAGAAAGGATCTTTTTTAAAACAGCAGTGTTTCGATTAACAAAGAGAGAAGGGTGGGAGAATGGGACCCTGAGACTGTCAGATGGAACGAATAATTCTGAGTAAATTAGTTCTGTGCAGCATGTGAAAAAGTGGGTAAGTCCAGAAATCTTTACATGAAATAAAATCGAGTCGATTTAATGACTGCCAATCTTCCAGCACCTTGATTTCCCAGTGTTTTGTGGTTCTCCAAGAATTCCCTGCCTTACATGTGGCATTTCCTAACTTGACAACAGGCCCCTCTCCTTTCCTCCCCGACCACAGATTCCTGGGACTCACGCTGGATTTCAGATTTTGAGAAACCATAGATGAATGGTTCCTGGGGAGAAAAATAAGGAATTACAGGCAACCACACTGGGGTCAATCAGAATGCACCTAGCCACCCCCCGAGTTGAAATGGAATGGTCTCTCTTCTCACCAGGTCCTCTTGGGTAAGCTAGTATGAATTCTCTCTCCAGGAAAGGAGGGGAGGATGAGAGAAAGGAGTTTCAAGGGAAAGGGAGAGAAAGAGGCAGAGAAGTAGGGAGGAGGGCTGGGCGGCAACAAGAGAAACAGGGGAGGGTGAGAGAGAGAAGCACTCCTAAGCACCCCAAATTGACCGGGTCCCCCCCAAATCCAACATCATAGATGCAGAAAAATAAGGCTATAGCTGCTTCAGAAGAGGTGGGCAGCCACTAAATTAGCAAAGTGGGCCGGGGATTTAGCACAGGGGTGCCGCTGCCTGCCTTGCAAGCACAAGGTCCCGAGTTCGATCCCCGGTACCTAGATAAATAAATAAAATTAGCAAAGTATCACTCAAGATGGAGGAACACTTAGCACCAGAAATAAAGCAAATACTTTTTCCATCAAAAAAATACTACAGCTAGTTCAACTAGAAAAAAGGCAGTGGGAAGTGGAGCTTGGGCCGGGAGGGGGAAAGCTCTGCTGCACAGCACACTAAAGACACAAATATCCAAACTCCAATGTGCGTTTCAGAGGCGGGAGGCAAGGACTCCGGTACTCTCCAGCTGGGCTTGAAGAAACAAGTCAATGTCAGCTTCTGCTTTCCACAAGTGAGAGGGTGATGGGCAAACCTCCCTTCCCGCAGTGGGCAGACCAGAAATGAGTGATCGATAGGGCAATATCATGAGCTAATTAAATCAGAGCTCCGTGGGGCTAATTTCTTTATAACCCGGGACCAGCAAGAAATGGATATGCAGGGTTGGGCGGCACTTGAAGGCCTCATCCTGTCTTCTGCCGGCACTTTGAGAGTTGAGGGTTTTCTACTTTGCCTGCCCCTTCCCTTCCTCCCTCTACTTACAAGGCAGCCCCTCTTGCTACTTGAAAACATGATGATAAAAAGTGATTCTCCATCCCTTAACCCTGAGGAGCTCTGGGCATCAGAGTTCAGTTCAGAGCTATGTGACCTCATTTCCTCCTCCTGGAGACAATGCCGTGTAGTGGGTGCCTTGGTTACCACTACACCCAGATGGAGATACTGATGGGGAAGGATTCTGCCCCACGAGACAGCTGGTGAGTGTTGGAATCGGAATATGAGCCAAGCTTTCCTGGAATGCTGCTGAGTTGGTCTTGACTACTGGTTCTAAGAAAGTCCCGCCGAAGTGGCCCGGACAGGAAGCTCCTCAAGGGCAGGGGCTCCATCCCATTTCCAGCTGCGTCCCCAGCACCCCAGGGGCCCGGCACAAAACGGACTCACCACGTGTTGGATGGGGCAGGTGCAGGGAGGGACCAGGGGAGGGCACAGACTGTCTTAGGTAGGGCCCTTGCTGTGCTCTCTTCCAGAGAAGTACAGGCACTCAGGCTGCTCTCACTCGGACACAGTTATGTTAAAAGAGCAATTAGCAACCTTTTAAGCCTGATTGCCAACTCCCCCATTAATCACTTGCAATTATAAACCCCAAATCTTCAAAACAATCGGTCCCAGACGCCCACTAGAGAGAACAGCTAATCACATTCCTTCTTGTCTGGAAATATCTACTCTGTTGGAGTCTCTGGGCCATCGAGGGATGGAGAGGCTATAAATGGCTGAATTGCTTGACACCAGAGTGGCGACCCTGGAGAAGGAGGTGGAAGAGCCACAGTATGAGGGCCAAAGGACACCCTGGGAGGTGTCTCATCTTCCCCGCCCGCCTCTCCCCCATTACCACCACCAGCCTGCACCATGTATCTCCCCTGCTTTCACCAAGCCACTCTAATTCTGCATTATGAAGACACTCTCTCTAATTACTGCAGCTAATTAGCTCTCACTGCCACCCCAGTCGAGGCGTGCACAAGACAGAGCTGCCCATGAGGCTGTGGATGTGGCTGGCCGCCTCCGGCCAACAGCCGCCACTTTGCTGCCACAAGGACACCCCATGAGCTGACCCCTGTGTTCCAGGGAAAAGGAGGAGGATGAGCGATGGGAGAGGCCACATGGTCAATGTGAACCCCCTCTCCCCGCCGGTCCCCTGCTGCGGGCAGCAGGCGATTCAGACCTGAGTGCTGCAGCTAATTAAATCAATATGAGATAATGAAGGGCAATTAGAGGTCCAGCTAGGCACATCTTCTCTTGTAAATACTGTTTCTCTCCCAACGGGGAGCTCTTTTTTAATAATCTGTTTGTGTTTCATTTCCAGGAGCCGTAATTCCCCCAAGAAGCACTTTGGGAAAGTGATTTGTTTGTCTGTATAATCGCCAAAGCATTCAGTTAGACTTGCTTGTTTTGCTGAGTGCCTGCTACTATTGGAGACAAACAATTTGCCTCACTCTTATTTATTTCTTTTTTTAAATTTCTATTTCCTGCCTAAATATACCGATGTTGGGCCAGTCCAGGAGAACGCATTTCAGATGTTCAATGACCTGCACCGCCCCTTCCCCACAGCCCCTCTGTCTCTTTGGGAAATGAATAATTTAAATCCTTAGGATTCACAGAAAGACTGACGGAAGGCTGAGGATTCCCATTCCACAGATGGGAAAACTGAGGTCCAGAGTGACCCTCAGGGACTGACAAGCTGACCATTCTCCTCTCCTCTGTAGAGGTGTCTCTTCAGTCTCCTGGGGAGCCTGGAGGAGGTTTGGGGAAGGCATTATTAAGAGGCCTCTGCCCTCAAGGAGCTTGCAAATGTGTCTGGTGAGACAGGCTAAGGCGCATATCAATTAAAAAGCGATTAAGTGCCTAATTGTGTAGCACCAACAAGCTGAAAGAGTTCAGTAAAGGGAAAGATCCTTTGGGGAATAGAGTGGAAGGCAGAGAAGCCAGGACTGCTTGGTTCTTAACTCTGCCTCTATCTCCCACCAAGACCTGCTTTCCGAGCTCTGCATGTCTGTGTCTTCATTTGGATACCCCATGGCACCCAGAGTCACCACACCCCAGGTGGAAGCTGTTGCCCCACCTCCACCCTACCTGTTTCCATTCCTGTCTCCCTGCCCCATGCAGATATCCAGTTGTCCCACGGAGAGAACTTGAACTTGATGCTGTTTTCTTGTGCCATCTACACCCAGTAACATAACCTTACTGGTGCCTCTGTTTTACCCATTTCACTCCATCCGTCACTATTATTCTACCTGGGTACCAGCCACCACCCCCTCCTACCTGGAATCTGACCACATGCACCCTACTGGGCTTTCCAAATCTATCCTTAACCTTCCTTCCTAATCCAGTGTGCAGCCAGAGGTCCCATCTACTCTGCAATCTGGCCACATCATTCTCCTGAATGAACCTCTCAATGTTTCCCTTGGGATAAAGGGAAACACTTTCGTGTGGCCCCTGAGACTGCTAGTCCTTGCTTAGATTTTTATCCTGGATTTTTGCCATCTATACTCCCTTTTTGAACATAAAAAGCAGGGCGTGGTAACACATGCCTGTAATCCCAGCACTCAGGAGGCTGAGGCAGGAGGACCACTGCAAGTTGGAGGCCAGCCAACTTGAACTAGTGAGTTCAAGGCCAGCTTGAACTATGTAGGGAGACTTTGTCTCAAAAAACAAACAAAAAACCCCAAGCACACATTTCTGGCTTCAGCAGTGATTTCTCAAATATGCACTTCCCTCTATATACCCAAGCTACCAAAAGAAATTTATTCACTGAGAATGCACTTCAATTCCCCTCTACACCCTTTTTGTAGCCAACTTTATTCCTCTCTTAAGCATTATTTGAAAAATCACCTCCTGCAGGAATCCTTCCCTTCCTTCACCACTCCAGGCTGGGTTAGAGTTTGTGTCTTGTACCCTGAGCTGCTGCAGCCACCTGTGCCAGAACTAGTGACAATTATAAGACTTGCCACATCATGTGGCATTGTAACTAACCATTTTCCTCTCTGCTCCATTGGAATGAGAGCTCTTCAGGGTCAAGAGCATGCTCTGTTTTTAGCAGGGTTCCCAGTCCTCAGCACACGATAGGTGCTTAATAGGTATTCATTGAATGAGCATTAAATAAAAAGCTGGAAGTACCCTTAAAATTCATCAAATGTGGCCCCACCATCTTTCAGAGCAAAACTGAGCTTTCAGGGTGGGGAAGAGGTTTTCTAGGTCTGTACACAAAGTGACAGCAGAACGAGAAACTAGAGTCATTTATAGCTAAATGGATGCACATTGAGGCGATACTCTTAAGTGAAATAAATAGGACACACGTGTAAATACCGAATAGTTTCTCTGGTGTGAGAAACTGAAAGTGTAAATAAGGATGAAAATGATTAAAACGAATAATTTATAATTTGAAATAGGAAAAGGTCCAAAGGTGGAGGGGTGGTGGGAGGGGAAGGGGAAAGGGAAGAAAGGAAAGGAAAGGAAAAATTATGAGAAAAGAAAAACAAATGGAAATAAAGTCTATACATAGGGAAGGATGGTGGGGGTGAAGGATGCATAGGTAATGGGGAAAAAAAAATAAGAACCAAAGTGACAGCAGAATCAGAGTAGACCCAAGTTGTTGTGACTGCTAATTCAGTGTCCAATCTACCACATTCATTTGATTTCAGTCAAAAGAGTATTTTTAGCAACATAGTAGATTAAGTATGGAGTTAATGCATGCCTGGGGAGCCTAGAGATGGCTAAGACAAAAATAGTGACCACAGAGGAAGACTTTATTGAGGGTTGAAGGTGTCACTGAAGGCTTCCCAGGAGGTTATGGAAAAATTCTTGCAGGAAGTAAACCTTTTCCATTCCAGAGAAGTTAAGCAATTTGTCCAGGTGCTCCTCTGGTGCTCTATGCTCCTCATGCCATGATCCAATGGGAGCTTTTTGCTACCTACCCTCTGGCTCTTTTGTCAGGAATACTATAGTTCTCTTTTAAAATAGTTTGAGAACTGCTAACATGTGCTGCAGGAGCATAGCTGGGCATTCTATGGGGTTTGGAATCAAGGGTGGGAACCAAGCCAAGGATTCAAACTGCCCACTCATTTTCCAGCCAGAGCTAATTATAGGAGTTGTAGATAAATGAAAGAGACCAGGATCAAAGCAGCTAAGTGGTTGAAGGTTATTTTTTAACGTAGTGAACTTGTGTCACGACCTGCACATTGTTGCACGGAGAGGTGAAGTCGGGACAGTTTTCTAGAGTAGAGCCTAAGCTGGACCCAGAACCAGGTTCCCGCCACAGCTACAAAAGAAGCTTGCTTCACAACCACGGACAGCTCCTTGGCGGTCGTGAGATAGGCAGCTCTTTGCCGAACTTGCTATCATGAGTGGGATAGGATGGTTTCATTAATTTAAAAAGAAAAAGAAAGGATCTCAGTGTGTACCTTTCTCCCCCGAGGTCCATAGTCTCTCCTTTTGGTGGAACAAGGTATACAAGGACTGAGCTTCCCATGGAATGAAATTAATAACCTCAGAGCTTTGACTTTTCTATAGAGCTACACTGTCTCAAGCAAGAACTTCCCACAAAGTCATGGGCCTCCTCTCAGGCATTCCTGCCTCTAGAGAATCCAGAACAATAGACCACATTTGGGGAACAGTAGACCACCAACAACTTTTGTGAAGATCCTGTTTTTCCAAGACTCAGACTAAGCCTAGTCCAAGCCCAGAATTCAAACTTCAAGACCCAGATGTGGAGACACCACCACCTCTTGTCAATCCTCCAATGGGAAGGAGCAAGGTGCATAGAGACACTCAATGTGACTTGCATTAGGAAATTGGGGAATCCTATGTCCTGAATTTGTCATTGTTAATATCTTATTTTATTTATTCATTCATTCATTCATTTTTGGTACCAGGGATTGAACTCGATACCTTGGGCTTGCAAGGCAGACAGCAGAACCACTGAGCTAAATCCCCGGCCCTGTCATTGTTAATATCTACCTTTGACATTTGCTACATTCCATACACACTTACAAACATGGCTTCATTTTATCTTCGCAAGCATGCTGTGAGAAAGGTACTATTAACCTTGTACAAAGTAAGAATCTGTGTCTCAGAGAATGGCAATGACTAGAGGCAGGTCGCATAGGCAGAAATGCACAGTACCCAATTTCAAACCCAAAGTCCTTGATGTCTCCACCATGATCCAAGGCTCAATGTCCCAAATTGATTCAGAGGTTTACTTTTAATGGCTATTTTGACTTTGGGGAAAAGCCAAAAGTCACACAGTGACAGATTTAGTGAATAAGGTAGATGAGGTCACACCGTAATGCTTTTATTGGACAGAAATTCCCATAAACACTTTTTAATTGATTCAGGACCTCAAGGTAGCCATGACAGCACAACTAAAGACAACCATGAAAGATTTCCAGAACCGCTTTTGAAAGTATCAAGAATGATGAGAAAAGTGAGTTCAAAGGAAAGGGAGTATTTTGAGGGAGATTAGTGGCAATGTGTCTTTTACTGTAATAATTTTTTTAAATGTCTTGATGTAAACACTTACTATACTTTTTATTGCACCTGGTATAATTAATTAGACCTTCACTGAAAGCCTGTGTGGTTACACTAAAAGTACTCACATTGTTCAGACAAGGAAACTGAAGCACAGAGAAGTTAAGTAATAGACGTGGCTAGTAATTTTCAGGACATGCTCTCAGCAGATGTCCAATAAACAACAGCTCTATATTCTGTTCTCCTTCCATGTCTACTGTGTATTTCTTTCCTTCCATGGCTAGTGCTCCAGCCTGCCACCCTAAACACTGTGAACTCCATGTACTCATCCATGAAATGGGCTTCATATCCTACTTTAAGGGTTAAACAGAAAGGGGCAAGTACACCACCCATAACATATGCTCAATCAATTTTTGTTTAAAATCAGCTCTATTCACTAATTTTATTTGGCTTCATCCTCTTCAGTTTCTGGTTGTCTGGTTCTGATCCTGTGTTCTTAACAAGATCACCTCCTAGTAATCAGTAAAGGTAAAACTGCTAAGTCTGAGAGTGCATTCCAGTTCCTCCCTGACCCCTCAGGTGACCTTAGCACTGCCCATCAATAATCCTTAGCCCCTCACCTTGGGTTCCAGGACGCTCTGCTTCCTTGTCTTCTGCTGACCTTTGAGTACTTATCCTTGTTGTACCTGTTAAATGTATCCATACCTGCAAGGATTGATTCTAGCTTCTTGTCTTTGCCCATTTTGTGCTGCTACAACAGAATGTCAGAGACTGGATGAAGTGCAAAGAACAAAACTTGTTACTCACCTTTCTGAAGGCTGGGAAGTCCAAGCTTGAGGAGCCAGAACCCTTCCTGTGGTGGAAGATGGAGGGCACATACATGCACAAAGGTGTGGAAAATTACAACTCATTCTTTCGTGAAGAACCCAAGTCCCTTCATAACTAACTCACTCCTGTGATAACAGCATTAATCCATTCTTGTCATCTCTCAAAAGTCACTTCTCAACCCTGCATTGAGGCTTAAGTTTCTAACATGGACTTTGGGAGAGCACAGCCCTATTTACTTCGTCAATCTCCTTGGCTCTCTGCTTCCGTTTGGTGTCTGTGTCCCCCATAAGCAGACCCCATGAGCCCAGCCCCGGAAAGCAAATGGTTCATTTGGTGGTCCCAGAAAATGCTGAGAAGCAGCATACAGAAGTGACAGGGAAGGAAAGCCAGCCAGTCAGAGGTACATGATCAGGTCATCTGGAGCTTCAGCCCACAGGTGCCTGCTGGGAGGCCATCTGGACCATGTACCTTGAGGGTGCTCATTCCC
Source organism: Heterocephalus glaber (assembly GCF_053883595.1). Taxonomy (NCBI): domain Eukaryota; kingdom Metazoa; phylum Chordata; class Mammalia; order Rodentia; family Bathyergidae; genus Heterocephalus; species Heterocephalus glaber. Next base: position 3,427,079 of record NW_028258412.1, on the reverse strand, counting down.
AGGTACTTCCAGCTTGCTTGCAGGGAGCAGAGCAGAGCCCAGGCAGCAACAAAGCCCTCAGGCTTTTAGAAGTCAGCCCAGAAAGCTCTGCAAAGGTAAGGAGCCAGGGATATGAAGGGGAACCAACTCCCAGGCCTGCTTCTCTACCCACAGCTCCTCTCCCAAGCTCCAGACCCAATTTCTCACTTGGGTGTGGTCTTCTCCATGGACTTTCCTTGGCTCTCCAGCCTGCAGACCCACCCGTATCACTGTCATATGCTCTCCAGCCATTTTCCATCTTCCATGCTTCCAGAGTGGAACAGCAGTGCCCTTTGGTGCCCTGGACCATCACCTCACATGTTCCCTGGAGCAGGATGTTGCTGCACAGGCCAGGACTAGTTTGACTGTGCAGAGACCGACTCAAGTTAAAAAGCTGACTCTGCCACTTTGTGTCACCTCCCACAAGTTTTGGCTGCATCATCCACAAAGTGGGAATTTTAAAATAGGATTTAGTGAAGGTTGATAAAACAATAGGTGCAAAGTACCTAACCCAGTCTTTAATGCGTAGTAGGCTTTCGCGCTCTCAGAGATACGATTCTTCCAATCAGTGGTCCAGTTAAATCTTTTGGGGTTTTTTCCAATTCAATTGCATTTCATACTCTCAGTTCTGTTTTCTTGACTATGTCAAGAGTTTGCAGGTTTGGCCAAAGGCAAAGTGTTCCAGTGAGTTGGTCCCAACCTTTCCCAAGCAATGGCCTCCTCTCTGGTCTGCTTGCTTAACACCATCAGACACTCATCCCAAAAATACCACACTCTCCACAGACGGTGGCTCACAGCCACCTTCACAATGGTGTTTAACCTCCTTATTCTGGCACTTCAGGCCTTTCACAATTCGACACCTCGATTATCACCTCCACTTTACCTGTCCCTCCTTTCCCTTCTGTAAAATGCCTCATGATCTCTTCTTTATGTTGATTCATTCACCCAATGTTTGTGAAGCGGGTATCCTGTACCAGCACTGTGCTGAGCCCTGAGGAGAGCAAGTGGCTGAGGAGAGCAAGTGCTGTCCTGGAACCCTCCATTGAGTTTTTATCCATAGCCTTCTCCAGCTCTGCACCACCCTGTGCCATCAAGCTCTCCCCAGAGAGGGCTGTCAGTGTAGTGTGGTGGGGAGAGTAGGGGTTCAATCCCCAGTGTGGACATTGATGGCAGGTGACCCTGGGGTGGTCACTTCCTTCACCAGGCCTGGTCCCAGTGATGAACCATGCTCCATGCCTAGTTTGGTGTGGCAGGCTGAATAACAGCCCCCCTGAGATGTCCACGTCCTAATCCCCAAAGCCTTCCAATGTCGGTTTCCACAGCAGATGCAGTGAAGAATCTTGAGAAGGAAAACCCTACAATCGCAAGCACCCTTAGAAGTGGGAGTTGAGAGGCTCAGAATCAGTGCAGATCGAGTGTCCCTTACCCAAAGCGCCTGGGACTGCACGTGTTTCAGATTTCAGAGTGCTTTGCACTGTAGAGCATTTCCGTAGACTGTACAGGTTGAGCAGACTGAGTACAAAAATCTGAAACCCAAAATGGTCTGAAATCTGAAACATCTTGAGTGCCAGAGTTTCAGATTTGGGAGCATTTTGGATATTAGATTTTTCAACTAGGGATTTTAACCCTATGGGAGGAGAAGTGACCCCGGGAGCAGAGGAGGAAGTGATGCGAAGAAGGGGCCCTGAGCCAGAGACACGGCGGCCTCCAGAAGCAGAAAGCCAAGGAAAGGAGGTCTCTTGTCAGCCTCTGGGAATGACCAGCCCTGCTGAGACTTTGGCTGTAGACTTCTGGCTCCAGAATGATGAGACAGTAACTGTGTCTTGTTTTAAGCCACTAAGTCTGTGACAATGTGTTACAGCAGCAACAGTTGGGGTGGGAATGCAGGCTGGTATGTGAGGCTGACCCAACTCTGTGAACACCGGTCACGGGTCTGTGAGAGACGCGTACACACCTTAGCCAGAGCCTGGGCCAGTGAGGGATCCAGGGGGCATCTCTTCAGCTATGGGCTCAACAGGTGCACATCCTTTCCTAGCTGGAGAGGCCCAAGAAGAGCATGCAGTCTGCCCTGGATCATTAAAAAGAGCACAGAACAGCAGGGGTGCAAACTCAGTGCTCTTGCCTCCTGGCCCATCCAGTGTGGCTTTCTGGAGGTCCTGGTTCCTGTTGGGTCTCGTGCTTGCCCCCGGCCCTGTACACATGGAGCGCCTCAGGCCTGGAGAGATAGGTTTCCCAGCCAGATAGCCAGGGTCCCTGGAGAGGACCCAAGGGCCACCCTGTCCTTCTCTCAAGAGCTGTGACAAGGGGGGAGAGTCAGCCGGAGAGAGACGGTAATTTCCTGTAAGTCAGCAGCAGGATGAGAAATGATCCCAGGGTAAAATATGCCCCATCACCTCCTTAGCTTGGATGTGAGCCCAGGAGATGTAGTTTTCTGGGGCTGAGCAGGGGGCAGAGTGGGGGCAGGGAAGACTACAGCACAGCAGCAGTATGGAGGGAGTTCTCTAAGTCACCAAGACATCCGGAAAGGAGTCCAAGCCCTTTACATTGTGCAGGGCCTAGCCTTGGCGTCTGCTCTCAGCTCAGGAATGCTGAGTCTGGGCCTGTCTCCACCATCACAGCCTCTCCTGGGGCTAGAAAGGTGCCTCTCCCAACACGTGTGCTCAGCAGATGCTAGCTGCTTTATAGGTAAGTTGGAGTTAAGAGAGCTAGAATCCCACAGTCCATGAGCCGGGAATCTTAAATGATTCTCCATCCCTCTGGGCCTTGCAAAACCATCTCAAATGTAGCTGTCAAGTAGATGATTAAAAAAACTATATCAACTATACATCAATCAAGATTATGCATCTGGACTCCAGAGTCAAACATTTTTGTGCTGTTTCTCTCTCCATCCCTTTCCAATCCTTCATTTCACCTCACTGAGTCTCATTTCCTCTTCTGAAAAATTGGTTTATGTAAACACATTAACATGTCGACTATTAGTTGGCTATATCAGTCATTTATGCATTAGTATGAATGAAAGGCCTAGTGCAGGCTTTTGGCAAGTGCTAAAAGGAATTCTTACATTCTTCTTCACTGAGACACAATACCCAACAACCACAAATGAAAGGAAAGGAGGTTTATTTTGGCTCAAGGCTCAGTCCATTTGGCTGGCTCCAAGGCAGGATGGTAGGGCACAGGTATGCAGCAGAGGAATAGCTGCTCACAGCATGGAGGACAGGAAACAGAGAAGGAAGGAGCTGGGAAAAGGGGTGAACCCTCTAGCCCATGCCCAGTGGGACCCACCTCTCCTGACCAGACCCTCCCTCCTAACAGGGAGTCAGGGATAAACCCCGTAATCCAATCACCTTCCTAAAGCCTTGATATGAATACAGAAGGCTCTTGGGGGTCATCTAGATATAAACCTCAACAGAACAGATTTATTTTGGGGTGTTTCCTAGGTACAAGCATTCTGCATGTAAAAGTTCATTTGGTTTTTTACAACAACCCTGTGAAGCTCAAGGCCAGGAACCAGTTGAGTTGGGATTTAACCCAAAGCCCACATAGCAAACCTTGGACTCTCAGAACTATGCTATGTCTTCAGATCAAAATTGTTCACAGTTTGTGAGAGAGAGCTTGGAATAGCACATCCTCCAGTCCAATGCATCCCCAAGCTTCCTGCACACGAGAGTCAGGTTCCTGAGCTAAGAGGGGTGGGTGGAACCCAAGAGTGTGGACTTCTAGCCAGCCCCTGAGCGGCTGAGGCCACTGGTAGTGAGGTCCCTCTTTATGCAAGACATGATCCAATGGTAACCGAAAGACATGGTGAATGTTTAAATTGAAAACAAAAACTTATTGCTGTAAAAGTAGCATTGCTAGGAATGGTAGACTGTGAGCAAAGCAGGTGTGGGGGAGGGGTAATTTGAGTATCTGGGGGGAGAGGCAATGCCAAGGCATCTTTTGCTGTAGCAAATCTTTCACTTAAATATTTCCTGTGTTTTTCATCATCCCTCATTGATCAAACATTTACAGCAATTTCTGTCAAATAAAAACATGGCAATGTCTCCTCATCCAGCTTATTCACTGATCTGGCTCCTTGCAACTTCTAGCTTTTCCCCAGAGTCAAAATGATCCTGGAAGAGAAATGTTACGAATTGGTTCAGGACATCAGGGCAGCCATGGGAGTGCAGCTACAGATATCCATGAAAGAGCACTTCCAGAACTGCTTCAGAAAGTGGCAAGAATGATGGGAGAAGTGTGTTCAAAGCGAGGGGGAGTATTTGAAGAGGGATCGACGACATTGTATCTTTTATCATAATACTATTTTTTAAATGTAAACATTCACTGTAGTTTTTGATCACCCCTGGTGTAGTCAGACTGGGCCTTGGGGAGCCTGTCTGGCTGTGTTGCAGAGCAGGGATCCAAGCAGGTGCGGCTGGAGGAAAGTGTTTATACCCCGAGGTTCCCTGCAGTGCCCACACTCCAGGGTATGATTCTGAGAGACGCTCTAGGCCACCCTGGGAAACTGTTGGAACTTGAGAATTTAAGACTCCTGCAGCTCCATCCCTTGCACAGGCCTCAAATGAACAACAGCTCTGAGGGGGCTTCTGCTTAAGAATGATGCTGAGTAGCCACTCAGTATTCCGCAGACTGCGCTGGATTCAATACATCAAAGGTTGAAGGATCATATAGCCCCATTAGCTGCAAAGTTTAATTTCCCTTCGGGGCTGGTGGTTACAATGAAACTACAGAAGCAATTACAACCTTCCCCTTTGCTGACAACCTGCTCCGATCAATAACAGCCACATTGCCAGGATCAGCCACATTTGTCAGGAGGCTGTGGGCCACCCAAGACCCATCACTGCCCACCACACACCCTCCTGGCAGGGTGACAGGAGAGGGAGAGCAGAGACGGCTTCCAAGGTACTAAGTCTCCCTCCTGGTTTTGTAGCCGAAGAGGGTGAGGCTAAAAGGGCCAGAAACCTCATTAATTAATGAATCTTCCATGGCGTAAATCAAGTGTTAAGTCCTCTCGACCTCAGGGGCATAGCTAGGAAGGAGACAGACGTGGTCCCTGTCTTCAGGAGGAAACAGGTAAACAAGTGAACGAACAAGTTAGAAAACCTGAGATTGTGACATGTACCTCAAAGGCAGCCAGAGATGGTGACTTGGTGACATCTGAAAATGACCTGAAGATAGTGGAGAACTGAGTCATTTAAAGATCTTGAAGACAACATTCTAAGAAGAGAGAACTGCAAGTGCAAAGGCACTGTGGTGGGAATAAGCTGTATGGAGGAGCAGAAGGGAAATAGGCATAGCACTGATGCCTGAGCAATGGAGACAGGGTTAAGATGAAGCCAGAGCCTAGCAAGGTCCAGGGCAAGGGCTTTGTGTCCTTTCTGGGAGTCATGGGGCCTAGGAAGGGTTCTGCAGGGGCAGAGCTCACCAGAGACACCTGGTGGAATCAGGAGCCCATCTAGGGTAGAACAAAGGCCTCCTAGACTCCCAGGCCAGGGCTCTTCCCTGAGGTCAGGCTCGAATTTTGCAGGAGCATTGGCAAAACTGAAGGATTCTCAGGTCATGGGTTCTAGTCCCCAGCCCCCAGGTGAGTAGGCAGGGACCTGGAGATCCCAGGATGTCTTCAGCTATGCACAGGTCCCTGGCTCCATACTCTTTGGTTCCCACTGTTTCCCAAGGACTTCTGTGTCCTCACCAGGTACCTCAGATGCCGGGGCCTGGGGTGGATGATTCCCCGTAACAAATGTCGCCTCACAAGGCCAGGGCCACCACAGGAGCATTCTCTCACCCCAGGCCTGGCCTCTGCGGGCTTCTGTCCCCCAGCCTGAGGCTGACGGGTCCCCAGCTGGCTGCAGGCCACCTGATCCCACTCCGGGCACTGACAACAGGCTGTGGCGTCTCCAGAGATGCCTGGAACCAGCCTCCTCCCCCACGCCTTCCACTTCCCCTCACTCCCCATTTCATTCTCTTCTTTCAATGCTGTCATTCTCCCTTGATTTATTAACTAAACCATTATTAAATCCTGCTCCAGGCCCAGCAGTGTGAAACTGATAAACGGACACAAAAAAGTTGGGCGGTGGGGAGGAAACAGGGTGAAGGCAGGGAGGAGGGCAGTGCAGGTGCCAAAGAACAGAGAGGAGGAAGGCAGACTTTGACACAAACTTCAAATCAAATGCAGTTCTTTTTTCACCAAGTGCTGCTCTCCTGGGCTTCCTTAGCCTTAGCCACACCTTCCCTGTATCTGTATCTACCACTTTGCTTTCTGCTGCCTCCTTGAGGGCAAGCTACTGGTCTGTCTTTAGCACGTGGCAGAGTGTCTAGCACTAATGGGTGGGTCAGAAACAGCGCAGTGTGAATGCTGAGAGCACTGAGTCCCAAATGCGACTTTCAGCTTGACCTGGAAACAGCTGTGCACCTTTGAACAAGTGGCTTAATCTCTCTAAGCTCAGAGTCTATACCTAAAAAATGGGAATTGTGTGGTGTGTCTCTCCTGGGTTCTACAGCTGCCTGCACAGAGAACTATCTCAGCAGGCCCATATGAGCTGAGCCACTGTGCTGCCCTGAGCAATGCACACCAGGTTTTCTGAGCCTCAGTCTCCCCTTCTGTAGGTTCTTATGATTCAAAATGCCAGACAGGACACAGTAGCCAAAAACAAAGGCAAGTTCAGCTCCCGAGAGACTGGGGGGAAGTGGGAGAGAGGAGTCCCTCTGCTCGACTGGTCCTGGACAGCTGAGCCATCCATTGGCAGGAAGGGTGGATGTGGGACGAAGCCCAGCAGCGGACTACAGGGACAGGAGCAGGGTGGGCAGGGTGCACACCATGCTGACAGCCCGGGTGGCTGTGATCAGCCCCAGAGGGAGCTGTTCCCCAGCCATGAAATACAGCCCCTGGCTGGGGCCCCTGTCAATGCCTGGGAAGGATTAACACACCAACACTGACTTGTAGTTCATCTGGCAGGTGGAAGCGGAGGAGTGGATGGGAGGGAAGGAGGCTTCAATGGATTCCCAGTGCCCCCTGCATTCCCAAGAAAGCCAAGGCCTGTCTCCTGCTCATGCAAGGAGCCCAAGTGGGAGGAAGTTTTCTGATCTCACAGAGATCATACAGGTCTGAATGAACCCCTGCCATGCTGGTGCCATCACTGTCACTGCAAAACTTCGTCTCTCCAGCCTAAATGCATCCACTGTGCAGATGGGGAAACTGAGGCTCCAGGAAGAGAAATAGCATTGTTACATACCAGAACAGAATCTGTACTCTGATTTTGCTTCCGTAACATATTCCTCTTGTAATGAGAAAGTCAAGGAAAGAAAGAACAGAGGGGTTGACTGGTGCCCCCATGCCAAGGCTGGAAGCGTGCATGCAGGACCCATGCAGAGCATTCACAAGCCTCTGCCAGACTCAGGAGTGATGGGTCCTTCACCCCCTCCTAGGGCCCTGAGGATGCTCCTTTTCTAGTCCTGTGGTCCTCACCTGCTCGCTCATCAAGATTTTATTGCGAGAGGAAAAGGCGGATGTGAAGCCTTGGGGAAGAATATTCTTGGTCAAAGTCTGCATAGGAAGAACAGGAAAGTTAAGCCTTATAACCACCCCTGGATTTGGATCAAACCCTGGTGCAGCCGCCTTTTGGCTGAGTGACTTTAGGTACTTTATGCCCAGTATTTTCCGAGGTCTTGCTCTGAGCCTCACTTTCTTCTCCTTACAGTGGAGATAATATATCACCTCGAAAAGTGATTGTGATAGCAACTGAAGAATGGATTTTTTAAATTATAGATATAACATAACCATACATTGGAACATGACTCAGCAATGAAAATAAATTAACTGTGGTCATACTCAACAACAGGGAGAATCCTAAAGCATCATGCGAAATGGAGGAACCAAACATAAAATGCTATAAACATGTGAGTTTAGGGGCTGGGGATTTAGCTCAGTGGTTCCATTGCCTGCCTCGCAAGTGCAAGGTCCCAAGTTCGATCCCCAGTACCCCCCCTAAAAAAATGTGAGCTGAGTCCCGTATACGACATTCTGGAAAATTCTGTCCTAAGAACAGAAGTCTAATTAGGCCTATTCAGAAGCCGAGGCTGGAAGTTGATATTGACTTCAACATAGTCTGAAGAATTTTGGGAGGAAATGACAATGTTTAGTATATTTACAGTGTTCTTTATTACTATATATATTTGTAAAAGTTCATCAAACTGAACTTTTTTTCCATAGTGGAGATTGAATCTAGAAATCACACTGAGCCATATCCCCATCCCTTTTTATTTTTTATTATTTATTTTTTTATTTTGAGATAGTGTCTTGCTAAATTTCCCAGGCTGGGTTCAAGCTTTGGATCTTCTTGCTTCAGCCTCCCAGACAGCTGGGATTACAGGCATGGGCAGTCATGCAAATTGATCATTTTAAAAGAATAAATTTTACTACTGGCAAATCATACCTCAATACAATTGAAATTGTTTTTAAATTGTGAGGATTCAGTAAGTATCTGAGCCATGCAAATAATATAGCACATGGTAGCTGCCTGCTAAGTGTTGATAAATAAAAAAGTAAATAGAGCTGAGTTGCTACCTCCCACTTCACCAATAGGGGTCGCTAACAGGCATCATGCCATTTTCCAATTGGATGATCCCATTCTTTCACACATTGGTTAAAATAAATCTTTGCTCACATGGAGATTTTAAAATTCAAATTCTTTGGAAAGTAAGTACTATATGCAAGCCTGTAACAGATTGACTGGGTGATATGCTTCATCCTCTCCACGGCCACATGAATGATAAAATGGGCTGGCCCATGCCATACATGAAGCAGGGGAGGTGACACCCAAATGACAAGAGTCACCTGTGACCTTTGAGGTCTCTTTGTTGATACCCCACCATGTGTGACTGGAACATTTCTGCAAGTCTTCTTGCCCACAGGAGAACCGATGGGAGGCTGAGGTCTTACAGGGCCAGGCCTGTGGGCAGCAGTAAACTTTGAGGTGAGGTAGACATCCGCCTCCCCAGCCCCTCACAGCTGCACCTCTTCCAATAACAATATTTTCTCTGCTCCCTCTGAAGAGAAAGTCATGTGTTAAATGGAAGATTTGCTTGAGTGAGTCACCAGGAACCTAAGCGAAATCATATTAAGAAAGTAATATTTATTATATCCATAAAGCAACCTGCATAGGCAATGTGCGGGGGCCAGATGGGAGGCCCAGATGTGCAGGGAGCCAAATCAAGCCTGTCAAAAGGAGGCCCAGGCCTGTAAGTTAAAGCCCTTCAGCTAGGAAGGAAGTGGAGATGCATTTGGTCAGCAGCAGTGTCCTCTGGCAGCTCAGAGGTAGGGACTCTCAGAAGAAGGCAGGGGGCCATGATCCCCTACAATGGCAGACTGCTGAGATGGCCCAGGACAGAAGAGGTGGGGTAGGTAGCTGCATGGCCAGAGACAAAAGGGGACATGTATAAGAACTGGAAGGGTTAGAGGAGGCTGAAGGAAGGAAGACAGGGAAGGGAGAGAAGGGAGGAAGAAGCTGTTGGGTAGAATCGCCTGAGTCACTGCTTGGCCAGCTGGGTAAGCAGGGGATGAAGTCCAATTTGCACAGTGTTTTGAAGCTGTATTTCCAAGGCAAGACTAGGTTCTGTCCAGAAGAGGAGCCTATTGCTAATTTATACACAGGCTTCCCATGCACTGGTCAGTCCTAGATGGAAGGGTAGACGGAAGGAAGAGGAGGAACACATGCAGCATCTCTGTCCCTCTACTCTGCACCTGGCTAGGTTGCCCCTTTGTCTCATGATAGACATGTGAACATATCCTTCCTGCCAACTCCATTCCCCCCAGGCCATGCGAACCCCACCTGTGTTCTGAAGCCAACTGCAGGCAGACTTGCCAAGCATGCATGTCTCCCAGTGCGAGCTTCTAAACCTATAGAGAAGCCTGAAGTTTAATCTACAAGCTGAGTCCTGCCTGTGTGTGGCTGTGATGCTTGGTTGCTATTGGTCAGTGGCCCTTTTGGTGGCCTCCTTCTGCCACCTAGGCTTCTCTGTGCTCAGGCTCAGCTATTCTGTTTCGTTTTGTTTGTTTTATGGTTTTGTTTGGGGGTTTTATGTTTTTTTTCTTCTGGTACCGGGATCAAACTCAGGACCTTGCTCTTACGAGGCAGGTGCTATGCCACTGAAGTAAATCCCTAGCTCTAAGCTCAGCTATTCTGACTCCTCCTTCATAGTCTTGAGTGCAAGAGGCTGAATGTTCTTCCTTTGTTACCCTTTAAATTCTTGGTGTTGATAAAGAACTCAATGGTGCCCATCAGATCCCACACCAGGCAACTGTGAGCAGTGACCTGAACAATATCCACTGAATATTGCTCTTATAAATCCACCATCCAGTCCCCTGACATCTGTGATCAGAGTGCTTGTCTTCCTTGGGGGACCCTGCTTCCTCCACCCTTGCTCCATGGGACTCTGGTGCCCTGGCCGCGCCTGTGGTCTCCATGGGTGAGACCTGTTCCTTCAGGATGCAGTGATTGGTCCATGGCCCACACGCTTCAGTGAGAGCAACTCTGTGACTTTGCTGCAACTCCCAGGAAAGAGGCTTTCTTCTGGTAGTGACAGTGAGGAGCACACAATCCAAAAGAACTTGCCACTGCGGGTGAGAATTTTATCACAAAGGAGAGAGACTCTAGCCCCAGTAACAGAGCCACTTCCGATAAAGACACAATCAAGACACAGAAAAACCAGTATGTCCACCTGGAGCCAGCTGTGCCAGAAGCTGTCACCTTTCTATTCACGTGAGCCAGCACATTCCCTTCCTGGATGGAGACCACTTCATTTGAGTTCCTGGTGTATGTCATCAAAAGATCCCTAAACAATAAGCAAAGTGTCTCAAGCCTAGTTCTTTGTTAACCTTCACTGAATCACAGAAGAAGGAGGCTTTGAATTGTAAGTTAGAAGACCTGAGATTCTAGTTGTTTGGTAAAACAGGTAGATGATCCTGGAACACACATTTCCCTTGACCAGGCCTACTGTCTATATGTAAAATGTGAAGTTTTCTTATTTGGTTAAGATTTTTTAACATACAAAATGTTTTCCTTAAATTTTTGTGCAGAGCAGTGAGTCCTTTGCATAGTGAAGAGGGCTGCACAGCTATGGCTGTATCCCTTATTGCTCAGCCATGCCTGCAGTCTCCAGACCTCTCCAACTGCAGGCACGGCAGCCCAGCCCATTATGCAAGCTGAAGGGCTACAAGAGAGAGACGACCACAGGAACAAGATGTCCCCACCCCTTGGCATCCTTTGGCCCAGATCCCAGGGGGCCTTGACAAGTCTGTCACATCACTGAATGCCAATGTCCCCACTGTAGGAGGAGGATAGTTATCTTCGCTCTTTACAGCCAGAAGCTGCCAACTGCTTTCTGAGTATCATACAACAGCCCTTTGAGTTAGGGCCTATTCTTATCCTCATTTTGCAGAAGAGAAAACCAAGACTCGGTGAGGTTAAGATTCATACTTAAAGTCAACTTCTGAGTTAGGACTGGAAACCAGGTCCCTGTGATGCAGAGCACTGGTACCTGCACGAGCCACAGACCCAGCGCAGCCTATGACTGACACTTACAGTGCATCCAAGCTGCTCCCCACAGCTCCAGTGAAGAGGACAGCTCAGTCACATCATCCTTAAGACATTCATCCTATGGATGCTCTGCACAAAGACAACACTAACAAGGGATATCAGAGATTTACAAGGAACAGTTAGCTAGAAAACACAGAAAAAGAAATCAGAATTTTGTGTCCTTGTGATGAAAATATTATAGAGCTGTTCGGTCCAGTCCAGCACCCTTGTGAGGCTCAGATGACTGAGGAACGGAAATGTTTAAATTCAATTAATTTCAGTTATTTTAAATGTAAAAAGCCATATATAATGGCTAGCATATTCCATAGCATGAGACTAGACACTACTGACTGAAAGGAAGATGGAAGGTATTTGTAAAAGAAATATACCCAGAGTAAGGCTGATTTGTTTTCAAATCCTGATTGGCTGTTGACTGGCATTTGACCTTAGCAGGTGATTTCAAATGATAGCAACAAAAACCTCTCTTTCATAAGATAGGCGCGAGATCATCCATATATAGATCCAACAATATGGAGCACCTCCCATATCTGAGCCCTATGCTGAGTAACTCGGAACGTGGCAGTGGTCAGGACAGAAGAGACTTCAACCCCAGAGAAAGCTCCAGCACCACATGCTTGTCTGTAAATGCAAATAATGCACAGAAGGCAGGGAACACAGAGCCCAGCACCTCTCGAATGCTCGAGCAATTCAGGTTCAGTTCAAGGAGCAGACGTTTTCTGGAAGAGACTTGGCAATGTCTCCAGAGCATTTTGTACGAACTCAGGAAAGTTGGGAGGGTTATGCAAATTGGCCTGTTGAATAAAGAATATTCCTAGTAAAATCATTATGCACAATGGTTCCCCCTCTGCATAAGGTGGCAAAAATTATCTCCCTGGTGCCAATTATGTGCTTGTTAGCACTGACATTCTCAGAGTCATTACACCGAATGGGTGCCGTTTATGTAAGATCGACACTGGCTTCTATTGTAATTTTTTCTCTGTTTACAACCCAGTATAATAAATGTCATTTTTTCAAATGTTAAGGTATTTGGTATTTAATCTATCATTAAGGCTCGGGATATGTTTCCCCCTAAAAGGCATTCACAGCCAAGCACTCTCAGGCGTCACAGAATGGAGTACATATTCAGGACTGCATGATCGGGTGGGTCAGCAGACAGGAATTCCATATCTGCCATGATGTCCTTGAACATGGAGCTTCCCTGCCTGAGCCTAATTGGGCCATGTCTGTGTGATCAGATCCGGAAATTTCCAAGGTCCTTTTGCAGGCTTGATTTGCTATAATCCTGTTGGGAAACTCAGCTTTTGTTGTTGATTAAAATCACATTAATAGTATATTTTTAAAAAACAGACAAGTGAAACAAAATGTAGAGGGGTGGGGAGAAGATATTACAAACTTTGAGGAAATGAGTTGTGGAATAAATTGTTTTGAAACTTTGAATCACTACATGGGGAATAATTAAGATGAATTTTGACCATCACACCATATATAAAAAGCAAGTCCAGATAGATTAAATACCTAAATGTGAAAATTAGAAAGAACATAGAAAAAGATATTTTTGTGATCTTAAATGGAGCCATCAGGATTTCTTGCAAAAAACTAAATATCAGAAATCATATCAGGATTTGCTTATGTCATACTTGAGATATTTGTCCCATGGACTCCCTACACAAAGAGCACAATGCTAAAAAGTGAAACAAGAGATTTGTCAAGAATAGCTATCTAGAAAGCATAGCGAAACAAACACCTAGAAAATCTGAGAGTGAAATGAAAAACATATTAGTAAACAATTCACAGAGAGAGAAAGAAAATTACTAGTAAGGATAGAAAGATTTGTTCAAAATTACTAGGGGTGAGTGACATTTAAATCCAAATAACCATGAATTAACACTGATCCCCATTTGACTAGTGGAAGTTAGAGAGAAAGGTAGCATTGGATCTTGGCAAAAACATGGTGTCAAAGGAATTCCCATGTACAGCCACAGAGAGTACGAACACCTCATCTGTCCAAGAATGCTCTGAAGAGACTTAGTGACATTCTGTATGCAGACACCCAGGAGCCCAGCACTGCTACCTATGGCCATGCCTTGGGGAAATCCTCACTGGGGGCACAAGAAGACATGCACCAGATGCTCACCGTATCCTGTCACATTCACATAGAGTTGGAGTCAGCCTTCACCAGGCCAGCAGGTGAACAATCCTTGGTGGGAGGCAAAGTAGGAAATACGATGCAACTGTCAGAAGAAACCACAAGATCTGTAGGCAGCAATGCAGGCAGATCTCAAACACCATGCTAAGCAACAGGAGTGCAAGCCAAAGGAGACCCAGAAACCATTTCTGCAATTTACAAAAGTGTACATGCCATGTACATGCTTTCCAAGGGTGTAGTTGGTCTGGCCTGGCTTTCCATGTCCACACATTCAAACAAGTGTGGATCAAAACTCTTTGGGAAAGGTAAATCGTGTCTGTACTGAACATGTACAGACTTTGTTGTCCTTATTCCCTACACAATATAGTATAACAACTGGTTACATGGCACTTAGAGCGTTAAGCATTAAAAATAATCTCATTACGATTTAGAGCATACAGGAAGACACGTATAGGCTGTATACAAATACTAAGCCATTGCAGATAAGGAGCATCCATAGATTTCAGTGTGCTTGGTAGTTTTGAAACCCACACCCCACAGATGCCAGGGGATGACTATATACACAAATGGCCAGAGTGGGTTGAAGGACATAAGAACCATGATGAGTGCCAATGTGGGCTGAGGAAGCAGGTTAAGAAGGAAGGTGGGACGTGGAGATGATTTAAAACCAGAGTCCTGCAGAGAATGTCTACTCGGTGCTGTGCACATGAACCCTCCTCTCTAGAAAGAAAGAAAAAAATAAACCAGGCATGATGCTATGGCAGAAGAGATATAGATTGGAGATGATAGGTGGTAGATAGATCCAATCTATCACTTAAATCTGCATAACAAATCAATAACATCAGCCTCACTATTAGAGTATAAAACCTGGAAACTGAGGCTGAGTTACACAAATCAGTTGCTTGAGCTCACCAAGCACAGAAGTAGCTGAATGGGACTTGAACCTGGTGTTTGCTGTGCCAAAGGCAGTACAGGGAAACTGCTCTGCTCCATTCGGGCTGGCCTCTGCTACTCCCGTCCTGCTCCCTCCCTGTAAACTCCTTTCTGCCATTTGGACCTGAGCACATTTCAGAACTAGGCCTGCATCTCCAAGGTGAGGACCACATCAGATGTATCCCTATGTACCCAGCCCCCGTGAGTCCAGAACGACCCCAGCCATGAGTCTGGGGTGAAGGAAAGGATATTTGTTTGCCTGCTGTACCGTAGCACAAGGCATCCTGTGACCTCATCTACCAATAAGGAGAGGTTCTTGTTCACACCCATTAGAATGACTTCTATTAAAAATGACAGAAAATAACATGTGGTCACACCAATGTGGAGAACCTGCAATTCTGTGGCACTATTGGTGGAAGTGTAAAATGGCTCAGTTGCTATGGAAAAATTTGTGGAAGTTCCTCAAACAAACATAGAATTACTCCATGTTCCAGTCACTTTACTTCTGGATATATTTCCAAAATACCCAAAACAGAATACAGTATAGCAAAGAGATATTTGCACACCCACATTTGTAACGATATTACTCACATTAGCCAGGTGAAAGCTGCCCAAGTGTCCATCATTGGTTGGATGTATCAGCAAGATGTTGCACATCCATACAATAGAATGCTGTTTAGCCTTTTAAAGGAACAAAAATTCTCACGCATGATACAACATGGATAAGCCTTGAGAGCATCATGCTAAGTAAAATAAACATGTCACTACAAGACAAGTACTGTGCGACCACACTTACATGGGGCATCTAGAGTGATCAAATTCATGAAGTCAGAAAGTAGACTGGTGGGAGACTGGGGAGCGGCAGAGGAGAAGTTGCTCATCAGTAAGAGTTCCAACTTTGTACAATAAAGCATCCTGGAGTGAGTAGCACAAAAATTTGAATACAGTGAACACTATTGAACCATAAACTTAAAAATGGTTAAGATGGGAGATTTTATGTTTTACCACAATTAAAAATAAGTAATTTACATTAATATATTTTATTTATATGTGTGTATGCACATGCATAAATAAATGTATATATGTACATATCTACTACATGCATATTACATGTGTGTATTAGTATATACAGTATTATATCTATATATGTATATGTGCATGTGTATGTGTGTATATTTTAGAAATTTATATAACTGATGTTCTAGAAGCTTCCATGCAGAATATAGCATAATCAGAGTGTGGTAGTGAAACCTTAGAAAAGATATATTCCTTCCTAGATAGATTTGCTGTCAAACTTTCCACTCTGGCCAATACCCAATACATCTCAAACTTCTACCCTTCACCTGGTTCTAGAAATTAGTTTGGCTAAATGGCCATGAGAGTTTGTGATTGAAAGAACCCTGGTCACTTCTGGCATCATATGAGTATCTGACCACATCCTTTCCTGTTGGGCCCTCAAGAGCCAAGAATCGGATCTGCTTTTACTCTTTGATTTATCCCTAGGGGCTGCCACATGAAGAGTGCTCAATAAACATTAGGTGAGTGACATAAAAATGAGCACATTATATTTTCCTAATCTGGAAAAACAGTTATTTTTATTAAAAAATTTAAAAATCTACTAAAGAAGAACAAAAAGGGAAAGGCATTGACCTGACTCCTGCCTTTAAAATTACAAGAGGCCTCCTTCTTTCTTGTTCTTTCTCCTCCTTTGACATCATTACCCAAGTAGGAGTCCATCAGATAGGAGTCAGATAAGTTCTGAACTCACTGGGAGAAATTGGGCTTATTGACCTTGCTTTCTGCCCATTTCCATGTGCTAAGAGCCTGTTGAGTGCGGAAACTGTGCTGAGCCAAGTGAAATCCTTTCCCCAAGGTCTCAGAGCTCTAGTCTACAGATCTAGCCCATGAATTCAGTTCAAAGACTGCTGATCCACAGCCTCCATGCAGATGACATGATCCAGACTGCAAAGCACCCTTGCACCTTTGTTGATGACCGTAACAAACCCCATGGTGCATCTGGCTCTGCAAGTGGCCATCTGTCCCCAGCTTGGCTCATGATAGCTGTCCTCGGATCAGGACAAAATAACCCCAACAGCCGGATCCTGAATCACTCTCCCTCAGCCTCCCAAATGTGCCACTTGCCCAGCCAAGAACAGGCTGGCCCCATAACTCCTCACTCACGAGCACTCCTGCTGCAATCCTGCCAGATCCCACAGCTCAAGTGTGGGGAGCCATTGTCATTAGTGAAATGAGCACTTTCTCATTGGGGTATTCCTCTCAATCCAGAGAAATCCTCATGCTCTAAGAGGAAGGAAACAGACAGTTGGCAAGATTGCCATGGGTATTCCCAATTTCAGATGAGCACACACAGCTTAGGAGAATTGTGGAGAACTGAGCTGGTGCTAATTCTTTTAGTTGTTCCAGGAGAGAAAGGCCAATATATTTGATAAGGCTCAGCTTGAATTTCAGATCAAGGGAAAGGGTAGCACCCTCAAGGTTTCTGATGGGTAAAATTTCCTATCTTTTCAGTGTCTTGCACTCTTGGAATTGGGGTGTGGACAGCAGTTCCAACACTGCGTGATCCTTTCACCCACTGACAAGGCACCTCATGCCAAACCCTGGCTAAGCTCTGAGCTAAGTGCTGGGAACACAATGGACTGTGCACAGGACCCTCTCCAAGGAGGTAAGACCCAGCAATGCTATGATCTCATGATCCCATATTCAGAGCAACAGAGCTTGGAGGGAAAGATTCCTCCAGCTGGAAGGTTGATGGCCCATGACATCTTTTTGTCAGAGGCTTCATTTGAGATTTGGCTTTCTAGTATGATTGGTAGGCATGCAAAGGTCTCAGCAAAGGATTCATCATTCTTAATAACTGGAATCCAACTTCTCCCCATCTGCACAGTCACTCCTCTGCCCAATCTGTGGTCTCTCACCTGGGATGCCTGTTGGGTTCCCTCACTGGTTCTGTCCACATTTTCTCCTCCAATCCCTGTGTAACATTTGAATTCTAAAATTCAAATCAAGTCTTGCCATTCCCTTGTTTAACACCCTCTCGTGGCTCCCCAATCCCTTCAAAACAAGACATTCATCTTACTGCAACCAGCAAAGCCCTGCACAATCTGATCCCATCTACCCTCCCCTGGCAATCTCTGCCATGCAGTTTACACTCAGTGTCCACCAGGGTGCTTGGAGCTCCCAGCACACACAGTGCTGGGCCTCACCTTCGTGTTTCTATGGACAGCTTCACTCCTGCCTGGATTGTCATCCTCACACCCCCAACAGTGTCCCAACTCATCCTCCAGATCTTGCATTGACTCCATCTTCTGAATAAAGCATTGTATACCCACGGCCACTGGGCTGGGGCACAGAACTGACAGCCAGACTTCACAATAACCCACAGATTGGTTGGGATTCTGTGTGGTCCAAGGCCCCAACTCCTGGAAAGGATGCAGTTCTTTTGTGATGACCTGGGATTGGAACAGAGAGAGGGAAGGATGCTGCTGCTCACCTCATCCTGTTCTGCAAAAGTACAGATGAGAAGATAGAGGAGGAAACTTTGCCACACTGACACAGGATGCAGGAGCAGGGTCTGTGATGGAGGAGACTTGTGTGGTCAGCAACCAGGGCAGTGATTTTTTCCTTCCAACAGTCCTGGGCTAGCAGGGGGGTCCCAGGTTCAGGGTGGACCCCAGCCTCTGAATATTTTCCCAGCTCTCTCAGTGATTCTGTAGTCCACCTGGAAAGGAACAGACACTGAGCCAGGCTGTGGATAGCAGAGGTGAGTCCTGCCAAAGCAAGACCGGGGCTTGGACAGAAACAGACTCTGCCTGTCCTGAATAACCCCTTCTTCGCTCACAGGCCAAATGTTTGCTTTGCATTTCACTTTTTAGGATGAAAAAGACTACAAAGGCTGGGGTTAAGAGAAATTCAAAACACAAAAGGCAGGATTATGTAAGGTATGGAAAGGCCATGAATCAAGCATGCAACATATTTAATTCTGATTCAGCTGTATGACTTTAGGTAGCTTGGATGTCTGCTCTGGGCTTGTTTTTGATTCTGTATAACGGACAGATAGACAATTGATTTATTCATCCATTCAGCAAGTATTTGTTGAGTGCATTTGTACCTAAATGTCTCTTTAAAGCCTCATGAGGTCATAGGTGGGGCTTTTTTAAGGGTGGCTTGATCTAGAGTGTGTGATGCTAAAATTGATCTAAGGTGTAATATTAGACTCAAGAACACTAAGATTAAGGATGTGAGTGCTACCCACCCTAAATAGCCTAATCAGATATAAGGAAGAGAAAGAGCTATGATAGTGCCTTGTTTGCTTTGCTACCTTTTGTCCACCATAACCTTTTTCTTCTGCAATACTGGTCAACTTTGCCACTCTACCTTGGAGCCAGCCAATTATAGACTGAAACCTTTATAAACTGTGAGCTAAATAAACTTTTCCCATTTTAATTTGGGGTGCCAGATATTTTGTTTCAGCAATAAGAAAAAAGTAACTAAGACAAAATTTTGTGCCAGGAGTGGGGTCATTGCTATAACTATACTTGACCATGTGGTTTAAAAGCCTTTAGTGATGGTTTACAAAAATAATTTTAAAATCTTTAAAGATGCCAGCTAAAATAAATAGATCCAAAACACCTTAAGACTATACTGATGATAGATTCTGGTCAGATCTCAGAAGACCAGATACTGACAAAAAATGGTGCCGATAAAGACCAGGGTTGAAAAGTTTCTATGAGAGAGAGAGAGAGAGGAACTACATTGGCTGTTAGAACCCAGACAATGTGTGTGATGGCTTGGCAAAAAGTTTGGCTACATTTTGTTTGTGTGGAGACTTTGCCTGAGACTAAAATTAAGGGTGGCAGACTAATTAATCTCACAAAAAAAATTCAAGACAGTCTAATGTTGAGGCCATGACATGGCTACTGTTGGAGGCTTTTAGCCAGATTTATGTTAAAAATCAAGAGCAAAGAGCTCTAGTAAAGCTCTATAGACTACAAAGATAGAGCAAAAGAGATCTTGATTGTTCAAAAAAAAAATTTAAAACTGGCCTGAGAGCACCACAAAAAACAAGAATCAACTCTGTACAGCCTCAAAATTATAAAAATAAAAGACTTTGCTCTTTAAAAAAATGCCCTGAGCACCATGTTCCAAACTGGCAATGACCTAAAATAGTTCTTCCTCAAAATTTAATTCATAGACACTCAACAGGCAATATGCCCCCCAGAGGGGAGTGTGTAAAGCTATGCATGTAAAGCCAAAGGTATGGGAGAGACCCCAAAAGATTAGAAAAGCCAAGAACATAGATTGTCCAAGAAAAACTGGGAGGAGTGAAAAAAGTCACCCAAAACAACAACAACAACAAAAAAAAAGCCATGAGAGCTACAACCATTGAAAGTACCATAGGAGCAGAGCCACCCTAGCCCTTTAGAGTTCACAATTTGCTGCAGAGTGCTAGGGATGCTAAAAGTAAAACTGTGAGATTTAATGTTTACTCTGCTGAATTTTGGTCTTACTTTGTTCCCATTCCCTGCTATCCTCTTGTTTATAATTTTTAAAACAAAAATGTCTACTTTGTGCCATTAAATGTTACAAATGTTTAACTTTCT
Organism: Heterocephalus glaber; assembly: GCF_053883595.1. Lineage (NCBI taxonomy): Eukaryota > Metazoa > Chordata > Mammalia > Rodentia > Bathyergidae > Heterocephalus > Heterocephalus glaber. Next base: position 3,406,770 of record NW_028258412.1, on the reverse strand, counting down.
TTTCATTTATACAGGGCCTTATAGCTAAGAGTTTGCCTTAAATCTCAAAAGACATTTTAGACCTAGACTTTTTATCAATGCTGAAACTGTTAAGATTTTGGCAACTCTTAGAGATGAAATAAACGCCTTTTACACAGAGAGATACACATAAGTCTTTGGGAGGTCAAGGGAATGTTATGGCTTGTGTCTAAATGTGCCCCCAAAGCCTCATGAGGTCGTAGCTGGGGCTTTTTCAGAAGTGGCTATATCTAGAGTGTGTGATGCTAAAATTGATTCATGCTATAATACTAGGCTGAAGGACACTAAGATTAAGGGTGTGAGTGCTATCCACCTTAAATAGCTTAGATAAGATATAAGGGAGGGAAAGAACTGTGGTCATCTCTTGCTTGCTTTGCTGCCTTCTGCCTGCCATGGACTGTTTCTTCTCTGGGAAGCCTGTCTGCCATACCACTGTGCCTTAGAGCCAGCCAACTATAGACTGAAACCTCTACAAACCTTTTTCCCTTTAACTTTGAATGTCAAATATTTTGACTCAACAATGAGAAAGAAGTAACTGAGACAATGGCCAAGGCCAGGTTGCTGTTCTTAAGGAGTCTATAACTTGAAGAATGAGGTAGATAGTGACCAGGGGAAGAAATATTCAAACAGTGAGCCATAGGGAAGAGGTAGGGCCTGAAGCTGGGTGACAAAAGCCAGAACTTGGAGGATTTTATTCCTGAGATCTGTGAAGTTCTCTCACACATCACACCTGTACTTCCTTTGCCCCTGCATTAACAAAGGAGTTTAGTGCTCAAACCACTGGGCTCCAGGGGGAGATGCTGCCCCAGCCCAAAGCTCAGAATGCAAGATGTTGCCTCCATTCATGGAGCCTCACAGCCCTCCCAGGCATCCCAGCTCTTTCCATCCCTCCCTCCACTGGATCCTGAACTCCACAGTCCCCGCTTCCTCCCATTTTTCTCTCTGCACTTCTTGCCTTTCATTTCTGACCAAACTTCTGATGACGGGAACACTGATAAATTAATGATTGTAATTAATAAAAATTGACTCTGTGCTAATAAATTATTATGAAATGGCCTGTCAGGGTTTTTAATGAAATGCAAAAAGCTGCAGTAATGAGATGAGTGTGTGCACTTTTTCAGTCAAGACATGAGGAAATACATCCATGGGGTGCTCAGGGGTCTACAAGGAAAGAATCTGGAAGAAGAAAAGCAGGATTGGATCAGTGTTCTGAGGGGATCGGAGGAACTCCCCTTTTGTGAGTAGCTACTAGTTAAGATTCTTAGCCTATATTATTTTACATTGTCTTATCAACCCTCTGTCTTTTCCAGACAGGAAGCTGAGGCCCAGAAAAGGTAAGAAACTGCCCTATGTCCACAGCAATTACATTGTAGATATGAGACTATACCTAGATATTTTGGATTCTAGGCCTTGCTCTCCCAAGCTCTTAACCACTCAATGATGCCACCTTTCAAAAACTCAGTACTTATAAACCAAAACTATGAGTTCAAAATCTGATCCAGTCATTTGGCATTGTAGCTGGGTCAGGCTGCTTAACTCTGAGCCTCAGTTTACCCGTCTTCAACAAAGATAGCAATATCTCTTTTGTGTGCTTTTGTGCATGCACAATGTAAGAGGGAAGTGAGACAGTGTAATGTGCACACAAGCAATTCTATGAGCATCTTTCCTCTCCTTCTCCAAGAGTTTGACATTAGGAGTGCTAATGGTACCATCTTTGTAAGCAAAGGGGTGCGATGCTGTGGAGGGGAGGCTTGGCAGTACCCTCACTCCTGTCCTATCCCAGCTCCATGGAGTGTCTAATATTACAAGGTTGTCCCAGTTCTTCGTAAACTATAGCTATGAATGTAAAACAACTGATTTTTACAACAGAAGTGTTTAACCCTGCACCAATTAAAAGTACCTGTTATTAAAAAAGGTAATTATGCTGTAATTAGTTTGACACAAGACATTAAGCAGATTATTATCAAAGCCAGGGAAATAGTAACTTCAAAGCAATTTCCCCTCTTGAAAGATGCATTTACATGCCGCCATCAGAGCAAGATCCTTACTCCAGGCACTTTTTAATGTGGTGCGTAACTCTGGAGCAGCTTGGAGCTTCATGAGGGGAATGCCTGCCTTACAAATGAACTTGGTGCCTGGACCACAGGAATTCTTTTCTGGAAACTCACCTTCTGGGCCAGGGACTGGCTGGGCATCACTCCCCTGTTCCAAAGCAAATATAGGCAGAGGCTACTAACAGGACCAGGAGGAGGGCTAAAGAAGGTGTTCTCAGCACCTGTATGAAACAGTACCATGCTCAGATTTCTCAAAATCCTCTTTTGGATTCCCCAGAGGGATAATGAGACACCATTTGCAAGGAACAGAAACAGGTTACTAACCAACTATGTAGCAAAGGGGAGGGAATTGAGGGTCTCCCTTCCAACTAATGAGAGCAAAAGCACTTTCTTAGCAACTTTGTTATTCAAAATATATATCAAGTCAAGTCATGGTTATTTCTCCTACCCAATCTTTCAGGAGCTGGATCCTTCCAGAGACTCTCTCATTATCTCCCTGCACTCTCTCTTCTATGACCTTTCCCCACTTCTGTTTCCTTATATTTGTTTTAAGTTAATACATAATAATTGTACATAAGTGTGGGATATAGTGTGATGCCTTGGTACATGGATACAACGTGTGCTGGGAAAACTGGATATTCTTATGTAGACAATGAAAATAGATCCTTGTCTCTAGCCATATAAAAAAGTCAATTCACAATAGTTGAAAGACCTAAATATCAGACCTGAAACTATAAAACTACCAGAATAAAACATAAGAGAAACAACTTTTTTTTTTTTTTGGTTAAAACTTCAGAAGCACAGGCAACAAAAACAAAACCAAGAAGATCCAGCACAGCACAGGAAACAGAGAGAAGAGACAAGACAGAAGGAGAGAAAGTACCTGCAAACTCTCTTCCTTTTCTTCACCTGTTGGATTCCTGGGGCAGGCAGGAGTCGGGAGCGAACCAGCTGTCTGCCCCACTGTGTCCTGTGCCCTGATGCGTCAGCACCATGGCCAGCAACAAAACACAGGATTCTTTCTTCCTCAAGCTGCCCAGGGACTGAGCTCCAATGTCCACCTCTCACCAGGTGTATGGCCTTGGGTGACTTATGCAACCTTTCTCTGCCTCAGTTTCCTCTCTCTCTCAAAACAAGAACCTAACCTCCAGAGCTATTGTGAAGAATTTATGTCAAGTGCTCAACAGGGAGCCTGGCACATGGCAAAGTCCCAGTGCCTGAGAACTATTACTACTATCAGCTTCCATCTCCTAACTACTGTCCTGTGTGCCCACATCAGCTATGGAGCTCGGCTTCCCAAAAGACAAGGGAAAATATATTCGTGTGAGCCAGGCAAAGGTGAAAGACCAGATAGCTCAAGAAGTGAATTAGATCCGTTCCTTTCTGCAGCCATACAAATAACACCTATTTTATTTTGCTACCAAGACTCAAATCTCCTTTCCCCCTTAGTACACTTGAATAGTATTTATTATTATATTTGTCACTTATTGACCATTTTCATTTTGTCAAGCACAACACTAAAGATGTTGTATCAACTGTTTCATTCAGAAATGTCAGCCACTCTATAAAGCAGGTGATATTATATAATATTACATAAACTTTACCCATTTAGCAGATGAGGAAACTAAAGGCAAAGAAGGGAAATAACACACACTGACACCCACATGGTAAGAGGCAGAGCTCAGATTTAAACCCATTCCTCTGTATATCTAGACTTTACCCAGGATGCTTTGCTGCTCTCGTGGATCACACAGTCTGGTGAGGACAGAGGCAAGTAACTGGAAGTTAGCTGTGAGCACTGGGTACATCATAGTGTGTCCTCTCCATGCTCCCCCTGCCTGTTTGGTTTCCACATCTTTCAGTGCAGGTGTTTAGAGGTCTTCTTGAAGGACCCATTAATATACCTGATGCTGCCAAAGGAGCATCTTTGGTCCTGGGGTCTCCCCTCTCATTGGATGTCACCCTGAGGCCCCCACTTTTGTTCTCAAGGCCCTCTGAACCTCTTGCTTTCCCTCCAAGGCTCTGGAATCTGGGGAGAGCTAGAGGAGCTGCTCCTGGCAGCAGAGCCTCCAGCCCATCCTGCCATTGCCATGGCAACAATGCCAGCATCAGTCTTCTTCAAGCCCCTCTTCCCAGCTCTCCCTCTCTCCCTCTCCCATCGTATCTGTGCCTGCTGTGTGCTCCAGCAGCAGGATGCCTGACCTGGAACCAGGATCATGCTATGGGGCAGGAAGAAAGAGCAGGAACAGAGCAAAGTTCAGGATGGGGCTGAGTCAGGCTCACCTGGGGGCTCGGAGGGGTCCTGGGTCGACCATCCACCCCAGCAAACTCTCTCTCTCTCTCTCTCTCTCTCTCTCTCTCTCTCCTCCTCCTCCTCCTCCTCCTCCTCCTCCTCCTCCTCTCCTCTCCTCTCCTCTCTTCTTCGCTTCTCTTTCTGGGTGCATATGTCACATCAGTTGTGATGTTAAATTTTTTTTTATCCATCACACCCGTCAGGTTTAGCATAAGTATCACTTCCTTAGGGAGTTTTTTATGATTATTCTCCCCAGCCCCAGCCCCTCCAGCACTGGTGGAATTAATAGTTCCCACATTTCCTCAGCCCTTCTGCATCGTGACAATTATCTTACCATGTAATTTGAATTAACATCCTGACTCTCATTTTGGCTTTGTAAGGTCAGTTGTATTGTTATCTAATATTCCCATTTATCAGATGGATAAACTAAGGGTCATAGAGGCTAAGCAAGTTGCCCACAAGCGAGAGGTCAGTCCACTCACCATTTGACCTCTCTCTTTGACTACAAAATTCAAGTCTTTACAGTGCCCAGGAGACCTCGGGAATCAACTTGATTAAGCAAACCAAGAGAGATTAATGTGGCTGGCAGTTGAATTGTCTCCAGTTCAGGAAGGAGCTGACATGGCCAAGGACACGGGCGGGGTGCCAGCAAGCCAAATTTGGCTGACTGGCCAGCCGCATCAGTTTACATTCTCTTCGTGCTCCCTTGACTTCAGCCAGCTGCCTGGAATACAGGTCATGGTCTTTGGAGAGAGAATCAAGTGAGATGATGGAGAGATTTGCTGCTCTGAAATCTTGGAAAGCCTCTTTCCAAGGAAGAGGTGTAGTAGAGCTACATTTACAGAACAGTACTCCAAGAGCCTGGGGTCATCTGCAGAAGGCCACCCACTCAGTCCTCACAGGAGGTCACAGCTCCTAGGATGCTTATAGATCACCCCTCCACCTACCCATCCTATACACTTGGAAACTGAGGCCCAGAGCAGGACAAGGACTAGTCCAAGGGCATCTGACCATTGATAAGAGGCAGATCCAGGACTTGAACCCAGGTGTACCTGAGTCCTTCATCTAGTCCCACATTAGAACAGGCAGAGACTGAGCCAGAAGGCCCTGGCATTGTCCTTCACCCATCACATCCATGGAGAAGAACCCATATTGCTGGCCAGTGGCAACAATAAATGATTGGTGCACATCATTTCCATTTTCAACACATTGCAAAAAAAAGGATGACTGTTAAATTGGATGAAGAAATAAGGACCCATATTAGTTTGCCTTGGCTGCTGTAATAAAATACCATAGACTTAGTGACTTAAAAGTCCTATTATACTACAGCTTATTAAATACCCCAAGCTCATTATATTATAGTCCTGGAGATCTGAAGTCCAAAATGAGTCTCACTGGGATAAAAAGAATTCCATCTGGAGACTGTGGGAAAAATCAGCTGCCTGTCCTTCCCCCCTTCCAGAGGCTGCCTTCTCCCTAGAGAAGAGGAGGGCTCATGGCCCTCTAGTCTGTCTTCAAAACTAGCCAGGTGGAGCTAACCTCTCACTCCCACCTTTCTGGCTTTCTCTATTCTGCCTCTCTCTTTCACTTTTAAGGGCCCTACTAGATATATTGGGCCATGCATATAATCCAGGATAATCTCCCTGTTTGAAGCTCAATTGCTTTGCAGGCTTTATTCCACCTGCAAGCTTAGTTTCCCTTTGGCACAAAACCTAACATACTTATGGTTCCACAGGATGATGGAAATGAGCTTCCCATCTTCCATGGAGTCACTAAAGGGGGAACTCAGGTACTGGGCATCCAAACAGGCCATCTGACTGGGGTGAGATGGGAGTTAAACATGCTTCTGCTGGGTGTTGGGAAATCGGACTCTCCAATCCACTTCATCTCCTGATCTTACCATTTCATGTACATCCTGCTTCCTCCACATTGAGATATATGTACCCTGATCCTGGTCCTGCTGGGTCTCTCATGCTCCTGAAGTTTCCTATGGCTTTTGCTGTATGACTTCTGACTGATGAACTGGGCTTATCTTCCAGGTCTCATCTGTGATGCCATTGGAACTTGGCTCCTTTTAACCCGATCCTCCCTTCCCTCTCATTCAAAAGCCGCTGGTTAGCTACGTAGATGTTTCAAGCAACATCAATCCCCACTTGGGCTAAGAAACATTGTCATTACATTGAAAATTTCTGATGTGATTCTAAAAGAGGAATTCTTTAAACGTAATTTTTTGGCTAGTATCCATGTTAGACTCAGAAAATGTTAAGTTACGTGCTGCCTGACAAGACGCATACAACCTACTCCCGTCTCAGAATGGTTCTAAAATTAGAGCAAACGCTGTGTTAACCACCACAGTTAAATCCAAATGATGGATTCCTCTAATGAAGCCAATTCTAAAATGTTTCCAAGGCTGGCAGTCAAAAAACTCACTCTCCATTTGTACTATTATGATCCTTGTAATTGCTTGTCACAATTACATTGTGGCTACCCTTCACTCTGTAAGGCCAGAAGCACTGACCTCACTCAGAGTTACTTCCTGTTTCAGCCCCAAGACCTGTAAACACTTCCTGTGAGGTTAGAAAACCCCAATTGCTGGAATAACAGCACATTTAAGTGGCAGATATCTCCACTGTTTAACTGGTGACTTACTTCCACTCACAGATGGATTAAGGACTTCTGATCACTGAAATGCTACAAAAAAGTGAGACTTCCCTTGATTCAACAGCCGATAAATTCAAATAAATATCAGAAGTTCCATTCCAACGACAAGTCATAGAATACTCTTCATTTAGACTTCTGCTTGAGATCAGGACACCTACACTTCCTACCAGGTGCATGATTTGGAGCAAATTGCTTTCTTCCTCTGGAGTCATGAGATTTGCTGCCTGCGGACATTGGGGCAATTCAAGGAGATAATATAAGTACCACAAGCAGCACAAAGGAAGCTCCTGAGAAATGTTTTCTTCTTGGCCAAAGTGGAATACAGGGAAGTTTTCCTGTTCTGTTCCCACCTCCTCTGTGCTTACCTGAGGCTGCCTCCCTGAGATCCAGGAAGGAGCAAGTGGCAGAGGGAGCCAGTCACTAGAAGTTAGTGACTTGTCCCACACTGTGCCTTCAGCTCTCCTGCTAACCAGCTGTTTGACCTTGAGAAAATTGTTTCAACCTCTCTGAAACCCATTTTTCTATAACATGTGCAAAAAGTCCAGCCCCTCCCCGCAAGAATTGTGAGAAGCAAATGATTAGTGTGTTGAAACATTCTGAAAACCAGCACCAGCTCCCCCTTGAAGAAATGATGCGCAACCTGTACCAATGTCCGGGGCTGCCTTCAAGAGGCATCTTAAGAGAAGAGCCCTCAAAACATGGTACCCTGAACTTCTCCATGTTCCCCAAAGTCAACCCCATGTCAGCTCCACCCCTTCTGAAGTTCTACTTGGATGTCACTGCCTGTCACATTCCCAGTAAGGTTGGCCCTGCCCAAAGGCTAGAGTTAGCTGAGGGCAGGAGACAGACTCAAAATCCCAAAGCTCCATTTTAATCCTACCCCCCAGAGTCTTGAAATGTTCTGGGGCAATGGTTCTCAACTGGGGGTGATTTTGCTACCCAGGGTACACTGGGCAATGCCTGGAGATATTTTTCTTGTCCTGGGACATGGATATTCCTATGGGCATTTCTCAGGCTAGAGGCCAGGGACACTGCTGCCCAGGGTACAATGCACAGGACAGCGCCCTACAGCAGAGAGCAATCTAGCCCCTGGGTCAGTCCTGTGAGTTGGAGAAGCCCCTGGTTAGTATGTTGCGAGAGCTCCTCAGGGATTCTAATGAGGACTTGGGTTAATCAAATGCTCAGCAATTAGCCTTGGGGAATTAGAGACTTTTAGATGAAGCCTTCCTAATCAGCCAGCTGTTATTAAATCATCAATAGCTGTGGCCAAATTAAACCCAGAGTTAAGAGTGCTTCCAGCATTGACTTACCTGTTTGTCCTCGGGCCATCAGCCACTTGTCTTTCCAGGACCAAGAGTGGAAGCATTGTGTGTGGATAACTCTTCAGTTTTGTTTGCTTGTGGTTTGATTTTGTTTGTTTTGTTTTTTGCAGTTCTGGGGATTAAACCCAGAGCCTTCACAATGAGCTACATACCCAGTCTTTTTAAAAAAATTTTATTTTGAGACAAGTTCTCAGTAAGTTTCTAAGATGCCCAGCCTGACCTTGAACTTGCAGACCTCCTGCTTCCCAGAGTGCCAAGATTGCAGGTGTGCACCACCATGCCCAGCTAACTGTTCAGTGTTAAGACTGGGGGTCCTGAAACAACTGGGATGGCACCCTAGTTTCTGCCTCTTTCTTGTTTTCCACCACTATGCATGCGTGGGTCATTTATTGAACAGATATGCAATGCCAGGCCGATACAAACACTTTACCCTCCTTAGCTCATTTAACGCTCCAATATCTGTCTCCAAGAGACAGAGACAGATATTCAGATCTGCAATTCCCAAGGATCCAAGGGTTAAACGATGTGACCAGGGAAGCTGCCCAGTTAAGTATTAAAGTCAGAACTTGAAACCAGGTCCGCCAACTCCCTGGTCCTACCACCAGACCATGCTGCCAGTCTCTGATGAGGGATGGATACCCACCCCTGAGCTTCAGGGATGCACCCTCCCTGTCCTGAGACATCTCTGCTGTTTTCATTGATCACATCCCACGTCTTTTATTTCCAGGTCGAGGTCTAGTCAATTAAAAAGAAAAGAATGAGGCCCTCAAGATGACCTTCAGCCAAAACCAATTAACAAAGGCACCTCACATAACTGCAGTGCTGCAGACACCCAGGTAAAGAAAAGAGGAGGAAAGCAAGCCTCAGGCTCCATCCTAGCATCTACACATTGCATCTGTGCTCCATCAAGTACCCATTACCATCTCCATGAGACAGAGAGGGAAACTGAGGACAGAGGGGTGAATGCAAAGGCTATCTTGCTAGCAAACAGTGAATGTGGTGTTAGAATCCAGAGCTGTTTACTCCAATGCCCATGCTTTCAGTATTGTACTCTATACCATGAGAAGAAGCCTGATTTCTTGTTGATTTAACAGCCCAGTGTGGGCAAAGCACCCCTGACAAATCCCAGAAGATTGTCTCAGGGAGGTGTTGGTGTTAAGCAAACAGCATTACACTTGTCCTGGGCTTTGCAGCACTGTTTCAAATATTGACAAGGTCCATTAAGGAATTCTGAGAGCACAGGCTGCCTTAAGTAGAACAGGTCCTGAGTTCGGAACACCGAGCGTAGCGACAAACCCAAAGGTGTCCTGGCCTCCATGTGGCCCCGTGCTCCATCCATCCATATGTACGAAGGTGTGATCCCCTGCACATCTCCACCCTGCAGCCCTCCCCATGCCTGAAGAGGTGTGAACCCCGCTGGGCCCTGTGCATTTCTATGAAATGATATTTTATTAAATAAACAAACTAGAGCCTTTCTGGTAGATTTATGAACAGTTCCTCAAGTCATACTTGTTCGACCCACTGCGGATTTACGGCCCTGCATTAACCTGGTGAGCGCTCATAACGTTTACTAAGATAATGCTGGCAGGAGAGAGAAGGGATTTTTATAGCCGAGTAATAATTAGGAAATGCAGGCAGGACTGGGGCGCCTGTCTATTGGGTATGCAGAATGTGTGGTCTGCACAGCGATTGTGCTTTCCATCAGGTTCCATGGGCAGCTATTAATCCTGACCCTCTTCTACTGGGTTTCCCCTCCATGGCTTGTCTGGAGTCTGGTTCCTACTTTTAAAGACTTCTGTCATCAGTGTGACCAGGCAGCAATCTGAAAGAGCAGAAGGCACAGCTCCCTTGGGAACCCCTGGTGCCATCTTGCCCCACCTATCCAGATAGGGGGACCCAGAGTGCACGGTTAGGGCTTGGAGGGAGGTGGTTTCCCTTGGAAAGAGCTCGGTCCCGGGGTGGGGATTGCAGGCTCTCTTCCTCCTCGGAGTAGGAATGGTTGGTTCCTCAGATTCTGCCTTGCAAAGAATTTTGCTGGAGAAACAGAGAGAAATGTTAGTGGTATTGGAAGCTTAGGAGGAGGAGTCAGGGAAGAAGAGACTTGCAAAATGGTCAGAAGACATGAGGGAAATAAACAGCAGAGAGGAATTAGAAACAAGAACTACAAAAGCCAGGGTGTGCCTGTGATGCCAGCTACTCTGGAGGCTGAGCCAAGAGGATGGCAAGTTCAAGCCTAGCCTGGAGGATTTAGTGAGATCCTGCCTCAAAATAAAAAGGGCTGGGGATGTATGTGGCTCAGCAGTAGAGCACCCCTGGGTTGGATTCCCAGTATGGGAAAAAGTACAATACCCTGGCTGCAGAGAAGAGCCATGGGGGAGGGAGTTAAAGATGAGGTGCCTGGACCCAAGCAATTAAGTTCCAGACCCTTCAGGGAGGAGGACAGCGTTGTGCACATAAAATCCCCAGCGATGGTCACAACAGGCTTTGGCCGTGCAGACAGACCCCGCGAAGTGCTTTCTACCCCGACGGCCCAGGGCTTACAGGGCAGCTACAGACCGGCAGCAACAACCAGCAGCAAGGCCCCTGCTGGGAGCTTGTGGGACATTGCAGATGCTCAGGTCTTGCCCCAGAGCTGCTGGATCAGACCCAGCACTCCAAGATTCATAGGCAATCCACCTGAGCATTTGAGCCTCAGAAATGCTACCTTTCCCTGAGGTCCATAAAGGAGCCATTCATTGACTGCCTCATTTCACAAGGAAAGAAACTGGGGCTCAGGGTCCTGCCACCTGCCCCAGCACAAACAGAGCCAGGACCTAGCCAAGGCCATGGCTGTCTGTTTCCCCTACTTCTCACTCCCACATACAGCTACCAACGGGGGAAGGCAGGCCTCGCGGGCGGAGGCATGTGCCGGGGAGGTATTGTGGGCCGAGCTACAGTGAAAGATGGAGGAGGAGCGGGCACACTAGGGAAGCGGAGCAGTGAGGGGTTGTCACTTAGTCGCCCAGCCTTCCACAGCCAGCAGAGTGGGGCCGTCTTCCCGCCACCCCCACCTCTGCCCTCTCTGCCTTCCCTTTCCAGAGCCTCCTTGAGATTTGAAACTCAAACAAGAGGGTATGAATAATGTAGCACGGTTCTCCTCTCCTCTCCCTCAGTCCTCAGAGGGTGCACACGCCTCCTTGTCTGCCTCATTAGCAGCCGTTCAACCATTTGATTTCAGTAACAATGACTGTGTCTGCCTCGGAATTTTCATACCTATTTGCGTCACAGGAGTCAACACTGAATTTTTGAAACCACATGAAATTTTAATGGGGTGATCTGCATACTGCACACTCTGCAGGCCCGCCGCCCCAGCCCAGTCCCCACTCGGAGGACAGGCTCAGCTCAGCTCAGCTCAGCTCGGAAAATGGAAGAAGGCAGATGGTCACAGAAAAACTGGCGGGAGCCTCGCTGATTCCCAGCTTGAAGCCTGGACTGGAACAAGAGGTGACGGGGAAGCCCCCCAGAACAGAGAGAGAGGGGCCTTCTAAAGCTCCCTGTCCCCACCATGAGCAACTTCCAACGTCAGGTTAAGGGCTAAGGGCCACTCTGGGACTCTTAGGTCTGGGGTCAAGGTCCATCTTCACCATCTCTTGACTGTGTGACCTGGGTACATTGCTTCACCACTCTGAGCCTCAGTGTTCTCATCTATAAAATAAGAACTACAGCAACAGAGTTCTTATTGCAGGGATTAAATGAGGTAAAAACCTCAGCCCAGGGCCCAGGACATGATAGGCAAGTAATGCTTAGTAAATATTACTATTACTGTTTGCATTCATCTTTTACCCTACACACATAACTGGAACCATGTAGTTGGCAAATAACGCCCATACGCTTTGGTTTTTGTCATCTGGTCTTTGGATTTGGCCACAGACAGCCTAAGTGGATCCCAGTTTCACCTCGTATGAACTGTGTGGCTTCGAGGAAGTGACTTCATCTCCTTGAGCCTCAGTTTTTGCCCTATGCAATGGGGAGATGAATCTCACTTCTTAGAACTATTGTCAGGGTCCGGCAGGAAACGTCTACACTGCTCCTAGCATTACTGAGCCTCCCACAGAACGGACAGTGGACGAGGGAAGATGGCCTTGATTCTTAGCACACCTGTTTTCACATTTTAGCATCTCTAAATTCGGAATACATCTTGCCATCTGAGAGCATCTTAGGGACCATGAAGTATAACACTATTATTTCAATAGAGCACTTGTTCTTGGGCCAGGCGTGTGCTAAATAAGAGCTGCACGGCAGCGAGCTCATGCAATCCATACCACCATCCAGATGGCAGGAGGTGTTGTCCTAAACACGCTTTGAGGCTGGGGAAATGGAGCCTCTGAGAAGGGATTTGGCCTTCTCTGGGTTCTACAGCTGGTTGGGAGGGAGAGGTCTGCTCTGCCAGCTCTGCTCTGTCTCCCCATGCCATCTGAACAGCTAAGGCCAGGGAGGTGGAGCTATTTGTCCAGAGCAGTGTGATCAATAAACAGCAGAGCTGGGATTGGAACCCAAGTCGGTGGGACCACAATGCCCAGCTCTTTCTATTAGGATCCCTGCAGCCAGGCAGGCAGGCAGAGAGAGACCCTTACTCCCTAGCCCTGGTGGTCCAGGATGAGCTGGCCAGAGCCTGGAGATCTGCTCTCTTTCCCAGGTATCTTGCAAATGGCTCCACATTTCCCAGCCCCACTTTCCTCACCTGTAAAATGGACATGGCAATCCCAGCCTCTCAGAAGTGTCTTGAAGATTAAATGGAGCAATGCATAGATTTGGGCCCCGTGGCCACAGCAAACCCTCCACATGGGGACAGTGCCTGAGGACTGAGAGTCGGGCCCCTGGATCCTGGAGAGCTGGGCCACCAACCTTGGATCTGGCAGGAGCAACAAAGGGGCTCCATGCCAACCCAAGCTCCTGGCCCCCTCCTCGCGGTGGGAGCTCAGTACTGAGGCCCTCCACTACCCCTCAACCCGGGGACAGATTGAAGGAAACATGGCCCCTGCCCCACCCCCACTGCCCAGTGCTTCTCACGGGGTGTAATGAAATGGAAGGAATTTCTGCTGAGAACAGTGATTGCGAAGCTGCCATAGTGAGTAAGGAAAATCAATTCAGAGAGTGCAGGGGGTAGGGAGAGAGGCACAGAGGAGAGGGCAGAGGGAGAAAGGGAAAGATGGGATCTGGAGAGGGAGAGGCAGAGACAGAGCCACAGGTCCGATTCCGTGAGGACAGGCTGAGGGGGTCCAGTCTCAACGCCGCTCTCCCATTTGTCTCCTTCATGAACAGAGTGTGGAAGTGGTGCCAGGGGTGACAGCCACATGGCGTGTGCACTGGGACCAAGGTTCTGCATCTCCAACAGCCCAGGGGTGCTGAGGCGCTGGCCTGGGGACCAGACTGGGAGGATCGATGCTGGAGACCGGAAGAGTCAGCTCTGCCATTGCTGCGTTTACAACACAAATGTTCCCCAAGTGCCTACCATGTGTTTTTAGAGGAGATCAACACACTGCTGGGCCCACAGTAGGCCTAGGTGAATATTGCTTGAGAGGAGCCCTTCACAACCAGTAGTTTTATTCAGGTGATATTCACCTTACATAAAACTAACCATGGTAGAGTGGCATCGAGCACATCCACAATGTTGTGTAGTCATCACCTCCATCTAGTTATAATATGTTTATGAGCCCAAAGGACATCTCACACCTAGTAAGTATTCACTCCCTTTTCTCTCTTCTCCTTAGCCCTGGCAACCCCTAATCTGCTGTCTGTCTCTATGGATTTCATATAAATAGAATTATATAGTATATGACCTTTTGTATCTGGTTTCTTTCACTTAGCACCAGGCAAGTACTGACACGTGAATATTCATAGCTACATTATTTGTGATAAGCAAAGAGTAGAAACAACCCAAAAGCTGATCAATGGATAAATAGATAAGTGAGATGTGTGATGCGTGCAGTGGAATATGGCTAGGCCAGGAAAAGGAATGCAGCACTGGTACAGGCTGCTGCATGGATGAACCTTGAAAATATTACCCTAAGTAACTTGTTCACAAATGGTGTTTCTTGCCCTTGTGGCTATAATCATGCTCCTGGCTGACCTAACTCAAGTGTTGCCACTGCCTACCCCAAACAAATCCTGGCTAAGCATCTACCTTGGGAAGAATATTGGGCACCTCCGTGGAAAGTCAGTTAAGCCAAGATCAACATCTTGGCTCCTCACAAACTTTCCCCTGGCCTTAGGAGAGTCCTTTACCTTCTCCAGACTTTGAATTCTCATAGGCAAAATGGGATTCAAGGTTTCTCACTGGGTTGTCTAACAGTCCCCCTACATCAGGGCAAGAACTCCAAGTGAGTTAGAGAACCAGACATATGTTGGTTATTGCTATGGACTGAACACTTGTGTCCCCTACGCACAAAAAAGTTCATATGTAGAAACCTGAAACTCTAAATGGTGATGGTATTAAGAGGTGAGGTCTTTGGGGAGGTGATCAGGTAAGAAGGGTGAGGTCCTCGTGAGTTGGATTAGTGCCCTTATAAAAGGGACCCTGGAGAGCTCTCTACCTCCTCCTTGCCTTATGAGGACACATAAGAAGCCAGCAGTCTGCAGCCTGGAAGAGGACCCTCCCCAGAATCAGCCATCCTCACACCTGCCCTCAGACCCTTAGCCTCTAGAGCTATGAGAAATAAGTTCCTGTTGCCTATAAACCTCCTGCTCTATGCCACATTTTATAGCAGCCTGGATAGACTTAGCCACTGTTCCTGTGTGATTTGAAGCGGAGCCTGGAATCTGCCACCAACCTTGGAGTTTGGGAGGCAGGACTCAGGCATGTGGAAAAGAATTAGCAGGGTGTTGGCAGGAACAAGAATCACAAAGACAGACAGCTGTCGTGTAAACGCCAAACCCTTAGCCAGGGCCCACCAGGCACTTCTGATCCAACACTGGCCCCTCTCGGGCTATCACTGGACCTTAGGAGTGACCCGGGTCACTGTTCTCATTGCGTAGGTGAAGAAGCAGAAAGCCAAAGAAAAGAGGTGATCTGCCCACATTCTCATAGAGAATTTTCACCTTTGCCCGCTTCTGGTAAGGTGATGGATTAATATAGCTCTAGCCCAAAGCCCCGTATTATTATGTAAAAACATATTTAAGGGCATAAACATACAAGGAGAAATAGAATGGAAGGAAACACAACAGTCAGAAAGTTTGAAAATTAGAAGCAGGTAGACATGATTGACTTAGCAGGTCCCACCCAGCCGAATCCTAAACCAGAAGCAGCATGGTGAGGACCAGCCAGGCTTGTACCCATCCTTATGTCAGTCACTTACCTTGCAGGCAGCAGTCTCTGTCCAGGCCCAGGACAGAGGTGAGTGGGACTCCCCAGGCTATGCTGTCGGGGTGTCGTGATCTTTTGGTGGCAACCAAGCAGCAAACAAGGCAAAATGGCGGTCTGTAATACAAGTAAGTACACCCAGGTGATAAAAACACACAGTGAATGTTCAAGTTAAAAAGTGTACTACAGTAACCCCTCAAAATACTCTCCCTCACTTTGAATACACTCATCCCATTGTTCTTGCTGCTTTCTGAAGCGGCTCTGGAAGTCTTCTTTCATGTGTATCATTACAAGTGATCAAAACTTCAGCAAATGCTACTGCCTAGCACCGCCCAGTGAAAAGGCAGCTCATAAACACATTACAGTGTGTCCTCATTCACCTTATTCACCAGATCTCGCACCATAAGCTTCTGATTCTTCCTCGGAGTCAAAACATTTTGAATGGCTTCAGGGGACTGAGCCAGCCTGGACAGCACTACAAATGACACTCCTTAAAGAAGCCTTCCACAACTGCTTCAGAAGATGGCAGGAACAATGGGACAAGTGTGTTCTAAGCAAGGAGAAGTATTTTGAAGGAAATCAATGGTAAAGTGTCCATTACTGTAATCATTTTTAAAAATTTAAGCATTCACATTATTTTTCAAACAAACCTCCTAAGGTACAAGAGATGTCCCATTTTAGGATTGGGTCTTTAAATTTGGGGGGGCTGATTTTTTTCAATTCTTTATATATTCTAGATATCAATCCTTTATCTGAGGAACCACTGGCTAAAATTTTTTCCCACTCTGGGTGGGTTGTCTTTTCATTCTGCTGGTGATTTCTTCTGTTGTGCAGAAGCTTTTCAATGTGATGAGGTGCCAGTTGTTGATTCTTTGTAGTACTTCCTGTGTGGCCTGGGTTTTGTTCATGAAGTCTTTGCCTACTCCTGTGTCCTCAAGTATTCTATCTATTCTTTTTTCCAGCAGATTTAGTGTTTCTGTTTTAATATTTAGACTTTTAGTCCACTTTGATTTTCGTTTTGTGAGTGGTGAGAGACATGGGTCTAGTTTTAGTCTTCAGCATGTAGAAAGCCAGTTTTTCTAGCACCATTTATTGAAGAGGCTGTCCTTCTTCCAGTGAACATGTTTGGCCCCTTTGTCAAAGATAAGGTTTCTGAGTGTCTTTGAGGTTCTTTCTGCATCTTCTAGTCTGTTCAATTGACCTACAGGACTGGTTTTGCCAGTACCATGCTGTTTTTACCACAGAAGCTCTGTAGTATAATTTCAAGTCAGGGATTGTGACACTCCCTGCCTTGCCTTTGTTGCCCAGAATTGTTTTGCTATTCTAGGTCTCTTCTGATTCCAAATGAATTTTAGGAATGATTTCTCTAGTTCTGTGAGGTATTCTAATGATGTTTTGATTAGGATCACATTAAATCAGTATAACAATTTTGGGAGTTTGGCCATTTTCTCTATGTTGGTTCTTCCTACTCATGAGCAAGGGATAGCTTTCCATTTTCTGATATCCTCTAGAATAAAAAATATTGTGTTCAAAATTATACAGAATGTGAGATATTTTGCAAATACTTAAAAAGTTTTAAGCAATAAAAGGTATAGTGTTATTAGGAAATGAGCTGAGAGATTAACAAATGAAAATATATTCTTTTTAGATCATGATACACAATGTATTTACCATTGTTATTCTCTAATCATTTTTGCTATGAAAAATTATTTTTGTCAGAGAATGGCTTTTATATTTTCTTTATTAATATCTCCTTGTATTATATTAAAATAAAAAAAATTTTAATAAAAAAAAGAGATGTCCCAAAGAGGGAGCAATCAACTCTCCTTGGGGAGATAGGAGGAAAGGTTGCAAAGGACAGCGGAGCTTGGGCTGAAGAACAACCAGGTGAAGGTAAAGGAGGAGGCACTCCCAGGAGCAGGAAGAGCAGTGTAAAGGCACAAAGGCTCAGAAATACTCAGATCATTGCAGGTCTCTCGCAGACATCTAGGGTGCACATCTTGAGTCTTTGAGCAATGGAATAATAAGGTCTGGAAAGGTTAAACTGGTGGGAGTGGAAAAGAAAAGTCTTTAGAATTCCCATTTATATCTCTCTCCCTTTCTCCATCCAAGTTTAACTGAGCACCCGCTGTGTGCACGGCCTCATGCTGGGTGGCTGAGACCAGGAGCTGGATCCATGTCCATGACAAGCAGGTGTGCTCAATTGTGGACAGCAGTAACTGGGCACCATCTGAATCTGCTGTGTTTGGGTGCTTGGAAGATACATCCCACCAAGTGTCAAATGTGTGCCTGCTGGCCCGCACACTTACATAAAAGTCTCTGAAAAAAATTGATTATATTCATTCTCTTAACCTCTCCCCAACCTGAACATAAATCGTTCCTGTTTATAACACTTCTGGCATTTTGTGCATTTTGCTGAGTGACATAAAATGACAATAAATTTAGGCCCCACCAGCAGAAAAGTACCTAAAATGCCACATGTCACTAATATTGACAGGTTCTAAAAGTAAAACTTGGAAATGGTTCAGGCGACATAAATTAAAATAAAAATATATACTTTGTCCTTGAGAGAGAATGAGCTAAAATTAAACCTCAGTGTGGGTGGGATGTCCAGGAATAGGTGGGAGAGAACCATCAGACATGCCTCATTCAGAAGACAGACACAGCCCCAATGCCTAGAAGGACCTGACAAAGCCCAAGCCAGTCCCCAAACAGAGCAATGACAGTGATCCTTAAAGCGCCATCTGAGCCCATGGCACTACCTTCTTATGAATATACAAATTTAAATTTAAATACCATTAAATTCAGCTCCTTAGGTGCACTACCACATTTCAGATGCACAATAGCTATGTTCAGTTGGTGGCTACGGTGCTGGACTGATGATCAAGAAGATTCCAGAAGGTTCTACCCAATAGCTCTCTTAGAGCAGGAAGCATCCCTATTGCTGTCCAGGGTCACTGTTACATGAAATCTCCTCCCCTTCTCCCCAGGCTTCCCTTCCATTTCTTTGCTTTTCCCTCTCTCCTCTTCTAGGCCTCTCCCTCCTTTCTCTTTCTCTCTATGCTATTGTCTGCCTGCCCTCCTCACTGTGTTCCTCTCTGCCCTGTCTTGCCTCCTTCCTCTCTTTCCCTTCCCTTTTACATACTTTTCTTAAACATAAATAGATTGGATTCAAAGACAGCTCAGGATTTGGAAAGCAAGGTCCATCCCAATTCCTGCTTCACCACCTTGGCTGTGAGATCTCAGGACTTGAACCCCTAGGCTTCTCCCAACTAGGAGAATAACATTGACCTACCATGCCTGGTCCTTAAACAAAATCACCTGAATAGTGGCACTTAGCAGATGCTTAAAGATGCAAACTTTTTCTTTCTTCTCTTAGATTACAAACCTCCAGAGGTTTGCAAAACTCTGCAAAGGCTCTGCACTCCATTCTCAGTACACCCCCCATCCCATATTTGCCCATGTGTTTTAGCCTCCTTGGCTCTGAATTTGGGGATCATCATGTATTGCATTTCTCATCTCGGGCTGTAGCCCATGCCATCACCTGCCCATGTTCCAACTTCTCCCTGCACCTTCCCACACCCACCCCAGCATGTGCTGTTTGCCTGCTGAATGCCCTTTGCCTGTCAGCCTTAGCATCCTGCTCCTGGGGCACCTGGCTCAGAGCCCATCACATACTCCCAGTCACCTTCTCACCCTGAGCAGTCTCCAACCCAGGACAGGCTGATCGATGATGAGGATAGAGAAAGAGCAA
The DNA here is from genome assembly GCF_053883595.1 of Heterocephalus glaber. NCBI lineage: Eukaryota > Metazoa > Chordata > Mammalia > Rodentia > Bathyergidae > Heterocephalus > Heterocephalus glaber. Next base: position 3,387,329 of record NW_028258412.1, on the reverse strand, counting down.
GGGCCCACGGGATTCATTTTGGGAAGTCGAAGGGACACAGCTGGTTCCTTCCTTCAGTCAACACGTACAGAGTACCCACTGTCTACAAACACCCACCTGCCTGGCTGGACTAGAGTGGTGCTGCACAAGCGACCCCCTGAGAGCTCACAGACCAATGGGGAAGAGATCCCCCCCAGCCATGATCGCACAGCTAAAGCTCTGGGACAGAGGTGGCCACAGGTCCCTGGCCACGTGAAAGTGGGCTTACAGACCACGTGAGGAGGACACAGGACAGTTGGACAAAATGCCCAGGTGTGCAGCATTTGGAACTTTGGAGCTATGCAGCAGGGGCATCACAGAGGAGCTGGCGTTTATTCCAAGGCCAAGGACAGCAGGAGCCCACCCAAGCCAGGGACCCAAGGTCATCCCTTAGTAAAAGGAAGAGACCTGAGGGAGATGGGTTCAGGAGGGTCAGGGGCCTAACCCACTGTCGAAACAGTTCAAAATGGGTCTTGTGGGCCGAAGGGAATCTGAGAAAGGCTTGGGGCCAGAGAGACCTCTAATCTTACAGGAGCCTGGAGGCCCAGGATGTGGTGTGGGGTCAGGGGCTGAGATGCTGTCTCCTGGTGGCAGTGTTGGGGACAGAGAGGGCACTGTCAGACAGGAAGGAGTTGAAGCCCCGCCATTGGGTCCTGCGCCCCTCCCACCCCACCTCTGCCTCAGGCATCCCCGCCTCCCCTTATCCCCCTCCCGCCTGCCCGCAGCCTTCTGGCTGCACAATTTGTGAAGGACATTATGTAAATGGGCTTTATGCAAATCCAGCCTCACTCCTGCTTACAGGCTGGACTCCTGAACCCTAATTAACTTGCCAAAGCTAATGTTGCCATCCCTTCTACACCAGCACAGTGCCTAGCCCGCTCCCCCAACCCCGAAATTCATCTTCAGGGGCCAGGGCATCCACGGCGACCCTCATTTGGATGTGCGAGCTGTCACCCACACCCTGAGCCACAAGAGAGGCTGCGCTTCATCCTATTGACACAGAAGCTTCCATTACAGCTCCAAAATAAATGCCTCTTTTCATCCTCATAATAAAATTATTTTTGCCTTTGCTTCTAGAACCAAACACAGCCTGGGGAAAGTTGATGCCATTTCTCATTATCTTTGAGTCTTTCTTCTCAGACACTTTGTATCAACCCTTCCTCTCCTAAATCTCAAAGTCAGAGACTCAGCTAAATGGATGCACATTGAGGCCATACTCTTAAGAGAGATAAATAGGACACACGTGTAAATACAGAATAGTTTCTCTGGTGTGAGAAACTGAAAGTGTAAATAAGGATTAAAATGATTAAAACAAATAATTGATAATTTGAAATAGGAAAAGGTCCAAAGGGTGGTGGGAGCGGGAGGGGAAGGGGAAAGGAAAAATTATGAGAAAAGAAAAGAAATGGAAACAAAATCTATGTAACTAGGGAAAGGTGGAGGGGGTGAAGGGTGCACAGGTAATGGGGGAAAAAATAAGAGCCAAGATACATTATGTACAGGTACAAGCACCCAATGCTGAATGTAACCATATCGTATACCTAAAAGGTACCAATAAAAGAATTAAAAAAAAAAAAAAAAGAGACTCAACAGCCTTTCTCCTCCCTCTCACTCAAAATAGCCATTCAGGGAAGGATCAGCAATGGGTGGTTTTGCAATCTGAACAGCAAGGATGCAATGATCTCCTGCTCCTAGCAAAGTGATGTTGACGAGCTCACTCCCAAAGGTGTGTTTCTGAACCTGAGGAGGTGGGCCAGCCTCCTAGATTGTAATGGCCACTGAGGTCTGGCAGGCAGCAGTGACATGCCCAGGGTCCTGCAGCAGGAATGGACAGCGATGCAGACTCCTGCTTCCCTGGGGTGTCTTTCCTCCCAGCCCCCACACAGCCTCGGTCTTTCTGCTCAACATCCCTTGTCCCTGACACCACCAAAAGGAGTGTAGCCGTTTTGACAATCTTGTGCATGCTCACTTTCAAGAGCAGAACAAAGCAAAATAAAGGCTTTCCCAGGAAACAGAAAGAATCCTGTTGTCAGCCGTTTCCTGCTCCTGCAGCGAATCCCCTGGATGTGGCTCCAAAGGCAGAGAACTGGGGGAGGGGTGACAGCCGCTGGAGCTCTGGGGCAGAGCAGACTCAGTGTCCAGAGCTTGATGTCCTAAATGGGGCTGTTAAAGACACAGCACGTCAGAGACACTCGGGTTTGTTCTGACAGCACTGAGTGGGAACAAACAGGAATCATCCATTCCTCCCTTCATTGCATCAGTGCTCCTCAGGAGTTACTTGCTGTCAATAGTGCCTGGCCCAGAGTGGATCCCCAAACACATTTCTGCCTGCAGAGCCTGAGAAGACCCTTGTCACTGGCTGCAGGGGACCAGCTCTTCATGTATAGCCATCTGACACCACGTCTTCCCACTGGCCAAGTCTCCCTCCCTCCGCCCCCAGCATCCTGGCATCTGAATTTTAAAAAGGAGCTACATTTGGAAATCCCCAAATTCATCTTGTCCCTTGGTGTTTTATTTCTGAAAATGAGGGGTGTGTGAGGACAGATCATTCATCCTGACAGGCAGTGTACTTGGAGGAAAGCAATTGGGGTCATGCCCAAGTTCAAATGCATGACCTTGGCAAGGTAGAACTTTCAAAACCTTTGTTGTCTCATCTCCAAAAGAGATGAGAGTGCCCACCTCCAGGTTGGAAAAGGATTAAATGAAGAAATGGGTGCCAAATATCACCCTTTCCTGAGACAGAAGCCAGCCTGCAGAACCTCTGTTGAGGGTTTCCATTTTGCATTGAGTTTCTCAGAACAAAGGAAGGGAACCAGAATTCTAGGAAGAATTTTATTATTAGAATATTATTACATCACAGAGATCTTAGGAGACAGACTTAGGGAATGCTTTGGTCTCACCATTTTACCTACCTGAGCCTTGATTTTCTCAGTGATAACATGGAAATAACATCAGCCACCTCATAGGGCTATTGGAAGAAGTAAAGGAGGGAGATCTTAGCATGTGAATCACGGAATTTGAGGTTCAATGAATCCTGGACAAAGAACACAGGCCTAGCTATACCCAGTTACACTCCATGATAGGGAATTCTCTGTGACCGGGAAATAATGAAAAGTTAGTTTACCCATTTCTCCATTAAAAATAGTTACCTCCCAAGGTTTCTGAAAGAGGATTTAAGCACAAATATTATGTTATGTCCTTATGTCTATTTGAGAAGAAAAAAAACCCACTAAAAATGCTGTAAGGATTATAGAAATTAAATAAGTTTATTTAATAGTAGACAAATTACTGTTCCCAAGGATACTCATACAGACTTTTGTATAAAGTGAGACTTTGAATGTCCTTTGTGATGAATGGCAATGCCAGAAAACACAAAGTGTGCTTTATAATTATCATAGAGCCTTCCCACCCACTCTGCTTTGGAATTTCATCTTAGGGGCAATAGAACACTAATACATATCCCACTAAAATTCAAGTTCACAGACAGTAATCAATCTCACGCTAAGATGTTTAGTACTGCCATGTAAGCAGGCCTCACCTCGCTTGCCTTTTCAACTCGCTACTAAGTTAAGGAGGATTCTGCTGTGTGGTTTAAACTCAGTGCTAAAGAGTGCCTGGCTGACTGGTGATGCCTGGTGTGTGACTCAGGGATGGTGAGCGCCTGCATACTTCGTGCCCGGGAGCCCTAAGCTAGTGTGGCGGCTACACAAGAGACTCAAGCAAGCTGAGGTTCAGAAAGGGGAACTGATTTACAAGGGTCACACAGCTGAGCTATAACAAGAATAAATATCTCCTGGCTCTGTGCCCAGGTCTCCTACCTCTCCATCAGGATGCGTACAGGTTCTTAAACAAGGTCCAGGGGTATCTGTATAGCAGTCATAACATTTGGCATTTGTTATACTACAACCCCTCATATGGTTCCAAAGAAATTTACAGTAATGACACTCCACCAATACCCAAGTTAGACAGACTCTACACATTAGAAGAGGGTTGAAGTAAAATAGAGAAGGTAACCAGAGCAAAGGAAAAATGAGAATAAAAAATAAGATGAAGCCACAAGTCGATTTCTCACATAAAAACACTGTCCCTACGTGGTCACCAGAACAAAGAAGAGAATAGGAACCTAGGTGTACAGACATGAAAATATTCAGGCAGTTGGTCAAAGAAGTAGATCCCCTAGGCATTGCTCCGGGACCCGGACGTCCCTTGCATGCTGATGCCGAGGTGGCTGTGATGTGGCAGTGGATATTCCTCAAAAATATCACCAAGAACTGAACCAATGGTAATTCCACTGATTCTTGGAATATGGGTGAACTGTCATAGTTGTTCAGGAAAACAGAATTCTTGATTTTAAAGTCACCCGTGACAATCATGTTTCCAAAGCCATCCTGCTGGAACTCTTGGTGGGTTGTGACACAGTTGATGGTTTCAGGCTTGTTGGGTTTTTCTCTCCTAGGACACCCAATGTTCTTCTTGGATGTTCCCCTGTGTCAACGATGGCTCCCACATGAGGCCTGCTGTTGGATGCCTCTCCTTTCCTCCAACGTCCAAATGTCTTCGCAGATTCTGGGCCTCAGCCACAAGCATTCTGTTTCATGTTTCTGCCCTCAGTTCCTGGTGATCTCGTGGCTCAAAACTCTCCTTGAGCTGATGCCCTGCAACAGTCTCTCTCCAGCTTCACCCCTCTCCCTAATCCCAGAATCATATTTACCCGCCCATTGCCTCCGCCATCCAGACACTCACAGCCTCTGACTGCACGTGCTCATCATCCGTGTCAGTCCCACTGGGCTCCAAGGCTGGTGCTGACACTTGCTGAGGCTACTCCTCGTGGCCTCTGCATGGACTGATCTCTCCTAGGGTGCTCCTTCTCAGGTGGCCCTGCTTACTCCTGCACCCACAACCTCCTTCAGGAAGCCTTCCCATCACCTTAGTTTATATGGACCCTCCCAGCCTCCTTCTCACTTCCCACCAATGTAGCTCCTTTCTCACCCTCACCGCAACCCCCAACACTTCCTACCAGAAGATGGAGTGCTCCACTGCACTCTGGAAGATGTTCACTTCATTGTTAACCACTATATGCCCCCGTCCAGTCCTTGCTCATAGTACATGCTCAATAAGCACAAATTCACAAATGACTCTCTAGTGGTTGAGCTTATTCTAATAACTTGTTCAGCTGACAGCTGCAAGGACACAGGCCTGTGGTGAGCAGGCTGAATTCCCAACACCTGGCCGTGGGTGACCTGCCTCTGGAAACCCTCACTGAGGGCTCTGCCATTGGCAATGATATGTGGAGTCAGGCCTGTCGCTCCCTTGGTTGATGCCACCAGGGAGTCCCCAATGATTTCCATACCATCCCTTAATCATAAGTGTCTCCTCTGGTGTCAGCTGCCTCCTTGGGTACCACCAGAGGAAATGCTATCATCAGATCTGGATAAACCGCTTAAGCAAACCGCGCCAATTTACAGCACGTTTTGACTTTAATCATGTTTTGTCTTAGATTTGGCCTTAATTATAAATCATTCACAACTGTGGTTTAAACCATAAGCAAATCTTACATGGCATTCTTATTATCTCCTTAATATTGCGGAGAGAAAGATTTATGGAATGGCATTCTGGGAATTAAGCAAACAAGGAAACTTCTCTGCTCGAGTAGAACATGTGAAAATTATAGTTTTGTTATAAAATGTTGATTGATCAATGATTATTGTAAAACTGTGGTAACTGCGGGCATCAACATAAATCTGTAATTGGCTGGATTTATTCTTTTTCGAAATAATATATTTCCTACAGTTTCGACCATTGTATTAATCTGTGCCTGTCAAATTTACTGTGATTTTAACTTAATTAACTCCCTTTAGTATACGTAGGTATACATTCGTATGTAGTATATGTGAGTATAACTATACACACGTATGTGTGTTTTAACACATAAGCCCTTAAATTCATCATCTCCCATTAGTTTCATTTGTCAATAGTTTATTTTTCTCCAAATATAATTTTTAAGATGATGATGGCAGCACTTGTTACAGGAATGGGTTCAAAGCACCATTTCTGTGGTCACTCTCGGTAGGGAGACCTCACAGGAGGACACGAGGCCTGGGAAATGATTATGAGCCAGGTTTGAACCCTGGTCCTTCCTTTGCCTGGCTGTTCCCCTCTACATTAGCTATTCCAGTTCTCTTGGCCTTAGTCTCCACATCCATAAAATGGGAAGGATGGCTTAGCGGCCACCAGAAGGCTTGCAGGAGAAGATGCGTGTGCAGAGGAGAGCACAGGGCTCAGTCTGCAGCTCAGTCCAGGCTGTGATGCCCCAGGTTTTAATGTTCACCCCCCGCCCAAGCAGGGCATGGACTCATGATGTGGGGGACAGGGCACCCAGTCGAGGCAGCACCTTAACCCTCAGGGGCCATCTTAGGAAAGACCAAACCTGACACTGGCAGGAACTGAAGCAAACACCATAATCATCACAGAAGCCAACAGGACCAGGTTGATGCTGGGTCCACACAAAGACACCTGGAGAGCAGACAGCCAGACCATAATTCAAATTTGAAATAATGGCAATAAAACAGTAACCTTTGCTTACTAATAGGCACTCGCTCTGGCTCAGCATCTATGCTGAATTCTTTATAGATTTCCTTTTGTTGTTGCTCAAGGATCACCAAGATGAGAAAATGAAGATTTCAGAGATGGAATGGGACCTGCTCACAGTTAATAAGTGACAGGATGGAGACCAGAAGCCCTTGTCCTTGAGCACTGAGTGTGGCTACCTTTGAGGTGGCTGGGCTCCGTGGCCCCATCCGGTTCCCCATCCTCTCTCCCAGAGGCAGGCATCCCAAGCTGGGGACTCTGCCGGGCTAATCAGGCACAGAAGCGATCCAGCTGCCGCAGTCTCTTCTTGTCTAATTGCTAAGGACAGAGCTGAGAGGTAGCTGGGTCCAGACAATAATCTGCCCTCATGGTGAAGTTTTGCATTTGCGTTTAACGGTGCTGTATTTTTCTTGATTCTCATTATGTAGCCAGTCAAGAATATTTTTGGAGGGCCTATTCTGATTCATCATGTCTGTTCTCAAGCTGCCCAGGGTCAAGAAGGTCAGCCGTGGCTAAATGAACCAACATTGGATTCATGAAAGTAAACACTCCAAGCAGTGAAAAAACTGTTGGGTTCAAAGAAGACTTTCAGGTCTCCCTCCCTCCCTCCTCCATCTTCCCATTCTCCCATCTGTCTCCCCACTTATTTTCTCTCTCCCTTTTCTTTTTCCCTTCATTTCCACAGTGATCTCTCTTTCCTCTTCTCTGCTTCAATCCTCTTCTCTCTCCTTCTCTCAAATGCTTCTCTTTCTTGTGCCCTCCTCCTTCGTGTTTCTCTCTCCTTCCTGTCTTCTTTTCCTCCCTCTCTTCTCTTCTTCCTGTTTCCAACTGTACTCAGGATTTGGTTTTCATTCAGGGATGCTGAGGCCAGCACTGCCATCAAAAAGATGGCTTGCTACTCAACAATTTCGGTGACCAGGGGCCACGTGTCCCCATGCAGGGCCATACAGGGAAGCATCAGGGCCTGGCAGGGGGCAGAGAGAGTGAGGGAAAGCAGGGACCAGAGCCCTGATGCAGGGAGTTTTGCAGGAAGGAAGGGGTAAGACAGGGCAGGTGGGTTTAGGATGGGCTGTCTGACTGATCTCCGTGGACTGTGGTCACAGAGGTGGTCTCCAGGTGTCTGGTGCCTGGCAATGGGGTGATTAGGGTTAGGAGGGAGGTTTCCTGGACTGCAGGAGCCTCATAAAAGGAGGCAGGTGGATACTAGGGAATGTCATTGTGGACTGAGATGAACTGCTTTGCATATCAAAGACTGGCTCAGGGGCAGTTGCTCCTACATCTTTAGGAATTAGCTCACCCTGGAGGGGGTGAGGCAGTGGCAGACTCCCTGTGTCTGTAAGGCCTCAAGCTACCAAAATTTTTTTTAAAAAATCATGATAGTATCTTCCTTCTTCTCTTCCATACCTCCCTCTCTGCTCTTCTTTCTCTCTTCTCTTTCTCCCCTTCAGCTTCCCAGAGACCTGGGAAGAGTGTACAGCAAAGATGGGGGTTTAGTGAGAAGGGACTAGGCAGTGTGGAAACTCCCCGGTGGGGGAGATACCCGTTTTCAGGGACTGGATGTGGCTTTGATGTTCGGCTCTGCCCGCCGGCCTGGCTCTGCAGGCTGCTGCTCACAAGCTGTCCCTTTCTTGTCCTGATGCTGGTGGCTCTGTGTCCTTGACCCTACCACCATCCCATGGGTTGGTTGTTTTGCCCAGGCCTAGAATTACCCAAATCCCCTTAAATACATGGCTGCAAATGAGGACACTGGAAAGAAGGCAATAATTGTGACAGTAACTCACGGGGCCAGGCCTGACACGTCTCTAATTGCCTGCTAAAATTGTCGCTGTCTCCTAAAGTGCAAATTATCACCCGAAATGACAAGAATAATGAATGAGTAACTCTGATGTAATGCAACAATTAGTCCTCAAAGACACTGTCTAATATGGTAATCCAGAACACCCACTCCTTGTTATTAAGTGCCTGATAATTATTTAATTATCTATCTGCCAGCATGATTTACTTGGTTTATTTAGCTGCAGATGTGGGCAGGAGCATTCGGGTTTAAGGTCAGCACGAGGTGGCCCCTCTGATGGCCACCGCCTGGGTCTGCCCGGAGCCAGAGCCCGCTGCCAGTCCCGCTTCCCTAATTGGCTTTGGCAGGCCAGGTCCAGGGTCCAAACACTGTCTCCCCTCTGTCCCCAGCCCTGACTCAGGGTCACTCTGGGCTGAAGGCTGGAGGCCAGGCTGAGGGCCCTGCATTCCCGTTGGCCTTGCTCCTCAATGGGTGGACAGAATGTTCGGGAGAAGTGGCTGTCCCCACCGGGCTCTGTGTGAGTGTGCACTGTGTGCTGGGCATGGTGCCAAGTCTTGCACAAGCATTGGCTCACTTCACCTTTACTACATGCCAGGAGGCAGAGACAAGAGATATATTGGCAGTGACAGAGGAGGAAACCGAGGCTCAGGGAGGTAAGATCCCATGAGGAGCAGAGGGGAGCCATGAACAGGTCTCACAGTCCCCAGGGCCACTATACTGTCCTGGACCCTGACAGCTGCCAGGGCCACACTTGCCCCAGAGCTCTGGGTTCCAGCTCATTTCAAGCCCACTTTATGTCCCAAAGAGTCTGAGGACCAGGAGGGTCAGACTCATGGTCTCCTCATCACAAAATGACTCACAGGGAGGGAAGAAACAAGGATCTCCTCTTCGTTAGCTTCAGGAATGAATCCAGAGCCAGGGAGTAGAAGCCTCAACTCAGGGGTTTACCAAAGTGACCCCTTCAAAACAGAACGTGCCTGGGCAAGTTCCTCTGCCTCTCAAGCCTCAGTTTCCCCACCTATGAAGTGGAGATGGCCAGAGTCTCCCCATGGCTCCTGTCAAAAATATCCTCACATGGAGAACAGAAAGGTTGTTGATCTGGAACAAAAATCCAGTCAGACAGGAGGAATAAATTCTCGTTTTCTAAACACAGTAGGGTGACTACTTAACAATAATTGATTGGCTGTTTCAAGATAACTAGAAAAGGAGATTTTGAATGTTCCCAACACAAAGAAATGATAAATGTTTGACATGACAGAAATGCTAATTGCTCTGATTTGATTTTTAAATTTTGTACACAGATATCAAGATATCACACAGTACCCTATAAATATGTACAATTATTGTGTGTCAATTAAAAATCATAAAAGTATTCATTCACCATCACATCACCTACATTTACCATCCAGTTGCTTTCCTTTAAAAAATGTCTGTATTTGTCATAATCTTTTTATTTATTTAATTGGTCCCGACTCATCCTTCACACATGCACTTCGAATACCAGGTATGATCAAAAACTACAGGGACTATTTAATTTTTTTTAAAATGTATTACAGCAAAAGACCCATTCCCATTAATCCTCATCAAAACATCCCCCCTCTCTTCGAACACACTTATCCCATCACTCTTGCCACTTTCTGAAGCAGTTCTGGAAATCCTCTTTCAGGAGGGTCCTTAGCTGCACTGTTGTGGCTGCCTTGATGTCCTGAATAGATTCAAAACATTTTCCTTGTGTGGTTATTTTGACTTTGGGGAAGAGCTAGAATTTGCACAGGGCCAGATGTGGTGACTAAGGTGGATGAGGACACACTGCAATGTTTTTATATTACATGTGATGTAATTTACATTTGCCTTACATGCAATGCCTTTCCATTGGATGGCACTTCCCCACACCATTCACTGTCTTTTTTATCACACCACTTAGAGACAGACAGGACTTCTGGAACTGCCTCACAGAGTGGCAAGAATGATGCAATATGTGTGTTAAAAGCAAGGGGGAGTATTTTGAGGGGGATTAATGGCAATGTGTCTTCTATTGTAAAAATCTTCTATTTAAATATTCAGTGCATATTTGATCACCCCTTGTGTAAGCTCCAAGGGGTCAAGGAACAAGATTTATTCATCTGACATATTTCCTGTATCTATCGCAATGCCAGGCAATTGTAGATGCTCAATAAATACCTGCAGAATCAAGGAAAGACTGATCAGAAGCCAGGTGGGCCCCAGGCCAGTCACACCTTGGCTTGAGAGACTCCTGGCCCCAATCTGTGCTGAGGGACAAGTTTGATTGGCCCAGGGCACCTTCTGCAGATGAAATTGATGCCCCTCACACACATAATTTCTCAACGCTTCCTGTTTTCAGGGAAAACAACTCCCCAACTTCCACTTCCTGCTGCAGGTCTTGGTCTGTTGGCTGCAGCTCTCTAGGGTGTCCACCCCTGGCAGATGCCTTTGGTAATCACTAACAGGAGTTGGGGTGGGTAAACAGCCCAGCCTCTCAGCCCAAGGAGGTGGGAATTCCAGACTTGCCCAGTAGGGTAAAGCTCCAGGTAGCTGCTGCTAAGGCTGCCCTCCACGAGGCGCATGCATCCAGCCCCTCGCTGCCCTGAATGTTGCTCCTCACACTGCAGCTGCTTTCCCTGGAAATCCTGAGAAGGCACACCCTCACCCTGGGATGTCCTGCAGCCAATAACTGAGTAATAGGACGGCACGAAAGGCCACATCTTTACTGGGAAGTGGGACAACTCTTCGGAGCTCCTGGTGGGATCAGCTGGAGGCTAAACTTCAAGCAAACTTTTAGTAGATCAATACCAGCTCTTGCTAGTTGCTCTGTCTTCTGAGTACACTGTAGTACTTGTTGAGTGAGGGAAAGAGTGAACATACACACCCATGAGTGCACAAATGGATGGAGCTGAGCCAGAGGATCCCAAATCAGGACCCGAACGCCTCTTTTCTAACTGTGCATCGAAGTGGCAGAAGGTCAAGGAAAATGACCTTGGGAGCCACAGCCACTTGAGAATTCTTGTCATCAAGTCACTGAGTGATGTTGGTATCTGGGCTCTAGGTCCCAGTTGTTCCATCTCTCAAGTGGCAAAAGCAATTTCTTCCACCTTCTTTTCTAGCATCCATACACCATATATTTATGGTGTGTGATATTTTAAATTTGGAAATAATTTTAGTTTACCAGAAGAGGTCTTAGAACTGAATCCCATCTACCCTGCACCCCCTGGCCCTAACGTTCACGGCTTGTGAGCTTCACACTGCCACAGTTTCCCTGGACCATCAGCTTCAGGGCAGAAGTGTGCAGGCTACTGTAGCAAGAAGTCAGCTGGAGCTTCTCAGATACTGTCACCTGGCTGGGCCACTGTACCCAAAGAGGCAGCAGCAGGAAGACGACGCCCTCTTCCCTCCTCATCATTCCCGAGCGTAGCGCATCCCCAGTTTTCTTTTATTTGTGGTCTATCACCTCCTATGCCATGGCAAACAGGAGACTTTATAAATATTTCAAACATTAATAATTTGTGCTGTCCCTGCTTAGACTTTTAAATGAATCTAAGAGCATTTCTCTTCGAAGAACTGCCAAACTGCAGGCGGGCAAAAGAAATACCACTACCTCCTGTCTGAGACGGGTTTGATGTAGAGACAGGGCTGGGTGCAGCATTGGCAGGTGGGGGACACTCCATCTCTCCGCCCGCCTGCCCACCCCAGCCACTGCTGCCGTGACGGTCTGCCTAGCAGGGCAATGGCCACCTACACCCTGGGTCACAGCTTGGGGACACTTTTGCTGCTCCTGTGGGTGGAGAGAGAAGTTGAGGGCTAGCAATTCCATGCTTGGTGTTTTAAGAGCTTCAGACTTGGACATTCCTGGATTTGATTCCCAGCTGCTGTGCTCATAAGTCACCTTGCCTCCCTGAATCTGTTTCCTTTTCTACAAAGGAAAGGTCCTGTGAGGATTGAGTCAGACAGTGTATGTGGAGTAGACAGAGACTCAAGTCTACGCACTGTGAGCCCAATGCAGAGCAGCTGCTATTTTCCCGCAGAATATTTCCCAGGCCTATAGAACGGCTAAGGCCCAATAGAACGTGCTTTCTTGTCCCCTAAACCACCTAATGAGGTTTCGGCTTGGCTCAGGGAAAGGCAGCAAGATTCTGCTCTACCCAAATTGAAGAAGGCTCTGCCATGGCCTCCCCCGGGTGCTCTGGCTTCAACATTCAGCAAACAGAGAGAGAACATGGAGGGCAGCTACGAGAGGTCCCTGTGCCACAGGATAAAAAATGAACTCCTTCCCCAACCTTTGAGGCCCACATGGCCCAGTCCCTGCCCATCTCGCTAGCCTTGGACCTCCTTTCTCTGAGGCCCTGACACCTGGAGGTTCATTTATGCTACCCAACAGACCACCACCATAGAACTATCATGTCGATTTAACTTCCAAGTCAGGCCACTTTGAAGAAAGAACAATACACCAGCACAACTGGGACTCTGAGGCGGACTGGAATGTGTGGTTCCTGGACAACATTGGTGCTGCCACAGGGCCTTTGCACATGCTCTTCTCCTTATCCTTTTGTAACTTACCTGGCTAGCTGGCCCTTCAGGGAAGCTCTTAGATGCCTCAGTCTAAGTCAGATCCTTTTGTTAAGCATTTCCTAGAATCTCTTTCATCCAGGGAACTAACATAAATTTCTAAATATATGCTTAATGGCATTGGTATTTGATTATAATCTCTGTCTTTCCAACTAGATTATAGCTCCATGAAATTAAGAGACCATGTCTCTTTTTGTTAACTCTTCATCCCCAGTGTCTGGCATTTGATAAGCACTGGAATGGATGGCCAAGCACTGAGCTCTGTCTAGTGTCCAGATGAAGACCTGAAGTGAGAGGACATCTCAGGTTGCTGGGAAGAAGCAGCTTGGATGGGGTGACACGGAGAAGCAGATGAACAGCGTTCCCCATGGTGGGTGAAGGGCACCACAGTGAGCAAAAGCAAATTCTGAACTGCATGTGAAGTGGTCGAGGCAAGGCCACAACTTCAGGAGCCACTGGAAGTGTGGGAGGTTGGAGGGAGCTGAGGAGTGGGAGAGGCATCGGGACAGGAGAACATAGCCTGACCATCTCCGCAGAAACCAGAGGGCACAGGCAACAGCAGCAATCTCCACCTTCCTCACTCAGAGTGTAAATCTAGTCTCAGTGGAATTCTGGGACATGAGCCAGAGGTCAGCAGAGTGGGAGGGGCTGGGCGAGGTGAGTAAAGCCCACCAGAGCCCCCGTGCTCCCTGCAGCAGTTTGGGACCCACAAGACTGGCGGTGTCCGGCTCTGCCTGGGCTTGCCCACCCGCTGAGCCCAGAGAGGTTAGCTCGCGTGCTGCGGTCACCTACCAGACTTCAGACCCGACTCTCGGTCCTGCTTCCCACTTTACACTGTTGTGTCTCCTGGGTGGGGCCTGGGGAATGGGTATCCTGGCCCTGGAACCAAACAGAACTACATCTGCCCTGACAGATGGGCAACTCACGTCCAGTGCTCACCAACAGGGTGGCTAAGTAACCATTCTCCATGACCTAATGTCCCCAGGGCAAACTTCCCATTCCAGAGCATCTCCCATGAGCCATCTTTCACTGAAAACCCATGTCAGTCCTTTGAGCTGTTCATTATTATCATCTTCCCTTTCAGTGCTGATGGAGCTGAGGCTCAAAGAGGTTCAGTGTCTTTCCCAAAGTCACACAGCCTGAGAGCGGCTTAACCAGGATTTGAACCCATGTTTGAATAAAAAAATTAACACTGCATTAACCATTGCCAAAAGGGGGGACAAAATGTCTCGAGTAGACTTTTTTATGGAGATTTAGAGGGAAGAAAAGGTACAAACACCTCCCTGTCTGAGATGATTGGTGAGGGGAATTAGACTGAGCAGAAGGATACAGTGACTCTTCAGGTCCTTCCTGGTACCCTAGATTCTATTTTCAGAGATGCCCTCTTGGGACAGATGAAGCATCACCCAGTGATGCACATTGTCCATCTGGCCTTCAGTGCAGCATTATTTATAATGCCCAACCCACGGTCAGGCTGTAATGAAGAAGAACTCAGCCCGTGCTCCTCACCATGGGTGGCTGTTGACTTTGGAGCCCACTGTCCTGGCAGACCCAGCAAATGTTGTAGACTTGAGCCTCAAGCTGATGGTGTTGGCTGTGAGTTCTGCAGGATGGAGCCAGGTACCCAGACAGGTGGGGGTGGCCAAAGTCTTCACCCGGGGCCACCTGTGTGTGTGACAGCTACATGGGCATGTCCAGCAGCCACAAGCATGGCATGTGTGTCTCTTGCTGTGGAATGTGGATCCAAACATCTCCCACGATTCACACAGAGGGCTGTGTGCGGCCATTTTGTTACCGTATGAAATATCTGAGTAGGGATACTTTACAAAGAAAAGAGATTTGTGGAGCTCTCGGTTGTAGAGGTTCAAGGGCATAGCATTCACAGCATTCCAGCCCTGATGAAGACCTCATGGCAGATGCCATTGCAGTGGGAGTATGTAGAGGAAGGAGAAATCGCACAGTGAGACAGGTTGCCACCGTGAGATCAGGGAGGGCCAGGTTTGCATTTTATAACAACTCATCCTCAGGCATCTAACAGCCCCTTCTGAGCACAATGTTCGCACTGACCCACCTTGCACTAAGCCCCACCTCTTAAAGGTCCCACCACTTCAACACTACAGTCCCTAAATCAAGAAGGAAAAGTACTAAACAAGGAAATGCAGAAAAGAATTACAGCAGTGTTGTGCTTTGAATATGGTTTGAGCCCTCCAAAGCTCATATTAAGGTCTGGTCTCCAAAACAATAGTGCTGGGAGGTAGAGGCCTTTAAGAGGCCTTGAGGTCATGGGACCAAAGCCTTTGTGAATGAACTAATGGCTCCTTCTCCTGGGCTCTGGATTCTCCCGTGGATGGATGTTGTCCACAAGAGTGGGTTGTTATAAATCCAGCCCACGGCTCGTGTTCAGTCCCTTTTGAGAATACTCACCCACCCATTCCACTCCCTGTTAGGAGCTGAAGCAGTACAAGGCCCTCACAGTGGCCACACGAGTGCTAGCACCATTTGCTTGATCTTCCTGGCCTCTAGATCCATGAGCTAAGACAGACTTCTTTCCATTATAAGTTACCAAGTTTCAGGTATTCCACTCTAGCAAGAAAAATTGACTAAGAGAAAAGGGTGTATATTAATACTCAGTTACATGCCAGTCACAGTGTTAAGGGCTTTACACATATCAACTCAATATTTATCTTGCAAATAACCTTGACATTGGTATTAATTTCTCACTTTAGGAACAAGGAACGTGAGCACCACAAAGATGACAAGGACACATTACACCTGACAAAGGCAGGTCCACACCTAGCCTGCCTGGGTCCTCCTGAGCCTCTTCCCCATCCAGGTCCCCAAATGGGGTAAAATTCTACTGAGTCTCCACAACTAAGTGAGCTCTTCAGTTTCCTCCTAGTCACTCACACATGTAAACTGCATCTCCCTAATGCCCTTCTGAAGTAGATGAATTAGGCACGGTCCCTGACGCCTGGTGTTGATGACCTAGTACAGATGAAGCCAATAACTTCAACAACTAAGACAAAGCTTTTTTAGTGTCCTCATTCTTACACTGAGGAAGTTTGAAGAGGTGGTAATTTCAAGTCTTCTTTCAAACACTGACTGAAAACAAACATTTTGTAGGCATTATCTTGGGGTAATGTCTAAAGGCCCCTACCTTCCTTAAACAGAAGAGCTGTTGATGGTTAATTGGATTGCATTAGATTTAATTTAATCACATTGTTGGAACATCTTGTGTTCTGCACTGCATTATTTTAGACTGGTTTGCTTGTGTTGGGTGGACTTAGGTTCTCCAGGCTGAGAAGCAGTCTGTTATACTGTGTTGAATTGTAATTTGTTGGGTATGTTTGGTTTTGTTAAAGTAAAGTTGAATTTAGTTCTATTATGTGGTTGGTGAGGTTGGGCTGTGTTGTTTTATGGAGTTTAATTTTAGTTTGAATTGATGTAAATTGAAGTGGGTTTAGTAAATTACGTTGGGTTTAATTGGCTGGGCTTGGCTTGGCATGGATGAAACGTGTTTTCATCTATCTATTTTAGAAAATTTTTCTGGTATGAGGTTATTTCCTGCCCAAAAACTAGAATCACTCTGGAAAACTATATTTAGGGTCAAAATCATGAGTGGAGCCATTTTGAGGAGGTTTGGCCCAAATATATGAGCCAAAGAAGACTAGGTCTTCCTGTTTTTGCTTTAGTTCAGTTTATTTTCTGGAGAGAGGGCAGAGAAGATACGAGGAGTTAGATACTGCAAAGTTAAGAAGACTTTCATGTCAGGCATCTCCCTTGGTCCTATTCCATTGGTCCACGTGCCAAGTTTTATGGAGCTCCCCTATTTGCCATGTTCCATGCTAGGTACCAAAGATTAGACAATGAACAATACCTCCTTCTGGTTCTTGAGGAATTAATGATTCCAAACAATGCTGTAGTATCATCTCCCTCAGGCAAACTCCTCATTCTTAAATCTGACTACCCATGCAGGACAATTGCCAAAACTCTGACCCTAAGACCTTGGAACAGTATCAACAAATGCAAAGACTAGTTTTAAAATGATAAGAAGGAAAATCTCTAACATACATGATGAAGAAAAAATAGAAATAAATTAAAGGCCAGAAATATACAGTATAAGTTTTCAAACTCTGAAAACACTAGTGCTTTTACAAATTAGGCCAGGAGTACTACAAGTGGTATAATATCAATACATGTGAATTTAAATAAAATGGATAATTTGGAAAAATAGAAATGACAAAAAAGGCATAAAAAGAAAAATATTCGGAATACACTGGTATCCATTGAAATTGTACCAAAACTATATCACTGTCTCTTCGGACCATCTCACCCCATTCCTTGAGAACCTAAAATTTTATAAACTGTTACACATAACTTCTAAGGAACAGAAAAGCCCAGTAGTCTGTATTATCTCAAAGAATGGAAAAGGTAAGACACAATCCAAATTCATTTGAGACTGCTAAGACCTATGTACCAAGACCCAGAAAGAATAATATAACTAAAGACAGCTACAAAGAAAATATCACTTGTAAAAAATAAGTGCAAAATATGAAATTGAAGGTAGCAAGTCAAATTCAGCAGTATTCTTAAAAATGCCTGATGAGAAGATAGGGTATATCTGAGGAGGCGGAGATGGCTCCACCTTGGAAAAGTTCTAGTGTAATCTATCACATGGAAAGAGAAATTAGTATGACTGGATAAATAGGTTCTGGAAAACTGTTTAAATGTCAACCCTCATTTATAATTCAAGTTGCCATTAAAAGAAGCATTGAAGGATAGGGAAGGGTGGAGGGGGTGAAGGGCGCACAGGTAATGGAGAAAAAATAAGAACCAAGATGCATCATGTACAGGTACAAGCACCCAATGATAAATGTAAACGTATTGTACACCTAAAATGTACCAATAAAAGAATTTAAGGAGAAAAAAAAAAGAAGCACTGAAGGAAACTTTTCAAGGGAATTTATATATCAGTTTTTAGGGCTAATAAGAAAGTTCAATAAGATTCCAAAACATAAGATCATCATTCAAAAGCCAATAATGAGTTCTGTTTCCAAGTAGCCCAGAATAGATCACAGCAAGCCAGCATTTGTGCTGACAACCAGGGGAAAGATGGGCATTATAGAAATTGAATTATCAAAGGAGTCTAGGACTGTGGAAGCAAGGAAAAGGTATGTGGACTGCAATTTCATAAACAGGGGAACCTTTGAGAAGTGGGCGGACAATAGGTACTGTTGTTTTATCCTGTGAATATTAATGCTTGGGGCTCCAAGAGGGTGTATTAGTCCATGTGTCACTGCTACAACAAAATATCCAAGAATGGGTAGTTTGTAAAGAAAAGTTTATTAAGCTCTCGATTCTGGAGGATCAATGGCACGGTATTGTCTTCTGCTTGGCTGTTGTCAGGACCTCATGGCGGATGGCATCGTAGTGGCAGGAGCAGGTAAAGAAGAAGGATGAGGTCAGGCTGGCTCTCTTATAGCAATTCACACTCTTGCAGTCTAACTCCCTCCTGGAGACCAGCGTGAATCCCTTCAGAGGACTGCCCTCCCATCGACCTAGTTACCTTGCACTAAGCCCCTCCCTCAAAGATCCTCCCACACCAAGATGACCATTCTGTTTCCAACACATGAGTCCCTGGAGCACAAACCATACTGAACCCCCAGCATATGGGGAAACAGGAGACACTGCAGCCCCAAGAATAGGCAGTGGGAGGGGTGGGTGGCTTACAGGTGCACAGGCTGTAGCAAACCTATTAACAGTGATGAAAAGAAAAGTCAGTCTGCTTTTCATTATCACCCAGAGATACCAGTTCTGAGCAAGTTCAGAGCTAAAGTACTGTCCCAAATGATTGCTTCAAAAGAAGTTTGAAACAATTGCTGTGTTTACTAGGGAAAGTGAATAATAAAGGTAAACATCAAGTTAGCATACTGTGTCACTTCTAATAACGATGTATTCTCCACAGAAGCCAACTCAGGAAACTCCCAGTAATAAAGTTGGCCTTGACCACATGCAAATTTGGCTAAAGGCATTAATTCAAAATTAAGGTCATAATAGTTCAAAGTCATCTGAGCATGTTTGGAGCATAGTTGACATCCCCAACCTTTGTGGTACTTCATAGTGTCCTGCATTTAAAGAGTAAATGGTGATAATAAGAATTGGTTACTTAAATTTTGTCATTCTATGGGACCACTGGAGATTTTTGTCTGTTTTTGAGAAATCTGTTAAATTTGAAAACAGTGAAATAGATTGTTAGCTGTGAGAGGCAACAGTTTTATTTGTTAAGTAAAGATTTTAGTTCACTCATGAAATATTGATTTTTTTCAATTTAATTTTTGTTTTTAACTGACATATACTTATTTATAGGGTATGATATAATTTGAAAGATGTAGTCCATGTATAATGATAAAATCAGGGTAATCAGCATTTCTATCACCGCAAATATTAGCCCAAAGTGTTGGGAACCTTCAAACTCTTCTCTAGGTGTGTGGAAATACGTAATGAATTGTTACTGACCCTAGTTCCGTGGCTATGCTCAAACATTAGAATTCCTTCCCCTGTCAAGAGTACATTGATTTCCTTCACTCAGGGTCCCATTACCCCCCTCTTCTCCCTCTTCCTAACATCTAGTAACCTCTATTCGCTCTACTTCTATGTGACCAACCTTTTATCTTCCACAAATGAATGAGAATGTGCTGTATTTATGTCTTTCTGTGCCTGGCTTATGGAATACTTCATTTAAATAATAGTTTTTAAATTGATAGCTATTTTTTATTTTTAACTACTGATTGTAAAACCAAAGGACAAATTTAAAACAGTGATTGTTTCTGATTATTGCCTGTTTATTATTCAAAATAATTTTGCCATATAATACTGGGTGTCCAGGATGCTTGGCATAGCTCTGGGCAAATCTCTGGGCAGTTGTGGTGGCTATGGTGGTAAAAAATATGAAATCTGAAAGGCCAGTTTTGCCCCACAAGTCACTTTAATACCAAGTCCACACAAGGTTTTCAAGAAATACAGATTAGAAAAATATACTGTCATTTTATGAAGCCAGTATTAGCCTGATATCAAAATAGAGGAAGAAATTGTGGGGGGAAAATATAGTTATTATCCCTTAACAAAAAATATCCTTAACAAAATATTATCAAGTTGAATATGATAATTTATGAGAAGATAATGCATCATGAGGGAGGTTTAAACCAAGAATTGAAAGGGGTTTAATAATTGAAAATCAATCAATGCAGAAATAAAACTCTCAATAAACTGAAGAAGCTTCTCAAATTTATAAATGGCATGTAAAAAAACCACATGAACAACTAACAAAACTAATTATGGAATAGTATAACATTCCCTAAAAGTGAAAGAAA
Source organism: Heterocephalus glaber (assembly GCF_053883595.1). NCBI lineage: Eukaryota > Metazoa > Chordata > Mammalia > Rodentia > Bathyergidae > Heterocephalus > Heterocephalus glaber. The sequence continues at coordinate 3,366,977 of NW_028258412.1, read as the reverse complement.
GACAAGGATGTCCACTCCCAATTTTTATTTATCGTAATTCTGGATACCATACCACTGCAATAGGGAAAGGAAAGGAAGAAAGAGAGAGAGAGAGAGAGAGAGAGAGAGAAAGAGAGAGAGAAAGAAGTAAAATGGCCTCTATTTACTATCCTTATGATAATGAATTCAGCAAATAATATTTCTACACACTATCACTAGACAACTAGAAAATATGATAATGCACTTTTATTTACAAGATCACAGATGTGTAAAAATTTTAAGGATAAACTTAATAAAACCTAGGTAACACTTTGGCCCAAAACTATAAGATTATAGCTTTGTGTGATTTAAAAAACTATCTAATGTGTTTTAAACTTTTATAGCTTTATATTATTTAATACAGTAATTATATTAAATATAAAGTAAATAAATATTTCAAGTAGTAGGCAAAGATTGTAAGACTCCATTAAAAAGAAAAAGTATATGCTATATATAAGAGCTTTAATTTAAGCATAACAATATAGAAAATTGAAAATACAAAAATGTAAAAATATGTGCCAGGCAAACACTAACCAAAAAGGAAAGCTGGTACAGCTATTCTAATATCAAAGTTGACATCGAGACAGAATGTATAACTGTATAATGGGAATACAGAAGACTAAATCCAAAAGAAATATGTCATAATCCTAAATGTGTATACATTCACTAACACAGCTTCAAAATATATAAAGTAAAAATAGACAGAATTCAGGGAAAAAATAGATAAATGAATAATAATGTGGGAGGAATGTAACACATCATTCTCAATAGCTGATAGAACAATAAAGTTAAAATTCAGTAATGACAAACACCTGAAATAACACAGTTAACAGTGACCTACTTGACAAATAGGAAGCATTATACCCAGCAATACATTCTTTTCATGTCTACATGGAACATTTACCAGATTGACCATATGCTGGAACATCTTAAAAAGTCTCTATAAGTTTCTAAATTTGAAGTAGTTTCTCCCAGCACAAGGGAATTAGATGTAAATTGATACAAAAAAGATCACTAGGAAATTCTCAAATGTCTAGAAATTAAAGAATATATACTGTAATCCCCAAGTCAAAAAAAGAAATCAAAAAGAAAATATTAAATTATTTTAATAATAATGAAACTATGACAGCAAAATGCAAGAGATACTTTCATATCTTTGAAATGCATAGATTTTAAAAGAATACAGGAATTAAAGATTTAATCTTCCATCTCAAAAAGTTAGGAGGAAAAAAGACACAAGAATTATAATCCTTAATTATAACAATTTGACTTGAGTATGAACAACCTAGCAGATTAGTAAAAAGCTGGGTGTGTCTATAGATGATTGACATGTAGCCTGCAACCTGAGGAGGGACAACTCACCCAGGATGTGGGTGAAACCACCCAATAGGCTTGTAGCCTGGAGAGAATAAAAAGGGAAATAATAAGGAACTATTGGAGGAGTTCTGGTTTTCACCATTGCCTTTGGAAATTGGTCTCCAGTTCTTCAGGCTTGCACCTCAGACTCTTCAGCCTCCCAAGAAGACTCCAGCTTTCCAATGGAGACTCCAGTGACTGTGCAGTAACCCGCAGGCCTTGGATCCCCCACTGCTACTGGATCCTCCAGCCCTCCAGAGGATCAGCCACCTTGGATTTTCCACCTCTGATTCTCCAGACCAGGCCAGCCCTTGAGGTTCTGATCCTGCAAGCCTATCTAATAAATCCCTTGATAATTATACGTATATTTTGTATTGATTCTGTTCCTCTAGTGAATCCTAAGTAATACAAGAACAAATGAAAGGAAATAATAAAGCTAAGAGCAGAAATAAAGTTGGAAATGTTCAATGATAAAGGGAAAAGGTAGTAATACTCAAAGATGGTTTCTAAACAGGTAAATAAAGTTGACAAACTCCAGGTAAGAATAATTGAGAAAAAGAGGAGCAAGAGAATCTGCCGATACCAGAAATAACAAGAGACATCACTTCAGATCCTATAGACATCCAAATATCAGCAATGTGTTGTAAACAATTTAACTAATAAACTTGACAATTTAAACTACAAGGGCCAAATTCCTCAACAACAAAAAAGGAAACACATCTTTGTAATGCCAACAAAAGAAGAAAGAGAAAATATGAGCAGCCCAAAAGTTATTAAAGAAATCAAACATATTTAAAATTTCTAAGGAAAAAACTCCAATCTGGTTGGATTTACAGTCAACTCTTATTTAAATTTAAGAAAGGGATAAGCTAGGTACAGTGGCAATGCCCAAAGTTCCTGCCGAAGGAGGCTGAGGCAGGAAGATCATAATTCAAGTCCTATATGGGCAATTTCGAGACTCTGTCTCAAAATAAAATGAAAAACAAAAAGACCTGAGTATGTAGTTCGGCAGTGGAGTGCCCAAGTACTACAAAAAGAAAGGAAAACAACAACAAAAAACCTCTAATATTACACAAAGTAGTCCAGATAATAGAAAAAGAATAAACACTTCTCAACATTATTCATGAGACCTGAATAATAACTCTGATACAAAGCCAGGAAAGTACAAGAAAATTACAGACTAGTCTTTCACATCAGATGCAGAATATCATTTGATAAAATTAATTTAAAATTACGTATAATGGGATATTCTTTAATCTGATAAAAATTAAATGTATAGAAAACATTAATATTAGTGGAAAAGACTGAAAACTTTTTCCATAATATAATAAACTTATCATAAAGCATTATAGTCTTCTACTCAGCATGTAGTGGGGTTCCAAGCCAGAGAAATATGAAAGAAAAACAAATTTAAGTCTTAAGTATTGTTAGTGAATAAATAAATTTGTCTTTATTCACTGGCAACATGATTGTCTATGTAGAAGATACAAAAAATTTAAGCTATTGGCATTAATACTTTAACAATGTCACTAGATCACTACACAAAGGGTCAATATACAAAGATCAATTTTATTTCTATGTATCAGCAATGAATAAACTGAAAATAAAATTTAAGAAAATCATAAAACAATAGTATATCAAAAATATCCAACACCCAAACATAAAACTGATAAATGAGGACCAGATTCAATAAAACATTATTGAAAATGAGAGGGAAAAAGATGGACTATTTCTTAAATTGTGCTGAGATAACTGGATGCATACATGGAAAGCAAATTAATTAGATTCCTACCTTGTGTATTACACAAGACAAATTCTGAGTTGATTAGAGACCTGACAGAGAAAATAAAAACTTTCTAAAATGTAAAATAAACTGTAGGAGGATATAACCTCAGGTTGGACTATCTATAGTAAGCCAGACGGAAAAGTAAAAGTCATGCAATAAAAGATTGAGAAACGTGACTAGAATAAATTTTGAACTTCTCCACACCCAAAGACAACCCATGCAATTCCAAAAGATAAGACAAGTTCTGGGAGAAAATATTTTTGTTTTGTATAATTATGAAGGGTTAGTAATCAGATATATATTTTAAGTTGATTTACATAAAGATAAGCAAACAAAACCAGAGGGTGCTGCCATAAGAAATGAAGTAATTCACAGAAGAGAAAAATAAATGGCCAATGAACATATGCAGAGGTGCACAATCCACTCATAATCAGGGAAATGTAAATGAAATCCACAAAGGAGATAGCATTTTACACCCACCATATTGGAAAATATTAAACCATCTGACAATATCAATTGTTGGCAAGAACTCTTATCCACTGCTGGTGGGAGTGTAAATTTGTACAATCATTTTGGGGAACAATTTGGCAATATCGAGTGACTAAGACATGCATATCCTTGCACCTAGAAACTTTGCTTCTAAGTATATACCCTAAAATCTCTGGCATATGTGCACCAGAAAATGTGTACAAAAGTTGGAAACAATCTACATGTCCATCAATGAAAAAAAGAATAAATTAATGTTGATATATTTATACAATGGAACACCATATAGAAATTAAAATGAGCTAGAGTTACATATATCAACATGTATAAACCTTTTTAAAAACATGAAATGTATTTAAATATAAAAGTTGTGGAATGGTACATATGGTATAACACCATGGATATAAATCTCAGAATATGCAAAACAATACCATGTATTATTTATGGACACATATGTAGTAAAAATATTTTTAAAACATGAAAAACACCAAGCTCATGATGGGACTGTAGTTCTGGAACAGGAAGCAAATGAATGAGTTTGAGGAGAATAATACAGATGGAACCAATTGTTCAGTGTTATTTTAGCTCTTAAAAGAAAAAGTAAAGGTCTGAAACAAATAATACCAAAATGTCAAAGTTTACCACAGCTGGGAGGTGCTGCATGTTGGTTATATTGCCTGCTGGTATGCTAATAAAAGTTGGCTTTCCCCGGAGAAAACCTTGACTGCAGTGTTGACCAGTTTTCATGGTGTAAACACTTCCACCACAGCCAATTTGAAGCTATCAATTGGATTCCACTGAGTGCAGAATTCGGAAAAGATACACACACAGTAGGCACTTGTGAACAGAAGGAACCAGCTGTAGCATACCAATGTTTCTGTCTCTGCTGTTTGTGTGAAATAGAGGAAAATAAAAGTAAAATACTAAGCAAAAAATAAATAAAAGTTATCACACATGTGCATATGGAACAAACTTGAGCTGCATGTGCCTTGGAAAAGCAGGGGTGGTGAGCACCTGCCCTTCGTTTTCCTTCCATGAGAGCCACCAAGCCTCCAACATGCAGACCATTACCTTTGACAATTCTTGCTGAGCTGGGAATCACCAAGATGTTCTCCTCTCCTTTGTTGTTAGATGGCCTCCTAGGTATCTAAGCAAGTGTCGACCCTCAGGACTTGTGGCATAGGCAGGTTTGTGACCTGGGGAAATGGGAGCCCCATATTCCAAAGCAGATAACAATAAACGGCCAAGGTCGCTGAATCAGTACTGCAGGCTATTAAACTGCCTCCACACTCAGACCCACAGACCACGAGCCTGACTCACTTTGCTCCAACTTTTAACCTTCAGCTGAATTGCTGAGAATGACAAATGACATAGAATGTTGGTGAGGAAAATATCCTCTGGGACAATTTGATCATCAAATATTCAAACTGTTCTCTATGGAGTAAACACACTGAGATTCCCTGCAATGCCTTGTGGATCCTGTCTTTTGCAACAATACGGCACAACCTTGACGATCATAACTGAGGACATTACGCTAAGTGTAATAAGCCAGGCATTGGAAGACAAATACCTCATGGTCTCACTTATAGGTGGAATCTAGGAATAAGCTTTAGTGAATCATTGTACAAAATGTGACTATAATAAATAATAAGGCACTATATATTTCAAAATTACTAAAAGTAAATTTTAAATGTTTTTACCACAAAAAATTTATATGGAGGTGAAATAATAGGTTTGTTAGACTGATTTAATCATTCTACATGGTAAACATGTCAAAACATCACCTGTACCCATAAATATATACAATTATTACTTGTCAATTACAGATACAATTTTAAAATATATACTTAATGTACTGTACTCTTGAATTATTTGGCAAAGATATGTCTAAATCTCTTGAGAATAAGTACTGACAAGGATAAAAAGGGTATTGATCTTCATACTCAAACCCACAAAATAGTAGTAGAGAAAGGACAAACAGATAACCATAATACAAAGCAGAACAACAGCCAGCATTTACTGAGCACGAACTGTGTGAAGCAGTGTACCAAGCTCCTTTGGGGTCCCTACCTTAATCTTCACAAGCTCTGTGCAGCAGAGATTGTTATACCCATTTTACAGATGAGAAAGCTGAGGCTTAACCATGTGCCAAACTTGGGCTCAGCACATAGATATAGCAGTGGGAGCAAGCTTCCACCCCGAGCACATCTGATCCCGTAGTCCAGGCTTTCCGCCCATCTCAGATCCCCTTACCTTCCCTTTCCCTGATGGCAGCAGCTGTGAGGATTCAAAGAATTGTGCAATCACTCCTAGTTGTGGCAGGGCAGGGCCAAAGGCTTCTTGGAGGAGGTGATTCTTTCTATGTAGTGTGTACAAAGACAAGACAGAAGCCAGGGCTGGGTCACCTAGGAGGTCCAGGAAAAGATTCATGTTGATGCGGTCAGCTGAGTTTCCATGCACTGATCCTCAGCATCTCAGGTGGGACAAAAGTGCAGTGTGGTCCTGGTCATTGTGGAATCAGAGCCTAACTCGGTTTCTTATCTGCTGTGTGTCCCTGAGCAAGTTACTCAGCTCCTTTGTGCCTCAGTCTTTCCAGCTTTGTAAGAAAGCTCATAAAACTAATTTGGAGTGATGTGAAGATGAAGTAAGTTTATACACATAAAGCATTGAGCACAGGGCCTGCACATAGTAAACTCTCAACAAATGTCAGCGATTTCTGTGGTCGTTGTCAATATCATTCTAATTCTGACATACTGTACTCTGGAGCAGTCCTGAATATTGGAATTTTGCTTAACGTATCCTGAAAATCCAGCACCTTGGGAACTTGAACTCACAACGTCAACATCTCAGAATCGTCAAACATTAGACTTCTAGAATTACAGAACCTTCAAAACTGAGAACAAAAATACAATTCACTCCAATAAAATTTGCAATATAAAATTTCTCCCCCAATGTTACACTCCTCTTTTTCTGGGGGCTTGGAACTATTATGTTGTCAGCTGGCTCCTTGAGTTTTCTTCCTATATTATCTTTTATTGTTGCAAGAAAAAGCATTTATGTTCCTTTTTCTCTTTCCCTCTTTTTTCTCTTCTCTCCTGTACTGAGAATATGATGGGTAAAATAGCAAGAGCAATAAGTCAAAAATTTTGACAGGAATAATAGAGCCTGCATCCATTTCTAGCCATTCTCCAAGAGATAACAATTAAGTCCCGGACAGTTTGAACTTTTTACAAAGAATTAATGATGCATGTGAACACAGAGGGGGAGAACAATTGCTAATAATTTATGAAGTCTTCACCCGTTCAAAGTAGTAAGTTTGGTAAAGTAAAGGGAGAGGCTCGGAAAGGTAAACACTGTGAAAAGCCATTCTGAGGATCTGCCCTGTCAATGGAGAATTTACTACATTCCATTAAACAACCTAAAATAACTTCTATGATAATCACCCTTCAGAAACAGGCGCCGATGCCGACAAAGGTATTATTAAGTTAAATTACCCTAAAAGTGTTGGATTGACAGAAAGTTTCAGTCAATGGTTTGGAAAGCCCGGGTCCCTAAATGACACTGGCAAACAGATACTGATGTTCGGAGGCTGAAGAATTTGGCTTTGCAAGGCCTGGCGCTAAGAGGATTTCAATCTAAGTTGTTCAATATTTCATGCTCCCCTCCAGCGCCCAGGAGGAGGGCTCTGGGCTCACAGGGGTGGGGCCTCGCCTTGCATCTCTGGGCTGGGAGTGGAAAGGTAGCTCTGAGTGGAAATGTACAAAGAGGCAGTTGGCCATCAGGACCTTTCTCTTTGAGGAAGGAAGGAGATGTGAAGAAGGAATCCAGCAACTGGGCTTGATTAGGATACGGTATTAGGATCCTCAATTTATGGACAAGGGAGGGGAAGTCTGTTGCCTGAGGCCACCAGGGAGGCCAGAGCATTCACTAGGGTGTGGAGTTCCCCATGCACAGGACTTGCACTCTCTGGACTGTGATGTTTCCCTGGGGTCACGCCAAGTTTGCCCACAGTAGGACCCCATAAATACTTTTCAATAAATTCCATTAATACAGAACGTACATGGAGAAACCGGCCAAGTCATACTCATACAACTTCATTCTCCCAAACCAAACACTTGCAGACCCAGCCATCAGCTCAAGACACCCAACCTTCCCAGCCCCACTGCAGTCCCAGAAGGTTCCCCCACCCTGAGTCATTTCTCCCCCAAAAGGCAGCCACCCTCCCGACTTCTACCGCAGGAGGATCACCTGGTCCAGCTTTGAGGCAGATAGGATTTCTTTTGTGTCTGGTTTCTTTTAGTCAAAAATATGTTTGTGCGACTCATCCAGGGTTTCATGTGTATTTTTAGTTTGTTTATTTTCATTGGTGCTTAGTTTTCTACTTGGGAATGTTGCACGATTTATGTAGCTGGCTCCCAGTGGTGAGCACTGGGGTTGTTTTGACTTGGGACTATTACAGAGAGTGCTGCTATAAATTTTCTTTTATAAGTCTCTTGGTGTACATATGTATGTATTTCTGCTGAATTTATACCAAGAAGTGGGATTGCTTGGTCATAGCTACACACACATTTGCCTTTCATAGATGCTACTAGCAAACTACTCAAACAGTTGTATGAGTGGAGTCTCAGTAATGTATCAGTGGAGCCAGCAAAATGAAATAGTTCCAGTGGCCCCACTTTCCCACCAACGCTTGCTACTTTCACCACTGTGTGTGCATGCAGTATTAGCACGTTGCGATTTCAATCTGCACTTTTGTGTTGACTTTTGAAACGGAACACATTTATTAGTCAGTTCCATATTGTATTAGTCAGCTTTTCATACCAGAACAAAATACCTGAGGCAGCTAACTTTAGCAAGAGAAAAAAGAGAAAAGGGTGGGCCCAGGGATGTAGCTCAGTGGCGCTGCACCTGCCTGGCGTCCACGAGGTCTGGAGTTCGATCCCTGTACCAGAAAAGAAAGAGAGAGAGAGAAAAAAAGGGTGATTGTGTTAGTTACTTTTCTCTCATTGCTGGGATAGAATAACTGACACTGAAAGTTAAAGGGGAAAGTTTATTTAGCTCACGATTTGTAGAAGTTTCAGTGCATAATCAAGTGACTCCAAGGCAGAGTGGCACATGCAGAAGGGGGTCACAGAGGAGAAACAATGCATGGCACCCACAAGGTATCAAAAAGCAACAAGAGACTCTTAGCAGCATCTTTCTGCCCTTTTATCTTATCCAGACTACTGGGAATACTGTGATGCCAAACCAATCAGTGTACAGATTCAGTAATCACACACCTTTCATCCCAGCATCACACACTCTAGATTCAGCCACCTCTGGAAAAGCCACCTATGAGGATCTCAGCAGTGATTTAGCTCACAGTCTTGGAGATTCAAAGGCCAAGATTGGGCAGGACCCTCTTGGCCTCTTCTTGTTTCAAGTGGCTAAAATGAGAAAAATCCAACAGCAGAGGGTATATGTAGTTGATACATAATAATTGCATACATTTATAGGGTACAGCATGAAAACTGCATACATTTGTACAATAAGTCATGACCAAATTATGGTAACTAGTATTTCTATCTTCTTATACATTTATCGTTTCTTAATATTTGGGGCCTCAAACTTCTCTTTTCTACCTCTTCATAAAATAAGTAGGTCATTGTGAACTGTATTGATCCTACTGTGCTGTAGAATAATGGAATTTAGTCCTCTATCATTCATTATCCAAACTCTATCTCCCCCCTCAGACTCTTCCTCTCCTCTAGTCAGCACTATTCTACCCTCGTCTTTAAGATCAACTTTTTTAGTTTTCTTTTTCTTTTTTTTTTTTCTTTTTGGTACCGGGGATCAAACTCAGGTCCTTGCACTTGCACAGCAGGCGGCGAAACCACTGAGCTAAATCCCCGGCCCCTTTTCTTTTTTTTTTCTTTTTGGTACCGGGGATCAAACTCAGGTCCTTGCGCTTGCAAGGCAGGCGACAGAACCACTGAGCTAAATCCCTGGCAACTTTTTTAGTTTTCACACTAAAAAGAGTGAGCATACCATATTTGTCTTTCTGTGTTTGGTTTATTTCACTTAACATAGTATCTTCCACATCCATCCATTTTGCTGTAAATGACAAGATTTCATTCTTTTTCATAGCTGTATAATATTCTGTTGTGTGAACAAACCATATTTTCTTTTTTCAATCATCAATAGACACTTCTTGATTCTATACCTTGGCTAGTGTAAATAGTGCCACCATAAAAATGATAGTGCACATATCTCTTTGATAAACTGATTTCATCTCCTTTGGATATGTGCCTAGAAGTGGGATATCTAGATCATATGGTAGTTCTAGATTTAGCTTCTTGAGAACATAGTGTAAAAGAATTATCTGTACAACATTTAATGTTCTGCATCTAGCCAACTTCTGCCTCCATACAAGTATTAATCTGGTCAGAACATATTTTTAAGGACCACCTATATGCCAGCCTCTCTCCTCAGCTCTGCAGATGTGAAAATCAAGTCCATGATCTCATGCTGCTATGTTTGGTGGGGAGAAAACACACACATGTGAGCAAATATGGTGGTACCTTGGATCACAAACTTAATTCTTTCCATGATTCTGGTTGCAAAGCGAATTGGACAAAGCGAATCAAAGTCAATGGTTAGGTTCAATGTTGACCTTGCGGGGGAATTTGATTCTGTTCTCTTCCAATTTAGTTCACAACCAGAATTGTGAAAAGATTTAAATTCCTGAACCAAGGCACCACTGTAATTGGAGGATTTACTGATAAAAGCTCCACGGACAATTAAAGGTCACCAGGCTGGTATGACTGGGGAGAAGTCAGGGAGTTCCCACTGGAGAGAACTGAATGGCAAGAAGGTATTGGCTTGGCAAAGGCCTGGGGGAAGAGGTCTCAGGAAGAGCAAAGTGCAAAAGTCCTGAGTGTTTGAGGACTTGGAAGGAGTGCAGTGCGATTTGTGTGTTGAGTGAGGAGAGGCCGAATTAGAGACCCAGCTGGATTACAGGCCTCAGTCATAAATTAGAAATGTAGGGGAAATAGATACCCAATTCTCCACTTCACTGAGATGTGTCTTCCAGCTTTGGTCACTATGACAAAGCCCCTGAGAAAATAACCTTAAGAGGAGGAAGACTTATTTTGGTTCATGGTTTCAGAAGTTTTAGTCCACGAGGAGCTGGCTCTGTAGTTTCAGGGCTTGTGGTGAGTCTGGGACATCACAGCAGGAAGTTGTGTTAGAGCAAATCTACTCACCTCACAGCAGCAAGGAAGCGAAGAGAGAAAAGAGGAAGAGCTGGAATCCCAGCGACCCTTCCAGGGCACAGCCCCCAGTGACCTCACTCCCTTCTGCTGGACACCACCTCCTAACAGCACCCTGAGCAGGGATACGCCTCGACATATGAGCTTTGGAGAGACACTGACGTTCCAAAACATAACAGATGGCTCTTGCTGCTGGTAGAGGATAGATTACAGCAAGTGGAAAGGAATCCTAGGACACTCCTGCCATAGTTGGGCTGAAAGAGGGAGGGTCCAGGCTGCAGTTCTCAATGGGGCTGTAAGCAGCAGGTACCAGAATGATTCTTGGGATTGGAAAGGAAGCATGAGAGGTCAAGGCATCCCTGCCCCTGCAGTTACACCATCACATTCAAGCCTCCTCGTTACAGATGCATCCAAGATGATAGTGTTTCCTACCATCATAAGAGTTTATTCCTGCCTTCCTAAAGCCACAACTTCTTGGAGTTGGGGGGCCCAAGTGTGTCCTTGTCTGATTCTCTGCACTTGTGTTCCTCTGACTTCATCCTCCTGACCTCCAGAACATTCCCAGTGAGCAACCAGCCAGGGACTTCATATCAGTTTTGAACACAGCTACACCAACCTCCTCACTCTTCCATTCCAATTTGAGCTTCCAGGGGGAAAAAAGCTGGAAACAATGGACTTATCTAGAGCACTCAGCTTGCCCAGAATAGCCTTTCAGGAACAAAAAGCATCCCAAGTCTAACAGGAAATTCCTCCAAAACTCTAGCCTCAGTTCCTCACCTGAGCATGGACTCATGGATTCAACATCATGAGTGAGCTTTATTTCTAGCATGTCAAGAGAAGCTACCCAAGCCTGGCATCTGGTAGAGTGGTCTCTCGACTCATGCTGGTGTGGTCGCTGTAACTACTGCTTCTGTTCTTGTCATTATTATGAGTAATAGGGTGGTGCTATTTAAGGTTGTTTTGTGTGCCCATTTGAATTTTTTTAGATGTCAGTTAAGACAGGTGCCATTCATTCTTGTGCTTTGCACCTTCCTTGAAACACTGCTTCCAACACTCTTTTCCCTGTTTTCTTATAAACTTGGCCTAGGTATCACCTTATTTGTACACACTTCTTCGTCTCTGTCACTGTCTCAGTCTCTGTCCCCATCACCATATTGTGTCTTTCTTTTTGCCCCTTAGGCATCAGTTGCTCAGTCAACGATGAACCTTCCAATCCATGGGGCATCATGTCAAGGGAATATGGCCGAAGTTATGTGCTGGGCACCCACTAAATACCAGGCTGCAAATGCTACATTTTCATCTGTGTCATCTCATTTCATCCTCACATATATTCTAGAGTGAAGGTGCCACTGTTATCCCAGATCTCAGGCAAGAAACTCTTGAAGCATCTCTTCACCACCTGGTCAACTGGGGTCTTGAAGGCAAATATCACTTCCTTGGGCAAGTCCTTCCTGGCAACCAGATGTCAGGCTACCTGCTCTCCCTATGATCCCCACCTTGAGCCTCACCCACCTGATAAGCATAGCTTTATCCACGCCTGTACTGGATGATGTCTGCCTTCCCCATCAGACTCTCATCTCCATGGAATCAGGGTCTGCTTGGCTCACGTTGGTATTCTCAGAGTGTGAGGCATAGAATTGCCAAAAAATAACTGTGGAAAAAAGAGTAGAAAGAAAAGCAGAGATAAAGAACCCACAAAAATAATAAAGAGCCCCTATGCTCCTCTTCTGATTGTGCCATTCCGGAGCTGCATGGGGTAAGATGTGTCTGATGATGTCATCTCCCTAGCAGGAGCGAGACCCTCTGTGGGCTTCCCCACCTGCCATGAGCCTTTCTCTGCTCATGCAGGTTCCTTTGGGCCTGCAGAACAGTGGCCCCTACACCACATAGCTGCTCTCTGCCACCTGTGTGTCTGTCCTTCATCCATAACCAAGCTGAGCTGTCACTGCACCACACCTTCCTGCTGGGAAGTGGAGAAGCAATTAATCTTGCAGGATCTTCCACTGCTCTTGGGTCTGGAGACCCTGGAAGCTGCCAGCGGTGTGCCTTCACATCTGGGACCTGTCAGTGGCCCACCTGGGCTGCAGGGTACAGCGTGACCTGCCAGGGTACTCAGGAGAGTGTGCCTCCCTGGGTTGAGGAGTGAAGAGACAGCTCTGGGAGAGAGTGCTATCTTCACTTCTCTCATGATTTTCTAGGAAGGCTGGAGCCCAGAGGCCTCTCTCTAAGAGGAGACCAGTCAACTGAAGGCCCAGGGAAAGAGACACAATGACCAACTTGGTGCTCCAAAGACTGAGAGATGAAGCCTGCCTCTGTTTCTAATGTGCTGTGTGATTTTGGGCAAGTCGTAATCTGAATCTGGAAACTAATGGTAAATCTAGGGAATAGGATTAACTTCTCAAAACTGAGACATTAAATGAGATAATTCATATAAAGAGCTTAGCCCAGTGGCTAGTACTCAGTAACATTCAATGGATAGTAGCAATTATCATTTTTTAAGTATTGTTATCTATAGCTCTTAAGAATGACATCAAGACTAAATGGAATAACATATCAAAATCTCCTAGATAGTATCCAACACAGAGTATTTGCTAAATAATTATTGATTTCTATTCCAACTTTAGGATGCCATCAGTTAAGGAGAACTGCAGTCTCTATTCATCATATAGTGAAGTTAGCCTTCAAAGTATCCCTAATGTTTCAGTGGATGGATGGTTGAAAGGAAATAGTTGGATGGATGGATGGATGAAGAAATCTTAAGTAGCATGATGAACATCAGAGTGACATGGATAAATACTTCTAGCCTTGAAAGCTATCAGGCTTGGACTTCTGGTTATAAAAGGTTGATACCATAGCTACTGGGGAAGATATCTTGGGATCTAAGACATCAGGTAAACTGTGTCTTATTATACCATCAACTTCAATAATACAGCAGATTCTGCCATTGCTTCCCAGCATGCTTTGGACCACCCTCCTTTGGAAGTTCCCATCAGCCTGTGTTTAGCTACTGGCTAAATCTGAGAAAGAATCCTAGCAGGCTGGTACTTATTAAAGGACATGAGGGATTATGGGTACAACTCACTCCTTTAACAGTAATGACTATAACTATTCGGAATTATTCTAACTTCTGGGTGTTGTGTTAATTATTTTATATATGTAATTGCATTCAGCCTCACAACATCCCAAGGAGCAAGACACACTCTTTACATACTGAATACACATCCATTCCATGTTATAATGCCCAATTAGAAGTATTAGGTACTTTTTTGTTATTCCTCAGAATAGCACAAAGTTCTTGTGGAAAAATTGAGTAGCTTCTGATTAACTCATGCCTCTTCTTCCCCTGATACCCTACTTTTCTGGTGCCATAATATGTGCTTAGTCCTTCATCAAGGTAACTCGGCACTCCCTAGAGATGGGGGGCATCATTGTTACAGATGAGGGGACATATGCAGATAAGTGAGGAAGAAATACCTACAGTTAGAAAGTGATGGAACTAAGCTTCCAACTCAAGTCTGTTTAGCACCAGAACTCACTGAGGAATCCTCTCATGGATGAGAAAATGGATACTCAACAAGAGGAAGGGATTTTCCAAGGTCAAATACACTGCTGAGGTGCAGAACCCAGATTAGAAGACCCTGTCCTTGTTTCTTCCACTAGCCACATCCCAGGGTAATCTTTTCAAAGATCCCTGGGGTGTCCTCTCCCTTGATGTGGCATCTTTTCTCCACCCATGGGGGAACCCCAGGTTCACTTTGTAGCCATCAGCAATATAAAATGGGTGAAAATATTTCAGGTAGATTTTTCTCTTCTTCTCAATGGGTGAGAATTTTCCAGGTCTGGGCACCTTTGAAATCTCTCAACGTCAGCCATCATCAGCTGTAACTGGCAGGCCTGCTAATAAATGGAGAATGTCACATCTCCCAAACTGCATTATTACCGTTTATAATTTTGATTGTTCATTTGCATACGAAAATTAGTCCTGTGACATGCGTGAATTTTATTTTATTCTTGAACTAATTATAAACAAGAATGCCACATTATTTACATAACTAATTATTGTTCCTTATGTTCCCCTGTTTTTAAATTGGGGGCTCATTCTCTGTTGGTTAACTCTGCAGATGAAAAATCCAAGAACATTTCTAAAGTTTGGGAACTTGTTCTATTTGCATCAAATACAAATTCCTTTGAATGAGAGATAATATGCTTTCCATTTTAATAGGCCTAAATTAGGTTGATCTTAATTTATAGTTAATTTGAATGAATAATTCTGTCTACCTGAGTCTGTTTTTTCAGCTGCTCATTGTAAATGTTTATTAACCCATAAATCTGCTGCATTCTTTTAGGAGGGAATTTTAAGGGCCCTCTAAACTGGAGGGTGTATGGTGCAGAGGGGAGAAAAATCCACAAAAGCAGGCAAGAAACGTGGGTATAAGGTCCTGCTCTGTAAGTTGTAAGCTGTGTGCCTTTGGGCAAATACCTATCCCTCTCTGAGCCTCAAGTTTCTCAGTCATTTAAAGAGTATTGGGTTAGATGGTCCCTGAAATTCTGACCACCTCTAATATTCTGGAATAAAGGGGATCTATCTCTCTTCTTCATCTTGCCTGTGTGTACACCTGCTCCCAAATCTCTCTTCTTTCTCAAAATTTAACTTGTCATTTTGTTAAGATCTTAAATCTCTTTGAATTCATGGTGAACTGACTCATTTTTCTCAACCGTTATAAAAGAGACCCAAAAAAAGATTTTACTAAGATGAGGACTGGAAGAACAACCAAGTTAATGGTGAATTCCAGGGACCCCTGAGCCTGCGGGAAGACCAGAACTGGGCAAATGGCACCGCAGAGGAACGGTGGAGGTGCCCTGCCCGTTAGTCACATCATGGAGAGAGAAAACACATGGCTGGGTCTACAGGGGAGGGGAAGTTGGTGACCCAAAGACCAAGGCTTTTCTCCTTGCTTTTCAGTTCCTCTGAATCATGACACAACCTCTCAGAGACTCATTGTGACATCTTCATCAGCGGATGGGCCACCAATTCACAAACCTCCCGGGAGATTGTGATGAGATGCACATGAGATAATGGCCCAAATGGCCTGAGACACAGCCAGGGTTTAGGTGCTACACCCTGCTGCCTCTGGCTGCCACTCTGGCTTCCAGAGGTGAGGAAGAAGAGGCTAGTGATGTTAAGGAACATTTGTTGACTGCTGGCCAGGTGCTCCGTCTTCAGTTATCAGCCCATATGACCCTTCAAGAATGCGTTCTCTGACCTCCCCAGTGAAGTCAAAGGCACAGTCCAAGACTCAGAATCCTGTGCACCCTCCCTCCCGGCCTCACTGCCAGTCACACTGCAATTTCATACTTCTTTTAAAAGTGTCAGTCTCTACCTTCACCACTGCTGTTTTGCTTCCAGTGCAGGGAGGCACCGTGTCTGTTTCTGCCTCCGTCATAGTCCTGGACCTACTCACTCCTCAACTAACAGCTGAGGACATGAGGGCTAGGCACTTGTCCTACATTGCCTTACTGAATTTTCACAAAGTGGACTTTGCTGCTGTCATACCCATTTCATAGATGAGGAAACTGAGGTTCAGAAAAGGAAAGTCCAGCTGAAATCACAACAACCATTCAGCCCAGTCCAGCTTGACCAAATCATAAGCATTTCTTGCCATGCTATAGTTTGTGTTTGTTTCAAAGCATTACTGTGCCAATTAATAATTGATACACATTTGCATTTCATTTTCTACTTTATGAGCAACTTCCCATAAAGTATTTTGTCTGAGTTTCTATTTCCTCATCCATTAAAAAGGAAGAAGTTGCCTTGTAGAACTCTTGTTCTCTTCTTCATTCTATTCATTCATTCTACATTCATGTATATGAGAAACAATTAGTGATCACCTACTATACAGCAAGCACTGTTCTGGATGTTGGGTTTTCAACAGAAAAACAAAGACATAAATCTCTGCTCTCATTGGACTTAAATTCAATTTCCCTTTCAACCATTCATTCATGAACTCATTTTCCCCACACATTTTCTGTGTGTCTGGCACACACAGGCGAGTGAATTAAATACTCTGCCCTTGAGAAGCTGAAGATTGGACATTCGCTGCCCATCACACCCGCAAGACAGGGCTTCTAAAGATGTGAACTCCGAGTAGGACTGAAATGGGGACTTCAAATGGAGCAACTGGGATTGGGACAGAAGTGTGCATTATATCCTCGTCACCCCTGCCTGGGAGGGACTTTTCATTTTCACAATTATCCTTCTGCTACATTGATACATTAATTTCTTCAAGCCATTGTTTCTGCAATTAAGTGAGAGGGCACTGGAACTTATAAAAATGTATCTGACTTCATTCTGCGAGGTAGAATCTGGCAACCTCTTGCCCAGGATGCTCCGGGATTAGACAGTGGGAATATGACCATTAATTGGGTGTTTTATGTCCAAAGTTGTCCAAGCAGTCATGGAACCCACTGGCCACGAAGTTACCAGTGAACTGTGGTCTGCGGCTTCCTTAACGGCACCTCCTTTGTTTTCTCAGACTCATTATCTATTTGTTATTCAGAGAGCTTCAGAATTGGAAAGGACTTTAATTGGAAGGGGCAGCTGTTCTCACTTAGTGCAAGCAGTCTTTCTAGGGCACCCTTGAAAGACATGGGGAGCGCACCAACGTAGATGGAAATGCAACCAAAAAGCAAGTGAAATAGCTACATCAGTGGCTGAGCTCATCAGATCTTGGTCGTTGATTGACAGTTGCCCCTCTTCCCAGCAAAACTCACCAAAAGATGGGGGCGGAGCGTGTGCCTCTGTCCGTGGTTCTGAATCCTGAGGCGTGAGAAGTTGCGGAAGGAAGAGGGAGGGGGAGAAGCAGAGAGGGATTACTGAAGAGACACTACTATTTTGATATACTTTTCAAGTAATTGCAACTACCAAGGAAGAAAACTGTTTTCCTCTGGAGTCAAGAGAACTCTTACTTCTGGTTCACCTTCCCCACACTATCCTTGCCAATACAAAGCTGTCAGCCTGTGGTTTTATTACGTTCAAATCCCCCTGTTGAGACTTGCTCTTGCCTAGGCCTGAGGTGGAAGAGAATGCTCAAGATCTCTGTTTCGGTGACTACCGGTGGTGGCACTCATCTCTCGAGGGGGCTTAGATTACAGCCAGTACTGCTGTCTTCAACTAGAAAGTGTAAGATGGAGAATCAGAGAGCCAAGTTGGAATCCTGGCTCTGCACCTCCTGCTGTATGGCCATGGATAAGCATCTTTCCCTCTCTCATTCCCAGGTGCCTCCACTTGGAAGTGAGCAAAGCAGGCAAAACAAATTCTAGGGTCCCCCATCCCTCTTCTGCCATTCTGAGATTCCCCAGCCAATTCTTTTCTTTCAAGGGGTGAAGATATGATCACATTTCTCACCTAAAATGGCCTGAAGGGAGAATTTCTCCACTAACAGACAGCCACTGGGCCAAGCAGCGGAGATTCACAAGTTCCTAAAGAGACTCATCTTTGCTTCCCACGAAATGAAGTACTGGCCATCCAGAGCCTCCTGGATCACTGCTGTATTTGGGTCTCTCCACAGCACCCCAAGGAGCTAAATACTGTTGCTCCTCCCATTCTACTGCTGAGGATGCTGAAGCCGAGGAGATGAGCTGACTCACTCCAGGGCCCCCAAATGAGCCCAAGCCATGTGAGTCCACATTATTTGTGCTACACTGAGCTGCTTCCCAGGGATCACTGGAGCATACTGTACCCTGTCTCTGGCTGCTGGCTCAGGGGACATGCCCAGGCCCCCCACCCCTCCGAAATAACTCTATCCCAGATTCGTGTGTACCTGGGTACCAAGTTCTCACTAAAATCTCTGCCCACTAGCATTTGTTTTCTTTCTGGAATACAGCTCACACCAAGCTCTAGTCTCAAGCAGGAAGACTGAAGGCTGCTTTTAATAACAAGGCCCATGATTGTAATGACAGAGATGACAAGCAGGTGGAAACAGGCTCAGAGACCTGGAGCCATTGTCACTAAGCAAGCAGAGAGGCAACAGACCTGATCCAGGACTCAAGCTGGAGGACACAAGGAGGGGAAGAAGGGACGTGATCCTTCCAACTCTTCCCAGAACTCCCTACATCCCCAAATAAGAATAGGGTCACTACTCTCTTTTCCATTCATCTTGCCCAGTCAGAGAAAGCTACCTCAGAACATTGCATCTCAAATCTGGGAAGGATTGAAAGACTCCAGGTGAAGGTCACCTCGGGCTCCTCGCTTGTGACTGCTCTGGACGGCGCTAACCATGAGAGCAGCTTTTCTTTGATTGAGACAAGATCTGTGTCCCTGAAATTTGGACTTTATTCATCTAGGCATTCTTCTCTCTTTAGACACTCACTGGCACATATTTATTGAAGTCTATAATCTGCATTGGTGACTAGGCTAGATTTGAGGGACATAATGGTGACAAAAAACTGTTTCTGCCTTCAACAGGCACAGAGACACCTGTCACATTCCCCAGGCCTACTTCTTTTCAGGTTAAATTTCTGTAGTTTGTTTCCTCAATTGCTTCTTTTAGGCTATGGTTCTGGCCATTTAAGAACTTCTCATCTTGTTACAACTCAATACACAAGGAAGTCCCCTGAGAGTCTTGACCATGCCCCACTCCCCATATGCAACACACCAACTCAATGTTTACACTTCAACCATTCCAAGGTCAGCAATGGAGCCAGGAGAGAGGGGGGAGAGAGAGAGAGAGAGAGAGAGAGAGAGAGAGAGAGAGAGAGAGAGAGACTGTGTGTGTGTGTTACTGGAGATTGAACCCAGGCCTTGGCACTCAGCCAACCTCCTCTTTTTTTATTTATATTTTAATGGTGAGACAGACTCTCCCTAAGTTGTTCTTGCTGGGGTCAAACTTGCAATTCTGGCCAGGGATGTAGCTCAGTGGTTCTGCCTCCTGCCTTGCAAGCGCAAGGTCCCGAGTTCGATAACCGGTACCAAAAAAAAAAACAAACTTGCAATTCAGCTAACCTAGCCTCCCAGAGTTCTGAGATTACAGGCAGGAGAGAGGATTTTGAACATTCCCAACACAAAGAAATGGTAAATGTCTGAGGTTATGAATCTGCCAGTTACCCTGATCTCATCACATTGAATACTGGTATTCTAGTATCACACTGTACCCCATAAACATGTGCCTCTTTAAAACAAATGCAAAAAGAAAGATAATTTCTGGAATACCTACAAGATTCTGAGTGGCTAAGTGGGAATGGAAACAGAGGTTGGTCTTGCTTCCCAGAGCTTTCAGACCAGTGAGAGTTGGGAGCATTCATCAGTGAAGCAGAAGAATAGACCAGTGCCATTGGAGCCAGCCACAATGGGAAAATGGGCAGGCATGGCAGCAAAGGGTGTGGGCACTGATCCAACCAAGAAATATGGGAGCTCTGAGAGGATCTGAGCTTCAGGTCAAGACCTGATTGATGAAAGACTGGGCCATGTGACATCTGTGCAGGGGGACTAGCATAGAGAGGTTTCAAGGTGACCTTGGACATGGTGTCTCAAAGCATAGAAAGAGCCTTTGACATTAAAATGAGCCAAGTGAGGGTAAAAGTGGCCAAGATAGGGTTAGAAAAAGAGTGGGCATAACCCATGTGCGTCCCTGTTTGCCAAGCAAAGGCCTTTGGAGCCTCCTCCAAGGGCAATGGGGAGCCACCAAAAGCTAGAAGCAGAGAATGGTATCAGCTGATTCCTGTTTCAGAACATGGAGGGGAATGAGCAAGTGTGGGGGGAGAGGGAGATGGGAAAGGAGGCTACTGAGTGGACTGTGTCTTTCATCCTCTGTGACTGTCAGCTGTCCGTGACTGTAACAACTATCTGAGATAAGAAACTTAGAAAGAGAAAAGGTTTATTTTGGCTCACAGTTTTAGAGGTTTCAGGTCATGGTCACTAGGGCCTGTTGCATTGCGCCTGCAGCAGCACATCATGGTGGCAGTGAAGGGTGAAGAAAAATGGCTGACTTTATGTCCCAGCCACAAGAGAAGAAGAGGAAGAGACTGGTGTTCCACAGTCACCTTCCAGTCCATGCCTCAGGGACCTGAAGACCTCCTACTAGGCCTCATCACCTACAGGTTTCACCACCTCCCAAGAGCACCAAGCTGTGGACCAACTCCAAACATATGGGTCTTGGAGGATGTTCCAGACCTAAATTACAGCATCTTCACAGGTCCTTACCCATGAGAATCCTCACTGACATACTCATTTCACATACATGCACCAAATTTCCAGAGGTGATGGGCAAAGAGAAAGGAGGGGAGCAGTCTGTGATGGGGCCAGAGTATGGATGGGGAGGGGAATTGGAAAGCCTAATCCCAAATCTTCCTCTCTAGTTCCTGAGTCTCAGGTCCCTCATTTGTAAAGCTGGCTTGAGACATAGGACCCATGTTTGGGTGAGGCTTTGGAAAGTTTCTCAAGTAAAGTTTCTCTGGATGTGAGGATTCAGCTCCTTATACAATGAACATCATTCAAGGCAAAGAGTTGCCCACCACTAGAGATGAGAGAGGAGACCACCCCTCCATGTGGAATTGGGCAACTATGGGTTAACTGTGTTATTAGGTAGCTATGGGTTAATTAAGTAACTATGCTGCTTGTAGAATGTACCTAAGTAGCCATGATAACTTCTGTAATCTGTCACCAAAGGAGACTAGAGGACTCAGAAAGTCCTGCTAGAACTCTTTACTCTCCCCCTCTCCACCGTTCTGTTCTGTGTAAATCCTGCTTGCTATGTTCCCAGGGAAACTCCAATGGAATTAAGCTTCATAGATGTAAAAAGAGGTATATATAGAAGCATAAACTATTTGGGACTCTCAAGACTGACAGGAGTCACTTGCTGAGCCACCAGCATCAGTAAAGGCTGATTTTTGCTCCTATCTTCATGTTAAAGAGTTGTCTGTCTGGTATCTCCACTGTTTTCTGCTTCCAAAATATTTAAAGAGATGCTAGGAAACTTAAAGGCAAAGAATGAACCTTAACAATTATTTATCCTCTACCATCTCCCAGTTAGGGGAACTAGTATTTTTAGATCTTATTAAATGTCTTTAACAAAAACTATGAGATCATAATTAGTAGCCTCCTTTTACATAAAGGAAACTGAGACTTATACAACAAGAGTGAATCCACTAGCAACAAAGAAAGATAAGATGTTTCAAATGTATTGCATAGGACACACATGTGTAAATACAGAATAATATCTCTAGTGTGAGAAACTGAAAGTGTAAATAGGGATGAAAATGATTAAAATGAATAATTGATAATTTGAAATAGGAAAAGGTCCAAAGGGGTAGGGGTGGCAGGAGGGGAAGGGGAAAGAGAAGAAAGGAAAGGAAAAATTATGAGAAAGAAAAAAATGGAAACAAAGTCTATGTAAATAGGGAAGGGTAGTGGGGGTGAAGGATGCACAGGTAATGGGGAAAAAATAAGAACTAAGATACATCATGTACAGGTACAAGCACCCAATGATTAATGTAAATGTATTGTATACCTAAAATGTACCAATTAATAAATAATTTTAAAAAAGAAAAGAAAAGTGTATTGCATGCCGGAGAACATGCTAAGAGATACCATTTAATCTCACGGCAATATTACCAAGTATGTGTTTTCTTACTTCATTTGTTTTGCTATAACAAAATATCCAGCATGCCGTAACGTACAGAATAGAGATTAATTTTGCTCCCAATTCTGGTGGCTGGAAAGTCTAAACAACATGGGCCTGGAGACTGCCAAGGTCCCCTGGCTACATCTCAACATGGTAGACAGCATCACATGGTAGGAGTTTGTGCAGAGAAGTGTGTATGGGAGAGAAACCGAGCCTGAGCAGGGCCCAGCCTCTCTCTTTCATAGAAACCCACCCTCTTGAGACTGATCCACCCCTGTAAGAACCAACCCACTCCCATGAGACCAGCACTAGTCCTTTCTGAAGGTGCACATAACCCAGTCACCTGCCCCACTGTCCCACCTCTCAAAGGCCCTGTCATCTTTCACTATTGTTACACTGGGGACCAGGCTTCCGGCACATGAATTTTGGGGCACAAACCACAGCCAAGCCATAGCATCCACTGCCCCTATTTTATGGATGAGAAAATGGAAACAAACAGAGGTTAGATACATCACTCAATGCCACACAACAAGAAAGGAGAAATATCTGAATTCCACTGCCAAAGCCCTGATTCTGACCCTCTGCACAAGCAACCCGTTAAAACTTCAGCTCTCCACTTCAAAATTAATGCAAGCTAACTCTACAGTCTGTCCTACCCAGTCCAACCCAGCACCCCTGGATCCTCGGGCTCCCTGGAGGTTCCCTTCTGTGTTACATTCCTGGAGCTGCCATAAAAAAGTTCCACAAACCAGGTGGCTTAGAGCAGCAGAAATGCTCTGTTTCATGGTCCCAGAGGGCAAGAGCCTGAAATGAAGGTGTGGGCAGGGCCAGGCTCCCTCTGAGTTGGCTAGGCAAGGATCTCTTCCAAGATCCTCTTCCAGCTCCAGAGATTCCTTGGGTGTGGCAGCACGACTCCAATCTCTGTGAGACGTTGTCCATGCGCACATGTGCGTCTCTGTGCCCAACTAGCTCCTTTCCATAAGGCACTAGTCATCATTCTATTGGAGCTCACCCTACTCCATTGTGGCCTCATCTCCACTAAGTACGTCTACGATCTTCCTACTTCTGAATAAGATCATGTCCTGAGATGCTAAGGGTCAGGATTTTACCCTGTGAATTTTGGGGGAGCACAGTTCATCCCATAAGCCCATCCAACCCCATGTGTGTTTGCCCCAGCAAACACGTAAGAAGCAAGACTCTACCTGCCTCACGTCCCTTATCCACACATCCCCTCCTTCCATTCTGTACCGCCCACCATCCTCACCATGTCCCTGATGCCCAAGGCCGTTCTGTCGTCATTCTGCATTGGTGATGACTTGGAGACTATAACAGTCAGGAACATGGAGGAAGCCTAGACCCTTCCAGAAGAGGCAGGGGAATATTTCATACCATGCAAGAGCATGGAGCTCCATACCACCGCCTCCTGCAAATGCAACATGACACCTCCTAATAGGGCAATATCAGGACAAATCCAGTCTCGTGGTGGCACTGAGCCTCCCAGTAATTCCTCACATATTGTGCTCATGTCACTGGAACACGATGGCCAAGCTCAGGCCTCCCCTGAGATCAGAGGGGATCATCCCACTTTCGTAGCTGAGAAGACAGAGGCCTACGTTCAGCATTTATCTTCCATCACACAATGGGTGAAGGATATCTAGCTGAGTGAGAGCCAAGGATGCAGAAAAGGCAGAAGCAGGGCCAGTTCCCACAGCACATCTGGAAAGAAGTGGGAGCAACACAGATGTTCAGTGGTTCAAGACTTAGGAGGTAGGGATGAGAGGGACAGGGAATGGATGTGGGTGGACAGAGAGCTTGATGCCAGCAGGAAAGAAATGGAGCCCAAGAAATGGAGCTTGGTACAAGCAGGAAAGAAATGGAGCCCAAGGAATCACTGGGAATAAGATGGATTTAGGTGAGAGCTGAATGGGAACAATCCACTGTTGAGTGTCCATGGGTGAAACAGTGGGCTTTGACAGAGCTTTCCTGAATCAGATGGACAGCAAGGTCTCAGCCAGCCCCTGTGACTTGTAGTACTGTAAAAAGAGTAATTCACTTGTAATTAGACTAACCAGTGTCTCAGTCACGGCTCTGAACTTCTCTGGGAAAGACACACCACTCTCTCAGTCTATTCTTTCATACTTGCAATCTCTCCAGAAGGAGGATGAAACAAAACAATGCCTGTAAAAAAGACTACATCATACTAGGTACACCGCCCAAAACAAGTTTACCTTGAAACCTCTCCCCCTTCTGGGTCCCTGTATCCTCATAAGGAACCTGTAGATCTTAACATCAATAAGCTCCCTGATGTTCCCTGCGTCAACTCATACCCCACGTTATGCAAGAATCCCTCCTACCCACAGGAGATGCGTTGTGAGACCTAGGAGATCCCTGGAACCATGGATAGTTTCTTCCTATTCATAAACGCCTATGATTAAGTTCAATTTACAAACTAGGCACAGTGAGAGAGTAACAAGAATGACTATCAATAAATACAATACTTATAACAATGTAGAATAAGAGTCATTTAAAACTAATGAATTGTTTATTTCTGGCATATTCCATTTAGTATTTCTGGACCTCGGTTGACCTTGGGCAACTGAAACCTCAGTAAACAAAGCTGCAGATAGGGGGAGCCCTAGACAGTCCTGCTCTCTCCCACCCCTTAAGATACTAATAATCTGACTTAATCTTATGCAAATAATGTACCTTCCTGTGACTCAGTTTCCTCAAATGTATACCGAAGGCACCACATGGGGTTGTCATGAAACTAAGTCAATGCATGCAAGGTTGGCCAGGAACACAACAAGCGCTCAATAAATGCAGACTATTTTGTTGGAGGTGGTGGTTTTAATATAGTGGTAAGAGCAGTTGTTATTATGGCTGAGCACCTGCTCTGCGATATACATATATATCTCCACCATCTCACTCCGGCTGTGACAACATAACCCTTGAGGTTGGTGACGGGTGATGTCCCAGTTCCCCAGATGGAGAAACAGACTCAGGAAGTTGCGTTGCTCCCTGGCTGTCGGAGCTGGAATGTGAACATGAGCGTGTCTCGTTCCAAGCTCAGTGTGTGTAAGGACTACCAACATCGCCTCCCCGATGTGGTGTCCCCACCCCAGTTCAGACAGCCACGATCCCTGCACTTAGAAAGGCAGTCGGCCTGCGCATCTTCCTGGCATGCGGCGAGCATAAACCCTCCAGAGAACGTTCCCAAGTTTGCTTCTCAAGCTATCTTCCCTGCAAGTGCACTTTGTGCTCATGTGAATGGAACCCACTAAATGGTACGGTGGCTGCTCTAATTATAGGCTCCTGGCCTGTGCCAAGAGGAAGTCAGTTAATGTACACTTGAGTAGATTTCAAATCAGATTTTGTGAGTCCCCAGCAGGAGGGAAGGAGGCCAAGTTCTCCCCCGGAAGAGAGGAGCGGGAAATGCTGGCAGCAAGAAAGCCTCCCGAGCAGCTCCTCTCCTGCAAGAACAGGTGCTGCCTTCTGAGTCCCCAGGCAAAGCCCTGGCCCCAGCTTCTTTTCCCTGGGCCCTGGCCTTTTCCAGGAGCTGGGAGGCTGGCAGGGAAGGTTTAGGAATAGACAATGGGAGGCTGTAGGCGGGAGAAGGGGCAGCACACAGCAAAGTACCTCGGAGTTCTATGGAACTGGGTTCTAAGCGCAGCTCTGGCTCATCTCAGTTTCGCAGCCCTCCTGAGTGGCAGGGGCGTCATCAGCCCGGTGAGGGTGCCAGCACTCCCCACAGCGAGCCAGCCACAGCAGCTGTGTGGGGAGGTGTGTTGTAGAGTTCGCTCCACACTTACCAATATTGATTCGCAGCTACTTTGTGCTATGCTTCTACTCCTGAAATGCAGCCTGGGGCTCCCCCTCCCAGACTTACCTGTCCCTGCCACTCACCAGCGCAGTCACATGCACTCTACCCATCACCAACACACACTCACTACATCTGAGCTCACCGACACCAATGTGCACATGTGCCTGCACAGGCCTCATGTTTGTAGTTCTGCACCAAGTTCAGTGAGTGCCTGCTCCATCGCGCCTCTTTGCTTATCCATGTCTCCATCCCAACTTGATGCCATCTAGCCCCCCACACAGTACATCCACAATGCTTTCTTGGAGCCCCTGCATGGCTCCCACCATTGTGGTCTTCAAGTCCCCTAAAGGCCATGAGTTAAAGCTATCGGGAAGCTATGGTGCTATCAGGAGGTGGTGTTAACTTGAGGAGGTAGAGCCTAGTGGGAGGTAGTGAGGTCTTTGGGGGCATGCCCTTGATATTTTGTCTCTCTTCTCCTCTCTCTCTCTCTCCTCCCCCCCCATCTCTCTCCCTCCTTCCCAGCAGCCATGAGGCGGGCAGCTTTGTTTAACCACATGTTCCCGCCATGATGTTCTTCCTCACCAAAGGCCCAAAAACAACTGAGCCAAGCAACCATGGACTGAAACCTCTGAAACTGTAAGCCAAAATAGACCTTTCCTCTTCAGTTGTTTGTCCCAGGTATTTTGTCACAGTGATAGAAAGCTGTCTAACACACCATTTAGGAAATCAACTCCAAATCACATCTGGAGTTGAAATAGTCATTGACTCTTCACAGGCACACACATCACTCATCCCAGTGTCTCAGCACTGTGCTATGGTATGTGCTGCATGGACAGTGGCAGTGTGGTCAGTCAAGATGGCCTCTCAGCCACTCCCCAGAATGGACAGCTCCTCCCATCTGACCCACCCCTCATCTCCCCTGGGTCCTCTCATCCATTTGTTTCTCAGTTTCCTGGTTTGTTGGTCACTTTTACATTGCGGAGACAAAATACCCAACACCAACCTAAAGGAGGAAAGGTTTATTTTAATTCACAGTGGGTTCACCCCATGGTGGGAAGCACAGAGAGGAGGGAGGAGGGAAAAGGGAGGGAGGCAGGGAGGAAGAGAGGAAGAGAGAGAGAGAGAGAGAGAGAGAGAGAGAGAGAGAGAGAGAGGCAGAAGGCCAGGGCAAGAACACACCCTTCCAGTCATACCCCCCACAACCTGCCTTCTTTGACCTGGCCCCACTTCCACAGGCACACTCAGCTATGAACTCATGAGTGGAGGTGTCCTCTGGTGAGTACAGCATCCTCATGATCCAACCAATCACCTTTCAAAAGCCCCATCTCTGAACATATGAGATTGGGGGGGGGGATTAAATCTAAACCATAACACCTGGGCTTCCATAACTTTCCAACCAGAAAACCATGAAACAGGCAATCTCCATACATGCCAATCCGCATGGGAGACATCACACACCCCAATTCCTCATTAAACCTAGTGAACAAGTGCATGTACAAGGGCCTCGTGGGCCTTCAGAGGATGGGTGTGACTTACCCACAGCCGGACCCTGTGTTGGGTGCTCTGCATACGTTATCTCATTTGCCTGCATAGTCACCCTTTGGGTGTTATTGTCATCCATTGACAGTTAAGCAAGCTGAGATCCGGAGAGGTGGAATCACATGTCCCATGAATGTAATAGTGAGGACTCTTGGCAACTGTTAACACGAATCCAATTTAATCCAAAATCAAATAAACAAATAAAGAAAAATCCTTAAGCCAACAAAAGGAGCTTATGAGCTCATGTATCAAAAAGCGGGGGAAAGTCTGAAACTCTAAAGTAACAGCATCAGGAGCGTGGCTGCATCCAGAAACATAGAAACCTCTCTTCTCCATTTCTTGGTGTGCTGAGTTTCAGCCCTAAGAAGCTTCTGCTCTGTGGAGACACAATGACCAGCAGCAGCTCTAGGTCGAGGTGCACGCCCAACTGCAACTGCGACTGAGTCTGCAGCAGAGACTCCAATGTCAGGGGACACCTAAGCAGGGGTGGTGTGACTCTCACCTGCTCCCTGTGCACAAGAGGATTGGGGAAAACTGACTGCCCATGCTGGGGCTTCAGACCCAACCCCGAGGCTGGGGAGGAGATCAGAGGGTAGGAAAGCACTGTTCTGCAAAAGAACAATACGAATTTGTTACTGAAACCAGAGAATGGACTTCAGGCATTGAAGCTGCAAGCTCTCACTGCCCAGGGACTTGACCCCAGCCACCTGGCTCCCTGCCTCCGTGTTAGTCATTTGCAAGGTCCCACTATGCTGACTGACTCCTTCTAATTCCCTGGGCCTGGGCTGAACCCCCTTAGAATCCCCTCCTGCAGCCCCTGGCACTGAGTGCTGGTACTTAACAGTTGTGCCAAGTGGTGATGGAAGGCAGTGGCCACATAGGCCCTGCCAGGGGATGGGCAGCTGCCGTGGGGAAATGGCTCTTCTGTAGGGAAGAACTCAAGTGCGAACACACAGGGCAGGACATCTTGAGTCTCCTGTCCTATTCCCAATCTGCAGCACAGGGCTGTGGGGCAAAGCAGAATGTTCTGGGCTGCTCTGGGGAGCGGAAACGTGAGCAGCAATGGAATCATGTGACCGTCCCAGCAGCTGAGCGTCTGCCTTTTCTATCCTCACACAATCATGTGACCGTCCCAGCAGCTGAGCAAGTGTCTGCCATTTCTATCCTCGCACTGTCGGCTCTGGAAGATGCCTCAGGTGGTGCCTCACCTCTCCTTCCTGTGTAGAAAAGGAGGCCCAGAGAAGCAAGGCCTTGCCCAGAATTTGCATAGCCAGAGAGGGCAGCAGACCTAGGACCCCTGAACAGAAAGCCGGTGGGAACTGATACTGACTGAGCCCCTGCAGTAGGCCAGGCCCACACAGGGTGAGTTAGCTGCTCGCTCAAACCACAAGGCAGGAGGAGGCAGCAGCCAATAGTATGACTCAGCTCTGCAGTATCTTTGGATTCGACCCTTTGCTTGTCTGGGCCTCAGTCTCTCCACCTGTAAAAATGGAACTGATGCCCCCAAGTGGGAGTGTCAAGGGCCTTCTGGGACCCTTTTAGACACAGAACTGGAATCAGGGCCACCAACTACTTCTATGAACAGTGTGGCACTGAGCAAGGGCAGCCTTGTGGCACAAGACAAAGTCCCAGCGCTCGACACAAGCCCTCCCTGGTGCAGGCCCCAGCCGCCACCCAGCCTCAGCCTCAGACAGCCTGGGTCCGTCCCACGGGGAGCACCGGGGCTGGAGTCACTTACCAGAGTGGGTTCACACTGGGTGGGTCCCTCACTGCATATAGCACAAGAGCACAGGCAAGGTGGCTCCCGCCAGCTGGGCCACCCCTGACAATGAGGCCCAGCAGAGGGCCAAGGGCTGATGACAGAACCCTAAGTCACAGAACAAACCCAAGGCATCCCATAAGCGGAATCCTAACAAAGGCCCCACACACTGAGCCCTATTACTCCACTGACCTGGGTTCCCCACCTTCCATGCTGGCCCCCTGACCTCCTCATTTCTCCAATGCACCATCATGCTCCTACTTCAGGGCCTTTGCTTGTGCTGTTCGCTCCTCCCCCAACTCTATTCCCATCACTTACTCCTTCAGCCCCTGGAGAACCCCAATCACATATCCCTTCATCAGAGCATCCTTTCTTGAACCCCGCGAATAAAGGGCAGCCCCCCACATCTCCCTAACTCCCCCTCTCTTACTACCACCATCAGACAGACTGTATAATCCTTTGGATCTGATATATTCTATCTCATCCCACTTGAGTGTAAGGCCCAGCGAGATCCGTCAATCCAGCACTGAGCCCAGGACCAGGTATACTGTAGGCACTCGGTAAATGCCTGGGGATGAAACCATGAGCCCCCACTCCTTACTCACAGTCGAATGTTGGCCAGCCTTGAGATCTGAGAAGAGCTATGAATAGCTCTCCACTCAGGGGCCAGGCTGACCCATTGCAGCCTGTGAAGTCCTCGCTGTGCCTGTTCTTTTTAATCCTCATTGTCCCCATTTACACAGGAAACTGTCAAGGCCGAGAAGGAAGTGACTCACCCAGGGTCATGCAGCAGGGAGCAGATCAGTCATTGCAAGAGACAGCACCAGCAGACCCCACAGGGGTGCAGGCAGCTGCTCGGGCCGCGGCTCCTCTGCTCTGAGTATGACATTGCTCATGAGCTTCCCACCAAGCCATTACTCGGCAGTCCTTGGTCACCCACCAGCCACCTGTCTGAGGAGCCGGGGGTCACCATTCCTAACCTATAAGTAGCTCTATCCCTGCAATCTCAGAATCAGAGGTCACCAGCGGTGTCCAGTACAAGCCTGAACTCCAGGCACTGGCTCATCTTCTGTCCTCTGGCCCCATCCCTGGCCACCACTTTGACTCCATAAGTCAAGCAAGAGTCTGCCCAAGTCACTCAAATTCCTCTGTTCCATCCATCTTCTGCCTCCAACTTTGTGTTTATCTGGACATGATGACAAATTCGCTGCCGTGCAGAAATCACTTCCTGTGTGGCCAAAGAAGGCCTGGCTGGAACTTCCTGTGACAGCACAGGGAAGTGTCAGACAGACAGGAACTATGCCCCTGGCTTGCTGCTCTCAGAGCCTCAGCTTTCCCATCTCGGTAATGGGCACGTTCGCTCTTTGCAAATGTGTGCTGTATGACTCCAATGTGAGCATGGACCCCAGGACAGTGTCTGCTGAGAGCTCATTTCTTTTAAAATTAAAAGCAAAAAGTGAATATAATCCAACCCAATTTATATTCCTCTTTACACCAGCAATGTTCTAAAATCTATTTTTTAATTTTTTTTAATGGAGAAAGGGACCCAACAAGGCAAAAGTGTCCAGCACCTTCAAAGGTCGTAATTCAGCCCTGCAATTGACACTTATCCCTTCTGCTTGATCCCCAGAGGCAGGGCTGGCCACAGCCTGGGTCCAGCAGGGTGCTCCAGCAGCTTAACCCATGACTTCTATGTTTGATGCATTGAAAGTCTTGGCAATCATAAAGTCAGTCTACAACCCAGCATTTTTTTTTTTTTTTTTTGGCTGGCCAGAACTTGCAGCGATCCTCCTGCTTCAGCCTCCTGAGGGCTGGGATTATAGGCATGTGCCATTATGCCCAGCCCAACCCAGCCCTTTTCCAACAAAACCCAAGCCTTGTTCTTGCCACAAATACTCACTGAGTGCCTACTCTGAGCCAGGCATTTTATAAGTTCAAAAGTCTTGCTAGCTGTGTGCACCTGGGAGAGACACTATCTCTCTCTCAGGGACATAGGTAAAATGGAAACAATGGAGTCCTTACCAGGATTGCAAGGATTACCTAGGTCAAGTGTTCAGAAGAGTCTGCATCACAAAGGGATCACACAACGTGGTCCCTGCCCTGGAAGGAGAAGAGGACTGAGCTGAGTGCTGGTGGAGGATCTGGGAGAGGAGGGAGCAGCCAGCTGGCGCAGGGAGGCAGGGCGACTATATCCCCAGTAACCACGTGGTGCACAGAGGCTGCTCAGCCCACTGTCTGAGGCAGGTCCTCCCCAGAACGCCCCCTGGAGGCAGGCGCAGGACTTACTCCGTTCTGACCCCAGGAGGAAGGGGCAGAGGAGTCCTCCAGACCAGGCAAAATGGAAACCACCGTCCTCACTTAGCATAGAGAGGACGTGGGCTCTCACCCCAACACTTTCCCCTATGAGTCGTGTGGATTTGGAAAGTCATCAACTGCTCTGATTCTCCTGGTCTTGAAGCCAAGGGCAGTAACTCTCCCCTCCCACAGATGGGGGAGATTCCAGGCAGTCATGGGGAGTCCAGATAGATGCTTGCTGCCATCAAGTGTCATTTTTGATGTCCCTAAAAGCACCCCCGTGCCCCATCCCTGTGCGGGGAATGTCCCTGAAACTCTGCTGCCAGTCTGCCCCTTGGACGTCTCTGCGTCTTCTGACATCCAGGAGCATTTTCCCCTTGGTCAGCTCTTAACAGCTATGTCTTCTGGACATGGCAGGCCGGTGGAAAAATGGGACATTCTGTGATTAAATCCTAAAACAATGTCCTCTGGCCTCTTGGGAGGGGGTGGGAGTGGTGCGAAACACCTCCTCTGGCTCCTAGATCTGCCCACCTACTGTCTGGGCTTCCATCTCCCCGTCCACCCCATCCAAGCCCCTCCTGATGGCCATCCTCTCCAAACTGCCACCCTCACTTTCTCTGGCCCATCCTCTTTGTCCACTGGGAAGAATCTTGTCAAAACCAAACTCAGTGTGTCAGCCCCTATTTAAGACTCCTCAATGATTCTCATCATTCCTAGGACCCAAAGCAATTCCTGATTGTGGGCTGCAGTCATATGTGATCCAGGATCAGTCAGCCTCTCCCCGATCCCACCACTGTGCACTCCTCCCCAGAGCTTGGGCTCCCCGTGGCCGTACTTCCTCAGGGCCTCTGCACTGGTTCCTTCCGCCCGGAACATTTTTGCCGCATACCGCATAACCTAGTTCACTTGGTCCCTGATGGAACCCCAGCTTCTCAGAAAGGTCTTAACCTCCCAGATACAAAGAAACCCTGCCTTCTCCAGGTGACTTCTTCCTGTGTCTTCACATCCTCAACCTCCTGACACTGTGATCTCCTTGTTCACTGTCTGAAGGTAGAACATACTCTGTGACAGCAGGGCCTTTGCCAACCTGTCCACAGGTGTTTGGCATTATTTCTGAATAAATGAAGTGACTTTACTCAAAAAGCCTCCAATGAACACTCCTTTCTT
Organism: Heterocephalus glaber; assembly: GCF_053883595.1. Lineage (NCBI taxonomy): Eukaryota > Metazoa > Chordata > Mammalia > Rodentia > Bathyergidae > Heterocephalus > Heterocephalus glaber. The sequence continues at coordinate 3,333,883 of NW_028258412.1, read as the reverse complement.
GATTGCTCTTCCTGACAAATGCTGACAACAGGCCCAGCCCCCAGCTAGCCTGGAGAAGGAGCCATGGGAACCCACTGTACTGTGTTGTCCCATCTCCCTTAGGAGTCCCAGGGTGAGTTTCCAGCTGTTACTGTCCTGGAAGATGCTGAGGACCTACTGTGGGATGGGCTGTGACTCTCAAGACGAGACAAGCCTCTTGCCTCTGCCCCAGAAGCAGAGCCCAGGGACTGAAGGCATGGTTTGGAAACAGAGTTCATGCAAGACTAGATGTCTGCTGGAAGCATCTGTAGATACGCAATGCCTCCAACATCAGGCCAAGGGAAGCAAGCTGATGGAGACAGAACATGTGTGCTCCAGAGGAAAAAGACAGGACATCTGGAGCCAAGATGGACTGGGGATGCTCGGTTGAGTGTCAGCCCACAGGAAGGCCGGTGCACCTGGGACAGGGTGAGTAGGGAGAAGGTCAGGGCTGAGCTGGAGGTGGTGGGGGCACCAGGAAGGAGCTTGTGCCCATGGGGAACATCAGAGTTTATGCTGAGCAGGATGGAAAGCCACCGAGCACCCAAGGGGCCTGACGTGATTTGCTCTTGAACACATCTCTTGGCTGCTGGGCTTCCTCCTGCCATCCTGAGCTGGAGACATGCACACAACTCCACTTAGTCCTGAGTGTCTCCCAGAGCAGCTCTCATGGGATGGGCCGCAGCTCCTCGACTCCAGTGTGTTTCATCCACCATCCTCCTCCTCCTTTTCCACCTGTCCTCCTCCATCCACCCACTCCTCTTCATAGGACCAAGGTCCACAGGTCACCCCAGCTGGGAATCACTGTCCTCCCTCATCACTTCTCTCTCCCCTGCCTGGTTCATGGTCAGCTCTTGCTGCATCAGTTTCTACCATGGCTTGGATGTGGTTTGAATGTGTCTCCCAAAGTTTCAGGTACTGCAAGCTTGGTCCCCAGTGTGGGGTGGAACCTTAAGAGGTGGGACCTGGTGGGAGGCAATCAGACCATGGGGCTCTGCCCTCGGAGGGGTTGATGCTGGCTGTCCGGTGGATTCCTTCCCACAAACTTGGGTCACTCTGCATCTAATTCAGCTGTCTCAGCTCTTTCTATAGCTGCCTGTCTCAGTATGTGACCTGCACAGCTCCTGTGTGACCTTGCCATTGTGACACCTTCCACCATGAGGCCCTCACCAGAACTGAGCAGACGCCAGCACTGTGCTCTTCAAGGTCCAGACCTGTGAGCTAAATAAACCTCTTTTCTGTATAAAGTACCATCTTCGAGTATTTTATTGTAGCAACACAGAACCAACCAATACAACTCCTGGCATTGCTCAAGTCTTTCCCCCTCTCTCCACTCAACTGTGATCCCCCAGGGCCAGCCATCATTGTCACCTGTATGAACCACTACAACCTCCTCCTCGATGGCCTCCTGCCTCCACTTTTGCCCCTTGAATCTGTTCTCGATCAGCATCCACGGGGATCATTCTAAAACCCAAATCCCATCTATCCCCACCACTAAAGACCTTTCCATGGCTCCCCATTGCCTTCCCAAGAAAGCCAAGCCCCTTGTTACCACTTCTCCAGCCCTGGTGACCGGCCTGCCCCTCCTACCCACCTCTCCAGGCCCACTCCTGCCACTTTCCAACCCCAACTGTGTGGCCAGATTGGATTTTGCTCAGGCAATGGGAGCAGTCTGAGCTGGGCTGGGCCCTCCCAGTTCAGGAAGAAAGGCGAGACAAGAGCAGCCAAAGGGAAGCACACCAGTGGTCAGTAGTAACTGCCATGATGGGGCCTGGGAGAAGGAGGATCCCAGATGCCCCTCTCCATAAAGTGATTAAAAAGCTACAGGGAGGGGCTGGAGACTTACTCAGTGGTTCCAACACCTGCCTCACAAGCGCAAGGTCCTGAGTTCGATCCCCGGTACCAAAAAAAAAGCTACAGGGGGCTGCACAGGGAGAGGAAAGAGGACTTGCTCTCACCAGCTTTGCCCAATTGGCCACAACAGGGCTCTTCCCCTGCCTCCTCTGTCCTCCTCTTCACCGTACCTTCTCCCAAATCCTCCCTAAACTCCTAACATCCCAGATGTGCCACTCTCTGAACAAAAGGGCCACAAGGAGGTGACCACAGCTGCATTATACCTTGCCCTGGTGCCCAACACCACATTCACACGCTTTTCTTCCCAAGCCAGGAATGCAATGTGTGTCCTGGGTAACTGTGCTTATATTTTCTACTCGAATACATGATTGTGAGCCCTGATTCCCTGAAAACAGAGATACTCATAGAAAAACTGGATTCAGAGCACACCCAGAGGAAGTTTCTCATTTTAGAATGAGAAAATTGAGGCTCAGATAAGTTGAGTGACTTGTTCAAGGTCACACAGGAAGTCTAGAAACAGAGTATGTCCTCATAGCTGTGTGTGCTAATTCCTAGGACTGGGTGGAAGTGCAGATCTACTTGTGATACCATCCTGGCTTGATATCTAGGACCAAAGCTTCCTGACTGTAGTAGGCTGAATAGTGGCCCCCAATGGTGGCCGCATCCTAATCTCCAGAACCCGTGCCTATGTTTCCTTACATGGCAAAAGAGACTGCAGATTTAAGTCAAGGATTTTGAGATGCAAAGATTACCCTGGATTATCTAAGGGAAAATCAATTATCACCCTACAGGTCCTTAAAAGAGGGTGGCAAGGGTTCAGGTAAGAGAAAAGACATGGGGTCAGAGAGATAGGAAGGAAGAGAGAGAAGAGAAGATGCTATGCTGCTGGCTTTAAAGATGAAGGGGCCCTGAGCCAAGAGATGCAGGGACCTTCCAGAGGCTGGAAAAGGCCAGGGAACACATTCTCTCTCTCCTTGAGCCTTCAAAGGAAAGCATTCTGCAGACACCTTGGCTTTGGGATCTCTGACCTGCATGTCAGATGGCTCAAAGAAGCTGTGCAAGTCCAGTGGAACTTGGTGACACTCTCAAGGTCAATTGAGGAGAGTTTATTTATCAAAGGACTCACAATAAAATATGAGGAGATGCAGATACCATGGGCCTGTGGCTGCCGAGCAATTTCCACCCCCAGGCCTGAATGATCAGAGGGAGAGATCTCCTTAGCCTGGGAGGAGGTAGCTCAGTGTTGGAACAGCCCGTGTTGATGACTTCCAGTCAGAGGCCACAGCCAGCCGGGGAGGCAGGGCAATGACCCTGACTCCTCTCTTCCCACTCTCTCATCCCATTAGCAGAGCCCTGCCAAGGCCAGGGGACATAGAAACTCAGTGACACAGTCGGGTAGGGCTTCTTCCTGGGTTCAGAGGATGTGGGCCTGGAGGGGCAAACGAGATATACACCCCACCCAGAGGCCTATCCCAAAGCTGAAATCATTCACTAGCGTCCCTTTGCCCCAGGTTAGGGCTTAATTCCCCCGGATGCCCCTTCCACTCTCTTCCCTCACCAGACCCCTGCTTCAAGCCACCTGACCCTCAGCCCACAAGCACCAGCTCGAGGTTCCCAAGAGCATCAGGTCATTTCCCTCTCTGTGCCTGTGCCCAGGCCATTCCCACTGCCTGATCTACTTCACCCACACCAACGTGTAGGCACATATTAGCAAGACAATGGCATAGGTCACAGCCTGGAATCAAAATCCAACTGACAAGGGCCCAAGCCCTCACTCTGCTGCTTCCAAGGTGCATGGCCTTGAGGAAGCCAATTCCTCACCTAAGAAGTGGGGCAAATAAAGAATCCATGTCATGAAGCTGCTCTGAGATCAATGAAGCAAAACTTGTGATGTGCTTGGCAGGTGGCCACTTGATGAATCATGAGGTGGGCAGGGTTTGAGAGACATGGTCTTCCTCATGCACTCCCCGACTTCTCTCTCTCTCTCTCTCCATCATGACCTCTCTTTCTTTTGAGCCTTGCTGAGCCTTGTGTGGACAGTGTTAGGAGTTCCTGAATGCTCTTCTGTGCATCTCCTTCCACAGACTGCAAGCTCCAAGAAAGAGGACCTGACAATATCATGTTTGTGATCTCAGAGTCCAGTTCATGGCAAGAAGACAATTGGAAAACATTAAATGAACAAATGTAGGGGTGAATGATTTAATGAGTGACAACATTAAGGAATTATTAGTGAATAAATGAGTGGGTGGGTGAGAGAATGAGTGAATTATTAAATGAGTGGGTGAAGGAGAGAATGAATGAGTGAAAGAGAATAAGTGGGTGAAGGAGCAAATGAGTAGGTGAATGAGAGACTGCGTGGATGAATAAGTGATGAATGAGTGAATTATGAATGATGGGATGAATGAGAGAATGAGTGCATGACGGAATGATGATAAATGAGTGACTGTGTGTGAATTAATGAATGAGTATGTGAATAATGAATGAGAGAATGTGCAAGTGATGAGTGAATGGATGCACATGAGACTGAGTTGATGAGTGAGTGAACGAGTGAGTGAATGAATGAGGGAGGAGTGAATGAATGAGGGAATCAAATGTAACAACCACCTGAATGGATGAGCCAGCAGGCCCTCTACCTGGGAAAGATCAGTCTATATCCATCCCCAGGTGGATGCCATCCCAGGCACACAGTGACCTCTAACAAAGCCCAGGCCAAGGACACAGCAGCTTGCAGAGGTGAGAAGGGAGGTGCCTGGCCTTGGAGAGAGAGGCAGGTGGGGGCACAGCAGAGCTCATTGGAGATGCAGAGGGAATCCAACAGCAGCCGCCTGCTCTGGCAGGGAGTGCAGGAAGACAAGAAAAATGAAGCCTCCGCAATCTCATTTTCTGAGGCCTGCAAGTCAGCCAGGAAATAGCTATTATTCCATCGCACTGTCGGTATTAAGTTATTTCCTTCACTAAATACGGGAATGTTCATGAATATCTATTGAGTCCCAGGTACGGGCCCCTCCTGGCTAGAGGCTCAGTCGCTCTGGCTTTACATTCCTCCAACAACACCCCTCAATCTTGCTGTGAAGTGAAAGACAATAGTATTTTAAATTGGTTAATAAATCTCCGGATTGATGCTCCTCGAAGGCCCGGGAACTTCGTCTCTATTACTCGAATAAAAGGGATCACATTTTAACCAATGCCGGCCTAGAGATTTGGGGAAGCTACCCAAGCCAGCAGCTCCTTCCTCCCCCTGGGAAAGGGAGAGATGAGGGTTCAGGCCCTTGGGTTGGACAGAGCCCTCTTGGTGATCAGGAAATTTGTTCTCTTGATGATTTGGGCCCAGCTGGACATCGTGGGCCACTCTGGTTTTTGATGGCTTTATGATCAGCCAGTCACCCTGAATTCAAAGAAAAGAAACCCCAAAGCAAAGCTCCAAGGACAGTGGAAGTGGGAGTCTGCATCCTTTCAGAAAGCCCCCCAGGAGGGCTGGATGTGGCTTAGTGGTAGAGTACTTGCCCAGCATGCATGACACCCTGAATTGAGCCCCAGCACTGAAAACAAAAAAAAACCAGACAAACAAACAAAAAGCACACAGACGAAGATGAAGCCATGGACAGGGTAAATGGCATTGTTGGGAAAATATCCCCACAGGTGGATTTCCACTCACCTTCCTCCATGAGCACCGGTGAACTTGGGAATCTGTCTTAGGACAGAGGAGGCTTTGAGAGCCCACCTAACAGGGAAGGGAAGGCAGACTGAGCCATCTCTCCTAGAGAAAAAATTTCTTGCCATCTGCTACACTGTCTTCCCAAAGCCTATCCTGCACTTGAGAAGTAGAGAGCCCTGACTTTGTCCACAGCTGAGAAAAACTGAGTCAGTAGTTCTTCTGGATACCCAGTATCCAAACATCCAAGCCAGGGCCCAACCCCAGGGAAGGGCCTCATGAAATAGTAGTGACAGGATTGGCTGTTGCACAACAGCCCAGGTAATAGATGTACAAACTGAGGCTGGGAGAAACAGATGGTGTACCCCATCTCCCACTGTGAGATGGCTGGCCAAGGACTCTGCCAAGAGAATTTGTGTACTACCTACTACACCCAGGTGTGGAGTCTAAGGAAGCAGAGACCAAGAGGAAAAAAATGTGGTGGCCACTTTGATGTAGTTCACCATCTCAGGAGGACCCTGGGCTGGGATGATGGGGGGACAGATAACACACAAGTAAGCAGAGATATCCATGACAACTTTAGTGTGCCTGATCACTGAGAAGGAAGTGGAGCAGCTGATGGGATCCACGGGGCTGGATTGAGGGTTTGGGGGTGACATGGGGAGCTGCTCTGAACATTTCTGCAGACCCTGGAGAGCTGAGGAGCTGAGCACATCTCTGAGACCTGGGGAGGTCTTTGGGAGCAGCAATGGCCTCTGATTTTCAGCCCCATCTCCCAGGCCCAAGACCTGGCTCAAAGTTGATGCTCAGTATCAGGGCAGGTAGATGAGCGGAGAGCGATTATTATTGTTGTTTGGGGGTGGGGGTGGTACTGGGGATCGAACTCGGGACCTTGGGCTTGGGAGGCAGGTGGCAGAACCGCTGAGCTAAATCCCCGGCCCTGGTGCTGTTATTATTGATGCTATTCTCATACTTTCTTCACCCCTTTCTCAGAATACCCCCCAAAACCCACTCTGAGCTTCAGAAGCATCTGAAGCCTACAACCTGCTCACCTATACCCCCAGAACTATTCTCTGCTTCCTTAGCTCCTGGTCTCTCTTTCCAGCCTGTCCCCACATAGCGACCTGAAGCAAGCTTTCACAGCATGCTGCCACTCTGCCACCAAACCTCTGAGCTCCGCTGCTCTCAGAGCCAGGTGAGGTCTCACCCTCAGGTCACACTTCCTGGCTCCCCCTCCCTTGCCCGGTGTCTGCCCCTACCTGCTGCCTTCTACCCTGACCTCACCTCCTCCCCACTCCCTTCCAAGCCTCCAGCAACCTCATGCACACTTTTCCTTGTCACCCCCCTCACCCTCACCCCCAGGACTCTACACATCCGGATTCAGATTGGTGGTGGCCTCCTCGAGGGAGCAGGTGCCATTTTTGTTTGTTTGCTTGCTTTGTTTGGGTGCTGGGACTGGAATCCAGGGCCTTGGGAATGCTAAGCAAGAGCTCACCCATCCCCCAGAACTGTCTGTTGCTCATCCTCAGAGTTGGACTATCTCCTAGTCTCCTGTCATGCCCACACCCAGCAAAGGACCCGACATAGATGCCCATGATACTTGTCTGTGAAACTAATTACCTCTATGAGTCCACTGTAACAGCCTGGGGAAAAAGGCCCAAGCCTCTGCTCTCCCTGCATCCACACTCATGGCCATGTGACTTTTAAGCTCCTCCTGTCCAAGGAGGGAGACAAGATGTTTCCCCACCTCCAAATCCAGCTGCTATGTGATTTGGTTTAGCCAACAGAATATGGCGGAAGTGTCATCATACCAGATCCGGATCTGAGCCCGGGCCTTAAGAAGCCCAGCATCTTCCACTTCCTCTTTTGGGTTCTCCCAGTCTCTCTGCTAGCCAGCCCAAGCCACCTCACTGCAGGACTGGAGACACAGGGCCTTGCCACCTCTATCACCCTAGCTAATAGTCAGCCACAGAACTGAGGCCACAGTCATCCTAAACCAACCAGGGCTCACCAACTCACCAGCTTGCCTGAACCATCCAGCTGGAACCAGCTAAGCAGGGCCTGCGTCAGAACCATGCAGCTGACCTCAGAGCTTCTGCCCCCACCCAACGTCATATGTTCCCAAAGTTATTGTTGCTGTTTGATAAATTTGTTACACAAAGATTTCTCCCATGCCTAGCACTGGTTATAAACTGTTACCAATCCAGGTTCCCGCTGGAAATTGTCACCCAACCAAAGGAGTCAGAACAGCAGTTTCCTTGAGATGGTTTAAAGCGCCTGTCCTGAGGCTGTCCCTAATGGAGCAGTGGAAAATGACCCCCAGCTGACTAAGTGACCTGTCCTGCAGGTGAGCTGGAACAGCCACACACCACAGACACACCCAGCCAACCTCACAGCCTGGCAGAGGCCCAGGCCAGAATGCTGAGCTCCATCTGGGGAATAAAGGCAAACACATCACTCTTTTGGACAAGCAATTTTTTTTGCCTAATTGACAATTCTTGGCATATTCCCCGCTTCCCTTGCGCAGCCTGCCTTTCATGTCACTCAGGCACGTACCAGACACTCTGAGGTGACTTCCCTGAACAGAGAATGCCAGGGAGACCTCTGGCTCCCTACCCTTAAATATTCTACTTGTTATAAATTCCCTGAGGAGGCTTCTCTGCTCCAAACACCAGGGGAATAGGAAGGAGGAGGCAGGGAACAGCTCTCGGAGTAGCTCTTTGTACATGAGATTCTTTGGTTCATATTAAAATATTCCCTTCTCCCCATAATTTATGAGCAATCCTGGAATAAGAGGGTTCGCTTTGTCCCTGATCTTCCTCAAGCTAGAAACAAAACCAACAGTGTCAGAGTCGATATCCCCAGGACGGAGGGGGCAGGGGGACAGAAACTTCCAGAGCATCTGATTTGCGTGGTGGTGAAAGACAAGGCAGGGTCCCTTCCTGGCCCCTCCTGCCCAGAAGGAGACCCAGCACCAGGCACCTCCTGCCCTCCTCGTTGCTGGGTGCTCAGAACTGTCTTGTCAGCTGGTGTCAGAGCCGTCATGCCCCCTTCTCGGAGCAGAAGTGGGCACCTGGGGATGTGGCATCTCTCATGAGCACAGAGCAGGTGAAATATGGGTCTGGAATTTAAACCAGCAGTGGTAGGCACCCAGGGCTCTTGTCTGACACTTCCCTCCTCTTCTACCTCACCTTCCGTATCCTCACTACCTGGAATGCCCTTTCCTGCCTAATGAACCCCTTCCTACCGACCTCAGAGCCCAAATCAAACGGCCCTTTTCTTTACTCCTTCACTGCCACAGCTCTTCACACACATCTCTGGTGAAAACTAGCACAGTGATAATTAACCCCCAGTATGATGTTTGTTCTTCCAGGCAGACAAGTGAGCTTTGAAGGTTGGGCCCAAGTTTCATTTATCTCATAACATAGCATGAGGCCTGGTCTTTCATTAGTAACCACAAATACTGCCTGGATGGCAAAATGAATGAATGAACAAACAAAAGAACGAAAGAATGAATGAATGAATGAAAGATTTCAGATGGTACTTCTTGAATGAAGCTAAGTCTCTTAGAGTGAAGCTGATGAAATCTAAGGCACTGGCCTGCCCACAGACTTCACTTGGAATTGGTGCTCTGTTAACGCTGTTGATGCAGTTTGAGGGAGTGATGCTGCCAGCTTCTCCTGTGAGGCCAGCAGGACGTCTGACCCCTGTCAGCCCCTGAAGGAAAGCAGGCCTGGAGCTCCCATGAGCCACTGTTCATCTATCTCTTGAGCTCACACCCTCAAAAGTCCCCGACACATCTTTCTCTGACAGGTGGTGTCTGTCACCTGCTGCCCAACATCTCACCTGCTGAGAGCAGGGACCACCGTGCTCAGAGCCAAAGCCCAGCCACAAGCGGAGGCTGCGGAAGTCTGGCGGGCATCATCGTAAGCTGGTGGTCTGGCTGTGATCCAAGAGACACCTTGTGCCCCCAGATGTCAGAGGTAGGAGAGTCTGGTAGGAATAAAGTCCTGGGGCCTGGGAGGCCTCCAGCTGGTCCTGACCCTGTCACTCTCTCTGGGGACCACAGCTAAGTCTCCCCGCCTCTCTGGGCCTTGGTTTTCTCACCCAAAATGTGGGAATGGGCAGAAGGCAGCTGCCAGCAGGCAGCCACCCTGCATCAGGCAACAGGCTCTCTGCCTAGTGCTCAAGTTTCCCGAATCCTGTATGATGGGTACATGGATGTGGCCAGATACACAGAGTCTGTGGCCCAGAGAGGCGAGCTGACCTGCCAAGGCCACATAGCCAGCAATCACATCACAAGACTCCCCAGGAGTGTCCCAGGTAGGACACAGCACGGGCCTTCGAATCTTTACATGGACAACAGCACCATCACCAACCCAGGAAGCCAGAGCAGGCCCATCCTCCTCTTCTCTCTCTGACTCCTTCTCCTCTTGTGTATATTTGACACATTTATTTATGTTTGTTTTTACTTTAAATTTTTTTAAATTTTAGACATTTTGGTCACTTTATTGAAGTGCTATGGCTGTATAAGAAGCTGCATGTTGGGCCGGGGATTTAGCTCAGTGGTTTCACTGCCTGCTGTGCAAACACAAGGACACGAGTTCGATCCTCAGTACCAAAAAAAAAAAAAAGAAGCTGCATGTATGTTACGCACACCTAGATGAGTGGAGTGATAATTACACCCCCATGAAACCATCGCCACTGTCAAGGAAAAGCATCCCCATCACCTCCCAACCCTCACCCCTCTGTACCACTGATTTACTGGTAAGAACATTCAACATGAGCCCTGCCTTCTTTGCAGATCTTAAGAATACAATACAGGGCCGGGGATTTAGCTCAGTGGTGCCACCTGCTTTGCAAGTGCAAGGTTCTGAGTTCGATCCCAGGTAACAACAACAACAACAAAAAAATACAATACAATTTTATGAGCTACAGGCCCCGTGCTGTAGAGTAGGTCTCTGAATAAGGGGTTAAAACCTAAGATGTGTTAGGAATTCATACAACTCAGTAGCAAAAATAAATAAATAAATAAAGGACCCAATTACAAAGTAAGGAAAAGATCCGGACAGACACTTCTTCAAAGCAGACATCTGCCTGGTCCCAGCTTCTGACAGGCTGGAAGACATTCGTCACCTATTCTTGGAACTTTAGGCTCTGGGAGGTGACAGCAGGAGGACAGATGGGGAGGGAGGATCAAGGGAGAAGGGAAACAGGGACCAGGATTGGCAAGTGTGGCTTCAAAGGGCCTGGGCTCATCTCCTGCCTGTGGCATATACAAGCTGTGTGGTCTGGGCCAGCACTTTACCTTCTCTGAGTCTCAGTTTCCTCATCTGCAAAATGGGGACAGCGGGGGTGATCCTTAATGACCCAGCTCATGCCCTATGGCCTGGAACCTGAGCAGAAGGAACAGTGAGTGTTATTACAACCTCACAGCTTAGCCACAGACACAAATGTCACAGATGGAAGACAAAGCGAACACAGGCAAGAGAGGATGTGAGAATCGCTCTTCAGTTTGACATCTAAGCCCACGTCCCTCTCTGGAGCTTCGATGTCTGATATGGTAGCCTCCAGCTGCATGGTGCTATTGAGCACTTGGAGAGCAGCTTAGTTGAATCAGTTTTGCTGCCAGTGCAGATGTAGAACACCCCAAGAGTGAAGGCAAAATCAAAGTTAAAATCTCCTTGATACACTTCCCTGTCAATTCCATATTGCAGTGAGCATTTTGATGCTTTGGTGAAGATAAATATATTGATAAAACTAATTTTACCTGTTTCTTTTTTACTTTTCAAAATCAGGCTACAAAATATTTAAATTGCATATGAAGGCAGATTGTTTGCATTGTCTATTTTTTTGTTTTGGAAAGAGGTTCTCTGGACAACTAAAGCTCAACAATAAAATTGATCTATCTTTTGGAGCCTGAGTCTAAATTCAGTCACTTTCTGGGTATGTGAACTCGGACAGGATGCACACCCTCCGTGAGCCTGTGTTGCCCCTTCTGTATAATAGGAATCTTTCTCTGAGGAGACACGATGAGAGACTAACACCATCTTACTCATACCTGGTACAGGGTGGACTTCCGGGTAGCAACATCATGGCCCCGGGACATGATAATGGAGCTGAAAATCTATTGCCCGGTGAGGTCAAAGCATCATAGCTCAACACATGACACATGCATTGTGATGATGCCTGTGTGAACAAACCTACTGTGCAGCCAGTCATGTAAAAGGGTACCATACACAATCACACAGTGTACAATATGTAATATTTGATGATAACTGATTACATAACTGGCTTATGTATTACTACACTATATCTGTGATCATTATTTGATCATAGTGTTTTTCTGCTTGTAAGTAACAGGCTGTTTTCTTACACCACCAGCAGCCTACTGCTCCTACTCTTGTGTTTACCTCTTGTGCTTATGGAGAGAGGCCACATGAGTGACCCACCTGTACCAGATAAGTTTGTGTAAGCAGACTCCAGATAATATGGCCTAAGGATGCATTCCTCAGATCATGTCTCAGTTATTATGCAGTGGAGATGTGATAGGAAAATACTGTGAATGTTTACATTTTAAAACATTACAATAAAAAAGAAGTGCTATTAATTTCCCTCAAAATTCTGCCCCTCAATTAAAATACATTTATCCCATCAATCTTGTCACTTTCTGAAGCAGTTGTAGAAGTCCTCTTTTGTGAATGTCTTCAGCTACTCTCTTGGCTTGATATCATGGACTGATCCAAAACATTCCCCGTTTCATGGCCATTTTGACTTTGGGGAAGAGTCAGAAGTTGCACAGTGCCAGATCTGGTGAATAAGGTGAGTAAGGACACACTGGAATGTTTCTACGAGCCTGCCTTTCCATTGGATGGCACTGGAGCATAAAGACACAAAAGAGCATTTCCAGAACTCTTCAGAAAGGGGCACGAATGATGGGATAAGTGTGTTCAAAGTGAGGGATAGTATTTTGATGGGGATTAATGGCAATGTGCCTTTTACTGTAATAACTTTGTTTATTTGAACACACACTGGATATTTTGATCAGCCCTTATATATGAGCCTCCTTTCCCCTGCATGGCCAGGCTGCCAAGCTGTGGCCTGGGACAACATCACCCCAGCAGGAGGCTCAGGCGAGGCTGCCTTGTGGGGAATGATGCTCTCCCACGTGAGACCTCTGTGCATTACAAGTCTCCACCTGCCACCCTGGTTCTGGGAGCAGGGCGAAGCATCCCCAAATGGGGTCAACTGCAAAAGATGCCCAAAGGTCCTTCCACTCCCTCTGTGCCCACCTGGATTGGGCCACCTGCATCCAAGGACTTCCTGTCACTCCTGCCCAGCATCCACTCTGTTCATAAAGATTTGGAAATATCAGGAGCAGGGGGCAGGAAGCAGATCTGGCTGGGTCCCCTTCCTGGCTCCTGCTCTTCCTCTTCTGCAGCTCACAGGGCTGAGCAAGTGGGCAGTGTTAGGGTAAACAGAGGCATGATTGAGACCACCAGAGCAGGCAAAAATGAAGCAACAAGTCAGGTCTTATTTTCAGCCTGGGTGCAGGCTAGTTAAGGGTGACAAAGATCTTGACCCCGGGGGCTTAGGGGAGGGGAAACTATAGGAGAGTTTGGGGAGGGGAAGGGTAGTCCCAGGAGGAGTGGAAAGTTTTGTCCTGGAGTGGAGGAAGTCTTTTGTTCTGGGGCAGAGGAAGTATGGTGGTCTCCAGGGGTATCTGGACCCACAGATGTTGCTGCATGGGGAGGGCTGTTTATCTCAAACCCAGGCCTTGGCTTCTTGTTATCCTTTGTGCCTTGCAGAATGTAGAACTGTGTTGCCTGGGAAGTTTTCTTCTCTTCTGCCCCGGCCAGTGTCTGAAAGGCAGCCCACCCTGTGGGTGCCTTGTCTCATCCCTCATCTCAACCCTGACTGCCTTTTCAGGAGCCAGAGCCAGGCCTATCTGGCCAAGGAGAAGCCCAGAAAGGGGATGGCAAGATGGCTGCTGAGCACAGCTGCTGTCCATCCTCCTGGGGAGTGAAGACACTGGATTTTCCCAGGCAAAGTAGAGGCTTGCTGCCTTCTAGCTGACTCACCTCCCTGTTACGAGGCAAAGCAGTCATTGGACACCAAGATCAGACCTTCCAGGGAGTGGGGAAATTGAAACAGTTGCCATTACTCTTTATCCTCACTTTCCCATCCACAATACCTCCACTTGCACCTGCTAATCTAGACTTAATTCCCAGTGGGCCAAAGGACAGGATCCTATCCTGGTCATAGTCCTCCACCAACTCACTGTGTCACCTGTGTGATCCTGAGCAAGCCCGTTCTCCTTGCTGGGACTCCATGGTGTCTCCAAACCACCCCATGGACCTTGAGACACTGTGGGGGATTGGAATGAGACAGGCATCAGCTAACATCAACAAGCTGGTCATTTTGCAGAAATGGCTACTGTTGTGGTTTAGATCTAGTGTCTCCCAAGCTCTCATACACTCAGAGCCAAGGCTTTCAGAATGAGACTGGATTATGAGAATGCAATATACTCATCAGTGGATCCATCCATTGATCAGATCAGTGGATAATGTGCTGTTAGGAGGAGAGACCTGGGCAGAAGTGGCAGGTCACTGTGGGTGTGACCTGGAAGAATTCTTCTTCTTCCCAGTGCCTCCCTTCTCATTCTGCTTCCTGGCTGCCATGACAGGAGCAGTCTTCTTCCACCAGACTCTTCCACCATCCTCTTCCTGCCTTGGAGCCAGCTGACTATGGACTACATATATGAGCCAAAATAATCTCCTCCTTTAAGTCATAAGTGCTGTCTATTGTATCTCAGTGATGAGGAAAGAGACTGAGACAGATGCATACACCTCTCCAAGCCTCAATATCCCCATCTGAGAGATAGGCATATTAATGATATCTCCCCCATGCAATAGTTTAAATTAAAACGTTATTTTTTCCTAACTCGGCATGCGTTTGCAACATGGTGACCATCATGGCGGGGCGGGGGGGACACCAGCTCTCTGGCTGGTAGCGTGGTCATGTGTGGTGCCTACCAGCTCTGGGGTGTAACTGTTCCCGCCATGGCTGAGTTCAAGCTGGTGGTTTAATCAGCTTCTCAAACTCCCAGCTGTGTGACTCTCAGCCCTAGTGGACCGCTGCAGGTCAGCTCTGTCCCCGAGGCCACTTCCTGTTACTCTTCTCATTACCATCTGCCAAGCCCTGTGTGTCCTTGTTTACTTGTTGCTTCTTTTTTTAACCTTTAATGAATCTACATAAGGTCTTACTTCCACATTGGATTTCACAGGTTAAAGATGTTTTGAAGCAAATGATCTGGTAAGGTGCCCTCCGGCTCCAAAGAGCATCCCAGGAGCTCTACATCCAAGTCCTCTCTCTCACAGAAAATGCCCTAGATTCTCATCAGAGCACAGAGCCCTGCCCTATGCCCTTCTCTCTCATGGCCATACATGGGCAAGTCAGAAAATGCAGCCAGAAAGAGGGGCACAAAGGGAGTATAAGGTTCTTCCCCAACAAATTCTTGCTGTGTGAGCTCAGATAAATTAGGCGACCTCTCTGAGCATCATTTTCCTCTACTGATTCACAGAGCAGCTCCAAAGCGATAATGAGAAAATGCACGTAAAACATGCATGAAATATCCATTGTGCATGAAATACATATCACTAAATTGTAGCCATGATTAAGATATGAAGAGCAATATGACCATCAGGTCCAGAGCCTTTGCTCCTCTGGGGGGACTGTGGGGTTTGAGCAATAGCATCATGGAGCTGATCCTGCATAGGAGCCTCCCTGTCTGCTCAGCTCTCATCCTCCCACCTCCTCCCTGACACTCCATTGTCCCAGAACTAATTTATTTATTTTCTTCTGAATCCTCAAAGTCTATCAAGCTGTGGAGTGGTCGGATGGATTTTTTAATTAATTGAAGCGGAATCAATGAAAAAGTGATTGTTTTGGCCCTGGCAGGGAGGGGAGCCATCTCAGATGCAGGGAATAATGGATGGCTGGTGGGGGAGGGAGAGTTTATTGAGCTGTGGTCAGACTGTAGGTAGTGAGCCCAGGCCAAGGGACACAGGATGAAGAGTAGACAGGGACCAGCATGCCCTCCCAGAGCCCAGCAGATCTGAGTCCAGGCCTCCCTCCCCTACTTAGCAGCTTCGTGGGCTTGGATGACCCACTGCACCTCTCTCAGTCCCAGTGGCTTCAAGGTCTTCTTGTGAGGGTTCATTTCTGACACCTGGTACAACATGAATGACCTTGAGGACATTGACCTGGCCAAGGGCAAGAAGTGAGACACAAAAGCACAAGTGTGGTAGGATTCTACCTACGTGGCTGCTGTGGTTTACATCTAAAATCCAACCTCAAACATCTCACATGTTCAGAGGTGGGGTTCTCAGAAGGCGATTGAAGCAGGGCGTCACCGAGTGTGCTATGAGGAGGTGGAGCCTGGTTGGAGGAGGCGGGTCCCTGGAGGCATGACCTGGAAGGGTGACTCTTGTCCCTGGCTTCTCTCTCTCTCTCTCTCTCTCTCCTTGCTCTGGAGTCCCCGAGGTAAGCAACTATCCTCCACCATAATGCTCCTGCTTTGGAGCTGACCATGGACTGAACACTCTGAAACTGTGAACCAAATAAATCTCCCCTTTAAGTTGCAAGTGTCAGGTATTTTGTCTCAGCGACAGGAAAGGTGACTAATACAATGGGGTGCCTGGGACAGGCTGGTTCGTAGATTCAGAAGATGATCAGAATTCACCAGAGGTTGTGGAGCTCATATTTGGCAGGTATAGAACTTCTGTTTGGGAAAGAAAAATCCTGCAAACAGGCAGCAGTGATGCTTGCACAACACTGTCAATGCACATAATGCCACTGGACTGCACCTCTAAAAAAATGATTAAAATGGTGATTTCGATAATTGCGTGCATCTTCCCATCCTAAAAAAAGAAAACAAATAAGGCATCCACTTGTTCAGCACTGCCTGGCTACTAGTCAGTGCTCACTAAATGTATACTGCTGTTATTATTATCATCATCATAATTTAATCACCGGAATGAAGTATTCACAGATGTAGCAGATTGCAAAATATGACCCAAAACTCTTCCCAACTGACATGCACACTTCTTGCAAAGTCATGCGCAATCTGCCTTTGTGGCTCCTTCTCTCTCCCTGAAGGAAGGATGTGCTTCCCACCCCTGGAACCCAGCTTTGGCAGGGTGTGTTTTACCATCCCTTGAATTGGTCCTTGGCCAGGCAACTTGCTTTGGCAAGCATAGCTGCTGTAACAAATGGCAATACACAATTGGGTGTGGGAGAACACACCTGTAATCCCAGTATTCTGAGAGGCTGAGGCAGGAGGATGGCAAATTCAGGCCCAGTCTGGGCAACTCAGTGACTTAGCAAGACCCTGTCTCAAAATAAAATATTAAAAAAGGGCTGGCAATGTAGCTCAGTGGGAAGGTGGTGGAGTCAATCCCTGGTATTGCCAAAAAAAAAAAAAAAAAAAGACATGCAAACTTAATGGCTTAAAACAATACAAATTTATTTTCACTTCTTGTGTCCAGAGGCTCAGAATGAGTCAAGGCTAAGGCAAGGGTGGCCTCAGGGTCAGCTCTTTCAGAAAGCTCCAGGGGAGAATGTGTCTCCCTGTTGTTGTCAGAGTCTAAGGGCTGCCCTCATTCTGTGGCTTGGAGCTGCTCCCTCCATCTTCAGGACCCTTTTTCCAATCCCTGCTCCCACCATCACATGGGATCCTCCTATCTTGTGTACCCAACCGCTTCCACCTTAGAAATGCTTATGCTCTCATCAGGGCACACCCTCTAATCCCGAACAATCTTCCATCTCACAGTCCTGAATTTAACCCCAGCTGCAAAGCCCTGTGGACACGAAAGGGAATGTGGGCAGGTTCCAGGGATCGAGTCATGGGCATTTTCAGGTTGGGGAAGAAGCATTATCCAAGCTACGATAATCAGGAAAAGTTAGCAAATGTGACAGAGGGAACTGGCACTTTCTGCCTCTGCTTAGAACCCTCCCACAGCTACCAGTGTACCCATACCAGACCATTGGATGGCGAGAGACATGTGGCCCTGTCACTCTTATCCCCCAGCCAATAGCCACCCTGCAGCAGTGGAACCACCCTGGTGGCCAGCTGCTGAAAGCCAGCTCTGAGCTGCAGAAGAACCATCTGGCTGAGCCCAGCTCAATCTGCCAGACACAGGATCCTGAGTAAAACAAATTGTTCTTTGTTTAAATCACTGAGTTTCGAGCAATTTGTTACACAGCAGAAGCTATCTGAGTCATCAGCCAGCCACTGAGAAGGTGGGGGAAGGGAGCCCTTATTAAACACTTACTGCATAGGAGGCACATTTCTCACATGATCTCACTGAGCCCTCACAGATTCCACTCAGGGAGGTATTAATTGTTCCCATATTCAGATGAGAAGACTGAGGCTCAGAAGAGAAGCCACTGGCTAAAGACCACAAGGCTTAGAGTTTGCAAAGCCAGGGGTTAGTCAATGCCAGGTCTTTAAACATCAAAGCTATTTTAGGGCCAGGGATTTAGCTCAGTGGCACCACACCTGCCTCACAAGTACATGGTCTTGAGTTCAGTCCCCAGTATTGGGGAAAAAAAAAATGAAAGCTATTGCTATTCCACCAGTCCCAGCCTGCTGCAAAATCAGGCAGAGTTGGTATTTTCTTCTCTGTGGCTGGTCTGCCCTCACCTAGTACCTCTTCCAGCAAATTCCTATGGCAGGGCTCACGTCCAACCATCCTGCCACCCAGCCCCTTGGCAGGTATTCGGTGAGCAGGAGAGCACACCAAGGAAGCATTCCAATGCTGGAGTCAGAGTCAGATTCCAGCTCTGCCTCTGCCTGGCTGTGTGACTTTGGACAAGTCAATTCACCTCTCTGGGCCTCCACTTCCTCCTCAGCAACATGAGAACATGATCACATCTACTTTGCTGAATACTGTGCTTGTTCTAGACAAGGGGAAAATATCACAAAAGAATAGAAAGAAAAATGGAAACTTACTGGGACACCAAAGCCCCAAACACTCTGCAAACCTTCCTTTCTGCAGCCCTCACCTGTCCATCTATACCCTGAGCAGGTGGATCCAGACCTGTTCCTCTTCCTTCTGCCATTCTGTCATTTTGTCATGTTAGGATTGTGTGGTGTTTATGCCTCAGCCCATCGTGATGTCACTGTGCTACTCAACGTATGCACTGGGGGGCCCGGTGGGTCCCAATCATCAGGGGGGTACTGCAATTTATTGATGGTGTCCACCCCTCCCCATCCGCTGCCCCTGATGAATCTGCATTGGAAGCTGGATGTAAAAAGAGGGAAAAACTCCCAGAAAGGAGAGAGGGCTGTCTTTGAAGTGAATGACATGAATTATTTCGACCTAACTTACTAATTAAGACCTCATTAGCAGCCCAAATTTGTGATAGATCAGCAGAGAACTTGGCACAATGGTTTAATTTAATGATTTCTTGCATTACTTTGTTAATCATCTTTAGTCTGATTTAATTTATGCCAATGTGACTGTCCTAATTTCTAATTAAGGCATTGATGGCAGGGACGGCCGCCATCACATAAGAATTTCAATCAAGGCTGATACAAAAGCAGATATTCATTTTTAAGGTCTGTGCAATGGCAATTTACTAAGCTGTCTGCTTATTGTTTTATTTCCCCCGACAGGTTGGGGAGGGTCTTTTTTTTGCCTAGGGCAGATGGTTCCTCAATAATCACAGACCTTTATAATCATTGATTTTTTTTAAGGCTCTGAAAAAGACCTTAGAGATTAAGCAGACCAGCCTCTTCATTTCACACATGAGCCAGCAGAGACAGAGAAGGTGAGGCACTCACCCGGGGTCACACAGCAGTTAGTAAGGCCCTGGGAGGAGATCCCAGACTCCACTCCCCTCTATGACCATCCACTTGTCAGGCCCTCAGGAGCACGTGGCAGCTTCTGTAGGAGTTGCAATTGCCTGGAATTGGAAGAGTGAGCTGAAACTGAGGTACTAATTCCAATCAACCCTAGCACTTGAGGTAGACCAGGCTCTGAGCCTGGAAGTCAATGCATATTTTTCTGAAACCAACAAAGCAGCCAGACACCTGGCCATTGTAACTCCAGTCCTCCCATTTGCCAGCTGGGGACCCAGGCTCAGAGTGATAGACTGCCTGTCCATGGGATTTGAACACAGGTCTGTCTGATTCCTAAATCTGTGCTGTTATTGCCACTCTGGGCTGCCTCTCCAGGCCACCACCTAGTAGCCCCAGTATTTGCACTGATCTCACAGTTAATGGGTATCCAGGGATTAGCATGTGCTGAGCAACTCACATGAGTCTCTCACTTCTTCCTCCTCGAATTCTGTGAAATAGGATCTCTATTGCATCCAATTAAAACCAGAGAGGCCATGTGAACTGCCCCAGGCTGCACAGCAAGATGGTAGCGCTCAAGCTCTGCACTGCTTCCTCCTGCTGCATTCTAACCTCCAAATTCCCTATACTCCACCCTACCCCTCTACAAACCATCTCTGAGCTTGGCTGAGCTGCAGGTCTGGCCCTGCCTACCCAGGGCTCAAGAGTGTATGCTTGACTCCTACCAAAGACAAAGGCAACCTGAGATGTAGGAAGAACCATGAGCCGCTAGCCAGGATTCCCATGTCTTCATTGGAGATTTGCGCCCATTTGCAAGTCCTGTCTTCTCTCTGGACCTCAGTTTCCCCAAGCTCCAAAACAGGGGACTGGAGAAGTTGTCCTCTATAACACCACTGCCTACTGGAATCATCACGATTCGAAAAGAAGAAAAGCTCAAGTTTGTGTCCATACCCCAGCCAGACCTGATGAACTGGAGCTGCTAGAAAAAGAGCCCAAGAGTGTGCATTATGAACAGGTCCTCGGTGATTCTGTTACAGGCAGTATTTGAGAACCTCAAAGCTAAATGATTCCTGCTTTACCCTGCAACCCTGATTTTACTCCCCAAACCATTCCTGCTCACCACATCTTTCCTCCTCACTATTACATCCAATTACAGTGGAGAAGCCAAGGATCAGAGTGGTTGTGTGAACTGCCCAAAGTCATACAGCAAGATGGCAAAGCTTACCCTTGAAATCATCCAACCTCCATCTCTCTAACTCCAATACCTCCTGTGCCTCTGCCAGAAGCTCAGGCCAAACACTGGGATTGCCCTTGGTGCCTTTCTCCCTCTCTCCCAGCATCCAATCCATCAGTCTATCCTGGCAACTTAACCTCTCCAACATCCTCTGCCATCCACTGTGATGCCCTTAATGACAAACCTGCCCCCTTCCTGATTTCTCAGGACCACCCTGGCCTCTCACAGTCTTCTTGGCATCATAGTGACCCTGGCTAAGTGGAAATAGGACTATCCCTTCCTCCAATGGCTTCTCGTCACATGTCTACTTCACCCCCAACTTTCCTTCTCAGATTGCCAAGCTGCCTGTCTGCCTCTCATCTCTCCTGCCCATCTCTCTGTGCGTAAGCCAAGCTGGCTTTGACCTCAGTGCCTTTGCACCTGAGGCTTCCTCTGCCCGGAGGTCATTGCTTCCAGCTCTTTCACCTGGCTGTCTCCTTCTCACCATTATCCCTGCCTTTCCCAGGGGAAGGGACCTGCCCCAGCACCTCCAGTCCCAGCAGCCTGCTCTCTTCCCTTCATGGCACTATTCAAAATGATCTCATTTTTCTTTGGTCTCCCCACTAGCATGTCACCTCCATGGGAGCAGGGTCTTTACCTGTCTGGTACATCACAGTGTCCCCCAGTGCAGTACCCAGCCCTCAGCCTGTACCCCCTCAGTACTCCTGAGAGGGACAAGAAAATGAAGGATGATCATGTCCATGCTCCTGGAGGAACCATGGCCAAAGCCTCAGCCCCTAAGATGTCCCCCAAGAGATTCGCTTAAGAAGACACATCCTGAAGACCTTCCATGTCCGCCATAGCCTCAGCCCGTCACAGGGAACATTAAGCACCACATTTCCCAGTGACCCTTGTGTTCTCCACAAAGCTGCCCCAAAAGCCCAGGCTCTGCTTCTCCACTGCACCCTGGAGATTAATCCCAGAGAATTAAAAGTTTGAAAGAAAGTACATCTGGTAGTGTGCAACATTTGTGTTAGTCAATATAGATTTATTTAATGCAATAAATGACATAATTGGACTTTTATTTCTATAATATATTTTTCCAAGATAACTAATATTTTGAGTACCCGTGGCCTACTGATGTCTTCTGAATGAACATATTTCCTGTATTATTACTCTTATACAAAAGTGACATTTAAACAGTTTAATAAATGAGCAGTTGTTTGACTTGTATCAGTTTCAATACATTCCAGGATATTAATAAAATATATCTCATAAGCCAGCTCAATAGACCATGCCATAAAAATTCAATGATTTATTACTGATACAGTTGCTATTAGTTGGGACAGATACTCAAAATGCCATTAGGGTTAAAATAATAATCAATCAAACTAATTAGACCCTATTTTTCATATGCAAATATAATTAAGCATACATTTCTCCATAACTTTAAAGAGAATTATTGAAGCTCAACCTTGTATGAAGAGACCCTCTCTTGACTTAATGAAATGACAGTGTTTCAAGGTGGATATGCAAACAAAATTGATGAACCGTTCTGGGCTTTGAGATCAGAGAAAGACGGAACAGCAGAGGAGGGGCTGTAAAAAAAAAAGGCCACCTGTACACCTGGGTCTGTTCTTTCCATGAGTGCTTATCAACAGAGAATTCCAAGGTTCATAGTGAGCCAGGATGACAAATCCAATATGGCAGCAGAGGTAAGAATGGGACTGTGAGCTGTGTTCAAATCCTAGCATCACCACCAGATAGACCATGGGCAAATTTCCTCTGTGCCCCAGGTCCTTGTAAAATAAGGCTGACAATGATGACAACTGAGTCTTCCCCTTGGAAGTTTGCTAGGAATGAATATATGCCTGGCCTGTAGCAAGTGTTCAATAAACATTCACTACTTTTACCCAGAAAGCAGTTCTTTTGCCCCTCTCAGCTGCTTCCTGGCTGCATTGCTACGGAAAAATCTATTCCCCTCTTTCTAGGTATCACTTTTCATATATCCACAGTTGGACTAAATTCAGAAGATCAGAGCAAACTATAGAGGAGGCCACAGAGTGATTGACACTCACCATTCTGTCCATCCCTGGGTCTAATTCACAAAAGCCATGAGTGCTCAAGGACTGGGGGCAAGGGAGCAAAACCCAAGTCAGAGCAGAAGACCCTGTTCTGTGCAAAGAAACCAATTCTGTTGGCCAGGAGAACAGTCTAGACTGGCTGTGCAATTATCAAATGCTTGTTTTGTTAGATAAAGCAGAAGTCCATGAACACTTTCTGCAAAAAGCCAGGCAATAAATACTGTTGGGCCTGCATGCCAAATGGTCTGTTGCAACTCATCAACTCTGCTGTTATAGTGTGAAAGCAGCCACAGACTACCTCCCCATAAAACTTCACTTAGACACAGGCAGCAGGATGGTTTGGGTCTGTGGGTTAAGATCACATCCGCTGATATAACAAACAAACCCCAAAATGTGTGTCAATGGCTCGACTATGTGTGTGAAATGGCTGGCACCTATTTCCACCCCTTGCAGTCTGGTGCCGACACTCCTGGTCAGGCAGGACTTTGCTCTAAAAGAAAAACAGAGGCCCAGGTTCCCACCACATTGTGACTCCTCCATGCTCCACCTGTAGTACTCCAGGTTGCCTGGCAGAGTGGCATTGAGCTGATAGAAGGGAAGGAGTGTGGAGGATCACACGTGGTGGGGTTCATGATCGCAGCCTTTGAGTGGAGCACATCAAACTCTCACAGTGGACTGGAACTCACTCTTGTGGCCACTCCAGCTGCACAGAATGGCAGGGACATGGAGCTGAGCTGTGGGGCCTGGAGAAAGACCCAAGAGATTTGAGGAAGGGCTCACAACCTCTGCCACATGGTGGAGAAGACCCTAGACTTGTCCTCATATCGCAGGCTGTGTTTACATCTCCATTTTCTCTTCTTGCTGAAAGTCACCATCCAGAAAAATGGATATACTTGCCCCCAAAACTCCCAAAGTCCACCCTCCCTTCCCCATGTTACCCACAAGGGCCTCCCCCAGACCAGACTCTCCTGCTAGGCAGCCCCTCCGCTTTGCTCCCTGAAGACAGAGCTGGGTGTGGATGGCTCACCACTTCGAGTCTGTCCTCACATAGGCCACTTGGTAGGCATGAGACAAAAGTGTAATGAATTAATTAATTGTCACACAAATCAGAGATGCCTTAAAATTATGGACCACGTGTGAAATAGGCTTTTGAAAAAAAAAGAACAGAAAATAATTAAAAGAAGCAAAGGAATTGATGTGGCATACTCCTGCATTCAATTGTTCAGGGGAGAACCTAAATGTGGCACCAGCTATAGCTGCAGAGTCCTAAAGAACGACAGAGAATGTGTGTGAATGTGTGGTACATTTGTCCATGTGTGTGGGCATGCACAAGCGTGTGTGTGTGTGTGTTCACTCTTGACAATCCCCTTTGTCTCAGACCCGAGCTCTCCAGTCAGTCTCTAATGTGATCTGGTTTCCCAGCCCTTTCTTTCCTCCCCAGGTTGAACATACAGGGGGCTCTAGAGAGGAGAAAGGTAATTATGCCCTGTGGGTGAACAGCAAACTCAGCATTTTTCCCAAAAAGCTGTGGGCCCTCCAACAGCCCTCTGTGTCCAGTGGCCTGGCTTCAGCTGCAAGATACATTTCCAGCCTCAGGGAGGAAGAGGAAAGAGTCAGCTGGGGCTTATGCAGCAACAAGCCTTTTTTTAAAAAATCATTTTAAAATTAAATTAAATGCTATTAAATTAGCAAAAGTGCCAGGGGAAGCTGGGGAGAAAGTCATTCAGATAAATGGCTGAGCCTGGGCAACTGAAAACCACAGAGATGTCAAATGCCAGGGCCGGAAGGGGCCATGGAAGTCCTTGGTTTTCTGGCTCTTCACCAGGCTGTGAATCTGCATCACCTGGGGGGTGTCACCCCCAGGTAAAGAGCACAGATGTCCCCAGCAACCTCATTCTTTTTTCTTTCCTTAAATTCTTTTACTGGTACATTTAAGGTATACAATACATTGACATTTATCGCTGGGTGCTCGTACCTGTACTCGGTTCTTATTTTTCCCCCATTCTCTGTCCTCCCTTCATACCCTCTATCCTTCCCTATTTACAAAGACTTTGTTTCCATTTTTTGCTTTTCTTGTAATTTTTCCTTTCCCTTCTTTCCTTTCCCCTTCCTCTCACATGTCCTCTACCCTTTTAGACCTTTTCTTCCTACTTCAAATTATCAATTTTTCATTTTAATCATTTTAATCCTTATTTACACTTTCAGTTTCTCACACCAGAGAAACTATTTGGTATTTACATGTGTGTCCTATTTATTTCACTTAAGAGTACGGCTTCAATATGCATCCATTTAGCTATAAATGTCTCTAGTTTGTCGTTCTTTATGGCTGAGTAGTACTCCATTTTATTTTTTTAAAAACCCCACATTTTCTTTATCCAGTTTCCAGTTGATGGGCACTTGGGCTGTTTCCAAACTTTAGCTATTACAAACTGCACTGCTATAAACATGGGTGCACACATATCATCACCCCAGAAAGAATGGCTGCTATCAAGAAATCAACCAGTAACAAATGCTGGCGGGGGTGTGGGGAGAAAGGAACCCTTCTCCATTGTTGGTGGGAGTGCAGAGTGGTAGAAACACTGTGGAAATCAGTATGGAGATACCTCAGAGAACTAGGGCTAGAGGTCCCATTTGACCCAGCTATTCGCCTGCTGGGTATCGTCCCCAAAGAATTAAAAGAATCATACCCCAGCAACTTCATTCTGCAAGTGGCTTGCCAGCTGCCTGCCGGGATCTTTCAGCAAATTACTGGAATTGCTCAGAGGAGATCAGCGGTCCCCGGGGAAGGGGACCAGGATGTGGTAAGGGAGGAGAGGAGAACAGGGCAGCAGGGGCCTTCCTGCTCGCTACCCTCACCCACACAGTTGAGAAGCACTGTGCTAAAGTAAAGAGAGATCAAGAGTATGAATAATAGTACTGTGCACTATGATACTGTAGTATATGCAACATGGTGATATTATACCATAATAAGGGGAGATGGGAAATGAAGGGGCCATTGGGAGGGCCCTACCTAGCCCAGACCCTAAAATACTCCCAGCTCACAGGTATGTATGGCCCATTTCTGCAATCCCACTAGATAACAAAGCCCCTCATTTCAGCAGAGAGTAATCTGTCAATATTTTTAACTCCTGAGTGGAGAGGCGGTGGAGGAGGCTGGAGGGGGCAGCTGGAGGGACCCTTGGCACGTGATTCCTTCTGCTCCTCCCAGCCCTGTCCCAGCCTGCCTGCCCATGGAGCTCAGCAAAGGGTTAATGGGCAATGTTTATTTATGAACTTGGCCTATTACTGTAGCATAATTTGAATACAATGCCTATGTAGTTTTTTATTGCCGGCTATAATTTCATTTTTAAAGCTCTCCCCATGCCATACTTTGAAAAATGATATCTCAAACAAGAAATAAATTCTGTTTTGCATCTGTGTTAACTATATTTACCCATGGGACACACTATTTTGTCCTTGACACGAAACTCTAGGGATTTCACTGAGAATTGCTTTGGCAGCCTGCTTGCAGAGAGAGCTTGGCTGCTGGTCTCTGGGACACCCCACAGAGCCCCCTGGCAGCCCAAAGGGATGGAGGAAGCGTTGACAAGCCTCAGAGTGGCCTCACCCTCGCAGCAGCCCCCCACATGCCCTCAGCAGCACCCAGAACCCACCAACCGGCACTCTGCAGACAGGAGCACTGGGCAGAACATTGCACCGTCCCTGAGAGCATCCTTCTAACCTCTCCTCTCTGCACTCCTGGGTCTGTAACGGAATTTAGATAATTCCCCAGTCTGCAGAGTGACAGCTCAGGAACCTAAGCTGCTGGCTTCCATCATTTTTAGCATTTTTTTCCCCTCTAAGTGAAAAAAAAAATCACAGAGCCCATTGACAATAACAATAGCTTACATTTATTGGGTGCTTACTCTTCCCCAGACACTGTGCTAAACCCAGATGCCAGAGGGGGTCTGGGGGCTGATGGCAGAGCCCCAGCTATGTGTAACTCTCTCCATTCTGTGGGTGTGGGGACTGAGGCTAAGGGAGTTGAGGGGACGTCATCCAGGGAAACCCAAAGCAGGTCAGGAATGGGGCCATCAGAGACCATCTGAAGCCTGGAGCCCTGCCCCTTGCAAGACCAGGAACAGCAAGTTTTGATAGAAGGAGGGAGTGTGGGAAAGGGCAGATGCCTCCAGGCAGAAAGAATCAGTTAATCTGAGAGAGAGTAGGGCAGGCCAAGAGGAGGAAAGACTGAGGCTAGAGATTGCCAAATCCTTACAAAACACACAATGGAAGCAACTGGTCCACCAGCTTGGTATTTCAGCATTACAAAGAGGCAAAAAATCCCAGTCTGTGTGACCACCAGCCAGAGTCCAAGTGCTGGGTCTGTGCTGTGAACCACTGCTGGCTCTGTGTCCTGAGCGAGAGACCTCGTTGTTGCTATAGAAGAATACCAAGGGTTGGGTATTATGTAAAGACAAATACTTATCTCTCACAGTTCTAGAGGTGGAAAAGTTCAAGGGCAAGATTCTAGCATCTGGTGAAGGCCTTCCTACTGCATCAACCCACGGCAGAAGGTGAGAGGTAAGAGGCAATGAACAAGAATAAGGGCTGAACTTCTAATAAGCCCCCTCCACGGTAAGCACCCCCTCCTTGTGAATAGTGTCAATCCACCCCCAGGACACAGCCCCAAGACCCAATCATCTGTACGTGGCCCCAGCTCCAAAGCTATTGCATCCTGGATGAAGTTTCCAACCCAGGAACTGGGGGCAGAGGTCGCATTCCAACCATAGCACACGACTCCTGCTTATTGAACACAATTACACACCAGAGGCTGTATTCAACTCCTTATGTGTTTCACCTTATTAGATCTTCACAACAATCATAAAGGGGCCATAGCATTTCCGTTTCACAGACACAGGAAACTGAGGCTCAGCAAGATGTGATCTCTTGCCCAGGG
The DNA here is from genome assembly GCF_053883595.1 of Heterocephalus glaber. NCBI lineage: Eukaryota > Metazoa > Chordata > Mammalia > Rodentia > Bathyergidae > Heterocephalus > Heterocephalus glaber. The sequence goes on along the minus strand of NW_028258412.1, from coordinate 3,306,262 downwards.
GTACAAAGCCAGGAATAAGTCCAATTTGAATAAGCAATCCAGGTGGATACAGCTCCAGAGTCCTCACCTTGAACTCCTGAGAAATGGGGGCCTCCAAGCTGCCAGAGTTTGAGCCCAGAGCCCTGTGATGCAGCTAGTGCTACATAAACTCGGGCTTTCTGTGTCCTGAGAAGGTGCCAGAGCCCCGCTGAAGAGATCTGGCCAACCAGGACCAGACTCAAGCCGACTTTTTCCTTCTGGTGCCGCCCAGGCCTCCACAGCAAGCGTGGGACTGCAAACCTCCCTTGCAGCCCTCTGGCACCAACCCTATAAATATTAAACCAGTGGTAATTAGGGGAAATCAGTCAGTCACTGCTCCCCGGGGCTCTGCCCGCCCCCACCAGGCTCAGGCTGCCTTTGACTAAGGAGCTCTGTTTCCTTTAATTTGGGGATCTCCTAAGAGGTGTACGTCGGGCCCCTGACCTCAAGCTCATCCAGTGCCCCAGGCCCTGCCTGTGCCCCGCCCCTTGGGGCCTACCTGGCTCTGACAAGACTGCTGCAGAGGGCTCCACGAGGAAGCCAGGAAGCCGGGCGGGGACCATGGCTCCTAGCTCCTGTAGAGGCCAGGAGCCCTGGGGGATCCACATCTCTTTTGTGGATCACGTGGCCTCTGGTGTCACCACTTTGTGGGGCCGGTGACACAATGCATGGTGATGATGTGCCCCATCAGTAAACAGCCCCAAAGGCACATCAGGTGCCCCACAGGCCCCAGGAGGGTAGGAAAATCAAAGCAGGGAATTTCCAGCAAAGTGGGTGGTGCCCAACCCACCCTCCTCCCAGAAGAAAACAGTCCAGGACTCACCAGCCTCACCACACTGGGAGGAAGCCAAGGGTGGTACAGTGACTGGCAGCGTCCAACCCACATGTACTCATGAAGAATCCTGATATCTGCAGACCTTGAGTCTCACATAAGTACTCTTGCTTCATCGTAGGAACACATCTGCTTGGAAGAACTTAGCATTGGCCCTTTCCACAAATGGGAAAACTGAGGCAGCAGGAGGCAGGAAGTTGTAGCAGCTGTGGGTGTAGCCTCTGGAATCCCAGGGAAAACGGTCCAGATTCTGCCTCTCACAATTCCTAGCTGTGTGACCTCCCAAAGCTTACTTGACCTCTCCAAACCTCTGCTTCCACATCTGTGAAATGGGTACAAAATGACACCCACCCCTTGGAAGCTTTAACATGATCATACGTATGGAGTGTATCACTCACTACCTGGTCCTTGGCAAGCACTGCTGTAATTATTATCACAAACGAACACACAGCTCAGAGGGTTGGAGGTAAAACCCAAACCCGGGCACTTTCCTATGAGAGCCTGTGATCTGTCCCCTCCCTCCCGATTCCACGATGGTGACCTCCTTTCCCCAGTGTGGCAACACATCGCCCAGCCCATCAGCCCCTCATGTTTATGCGCCAAGCTTTTCTTTGCAAGGCTTCCACACAGCATCAAACAAAGAATCATTCCCATTTAAAAGCTGGGGAAACCGAAGCCAAGGGAAGTGAAGACACTGCCTCAAAACCACACAACAAGGAAGAGCTGGAGCAGGGCTAGAACCCAGGATTCCACACACCAGCCCACCAGCCCCTGCCCTCCCCTTTCTAGCAACACCCCCTCAGCCTGTGGGTCTCAGAATCCCCACAGCACCTGTCACGGTCACACTGGGTCCCATCAGTGCTCACGGGGACACTGAGGCAGAGATGACCTTCAAGGGGAAACTGAGGCTCAGGCAGAAGACCTGCCCTGCCAAGATCTCAGTCCAAAGCAGAGCAGAGCCAGAGCCTGGGTCTCCCACCTCCAGGCCCCTCCTGCTCTGGATGGAGGCTCCCCTGCTGGGGTGAGGTCCGCCCGCCGCCTTCCTAGGTGCCAGGGTAACTGGTCCTGTGGGTCACAGGGACCTATCTCCTCCCTGCTCCTGCAGCAGCAGGAAGCCAAACCTTAAACTTGATGGAGCCCACTCGAGTGGCAGGTATTAATTGGTGCAATTAGGCGGCCTTTTCCCAAGGCCGTAGAAGCTGCGGTATCAATAATTAGACTCCAATTGAAATTCCTCTGGCTCTTCGTGTAAACAGGACACTCTTTCTGCAGTTGCGGTAAATGATTTGTTCAGGAGGGGAAACATTTGCTGTAATTTTAAAGAAGCAATTGACTGTATTATTAGCGGTATGAGTGTGGAGCCGGTGACAGGCTGCATATCCTCCTGTCTTCTGCCCCAGGCTAAGGACAGAGATCTTTGGAGGCAAGTACCTACTCGTTAGGTGGCCCAGGTTGGGACTCAGAGAGAACCGAACCTGGGCTCAAGTCCTGATTTTCCCATTTATGAGCTGTGTGACCTTGGCAAGTAACATAACATCTCTGAGTCTCCTGCGTAAAGTGGGGATGACATCAGTACTTATCCATGGGATTGCTGAGAAGATTAGATGAACCAAACCCACAGGAAGTGCTCAGTAAATTAAGCTGTTGTCAGTTTGTTGTTAATAATATTAATTATCACTGTTATCTTGAAAACATTCCTGGAGTCCCAGAGCAGCTCACAGCTCACCACCCACCCACAAAGAGAATCGGCAGAACAAACTGTCATCTACACAGCAGGCCATGTATGGATCGTAGCCTTGACATTTATTGGGCACCAGCTGTATACAAGGCTGAATCAAACAGGGACCCACCTACTAGACAATCGGCGTCCATGAGCCCTCTGCATTGGTAAAAGAAATCTGCAGTTTTACCCTTGCCCGAAATCACACGACCAGGAAGTACAGGACTAGGAGTGGCATTCAGGTTTGTCTGCCTCATGCCTGTGACCCTGCAGACTGCCACAGGCTGCTCTGTGACACACACAGTCCCCTAGGCCCATCCTCTGTTGCTGTCCTGAGGACACACAGCTGACATCCCATGACCTCTCCCTGCACTCTGCCGCACACCCCCTGCTGTCCACAGCGCTCCGGCGCCTGACTCCTCTCCCTGCCTCCACCCGGGCTCCAGTGCAGCTCAGCAGGTCAGCCCCCTCCCAGGCCTGGCCAAGTCCCTCTGTCCCCCGCTGCCAGCTCTCACTCCTAGCTGGTCCCAGCCACCACTCCTGCTCCCCATCTGCCTCAGCCACTGACTGCAGCCAAAGGAATTTCTTCAAATGAAAACCTGCTTCACAACCCTAGGGAGTTTCGATTTTTTTCTTAGAAGGAACTTCTCGTGGCTTTTAGAATGAAATCCAGACATAAAGCTGTAGCCTGTGGCCAGGCATGGTTGTCCCCTGCCAGTCCCCAGTCCTGTCTGCCCTACTCTTCTTTACTTCTACTCCAATCCACCAGCTGCTCTGCTTCAGTCAGCCCCAGTACCTTTGCACAGGTGCAGGCTCTACCTGGAACACTCCTCTCCCCTTCTCTGCTGCTGCCCTGCAGATCAGAGAGCAGGTCCTTTTTTTTTTACCTGTAGCAGCTCCAGCTGCATGCCCCAGGGCCTGCCTGCCTCCAGAATCACACTTTTAGCCAAGCTCCCAATCACCCTATGACCTTCAGAACGGAGGCAGGTCTGTCCACAGCTGCCCACTTCTGCTTCCTCTGCTCTCTGTGGGCTGCCAAGGAGAAGGGGGAGGCATTGATTTCAGGGAGGAAGGAGAGCAGCAGCATGTACAGGGCACCTACTGTGTGCCCAGAGCTTCACACAAGTGCTCTCACCTCCCCTCTCTGCAGGTGAAGCCACAATTGTTCGAGGTGGTTATTCCAAGCCATCGCAAACCAAAGGCTGTGTGGAGCCAAAGTCCAGCTGTCACCTGGGGCTCCTGCTTGCAACAGACGCTCCTGGAGGTCCACCATGTGCCAGCCTCTATGCTGAGTGCTGGGGACTGAGCTCAGCCTTGCCCAGGCTGGCTGCTACCGCTCCTTCCCAGCCTCACCTTCCTCCTCGACTCGAGGGCAGAAAGCAGATTTCCTCTGGAGCCATCAATCCAGAAGTCAGGGGTCCTCTTAAGGAAAGCTGGCCAGAAGGGTCACTTTCTACTTCCAGAAGGTCAAGCAGTGGAGAGAAACCAGCAGGAGATGATGTGGTTCCATCAGGAACCCGGGCGGGGATTAGGACATCACATCAGGAGGTGACTGGCCAGGGGCTGTAAGGGGTCTGCTATGGGAAGAGGATGCTGTCAACAGCTTCTTCCCACCCCGCCCTGGGGGCCCTGCCAGGCACCCCACACCCTCCCTCTCCATTCTCACCTCCCCATCCCCACCGAGCACACCACCGGAGCACCCAGGCTCTGCTATGCTGGCGGGGATATTTTAGTGCCCTATGAAAACCTGAATAGTGTCTAACCTTTCCCAACTCCCACTTCCTTATCTCAATATTCCATTTAATAGCACCTTTCAGGCCTCACTAAAAGAATACAAGGGTTGTTACATGGGCTCTAAGTCACTGTTACAACAGGCTGGCTGTCTCCGTGGCGGCAGTGCTGGGCTAGGATGGGGGATCCTGGCTTGTGGGGCCCCCAGCCAGGTGCAAATCTCGTGCCTCCCAGAGGTGCCAGGTGGCCGCGCCTGAGCTTGCCAGGCACAGGGCGCAGAGTGACAGGTGACGAGCGGGACCCACTTCCAGGGTCTGCTATGGAGCAAACTGCGTGGGCCCAGATCCTTCCGTCTGCCCAGGCTGCCAAAAGGAAGCACCACAGTCCAGGCGGCTTCACCCACAGGACTTTATTCCCCGAAGCTCTGGAGGCCTGAAGGCCAGGTCCAAGGCGTCGTCAAAGTTGGTCCCTGCTAGGGGCTGTGAGGGAGCCTGGTGCCAGGCTGTGCTCCTCGCTCTCTCGATGGCTTCTCCTGCGTCTCTGTGTGTCATGAGGAGACGGTGATAACTGACTGCGTGGGTCAGAGACACCTGCCAGCTCCCTGCACTGCACCCTGCACCCCCCAGTCCCTCTTCCTCAACCTCCCCGGAGCCCTACACCAGGCCACAAACCAGCTGCTTCCCCATTTTGAAGAGCAAGGACTAGGGTTGTGAGAGGCGAGGAGACCTGGGAAGTTCCCACGGCCTGGAGGGGCAGGGCAGGGTCCACCCGGGCCAGGTGTCATTTCCCCTGCCTCCTCAGCAGGTGTCCTGGGCAAGTCCCTTGCTCCACCTGAGCCTCAGTTTCCTCACCTGTAAGATGGGAGGAGCAGAGCCTGGCCGAGGCAGACTGGGCACCTACAGAGGCTGGGCCCCAGCCAAATGCCCTTCCTCAGGCACGGGAGTGGACTCTGAATGATAGAGATGGATCTGGGCAGTGTGCACACACATGCTGGTCACACAAATACCCACCAGGGCATGGACACAGGAGTGTGGACACTAGTGTGTACACAGGGTGTGTGGCTGGCCTGTGCTAGGCCACATGTGTGCATAGCAGGGTGTTTGTTGGCGGCCTGTGCCCTGGTGGACAGATGGAGCCTGCACATGCGCGTTTGCTGCACTCGCGCCCCTGTGACATCTGTGCTGCTGAGCGCACGGACACTGTGTGTACCTGGATGCAGAGATGAGCACCACTGTGAGCGCTCATGTGCTTGCTTTGCATCTCAGATACACATGCGTCTGCCAGGCGCTGTGTGGATGTGGGCCCACCCTGCATTTGTGTGCCTGGGGCACACGTGTGTGTCCATGTACATGCCTGCATACAAGCATGCAAGCCTGGCTGGGCGTGCTCTGCTCTGGAGACATGTATATGTCTGTGCCCCGGCCTCTGCTGTGTGACCGTGGCGGCGCATTCAGGTCCAGCACTGGGTAAATGATGCCTTTCTGCCCCCAGCTGCACCCAGGGCCACAAAGGCAGCAGCGCTTAATAAGGCTGCCTTCCCCGAGGCAGCAGCTGATGGGAGCATGCGGGAGTACGAGCCTCGGGGCTCAGCTCCACAGCCCCTTGCTGCCACTGCCTCATCAACAGGACAGTGGCCTTCAGTGACCCCATGGCCTCCGGCTGCTCAGGGCCAGACACGGACCCTGGCTGACCCTTGAGGACCCATGGCCCTATCCACCCTCAGTCTCCCCTCTCCAGAGAGGGGCATAGGTCTCCCCACCTACACTCAACATCTCCAATTCCTGCTCCACCCCTGGCCAGCCTGGATGAAGCTTGCCAGGGCCTCAGGCTCCCTTTCTGTAAAGTGGGGCAGGGAGGTGACTGGAGAGCAAGTCTGGGGCTTTTCTAGGTGAAAGCCCCCTCCAAGACTCTTGGTGAGATGAGCAGAGTGTGGACAGAGCAAAGGGACAAGCGCTTGTCTCCAGGAGGGTCCTGCTGGTGCCATGGACATGCTACATAAATACTAATGACAGCCAGGCCCAGGCCTATGAGAGTACTAATAACAGTGGCCAGTACCGTGGACAGTGATCCCTGGGGGCAGGCATGGTGCTGTTACAGCGGCTCTGATTACTGTGGATGTTACTAAAACTGTCCCCTCTCTGCCCCCTACTAGGGATCCATAGCCATGCACCCAGCCCTCTCCCACCCTAGGGAGCCACTTGCTGGGAACTGACATTCCGACCTCCTCATCACCGCTTAACTGGCTCTCTCAGAAGGCAGTGCCCACTGGGGTTTGCAGGGAGCTGGATGCGGGGAAAGTTGCAAGGGAGGAAAGGGCATCTTCAAGCCAAGGTGGGGCCAAATAGGTTCTGCTCAAGAACACATGCACAGGCAGCACTTGGCAAACTCCTTGTCCATCCTTTATTCTTGAACAAAAGCTCTACCCAGCTTCACCAAGGCAGAACAGCACTGGGTTATCAGACACACCTGGGTTTGACTCCTGCTCTGGTCCTCCCCAGCTCCTTGCCCTCTCTGAGACTCTGTGGCTCCTCTTAAAAACAGGAGTGATAACCCTGTCCACCACCACAGGCTGCTGTGAGGGTTAAGAAGTAAGATGTAAGCACTGGGTTTCACCAAGGGCCTGGCACAGTCAATGCCCCCTTCTGGCAGCTATGCCTTTATTCTCATAGCTGTATCTGTCAGGATGGGATATGCAATGCTGCTGTAATGAGTAAGCCCAAATCCTCATAGGCTGATTTCATGTTCCTGCTGCATGTCTATTAGGCCAGCATGGAAGGAGAAAGCTCTAAATATAGTCACTGTAGGACTTAGGTCACTGGGACACAGCCTCCACCTCAACTGTTAGAGAAATCCAGAGTCTGAAATCCCCCAGCCAAATAGGAGCATGCCCTGGACTCAAGGGCTAGAACTAGTATAATGGTCCCATCCACCTGCAAGGGAGCCAGGAAGTGGAAGTTCCAAGTGCCCAGTGGAAAGAGAAATCTTTGATGAGCAAACCTGTGACTTCTCCCCTACCTGTGGTCCATTCAGAATCCCAGAACCTCACACAATGGAAAGACCCTTGAAATCATCTAGTCCAACCCTCTGCTTTCTCAGAGTGGGGAGCTTAAGACCTAGAGAAAGGGGCAAACTAAGCCAAAGTCACACAGCAAATTGACTTCAGAACTGGTGCTCTGACCTGGGTCTCCCTGTTATTCTTTCCCATCTGACAGGTGCCCTCCCAAACACAGCAGCACAAATGCACCAGTACAGTTCTGACCTGTTAGAAATATTCTGGGGAAGGTTTCTCTCCTCTTTTCTCCCTCTCTCTTCCTCTCCCATACTGGGGATTAAACTCTGGGCTTTCACATTGAGCTATATCCCCAGTCCTTTCCTTATTTTTTATTTTGAGACAGATTCTTGCTTAGTCACTAAATTCCCCAGTTGGGCCTGAACTTGCAATCCTGCCTCAACCTCTTAAGAGTCCTTCCCTTCTTTTTTCTCTCTTGTGAGAAGTGGAAGACTCTCCTCTAGCATTGGATGCTGTTGTATGAGAAGGATGACAGCAGCCATTTTGTGACGATAAAGAAATAATGTTGACAGCTTTTTGTTCAAACTATAGGGAAATCAAATTGACGTATCAAAAGAACCAGGGTCCTCGATGATGCCACTGGGCCCTTGAATTAACTAACTCTGGAGCTGTCCTACCTCTGACTTGTTACATGATAACAAATTGTCCTTATCATTTAAACCATTGTAAGTTGGGTTTTCAGATCCCGGTGGTCTAAGACATCCTAACAGATGGAGCCCTCATGCTGTCCTCCTACCCCATCCCACTCCACTTCCTTCTCCTGCTTAATGCAAAATCTGGCTTCAGGTTTCCAAATAAGCCCCCCACCCCAATAATGCTTCCTCAATCCCCACCCCAGCCTAGAACAAGCCTCTCCCACACACTCTCAAAAAGCTCTCTTTTAGTGCTTTATCTCAGTTTATAATTAGCTACTGCTGGTGTTATCTCTTATCATCATGAACCACTGAGATCCTCCGTGAGCTTATAGAGGGCAGATGCAGGTTTTGAAGGCCTGTACAGGGGGTCAGACCAGGGTCCTACAGGGGGCTGGGTCCCCTAGTCCTCACCCCAGATGGTCCTCCTGGGCCCTACATCCATCAGGGCTGTTGGTCTTGAAGAAAACAGAAGCGAAGCTTGAGAGATGGATGTCAGCAGCAAATGGGCTGTGATGATCATGTGTCTCCATTTTCCCCTTAATATACGTGATGAATAAACTTAATTACACGGAAAATTACCACTGTTGAAGAATGTGGCATGTGCAGCTTCCTTGTGTTGTTTAGTAGCTTCTCACTCTCACCAACGTCCAGATTTTCCAGGGAGGGGAACGCCTTCACCCTCATGGGCTCAGGACTGCCCTTGAAGAGGACAAAGTCACATTAAAGGAGAGTCAGATCAAACTGAGATGGATCTCCAACAACCTGCCCTTTCCTTTTCTGACAGCTAGAAGGTGGTGTGCTGATTGACAGCTACAGATGCAACTGTCCTGCTCCATCGGCACCTGATGCAGAAGATATCTGCCCTCACCACAGCAAGCTTCAACTTATACCAAGCAGCGGGCTTGAATTTGGACCAATCACCAGCCTTGAATTTGGACTAATCAGCAGGTTTGAATTTGAACCATTCACAGGATTAAATACCATTCAATCAGCGAGTGGGTTATGGTTTCCTTTTGTTGCAAGCTGGGTGCTGTCCAAATAAATCCTCACTTGGATGGTCCTTGGATTTTTACCCCAAGCAAACTGGGCAGAGTGAGCCTCTTTTAAAAAAGAAGACTAAATAGAAAAGAGCTGAGAGCCCTGAAGAGCTGTAGAGACAGATGAAGGTTGATTCTCAAGACCAGCAATGACCGGCGGTGTCTACCTACAAAGACCCACAACCAGATAGCAGTTGAGGATCTTCCCAGCTGCTGAGGAGCTCACTGGGATGGTGAGAGCCATTGGCTCTTAAATCCTGAAGCTGCTAACTTGCTTCACTTTACCAGCTAATTATTTCCATTTGAACAGGTGTCAAGAACCCTTTACAGATTGTCAAGAAAACTACCGATGAATCTGTGGCATGTTAGCTCTGAGAAGACCTACAGCACTCCTGTCATCCAACTACTCATTTCACAAATGGGGATAATTGAGTCTGGAAAGGTTGATCTGGTAACTTGATGATCCTGGACCATAAAATAAAATGTGGTCTCTATCTCCTAGTCCCATAGGGTCCTTTGAGTCAGAAAATACATATTCAAATTCGTCTTCCAAAGTCTTCAAAAACACACATTTGGAAAACTGACCCACAACGGGTCACAATGTTGAGCACTGTGCCAGACCAGAACCCACCCTCACTTAAAGCTGGTTGCCATTGCATTGTGTGACTCTTCTGTGAGGTACCCACGGTGGTCAAATTCCTAGAGAAAGGAAGTAGAACTGAAGATACCAAGGGCTGTTGGAATGGGAAACAGGATGCAATTATTTAATGGGTACAGAGTTTCTGCTTGGAAAGATGAAGTTCTGTGGGTGAAAAATTTCTGAGAAAAAGTTGGGTGGAAATGGCTGTGTGACAATATGAAAGTTCTTAATGCTGCTGACACAGATGCTTACAAGTGCTCAAAATGGAAAAAGTTACGCTACGCATATTTCACAGTAAAAACTGTTAATGTGCACTGTGGCACTGTAAACCACGTCTTTATCCTATTCATACTCAGCAGTTTGTTCATTCACTCCACATTCATTAAACACCAACAACATACCAGGCACTAGGGATGCAGAGGCAAAAGAAGCAGAGACCTCTCACACACACTCTTGCATAGAGGAGACAGGGACTTGGGAGCCAGAGACAAAACCAGCAAATACTTTATTGGACAAGATAGTTACAGATGGGATATGCAAGGAAGAATATAACAGCAATGTGCCAGAGAGTAGGGGTGGGGGTTTCTCCTGGGGAGGGTGCAGCGGCAGTGGGGCTCCCAGAGGAGGGAGCAGGTCCTTGAGATCTGCAGGTACTGGCCTCACAGGCGGCTGGAAAAGAACTAGACACTGCTGCAATGTATTTGCAATATATATGCAATATATTTGTGTCCCTGCCTTTCTCTAAATCTACCCCAAGCTTTTCTGATCCTGGCCACACCTCTGGAAATGACTAGAGCTTGGGGATGGGTATAGACATAGCTAAGACTCAGCGCCCTCCCACAATGTTTTCTGGAAGTACTTCCACCCATCTGAATGTCCTCTGTCTTGCTGCAAGCACCTCTTTTGCATTTCAGGGAGATGGAGGACATCCATAGGAAGTGACCCCCTAGCCAACACACCCCTACCATCGTTAACAGTGTCACCCAGGCCCAAAGAGGGACAAAAGGAGCCCAAGGCCAATCAGTGGCTGTTGCTGAGATGTGCCAGCAAGCCAGGAGCTGCAGCTCGTTAGCGGTAATATAATTAAGTCCCAGGCTGGGGCTGGCCCATTAGCGCCTTTACATCATCTGAAGGCAGTGGTTTTCTTAATGAAAGGTTCTCTATTACAAAATTGGGCTTCCATCCATCTCCATTATGGGGGGCAGTTTACCTGCTAATACACACACCACGCATACTCCTGGTAGGGGGTGGCGGCGACACAAAGGTGCAGAATGGCTTTCCAGGCGCTGGGACACTGATAAACGGCCTATTCCTGTCACTGCAGCACAAGCAATATCCAGGGTCCCTGTGGCGGCTGTCTGCCAGTGTCTAGGGGACAAGGATGTACAGAGGCTTTGGGAATGGGGCAAACACAGGCCAGGACCAGCAGGCTCCTGCCACAGTGACCTCCAGAGTGATCTCCAGTAAAGCAGCCAGGAGACAGAGCTGCAGTGCCAGCTTGATCAGGGAATTCACTTATCATAACACACAAAGCATCCAGGGCCCCTCAGTGCCCACAGTATCAGCCCCTTCCACTGACTCTACCTTCAGGATGCTCTAGGGGATTGGACCCTTCCTGTCACCTTCATCACAGCCTGTCCAGTGGAGCTCATCATGAACTTCTGCCTGGTCTTGTGCAGTATCCTCCTATCTGGGCTCTGGTTTCTACTCTTGCCCTCTTAAGGCCAAGGGGGGACATTTTAATATCATTATCATTATTATTATCGAGTGAAATTCACATGGCCCAGCAATTCCACTTCTAGTTGTGTACACAAAGGAACTGAAAACAGGTGTTCAGACAAATATTTGCACACGCATGTCCATAGCAGCTCTATTCATGCTAGCCAACAGGTACAACCAGGCCATCCATCTATCGATGGGTGAATGGATAAACACATTGTGGTCTATACATACCATGAAATACTACTCTGCCCTAAAAAGGAATGGAGGTCTGATACACACTGCGATGTGGATGAACATGGATAATTTTATTTAAACAAACCATATCCCCATCTGCACAGAACCCTCTAGTGGCCTCTTAGAATGAGGCTCAGGCTTCCGGTGAGGCTCTCCAAGGTCCTAAGCCCCCATTTCCTCTCTGGCTTCATTTCTTATTGCTCCTGCCCTCCTCCCTCTGGCCCACCACACTCAGCCATGCTGGCTTTCAGTCCACAGCTTGGTTCTTAGTGCTCTCTCCCACGTCGGGCGCATGCTGCTGCCATCCCTCACCCCAGAGCACCCTTCCTCTGCAGACTCCTTCTCAAGCTCAGCCTCACTCCTGACGCCATTGCCCCAGAAGCCCTAGGGGGAACCCCGTCCCTTGCTCTGCCACACTGTCACCCCACACCCTGTTAGGAAATCACTGTTTGCCGATTAGGAGATGCAAAAATGAACAATCAGAGCCCCTTCCCTGGCCTGAGCATCTCCCTCAGCCTCCTTGAGGGAGCTCACACTTTCCCAGGGAACTTCCACAATCACATGGGGTGGAGTTCAATGCCCCCTCCCACACCTTGGATGTCCCCTTGTGTGCACTATGGAAATGCAACCAAAACTCTAGATCTGACTCCTCCCGGTTAGCTTGGACAGTGCCCCACCCCTGAAGACATGGCCTTTTCTCTTGCCAGGTGAGCCAAATACAGTGGCCAGAGTGGCTCAGGGGAGCAGGAAGGTCCTCTGTGCAGATGAGAGCTTCAGAGCCACAGGCTCATCCCAGGGAGTCCAGGCAATGTACCCTCCCCGCTGATTTCACAACAAACCCATGGTCCTACGAGACGCTCAGAGATGGGAGAGAAATGCCATTTTGTTCTAAAAGGTCCAGGAAATTTCATCCAATCTTTTTGGGAGAGTCTCCATACCTATCAGAAGCTTAAGTCCCTGACAACCCTGCAATAAAGACACCTGCTGGAATCCTGGTTTCCTTAACACATTCAAATCTAGATCTGTGCTAAGCCTATTTCTGCTGTTCTAAGCCCTAAATCATGAAGTCCCAGCCAGGCATGGTGGCACATGCCTGATGATATCCCAGAACTCTGAGAGGCAAGGCAGGAGGATCACAAGTTTGAGCCCAGCTTGTGCAACCTACTGACATAAGGAGACCCTGTCTCAAAATTTTAAAATGGCTGGGGATGGTAGCTCAGTGCCACATTGATTGGTTCAATCCCCAGTTGGGGGAGGGGGGAGTTTGCCTCCGTCCAGAGTGACACCTGGGTCCAGGGGGATCTGCAATGTGCCTAATGTGGGGCTGTGTATGTCGCACAAGTTGTCCCATTCAGTCCTTACCACAAACCTGTCGTACGTGTCCTGCTATGACTCCCATTTCACAGATGAGAAGGCTGAGGTTAAAAAGATATGTTCCTGTCCCTGTGACTAGGAAAGCCAACCTCTTCCCGGAGCTCTGTGGTTCCAGGTCATCATATCGGGCTACCTGTGTGCCTGAAGGTGCCTTGGACTCCCCCCTCCCTGCCCAGCTCCTCCTTTCTCCCCAGATCTCCCTGCCATCACAGCCTCCTCTGGGAACCAAGGGGTTAACCTCTTCTTCCTGTTTGCCCAGACTCAAGTTCATTATGCTGACTAATTGATTCCACCACCGCTAATGGAAAAATGTATCTGCAAGTAATAGATTAATTGGCCACTTGTGATCAGCACTCTACCAGGAACCACCAGCGGTCACGCTGGACCTACCCAGCCCATCCTTCTGGACTCAGGAAAGGGAACCAGAGGCGAGCCTCAGAGGCCCTTTGGAGGCACCCCATGTTTCACCAACCACCACCCCACCAAAGGCCAGCCAGTCGGTTCTGCCCCAAAGGAGATACACAATGCATCCTTTCCAAATCATTAAAATGCAAGTGTGTGCGCCTTAACTTGAAAAGAATGGAAATCTTATCAGCATAATGAGCTGGGAAATATCAGAACGCCAGGATGCCAGGCCTCCCTTACCCCAGATGAGGGGAGGAGGCAGGGTGAGAGAGGGCTTTCCTCCAAAGATTTTAAGTCATTCATTATAAAATAAATTACCAGTTTCTGCACTAACATGTGCACTCCATTTCTTGGTCTTATTTAATCCCTGTAACAGGCCATGAGGCAAATGCTATCATTATCCTTTTTTGTAGAAGGGAAACAGTGTTCAGAGAGATGTAGCAACTGGTCTGAGGTCACACAGTATGGAAATAAATGAAGTAACCTGCCAGAGGCTGCAGGGACTGGAAATCCCCAAACCAAATCTTTCATCCTCTGTTCCAAGGATCAGGAAAAAACAGCTCATTGACCAAATCTAGCCTGCTGCCTGTGTTTGTAAGTAAAGTTTTGTTGGAACATGGTTGTGTCCATTCATGTCACATCAGGACAGCAGAGTATGTAGTTAGGACAGGCACCTTAGAGTCCCTGAGGTCCTTTACAGGAAGTTTGCAGACCCCAGTGGCCAGGCCTAGTTACCCTTCCCTAGCAGATGCTCCTGGCACTTTGATGAAATGAGGGTGGGGTAACTATGGGGGAATAGACCAGCATGGACCTGGAGACTCCAAGGGCAACTGAGTCCCCAAGATTCACAGACTGCTTCTCCAGATAAAGAAAGTCTCAGTTGGGTGTGGTGGCTCATGCCTGCAATCCCAGCATGCTGGGAAGCTGAGGCAGGAGGGTCACAAGTTCCAGCCCAGGCCAGGCAACTTAGTGACTCAGCAAGACCCTGTATGGAAATAAAAAAATTAAGAAAAAATTGGGGTATGGATGTAACTCAGTGCAAAGGCCCTGGATTCAATCCCCATTACTGCAAAAAGAAAAAAAAATCAAGTATTTTCTCAGTCTGCGAGAGCAGAGAGCAAGTTAGCAGAGCTGAGAGCTAGGGAGAGATGGAGGCAGGCAGAGGAGGCAGTTGAGTGTGAGTCAGGCTTGGAGCTCAAACTCACCGGGGAACCAGATCTTATCAGAGTGACATGGGAAGGAATCTGGATGGGGGCAGCTGGACAGGCTTGCTTGAAGACTTCACGGACATCAATTAGCCTCCCTCCCAGATCTCAGTTCCTCTTTCATAACATGGGGTACTAACAGCGCCATCTGGAGGATTCGGTAGGATAGAGCATACGGAGCACACAGGAGACAGGAGATAAATGCTTGCTTAGATGAGTAAAGAACTCAGCGGGAGAGCTCAGAGGTCAAACTTTGCAGAGTTCCTCCCTTGCCCAAAGGCGGTGGAGGAGGAGGAGCCTGCCGCCCGCCTTCCCAGTTGGTGGGGGAGTTTTACAAGGCTGAAGAGTCCCCTAGGCTGTAAAGACACAAGGATTTTTTCCTTTAAGTCTCCCCTATAAGTCACCTCAAAGCATTTTCCTGATCGATTGGCTCTTCGCCTCCTTGTAGGAGCCCTCCCCCGGGAACTGTTTGCCGAAAGGAATCGGCCAGTTTGCATTTAGTCACCTTTATCTGACCAGGAGATAAATCTCTTGGTTTGGTTTTTCGGGGGGGGGGGGGGTCCTGAGAGGCGGGGCTGCTCCACACAGGTGCTAGAGACCTCGATAATTCAAATGCTTCTTATTCCAAATGGAAGCTGATTGGAGCGTGGAGGGGGCTGAGCATCCCTGGGAAAAGGGACTGGACTTGCAGGGACACGGTGGCAAGGATGCATTTGAGCTGCTTCTGAGCATTCTGGCCTCCCACTAGGACTCTAGTACCCAGAGCACACCCCACGAGTGGACCACTAACGGGGGTACTGTGGGCAGAGAAGGGGTGTACACTTTGTAAGAGGCTTATGCATCCTACAAGCCATGTGCTGGGTTTTACAAAGTCCAAGGTTCAAACCCCAGCTCTCCTCCTCCCATCCCCCCAGCAGCAAGCAGCATCCTGAGCAAATGGATTCCCTTCCACGCCTCAGTTTCCTCCTTTGCAAAATGAACACCCATCCACTGACCTCATAACTACTGGCCTCATAAAATGGTCTTAAGGATTAAATGACCTTTTACATTTAAAGATAATGCTTAGCAAACCGTAAACTCATCAAAGGTTACAACTCCCACCCCTGTTGCTGTTGTCATCTTGTCTTTGTTTGGCTGATGCAGAAAACCAAAAGCTCTTACTCTCACCCTCACCCTGCTCCCCACTCCCATGCCTGGGGCTGCTGCCCCCAGCATCCCCTTCCCCTAGAGAAAACTGTCCCTCTGATGGTCAGCTCTATCCACAGACAACCAACAGCTTCCCCAAAGAGATGGGTTTTGTGCCCAGAGATTCTGAACTTCTTCATTCATACATTTCCTTTCAGAGATCTCCTACTCAGGGCTCTTCTTTCAGATGCCTGGGGAGCTCAAGAATACCGTAAAGTCATCTTTCTGAGGAAGATGACACTCTTTCTGGGCCCCTGGGGACAACAGGTAGGTGGCATTGCCTAGCCCCAGGAAACCATCACAAGCTGAGGTCCTGCCCAGCGCAGCAGTAGGAGGGCCATATGAGACTAGCCCGGGTCCTAGTGCACCCCCAGGGAAGTCTGGAGAGCCTCCCTCCCACTGAGGCAGAGCAATAAGTTTCCACAGGCATCGGACAGAGCATCCTTCCAACAGAGCTGTCATTCGGCCTGCCAGACAGCTGAATCTCCTCGAGCCTCAGTTTCCCCAAATGCAGAGTGGGAGTAACAGTGTATTGGTGTTATGAGATTATCAGGAGGCTAACAGAGATGATATGCTGCAGAGCCTTTCCCTCGGGGCCTGGCACACTGTCTGTGCTCAGCAAAGGTGGGAGATGTTAGGGACAAGCTGTGGCACTGGGTCTCAGTCCTCCCTAGACGTTTTGCACCTGGATCTCAGCATCACCCCAGGAGACCTGCCCACTCCTGTGTCTCCTTTCAGGAGCAGAAATGCCCAGGTTTGCCCAACCAGGGTCCAACCCTCATTCTCCACTTCTTTGAACTGTGCACATGCATGCATACAGCCACACACACACACACACACCTTGGCAGAGCAGCCCTCTCGTGCCGCTTCCACCCTCCCCTGCCCAGTCACATGTTCATCCAGAAGTCCTTGTCAGAATGTCCCCCCGGGACCAGCAGGTGGGAAATGTCATTTTGGATCCATTACTAGAGCTCGAAGGTGCTTAGAGCTGATCAACACCAATTTCAGCTTCCACCCAGGGAGGAGGGAGCAGCCCATATCTCTGGCAAGGAGACCTGGGTCTGCCACCCCGAAGCTGCCTGGTATGCGGCCCTGGGGGCAGGAAGGGAGGGCTGCACCAGGAGCTGGGGACCCCAGCCACTCCATGTCCTCAGATTTCTCTGCCATGGCTGATTTGAATAATTCAGCAATGCCGGGTCTCCTGGGCACTATTGTCTTCAGTGAAGGCAAATCAGTCGCCTGCTCGGCCTGTTAAGAGGGCCCCTGCCTGCTGCCTTTTTCTGTAAATCAGGATTAATGAGATGGTGAGGGGAAACGCCAAGCCCTGGGCAGAGATGCTGGCAGCCAGCTCTCCGGAGTAGCGGGCCTCAGAAGCGGCTCCGCCTTGATGTCCTCGGGCAGTCTTCGGTGGCAGGCATCAACCTGTCGATAACTAGCTATCACCCTCACCCAGCCTGCCAGACCCCGGCCTCTCTGCCCGGCCTCCATGGCTCCCAGGAAAAGAGAAAGCGGCAGAGAGAAAACTGCTACTGTCAGCAAGGGGTCTTTGCTCCCAGCCCCCACCTGGCAGGACAGGGTGGCACCAGGGGCTGGCCCCTACAGTGTCCTTTCCTGCGGCTACACCGAGGCAGGGATGAGAAAGATCCTCCCTGCCTCAGGCTGCCAGACAGCTTGTTAGACTCTGGCTTCCCCTGAAAGGAGGTCGTCGAGATGGCAAGAGCCCCTTGCCTGGCTTTTGACAGGTGTCACTCACAAGGTACAAGGGACAAAGTCTGTGTTCCTCTTTCTGGGGTGTCTTTCCCTTCTTCCTCCTGCCTTGTGGCCAAACAGGTGGGCTCAGATTATGCTGCTTGCATGCTGTGTGATCTTAGGCAAATCACAGCCTCTCTGAGCTTCCATTTCTCACCTAGAAAGGGGAGAATTTAACAAATGACTGGCCCCACAATTTGCTGAGAGGATTGTGAGGCACATACACCTATAAGTTCTTTCCACTAGCTGACGTGAAGCACACCCCCGTGTACATTCCAGCATTGTTACTGTTATCAATTCCAGTTCTGCTTATAAGGTAGTCCGTGGACTATGCCAGGTGGTCAACTGCTGCCTGTCCACAGTATTTAAAAAATTGTGTATCAATTTGACAGAGAGAAATTTTATATCTATTGGATTTAATTTGAAAAACTACAAGCCTGGATATCGCAGGTATTTTATCTTTCATTTAATATAGATAATAATTTGGTTTTTACTGTATTTTACAAAAGTGTCATTCTGCAATGGATTGGGAATTTTAAATATATATATATGCATATATATACATATATACGTATATATATATGTGTGTGTATATATATATATGTCCCTCAGCACAGAGAGCTTAAAAGAGTGCTCTGGATAAACTCCAACATGCGCATAAATCCCCTGGGGAGCTTGTTAAATGCACTTGCTGATTCCCTCAGCTGGGGCAGGACCTGAGAGTCTGCATTTCTAACAAGAGCCTGAGGGAAGCTGAGGCTGCTGGGCCGGGGACCACGTAGTGACAGCAGAGGAGGGAGCATTCTGGCTAATGCCTCATCCCTGTCTGGATGGGTTCTCATTTCCTCTAACAGCCTCTCCACCATAGAAGCTGCTCCCTGGTCCACCCTTTCCTAAGGAGTCACCGAAGCCCCTGGACACATAGGCTACGGAGTTCAGACCACTCCCAAATCAGAGGCATTTGTCAGGAGTCCTAACCTCAGTAACATCCAACACCTAACATGCACGAGCAGAGACTATGTGCCAGGCAGTGTGTGAGGCACTGTGCTGCCCTGCCCTGGAATGCCAGGTGCTTGCTCTGCACTCTTTTGGTCTTTCAAGTAATGCCTGTCAGTCCTGAGCACAGTGCCAGGAAGAGCCAGCCCTCTGTTGATAGTAGCTGTGCTACCTAGTATGACTTTATTATACAAATGCAATTGGTCTCCAGCAAGTCCTTAAGACAGAGGTGTAGCTGCTAGCTATTGCTGCATAACAAGCCAACCAAACACCCAAAAGCTTCAAACAATATCTGCTTACCCATTATGCCCATAAGTGCATGATTCCACCGGCTGTTCTGTTTTTCTGGGGCCATCTGTGCAGATACTGGCTGGCGTTCATATGTATATGTGGTCACCTAGAAGTTGACTGTGTTAGAAGGGTCTCAGCTGAGATAGCTGAGATCGCTCATGTCTGTTTCACGTGGTTCTCATCCTCCAGCGGGCTAGCCTGAGCTTTCTAGTGAGGCTCACTCCACAGGGGCAGAGAGAACAGAATGCACAAAGCCTCCAGAGACTGAGGCTCAGGACTGACATACCGACACTTCTGCCATGTTTTTTTGACCATAATAAGTCACACAGCCATCCCAGAATCACGTAGGGGGGAAATAGACTCCACTTCGCGAAGGGGAGGGTTGCAAAGCCACATTTTCAAGGACATGAACACAGACAGAGAAGGAGATCTGGGACATTTTTATAGGTTCATCACCACCTCTTCTTTCTAGATGAGGAGACAGAGGGTCAGAGAGATTCAGAGACTTGCCTGTGGTCTGACAGCAGCTAGAAAGGGGAAGAGCTCAGCACTTCCTGACTCTAGAAACTGCTCAACCCTATTCCAGACTCTGTAGGGTGAAGGGGAGCAAAGAAATATTTTGGTAACTCAATTCATCGAAGGAAGAAGATTTTCACATGTTTTGACATCTCCACTGGAGGTTTGCCTGCTCCAGCTCCTGCACCCCTCCTGCCCTCTAATCACAGGCCTATTTTTCATCACCTGCTCTCCCTGGCCTCCAGGGCCTTGCAGCTCCAGGCAGTTTAGCTTTCGCTCTTTTTTAATGGTCTCTTTAACACAGGGCTTTTCTAACGAGACAAACAAACTGAAGGGCCTTCATGTCCAGCTGAGCTTGTGTTTGCTTGCAGTGAGGGGGCAGGGGAAGCCTGGGGAACTGCACAAACTGAGAACCCCCAAATTCTGGAGTTGGGGATTTGAAGGGCTCAGAGGGAGAAAGCACCCTTGTTTCAACACACTAGTTCTCTTGTCCTGGCTCTCTGAGGCTTCTATAGTCCTAAAAATATCTATGAAGCTCCTTGGAATGGGTTGCAGGGGTACAGGGAACTGGACATATATCTCAAGTCATCTAGACATATAATTTTATTGTCTGTAATAGAGTATAATTCCTAGTACAGCTGTATTAGTCTGCTTTCCCATCACTGGGACAAACTACCAGACATCTGGCACTTAAAGAAGTTTATTTTTGGCTCACAGTTTCAGAAGATTCAGTCCGTGGCTGGCTAGCTCCAAGGCACAAACATCATGATAGAAGGGCATGGTAAAGCAAAACTGCTCACTTCATGGTGCCTAGTAAGCAAACATCAGGGGAAGAGTGCCAGCAAGATCTATACTCTCTGAAGGTACGGCCCCCATGACTGCCTCATTCAACTGGGCCTCACTTCATAACAGCACATTCAGCTATAATCAGTGGGATTAATCCACTGCTGTGCACAGAGCCCTCCATGATCCAATCACCTCTCTAGGAGCTTCTTTATCCAGTCAAACTGACAATTAAGATTAACTGCCACACGTCTACCCTTTGTCAACTTGACACCTGATCACATCTCATTAAACCATACTTAATCTCCAAACAAACACAATAACAAGTTAATAATTCCACCTAACATGATACAACTATCATGCCTAAAATTAAAAAATACATAATAATCCCTTCCCTAAAGTCTCAATAGTTACAGCACTGCCAAAGTCTCCTCTGAGACTCAAGGAAGACTCTTAGCTATGGACTCCTATAAAATTCAAAACCTGGGCCAGGAATTTAGCTCAGTGGTTCCGCTGCCTGCCTTGAAAGTGGAAGGTCCCAAGTTTGATCCCCAGTATCAAAAAAACAACAACAAAAATTCAAAACCTAACTTACATATTTCTAATACACAATGGTACAGAATAAGCATTCCCATTCCAAAAGGGAGGAATAAGGGGATAGAAAAGAGTCAGAACAAAGCAAGACCAAAATCCAGCAGGGCAAGTCCTTAAGCTTGAGTCTTCTAGCTCCAGGGCACATGGTGGTGACATATGGGTTCTAGGGGGCTTGGGAAGCCCCATTCCTATGGCCTCCCACTGCACCTCTGCCTTTGCTCCCACAGCTTCATGCACCCAGCTCTCAGAGGCGCCTTGTCTAGCCTCCTGGACCTACCTTTGAAACTGGGTGGAAGCCTTCCTGACCACGCAGCTCTTGTATTCTGCATGCCAGTAAACCACCATCATGTAGATGACAAAAAGCTCACGGAGTAGCTTGGGCCATGACTGCAGTGGGCTATGAATGGCTGGGTGGCTGAGTGTGGTGAAATAAATCCCAAGGAACCACATCCTATATGGCCTTTCTCAAGGAGTGGTTCCAGAGGCTGTCTTCCCAATTGAAAGTTTTGTACTTTTCACCCTTCAGCCTGCAATGAGTGGGGGTCTTGCTTGATTCCTGAGATGTCCTTAAAGTATCTTTTTACTTGTCCTGGTTCAAAGTCCTTTGTGTCTTTTTAATGGCACCAGTCTCTTCAGCAACCACACCTCTTTTGGCCCCAACTTTATCCATGGTTCTTTTCAGATCAAATTTTAAGTTTTTCAAATCTTTCTGCTTTTTTTCTCCTGATTCTCATTATAAATCTGGCTAAAAGCCGTCATCAGTACCCATGCCACAACCTGAATCTTGAGCTGCCTTCGGATTTTCTGCTCCAGATTATTAGCCCATAACCCTTAAACTCAGATAAGTCTTAGAACATGACCAAAATATAGACAAATTTTTTCCCAGAATAGAATAGCCCATGGCCTCAAGTTCCCAATAAAGTCCTCTTTCCAGTCTGACACCTCCTAAGCCTGCTCTTTATTGTCTGCATTTCTGTTGGCATTCTAGTCTTTTGAGCTCCCACCAGAATTGCCCATCAATATCTACTTAAAGCATTCTAGGGCATCCTTAGTTCTCATCTCCAAACCTTTCCAAACTGCTCCTGCAAACTAGTTCTAAAAGCTTCTGAACCACATGGTTGGGTACAGTAACAGCAAGGACTCTACTCCTCTGGTACGAATTTTCTATTTGATCAGCTTTTCCATTGCTGGGACAAAGTCACTGATACCCACAACTTAAAGGAGAGGTTTATTTTGGCTCACAGTTTCAGAGATTTAGTCCATGGCTAGCTGGTCCCAAGGCAAAAATATCACGGGGGAAAGGCATGCTGAACCAAAGCTGCTCGCTTCAAGGCAGCTGGGAAACAGATACTACATTTGATCTTAGCCAAAAGGCCAAGAAGCGATCAGCAGCTGGGAAACAGAACACAGTAGCAGGTACCAGCAAGAGAAAGACCTTCCAAAGTCACATCCCTAGTGACCACCTCCAACTGGGCCCCACCTCCTACAGCACATTCAGTCATGAACATCTAATCTCCCATGATCTGATCACCTCTTCAGGAGTCTCTTTATCCAGTCAAGTTGACAGTTAAGATTAACTGACACATAACCTGAGTTCTTCTAGGTGGTAGAAATATAATTATAGTCCATATAGAGTCCTCTGCTCTCTTTTTCCAGAGCTGTGTCTAAATTCTGAGGGATCAGAGTGTGTCAAATTGAAGCGATTGGCAGCCAAATGCTGCATAACAAATTAACCCAAAGCTTAGCATGTTGAAATGACAGTGCACATTTACAATGACACATGGCTTATATGGGTCATAAATCTGTGAGCAGCTTGCTTGGGTGCTCTACATTGGAGTGTCCTGTGAGGCTGGTCTCAGGTAGAAAGATGGGGCTGTAGTCACATCTGAAGGTTTGGATGGGACTAGAGTCTCCATCTCCAGGGTGGCTACTCATATGCCTTGTACGTGATGTTGGATGTTGCCTGGAGCTCATGTCTTTTCATATGCCCCCCTCCACAGGTGTCCTCTGAACATGGCATCCCACAGAGCAAGGGTCCAGGACAGTGAGGTGGGAGCTGCAAAGCCCTTTATGACAAATCTCCAACAATCCACGTCACCCCTTCTGCATAACACTGACCACAGGCAGTTCTGATGTGATGACAGAGGGACTGCATGAGGATCCAATTCTCAGAAGGGGACCCATTGGAGGCATCTTGAAGGCTGGCCACCCGTGAGTGTCAGGAATCTTGTTCTCAGCCATGTGTTTAAACCCACTGGCTTCTCTGAGATGTTCTTGCTCAGATCTGGCCTGGGGTTATTGGCAAGCATCCTCCTTCTCTCACCTAATGCCTCTTCTTTACTTTTTAAGGATACACCATCTATTCCACAGCACAGAGAGAATTTTCTGGTCGTAAAGACAAGGATGTTTCGCTTTCACCTTCCAAATCTTTCATCATCCACCCAGTCCTTGGCTGGCTTTTAAAACTCAAAAGCCAAGAACTTGACTCTTCTTATCTGCTTTGTGCTGTGTCATTCTTTCCCTAAGGCAATCAATGCCTGCCTCTCTCCCTGGCTGCTGCCAGGAGGAGGAGGCTGGTCACAGGCCATAAATAAATGCATGGAATTTTTCTTCAAAAAAAGTTCTTTAATAGTTCAGAATATTTTCCTGCATGCTGTAAAACATTGTTAATATAAGTTGTCTTAATCATGGCTGTTGATTTTTAATACTTTGTATCCACTAACAAATATGATCTAAAACATCCCAATTTCATAGATAAAGAAACCGAGTCAGAGATGTGAGGTGACTTACGAAGCCCACAGGTGGTGGCTAAGCAGTGCAGGGGGCCTGCGTGCTCTTCAGCCCCGGGTTTTCTGACCCATATCAATGTTCTTGTCACTCCTGCATTGCTTCCTTGCACTCAGCCCTTCTCCTCCCCCGAAATCTGACTTTTAAAAAAGATTTTCCCCTAACTACGAAAATATTCCATTCTTAGATGGCTTAAGAGATACTCTTAACAGGGCTGCTCCTCTGCAGAGATTCCTCCCCTCTTTCCCTGGCAGTCTTAATTCTAAAGAAAAGCTGCACCTAAATAATTAAAATGTTAACTTCTAAGTGATCTTTCCTTAAATTTACATAACCCAGAACATCTGGTGACCTTCAGATCATATGGGAATGTGTAAGATGATGCTTAACTTGCCACAAGGTAACTAAAGAAGTACAGAATCCAGCACCAGGAGGCCCAGGTTGACTGTGATGTTTCAACCAAGCACATTCTGGATCATGAGGACCATGCTCAGTAGCTTTCCTGCTGCTGCACCTCCTTTTCTTCCCTGCAAAGCCTTTTTGTGTACCTGAATTCCCCAAGACAATCATTTAGGGGAAAAATAAATAGCTTCCTCCATCTCCTCAGGCTGTGAACCCTTGAATAAATCTGATTTCCTTCCCAAATCTCATGCCCCAAGTATTGTCTTTCAAGTGGTGAGCAGACAGACCAAGCTCCAGTTACAACATGACTCTCTTAAGCTAACGGGCAAGTGCTTGAGTGATGATATAAGTAGCAGAGGACCCGAGGAGACAGATTCCAACACCCCTGAAAGTATACACCAAGGTGCCTCTTGCTTCACCCACAAGTGAGTTTGACTTTCTGAGTAGGGTGGATCAGACATGGAGGGCAAGATTGAGCAACAGATGGACTTACAGACAGAGCAGCAGGAGTCAAAAAAAAAGAGTGACCCCCTCCACCTTCTCCAAAGGAAGGTCTGCATTTTAATTTGATACAGCTTCTAGAAGGGTCCCAAGTTTGAAGTCCTAATGAAGAACAGAAGGGAAATGGAAGAAAGTCAAAAATCAAAAGATGCCTTCCATATTTGGGGCCTAAATGAAAAAAAGAAAGAAACATCATCAGGAACCGTGGATCGCCTTCTCCAAGTGTCACAGCCACACTGCGGGAGTTGAGTTAGCTGGGTGTGTTTCTGTTCATGGACCCAGGCCTGGTGGCAATGGGCAGAGAAGAAGTGGTTTATGCGCCGATGCTGAACCATGAAAGTGGTTACCCTACCAGCTCCCCTGGGATCCGAGAGGCGAAGGACAAAGTTCCAGAGACATACAAACCTGAGATCAAATCCCAAATCTCTGTGTGACTTTAGGCAAGTCATGCAATTTTTCTCTAAGCTTTAGTTTCCTCATCAGTTAGGATCTCTGTAATGATTTGATTACAATGAAGTAATCACTTTGTGGTGCCTACTAAAAACAAAGTGGTCATTGCAACAAAGATGGTTGGTACTACAAGTTCACCAAATGCTACTTTATATTAATTCCTCCTGAATACACAGAAAACTTCCCTTACTGCCCCGCTTCCAGGTAGGTGTCACAGGCCTGGCTCTGTGAGTGCAAGTGACAAATATCACCCTCTGCCCAAGGCAGGGCACTATTCCTGTGACACGCTCCGGTCTTTCTCATCCCCAACACGGCAAGCAGGGGAGGGATAATGTTGTAATTGGAAAGGGCAGGAGGTAAGGAGCCTGGATCTCCAAGTGACTGCATGGCTCATAGCTACACAGAGGACTTCGTGTGAGTAAAAGATAAACTCTCTTTATGAGGTTTGGGGTTTCCTGTGATAGCATCTCAGCCAATGCTGATCAATTCAGTAGTACTGTTATTAATGTTGTGTTGCATCCAGAAAGCCCTCTTTTTCATTCAAATAAGTTCTCCAGGGTTGTAAACTAATTGACCCATTCGGAATATATGGAGTGCTACTGAGCTCCTAGTAAGGACAGGGCATATGGCAGGTTGGCTTGGTGGGGACAGAACTTATGACAGAGAACCACAGGATTTGCGCACCACCAAGGGAGGAATTTCTGCACCCCAGTCCCATCAAATGAAATAAATATGTGCCGTTGGCTTCATTTCCGCCCTCGTTCCTTTGCTCTCGCCCTGTCCTCCAGCCAGCCACTCTCCATCACCTGGGGCTCTGTCGCTCTCCTGATCACACACTGGCCCACACCTGTGGCCGGGTGGGCTGCTCCAGTATTGACTTTGGACACAAGCCAATATATGAGAAGACCACTTCATCCCCCATCATCCTCCCACCTTGCTGCTTCCCTCCCAGTACAGGCCCCTGACTACCAGAGGAGCTTGGACTCATTAATCCAAAAATGAGGGGAAAAATCTCTCTTGAAATAATTGAGTCAGAGTCCATGTCCCAGGATCATCAGACCACAGAATCAAAGAAACATAAAATGAAAGTGCTCTAGATGTTGAGGATACAGTGCTAAAGAATCAAAGAATGCTATAAACCACAGAATCATAAGAAAGCCGCAGAGCTGTATATCCCAGCTGAGCCCAAGTAGGAATTTGTCATGTTGGGCCTGCTGTACCCTCAGGCGTCTAGCTGCATGAGTTGCTCTGCACGAAGGCTTGCTTGGGACCCTGAAAGAGGGAAGACAAGGCAAGACGGGCTCTGATCCTTTGGTTCGTACAACCCCACCAGGAAATCTGTGCATCTCTTCATAGAGCTACACTTGTTTCCTGGCAAATTCTCTCTTTGACCAAATTTAAGCCAGGGTTTTCTGAGTCCTGTTCTCAACAAGGCTTTGACCTTCGTCCCTGTCCTCACTGGGCCTATGAAGCCCAGTTGTACCAAGAGTCTTGCTATGTCCATTTGCAAGAAAATCCCCTCCCTGGATATCCAGAAATCCTTCCTACCTGATCAAATTCTGCATCCCTCTGCCCTCCCCGGCTGCTATTGAGTCCCTCTGACCCACCTTCAGATGAATCCTAAGTCAGT
Organism: Heterocephalus glaber; assembly: GCF_053883595.1. NCBI lineage: Eukaryota > Metazoa > Chordata > Mammalia > Rodentia > Bathyergidae > Heterocephalus > Heterocephalus glaber. Next base: position 3,279,758 of record NW_028258412.1, on the reverse strand, counting down.
TTAGCAAGAATCCTTCCTATGTTTGATCTCTCCCATGACACCTCCGACCTAAACCTTGGCTATAAATCCACAGGGTTTTTTTGTACTCAGAGTTGAGCTCCATATATTAGCCTTCTTGTCACTAAGACATGATACCCAGCACTCACAGTTCAGAGAAGGAGAGGTTTGATTTGCTCATGAGTTCAGGCCATGGTTGGCTGGCTCCAAGGCAGAGATGTCATGGCAGAAGGGCCTGGTGGAGCAAGGCTGTTTGTTTGGCTCATGGTGGTGGGGATGTAGAGCAGGGGAAGAGTGCTACAGGAGAAGGGATGTGGGACCAGACATACACCCAAAGGCCACACCTCTAGGACCCACCCAGACATGACAAGTGTGCCCCACCAACCCTCTGGGTGAGTCCCAAGCTAAGTAGAAACTCCACCCTAAGCAATCAAACTGAATCTCTCTCCACTCCTGCAATATTCCTGAGTCCACATTTCCTAACCATTTCACAAGTGCCAGAATAATTTTTCTTTAACATTTTTCAACCAGGGCCCTGTGATACAGTGAGAGTCAATTTGTGTGTGTGAAAAATATTTCCAAATAAAATCTAATAAAAAAGAGGGCAGCGCATCTCATGGTGAAAGCAGGAAGTGAACTTGAATCCTTCCGGCACTTCAGTATTGCCACCCTTGATACTTCCTTACAATCCTTGGGGACCCCAAACATAGCTAGAAAAGGTTTAGAGGGTGCAGTGACCACTGCACAGTGAGCCAGATGTTTGCATCTCAGAACCACTGATGCACCCCTCCATGTGCTTCCCTGTACCATGGGGCTAGAAGCCTTGACGCTATCTTGCTAGCTCCCTTGCCAGCAGAGCTCTGGTCCACATTCTCCCAGTGTGAAGTACCCATGTGGGATTTGGGAAACAAGGGAAAAGAAGAAGCCCTGTGTTCCACCAGCATGGGCAGACGCATGGGCTTCAGCAGAGGGCAGATGTGCGATGTTTTCAAGCATCCCCCGAGCATGCTCTCCCTGACTGCCCTTTCTGGTGCTGTAGGCAGCTGAGAACATCAGTAGCAGTGCTCTGTCATCTCTGCACACCCTGCCATCCTAAAAGACACAGCTATTTTCTGACCTTCCAACAATTTTTCAAGCATTGCATCCCCTGTGTTAGATCTCTTCCTGCTTGACATACTGAGAGAGGTTGAGAAACTCCAGACACATCCTGCCAACTACAGAGAATCAGGAAACCTGGCTCCTAATTCCATCACTATGTGCTACTGATGACAACAACCATCAGAGCAGCTCGTATTTTCCCTCTGTGTGTATGAGATGCTGTGATGTGAAGCAATTTACCCAGCCTATCTCATTGAGGAAACCACCCTTTGAGAAAGATGATGGGAGGGAATTTCCATGCCTCTTCCCACTCTTCTGTCCCTATGGTAACCATTTTCCAGCTCTCAACCAGAGAAAAATAAATCACCATCCTACTTGGTCACCATGTAAGATGTGTATTGTGCCAGGTATTGGTCACGGGCGGGGTTACTGTGCTGCAAAGTTAGCAGCCACCTGCGTGGTTTTCTCTAAGCAGAATCTTATCTCTAGGGAATCCCCAGGCATCCCCTTCTCCATTTGTTTGAGGTAGCTGGTAGAGTACATGCATTCAGGATGCCTTTAGGATCCACCCAGCTCCTTCCCACCACAGGCAATCCTGAGCATTCAGAAGTCAGAAGTCCCCCTTGAAACTGGAGCTGAAGAATAAATATTTTCTTCATCATTTGATTGTTGTCATTGTGCATCAACTCTGCACAAAGCCCCACAAGGCCGGGGAGATAAATGACAGATCAGGATTCTAGAATCTCTCATCACAACACTTTCCTGTTACTAACAAAGCTTACCCCTAAATGCTATTAGAAAGCACTAAGGCTCAGAGAAGGAAAGTAACTAGCCTAGTGTCACACTGCTAAGAAGTGGGAAGAACTCAATTTAGCTCTACCAGTCCCATTTCTGGGCTTGCCCACATCACCACTGTACTGTATTTCCTTCCTGGGTGAGAGACAGTGGTGTGGGGCCTTAGGGAAATCACTGGACCCTTCTGGGTTGCAATTTTCACCTCTGTCAAATGAGAGGGCCATTTTCAAGGTTTCTTTGGGTCACACCACCCTGAAATCCCAAGACTATGAAATGAATTCCTCAGTAGAAGGTCCTGTACACAGCAGAACAGGACCTGGCATACAGCAGGAGCTTAATAAATGTTTCACTTAATCAATACTTCTCTTCTGACCAGATCATCACCTTTATCCTCGGGGAGCATGAGATGCATTTGCTGCAAATTCTACACTTGGCTTTTAAAATAAGTGGAAGGAAGGAAGGAAAGGAGGGAGGAAAGGAGGGAGGGAGGGGGACTAACTCTACCTCGTTTTTAGTTAAAATACTAGAGGGGGAGAGAGAGACAGAGGCACAGCGACAGAGACAGGCTAGGAGCCCTCTTTTTCTCACCCTCTTTAACCAATCCTCAATTCCTTCAGAGCCAAACTCTGCAGCCTTGTTCACCCGTACCTTCTCCTTCCTGATCTGTAAAATGGGTGCACAGCACCTTACCCTCTTTTTTTTGATAAAGACCTTCAACCATGACCTTCAGCAATGACCTTCCCACTTCCACCTCTCTGAGCTGCCTCTCCTGCCGGGCGGCCTCATGGTCAGGTTCCTGGTCATCTGCCTCACCCTCCACTGAGGACATGATGGGAGGCCAACTTCCAAAGCCCCTCCACACTCCGGCCCCATTTCCTCTTGCTAACAACCCACTCAGGTGTCCGTCATTACCTGCAGGTGGAAGGAAAGGAAATAGGCGCCTGCAGCTCAGCTGGGGTCCAGTCTCTGCCCTGCCCCCATCCCCGACCACAGCTCAGCAGTCCTGTTCTGCTCTGAGCCTCGTTCTCCTGTAAAGTAGGGCTCGTCATCTCCCCTCTGCAGAATTACTGCACTCGCTGCTGGAAGGTTGTGGATGTTCATTTCTCTCTCCTTGCTTTCCCTGGGGGATGTGAAGCTGGCCCAAGGCCACCTGGGGCTTGACCTGAGGGGCCCCTCTGCCTGCAAGAGGAGACACCATCTTTTGTTCTTGCAGGGCATCCCTGGGAAATACTTCCAGTGCAATTACTTAGGCTTGAAGCAAAAGTTAACATTGCTGACAGGCGGCTCGCCACCATGCCTATTTGTAATATTGATGAATCAGGAGCCGAGCCTGGCGCAGGCTGTGCGTACAAGTGCCCAGAATATTCATGAGCCCTGCTGCCATTCCTTGGTGGCATCACTCCCCCAGTATGGTGCCATTATTCCACCGCACGTCACTTGTTCCAACGTGATCTTCCGCTGCCGCCCACGCAGCTCAGCCTGGGCCGACACCGCCTCCTGCCCAGAACCGGGCGCAGCCTGGTGACTCCATGGCACAGTGAAAGGACCTATGAGCTCCTCCGCAGCACATAGTGGGAAGCTTCTTGGAGCTCGTCCATCTCGGAAAAGCCACTTCCTCTTCAAGCCATTGAACAAAGCAACAGTTTGGCATCTTCCTGCCTCTCCCCACCTGCCAAGACCTGGCCTGGACCTGTGCGGAATCAGGGACATTTTCCCTGCTAAATATGCTTGGCCCAGAGAGAGACAGCCTTCCTGTCTCTGTGCCCTTACAAAAGCTGGACTGTGAGGGGATCCAAGTTGCCCTGTGCTTTTCTGGTTAAACATTTATCCTGTAGCTTTTGTTGATAAATAGGTACATATATGTGTCCACATCATTAGGGTTAAATATTAAGAAGATCCGCAGGCAGGTACCTGGTCAACTGGAATGAAATGAAACCCAGGGCAGGAATGTCAGCTCTGATAGGGCCAGAGGGAAGTGATTAGGCGGCTTCAAGGCTGACCTATGGCCGCGGGTCCAAGGCCACCCCAGTGGAAAGCAGCCACTTGCCTTCCTTCCGTCCTAATGAAGCTGCAAACTCGGTGGCTTTTTGCTCCTCACCTTCCTTCCATCTCCTTTCCCCTCTTCTTTCCCCCTTTTTTCTCTTCCCTCTGAGGCAATGCTGGCTTGGACCGCCTTCCTGCCCTGTCCTCACTGTATTGCTTCCAGACACGACTGTAGTTTAAAATTGTATTTGATTAGCTTTTATGAGATGACTTCCTCGACGTGGCGCGAGTCACAGAATATGTCAGAGGCCTGGCAGAGATTTGAATGGAAATGATTCTAATTATGTGTGATAATTTTTGCATTCTAACATAAAACAATGTTACAAAAAAATCCCATTACAATGGTTAAAAGACAAATCATTTAGCAAGTCCTTCTCTTTATTACTTTATTAGACAATTCACAAGGCAACATTTTGAACGCAGGGACCGTGTGATGGCCCAAGGCTATCCAACTGTAAGTTGCACTAAGAAAACCGAGTTCATCTCTTGTCATTAGTCAGAGAGTCAAATGCAATCAGGAGCACTCCAATTGGCTTGTCAAATTATCCAACGCTTCCCATCATTAGCATGGCAGAGCACTGCAGGCGGGGTGAGGGCCCAGCTCTGAGAAACAGCATGTAGCTCCCACCCAAAAGGTTTCAGATTGCCTCCTCCAAGCAGCATCCATACATTCCAGATCCCTCCTCAACAGCTCAGGCACACGCCCGCCAGCAGACATTTACACCTTCCTTTTCCATCGGGGAAGCTGGGTCACATGGTTTGTTCTGGCCAATGAAATGAGAGCAGAAGTGATTTATGTCCACTTCCAGGTGGAATCTTTAAAGACGGTGCTTCCTTCTCCAAGTTTCTTTTTTCTCTGCTCCCAGACTAGCAGTGTCCTAGAGAGAGGCTGCTCCACTGACCTGAGTCAAGGGTAAAAACTAAAGCAGCAAGCAGCAGCCTTGGGTTCCACATCCACAGTTCCAACCAACTTTGGATCAAAAATACTTAAAAAATTACATCCATGCTGAACATGTACAGACCTTTTTCATCATTGTTCCTTAAATAATGTAGTATAACAACTGTTCATGTAGAGTTGCATTGTGTTAAGGTCACCTAGAGATGATTTAAAACATACAGGAGGATGTGTGTCCATTCTATGCAAATACTACCCCATTTTATATGAGGAACTTGAGTGTCTATGGATTTTGGTATCCTTGGGGGTTCTGGAGCCAAGCCCTCAAATCATCCCCCAAGGGATGACTGTACATAGTGAGTGTGTGACTAGTAGATAACTAATCCATGGAAAAACTAAACTTTTGCTTTTCATAGGGTGGCTGACCGTCCTGATTTGTGAAGGTCTGAGTGGATTCCTAGGATGTGACTTTCAGCTCTAAAATCAGGACAGGTTCAAGCAAACTGTTTTGGTTTACATGGAATGAAGAATTTCCTGGGATGCAAGATTCTTCATGCCAAAACTAAGAAAGCCCTAAGCAAACCAAAACAAGTTCTGGTCAACCTATCTTTGGAAGCCACAGATGATTTTGGAGATGTTTGTTACTTCAGCATAACCTGGGTGAAGCTGACTGATACACTCTCACTTTAGAAAGGAGGAGACCAAAGACAGAGAGACAGGAGACTTGGTTAGGGCAGAGCAGCGTAAAGACAGAGGAGGGTTTCGCAGCCCAGTGCATCTGCATGGTTTTCTGGACCTGTCAACCAGTGCTTGTGCTGCCAAGCATCACAGATGGGCCCCTGGGAAGCAGAACAGGAGACCCCATCCTGGGGCAGAGCTTATGTGCAGCGTGTTTCATAGGAAGTGCTCTTAGAGCAACACTTACCGAAGAGAAGAGAGAGAAGCAGAGTTGGCAGGCAGAGAAGTTGGGCTGTGATGAGACCTAACAGCGGTGGGGGGCTGGCGCTGCCTCGGGTCAGAGCAAGGGGTCAGACCTGTATCTTGTGTGTCTCTCCGCCACTGGTTTGGGCAGCCCTCAGAAGTGAGGCAGCTCCCCAGTGGAGGCCGTGTTCCTGGGCTGGGCCACCCCAAAGGGCAGGCCTCTGGGTAGTTGTAGCGTAAATCCCTCCTTCCATCAGGGGGAGCCAGCTGCGCATCATGGCTCCCAATATGGAAAGTTACTTAAACACTCTGAAGCTCTACCTTCCTCTGCAAAATGGGCCGAGACTGCACCGATCGCGAGTACTCATGTGTCATTGTCAATACCAGGCTCCGGGCCCAGGTGGGGAGCATGGCATGCACCTTAGCATGTGAAATGCTTGAAATTATAACAGGTGCACCACGAGTTGATTATTGTAGTAATTACTGTTAATACTGGATCTCCTGTAATTCACAGCTGCAAACATCTCCTTGCTGACTTCTTTGTCTGTACCTCCTCTTCACCTAGTGTGGTCAGAGGGAGCTCTCATACAAAGCAAATATTACTAAGTCACTCCTCTGCTCTCAATCCTTCCATAGCTCCCTATTACCTGCTAAATAAAGCCTGCACTTCTTCCTGTGACTGCCAAGCTTTTTGATAATCTCTCTTCTTCCACACTCCATACTTCCAGCCTCGTGGCCAGGTATATTCAACTGCTTTCTATAAAACCTTATGCCTCCGCACTTTGGCTCACGACATCTACCCACCTGGATGCCTTCCCATGCGTCTCCCCACCCGGCAATCCCAGCTCCTTGCTCAAGACTCAGATTAGACATTGCCTCTTGCAGGAAGCCGTACCTGACCGGCAGCCACTCGCACACTGCCCCTCGGCTTGTTCTCATCACACTGCCCAGATTCTGATAATCTATCGCCCATCAAGCACCAGGTTCAGAAAGCTAAGCAGCAGCACAGCAGCAGTGTTTTTGGATTCTGCCTTTTATTTTTAAAGCTGTGAATTCCCGTGCCTCATGGGAGGTGGTGCTGGCACACAGTAGGTGGTCGGCAGACTCTCCCTGGATGAACGAATATGATAAACATGGGAACTGGGGATGATTTCCCCACATTTCAACAGAACCTACCTAGAAATTCAATTTGAAACCCTTCAAACCGCTTGCAAATTTACTAACCCTGGAGGGGTAGATGCACAGAAAGCAGGCAAAGGCTTCCACTGTCATGAGTGATGGTTGTGTTTTGAAGAAGCATTTGTACAATTGCAGGCTGGGCTGGTGCTGGAAAGACTTGGGGGTGGGAAGAGCCATCTCCTAGCGCCCCTTGGGGCCTTGCTGGCTGCGGGACCCTGGGCGAGTCCCTTCCCGCTCTGAACCTCAGCATCTCCCACTGGAGAATGAGGGGTGGAGACAGCTGAGCTCTACAGACCTCCCTCTCCACACACACACAAACGAAACCAGCAGGCAGAGGCTCGACAGCTCTTTGGCTCCTTCAAATAGCATCTCGGGGTCACTTGCCAACTCCCCACCTTCTCTCTGACCATCTCCTAGTGCGCCCTCTGCAGGCCAGGACGCAGCTCTCCTCCCTTCCGGCCCTATGCCCAGAGGGCCCCACCTTTGCCTGCTGTGCCTCCTCCCCTCCCTCCCCAGCGGGCCCTTCAGGGCTTGACACCTCGCTTTGTTACAGGGAATGCCCAGCGCCTGGCACAGCGCCAGGTACACAATGGTGCTCAAAAAGCATTGCATGAGAGGAAAAACCTAACATACAAATGCATGGACGAAATAAAGGAGAGGCGGTGGTAGGAACTTAGAAAGTAGAGTCTTGGAGAGGAGGAGGAGGAGGTAAAAGGGAGAAGGGAGCCAAGGGATTGAAAATGATAGGATGTGTTACTTACATGCACCAGTTCTGCAGAATGGACACCACTACTCTGTATTGCAAACACACACTAAGTTTTTAGTTGCATGATGTGTATTTCATTATGTACCTACTAAGGGTTGAGCTGTGTCCCCCCAAAAGACATAGAAGTCCTAACTTCCGGTCCCACAAATGGGACCTTAGTTGGAAATAAGGTGTTTTCAGAAAATCAAGATGAGATGACTGGGCGGTCCTAATCCCATGGGACCCTATTGTTATACAAAAGGGAATTGAGGACACAGAGAACCATCGAGGAAGGACAACGCAGAGACACAGGGAGAATGCCACTGCGTGCCAAGGGACAGCTGCAACCACCTGAGATGCCAGCACCCAGGTTGTAGACTCCGCTTCCAGAACAGCAAAAGAACAAGCTTCTGTTGCGTAAGCCACCCCACGTGCAGGACTCAGGTCTGGTAGCACCAGAACTCAAGGCCTTGTCTCTGCCAAAAAGGTCAGGACAAGGCAGGGGCAGGACCACCTCCGAGTGGCAGCATCGGCACAGGGCTGGGACCCAAGCCACCCCCTGCTAGGAAGGACAAAGGCCCCACTGCCCCGCCCCAACTCTCCCACCCAGGAGAATGTCTCCTAGTGGCCGTTCCCAGCACGTGGGGTCCAAGCCACATTAGAACACAGTGTCCCCTCATCGGCCGCCTCTCTCCCCATGGCCTGAGTTACCTGCAGCCAACAGCAGTGTGAAAATATTACTTGTCTTGATTCATAAGAGAGAAAAACGACAGCCATATAATTTTGTTACAGCCCATTGTTATAATTGCTCTATTTTATCAGTTACTGTTAATTTCTTGCTGTGCATAATTTATAAATGAAACCATCATAGGTCTGTATGAATAGGAGAAAACATAGTGGACGTAGGACTCGTCCTCTCCAAGGTTTCAGGCATGCACTGGGGTCTTGGGATGCATCCCCCAAGGACAAGAGGTCTCTGTGTGTGAAGATGGGAAAGAAGCCATGCAAAGGGCTTTGTCTGTCTGCTCCCATGCTGGTCACCGGCCCTCCAGGCCATGTCCTATTCGTGTCTGTGCCCTTTGCAGCCGGCACAGAGTCCAGCACAGAGCAGGTGTTCAGGGCTTCTCTGTTAACTATGGAACTGATGAACTATGGAACAAGAAGCCACTTAGCCAATGCCTGGCTCTGAAAGGCCAGGGGCTCCCTTGGAAGATCAGATGAGAGAGGCAAGGACTCAGGGTGACAATTGACACCAGTCAAGTTCTGCAGGCGGGGACATCCACTAATGTCTCCACAAGAGTTTGAATGCCCAAGGGCAATGGCACAGGGATGCAGAGGTGCACAGCATCCCATTCAAATGCCACTGACTGTGAGACTTGGCACCTATGAGCCTCAGCTTCCCCATCTGTAAAGTGGGGCTGTAATGCCCACTGCACATGGGAATAGCAGGGCCATGAGGGTGACTCTTGCCCGGTGCTTTTTCTCTAGAATGCTCAACATTAAACACAAGTCTGGCATACAGCAGATACTCAATAATAGCAACTTCTTTTGTGTCACCATCATAAGATATCCTCTTGTCTTATTTCAAAGGGGACCAAAGTCTGCAGCTGGGGAGGATGGAATGGGATCTGAGGCCAGGTTTGCCTCCATCCACGTTCTGAGTGGTCCACACTTCCAAATGACATGCGGTGAAGGAAGTTTCTTCCTGAGGTCCCAGTGTTTCTCCACCCTGGACCTGGCAGTGCCGAGAGCCCTCTGGAGACCCAGACATCTCCCAGGGTCCAAAGTGGTGAACACCAGGACTGTAACAGCAGAGCATCCCGACCTGCCCGGCCTGCTGAGCACTGCAAAGACAGGGTGCTGGTGATGCCCAGCCCCATGAAATCCCAAGGAAGCTGCCAGCGCTGCAAATGCCCTGTGGAGTGGCCTTCCTCCCACCAGCCCCCAGCACCTGGGAGCAGGTGGCCCCTGCAGTAGGAAAGTGTCCTCATTCATCACTGCTTAGGCACTGGCATTGACTTAACGCTGAAGCCAGGATGATTTATACTCGCCTGAGACCCCCATCTTTGCTCCCACCCCATGTCCCTTCCCGTCCCAGTGTGGGGCAGAACTCAGGGCTGAGCCAACCCTTGCTGTGCAGACCACGCCCACGTACCAGGCCTTCAGGAGGAGGAGAATCCAGACTGGCTCTGCCCAGCCTCCTGTGCGTCCCCAGATAGGCCACACCCTCGTCTGAGCCTCAGTGTCCCCACCTGAAGATGGGACAGGTGCGCTATAGAATTTCATAAGGCCTTTGCTGCTGTAAAACTGCAGTTCCGCCGAATGGGTACCTGCTCTATGCAAGACACTTGGCCGGGTACTGCAGGGAAGAGAGGAGACTCAGACACTCACATTCCCTTCCAGGACTTCACACACACACACACACACACACACACACGCATCTGCATGCCTGCCAGAGGGATGCAGCCGAGGTCACGCGGACCTCTCCCTCTGAGGGCCACCCTGGGTCCCCAGGAGCCCTCAAGTGGCCCTCAGCCCAGCTTCCTTGAGGCTGGGGTGGGGGCGATCAGAGAGGGTGCGTGGGTGCACAGCAAACCCTCTGCACTCCGAAGCTCAGTGGCAGAGCGAGTGCACGGGTGTAAGGCCCTGAGCGAGACATCCGGCCCAGCAAGCCAACACCAGCAACAGTGGAAGGAGTTCCATGTGGGGGTTCCGCCGCCCGCTGCTTGCAGCCACCTAACCTCAGCTTCCTCAGCTGGACACAGGCTCCTTGCCATTCCTACCCCATGCAGTTAATACACGTGTGGTCCTTGGGTCAGGGCCACCGGTGGGCGTGCCATGGAGACGCTGCACAGCTCTATCCCTGAGCCTGAGCATGTCAGCCGCCTCCTGTGGTCCTGTCACAACCCCTGCCCAGCACCCGAGTGTGGACACCCCCTCCCCATGTACCCCAAGTGGTCCAGGGTTTCATTTGTCTACCTCATTGACTGATACGGAAACTAAGGCAAGAGGCAGAGCAACAGCCCGAGGGATATTCAGGGCATCGGGCACCAGGGGAGCCAGCATCTCTGAATCTGTCTCAGAGTGTGTGCTCCCTCCCACCTCCCTCCTCCTCTTCATTGATTCCAGTGACTCACTGCCCATCCCCCACAGTGCCCATCCCCCACAGTGCCCGACCTTTACCCTCTGACCCCACAGTGTCCCCAACCAGTAGATGCTTGCACTGGCCTGTTCTAAGATGGAGAAACTGAGGCACTGCAAAGACACATTGCTTCCCTGGGTCTCAACACAGGGAGTGGAAACCAGACCCTGACTCCTGGGTCCTTCCCAGGTGGACTGAGTCTTCAGGTCGTGAGCACCCATGACCCTTCTCAGCTGAACGACAGCACCTGGTCATGAAGCTCACACCTGGCAGCGCACGCTCCTGGCCCCCTGAGTCACCTCCACCTGCTTAGTCCTTGTGAACACACAAGTCAGGCACTACTGTCCCCAGTTCAGAGGAGGAGACAGAGGCTCTGAGCGGCCACATCCCCTGTGAGCTCACCCAGGAGGCCGCGCAGCCAGGTTCCAGAACCCGACCTGGAGCCGGCAGCACCAGGTCTGTGGTGTCTGCCTGTCCCCGTCTGAGGACTCCCCGGCTTGGAGATGCAGCCGGTAGGCTGAGCTTAGGGCTGCCACCCTGTCTGAGGAGAGGGCTTTGACTCGGTTCCTCCACGGCCATTAATCCAGCACTTCCTAGGAGACAGGCCCTGTTAGGGCAGGAACATGGGGAAGCAACAGCCGGGGAAAGAACTTTGCAGAGTGCAATGGCTGTGGGCCTGGGTGTCTGTCTGTCTGTCTCTCTGTCTAGGGGACAGCACCTCCCCCCGCTCCAGACAGGAGGCCTGGCAGTGGCAGGACGGGCCCCATCGCAGCGGGGTCAGCCGAGCTCCGACCCCAAGTCTTTTCATCTATCTCCATTGGCTAAGAGGCCCCCAATTGCTTGGCTACCTGCAGCCTGCGGGATCCAAATCCATTCTGTCCACCAGCATCCACCAGCAGATGGCTCCCTCGGCTTCCCGCCACCTCCCCTAGGGTAGCAGCTATGAGCCACACCTGCAGGAGAGGCCCAGAAGACTCAACCACAGCCCTCCGAATAATGTCGGTGTCTGTGTTCACAGCTTGTGGAGTTCTCACTGCTCACAGCCACCATCTTAGTCACCAAGTTCCCCTGAGAGTCAGGTCTAAGATCCGAGCTGGTCCTAGGCTCGGCTCTCATTTCCTCCTCAGGGCAACTGTGGTGGCCAGGACAGGAAGTCCCCCGTGGGACTGATGAAGACACTGAGGTTCAGGGAGCCCGTGGCGAGTGACCATGTTCCAGGCCAGGCCTGCTTGGCCCTGAAGTCCCTGCCCTATGGGGAGCAGGACAGGGGCACTGTGGGCAGCGGCCTTTCCCAAGGTCCTGGCCCCGGGGCGAGAAGGCTGCTGTCCCTGTGCATCTCAGGACAATGCCTGGAGATTCCCAGGCCACAGGCAAGAAGCGCCACTTTGCGTGACTTTGACATGGGCTGCGTGACCTCTGTCACACAGAGGTGCTGTCACCTCTCTGAGCCTCAGCTGCCTCATCAAGAAGAGCAAGTAGGGGCCGGGGATTTAGCTCAGTGGTTCCGCTGCCTGCCTCGCAAGCAGAAGGACCGGAGTTCGATCCCCGGTACCAAAAAAAAAAAAAAAAAATAGAAGAGCAAGTGACAACTGATCCTCACCTTCTCCTGTCAGAGCCCACGCTGATCACAGCAGGCGTGTGCACCCCTCACTCACTTGAAGGACGTATGTGAGCGCCTTCTTGTACAGAGGAGGAGACTGAGGCTCGGCGGCTCTGAAAGGCACCCACGTCACCAAGGACAGCAGGGACCGGCCAGCACAGGAGTGCAGATCTGTTCAGTTACAAGGTGGTCACTGCTCTTCCCCTCAGCTCCCACTGCAACCCTGGGAGCTCGAAACCCCCACCCAGGAGCAGCAAACGAGCATCAGCGTCAGAGTCGCATGGAGCTCACTTCCTAGAGTCAACACCATTAGCACAGGTCAGACTTCCGCCAGAATTTAAAACTGGTGACAAGGCCACAAAGCAAAGCGACAACCCAGACTGGGCAAACGTGCTTGCAAATTCTGCATCCGCGAAGGGACTTGTATCCAGAATATACAAAGAGTTCTGAGAAGTCAACCAGGGAGACAGCCCGGTGTTCGTTAAATAGGCGAAGGATCCAGGCAGACACAGCAAGGGCCAGTACGCATGTGAAAAAGTGTTTGACGCCATGACCCATGACAAGAAAAATGCAAATCCAAACCACAAAAAGATTTCTTACCCCTGGATTGGCCAAAGTCAAAAACTCAGATAGTAACAGGTGTTGGGGAGGACACAGAGACACCCAGAGCTCACACACTGCCGGGGGACGTAAAGAGCTGCAGCCACTCTCAAAGCCTGGCAGCTCCTTCAAAAATGACCTGCAATATTACCATACACCCAGCAATTTCACTCCCAGCCATATACAAGAGGAACTGACACTATATGTGCAATCAAAAACTTGTCATAGCATCATTCACAACAGCCAAAAAGTGAAAACAATCAACAGATGAACAGGTAAAGTGTGGTCTGTCCATACAGCAGAATATTATTTGGTGATGAAAAAGGAATGGGGGACCAACACAGGTTACAACGTGGATGAACCTTGAAATGTTAGTGCCCAGGGTGTAGCTCAAGGGCAGAGCACTTGCCTCACATGAGGGAGGCCCTGGGTTCAGGCCGCAGGGCAGAGAGAGACCGTCTCTCTGGCTTAAGTGAAACAAGCCAGTCACACAAAGTCACGTGTGATACATGCCATTTGTGCAGAGAAGGTAGATCCAAAGAGACAGGGAGCAGCTCGGAGCTGAAGGGGATCCCCAGCAGTGCCAGTTTTCTCTGGCAGGTGACCAGGATGTGCTAAAGTGGAACGGTGATGGTTGAACAACTCTACAAACAGGACCGCTACAATGCACACTTTGAATGCACAGGTTTAGAATTATAATCTCAATTAAGTCTGCCAGAAAAAAAAAATCCAGCTCCTACCAGCTCCAGAGCTGTGTGACCTTAGAAGAGAGACTTCGCCACCCAAGCCTCGGTCTCCCCATCCACACAGTGGGCCAATAATCCCGTCGCCTACCTGCAAGTCAAAGGCCCTGGCCAGGGCCGGGCGCACGTAGGTGCTCGCCCTGCTCGAGGCTCCTTCACAGAGGGTGAGAGGCGCCCAACAGAGTGTGTGGCAAAGGCGGAGGCAGCGGGCGATGGACAGAGGATGCTCACCGCCTGTGACATAATTTAGATGGATGGTCGGGGCCATTCGTCAGGCTGGGAGCGGGCAGCCCGGGAAGAGGCCGTGGGGGAGCCCATTACCGTACACGTGTTAACAGCACATCCTTTGTACCGGCAGCCGCGCGGGCGCGGGCAAGGGCCGCTCCCCGCATTGTCTGCGCACCGCGGCCCCGCCGTGATGAATGGGCCGCGCGCGCCCGGCCGCCCCCGCCGCCGCCAGGATAATGCGGGCCGAGGGCGACACCTCGTGGCCCAGTGTGGAACTGCAGGCCGCCGGCGGTGAGTAAGCAAGGGAACTGAGAGCCGCGCACTGGCCCTGAGCGCCAGACTCAGAAAGGTGAGGGACTGAGCGGGCGGGAACAGCGGCGTTGTCTATAATTCCAGCACCATGGGAGGCTGAGACACGAAGATCGAAGTTCAAGCCAGCTTAGGTAATTTCATAAATTAGCAAAACCCTGCTTCAAAATAAAATGTAAAACAGGGCTGGGTTGTAGTTCAATGCAAATGCCCAGTACTACAACAGCAACAAATCTGGTTGACGATTATCATTACCTTCATTCTCAGGCAGGAAGGCAGACATAGCAAAGTTGAAACACTGGGTAAGAGGCCTGGAGGTGTCACTCAAGGGTAGGGCTTTCCCTAGCATGCATGAGGCCCTAGGTTTGATGCCCAGCACGGCAAAAATAAATAATAAATAAATCAATACTGGGTAAGGTTGCCAACCCCTAGGTAGCAATATTTTTTCAGTGTATGTCCCAAAATCTTTTGGGGGCCAGCTGAGACAGGGTCTCACTATATAGTTCAGGCTGGCCTTGAACTCACTATGTAGCCCAGGCTGTGGCCTTGAATTCAGTGATCTTCCTGCCTCAGCCTCCAGAGTGCTGGGATTACAGGCGTGCACCACCACACCCTGCTCCAAAAATCTCAGCACATATTTATCCCTTACTAAAAGTCATTCATAGTAGCTGAAATTGACAGGTAGCCAGGAGTCCAATTTTGTTTTGTTTAGGGAACCCGGCAACCCCACACCTGGGTGGCACTGGACACCCTGTCACCTCTCAACTCCTGTAAAACACAGCAAGCAATCGTCTGTTCCCACAAGTGTGCACGCAGATGTCCAGGACTGCCGTGCAGACTCTGTGAGATGGTTTGGGTAACATGATGGCGCTGAGGTCCAGTGGGCATCCTGTTTGCAAGGTTTGGGGAGGACGTGGCCAGACACCACACAGGAGCCCACCTCCATCAAGGGCGGTGGGAGGCACACGGCTGCACCCTGCCCAATCCGGAGCCTCTCTCTGATTCTCTGTCCTGCTCACCGTCCCATGGCCCCTGGCCGTCCTCAGAGGTCTGCGGTCTCCTCCCCACCTGTCTTCTACCTAAGGAAGCAGAGGTGGCAGCAGCATGTCCATCCTCTTCGCCTCTTCTAGCACACACACACTGGGCACCATTAACGGTGTTGGGTGGGTGAGTGCACGGGGCTCCGGGCCAATATCCGTCACTAAGCAGAGGTTGGGTGCTGCATCCCGAGGCCCCTTGCAGTGCTGGCTGCATTAATTCAACTGCTCGCCTTCTGAGCTCTGTATGTTCCACTCTGCATCACAGTGCCAAGTCTTCAGTTAGTGGGAGTGCTGTCACTATGCCCATCCCACAGGTGAGGACGTGGAGGCAGAGGAAAGTGGAGCCCTCGGCTCAAAGTGAGGCCCTGGCTGTGCTGGGGGTGCCACACGTGAACCCCAGCAGGACAGATCTGGGCACGTGCTGTCTTCCTCCCCACCTCCAGAATGGCCTCTGCGGATCTCTCCTGTCCTCCCTGATTCCAGCTCCCGCCCTTCAGCCAATGCGGGGTGTGGGGAAGAGTGGGGTGGAAATGTACATGCCAGTTGCTCAATAACTGATGGTCTCCCGGTGGTCACCAAAGCCCTGGGAAAGGACAGGAAGGAGGCCCTCTGCCTGCTGCCTGCTGGCAAAGCACAGGTGTAGTTGCCAATTCCTCCCAGACTCACAAAAGTAACAGAAGGGATTTCCATGCAAATTGTCTCCAGGAACTGGTGGCCCCAGTAGGCAACAGGGCAGGGAGGTGACCCTAAGAGACCTGGAATCCCAGCCACAGGGGGTGGCGCAGGGAGACAAGACAGGGCCAGGGGTTTCCTTCCCGGCCATAGAACCTTTGCAAGGGGCAGAGGCGGCTGGACGGTTGAGGGCCTCTGGTGCCTGCCCACCACAGCCAACTTCTGCCCATTTGCTGTTCCCACCAGAAGTGTCACTGACTCCCTACTGCATTCAGCCTTAGTGCCCAGGCATCATGTGTAGCTCTGTTGGGTGCCCGCTATGCACTGGCCCTATAGCTCTTGGCACTGGGATTGGTGACTCATGGGCATGGCTCCTGCCCTCGTGGATCTTGAAGTGCAGGGCTGGGGACAGGGCGGGTCACTCACTGATGGCACCTCTTTAGAGCAGTGTTCAAGCACCCAAGGTGTGCAAGGCCAAGGAGCCTGAAGGCCGAGGGGGAAATGCGTAGCCTTTCCAAGGGTACTGGGGGCCAACGAAGGTTTCACGAAGGGGAAATAAAGTGGTGGTTGACACCAGGGGTCAGTGAGCAGAGACTGGGCCACTGAGTTTCCTTCCAGGGCCCCAGACAAAGAGGGAAGTCATTGGCAGCTGGTTACCTTGGCAACTCTTTGTGCTAGAGAGTGGGAGAGAGGAAGGGGGCTGTGGGAAGGGGAGGAGGTGCTGAGGGGAATCTGCCTTAAAAGGGAGAGACATCCGGCTTCTGCGCAGAGCAAAGGAAGGTGTCTTCTGGGTGCAAGAGGGAGGCGGGTTGGGTATGAGTTGAGTCCTGCCTCCCCTCCTCATCTCTAGAAGTCCTCCCATCTGGAGAGCTGAGTTCGAGTCTCAGCCCTTCATCTAACTTGCTGTGTACCCTTGTGCAAGTTACTCTCCCTTCTGAATCTGTTTCCTCTCCTGTAAAATGGGGAATCATCACTCACTGGGTGATGAGCATTCTATGTAAAGTGCATCAATAGCGCTGGGCCCCTACCAAGTACTAACTATCTGGGGGTCCATTATTCATCCATTGCCTCCCACCTGCCAGCTACATAGGTTTAGGCAGATGATTGCCTCACCTTGGTCAAGCATAAGGATTGGGGGATTTCTAGGGATGTGGGTGGTGCTGGGAGCTATGGTTCCTGGTGTTCCTGTGGGATTCTTGTGTGTGTGTGTGTGTGTGTGTGTGTGTGTGTGTGTGTGTGTGTGTTGGATTCAGAGCACTATGAGTCTGTACGGATGGGGAGACTGAGGCACAGAGAGGGGTGAAGTCTCTGAGGCACCTGAGTAGTGGTGCCTACATTGTGTCCCAGACCTCCCTCCTGGCCACCAGGCTGCTCTGAGGCTGGGCAGTGGGCAGGGCGGAAGTGGGGAGATATGTGCAGGGTGGGGAGCCCTGGCTTCCTGGGGCAGGAAGACGGAGACACAGGGCTCTGTGCTGGAGTGGGGCGCAGGCTGGTCCTGACCTCTAGAGGAGTGTGGCTGTCCCAGATTGCCGCTGACCCCAGGAAGGGAGCACCTCTGCTTCGTTTGTTCCCCAGAGTCATCCTGTCTGTGTGTCTATGTGTCTGTCTGTGTGTTCATCTCCCTGTCCTGAGGAGCTGTCTTCTCACTGGATGGACAGACACCCGAGGGTTTGCTGGGAAAGGCCCTTGGGCTCAGGCAAAAAAGCTTCTGATTGTGTGGGGGAGAAGTACCTGTCAGTTCCGACCACTTCCCTGGGGTCACCCGGAAGTGATCCTGTGCTCCAGGGCAGGAGAGGTGAGGAGGGCTGCGGAGGAGGCAGATACTGCTTCTTGGATGGAGAGGAAACAGGAGGTGTTGGGGCCAGCGCTGCCCAGGCGCCAGCATGAAGTCCTTGCAGGAACTCAGTGGGGTGGATGATGTGGGTCTCCCTGTGTCAGATGGGCACACGGGCTCAGAGAGCTTGGGGACCTGGTTTCTGGGGCCCACAGGGCTCAAGGCCAGGTGGAAAACAGGCTCTGTCGGGCACAGATCTGGGGCTTGTTTCATTTTGCTGCAGTCTAAGGCAGTGTGTCCGGGGTGAGATGCAGGTGGAAACAGAGCGTGGAAATGGGGTCTGGGGAATAGAGGGCACTCATAGAGCCGAATTAGCTGGGAGAAGCAGGTAGAAGGGTTTGATTTTAGTGCTGTGGGAAATCTGAGACCAGCACCTACAAAGTGCATAAGTCTCTGCTAGATGCTGAGTTAATGACATTCTAGATGGCAGAGTCTCCAGCAATCTTCATCCTTCAACTAGAGACCAAGGAGTAGAGCCCACCAGCCTGCAGTGGGCCTGGAGTACAAGCAAGAAAACCATTGCTGCTTTGTGCCATTAAAACTTGAGCTACCCCAGTGAGACTTAGGAGCTGTTAGTTATTGCTGCATATCTCAACTTATAGTGACTGTTACACTACCAGGAAACCAAAATCTCAGAGCTGGCTTTCACTGGCCAGAATAGGTCTTGAGTCCTTTCCCTGAGCCAATCACAGTCAACAGAGGAAAGCGGGCGCCCTCTGATTGGCTCAGGTCTGCTTCATGGGCCACATTCATCTCCAGAAGTTGGGGAAGGGTGCTGGCCCTAGGATGGGGACAACAGAGGTGGCTCCTGGAGGGAAAAGGGGCATTGGCAGCAAGGGGAACAACTGCCCAAAGAAGCCAAGGAAGAAAATGTCCTCATAGTTAAACGCTGTACAGGTGGATCCAGCACTGAATGGGAGAGAAATTCCACATTTCTTCTTAGGCAGAAACCTTAAAAATCGCTGAAATTTGCCAGAAGAGATTCCATTAAGTTCCACCAGATCATGGGGCTTCTCCCCTGGGTCACAGGATGTCCTTTGCCTGCTGGGAGGGCTGCTGGGCAGGTGGTCAGTTTCTTCTAAGAAGGGCACAAAGGTCCAGGCTAGGGACAAAAGGATGAGTCAGTGGACCCCAGCTGCCTCAGGAGCCAGAGGACGCACCTGCCTAGAGAAACTGGAAGCCCAGGTCCTCTCCCAATCACTGGTCTCCTGCAAAACCTCAGACAGCTCCCTACACTTTACAATCACCATCTTCTGAGTCCCTGCTGCATGCAGCACCATGCAAGATCCCCTGAATACATTGTTTCACTTCTTCACTCCAGGATGACCCAGTGTGTGCTCCAGGACACAAAGGGTCACACAAAGCCAAACTTCCAGCCTTCATCCACCCATGCATCCAATACATCACTTTAAAAAGGTTGTAAGGGCTGGGGCTTTAGCTCAGTGGTTCCACCACCTGCCTCAAAAGTGCAAGGTCCCGAGTTCAATCCCCGGTACCAAAAAAACAAAAACAAAAAACAAACAAAAAAGGCTGTAAAAACTGAAAAATAATCTGACGATGCACAAAGGTAAGAAATGAAAGAGCTCACTGCCCTTTTCTTGCAGCTCATCTCGAAGGGTATTGGTCTTTCTTGACTATCTGACCAGACCTCTTTCTATGTTCAAGATATGAGCTTGAGCATTTACTACGTGCCAAGAAAGTACGAGGGCCTTCCAGGTGCTTTTCAGCAAGACTGTTGTCAGGGGAGTGTAAATGGCCACTGAAGTCAGTTTGGACTCTTAGGATCTTAGCTGGGATGTGTAGAGGAGGAAGGGACCACTGGAAGGTTCCTGTTAAAGCCCAAGTTACATTACAAATTCCCCTCCAGCTCCACCTCACCCAGGAGAAAGCCAAACCCCCTACACCTGCCCACAGTCCCTGCACGATCCAGCCCTTGGTCGCTTCTCTGGCCTCAGCCCCACTGATTACCATCATCCTCCTCACTCCTTCCAGCCATATCTCAGCATCTCAAACCCCCAGGCACACCCTGCCTCAGGGCCTTTGCTCCTGCTGTTCCCTTGTTGGAACATCCTTCCTCCAGGTAATCCCCAGGGATTACATCTTCACCCACTTTTAATCTTTGCTCCAATATCTCTTTTCCTGAACTAAACTCAACTCTAGCCAGGCATAGTAAATCACCCCAATAATCCCAGCTACTCGGAGGCTGAGGCAGGAGAATCACAAGTTTGAGGCCAGCCTGGGCAACTTAGCAAGACCCTGTCTCAACATGGAAAGGGCTGGAAATGTAGCTCAGTGGTAGAACACTTCCTAGAATGCATGGAGCCCTGTTCAACCCCTGATACTGTAATAAATAAATAAGTAAACAAACAAATAAATAAATGTGGGCCCCCTCCCAATGCTCCCAGTCCTTTTTTCTTCATAGCACCTCTTACCACCCACACCATCTACCTTAATGATCCTATCATCTTCCCCACCCTCTAAAACATAGCTTTGTGCAGCCAGGGCTAAGCAACTGTTTTGTCCACAGCTGGATCCCCAGGGCCTTATACCAATGCCTGGCACACAGTGGTGCTCAACACACACTTGTGAGGGGGCATATCCGGGGGTGGAGTCTCAGGCAGCCACACAGCTCCATGGACTCTGAAACCCTTGTAGGAGCATCTGAAGGGGCTGGGGTGTGGCTCAGCAACAGAGCACTTGCCTGGCACATGTGAGCCCTGGGTTCTACCCTCAACACTTCAAAAAGAAAAAGGGCCGGAGATTTAGCGCAGTGGCACCTCGCCTGCCTCAAAAGTACAAGGTCCTGAGCTTGATCCCCAGTACCAGAAAAAGAAATGTAAAAAGAGACAGAAAAAGCATTTGAGGCTTTTGCTTTTTGGAGCCCACTTGCAGCCTGAGAACCCTGAAAGAGTTCAGGGTGAGGAGGAGCAGACAGCTGCAGAAGGCAGCTTTGCCCAGGGCCGTTTTCTGTGTAGGCCCCTTTCCAGCTCCGAGGGCTGTGGGAAAACAGAGGAGCCTTCCTGTCGCCTGGTCCCCCAGAGCAGGCTCCTAGAACCTGGCCTGCCCAAAGCCTGACTTGGGCCCTGGCCCTCACAGCAGCTTGGACACAGGCTTCTGCAGCCACAGTGGAGTCTGCTCTCAGGTATGATTTATGCCTCCAGCTGAACTTTATTTTCTACTATTGGGATTCAGCTCGGGGGTTTTTTCCTCCTTGGCCTTTTCCTGGGTCAATGCAGTCCTGATATTTGATTTACTGTTAACAGTATTGACTGCATAGGTTTGAGCCAAGAAACGGAAGAAATTGCTTTTTCTTCCATTCTATCTCCTGGCTGACAACTCAGTCTTAGCACCCGGCTGGCCAAGCTCTGCGAACACCAGCGGTGTTGTAGGGGGCAGGGAGGTTTTCCTCCGCGGCTGGAAGGTGACCCCAGAGGAAAATGAGCAACGATTGTCAGCCAAAGGGCCCTGTACCTGCCCCCTCCAGGAGGTCCTAACATGATAAAGAGATGAGGCATTGGGAGCCTGAGCTTCGAAGGTAACTAGCTTTGGATTTAAGCTGTGTGGCTTTAAGCAAGTCACTTAACCTCTCTGACCCTCAGTTACTACATTCATAAGCTGGAGGTCAGAATGGCTTCTCACAGATGGACTGTAAAGTGATCATGCATGGAAGCACTTCGAGTCCAACTTGAGCCATCACAATTTATTGTACTAGTAATTGACATCACCTTCATCACCTCACCACCGTCATCATCAATCTGTTACGGTGTAACCCTGGCTCTGTCCAAACACAGAAGCACGCATTCTATTCCATGCAAGGATCTGATCTGTTGTTTATTGTGAAAAATACACGTAAAATGTACCCTCTTACCATTCACCGTTCAGTGGCATGAAGCTCCTTCACACTGTTGTGCCACCATCGCAGCCCTCCGTCTCCCCCACGAGGTGTTTACCCGCATGGCAGTCTGCTGTAACTGCGTCCCTTTTCCTGTCTGGACAACACTCCGTCCTGCGGCTGGGCAGAACTTGTCTGTTCTCTCGCCCTGGGCAGTCACCTGGGTGTTGCTGCCTTTCAGCTGTGGCGGCTGGCAGGGCTGAGCCAGAGGCTTTGTCCTGGCCATGCCTCGTGCCCCTGCATGTGCTTGAGTCCCCCCCAGACTGCATGGGCATCAGGCCCAGGAACCAGGCTGGAGGGGACCCGGACAGATGCCCCCTCCCCTCGTGGAGTTCAGAGGCACACACTCTGGAAAGGCCAGGCTGCAAATCGTGGGGAGTGCTTCGAAAGGGAAATGAGGAGCTGAGAACAAAAGGTCAGGGAGGGTCCTGCTTCCTCCTGGCAGGCCAACATGCTCAGAAGGAGCCCTTGAGGTAGAACATTCCAGAAAGGAGAAAGGCCACCTGAACAATGGCATGGAGTCAGCCATTCAACACCCACTGGGAAGGCACACACGGTGACAGTGATGCCATGGTGTGGATACAGTCTGTCCCTCAAGGGAAGGCTCACCTGCTGGCGCTTGGTCCCTTGTACCAGGTGCTGAGAGGCAGTGGCACTTCAAGAGGCCATGAGGTCATGGGGGTGTGGCCTGGGGAGCGATTAAGGCCTCTCCCACAGGAGTGGGTTAGGCCCTGAGAGACTGGATTAATCATCACAAGAGCAGAAATAGATTTTTCATATTACCCACCTCCATCTTCCCTCACCATGTGATCGCTTCTCTCCATGCACTGCTGGTTGGTTTTTCAGGCATTCTGAACATACAATGCCATCTGCCATGCTATAATACAGGACAAGGCCCTTGCACATGCAGCCACCCAATCCTGAACTTCCTTGCCTCCAGACTCTGTGCTAAATAAACCTCTTTTCTTTATAACATACCCATCCTAAGGCATTTTGTTATAGCAACACAAAAAGGACTAAGACTAGTGATTTGCATCAGTGTTCTGGGTGCAGCTCCTACCAGGTCATGGGAGCCAGTGGTCAAATTTTCAGGAATTTTCTGCTTTGTTTGGAAAATGCAGCCATTATTTAAAATTAAATTATGTAGGCTCATAATTAAATAAGTTACACTACAAATTACTCAGAAGGCATCACTTCCTCCTTTACCACATTTTACTATTACGTGTGCTCTTGAAGTCATTTGCATCTAGTATCCTTGGACATGGAAATGCATATGAGGCTGTCTGCACATCTCTCCCCAACTCCACGTTCAGTGACGCCACAGCCACAGTGGAAATATTTACACTATGGATATCGCCAAATGTTACAAATCAGAGCTTGATTTATCAATTTGTTGATTGTCTATGTCTAATAAAGTCATGGGGAAATATTAGTAAAGCAGATATCTTTGTGAGTAGCACAAACAAAGGAGGAAAGACTCTCCCAGTATTTGAAAAACATTATTCAGTTCCGGGAAGAAGTTGTTCCCATCAATGATGAACAAGTGCAGCACCAATATACGCTTTTGTTGTCTCATCTTTGTCTTACTTGTTAATGTAAACAATAATACCAGCCACCATTCCTGTCAGAGCTGCATTCAGAAAGCTCATTGTTAAGCATTTCCCAGCACACCTACTAACTCATGACAGTGCCTTTCAAATGAGAAATCCAGAACCATGGCTATAATGGATTTTTAAAACTATTTTGGATATGGAAAAGCTTTAAGGACATGTTTGCCAGTTCACAATAATGAGCCATTTTGGGTGGCTTCTGAGGACTTTGGGACAGAATATTTGAAATTTAAGAGATGTGGGGGGTTTTATACAATGGAGGACTACTCAGCCATAAGGAAAAATAAACTTGAGACATTTATAGCTAAATGGATGCACCTTGAGACCAACCTCTTAAGTGAAATAAATCAGACACATATGTGTAAATATCACATTTTCTCTCTAGTGTGAGAAACTGAAAGGGTAAATAAGGACCAAAATGTATAATAGATATTGTGAAATAGGAAGAAACTTTTCAAATGGAAAGAGAAACTGTGAAAGGAGAGGGGGGAAGGAAAAAAATTGATAAAAGAAGGAAAAAATGGAAACAAAGCTTTTGTAAATAAGGGGGAGGAGCGGTTGAAGGGAGGGAGGGAGAATGGGAGAAAAAGAGAAACCAAGCTGTATCATGTACAGGTACAAACTTCCTTTGATGAATGTGACCATTATGTATATATTTAATTTGTACCAATAAAATTAATTAATTTTTTTAAAAAAACAAAATAAAATTACCTACCTAACTCTAAAAAAATCAGAAAATCTTCAAAATTGTCAATCTCAAAATAAGAGCATGATGTTTTTCAACTAATTGATAGGAAGGATCATAAGGGAATTGATCTCAGATCTGCCACCAACTTCACATAAGCTCAGGCACTTTGTTGAGCACCAGGCTCCCCCTCCATAGAATGAACATAAGGTACCTCCCCTGACTCCATCCTAGAGAGATACAGGAAGTAGGTATGGAATGAATGAGTTGGGACTCACTTTGATATAAGAGATAAACACCCCCCCCCCAGTGTGTACTAGTTTAATAGGGTGAGGGGTGATTCATTGGTTCTCAACAATATTTTGCATGTTGGGTGATTCAGACATTCAAAGACGTGACTCTCATGTTTCTCCCCTCCATCTTTTCTTCCTCTCATCATAGTCACTTTACTGTCTCCTATTCCAGACCAGCCAGTACTCACCCTGCAAACCTCGATGAAAAGGAAATATCTGCCTCCTGGTGGTTTATATGCCCTCCATGGAAGAACCCTGATTGGGTCTGCTTGGGTCATGTGCTTGCCTCTTGAACCAGTCACTGTCACCAGAGGTATGGTGATTGGTCAAAATGGGCCATGTGACCACTTCTGCAGCCACAGTGGTCAGAGTCTATTTCTAGAAGAAGAATAGAAAAGCTCTTGAGGCAGGTAACATTCAACAGTTCTCAGTTGGAGATGAATTGTGTTGGAAAGATCAGAGCAACAAGCAAGAAGGAGAGAATGATTATTCTCAGAATAAAGGGATGCAGATTGTCAGTATCTTGCACGTGATTTACTCACTAAACAAGCTCGCTTCTTACAGTGCAGAGCTGGCCCTGCTGCTGCTTACAGGAACTCTGTAAAGGTCCTCGCAGCCTGGACATGAATCCTCTGCCTTCTTCTCACAACACCCCAGCTCCACCGCATTTCTCTGCTTCAAGACCATGTTTCCTGCCTTCCTTTCTAAGGCCTCTTCACAGGTGTTCCTCTTGCCAGAGTGTTCTTCCTCCACCTCTCAATCCCCCTTAATCTGACTGGTCTATTTCCCCCTTAACACCCCAGATCTCACAGGCTGATCTTTGTTTATTGATCACCATGACATCCCCAGGGCTCAGCGCAGCAGCACCGGGCACAAAGTTGACCAACAACAAGCACTTCTTAGGTAAATAAGGAAATGAGTAGTCAGCCCTTGGTACCCACAAGGGATGGGTTCCTGGAAAAACCACAGATACCAAAACCCACAGATGCTCACATCTCTCAATAGCGTGGTATTTACATAGACCCTATGCACATCCTCCTGTAACTTTAAATCATTTCTAGATTAATCAGAATACCTGACACAATGTCAATGTGATGTAAACAGTTGCTACACTGTATTATTTAGAGAGAGTACCGGCAAGAAAACAATCTGTACACGTTCCATGCAGGCACAATCTTTTGTTTGTTTTTTCAGATATTTTCATTCAGCAGTTAGTTGAATCCAAGGATGCAAACCCCACAGGTTCAGAGGGATGAGTGTGTACATTATTCCATAAAGTCTTCATGAGTGTCCTGCTTTCAGGACATAGATTCATTCATTCATCCATTCATTTACTCAACACTGTCTCCTGGTCCGGGAGACAGAAGAGGAACCAAGAAAGCTCTCTCACCTTCAAGGACATCCTGCCTTCCCAGAGAGCAAATGGGAAAGTTGTCACAGAATGAGTACGGGGACCCAAGGGAGCAGGAAACAAGATTTGGGAAGGCAGAAAACATTTCCCAGAGAAGGAGAACCCAAGAGGAGAACTGATAGATGAATTGAGCATAAATTAGGGAAATGAAAGGAGGGGAGTCTAGGGGGGTGGGGAGAGGGGTAGCAAGGTATATTTCCAGGCAGTGGGAACAGTAAATGGAAAGAACACTCGGGGGTGGGGTTTGAATCTTAAGGGTCCCTGGGTTAAGGGCTTGGGGCACCACTTGGAGCTATTGAGGGTTGTGGGACCTCTAAGACCTGGGGCTTAGTTTGATGATTGGGAAAATCGCCTTGAAGGAGATTGTGGGACCCCAGCCCCTTCTCCTCCCTCTCTTTCACATCCTGTCCATGAGGTGAGCAGTTTTACTCTGTCACACACTCCCACACAGCAGCCGACCAAGACCTAGAGCAATGGGTTTCACGAGTCATGGGCTGGAACCCCCCCAACCAAGGCAGAATAAACCTTTTCTCTTTATAAGTTGATTCTTTGGGTATTAGTTATAATGACAGAAAGTGAACGTGGAGAGAGATCATTCTTGTGGGAGAATGGCGTGAGGATCCAGAAGATTAGGTCTAGAACAACTCTTAAGCCCCGCTAAGGAGGCTGGGCCTGATCCAAATGATGCCATAAGACCCCGCTGGAGCAAAGGAGGCAGGAGCATGATGTGGCCACCTTGTGTATTGGAAAGAGGTCTTCTTCAGCCAGTCCATCACTTTGGGGACATGGGCTAAGAATTACTTAAGAGTTTCAATTTAGAAAAATGAATGGCTCCATAGTAGGCAAAGGGGGGCAGGTGTGACAATTCCCCATGTTTTGAAGTCGATCTGGTAATCATTCACTTTTAGAATCTTCTTTTCTTCCTAAGTCCTAGAAATAGAAAACCCAGGAAAAGGGAGGCAGAGCAAAGACCTACAGAAGCCAGAAGAATATCGAGGGACCCTTTTTTCTCAGCACTGCAGTGGCCTGGAACACAGAATTGTCAACTGTTAACATCATACTTGGCCCACACATGGGGACACACAGGGCTTAGATCACCTAAACCTTTAGGATAGGACCCAAGAGTCCTCTTGGGGAGAGGCTTTGATCTCCCCAAGTCTCCTCACACCCTACTCCTCAGCATATGTCAGGATGCTGCTCCTCTCTGGCAGGAGCATGAATATTTTCTTAGCTAGCCTCAGCCCCTAAGGATAAATGCTGTTTTTTATCCCCCCTCCCCTGGGTGCCAGAGTTCAACTCAATTTTCTCAGATTAAATAAAATTTCAAAGTGTCAGTCCCAGGCAAACGACGAGTTGGAAGGTGGTTGATTTTCCTAACCCAATCGCCAGTCCAATTACAATTTTTAATCTATATGTAGATAATGGTGAACAAAAACCCCATAGAAATGTCAAGAGTGAGGAGGTTATTAGCTTAGTTTTAATTACTG
This sequence comes from Heterocephalus glaber, assembly GCF_053883595.1. Classification (NCBI taxonomy): domain Eukaryota; kingdom Metazoa; phylum Chordata; class Mammalia; order Rodentia; family Bathyergidae; genus Heterocephalus; species Heterocephalus glaber. The sequence goes on along the minus strand of NW_028258412.1, from coordinate 3,252,539 downwards.
TCGATCATTCTTAGCAACTGGAGGGACCAGGCAAAGGAGGGGAAGGCAGCATTCCTCCGCCAGAGTTCAGCTGGGCCCTGGGGCTGCGGGATCCGCACAGCTGTCCCTACAAGGGACCCAGGGAGAGCTGGCTGTCCCAGCCCCCAGGTCTTCCTGGGAGAGGGGCCTTGAACTTGGGCTGATCACTCAGCATCAGCAAATGCGATGCGAAGGTAGCCCCCTTCCTCCCTCAACATCCCTGCAGGCTGCCTACCCTTCTCCTGCCGAAACCGTCCCTACTTGATGAAAAATTATTCTTTTGTCTTGATGATAAAAGTAACACATGCTCACTGAAGGAGAAAATTTGGAAAATGGCAAAAGGTAAAAAATGAAGAAAAAACGGTCATCTTATTCTAGTCTCACCACCAAAAACAACAGCTGCTAATATTTTAGTACATTTCCAGTTATGTATGTTGGCCCTATTTTATATGTATAGATATATACACAAAAGTATTTTACATATGCATACATAAAATATATAATAAATACATTTAATTTCAAATATTTATAATAAAAGTATAAACAGCAACATTCACATGATTTAATAACACTTGCATTATTATAAAATAAATATGTGAACACAATATAATTGTAATTAATAATATTATATAGTATATGTCATATCTACATATAATTATGTACTTATGTATAACATATACATAGGCTAACTGGAATTATGCTACTCATAGACTTCTACACTCTGCATCTTTTGACTTAACGTATCGCAGTTTCGCGTATCATGAATACTGGTTGCAAGCACCATGCCCTGGCTACACACAGCTGCACAGCCCGAGCACACCACAAGTTGCATTAATCCACCCCAGTTTTGCACACACAAGGCCGAGGTTTGCTGTAATAGTGAGCCAACACTACTTTAAGTTTCATGGCGCACCCTGATTTTTCCACTTAATGACAATTGGTTTTCCATGTCAGTAACATCATTTTTTTTTTTTGGGTACAGGGGATCAAACTCGGGTCCTTGCACTTGTGCAGCAGGCAACAAAACCACTGAGCTAAATCCCCAGCCTAGTAATATCATTTTAATGAATTATTTAACTTCAAACCAGTATTTTCTGAGGCCCTGATCTGTGCCAAGCACAGTACTAAGTGGTAAAGATGTAAATATTAGAAGTCTCTAAAGATTGGAATCTCCTAGCATTTCTGACCTAATATGACATGCTTTAAAATAAACCAAGTATATGTGTTAATCAAACTAGCCCCTTGATCTAGATATGGGTAGATTGATGTCTCTCAAACTTGCATATAAAACTACCTTCAACATTTTCATATGTAAATTCTCACTTCTATTCTAGATTATTTCCTTCTTGAAAATTCCTCCAAATGCAATGAATGGACCTAAAGGTATTAATGTTTTTAAAATTCTTAATGAGCAGTCTGGTTTCTACTTCAGTGGAGTTTTAGGATTTAAATTCATCTATGCCTTAAAAACAAATAATCTCAAACAAATGTCGATCCTCCTGGAAGTGCTATGAAGACCTTAATTAAAACCTGGTCCTTTTTTTTTTTCAGTACTTGGAGTCAAACCCAGGGCCACTTGACTACTGAGGTACATCAGGGTCTCACTAAGTTGCTTAGGCTGGACCTGAATTTGCAATCCTTCTGCCTCAGCATTCCCAGGAGATGGGATCGCAGGCATGCGCCTTGCTACATAGTACTATTTTTAATGCTATTCTCAAGGTTGTCAAAAGTATAAAATGAAGGAATAATATGTCCCATACATACTTGATGAAATATAATCTTTAAGCCCTCACCTAGATTATTTAATTTATAGAGAAGTTTGGAAACTATAAAATAACATTTCCAAAGGGTGGAATAAGCATAACTCATCATTGTGAAGTGAAATTTTTGTAGTAGAGGCATAAACATGTTTTTAATTTTTCCTTGTTATCTACTTATGCTTTTATGTGTTAGAGAAAAAAATACAAGTAAAATATCAAACCTACCATGGGATTTGAGTTTGGGAATAGACTAAGAAAGGAATAAAAGAGGTAGGTTAACACTTTGTTTAAAGAAAGATGCTAAGCTCAATAGCACACAGGCAGCCTGTGGATACAACCAGGTGACAAAGTGGCCCAGGAGGTTGGTGACAGGACTGTTGCTGCCTTACATGGTAGCTCCAAGAAGAAACCCTAGGTGGCGGGGAACTTGAACTGCTTAAATTCCCATGCAAGGGCAGGCTCCCCTCTGTTCAAGAGACTAAATATGAAGCTCCAGCCTGCTAGGGGCTGTGCAAGAAAAGCACCAGAGAGGCTTCTGCAAAGAAGGCTGGACCTCTCCCTTTGAGATTCCGTACCCGTGGGTCTGGGTAGGACCTGGGTATCAGGATTTTGAAGGCTCTCTTGATGAATCTAATGTCCAGTGAGGGTTGAAGACTCCTGGTCAAGGTCATCTTCTTTCTGGACACCACGGGTGTCATCCTGTCCACAGGGCAGGGCTTGAAGTCCTCACCCCATTGGCCTCTCTCTACATCGGCATTCTAAACCTCCCAGCCCTCTGTTTGCAGGATAATGAGGCTAATGCCCAATCAAGCCCTAATGAGGATTGATTCATTTATTAAGCAGCAATTATGTGCCAGGTGCTTCCCACACCCCGAGCCCAGGAGACTCAAGGGCAAGCAGGATATGGCCTGTGGAAGGGGACTGGGCAAAGAGGAGGCAGAGGGCAGCTGCATTTTAGGGGGTCTTCAGAGTAGACTTGGGGTCCAAGTCCAGGGTGTGTTCTGGGAACTCAGCAGCAGGTTAGATAAATACCTAGCATGAATGAATCAGAGCACACAAGGGCTTCCACCCAGTGTGTGCGTCAGGGAGCCCCAGCAGAGCACAACCAGCAAGGTCCTCAGGAGAGCTGGTGCTGGAAGAAAGGTGGGGTGGAGAAAGGGAAGCCCACCTGGCAAAGAAACTCAACAGCAAGTAGAGAGAAGGCAACAAGGAAACCACACCGAGCTCAGCAGACTGTCAGGGTTGCTCCTGAGAGCCTAGGCTTCTGGGGAGTCCCACCCCCCAAGGAGGATTGGGATGCATATGAATGAGGTTGGGCTAAGCATTTGCCAGGATGCCGAGGCACTTTCAGAAGGGACTTGGTGTCTAACCACCCACTCCGTCTGCCGCTGAGCCACTGCAATGCACCCCAAATAATACCCACATGGGGAGCAAAGTTCTGATGATCAATAACTAAAGAATCATCTGATCCTCTACCCTGAGCTCAGGGCCAGGCTAAGCCAGGATGTACCAGGGAAGTGGGAGCAGACACCGTATAAACCACTGGGTCCTCTGTCTCCAAAATCAGGACCTAGAGCTCATTTGTGCTGGAAAACCCAGGACTTGGCATTCTGGAGGCAAACTGACAACATTCCTGGCTCCACCGTAGGACGGCCTGGCAGAGGGGCATGGCAGAGGCGGGGGAGGGGGAGGTTGCTCTTGTCAGGCAGCCCTGGAGCAGGGAGATAAAGGGAGAAATAAAGCCTTCTAGCTCACATCCCCAGTGACCTGGGACCCCCCCCACAACAGACCCTGGCTCCTAACAGCAAGTCAGCAATGGAGCCCCCATTGTCCAATCGTCTTCCGAAAGCCCCCTCCCCCTGAGCGCATGAGGGCTCTGAGGAGCATTCTCCATCTAAACCATAATGGCTGGGATGGGAAGGGGTGGGTGAATGGGATAGGAATTAGTCCATTTCCAGTTGCTGTGACTGCATACCACAGACTCAGTGATTTATAAATACAGCTCCATTCAGATCATGGTTCTGAAGGCTTGCAAGTTCAAGATAATACTCACAGTCTGTGTCCCCAACACACAGCCACTCAGGCTGAAAGGGACGCCTAATGAGCCTCAGGGTCAGGGACATGCCTGGCAGGGAGGGACCATGACCAATAAATGCCAGGTGGGTAGGGGCCGGTAACTCCTGGCTATTTACACTGCAAGCATGGGACACCTGAGATGGTCCCCATCTGTTAAGGGACATCTTTATTGAGGTGTTTTCCTCATGACCCAGCCCTACTCCCTAAAGTTCACGTAATCCTGCAGCAGCCTGAAGAGAGCCCAGCCCCACCTCAGGCCACCCACCATGGAGAGAAATCAGACAACCAAGCGTGGCATTCAAATCTTTTGAGCACCTGGCTCATGCCTCCCTCTCTGACCTCATTCATTCACTCATTCATTCAACACTAGGCATAGATAGAAAACCCCATCCTGGGTCCTGGGGTTCAGCCTAGACATAGCTACTGTCCTTATCAGTTCACAATTCAGCAGGAGAAACAGATGCCAAACAATGTCACAAATAACCTTATAATTGTGTAATGTTCCAGGAATAAAAATTAGGAACCCTCTGAGCTGCATTCTGAATAGTCTCATTTCAAACTCAGCATCTCATCAGACTGGATGAGTATTTCCCCACCCCTCTCTGTTACCTCAGGACCTTTGCACATGCTTTTCATCCTCCCCTGAAGTTTCTCTGCAGTCTGTCTCCCCCTCTCCTGACTAGCTCCTCCTGATCCTGCAGGTGTTAGCTTAGAAGTCACTTCCTTCAGGAAGCCCTGCCTGATTGATGCCTCCACTGTGGGCCTGAGGCTCCCCTCTGTTCCCCTCTATAACTTTTTAGCCCCAAGTTATAATTTTTTATAACTTGTTTAGCCCCAAGAAGGCAGATATTCCACAGGAAACTGGCTCCCTTTTGCATTTCAGGTCACTGCACTAAATGGAAACTTCACTGTGGCGTCACTAAGTTTGTATGAAAAGCTGAGTCACATCTTCTCCTTTATTTCCTACCAGTCACTGATTGACAGACCCCAGAGTCCTCCAGTCCTCATAAAAATAAATGTTTTTCCACTTTTTTATTACATTATAAGTCCTTTGTGACGGGACAGAGAAATCTGGAGAAACTCAAACCAGCCTTTCACTTACATTTGCAGTACTCGGAGGCCCCATGGAGCCGGCTTCCTTGCAGGCAGCAGAAGCACAAAGAGCACCTGATGTGCTGCAGCAGGAGGGCAGCAACAGCACCAGTCCCATCTGCAGCTCCCATCTCCAAGGGGGCTGTCGTCTTTGAAGAAGTATAGGTCAAACAAGGTGGTTGGAATGTGGGCATTTTGGCTCCCTGTGTGGAAAACAGAGTAATGACCCCCCAAAGATCTCCACATCCCAGGTCCCAGAGCCTGGGAATATGTAACCTTCTGTGGCAGATGGGTCTCTACCAGTGGGACTGCATTAAGGACCTTGGGATGGGGAGATTGTCCTGGATTAGCCTCTCAGACCCAGTGAGATCACAGGAAAGAGACAACAGAGCCAAAGTCAGAGAAAGATGGGAAGGGGAAGCAGAGGTCAGAGAGAGACAGAGAGATCTGAGGATGCTGTACTGCCATCTTTGAAGAAGAAGAGGGAAGAAGAGGCCACCAGCCAAAGAATGCAGTGACTTCTACACACTAGACAGGTAAGGACCAGGATCCATCCTAGAGCCTGTGGAAGGATCACAGCTCTTCTAACATGCTGATACTACTCCTGAATGGTCCATTTTGGACTTCTTACCTTCAGAACTATCAGCACTTGTGTTCTTTTAAGCCAATAATTTTGTGACCATTTGTTATAGCAGTAATAGAGATGAACTCACCCTTCCAGCATGTGACCCATGTCTCCTGAATGCTGGGGTTTAGGTGGGGTCAGGTTTCACTCCAGATCTAGACCCCTCCAAAGCAATGATTGTTCACACACAGGACTGTTCTGGAAGGACCTCAAGTTCAATCTCTCCAGCTTTGCATAAATATTTTATTGATTCTCCCTTTCCTTTCATGTCTCCTGTGAAAGCATAGAGGAATTCATGGGGATACATCCCTTCCATGCCGCACAGCAATCCCCCATCCTTAGAGAAAAAAGAAAGGGAGAGAAAGTGAACATTTCTGGGATGGTTCCAGCTTGGGTGGGGACAGATGTTAAAGGACAGCACCCTTCAGCTGGTTGCAATGCCATCTCTCCTTTCTTTTTGCAGGATGGTGCTCTGGCGTGGGCTTGGAGCATGGGCTCAGCATCGAGCTGAGTCCTGCCTTCTTTTTCCTCCCACCTGCCCCACCCACTCCAGCATGCTGTGTTTGCTGGACAAATGGATGGATTGGTGGCTGGATCACCTAATGAATGAATTAATGGGCCAGACGCGATCACCTTCTGCTCCCATCTGTGAGCCAGCCCAGACATTCTAGCATTTGATAGTTCCAGCATCAGCCCCACAGGAAAAAACAGAAAACAAAAAACAACCTCCAGGGCCCTGAACCATCAGCCACTTTTCAAAGAAAGTCGAGACTCTGTCACATTTTTTTCTTCCCTCCCAAAATTAAAATGTGCCGCCAGTATACCTTTTTATCAAAAATAGAAGCATTTTATCTATCTTTATTGCAGAACAGAGATTACATGGAGACATTCAATTTGGAGTCAATTTAAATTTCAATTGTCTGTGAAATCTAAATCAATAGGGTATAGTTCAATGATGCTTTAATAAAACAGGACATAACAGAGAAATCATTAGGAATTACATATGATAAGAGATTGGTACTGAGCCTCCATAATGGTGGAGGGGACATTAGAAAATTACCCCCAAGCATTCACAAGAAAACCAACAGCCTCCTTCCCCCCATGAGACACTGAGAATGCTTAATTGTGCTGTGAGGCCTGGGTATCCATCTCTGTCAGCCCCATGATTGGGGGACAATTTACAGTGAATGACAAAGGCAAGGAGTTTGTCTCACCCAGAATATGCATGACATGTGTCTTGGGCCCAGTACCTGGAATATGTGTTCCACCCTCTCTAGTTCCCCACCCTTCTTTCCTCTCTCCCCACCACTGGCCTCCTCTGCCTGAGACTTCATCCTCCAGGGACCCTAGGAGAAGATACTCTGGGCAGAAGAGAGGAGGAGGATGTGGGACACAGTGCAGAAATACCCAGGCTTGAGAGAAAGCTAGTGTAGGCATGATTCTCAGCTTCTCTCCCAGAGACGCCTGAGTTCCCTCCTCCAGAAAGCAGAGACTTAAGTATCTACCTCACAGGTCAGTGCACAGTGCCTCCAATAAGTATTTGTTAGGGCTGGAGATTTAGCTCAGTGGTGCCACTGCCTGCCTTGCAAGCGCAAGGTCCCGAGTTCGAGCCCTGGTACCAAAAAAATAAATACAATAAAATGAAATAAAACAGCAGAATATACTTATAAAAATATATATATATTTGTTAGGCACCTTCCTGGTAGCAAGCCTCAGGGCAGGGACCAGGAGGAGAGAGATGAGACATCCGCCTTAGGCATCAAACTTCAGGGGCCACTAAAAAGCACAGTACTAAAATAATATGTCAATGCACTATTTTAAAAAATCAAAAGTAATGCTAAAAGAGTCATTACAAACAAAATCTCAAAATTTTGCATGAAGATAAGATCAGTAAACTGCACCACATTATACTGCAGTCTAAGGCTGACATTGTTGGCCTTGTCTTTACTAAATTTATTTTTTCAGTGAATGTTTTGCATTTATTTTGATTTCCTAAAATGGTGTGTGAAGATATTGATAAAGCAATAATACACAACAGGGCAAGCCTTTGCCTTGCTTGCCCCCATATTTTTTTCCATAAGATGTCTGTCCCAGAAATGTAGCCATTGGTGCTGCACAGCATTCCTGCCCAATATATCAAAATGTTCTGTAACTGTTTATGCTGCACGATGTACCTGCTCAATGTATCAAAAGTGTTCTGTTCAAACAAGGTAACTGTTAGTACCTGATGTTTCTACCTAAGGTTCCGCTTCTAGCTATATTTCCGCCCTAAAAGGCCCCTCTCAACTTCCTTTCTGCAGATGTGTATAAAATGACTCTCACTGCAACTCACCACTCAGAATCCAGAGTGGCCAAACTCCTCTGAGCCACCCAGCTTATACAGGTTTTTCTGCATCTCTTCAAGTAACTTTCAAATTCTTGAGTCTTCAAATTGCTGGAGCTGTAGCGCTTGAGCTGTAGCATTTGAGCCATGGCACTTGGCTGTAACACTGAGCTATTCCACTTTGCTGCAACAATATTATTAACTGAGGTTTTCTGTGTTCCCACTCCCTTAAATTCTGCATCCTAGATTGGTGGGTCCCTTGCCTCCCCCCTAATTCTGGCCATGCAGAACAGTGCCCTAAGTATGCTAAGTCCTAGGGACACCAAGGGCCCTGGAGAGACCCATGCAGCTTCCTTGGAGAAACTTTGGTTTAGGAACGAGGCAGACAGAAGCACGTGAACAGATACCAGAAGAATTAACAATTATGGTAAGGGTAGTGCTGGAACGTGATGTTGGAAAGGGTAAAGACTTAGATAAAGAGTTCTAATCTCCAAGCTCAGAAGCCATGATGGTTTGTTATAGATGTTGTCTTCATCACTTCTCATTCTTGGGACAAAATATACAACACCTGCGAGTTAAAGGAGAAGAGGTTTATTTTGACACAGTTTGTAGAGGTTTCAGTCCATAGTCCCCCAGCTCCAAGGCAGGACGGTATGGCAGATGGGCATGGCCAAAGAGAGGTGCTCACAGCATGATAGCAGAAAGCAGAGAGAGACTGAAGGGAGAAGAGGAAGGAGATGCACCGTTCCAGACCACACTGCCAGTCACCCACCTTCTCTGACCAGGACCCACCTCCCAAGATCACATGAGCTATAAACTCATCAGTAAACTAATCACTGATGGGTATCATGCCCCATGATCCAGTCACCCCCTAAATCCCTCCCACCATTAGCAAATGAGGCTTTGAGGGTACATCCAGATCTAAACCATAACATGTCAACTTGACTGGATGAGGGAACCACCTAGAAATGTGGGAAAGAAGCATTCTGGATGAGGCTGTGAGATATCCCAGGGGAGGGTGGCAGGACAGTAGAGTGGGCAAGATGGGGAGAACTGTCACCACATGGGAAGGAGCCACCCAATCCTCCTGAGCCTGGAAAGAACCATATGGAAGTCGAATCTTTCTCCCCCATTCCTACCAACTCCCAATAGCTGAAACACACTGGTCTCTTGCCTTAGAAACCACAACTCCAGGCTCCATACCCTTTGGGCTTCAGGACTTAATTCTAGCAGCACCCCCGCCAGGGTTCTTGCTTCCAGCCTCAAACTGGAAGCCCTACCATCAGCTTCCCTGGTCCTGCAGTCAAGACTCAGACAGAGTCAGGCGGCTACCTACATCCCAGGGTCTCCAGCCACAGAGGACTTGTGTTGGTGCCTCTCTGATGCCATAGTCAGCTAAGCCAATTTCCTAACAAATTCCCTCCCATATATCCACACCCTTATCCTGTTGGCCCTATCTCTGTAGGAAATGCTAAGCCAGAAGCCCTTGTCATTTTCATCCCCAGAACCATATGATGCCTAAAGGGTTAACTCTGCATAAACTTGGAGATTCAAACCCTGCAGAGAAAGGAAGTGGAGGTCTCCTGGGAGATACAGTGAGCCCTGCTGACCAACTTCCCTAGCAGCAGTATTAGGGCACTGCAGGTCTAAAGCCACACAACGTTAACTCATCTCTGCTCTCCATATGGCCCCAGTGTAGGCCTGGGGCCGAAGGCGATCAGATGGACCTCTAGAGGGGCTGGTGACTAAGCAACCCAGGCCAGTCCTGTGGGCACCCCACACCTGTGTGACTGAGCTCCCATGAAAACCCAGACACTGAGGCTCATTGAGCTTCCCGGGTTGTCCACACTCTGTCCATGTTGTCACACACAGCTAGTGAGAGAATTAAGTGCATTTTAAGGCTCCATCAGAACAAAACAGTTAGAAATTTGCTTCTGGTCTGTTCTGGCCTCTGCCCAATGCACCTCTTTGCTTTGCTAATTTTAATTTGTTTCTTTCCACTGTAATAAGCCACAGCCATGGATCCAACAGCTCTGCTTAGTTCTGTAGGTCCTTCTAGTAAGGAACTCTGTGCCACCATCTCATTGAACCTGGTGGTGGTCTCAGGGACCCCAGCACCCCACCCTTCACCTCCTTCACCCCAGTTCACCCCAGCTCACCCACACCACTTCAGTTTTGGCAACCAAACATGTCTTTAAATATTGCCAGTGTCCTCTGGGAGATTTCAAGTGTTTGCTGTGTGATCCCGTGACCATGTACAGGACTTGAGCTGTCCAACTCTGTCACCACAGCCATGGTAGGAACTTACGTTTAAATAAATTTAAATGAAGTCTACAGCAGAAAGAGGAGCCACAGGGGAGGGCTGCTTCCTGACCACCTACTCTCCCAGAGCTATTCCACTCCTGGGAACCCAGCATTCCTCCACTCATGAAGTAGAGCCCCAGGGCCTCACTACCTCCCACTGGGCTCCACCACCACAGGTTCCATCAGCTCAGCCATGTGCGGCCCACGCCTCTCAACCTCCAGCACCAAAAAGACAGATTTCTGTTCTTTATAAATTTCCCAGCCTCAGTTATTCTATTATAGTAGCACAAGATGGACCGGGAACATGAGTCATATCGCTGTAAACATTTGTCCACAGCCATCAGTTTGAATCCCTATTTCCAACTCTGTGTGTGTGTGTGTGTGTGTGTGTGTGTGTGTGTATGTGTGTGTGTGTTACTGGGGATTGAACCCAGGGCCTTCACAGATCTACATTCCCAGTCTTTTTTTATCTTTTTGTTTTGAGACAGGGTCTTCCTAAACCACTAAGTTACCCAAGCTGGGCTCAAACTTGAATCCTCCTGCCTCAGCCTCCCGGAGTGCTATAGGCATGTGCCACCACACCCAGCTTCCAACTGTTTTAAATATATCTCTAGGAGTGGAATTGCCAGATCACATGGTAACTCTAGGTTGAACTTCTGAGGAATTAATAGCTATCATTTTTGTACACATATCATGAAGTAGGCATTGAGATTTCTATTTTATCCACAATGTTATCTTTTCTGGTGGTAGCCCCTCGGTGAGATTCTTAGCATCCCTCAGAGACTGTATCAGTCAACTGTTGCTGAATAACAAAGCAATCCCAAATGTCATAGCTCATGACAACCATCACTTGTTATTACTCATACCTCCATAAATTGGTTCAGAGCTGGTACATCAAAGCTGAGCTCTACACTGGTGGCTCAGCTAGAGGCCCAGCTGCACACATCTCTCAGCTTCCTCTGGGGATGAGCAGCTGGCCAGAGGATGCCCTTTCCAGGAAGATGTGCAGAACTGTGCAAGACATCTTTGGCCACAGGCATGGGGCCACTTCCTCCTCATTCTATCGATTGAAGCAAGTCCTATGGTCAGTCCCAAAGTCAAGAGGCAGGAAAGTACACTGCTTTAGTGGCATAAGTTGCAACACCATACAGGAAGTCATGAATAAAGAGGGGCATGAGATCGGAGGTCAAGAATGTGACCTATCGCTGAGACATTTATATTTTCCTGAGATACACACTTGTGTATGGCTAAGGCCAGAGTCCACCTGCATACCCTTGGCTCTGTGATTTTTCTCTCTCTGTTTTTCAAAGACAGAGCACCGAGGTCTCAGCCCTCATGGTGCTCACGTCTGAAAAAGAGACCTCAGGATCAGCTGGCACGTGTGACAAGGCCCTCCAGGAGCCAGGGGTGATGATGTGAGCATGAATAATAGCAAGAGCGAGGAGGAAGGAAGGGTCAGGGCCACCCAGGGGTGGAGTGGCCCTCAGGAAAGGGTTTCTAAAGGAGTTTCTGATCCATGATTTTCTGGGGGACAAACCACATCTAAACCACACCCCTATTCAGAACCCAGGATAGAGGACAGAGCCACAAGGACACAGAGCAGGGGACAACCCCTGAGCTTGCTGTGCACTTGCTGTGCACTGTGCTCCAGGCCCAGCCAGGAGGTCCAGATGTGACATCCCAGTCCCTCCTCACACAGCCTGGAGCCAAGGCTGCCGCTGCTCCAATGGCACTAGAGGAAACTGAGGACCTGAGTGTCAGAGCCACTCCCACCAGTGGAGGAGCCTGGAGTCACACCACTGAGAGTAGAAGAGCTGGGCTCAACCTTCGACTCGCCTAGTTTCAGAGCCAGTGGTGAGCTCCCCACTGCTGGACGTATCCAGGAGTCTGAATAATCACAAAACAAGAAGGAACAGAGGGATTTCAAGTATTTAGGAAGGGGGAGACTCCAAAATCAACGTCCCCTGGAAATGCTCCCTCTATAACGGGGTTTCCCAACACTGGCATGACTGAGATTGTGTACAGGATAAATCTGTGTTGGGGCTGGGGGCTGTGCCGGACATCACAGGATGGGAGCAGTGGCCCAGGCCTCTCCTCATCAGTGCCACCCACACCACTTCAGGTTTGGCAACCAAACACGTCTCTTAAATATTGCCAGTGTCCTCTGGGGGGAAGGAGACATCTACCCCATTGAGAACCAAGGCCAACCCACATTGGTGAAGACCAGGGCTGAAAACCGAGAACAAGGTTTTACACCTGCGGTGCCTTCCTGGGAGACAGCGCTTATATCGTGGCAGAGGTGCTGTGTATCTGCTCCCTGTCAGTGTCCAAAGGGGCAGGAGGAACACTTCTGCACATTTAGTGGGAGAGAGAGCGAAAGAGAGACAGAGACAGACAGAGACACAGAGAGAGACCATTGCCCCAAAATACAAGATTGGCATCGAGATGCAGTTTGATCTAAATGAAGTAAAATTGTACCCGGCCAGCACCACCCATTCATTAAAGCCTCTAAAGCTGCTACTTGACCTTGCTAAGGCTCAGCCTATATTAGCCTTGGTTTAAAATTCAAGAATCTGGGCTGGGGGTGGAGGTCAGGGGCAGAACATTTGCCTACCATGTGAGGCCCTGGTGGAGAGGGTTCAGCCTTCCAGATCCTCCAGGAGCCAGCTCCATTTCAGAACATTCTCAGCTGGAATGAGGATAATGCACAAGTTAGCATCAGTCTTGCTCACGGGTAAGGCTCTGGATTGATGTGACAGTCCCCAACAGTGTCTCACTTGTGCCCCAGCTTAAAACTTCACCCTCCATGCCACAGCACCTGTCACAGCATCTGAATTATCACTGTTAGAATCACCTTTGTACAAAGCAAGGCAGGCACCCCTCAAAGGATCACAGGGTATGGGCATAAATTACCTGGAAGCAGTGACTCATTAAGGTTAAGGAGGAAAAGGTTAACATTTCTGAGCACCTGCTATGTGCTTTCCATTGGGGGTACTCAGGAAATGTTACTTTAATATTACATAGATTATATCACTAATTCATCACAACAGGACAGTATGGTGGGCACTGCAAGCTTCAGATTTACAAATGGGACAACCAAGGCTCAGAGAGGTTAATTGACCTGTCTGAGATCATACAGCTGCTGTTAACAGAGTCAGGATGGAGCTATAATGTCAAACCTGTCTACTCTCCATCATACCTCCCAGCACTAAGGCACTAGAACAACCTGCTTGAAGGACAAGAAAGCAAAAACCCACAGGGGTACAGAGAAAATGGGGACATTTGAGAAGCCATCTCTATCTAGGGAGCACTGGGATCTCCCTGGGTCTGAGTCTCTCACTGGCATGAACCCATTGTGGGACCTTCCTGAACTGGACCTCAGTCTCTTTTCAGGTACAGACAGGAGCTAGATTTGACACCCCTCACATTCCTGCTAGCTCTGGAATCCTAGTGCCAGGAATTTGCTGGTGGAATTAAAGATTAATTTATCCAGGTGAAGGTGTGGTTCATAGGCAGGTTTTTTGTTTTTGTTTTTGTTTTTGTTTTTGGTGGGCAGGTTTTGACTTAATTGAATACAGTCAACCATGGTGGATTGGCACCCTGGATACCAAAACCCAAGGATGCAAAGGTCCCTTATATAAAATGGCATAGTATTTGTGTAGAACCTAAGCACATCCTCCTGGGTAACTCAACCCCTCTCTGGGTTACTTGTCACACCTAATGCAGTGTAATTGCTATGTACATAGTTGTTATACTGATTGTTTAGGGAATAATGACAAGGGAAGAGCTTGCACATGTTTCATACAGGTGCAATTTTTTCCAAATATTTTCCATCTGTACTTGGTTGAACCTGCAGATGTGGGACCTGCAGATATGGAGAGCTGGCCACACTATTAACAAGGGGCATTTTAAAAGGCAGAGAGGTTGAGGGTGTAGCTCAGTGAAAGAGTGCTTGCCTAGCACCTTGTGAGGCACAATGAATGAATGAATGAATGAATGAATGAATGAGCAAGAAGGCATCTGTAGTAGGTGCAGAGGAAACAGCTCCCCTTGCCTGTCCTCATCTGCCAGTGTCCCAGGGCACTTTTTCTCTCAGGATGAAGAGTTGGGAAACAGACAAGACCTGAGTGAGCCCTTTCGGATGTGTGGACCAGCTACTGCCAGGCTTTCTTGTCAGTTATTTGCTTCCCGACATCACCAGAGCTAAAGTGGGTTCCAGAGGGGTCATAGCACTCTGCAAGCAGAGCCCACAGTGCCCTCTGCCATCCTTGCCCAGGAGGCCAGCTCACCCAGGCTGCTGGAAGCAGCATCTTATCTCTGAACAGATCGGTCCTTGCTCAGACTCCCTTGATGGTCTAATTATTTATTCTTGTCTTGTTGCTCTTTGATACTTCAGGAGATAGGTTGACATTTCTGAAGAATTAAAATATCCCTGCAGCCCAGTCTCACTCGAGAATACGATACTGTCCTGTATAGTACACTTAAGTTGAAAACTTCCTCAGTACCCAAAGCCATACATGGTCACTGTCCCTTGGATGTCTCGTCTTCCAAGAAGGCATCATCAAAAGGTGGCTTGTGGAAAATGCCTCATATGGAATACCCCATATGGCAGGAGAATCATAAAAAGGCATTTTTCACAAGTTGAGCTCTATTGTGCTATGGATGTGTTACATCCGAGCAGGGGCTGATCCATTGGAGAAGGTTGCACGAAGAAGAATTCCAGTGATCTGAACTTTAATCTATAGGAGGGGTGACAAGCAAGGGAAGGAAGATATTCCCAGAGAGGAGACAGCTCAGATGTGCGGGCAAAACTAAGTGGTGATGTGGTGCTACAGTGAGGAAGAGGAGGGAGGCAAAGGCCCCTTCAGGAGTCATAAGAATTAAGTGGTAACTGGTGAGATGAGGTCAGATTATTAAAGCCCTGGAGACACAGACTGCTAGAGTCCACAACTGATATAATAGGCAGTCAGTAGGGAGCCTTAGAAGGGTGGTTGAGCAGAGGAGTAATACATAACAGAGCCTCCTCATTATTCAGGAACTCTGTTTTTGCAAATCCACCTACCTAATAAAATTGTTTGAAATTCCCAAACCAATACCACAAACCCTTGATGGTCTAATTATTTATTCTGTAGAGTGGTGAGACAGTTCGTCGCTGACACTCATGTTTTCCATCTCGCGCCATGTTTTTGTGTTTTGTGCTGCTGTTGATGACCTTGCTCTTTTAAAGGGCCCAGCATGGTGCTGAGGTGCTGGCTGGTTTCCTAAGCGGGAGAAGGCTGTGATGTGCTTCACCGAGAACACCGGGCGCCCGCCAGATCACCTTAGCTCAGGCATGAGTCAAGCACTGTGGGCCATGAGGTCAACTTTGATGAACCAAAGGTAAACATCAGCTGAGATGTCTTTCAAAAGAAACACACATCAAAGTTACGCATTAGCAAACTGCTGTGGCCAGATGCTCACAGGAGCCTAACCCTGGTTTTCCCAGAAGTGGTCCCATTTCCACCCCGAGTCTGCAGCTTCTTCATAGATCAGGAGCAAGAACTGCACTGCATTTCAGAACTATGAGGAGACCACAAGACTGTGAAGAGAAACTATTATCCATCTCCGGAGAGGAGATGCTCTGGAGCCATATCTCCTGAGTTCAAATCACAGTTGTTCTACTTCCTCACTAGCCAGCCTCGAGTAACTGGCTTAGCCATTCTGGACTGCAGTCTCTCCTCTAGGAAATAGATGATAGTTGTGTCTTTTCCGTGGAGTGGCTAGAAGAATTTAAATTTGTTAATATTTGTCAGGTCCTCAGAGTACTGTCTGACACATAAGGAGTATTATTTACCTGTATTGTGCCTGTTAATAAATAAGTGGCAAAAGGAAGAGAGAGAAACAATCTTATTTTACAGAGGAGGAAACTGAGTCAGGTCCCCATCTGAGTGACTGGCAGAGCTGGCTCTCATCCTGGCCTTTCCAGCCACAGAAATGGGGAGGATGCTGGCACCAGGGACCCAGTTGGGAGCCACCTGCAGTGACTAACACACAGGAGTGACATAAAGTATTGGCAGAGGCAAGTACCAGCATTTACCCCCCACACACACACACACCATGCTGAGATAAGTCACAATATGACCAAGGGACCTACCAGGACCTGCCTATGGAAGCCAAGGCCAGATGGAGTATGGGGTCCTCTAAAGATGCACCTCAGCCACACCCCATTTAAGAATTACTGGGCATCTCCAGGCAGGCTGTGCAGCTGAGGAACAAGAAATACTACCACACCCAGGCAGAAACCTAATGAGAAGCCGAACACGGCCAGACAGAAGCTTAACAAGAAATACTGGCCCAGCTCTGAAGAGGAGAAGTGCTGCTCCAGGCAGGGCAGGCGGCCTGCCATCTCCCCCCATGGCTGCATCGATCGGTTGATCAGTCACAGCAGGGAAGTCTGGCAACCATGGGGAAGTAGATAAACAGGAAGATATACGGCAGGAGGGCCTCAGGCTGATGAAGGGGGACAGAAAGGCAGCTTAAATCATGGGGCAAGTGCTCCGGAGAGGGGAGATAACAGGATTTGTGTTTATGGTGAACTTGGAGAATCAGCTGAGGTGCTGGGCTGGGGAGATGGGGAGGATTTGGGGAAGAGGTAGGCAAGTGGCTGGGGGAGGGGATCCGTGCTCCCAGTGACTACTGCTCTGAGGCCAGGGGTCAGCAAGGGACATGACCCAGGGGTAGGACCTGCACCATCCATCCCTCCTGGCCCATGTGGATGTGGCCTGGTTGCATTTCATGCCCTGCCCCATGTTCCTTAGCTTTCCTGGGCTTGGCTGAGCGCTCCAGCAAGGCACAGCCACACCTACTCCTCACCCACAGGGAACCCTCAGGATGAGCTCAAACCACCTCTGGACAGACACACAGCAGCAAATGTCTCCTGCAGCCTCTGTGCCTCCGACTGCACAGCTTCCGGTGTCTTGTTCCAACAGATATCCACTCTAGGACAGAGACACTGGGATTGTTCCCGTTGTGTTGATGAGGAAACTGAAGCTCAGAGAGAATACGTCAGGGGTCCTCACTCTGGGCTATGGACCAGTACTTGTCAATGGCCAGTTAAGAGCTGGGCCTGCACAACAGGAGGTGAGTGGTGGGCAGAAGCAAACTTCATCTGTTTTTACAGCAGTTCCCCCATGGCTTGAATTACTGCCTGAGCTCTGTCTCCTGTCAGATCAGCGAGGGAAGACATTAGATCCTCCTAAGAGTGCAAACCATGCTGTGAACTGCGCCTGCCAGGGAAGCCACTGCCACCCACACCCCTAGTCCATGGAAAAAAGTGTCTCCCATGAAACTGGTCCCTGATGCCAAAGAGGTTGGGGACCCCTGGATTACCAAACTGCCCCCAGGCCACAGAGCACTGCTTTTATTGGAGCCCAGGCAGGCTGCCTCCGGAGCCCACCTTCCTGACCTTGACTCCACACTGAGTCTATGACATCCTGAGCCACATGGGAGATGGTGCCCTGGCCCCATCCCCTTCAGCCCCCTCCATGTCTGCTGGCTGTGGCAAATGTCTATACTTTCTTTTTTTTTAATTTTAATTTATTGGTACATTTTAGGTATATAATATGATGACGTTCATCATTGGAAATTTGCACCTTTGCGTAATCTCTCTTGGTTCTTATTTTTTTGTCCTTCCCCTGCCCTCCCTTCAACCCCTCCACCCCTCCCTATTTACAAAGACTTTGTTTCCATTTTTCATTTTCACATATTAATTCCATTCCCTTCTTTCCTTTCCTCTACCCCTTCCACTTCCCCTTTCTGTTTGCCCCTTTTCTTCCTATTTCACATTATCTATTATACCTTTTAGCCCTTGTTTGCACTTTCAGTTTCTCACACTAAAGAAACTATTCAGTATTTACACATGTGTGTCCCATTTATTTCACTTAAGAGTATCGCCTCAATGTGCATCCATTTAGCAATAAATGTCTCTAATTTCTTATTTTTTTATGGCTGAGAAGTACTCCATTTTATTAAAAAAACACAAAACACATTTTCTTTATCCAGTCTCCAGTTGATGGGCATTTGGGCTGTTTCCAAGTTTTAGCCATTACAAACTGCGCTGCTATGAACATGGGTGCATATATATCACTGTGGTATGATTCTTTTAATTCTTTGGGGAAGATCCCCAGCAGGGGAATAGCGGGGTCAAATGGGACTTCCAGTCCTAGTTCTTTGAGGTATCTCCATACTGATTTCCACAGTGCTTGCACCAGTCTACACTCCCACCAGCAGTGGAGCAGGGTTCCTCTTTCCCCACAGCCCCGCCAGCATTTGTTATTGGTTGCTTTCATGATAGCAGCCATTCTTTCTGGGGTGAGGTGGAATCTCAGTGCTGTTTTCATTTGCATCTCTCGAATGACCAGTGATGTTGAACATTTTTTCATATGTTTATTTGCTATTTCTACTTCTTTGTTTGAGAAATGTCTGTTCATTTTAGATGCCCATTTTTGGATTGGGTCTTTAAATTTGGGAGGTCTAATTTTTTTTAAGTTCTTTATAGATTTAATATTGTCTGTGAGACAGCTGGTGAAAATTTTTTCCCACATTGTGGGTTGTCTCTTCACACTGCTAGGGGTTTCTCTTACTGTGCAGAAGTTTTTTAGTAAGAAGAGATCCTATTTGTTGATTGTTTATGCTAGTTCACGGGCAACTGAGGTTTTGTTCACAAAATATTTTCCTACACCAATGTCTTCAGGAGTTCTTCCTAAACTCTCTTCCAGCCAGTTTAGTGTTTCTGTTTTAATATTTAGATATTTAATCCATTTAGATTTTAGCTTAGTGCATGGTGAGAGATATAGGTCTAGTTTTAGTCTTTGGCAAGTTGAAACCCAGTTTTTCAGCACCATTTATTAAAGAGGATATCTTTCCTCCAGTGAGGGTGTTTGGCTCCTTTGTCAAAGATGAACTGGCTGAGTGTGTCTGGAGTTGTTTCTGCATCTTCTAATCTGTTCCATTGGTCCTCAGGTCTGTTTCTTTGCCAGTACCATGCTGTTTGTATCACAGTAGCTTTGTAGTATAGTTTCAAGTTGGGGATTGTGATACCCCTGCCATGTCTCTGTTACCTAGAATTGCTTTTGCTATTCTGGGTCTCTTCTTGTTCCAAATGAATTTTTGGATTGTTTTCTCAAGGTCCATGAAGTATGCTGCTGGGATTTCAATTGGGATTGCATTGAATCTGTATAGTAATTTTGAAAATATGGCCATTTTCACTATGTTGATCCTTCCTATCCAGGACCAAGGGATGTCTTTCCATTTTCTGATATCGTCTTCAATCTCTCTTTTCAGAGTGCTATAGTTTTCAGAGAAGAGATCTTTGATTTCTTTTGTTAGGTTGATTCCTCAACATTTCAGGTTTTTTGGATACTATTGTGAAAGGAATTGTTTGCCCTATTTCTCTCTTAGTGAGTCTGTTGTTCGTGTAGAGGAAAGCTATTGATTTTGGTGTGTTGACCTTGTATGCAGCTACTTTACTGAATTTAGTTATTAAGTCTAGAAGACTTTTGGTGGAGTTCTTGGGGTCTTCTATATAGAGTATCATGTCATCTGCAAATAATGACAATTTGACTTCTTCATTTCCTATCTTTATTCCTTTTATTTCTTTCTCTTGACTAATTGCTGTGGCTAATGTTTCCAAAACTATATTGAACAGGAATGGTGATAGTGGACATCCTTGTCTTGTTCCTGATTTTAGTGTGAAGGATTTCAGTTTTTGAACATTTAGTGTGAAATTGGCTGTTGGTTTTGCATAGATAGCTTTTATCAGATTAAGGTGGAGACCGTCTATTCCAATTTTTTGTAGAGTTTTTATCATAAATGTGTGTTGGATTTTGTCAAATGGTTTTTCTGCATCTATTGAGATGATCATATGGTTTTTGTCCTTGGCTCTATTGATATAGTGTATTACATTGATTGATTTGTGTATGTTGAATCATCCCTTCATCCCTGGGATGAATCCCACTTGGTCAGGGTGTATGATCTTCTTGATGATCTTCTGCATTGTATTTGCCAGTATCTTATTAAGGCTTTTTGCATCTCTGTTCATTAGTGAGATTGGCCTATAGCTCTCTTTTTTGGTTGGATCTTTCTCTGCTTTGGGGATCAAGGTGATGCTTGCTTCCAGGAATGAATTCAGGAGTATTGCTTCCCGAAAGTTTAAACAGTAGTGGTAGTAGTTCCTCTCTAAATGTCTTGTAGAATTCAGTGGTGAAGACATCAGGACCCAGGCTTTTCTTAGTTGGTAAGTTTTTAACTACATTTTCAATTTCATTGATTGATATTGGGTTGTTTAGAATTTTTAGGTCTTCTTCATTCAACTTTGCTAATTCATATGTATCTAGGAATCTGTCCATTTCTTCTGTGTTTTCCATCTTATTGGCATATAGGCTCTGAAAGTGGGTGTTGATGATCCTCTGGATTTCTGCTGGGTCCATTGTAATTTCCCCTTTTTCATTCCTAATTGCATGGATGTGGGCCATTTCTTTCCTTTTTCTGATAAGGTTGGCTAAGGGTTTGTCAATTTTGTTTATTCTTTCAAAGAACCAACTCTTGGCTTCATTGATTTTTTTTTTTTTTTTGGTATTTCCTTAGTCTCCATTGAATTGATTTCTGCTCTGATCTTTATAATTTCCTCCCTTGTATGAGCTTTGGGTTTGTCCTGCCCTTCTTTTTCTAGAAGCTTGAGGTTCAGCATCAGATTGTTTAATTTGGCTCACTCTGTTTTCCTAATATGTGTATTCATTGCTATGAATTTCCCTTGTAAGACTGCTTTCATTGTGTCCCATAGATTCTGATATGTTGTATTGTCATTGTCATTTAATTGAAGGAACTGTCTGATTTCTTTAATTTCGTCTGTGACCCATTGGTTATTCAGAAGTGTGTTGTTCAATCTCCATGTGTTTATGAAATTTTTGTGGTTTCTTTTGCTATTAATCTCCAATTTCATCCCTCTATGGTCTGATAATATACAGGGGATAATTTCAATTCCTTTGCACTTACCTAAATATGTTCTATGAGTGAGTATGTGGTCTATTTTGGAGAACGACCTGTGTGCAGCTGAAAAGAATGTGTATTCTGATTTTATGGAGTGGAACACTCTTTAACATCTGTTAAGTTCTTTTGTTCAAGAGTTTGATTGAGTTCTAGTATTTTGTTGCTTGTTTTTTGTCTAGTTGATCTATCTATTTGTGACAGTGGGGTATTGAGGTCCCCCACTACTATTGTATTAGTGCTTATATGATTTTTCATGTCCACTAGTATTTGTTTTATATAGTTAGGTGCACTAGTGTTTGGTGCATAGATATTTATGATTGTCATCTCTTCCTCTTGGATTGTTTCCTCTACAGGATGTAGTGTCCTTCTTTGTCTCTCTTAATCAGTGTTGGTTTGAAATCCACTTGATCTGCAAAGAGGATAGCTACTCCTGCTTTTGTTCAGGTTCCTGTCACATGGAGTATTGTTTTCCACCCTTTAACTTTCAGTGTATGAGTTTCTTTTTGAATTAAGTGTGTTTCTTGTATGCACCATATTGTTGGATCTTGCTTCTTGACCCATTCTGCCAGTCTATTTCTTTTGATTGGTTAGTTGAGACCATTAACATTGATGGTTATAACTGATACGTATTGACTTATCATTGTCATGACTTTTTCTTTTTGTTGGATTCTCCTTCTTTGCTTTTAATTTCTTGTCATGCCCGGTGGATTCATTCTGCTGGGCTTCCTGGGATTGTGATCCTCCTTGTCTTTTTCTAGGATTTTGTTTAAAATATTTTGGAGTGCTAGTTTGGTATTCATGAAGTTCCTAAGGTGCTCTTTGTCATGAAAGTATATTATTTCTCCATCAATTTTGAAAGATAGTTTTGCAGGGTACATCAATCTAGGTTGGAGGCTGTTTTCCTTTAAGGCTTGCAATACTTCACTCCCAGCTCTTCTTGCCTTGAGGATTTGCATTGAGAAGTCTGCTGTGATCCTGATGGGCTTTCCTTTGTATGTGATTTGTTTCTTTTCTCTAACTGCTTGTAGAACTTTGTTCTTCTGTTGGGTTTCTGGAATTTTAACAATTATATGCCTATGTGTACATTTTTTTTTTGATCAAGACTAGTTGGAGTCTTATATGCCTCACTTATCTCTATTCTTTTCCCCTGCTTGTGAAGTTTTCTGCCATCACTTCTGTGAACAGTTTTTTTTCTTATGTCATCTGCACTCTCTCCTGTTTCTTCATTGACTCCAATCAGTCTTATGTTATTCTTCTTTGCATCGTCTAGCAGCTGCTGGAATGATTTCTCATGGTCCCTCACAATTTTAAACAATTGTTCTTTTCCTGGTCACTAATTGCCATCTTATCTTCTATATCTGAAATTCTGTCCTCACATTGGTTCATTCTGCTGTGTAGACTTTCAATGGAGTTTTTAGTCTACTGGAAATCTGTTTGCATATGTTTTATGGATTTCATTTGTTTCCTGTGTTGGGATTCCATCATGTTCCTCAGCTCCTCTATTTTTTTTATCTGTGCCTTCTCTAGATTTATTAATCATGTCTTGCACTGTGGACACAATCTCTGCTGTTATGTGAGAAATTATTTCTGATTTCATTTTTTCCAGATCCTCTTCTGTTGCTAGTTCAGGGAGTCCAGGTGGTTGAGTATCAGATTGTTCCATCTCATTTCCCTTTGGGGTTGCTGTAGGTGATCTGGAAGTCTAGTTCTGAGGCTTGTTTACATGTCTTCTCATTTTGATGGGGGGGGCTCACCTCCTCTGGGAGCAGTGGTAGGTTGGCCCAGAAGCCTCTTACTCTGTACTGGGAACTGCAGCATGTTGACCCAGAAGCCTCCTCTGTGCTGGGAGCTGTAGCACGTCAACTCAGAAGCCTCCATAGTTTCTCACATACTGGCAATGCCCTTTCTCAGAAACTACTCCACTGTTCTGCTTTCTAGTCTTCTCCAAAGATGCAGGTGCAACTCTTGTAGAACATCCAGGGAGTAGGGGGAGTTCGGCCCAAAGGGGAGCTCTCTGCCAGGGGACATAGGAGTTGGGAGATGAGTGCCCTTCTCCCCTGAGGGTATCCCAGTCCATTTTGTGCTGCTGTAACAGAATGCCACAGACTGGGTAACTTGCTACAAACAGAAATATATTGGACTAATGGTTCTGAAGGCTGAGAAGTCCTAGTTCAATCAACCTCACTGGTCAGTAGTCCTGCTGTGGCATCCTGTGGCAGAAGAGAACAAGAAAGCAGGACAAGGGGCTGAACTTCGATTTAGGGGCCCTCAAGCCTTCAACATCTCCCCTTGGCCCCACCTCCCAACTCTCTGGATGGGGATGAAGTTTCCAACTCATCAACTGTGGGGTCACATTGAACCTCCACACAGGGGCAATCTTCAGGCACATTCTTCTCAGATCTTCTGAGGGTCTCCTGGAGGTGTGGGCCCCATGTCCCCCCATTGATAACCAGCACCACACACCCCAGTATGGGGCCCTGCCCCCTCCCTACGTCCCCACCCCTCCCACTTGGTTCCTGCACCTCCTTCTCACCAAACCTCCTGCATCCAAGCCTTCATCTAGGGCTCTGCTTTGGGGAAACCCCAACTAAAGCAGAACCCCACCTACCTCAAAAACAAGAAAATACAAAAAGTAGCACCAACTAAGAAAAGGCAGAGCTCTGAAAGAGAGGAAGGAGGGCTTCTCTTAGTCCTCCCAATCTATTCCCGAACCTAGAAAGGAAGAGCTTCGGCACCTTGTTCCCACTCCCAGAAGTCTCAGGGGAGATGCAGCTATCATTCTTGTCAACCTGACTTTTTGCTGGCCATGCTGGTGAAGGCCTGTCTTCCATGAGCCACACAATCCAGAAAGTTGTATTGCAAAAAAAAAAAAAAAAAAAAGACAAAAAAGCACCTCTGTGGTCACTGGGCCACTCAGACTCCCTAGGAGATCCTGGGCTGTGGTCACCCTGTCACCCTGGTCTCATACGGTCAGCCTCTGATGGGCATCTTCCTCAACAGGAGTCTGGTGTCCCTAGCTTCTCAGCTCGGACATGATGGTAGAGTCTACTCAGGTCAGTGGTGGGAATGAGTCCTCTGATAAGTGGGGGCAGCAGTGTTGGGACACAGGCCAGAGGCTCTGCACAGCCTGGGGAGCTCCCACAATCTCTATCAGTGCCCAAGACAGCTGTGTCACAGAGTCTGCAACTCAAGGTGGCAGAATTCAACTCTCATTGTGGACCAACAGAAGGGGTCTGAACTGAGGCTGAACCCCCTGCCCCCGCCCGCCAGGAGCCCTCATCCCCTGGGCTTCTCTCTACCTCTTGTCTATAGCTCTCTGCTAGTGTCTGATTTCCAGGTCTGTGCCCAGGAATGTGACCATGGTCTGTACTTGGAGCCATAGGGGCTGCAGAGGGGATCAAATGGATTGATGGGGAGGACTGTTGATCCCATAGGGGCAGCTCTCTGGGCACAACTGTGCCCTTTGCCTCAAACCAATTTATCACAGGCCTAGGATTAGGGTCCCCACAGTGCTTCCATTCAGCTTGTCCACTCCCATGCTAGTACCTGCTATGTGCTAATTACAAAGTCGGTGCTGAGCGTGTGGCTGTGAATTAGACAGGTCCTTGCTTTTGAAGAAGTCACGACCTGGCCAGAGCTTCCCAACTTGACTGTCACCCACATCATCTGATTTTGTAAGTCTGAAACAGCCTATGATCCCGCACTTCTAATCAGCATCTACAAGGAAGGAATGGACCACACATTGAGTAGCAATAGGCGAGAGCACACAAATCCATGCTCTTGGGCAAACAATGTTACCCCATGAAACTGAGTTTCCCCTACTCCTAAATGGTGGCAATAGTACCCACTTTGCACACAGTGGCTAGGGAGATCAAGCAGGCAAAGGGAGAGAAACCCACTGAAATCTGGGTTCCAGGTCCAGCTGAGCCACTTAACAGCAGAGTGACCTTGGGCGAGTCATCCAACACTCTTTTGCACCTCAGCCTTCCTATCTGGAGAACAGGGTCAACAATAACCATGGTGAAGGTTTCAATACTCCTGTTCTCAGCTGGAGCCTGAGAAGTTCTCTGTCTCATCATTTCTCATTTTCTCCCCTAAGATCAGTATCCAAAAAAGATGCTATAGATTGGGCATAGCATAGGTTTACCCTTGGAGTTAAAACAACTTGACTTTGTTTACTGACTGTGTGACCAAAGGAAAGTTACTTAGCACCTCTGTAAACTAATAACAATACTAGTACCTCTTCCTAGGGTCACTGAGGATTTAAAGAAGGACTGCATTAGTCAAGTTTGCTGTCACTGGGTAAAAATACCCCACAACCACAACTTAAAGGAAGAGAGATTAGTTTTGGCTCACAGTTTTGGTGGATTCAGTCCTTAGTCATTCAGCTTCAAGACAGTAATGGCATGATAGGAGGACATGACAGAGAAAAGCTGTTCACCACATGGTAGCCAGGAAGCAGAAGAAGCCTGGAGAACCCAAGGAGGGAGCTCTACCTTTCAGGTCATGTCCCCGGTGACCCACCCCTTCCTAACAGGCTCCACATCTGCATATGAGACTTTTAGGGCACATTTTAGGTCTAAATATAATACTCTACCCCTGGCCCCTGAAAGGTTCATATCCATCTCATTATGAAAAATGCATTTAGTCTCTCTCTAAGAGTCACCAAACTCTTAAGAATTCCAGTATTTCTGAAAAAGCCAAGGTCTCTTTTGAAACTCAAGGCAAACTGTTAGCTATGAGCTCTTGTAAAAAAAAAAAAAGAAAAGAAAAGAAAAACACTTTCAACATACAATGACATAGGGTAAACATTACCATTCCAAAAGAAAGGAATAGGGGAAGAGAAGGAAATTGGATCAAAGCAAACCAAAAACCAGCAGGACAAACATTAAATCCTATATCTCCATGTCCAGCACCTGGAGCAGGTTGTGGCAAAATGTTAACTCCAAAGGATTGGTCAATATCTCTCTATAGCCTTACTGGTTGCATCCCACATGGGCTTTCTCTTCACCAGGCTGTAGTCACTGCTGGCAGCTTTTCTCAGCAGACAGTTCACATTCCTAGTACCTCCAAATTTCTGGGATCTCCACTGCACCTTTGGCTTCACTCTCACAGCTTCACATGGTGCTCTCTTAAGGGCATATTGCCTAGCCTCCCAGGACTTCTGAACTCTGGGTTGAAGCCTCTGTAACATTTTTATATTGTGCGTGACTGAAAAGCCAGCACCATATGGATGATGCCAGGCCTGTTGCCAGCTTGAGCAGTAGCCAGGCCTCCTTGAAATATGGCTGGAGAGGCCTCCAAGTACCTGGATGGCTAAACTCAAAGAAACACTTTCCTAGACAGCCCTGAATGACCTGGGCTCCCTGGACCTCTGTTTTTAAAACAAAGTCTTTCCATTATACACCTTTGAGCCTATAAAGGGTGGGGTCTGGCCAATTCCTGAGATGGCCTCAAGCCATCTTTTACTTGTAGAGTACTTGGCTTCTTTATAGTGGTAATCTTTTCATCAACCAACACCTCCTTAGCACCAACTTTTCAGGCATTCCATTTCTGGCCACCAACAAAATTATTCAAATTATTTGATTCCACTTTTTGTACACATTTCTATTACCATCCTGGTCTGAGCTCTAATTAGTATTGTCTAACCAATCTCTTCTTACTCTGCTTACAGCATTTCAAGGCTTCTCTAGCTGGCAACTCTAAACCTTTCCAAACTCCTCCTATAAACTAATTCCAAAGGCATCTAAACCATGTGGTCAGGTATAGTCACAGCAACAAACCCACTCCTGGTGCCAATTTTCTATATTAGTAAGCTTTTCTGTCACTGGGACAAAATACCTGACACAAACAAGTTAAAGAAAAGGTTTATTTTGGCTCACAGTTTCAATGAGTTCAGTCCATGGTCAGCCAGCTTCAAGGCAGAAATAGCACAGCAGAACAGCAGGGCAAAAAGCTGTTCACCACATACCAGCCAGGAAGCAGAGAGGCAAGAAAAGAGACAGGGATGAGAATACACCTTTCTAGGTCACATTCCCAGTGACCCACTTCTTTTTGTTTTCTTTCTAATCAATAAGTTTTCTCTTTTTTATTCTTTTATTGGTACATTTTAGGTATATAATACATTTACATTTATCATTGGGTGCTTGTACCTGTACATGATGTATCTTAGTTCTTATTTTTTCCCCATTACCTGTGCGCCCTTCCCTATTTACATAGATTTCATTTCCATTTTTTTTTCTTTTCTCATAATTTTTCCTTTCCCTTCTTCCCTTTCCCCTTCCCCTCCCACCACCCCTACACCTTTGGATCTTTTCCTGTTTCAAATTATCAATTATTCATTTTAATCCTTATTTGCCCTTTCAGTTTCTCACACTAGAGAAACTATTCGGTATTTACACATGTGTCTTATTTATTTCACTTAAGAGTATGGCCTCAATATGCATTCATTCTTACAGCCAAGCCCCAATTCTGAACACAAGATTTTTGGAGGATATTTTAGCTCTGAACCATAACAAGGACAGTTCAGAAAGCTTTAAGAAAAAGACTGAGTACAAAGTGCTCATTCTTAATAACCATTGCTGTTGCTGCTCAAGCAAAACAGGTGTGGTCAATACCCATCTACATTCCCTTGGCAACCACTAGCCAGTATGTACTGAGCCCACTGCTTCCTAATGGAAGTACTTATACTCCCTATGGTA
This sequence comes from Heterocephalus glaber, assembly GCF_053883595.1. Classification (NCBI taxonomy): domain Eukaryota; kingdom Metazoa; phylum Chordata; class Mammalia; order Rodentia; family Bathyergidae; genus Heterocephalus; species Heterocephalus glaber. The sequence continues at coordinate 3,224,615 of NW_028258412.1, read as the reverse complement.
TCTGGATGCCATGTTTTGTCAGCCCTCATATAGGATATCCAGGAAGTGCTAGAAGCTCTCGTTGCCTGCCTTCCCGTCTCTCAAACAATGGCTGATGATAGGTGGTAAGTAAATGCTTCCCTGAGTTAATTTTCAGTGTTTCTCAGGGTTTAATTAAAGGCCAAATCTAATGTCTCTGGAGTTCCCCTGAATGCTCCAACCTCCTCCTCTTCCCAGGTCTGTCTTCAAAATTCCATCCCCACCTACCAGAGAGGTATCTCAGTGTGACAAGCTCGGGTGCTAGCCCCTGGAAATGCATACTGGCTACACCAATGTCACTAGTTTTAAGACCTCACTGGATATGCTTGATCCCTATGAACTCTTCTCTCTCCTGACCACCTGGCTTGAGATCCAGCTAAGTAAGGTGCTACAGCCCACACTACACAGATTCTCACTGCATCTGGCATCCTCCTTGCATGCAAAGGTCAATCTTGAGGTTCACAAATTTAGGTCAACAAGGAACTTAGAAAGTTCTGAAACAATGAGTTCAAGAGTTATTTTTTAAATCTAGAAGGCTGAAGCAGGAGAATTGCAAGTTCAAGCCCAGCCTGAGCAACATAGCAAAATCTTAAAATAAAAGATTTGAAAAGGGCTGGACATGTAGCTCCATGCAAAGATCCTGGGTTCAATCCCCAGTAACACACACACACACACACACACACACACACGTATTCTTTTTTACAAAGTCAGTCAAGGCAGAAATACAAACCAGATAAATAGGAGTCATGACTTTGACTGTCAACCTCAAAGATACTTCCTTGATCCCCACTTAGGCGGAGAGAACTGAGGTCGGGTTGCCAGATGAAATGCAGGACACCTGGTTAGATCTGAAGTTCAAATAAACAAGGAATACTGCTCAATATGAATGGGTCTTATCTAGAATTTGGAAAATACTCATACTAGAAAATGATCCACATTTATTTGATATTTGAACATAACTGAGCTTGTAACTGTGTTTTTATCTGCTAAATCTGCCTCTCTATCTGGGAGACCCTGACACTATTTGAAAAACTCTTTATTCTCAGCTGTCCCTAGCTGGGGCTGGACTCTGGAATTTGCTGCAGCCCAGATCTTTCCAAAAAGCTCACCCAGGAGAGGCTGGGGCTATCATGGTGACTGGTCTCAACTCAGCAAGAATCGAACCAACAAGAACCCAGGCCCTCTGTGACAACTGATTTCTCCCACTGGAAGTCACTTGATCCTTCTCCAAACACTGCCACAGCTGTGGCCACAACACCCCTAGGAGGAATAAATAGAAAGGCGATTATCCCCGAAACAGGAGTTCCCAAGAGGCCATGGTCATCCAGCAAAGTGGTGAAGGACCTTTTCCTCTGTGTTATGCTGATAAATGGGGGAAGGAGGAGGGGTGTGTGTGTGTGTGTGTGTGTGTGTGTGTGTGTGTGTGTATTTGCCTTCTTTGCCAAACCCCTGAGACTTGCTGAGAACCAAAGACCCTTCCTCATCCACAGAGGACTTGATGATCCCAGCTGGAGGACACATTTCCATAGCCTCTGCACTCAGGAAACACGCCATGCATCCGTTCACTCATTTCTCACCCAGTGCTGGCTGAGTCCTTGTTCTGTGCCACACTCAGTGCTAGGAGCTGGAGTGACAGCTGTCCATCATGCATCCCTGTTCCCAAGGAGCTTACCATTTGGTGAGGAAAACAGAGAAGAAAACCAAATAAATAAATAACTACAAATTCTTTGAGAGATTGGTTGCGTGATTTTTATTTCACTGTTTTTAGATTTTTTTAAAAACCCTTTTTGTTCCCTTCTCCATTTCTGCCAGCAAAACTGAGCTCTTAGAGTAGCTTTTGTTGTTATAGTGAAAATTAGTGAAATCCCAGACCCTGACCTTAACAGTGCAAGTCTTCACAATTAACAGTGAAAGTCTCAAAAACAGATCAAGAAGGCCACTCTCCCTACCATGAGCAAGAGGTGTCTGTCTGTATCACAAAAGTCAAAGAATTTGCCTAGATAAGATGTGAAACTGAGAATAGTTTTGGGAGTGTGCAATCTCACTTTTCTGTGCAATGTGGGGGCTTCTGAGAATATTTGTCACTGGCTTAGAAAGTATACTATAAGCAAAAACATTTTGAGAAATTCTGAAGACTGTAGAAATGTTGCCACAACCTGTGAGAATAACTTTCAAAGAGAATTATGGCATGCAGATCAATGGCCACCTGGTAAACCTGTCACCGTGGACATTGGCATCCCCTGGAGAGAAATAGGTATAGGACAATAGGGTCAAATAAGACAAAGATCATTGGCACTTTACTCTTTCCCTTCAAGTTTGATTAGGGAAAAGGAATTATGACTCTTTGATTCTGTTTTTTTGCCAATATTTTTCACTCAAGAAGATTCAACCCCAGACAGCCTGTGGCATTTAACTGTTGCCTGAGTCTCCTCCCACCTGTGATGGTCTCTCATCTGTATTTATTTTCAAAATCTTGATTCCTTTGAAGGCTGCTGTACAGTTTTTTAAATTTAATGAATCCATACATCTTGGTTCCCTTAAAGACACCAGGACAACCTCAGACTCTGCAGGTAAGAACTCCTTGCTGTCACTACCAGAGAAGGCCTGGAGATTCCCAAGTCCACCATCGCTCTGTGTCTTTAGGCATGTCACATTCCCGCTGTGGCTTCAGACTCCTTTTCAATACAATGAAACACTGAGACCACATCAGCCTTTCTGAACTTGTATAGCCAGCAAAGTTTAACGACCTCTGTGTGCACTAACAACCTCTCAGAGATCCCAAGGTACATTACCCCATTAGAGGTCCTGAGAAGTCCCTCGCATGGACTTGCTGATTTGTAAAACCTGTGCATGCAGCTTCCTTTTGATGAGGGCTCAGGAGCAAACACACCAATCAGGGAATCTTGGAAGGAGGGTCAGGAGGGGAAAGCTACTGAAAGCTTGGGCTCAGGCTGCCTCTTGGCTTCCTGACCTCCTGAGCCAGCCCACACCCTTGCCCTGAAGGACCCCCCTCACCCGAAGAGATGTAGTTGGCAACCTCCTCAGAAGACAGCTTGGTAATATCCGTCAGATAGTTACCGTAAGTGCCCTTGAACACAGTGACCACGTGTCTGGAGCCATCCATACCGGAGCAGAGACCTTTGTGCAAGCTAAGCACCGACTCATTGCTTAGGGTGGCAAAGGCTGAAACTAATGCAATGCCTGTCATACAGGTTGGATCACAGAAAGCACGGGCTGTCCAGGCTGTGGATTCTACACAGACATTGAGAAAGGAAAGAGACAGTGAGTATGCGCATGCGCACACCCTGGTCGCCGGCACAGCCCTTGTCTGGGAGGAAAATGTGGGCCTGCGAACAGTGGAGGGCGGAGGGGGAGGGGAGGGGGGAGGGGAGGGGAGGGGGGAGGGGAGGGGAGAAGAAGAGTCTAGAGGCAGAGATGAAAGAACTGTTCTTTCACCTGCTCTTCCTCTGGGCCGCTGGAGCTTCGTACCTACGCACGTGTTACATAACGAGTTAAAACCATGATTTCCAAAAGATCGAGACACATTTGATTTATCCGTACAATAGAATGCTAACTATAGGCAGTTGTTTAAAAAAGACAGCAAGAAGAAAGTTGTTTATGTACTAAAATAGAAATCTCTCCATGATATAAGGAAAAAAGCAAAATGTAGAAATGTGTAGAAACTATTACTGAGTTTGAAAAGCATGTAAAATACGAATATGGATTATTTTCTGCTGTGTTTTGTATAAAACTGATATAGAAGGAAGATATAATAACTAATAATCATTTTTATTGGGGTGGCATAGAAATGGGAGGGAGATTTTTTTACCATGTTCCTTCAAACATATATATCTGAGTATTACATATATATATGATGATGATTTTATCTTATATATAAACAATGAATATATTATTCCCTCAAAATTACATAAATACGAATGAAGGAGATCTCTATGGACTTATGTGTAAAAATTTCCTATTTTCAGTGGTACCTCAGTTCATGAACTCAATTTGTCCCATGATTCTGGCCACAGTTGTGTTCATCACCCCATGTGAAGATCAAAATTTTGCCAAACGCTTCTCTTTGCAAACTGAATTATTTGCAAATAGAAGCCTTCATGAACCGAAGTATTATGGTACTGTGTATTGGTAAAGAAAACAAAGTAGTGTGTACAATATAATTTCAAAAAAATGAGTCTCTCTCTCTATACATATATACACACACATTTATATACATAAACACGTGTACATTTATGTGCACGGATACACACACACTTGAAAGCACACACTCTTTCTGGAACAATCCAAAGGAAACTGCTGACGATGGCTTCACTGTCAAGGTGACCAAGAGATGAACAGAATTGTTCACCTCAAGAAACCACTCAAATGTGTACCACATGTGTAAAATATTTTTTAAATGTTTTAAAAGTCATCTGGGAATTCTGGTCACTGTAGCAAGATTTTTTCAGCAAAACTTTACAAATAATGTATTTCTCCCAGGAGGACGTTATTTTTTTATTTTTTTAGCCTATCTCCACTCAAGAATACTCTTCAGATATTAAAGTACTTGGCAAAACTAAATGTATGTTTACTTACACTGACCTGAAGACATGTTCACTAGGTATTTCAAAGTGAGGGAAAGTTTCTGAACTGAAAATATAGTCAGTGCAGTTTTTGTGGTGCACAATCCATGTACCCACGTACACACATGCATGTATGTGCTATCATATAAACACACATGTGAAGAACTGAAATCCTGACTCTCTTGTTTATTAGCTGTGTGGCTTTGAATACAGCCCTAAAAAATTGCTAGCCCTGGTTCCTCATTTGTAAAATGGGTGCAAACATTCTCCAGTCTTGAACTAACTCATTTGATTCTTCTAACAACTTAGAATGCAGTACCTACCCCATAGTCAGTTCTCTGTAGTAATAGTTCCTGCTATGGCTATTGTTATCTACTATTTATCATGACCTTGGTTCCATGTTTTATGTGCATTATAGAGAGCGAGGCTGGTAGGGTTCCAACCACACTTTACACTGGTTCCCTTAGAATATGAGATTTGAGTGCGGCAGGAAGAACCGCCACTTTCTTCTTCATATGCTGCTGTATTATTAGAACCTTCTTTACAAAAAGCATACTTTTTTATAATTAAGAGAAAGGAAAAAATAAGCAAAACTAAATTGTGGAGGAGCAAACGCTATCTGAGCCACACTGGCGGAGCAGGAAGCTGGCTCAGCCTGAGTGGTCTCAGATCTCACACCCATAAAGCAGGAAGACAGGGCCCAAGCAGTGACACACACATCCCGAAGCTAAATCTGTCCACCTTCCTCCCGCCTGCCAGACACAGGCTCCTGGAGGTAGAAATTACATCAGGGCCATTCAGATTTGTGGTCACTCTCCCCAGTCACTCAAAGCACAACGAAGCTCAGCCCAGCGCCACTGTTCATCAAGTGCCACAGGTGGTGGTAGGCTGAGGGGAGGCAGTGGTGCCAGCAGCAGACCAGGCTCTGGGGCAGATGCAGAAAAGGCTTGCCTACTTTGTCTGACTGGTAATGATGGACACCACCCTGAGCAAGCTACAATTCGTAAACTTGCCCTTCATATTAAAAGTCTGAGTTTGCCTACTAGCCCACAATGTCTTGCCTGAAGAGCCAGCAGTTGGTGTGTGGGAAAGGAACAACACCCCACACCACTAGTTATAGCAGAGGCCTCAATGATCCATGACGCAGTGACGTCTTCGATGGCAAGACAATAGTGCAGCTAAGGGCAGCATGACTCATACAGAAAACTCCTACAGAGGCAAAAATTAATCTATAGGAAAAAAACAAAATTTCCATTAATCTATGAGCTGTTCTTGCTAGAATGTTTCATTCTTTTGTTGCTAGAAACCTGCTCATGTCAGTGCTCTACACTTCACTGTTCCCCGCACCATCCCTTACCCCTTCTAGAAGCTGCATGTTCAATAAATAGTGGCAAGCTCCAGGAGATTGTGTCTTAGCCAGATAAGAGCTTTGACTGTCCTGGGCCCCCCCATTTATGCATTAAGATCTTGTCTTATCTTCTGTTATCCTGCCACTGTACCCTTGGTCAGGTGATTGAAGTTCTGATCAGCCTCCAATATGACAATCCCTGTGATCACCTACTTTGGTCTGGTCCATGAGCATATTAGGGGAGCAGATTTCTGCCAGGGTAGCAGCAAAGGACTGCAGTGAACAGAGGGAATTACTAAATAAAGCATCAGCCCTGAAGTCCCTTCAGTAGTCCCTAGTGACAATCCCTTCTTGATGGAGCAAGACACAGGCTTTGAGAAGGAAAGGACTGGCCCAATTTCAGAGAAAAAAAGAGAAGCCACAAGTCTGTCCATCCGCAGTGCACCTGCTGTTAATGCCACCTAGAAGCTGAGGTGGGATCCGCCATGCCTCATTCAGCAAAGTGGAACCAGATGTTTGATGCCTCCTCAGTACTAGGCCCTGCTCCAGACACCAAGAGCACAAATTCATTTGCCATCAGACATGGATTTTTTTTAGTTCCAACTGTGTTCCAGGAACTGGGTTAGGCACTAGGGCTACAGTGAAACACAAACAGGTGTAGCACCTGCTCTCAGGGAACTCTACAGGGGAGGCAGTGGCCTGTCCAAAAATGAAAGAGACAAAGTACTCATTAATACAAAGGAGGTAGCCAAAGAGCTGAAAATGGGCATTTGAGCTAATCTGGAGAGAAATCAAGGCTTCCCTGAGAAAGTGGAGCTTGCACTGAAATCTGAAGCAGGAGTGAAAAAGATGAGGAGGGAAGAAAGGACATGCAGGCAATGAAGGTGTCATGTGTAAAGTCCCTGTGGTGGGAAACATGAAGGACCCTAAGGTTACCCTTGTGGCCAAAATTCAGACATCAAGGGGAGTGCCAGGCAAAATGATCATGAGGAAAGAGACAATGCAAACACATCCAGGGAGCTGAGGCCAAAGTAACAATTTAGTCTTCACCCTAGAGCAATGGGAAAACTTTCAGAGAACTCTGCACAGGAACTAACTGGCCCATTTGTACCCTCAAGGTTCTGACAACACAATAAAAGCAAGCAAGAAAAAAGTCATCACAGCCAAATAGTTATACTGGTGACAGGTAACCCCATGTAACTGGGCAGTCACCTAATGCAATTGGAGAGGTCAGAGGGCTTACTTGGGGCAGTAAAATCCTGAATGAAACATCTTATTAATCATCACAGTGTCCTGGATCTAGAAGATTCCAGAAGCTCCTTCTAACAGGGATGCAGGCCTGGTTCAAAGATTAGGCCCAGGGACTCCTGGTGACTTTGGCCAAGACCAAAACCACATGGGACTCTGTGATTCCTCACACAGGACATCCTCACCTAGAGATGGGACAGCACAGAGGCCCAGTGGGGGCTGAACCCTGGGCTCAGCCCAAGGTACTGGGGTCTCTAGCCCACCAGGGATGGGAGGAGAGCAGGGAAGGGCTGGTACCCACGCAGCCCCCTGAGAGTCTTCTCTTCCCCAGCTGCAGAGCTCCCCACAAAGCCGGCCTGAAGCCCCAGGAAGCATTTAGGGAAGAGGCCCTGGGGAGTTTCCAGAGTGGTTTCCAGGCGGGCTGAGGCCTGTGAGAGAAGGGAATATTGGCTCCACTCTCTGGAGGGAAGCTAACGAAGACCAGCAGATGAGTGGGTTCCTCCAGGGAAGGGGCACGTGTAGTCCTCCTTCTCTGCAGGAGGCACACAGCAGAGCCTGGGGATTCAACAGGGCCCCACTGGGGCACAGCAGCAATTGTGATAATAGCTCAATAAAAACAAATCGACGCGAAGAACTCTTGTAACTCTACTACTAAAAGACAAACAGCCCAGTTGTTTGTAATGGGCAGAGAACAGGCCTTTTTCTAAGGTTTGTAGGAATGACCCACAAGAGCATGAAAAGACGCTCAGTGCCATTGGTCATCAGGGAAATGTCAATTAAGCTGAGGCAGGAGGATCACAAGTTGGGGCATCCTGGGCAACTTAGTGAGACCATATTCCAAAGTAAAAAATAAAAAGAGCTGGGGGTATAGCTCAGTAGTGGTATATCGCAGTCCCCAGTACTGTGCACATGCACATGCACACACTAGAGTGAGATTGCACTTCCCATTCATATGAAAGGCTGTAAGAAAATATGGACAATAACAGGTATTGGCGAGGATGAGGAGCTAGTGGAGCCTCTCATACTACTGGTGGGGACTCGAAACAGTACAGCTGCTTTGGAAACCAGTTGACAGTCCTTGACAAGATCAGCCTTCGGTTGCCATACAACCCAGCAGTTCAACCCATGTACAGGGACATTCCCAAAAGAATTGAACACAGGTTTTCAAACATACCTACACACCAATATTCATGGCAGTCTTATTCACAGCAGCCAAAAAATGATCGTAGCAACCCAGATATCCTTGGATGAATGGCTGTATAAATAAAATGTGCTCCAACCACAATGGAAGAGCTTTCAGCCATTGTTATGGTTTGGATCAAGGATGGCTCTCAAAAGGCTCATGTGTTCAGAGTTGGGGCTTTTAGAAGATGATTGGATCATGGAGTACTAACCTCATCAGTGGATTAACCCATGGATGAGTCACAGCTGCTGGTGCTGTTAAGGGGATGGGGACTTAAGAGGAAGCAGGTCACTTGGGTAGTGACCTGGAAGGGTGTATGCTTGTCCATAGCCCCTTCTCTGTCTCTATGGCTCTTCCCCTCCTCTGCTCCTGGCTCCGATGAGGTGAGCAGCTTTTCTCCACCATGCCTTTCCACCATGATATTTCTGACTTGGAGCCCACCCACCATGAACTGAACCCTGTGCAACCATGAGCCAAAATAAACTTCTCTTCCTTTAAGTTGTGATGTTAAAATAGTTTATCCCAATGGTGCAAATATGACCCATAAAGTCATGCAAAGGAATGATGTGCTGGGCCGGAGATTTAGCTCAGTGGTTCCACCGCCTGCCTCGCAAGCACAAGGACCCAAGTTTGATCCCTGGTACCAAAAAAAAAAGGAATGGTGTGCTGATACCTACCACAACATGGAGGTGCTTTGCTACATGATGAGTGGAAAACCAGGCACCTATATATGATCCCATTTCCAGAAAAGACCCATCATAGTCTACATCACAGGGGCAGGACACAGACTGATGGGTACCCAGGGCTGGGGTGGAAGAATACTGCTAATGGGCATGTGACTTTCTTTGGGAGTAACAGGAATTGGTGCTAGTTAACGGGAGCTCATAAATGTACTAAAGGCCACTGACTTATCTACTTTAAAATGGTAACTTTTACGTTAGGCATATTTTACCACAGCTATTAAAAATCTAGGAAAATAAATAAATAAATTGGAAAATGCTCCTGTGGCTCCCTATCAAGGGGTGTCTCCACCCCTTGCATATGGGCAGGCCTGTAACTTGCTTCTAACCAGTAGAACACATAGAGGTGACTGGAGGCCACTTGGATGATCACATTCTATAAAGCTGCAACGCTGTCCCTGCTGGCCTTGATGAAGGAGGCAGGCATGTTGCGGGGGAGCTGTGTAGGAAGAAACTGGAGGTGGCCGCCAGCCAATGCCCAGGGAGTCCCTGAGGGTAGCTGCAGTCTGACATCCAGCAAGAAACTGAGGCCCTTGGTCTCACAGGAGCCACGTTGTGCCACCAACCTCAAGTACTTGGAAGAGGATCCTTCCCCAGGCTGCAGTCCCAGCCCACTCCTCACCTCCAGGCTTCACATGAGACCTTGCAGCAGAGAAGCCAGCAACACTAACACTGTGCCTGGGATCCCAACCCACAGAAGCTGAGAGGTAATGAACATCCATTGCTTAAGGGTGTTTTGAATTTGTTACACAGCATGGATAGCTAATACACAGGCCTCTGCCCAAACTACCTTCTCAGAGTGGCCTCCCTTGGTTTTTTTTCCTCTTCCAAACTAGAATCTTCCTGACACACAAAGACAAATACTGCACAATCCCACTTGTAGGTGGCCTCTAAAACAGTCAAACACATGAGAGCAGAGGGTAGCATGGCAGTTGCCCAGGGCTGGGAAAAATGTTGGTCAAAAGTACAAAGTTTCAGCAATGCAAGATGAATAAATTCCAGAGACCTAATGAACAGCATGGTGATTTCAGTTAATAATATTGTAGGGAATACTTAAAATTCACAGAGAGGTTCGATTTTAAGTGTCCCCACCAAAAATAAATAAGTGAATGAAGAAGGTAACTCTGTGAGGTGAGAGATGTGTTGATTAACTTCATAGTTATGGTCAGTTCACACTGTTTCCATACATCCAGGCACCGAGTTGTACACTTTAACTATATGTAATTCTCATTTGTTGGTTACACTTAAAATAATAACATAAGATCTATCCCATCACTACCTTCCACTATTACCCTGATTTATTCTGCACGCTGACTCTTTGGATCACCATTAACAAATTTGTAATGTCTGAGAGCAAGGACTTAGCCTATCCTGGTCACCTCCATATCCCCAGGGCCTTTTGGAGAACCTGGTCCACAGCAGATCCCCTGTAAATCAGGAAGAAAAGGGTGGTTTGCCACCTTTCCATAGCACTCCCTTCATTGGCCTGAGTCCTCCCAAGGATCCAGCTAGCAGGTGTTATCATCCCATTTTGCAAATGTGGACCCCAAGGGTCCATGGTAAAGATGGGCACCCCCCAAGTTCACATAGCTGGTAAGTGGCTGAACCAAGATTGAAATGCAGGCAGCCTGGCCCTGGAGACCACGGACTTGACCACCCCTGGAAGCCTGAAGGGGTCAGAGCTCCTTGCTTCTGATTAAAGGTGATTTCCTCCACCTTGAGCATGGACCAGAGGGGATGCCCCGTAGCCTTCATGAGCAGGAGAAGAAGCAGGAAGAGGACGCTAAGGTTGGAGTGCTCATTTCCCTCAGTCCCCCCTTAAGTTGCCTGGACTAGCTGTATCCCTCAACAAAAAGTGCCTTCTCCAGGCACCTGCTCTGCCTCCTGGCTCCTGATCTCTGCCCAGCTGGGAATGGTAGTCAATTCCCATCACCAGTCCCTCAGGGAACTCCTGCTGGTTTCCTACATTCTGCCTTTGCTAGGCGAAGTGCTCAGCTAGTCTCCAAGATTCTTCCCCCCAGTGACTACATCCTGCCTAATCCCTACCGCTTGAGTGTGGTCTGGACCTGTGAATATGATGGGATTGCACAGCGTGATTGGGTTCCTAGTCAACTGACTTTGAGTTAACCAAAAGAAAGGTCAGCCTGGGTGGGTCTACCCTAATCAGGTGATCCTTAAATCAAAATCTTGAAGGGTGAGAGAGAGCCACCCACTAGGTCAAAGGAGCAAACATCCATATCATAAGCTGCTGTTGGAGGAGAACCCAGGCAAGGACCGAGAGTGATCTCCAGGGCTGAGAGCAGTCCCTGAAAAACAGCCAGGAAGAACACAGGGACTTCAGTCCTGCAGCCACATAAAGCAAATTCCACTAACAACTCCCATGACTGTAGAAGAAAATCCATGACCTCAGAGGAGATCAGAGCTCCAGTGACACCTCCTGAGACCCTGGGCAGAAAGCGTACAGACACCATGCCTGGACTACTGGCCTGAGGGTCCATAAGAGCTACGAGATGGGTGTGGTTCCAGGCCACTGAGTTTGTGGGCATCCGTCCTGCAGCCATGGAAAACAAATGCACTGTCCTCAGCTTAGTGAACAGTTCTTTCATCAGACTCTTCTCACACTGCACTCTCTCCATGCATTGCTTCTAGGCCCTTGTAGGTGCATTGTTTAGCCTCTCTTTACCTCAGTTTCCCCAGCTGTAATAGGAGATGATAACTGAAACACCATGCAGATGCAATGAGACCACGTGTTTAAAGTGCCCCACCCGGCTCCCTGTGCACCGCGTGGAGATGGGTGGATTGGGCCAACCCAACTGTGACCAGGCCCCCTCTCCACAGCTCCCAGCAGATGCCTGCGGGTCTTGCTACCCTGCAATTGCCCAAAAGTGAGTGGGCCCACCTCCCAACTCTCAGATGCCCTCGAACCTTTGGCATCAACACAGCACCCTTCATGCTCTGCTTGTTTAATCTGAAGATTAGTGGGATCCCAGTGCTCCTGGGTGGAAAAGACCTCTGTGAATGGTTTATGCTGCTGAATTCAACCCAAGCACAACACAAGGGCCTGGCTGCTACAGAGAAGCCCACTTCCACACTCTCATCAATCCTCGGTGGCTGAAAGGAGGGGAAGCTGAGAAGTGGAAACGCCTTGTCCTAATCAAATCGCTCCACTGGGCTCGCACAGGGAACCCAGCTGTTTAGAGGCAAACCCCAGAACAGAGGAGAAACAGCTCCGAGGAGGGAGGCAGAGACAGCTCCTTTCCAGCTATGACCTGCTGCAGGGGGAAACTCGGAGATACGAGTAGGACAATAAAGGGAAATCCCCATGTCTGAGACTTCATCTTCCCCCCCATCCCTCCTCCACATTGCTGCTGGGAGGGACACGTTCCGTGTTCAGAGATGACTTTAAGAGGCTCACCCATTTACCAGGACTCTGTGGGGACAGTGCTAGGGCAGATATTATTCCTGCCCTGAGGGGCACAGCAACCCAGTGGCCAGAGGAAAGTGACAGGAAAGGCATAAAAAAAAACCACTGAAGTACTAGTGTAGAATTATTACAAGGGAGATGTTGACAGACTCTGAGCAGCAGACTTTGCAGAAACATGTTAGGAAGAGGGAAAGAGACCGGGCGGGGGTTGTGTTCAAGAAGTAGTCTTGATAAACTGTGGGTTAATGAAATTACACAGGTGTCTTTATTGCAAGATTTCTCAGTGCCTTTCATGTGGCACCGTGCCTTGTGAATCCTAAATCTAGCTACTCATCAGAAGCCTCCAGGAAGCATCTCAAACATACCACAGTCCTATGGAATCCAAATCCCTGGAGGTTAGGGTTAGGAAAATGCAGTGCCAAAAGGCTGAGTTTTGACCATCAGCTAAATTGATTAGGAGACTGCAATTTAGGACTAGAGGAATTTCTTGGGCTTCTCTGGCTCCTGAATATAACTCTTGGCACCTGCGGATGCACACTTTCACATACATTGTCTAGATACACAGTCCTAAGCATGTGTACTTCCCCATTGTCATCAATTCCCCAGGGAGCAATCTGCTGTTGGCCGCTCAACTCAACCCACTTCCTCTGGACAGTGCTTTGGACTGGATGTCCAGTGTGCTCCAAATGTTTGCATGGTAAAGGTCCCCAAGTGATGCTATTGGAAGGTATTGGAACCTTTAGGAGAAAGGGTCTTGTGGGGCTCCCCAGGTCACCAGGGGATGTGCTCTAGGAAAACAGTTCACATGGGACCCCTTGAAACTTCTGATGCCCCCTCATGAAGTTTCACAGGAGGTTGTCATAGAAGGACTGAGCTGGGCCCTCTCTGCTCCTGTCTGGGGCATGACCACTTCCTCCTTCCTACACATGCTCCAGCCACAATGCCTCGCCCTCTGCCATACTCAACAGAGCCCAACCCAAAGGGCTGCCCAATCTTGGATGTTGAACTCCAAAGCAGTAAGCTAAATACACCTTTCTTCTCTCTAAAGTTGGCTGCCTTGGGTATTTTACTGCAGTAAAGCGAATTATTCTTGTGGACTACTACAACAAATTATTTAATGTTTCTGAACCTCAGTTGCCTCATCTATAAACAAATAAAATAAAACCTACCTCCCAGAATAGTAAAGGGAATAGTAAATTAAAGGGAATTCCAAAGCGCCTGGCAGGTCTTCAACAAAAGAAGTTATTCCTTCTTCATTTTTCCTTTCCTCCCTCCAAAGCGTTTTGTGTTAAGGTCAACAGAAAGAGGTTGGGTTTTCCACCAGGCTGTAGTGTGACCCCAACAACTCTTGGATTGTGAACTTGTTGGAACACTTTTGGTTGAAAATCAAAGACTCGTTCAAATGAACTCAAGCAAGGGAAGTGAGAGAAAGAACAACTCTTACAAAAAGGCAAGGGTGACTCAGAGAACAAGGAGCTAGAAGCCAATTCTCTGAAAAGAACAGGAAATAGGACTGCCCAGAAGTCTACAGTGTTCTTTCTCCTTTCTCTTCTGTCAGCATCACTTTTTCCTCCAGTACTGGGGGTTAACCCCAAGAACTTTACAGTGAGCTACATCACCAGCTTTTTTTTTCTTCTGAGGCAGAATCTCACTGAATCACTAATTTGACCAGGCTAGGCTTGAACTTGTGGTCCTGCCTCAGCTTCCCAGACTGCTGAGATTACAAGCATTTACCACCATGCCCAGCTTCAGCATCATTTTTATTTATAACTCCTTCCCAGGCCACAAAACAGATAGTAACAGCTAACAGCTCACCTAAATACACAGACTGGGCCTTTACTGTTCCCTTTCCTATAAGCTTAAATTCAAATTCCTGAAGAGCATATTCATTGACCCAGTTAGGGTTGAGCCCTAGCCCTTTTCCAACCAATAGCTTCCAAAGGTAAGACAATGAGGCTTTCATTGGCCCACCTTGGGTTGGCCTCTACCTTTTGTCCAATCAGCAGTGTCCAGGGGGTGGGACCGTGTTGCTTCAATATGGCAGCTTTTAGCTCAGTGGTTCTGCCACCTGCCTCTCAAGCACAAGGAACTGAGTTCGATCCCTGGTACAAAACACACCCACCCACCCACACACACACACACACACACACACACAATATGGCAGCTTTTACTGAAACTAAATGGATGAAAAAAAAAACAGTGGAAAAAAAAAACAAGGGCTGATCTTCAGAGAAGAGGAACACAGTATTACAAACAGTGACTTGCTGAAGGGAATGAGACATAATAGCTGCCCTCGAGGAGCTCACAATTTCAAGAGAGTTTCAGGCTTATAGGTGGACAAACCTCATTACCATTCAGAAAAGACCATTACAAGCAGTAGGACTGCGACATCACATAACCAGTGCTTGGTGGGAGAAGTTCCCCGAAGCCACATCATGTGCCACCCAAAGCCATCCTAGGACCTGACAAGCTAATTAATCACAATTATTATTGATGTCAGTGCCAATCCACCTGCTCATGTCACAAGACATTAGTTATTGCCAAGAATGATGAATCCCAGGATGTAGAACATGCTAAAAATATTAATCTACAAGTGAAAATGATTTTAATTGGATTTCGCCCTTGGGGTCATGTCAGGGGCCTGCTTTCAATCAGACTTGTCCAGTCAGCAAAGCAGACCCCAGCCTTTCAAATTGAAACTGTGATTGGCTGGCAGAGGTTAATAGAAATGTTGGGAAATAAATAGGTTATTGATTGATCATAGCAATCAGCTGGCTCCCGCCTTACCTTGCTGACCTCGCCCACCCAATTCTACAGCAAACTTGGTTAGCATCTAATTATAGATCACTTTTACAATACTGTGTATTAATGAGCAGATAATTCCATGGGAGCAGGGATTCTTTCTGTGGAAGTTTCCCAGGGACAGAAAATGCAGTGCAATTTCATGTCCCTGAGTGGGAAGGACCCTCTGAGAGATAAAATCGCTCTCCCCACATCCCTGCTAAAACCTCATTCACTCCCTCAACACGCATTGCCTGGGCCTGAGCTTCACGCAGGGCACCTGGGAAGGTGGCACTGTGTCAGATGCAGCTCCTCTGCACAGAAACTCACTCTGTGATGCAAGGGTCCTTAAACCACCAAGGCCAAGAATCATTTGGTAGGTGGGTCACTAAAAAGACAGAGTCCTGGGCCACCACTCTGAGACTCTGACTCATGGGGGTGTGATTTTAACGAGTCTTCCTCATCCCAGAAATTCAGACATCATCAGGGATCCTTATTTCGAGACGCAGCGGCCTGGTCAGGAAAAGCTGCACCAGGAAAGTCATGATTTATTGCTTGGGGACCTAGCCCAGCAGATTGTCCAGGGTGTGGTGGGAAACAAGGAGAGTGGGGGTCAGCCAAACCCAAGCCAAGTTGACTTTGAAGAACACTTTGCCCCATAAAAGGTCCCTTTTTTTGAGGCAGGGTCTTACTAAGCCGCTAAGTTGTCCAGGCTTGATTTTGCAATCCTCCTGCCTCAGCTTCCTCAAGTGCTAGAAACACAGCTGTGCACTACCATGCCTGGCTAAAAGGTCACTTGTAATTGGCACCAATGGTGTACACAGCAGTGGTTCTGGCCCCACCACAGAGACATTGGGTGTCTTTCTCTGCCCCTCAAGGGGCTAGTAACCTGGTTGGGAAAACCAATGTATAAATCACTTTAGTTGTTTTCTCAAATCCAAATGGCCCTTTATAATGCAGAAATTCTTTGCTGGCCATCATCTTGCTAGACCAACACAGCAATGCTATGAAGACGAAGACTGCACAAATGAGGAAATTGAGGCTTGGAGATGCAAAGGACTTGCCAGAGGTCATACAGCCAATACATCCAGATAAGAATGCAAGTCCAGGACCAGGATTTACCTCAGTGGCGCTGCACCTGCCTGGCAAGCACAAGGTCCTGAGTTCGATCCCTGGTACCTGGGGGGAAAGAAAAAAAGAATTCAAGTCCAGTCTTCACAGACTACAGCACTGTGGCCACCTGGCTGGGGAAGGTAGCCCTTCCACAGGGTTCAGACAGTGGGTCAGGAGCAAAGGTGTGATTAGGAGATCTGGGTGACAGGTGATGCAAATCACAGCTTTTAGGATAACAATGGACCAAGTGTGGTGGCGCACACCTGTAACCCCAGCACTCGGGAGGCTGAGGCAGGAGGGTCACAAGTTCAAACTCAACCTGTGCAACTTAGTGGCTTAGTGAGACCCTTTCTCAAAATGAAAAATCAAAGAAGGAGGCCAGGTGTGGTGGTGCATGCATTCAGGAAGGATGAGTAATCCCAGCACTCAGGAAGCTGAGTAGAAGGATCATCACAAGTTCAAGGCCAGTCTAGGGGACTTAGTGAGACCCTGTTTCAAACCTCCACCCAAACAAGGACTGGGGAGAAAGCCCAGTGTGAAGGCCTGGGTTCAATTCCCAGCATAGTGAAGAAAGAAGGAAGGAAGGAAGGAAGGAAGGAGGGAAAGACAGTGCTAGCAAGGTACCCACCAAGCTCTCAGGATGTTGATGTGGGTCCCGGAGGGAGGCAAGAAGACAAGGCCGTTTCAGGAATAACAGACAGACGTGGCTGGCAACTGCCAGCACCGGACAGCAGGGCCCCGCACAGGAGTTGGGTGCCTGTGATAAATGCAGTTTCTCACCCCACTCCTCCACACCTCCTGCCTGGGCTTTCACTCCCATCTCCCCCTCCAGCCCATTCTCTTCTCAGCAGCTGGAGGCCAAGGTCTAAAGCTATGCCATCCTGTAGTGCAAAGCCCCCAGCGGATTCCAAATACACCTGGGGCAGAACCAGATTCCAAATACCCCTGGTTATGGTGGTTGAACAGGCACTGAATGACCCAGGCCACTCACCCCTCCATCCTCACATCCTGCAGCTTCTTGGACTCCAGCCTCACCCCTGTTACTCTGTCACACCATGCTCATTCCCAATTCCAGGCCTTGCCCTGGCTGTTCCCCCCCTCCCCCACGACGTACTCATCCTCCCAATGTCATGTGTAAGACAACTTTCTGTTACTGTGACAAAATACCTGAGATCACCAGTTTAAAAAGAGAAAAAGTTCACTCTGGCTCACAGCTTTGGAGGTCTCAGTCCATGGTTGATTGACCACGCTGCACAGGTTGGGCCTGTGGAGGGGCAGAATATCAGGGCAGGGATGCACAGTGGGGTAAGCTGCTTACATCATGGTGCCAGGGAAGCAAACAGAGACAAAGAGCAAGAGGCAGCACCCCACAATCCCCTTCCAGGGTGCACCATGACCTGCAACCTCCCTCTACCCCCTACCTCCCAAAGGCACGACCACCTCCCAACAGTGCCACCCTGAGGACTAAGCCTTTGGCACCTGGGCCCTTGGAGACATCCCAATCCCAGTGCCACCTGCCAAATGGCTGACTCCCCTTCAACAGCCCAAGTGCCACCTCCCTCACCTTCCTGACCACCTCCATCCACCTGCTCTTCTTAGAATGGGATGTGGGCCCCCATTCACCCATCCTTGGGTCACCCTCAGGTCACTTTGTCCTATGTCCCACCTCACAGAGTAGTTTCCATGGTGAACATCTGTCTCCCCCACTGCCCTGTGTGCCCCATGAGGACAAAATGAGCTTCTGCTCTCCTGCCTGCCACAGAGCCTGGCACATGGCATGAGCTCAGAAGGAAGTGGGGCCTTCCTGTCTAAAGACCAGGGCAGTGAGCACCCACCCCAGCGTCTGCTCCCAGGCTGAGTCCAGGAAGACACCAAGAAAGGTCACAAGCTGAGGCCAGCCCTCAGAGCAGAGGAAATTGATCCTTGGGAGACTCCTATTCTGCACAGGAAATGGGAAGCCCTGTAAGGACCCATCACAGCCGTCCAAGACAGACACATCGGTAGCTTAGACCAGGACACTGGCAGGGCAATGGGGCCAAACAGGTAGAATCAAGAGCTGTTCAGGAGGTGGTACGACAGGACTTGGCCAGAAGCTATAGCAGGGGAAAGGGCAGCAAAGATGGTTCCCGGGCTGAGACTGTGGGCTGTCCCTGAGACAGGATGCCTGCAGGGGAGCAGACCAGGGGGAAGATGCTGTACATGGCTGAAAGAGAAGCATGGGGGTTTCTTAGAGGAAACGTACTCATTGTCCACTACAGCCTAGTGAACCTCTCTGTGGCCTTGGAAGTTTAAAATCACACAATGTTCATGAACCTTCAGTGTGGACAGGGCTCAACAGGGACAGTTCGTATCTACTCCAGACAGCAGTGTCTGTCTTTGGGTAGCTCAATTAGAGCTGTGGATCTACCTTTGAGATGATTTGATCTGGACACTGCCAAGTTGGTGCCAGCCACAGACTGGGAGCTCAGCCAGGGCTGCAGATGAGAGGAGTTGGGGAACCTCTGCTCCTCTCTACCTGCCCTGTTTGCAGCCACTGGAGCTTTCTTACAGCAGGGTGGCTGTGTCCTAACAGTGAGTGTCCCTCCATCTATCTCCTAGCCTTGGAAGTCATGTAGCATCACTTTCCCATTGGTAGGATAAAATACCAGGTGTACACAACTTAGGGAAACCTTTATTTTGCCTCATGGTTTCAGAGGGTTCAGTTCATGGTCAGCTGGCTCCAAGTCAGAAACATCATGGTACATAGGTGTGGTGGAAGAAAGCTGGCGCCTCATGCCAATCTGGTAGCAAAGAGAACAAGGAAGAGCCCAAGAAAAGATGTAACCCTCAAAGTCACAACCCTCAGTGACCCACTTTTTTCAGCCAGGGCCTTTTTCCTAAGAGCCCGTCAGCGATGAGCTCAGCCAGGGTTAACCTCTTGATGAGGTTTGTGCCCCTATGATCCAGTTACCTCTCCAGGCATCTCTTAATATAGTCACACTGACAGTCAGGATTAACCATCACAATCATGTCCCCCAAAGCCACATATCTGACACATTCAAGGGGAAGAGGCTCGTGAAGGAGGGGGATTGTTGCAGCTATTTTTGGAAAATACTTCAGTACTTTTGGAAGCTATAGAAATAATAATAGGTACCATTTCCCCCACCTGGAACTTCACTCCCCTGGGGTCCTCCACCCTTGCCACCAGTCCATGAAGGGGACTCAGCGCCAACCCCATTTTATACATGGACACACACAGGTTCAGACAGCTGACGTGATTGTCTCAGGAGATGCAGCAGCTGAGCCTGTACTTGACATTGCATCCTTCCCACCCCAGCATCTGCAAAAGACCCCGCCCAGACCCAAGGGTGCTTTGCTGGGTAAAGGACCCAAATCCCTGGCAGCCTGAGGACCTGGGAAACTTTAGAGGCCTGACCCTGGTGCCAGAAGGTGGTGTTTGGAATGAGCTCCCTGGAGTCCCCATTGCTGGAAAAACCAGCGGCCCTGTGCTTCCAGGCTACTGTCCTGGGCCTGCCAGAGGCTTCCATTCACTCCTCACATCCCAAGGCTTATCTGGGAAGAAGCCCCTTTCCCACAGTAGAGGCCTCACCAGCTCCCACAGGGGCTCTGTCCCTAGCTTCATCCTTGCTGTGGGTGCTTTGCACCGGAGGGGCTGTTTATCAGGCACAGTTGGCAGAAGATGTCCATGAGGACCCAGCCACGGCAGCTGTGGCTTCAGGGATATGCATGTGCTGGCAGGTTCAAGGGAAAGAGGATAGAGCTGCGTGCCAGATGCCAGCTGGCTCAGTGATGTGGTCCAGATGACCCCTGGTGTGGGGGTGGGGGGACTTGGTTTGGTTTTGGTGCTGGGGATGGAGCCCAGGGCCCTGCACACACTATGCAAGCGCTCTACCACTGAGTTACAGCCCATCCCACCCCATCTGACCCTCAGGCCATTCTGCCTTCCCAGATTCTATTATAAGGCACACATGGTCTGATCAACTAATACAGTGAATGTTTAAATTTTTTAAAATGTATCACAATAAAAGGCAGGTTGGCATTAATCTCCTTCAAAATACTTCCCCTAACTTCCAACACACTCGCCCCACCATTCTTGCCACTTTCTGAAGCGGCTCTGGAAGTGCTCTTTATGAGTGTCTTTCATTGTGCTGTCTCAGCTGCCTCCATGCCCAGAATTGATTCAGAACTTTCCCTTGGTGATCATTTCGACTTTGGGGAAGAGGCAGAATTTGCATGGGGCCAGGCCCCATGAATGAGGTGGATGAGCAGGGGCATACTGTTTCCATGAGCCTGCCTTTCTGTTGGATGGTATTGGGCAGCAGCACTCACCGTGTTTCTGATCACACTTCATAAAGACACTCACGAGACCTCTTTGACAATGTCTTTGACAGGAACATAGCGTCACTCCCATTTTTTGGATGAAGAAACCGAGGCTCTGGAAGGCAAAGCCACCAGCCCTCTGTCACACAGCCAGGGAGGGGTGGCTCTCCCTCGGCTGCCTGGGCACCTCCCACTTGGGAGGCTCACTGGCTTCTATCTCGTTCACCCCACAGGACATTGCTGAGCCCAAAGTCCTGGGGCTCACATGGCAGTGGGTGCCGGTTAGAGCCAGGAAGCAGGCAGATCCCCGGCTTGGGGACCTCAACGTCAGGGGAGGCAGTGAAGGAGCAAGTAAATACAAAATCTCCCCCTGTGCTCTGATTGCCTGCGCTCGGGAAAGAGCACCAGGGAGAGACATGTTTGGCTTTGGTTTTCCCAGTCTGGGGATGGAACCTCGTTAACTCTAAGGCCCCTCCAGGCCCAGGCTCAACCTTATGGGAAAGATGGAGGCTGCATGTGAGGGCATCGACCCGTGGGCATGGCAGCCACCTTGAGCTAGCTTTCCTGGTCCTCCCCCTGGTGTCTCCGGGTAACATCTTCCCCTCCTTGGACCTTCCCATCCCTCCCGTAACATGGAGGTGATGAAACTCAAACCGTCGTTTGAACTTCACGAATCAATCCTCCCCGCTTAACACAGGGTCTGGCATCCAGCAAGCCCTCAGGAAACAACAAGGGCCCCTTTATGTCAAGCCCTGGGGCACCTGGGGGCTGGGAGGCGGGAGGGGAGAGGATGAGCCCGCCTCACCTGCAGGTCCTCCAGGTGTCGGGAATGCAGTGTTACTGGCACCAAGTGACCCTTGCCAGGAGCAGCATGGCGGAATGCAAGCCAAACTGGGTCTGCCCATTTTGCAGAGAACGCTGAGGCTCGGGGAGGGCCTGTCGCTTGTCCACTTCTGTCAAGAACAGAAGCCCTTGGGGCCGGGAATTTAGCTCAGTGGTGCTGCCACCTGTGTCGCAAGCTCAAGGTCCCGAGTTCGATCCTCAATACCAAAAAAACCAAACACACAAAAAACCCCAGAAGCCCTCACAGAAATAAGCAGAGCGTTTTCAGAGTTTCTGTTCTAGCTGCATTCGCCCCAGCCCCTTACTCATCTCTCCAACACACACCCATGCTAGACCCTTCCCAATGCCCTGAAACTCCCAGGTGTCTCTATAGCGCATCCCCAGACACCTCTGAGAGAAACAAGACCAATTTCCAAGCCCCAAGAATCAGCCGCAGCGGTTTTGGTACAATGGCGCCATCTCCTGGTTGAGCCTATGAATTAGAGCTCTCGCTGGGCCACTGAGCCACTAGCCTGTGGCTTGGGAACGCTGCCCCCGGGAGCCACGTGACAGGGGACATTGCAACAGATTGAATGCAGCAGATATCAGAATCTAACAGAATTTGTCTTCTACTTAGCCATCCATTAAAGAGATTTACCAAAAAGAGTAAAGATGTCTTCTCTAATTTGTTTTGTTTTGTTTTGTTTTGTAAAGTAGCTATTTTTCATAAAGCATGTGTTGTTTACGTTGGTAAGCAATGAGGTTTATTACTGTTATGGTTGTTTTTCCATGAATTAATAAACATTCTAAAAGTCTTGGTTTTGATTTCCAATATGGGAGATGCGCTATGCCAGTTCCTCTCCTGTTCCTGACTCCTGTCTGCACCTAGTTGTTCATTTAAAGTCTCTCTGGGCTGTGAGCCCACAGAGGCAATGCCTGTTTGTTTCCTGGCTGGGTCCCTGGCAGCTAGCACCCTCGTTAACACAGAGTTGGGGTCGGCAACATTTTGCTGAATGAATGAAAAAGAAGTCGGTGACCTTTGCAAGTGGATGGCAGCCATGCATCCCTAAGTGGCCATTTGCCGTATAGTAAGAGTGAGAGGGGGACCCGAGACCCCAGGATTTGAGAACTGCAGTGACAGAGGGTTATGGCTGGGGTGGTCAAGAGAGGCTCCTCCCAGGGGGTGATGTTCAGCTGAGGCCTGAGGGCCACAAGACATCAGCCATGTAGAAAGCAGAGGGACACACAACCAGGGCAAAGGGAAGCACTCAGTCCAGTCAGTTCCAGGTGATCGGAGAGGAATGAAGGAGCTGGACCCCAGTGGGCAGCTGGGAGCTGATGGAAGCAGGAGAACCCATTGTCAACCATGCATCTCGTCCTTTGGGGGCACAGGGGACTTAAAGAGACCCTCAATGGGGGTGGTTCTTTTCAGAAGATGCTGGAGCCCAGAGGTAAGAAGGGGTGCCCCAAGATCGCCCAGGCTCGGCAGTGGTAGAAAGAGACCCAAGAACAGGAGTGGGGCCTCTTCTGGCTGCACAGGGCCAGAGGTGCTGGGCAAGTATGTGCAGGTTTGGCCTGAGTACTGTCCTGGGCACTGCTGGCTCAGTTTCTGTCCTGACCCCAGGGTCCTTTCCCCCACTCCCAGTGTCCTGAGCTGGCACCAGCCTCTCCCCGCCTACCCTGCACCACATGGAAGGCCCTCTGCCCGCCCTCAGACATTCCCAGTTCTTACCACTCGTGGGGCAGCCTCCAGCCTGGCGCTCAAGCTGTACCCTTCCTGGAATACCCCCTGCCTGCCCCATATCCTGTCTAGAACTGGCCCCATGGCTGTTGCCACAGCCTCTCCAAAATGCCCTGCTTCAACACGGTTATTTCCTTCCTGCTAAGATTGCCTTCTCCCATCCTTCCTGGCTCCCTCAAGTGTCACCTCTTCCAGGAAGCCCTCCCTCAGCACCCTCACCCTTTCCTCACCTCCCTCTGTTGGCTCCACTGGCACCCAGGGCTCCTCCTATTCCCTGCCTGGTGCTAACACTGAGTGAGGCTTCAGGGCAG
This sequence comes from Heterocephalus glaber, assembly GCF_053883595.1. NCBI lineage: Eukaryota > Metazoa > Chordata > Mammalia > Rodentia > Bathyergidae > Heterocephalus > Heterocephalus glaber. Next base: position 3,200,983 of record NW_028258412.1, on the reverse strand, counting down.
CCAGCCTCCGTGGGGACTCAGGCCCTGGCCCACAGCAGCCCCACCAGGTGGCAGTGCTGTGTCCATTTCCCAGAGCAGATCATGGACCTGGCAAAACAGGGCTTCAAACTGCAGTTTCCTGCAGGAATTGCAATCTGAGGACCGACTTTAAAGCTCTTAAAACACTCTGGAAGACTGGCCCTAGCTGTCTAGACCCCAGTTCCTTTTTTTTTTTTTTTTTTTGACAGGGCCTTGCTATGTAGTTCAGACTGGCCTCAAACTGGCAGCAATCCTCCTGCCTCAGCCTCCTGAGAATTAGGGTTAAACAGCCTAAAGATACCACATCCAAGATCCCAAGAAGAGGTAAGTGATCAATCAGTAAGAACTTGGGTTTTCTTTGCAGCTTTGCCATAGGCACAAAGCAGTATTATTTTAAAAAACGATTGAGCTGGTCCTAGTGGTGCACATCTGTAACCCCAGCACTCTGAGGCTGAGGCAGGAGGATCATGAGTTCAAACCCAATCTGGGAAATTTAGTGACTTAGAGAGACCCTATCTTAAAATAAAAAAGTAAAATGGCTGGGGATATAGCTCAAGGCAAAGAAAGGCCTTGGGTTCAATCCATAGTAAGCCCCCCCAAAAAATACTAGTGGAGCTGATGGCAGCACAACAATGTGAATGTCCTTAATACAGTGCCTCTGAACTGTCCACTTAAATATGGGCAAGGTGGTAAATTTTATGTGATGTTTATCTCACCACAGTTAAAACTACAAATAAACACTCCATGTTATAAGCCCCAAGGTCACAGTCCCAAAGAAAGACTGACTCAGCGACACCAGCTGTCCCTTCTCCACCAAACCACCCATCCCTTCCACCTCACCAGCCACAGTGATTTTTGGGGTATGAATTGATTTTTAATATCAAAATGGTACTTTACACAAAAGCAGCTACATTTATAGGTTAAAAACAAAAAGCCAAGTGACGCTCCACTGCTGGATCCATGTCAGAACCAGCTTTGTAATCAACAGCAGAATTTCCATGCACATCCACCATTCCCTGGAAGCCAACGACATGGAACAGACATCTTTTCTGACTCTCGAGAGGGCCCATGGGTCCTGTGTTGGGAAGGGAGCTGATGTCCTGCCCCAGCATTCCCCCCACCTCTCTCTGCTCAGCACCCCCCACGCCAGGACACCAGCAGCCTGATGTTGCTGCACTTGAGGACATAGGGGATGAACCTCAGCAGGTGAAGGCATGGGAGAGGTCAAGACAAAGTGACCACCAGGGCTCAGCTTCTTCTAGCATTAAGTCAAGGAGGGACACACATACACACACACACACACACACACACACACACTCTCACTCCTAGAATCTCACAATTATCACCACTGTCAATATTGGCCGAGGCCCAATCATCCTGCCTTCAGGGACAGAATGTCCCCCCCAATACATTTTCGGTTCTCTGGGGCAGGATCACCTCGTGGATACTTGCATCTCCTCCTGCAGTCACACAAGATAACTGCCCCTTCTCTGGACTGGCAGCCCAAGGCCATGTCTCCCCAGATCTTCTCCAGGGGCTATGTCACATTTTCAAGACAACTCCTCTTCCAAGTCCTCACTGTCACCTTGGTCCTCTGTGCTTCCCAGTCATTGCAGAGTTACCTCTACCTGGGCCAAGTGATGCAGACCCTGTTTATCTCCAGCGACTGGAGGGTCCTGCTGGTTTCCAAAATTTCTATACAATCAGCTGTATGAAATGTAGCCATAACTCATTACAAGCTCCAGAGTTCCAACTGGGCTGGAACAAACAAATGGCCTTGGAAGACTGAAGCCCCATTCCCACCTCTGCCTTTCTCAGGCCACATCCACACAGCTCCCCAAGGCACCACGTCCAAGTTCCCTGGCCACAAGGCCCAGTGCTTGTCCATGTCACCATCTCTCTCTTGCCACCTTCCCCAGGGACCTTCCAGACTCTCTTTGAATCCTCTGCAACCCCCAGAGGACTGCATCTGCCATTCCCACTGTCCGGAACTCACTCCATCCACCTACCAACATCCAGGGTTCCGCTTACACTGCCCCTCTTCAGCAAGCCCACCCTGCATGCTACACTGAGGAGCCCCTGATCCCATCCTACCTCTGCACCCGGGCCCCAAGCTCAGTGAAAGCCCCTAGCCACCAGCCAGTGTGAGATCCCCACACGGCGCCCCATGCCTACCAATCTGTACAAGCACTCTGATGACAGGCCCAGAGCAGTGCTGGGCACACGGGGGTCCCCAACAGCCTCAAATCTTACTACTTGAATACACAGGAGTTCCAATATGGGAGTATTGAATGAGTGTTTGAGTGACATGGGACCCGGCGGCCTCTAGAGGGGAGCAGGCAGCTGCTTCCCAGGCTCAGGGTCTTCCACCCTGCCCTTTCTCCAGACTCCTCCAGGGGGTGCTCTCCTCTCTTCTTTCCTCTGTAGCTCAGGCGTCTGGACCACACTTCAGATCACACTGCCAGCTCTGCGTGGTCAGCTCTGAGCCCGTGGCCATGGCAGAGAGGGCTCTCACAGCACGCCCTGACTCAAACTACTATCCATGAGGCCTCCCAGCCAGCCACTGAAACTCCTCCTGAGCAATCCAGTCCTCCAGACCCTGATCTGTGCTCTCCCATAGACTCCGACTACCCAGCTGAGCCAGCAGAACAAGTCACCCTTCCCATTACCCCCTCACCCTGTGCCACCTCTTAGCGCACCCTGGCACCCCCTGGCCACTCCATAGGGCTCCTCCGCTCTGCTGCCAGCAAGACTTCCTCCAGCAGTAAAGAGATCCTCAATGCAACTAGACTGCATTAAAGACTTACATTAGAAGAGTTAGAAATTAGAAGAAGCCAAGCTACGTTACACTAAGATGTAAAGGGCTGACAGATTTATACTCCTGAATATTTCTATCTGTTCTAGGGTTACCAAAACTCTGACATACCCAAAACAGGGACTCTGGGCCCTGACCTGATGGCTGGTGATTCTACACATAATGTCATATTCTCTGCACACACCAGACAGGCATGTAAAGGTTCATAAATTACATCAGCTTGTGTGGACTATGAGATTATTGTTTAAAAGAGCCAAAGCAAATGCAAAGAAGAGGCTATGTCTATTGGTCAAAACTTTGGAAGTCTGACTCTCGGTCAGACATCACCTCAGCAGGGACCAGCCCTCCATTAGGCCTGGGCCACACCCTACCCTTGGCACCTCTTTTTAAGATCTATGACCATTACTGACATCTGACTGCTCTGACCGAGAGCATCCAGCAAGTCTGACATCACTAGCTACACCTCTCCCTGTTAGTCAGATTCCAAACCCTCCCCAGCCATGCTGCCAACCAAGCTGTTAATAATAATAGTGACAAGGACTGTTACACCTGTTGTTAGTCAGAAAGAAATCCACAAGCCATTAGTTTCTGCTGAAAGGAACAGACCAGGAAGACAGGAGTTAGTCGAGGGGAAGGAGAGGTTAATTAAGAGCCTGCCAAAGCCAGGCGGGGAGCCTGGAGTCCCCAGATGGGTGGGGTTGGCTGTTAATGGCCAGCCCCCTGGGGCAGCCAGGGCGAGGCAGGGATTAGCTGGGTAGAGCAAAAATTAGTGCAAGGGAGCCAGAGATTAGCCCAGAGAGGCCAAGGTGCCTACTGGAGGTGAGGCATGAAGTCACCCCCAGGTGTGGCCCTGGCTTAGCGACTGGCGGGCTCTGGGGGAGGCTGGCCGGGCAGGGGCAGGGGCGTGGACAGGATGGGGAGTGAGGGGTGACTTCCTGGCCAGCCTGTGGGCCCCTGGGATGCGTGTCCTGCTCCCCACTTCCTCTTCCCGGCGACCCCCCAGCTCTTGTACAGGTGCCTTCCTCACTGCCTTTGCGACACAGGTACAGACAACCCCTAGCTTCTGGGTGTGAGAGGGTCTAAGGCCCCCATCTACTTCCGGCACGAGTTTCGGGCCTATTCCACCTCTTGATGTAGAAACCCCTCTAGGCAACTTCCTGTATGGGAAAGGGCCTTCTCACTGATTTATTGGCCATCCTTTCTCAGTGCCTAGCGCTAAGGGAAAGCCCCTTTCACTGACTTCAGGAGTCAGAAGCCCCTTTTCTCAGCTTCAAGCATGGAGAATGCCTCTGTAGCTGGTTTCTTGTGTACTAAATGCTCTCCTCAATGATTTTTCAGTGTAGGAAAGACCTCTTTATTGACTTCCTACTTGGGAAAGGCTCTGCAGACTGACTTCCGGTGTGGGGTAGGGTCCCTAAACCAAGTTCCTTCTGGGGACACGCCCCATTTGACTTTCTTTCCAGAATGGCTTCTGTCTCTACCCCTTTCCAGTGAAGAACATTCCTTCCAGGGAAGGAAGCACAGCCCCTTTTTTCTGCTCCTCTGGCTGGGGAAAGCCCAGAACTGCCACTGTAGACCCACTGGCCTCCACACTCACACCCCAGAGGATGCCCTGGCCCTGCCCACTCCCAGTGGCAACCAGCCTTGTGCACAGAGGAGCGAGGTCATGCTCAGAGTCCAGCCTGCCGCATCCGCAGAGCCACCTCCTCCTCCTCTGGGTGTTGTTAATAAGGCCGTCCCCTGCCTTAGACCTGGCCCAGTGGTCTCTGATCTCACAAGCAGCCAATCTGGGATGTCGGTCTGCAGGGCCAGCCCAGGGACTTCTGCTTGCCAAAAGGAGAGGGACCAGCCCCCAGAGGGACCCAGAGCTCGGCAGGGCTGGGTTAGTAAGAAGAGAAAATAGAGTTAGTAGGGCTGGGTTAGTAAGTCAGCACAGCACCAGCGATGGGGGTGCCTTGGCAGACACACACAGGAGTCGCTAGGAGAGAAGGAAGAACGCACGCAGGCCCATTAGTGTGTTAAGGGATGGCGGGGCGCAGGTGAGGTGCCCCCAGGTTAGACAAGTTAGTAATCGGACAAGAGAGCCGCCTACGGAAAAGAAAGCTGACAGGGAGGAAGAATGTGGAGGAGACACAGTTAGGGATTCAAAGCAAGTGTCTGGCCCCAGGCAGAAGGGTCTGTGTGCAGAATACCCAGGAAGACTAGGGGCGGGTGGCGGCTGCTGCCAGCTGAGTTTCTGCCCCCACCCATCCCTTCTCTTTTTTAAAGTGTCCGCCAAGACCTTCATGAGGGTGAGAATTCTCACTGCAGCCAGTGAGGTAAGAATCAGTACTCCCTGTCTCCACCTAGGAAACGGGTACAGAAAAGAGGTGACTTGCTGAGAGTCCCCCCACTGGAAGTGGCCGATTGCTAAGTCATGCGCGTGCCCCGTCTGCAGTGAGCATCTGCACAGAGATCCCAGCCCAGGCCGGGCCCTCCGGACCCTTGTCTGCCCCCACGGCACAGCCGCTGCGAAGGCCCATGAGCTGCAGTTAGTAGGGTCTGGCTGCGGGGGGGTTAGTAGGGCATGCTTGGGCCTGGTTAGTGGGTTAGTCGGTTGGCTGAAGGCTAGGCGCCTCGTCACACGCCACAGCGTCCCGGCCGAGCCCTGGGTTAGTAGGTTAATCACACCATGCAACGCTGCCCGGCCCCCAGCTGGGGCTTGGGACCTCCTGTCCACCAGCTCCATCTGCACCCCAAGTGTGGAGCCTGACCAGGGCAGGGGATCCACCTCTGCGCCCCTCAGTCTGGCCAGAACTTAGCCTGGCCACTTGGGCCCTGCCTTATACTTCTGATCTTGGTGTGGGTCTCAGAGCCCTGCCTCCCCCACAAACACTTCGGGTCCCCTAGAGAGGGATGCTGCTTTTCCTGGGTGGAAACCCCCTGCCTGGTTCTGGTCAGGCCCATCCCAGAGGGCTGGGTCCTTTCACTCAGGCATGCATGTACACACACACACACACACACACACACACACACACACACACGTGATCCCCAGAGCCTCCATGCCTGGTGGACATGACACCCATCACGACTAGCCTGCCCTCCCCTCCTTCCCACAAACTGCGTAGAGCTGGCCCGGTGTGGAGCCAGGTTTAGACTCTCCTCCCTCCCTCCCTGGTCTGCTTCCTTTCCAGCCAATGCCACACAGCACCTAGTCACACCACCTTCTCTCACCAACAAACGCTCCCTACAGAAAACCCAGCCTTGCATCTCCCACGGTTCTAAGTGATGCTCGGTGAGAAAAGGATTCTGGGACCAGAAAAGCCAAGACACACATCACCCTCTATCCTGCCCCTGAGTATTTGAACTCCCCATGAGCATTTCAAAGGCTCTGATAAGTCCTTCGCTACCTGACCTTACTTTGAGAATCTTGATCTGGTTTCTCCCTAGAAGCTCTGGGCTAAGCCACAGCTTTCCCACCCTCCAAGGCCCTTGTTGGCTCAGCCTTGCTAGAAAGCCTCTCCAGACTGCTCTAGGCATTGCCCCCGTTCTCCAGTTCTCCATGTGAGCTGGCTTCCTCCCACTTGCTGTGGCTGTGTAATACTAAAGGTTTGAACCATGGCTGGATCTGCACTTATTTTCCCCAAGTGGCCGGTACATGAGTGAACTCCAAGTAGGCGCTCAATTCTGATGAGTAGAATTGACCTCTTCCCTAACCTCATTAGAAAGGGCTGTTAAGACAGCAGCCAGGGGAAGGGCTAGTCAGAAACACCTCTGGCTCAGAAGGTGCCAAAACGGAGTTAAATCTAAACTCCCAGTTAGGTGGAAGTGTTTACTGAGCACCGACTAAGCACCAGCACTGTGCCAGGCACATTACCTCTCTAGATGCTCCCTGCACCTGCTCACCAGGACCCCTGTGACTGGTCCCCGTTTCAGGGGGAGTGAAGGTTCATGGTGGCAGGGGGAGCTTCCCAGAGCTGTACAGCAGAGGGCGCACCTGAGACCTGACCTGGCTTCAAAGTGCAGGCTCTTTCTGGACTGGGATCTCTGCACAGGCTTCAGCCAGTTCTGCAATCCCCAGAGGAACCTTGACCCACCCTGGGCCCACATCTGCCACCCCCTGCTCTATTTTCCATTCACTTGTTCTTCCTCTTCCTGTAGGCTGGGGTTCTGGAGGGGTCACAGCACCAGCTTTCCGTGTTTGCGGTGACTGCCCTGCCACCGACTGAACTGTGTTCCCCAAAGTGCACAGGCTGGATCTCTAACCCCGCCTGGGGCTGTATGTGGACACAGGACCTTCCAGGATGTGACTGAAGTTAAATGAGGTCATGAGCCTGGGTCCCTGGTACCACAGGACTGGTGTCCTTATATAGACAGTCACCAAAGCGCCACAGAGAAAAGGCCATGTACGGACACAGTAGAAGGTGCCATCTGCAGGGGCCTCACCAGAAGCCAACCCTAGCACCTGGGTCTTGGACTTTCTGGTCTCCTGAAGCATGAGAAATAGATCCTGGGCACTGAAGCCCTGCAGTCTGTCCTCAGTATTCTGCTGTAACAGTATTCTGCTGAGCTGATGAACACCCACTACCTCCCCTTCCCCAGGGAAAGGACTTCTGGCTTTTAAACTGGTCTTAGGAAAGCCACAAACTAATCTTCTGAAGCAGTGGGACTGTCCCCTCTGTGGAGGGATGAAAGGGTCGGTGTACGGGGAAACTGCGTATGGGAGGGGTGCACATGGACCTGTCCTGCTGGCCTCTGCTCCCAAAGACAGAATCCAGGAGCACACATGAGGACTAAGGAGCTGACTGCTTAGCACCTGTCCTGAGCTTGGGTTCAGGTGGGCCTCCCAGCTTTGGGGGGTGTGGATTCTCTTTGGATGGCAGGAGTGAGACCAAGGCTGTCAGTTTGTGTCTAGTGAGCCTCCCTGGCCCCAGCATCCTCCTGTCTACCCCTTTTCTTTTTAAGACAGTGCCCTGCCCCATGCCCCACCATTACCGCCTAGATCTGGACACCACTGGGGAAAGGCCCTAGATCCTCCGAGGCCCTGACCACCTGCCTCTGGAGCCATCAGGGAAAAAGAGACATGGAGAAGCCTCACCCAGGAAGCCCCCCAAAATGACAAAAGATAGAAGACTCTGCTGGGTCCCCCAGAAGCCAAGTCTACCCTGCACTGGCAGTCCCTCCCCAACTTCATCTTTGTTGCGACCCGGCGCTAGGGGGTGTACCCAGGAAAGGGCTTGCCCAGGCAGAGCTGTGGTCACAGGGGACCCAGAGGAGGCATGCAGTCTGTACGGGGTAAGGAAGCAGCCTCCAGCCTCAGACGCTTGGGCCCAGCAGGAGGAGCAGGTGGAGAGCTTCGGCCTCTCCACACTCCTGGAGCTCACACCAGCCCAGGAATCTGCCCAGAGCAGCTCTTTTCAGAAGACTCCCACAAGCGCTGGGAAGGATGATGTCTTCAGAGGTGGGGCCACCGAAGGCTGCTCCAGGTTCCTGCAGCCAGAATCCATTCACCCAGCTCCCCAGAGCAGAGCAAGTCAGGAATCCTGGGGCTGTGCAGGGGGCAATGTGACCTGGGGAGGCACCGCACGGACGGTAAGGCCAAGGCCTCAGTCCCAGCTTCCCACCTCCTCCACCCAGCCCTGTCTGTGGTACACGTGCAGCTGAGACCCCCAGCCTGTCTCCCATGCTCCAACAGCCACACAGGGCAGAAGCCAGGGCTCTGCACAGGAAAATCTTTTAGAAGAAACTTAAGAGTAAGGAGGAGGTGATGAAAGCTGTGAAGGCATCCCAAAGCAAGCCCCAAGGTTATGGGCAGACGGGGAAAGGGTCGGGGTGGGAGGAAGGGACCTTCAGAGTTATGGGTGACTTGGTTTCTCTTTCCAACATTCTCACCAGAAGAACCTCTATACACACCATCCCAGCACACCCACATACTTCCCAGCACGGGGAGCTCACCTCCTCGCCGAACTGTGGGGACGTATGTTTCTACATGAAGAGCCAAGACAAGGGGACTGCGTGTCTGGTGTTCACCTCTGGATCCCAGTGTCCACTGTAAGGAAGATGCTTGCTCTTTTTCTGGGCGATGGAGGACTCTGCTAAAACCTCTACCGAAAGTCTATCTCCCGTGGTCTGGATTCATTCCCATCCACACCACGACCACACAGAGCAGCCTCTGGCCACCTGGATGCTGGGTCTTCTCCTGAGCAGAAAGATCTGGCCAGGCCCAGGCCAGAGTAGGGGGCACAGGAGGAAAGACAACCTACTCCCATGAGAGGAAGCTCACCAACCCCACCACCACCACCACTCCCTGCCCAAGCTTACCTGCAGCCTCCAGCCAACATGTTGGTGGCCCAAGCCCAGCTCCCAGCTCCTTCTGCACAGAGACCCCACACAGGGCCATCCTGGAAGATAGAAGAGCCACCCAGGCCGCAGGAGAGAACCACACCCAGGTCCCCACCCCAGCCCAGGGATACGGAGGCCCGGTAGCCCCAGCAACCTCCCTGCTCCCCAAGAGCAGAGTGTGACCCAGAAGAAGTAGGCCAAACAAGGCAGCTTGGGGACTGCTAAGTAAGAGCATTGGACAGAGGCAGGAATCTGCAGTTCTGTCCCAGCCCTGCACTTGCCATACTGTGGCCCTAGGAAATCTGTGTCATCCCTATCTCTGGGCCCTGGGATCCTTCCAGTGCCTAATAGTGACTGTCATTTGAGGCACTAGGTGGAAAACAAGAGGGACCTGTCCGCCCAGCCTCACCCTTCCCATCCCTTTCCTGATACCCCGGGTACTTGAGGAGACTAGGGGACCCCAGAAGAGGGTGGGATAGAACTCTTTTGAGACCAGCCTATGACACCAGTCTGGAGAAGGCCAGAGGATGCCCCTGAATCCTAACCCAGGTTTGCTTTTGGTCAGCTGTGCCATCTTCATCAGCCTGCAGATCGGAGCCAGGCAGTCAGGGACCCACCCTCTCAACATAACTGTCAGAGCTTGCTGTCAGTACCTGGCTAAAGCTAGAGACACACTTGGAGCCTTGCACTAAAAAGAATGTGTCCCACAGGGAACAGTGCTGAGGCCAAGGAGCCCTGGCTGAGGACAGGCTGATGGGCCACGGGCAGGTAAATTTGAATACTTATCTGCAAGGCTGCTTTCCTGTGTGGCCAGGACTGCCTTGAAGAACCTGGAAATTTCCTTCTCGCTTCTCTGTCCCAGGAACTTGTTGCAACTCTGCCAACAGACCCTGGGCTGCTCAGTGGAGAATTTTTTGACCCCTTCCCCTGGGCCTGTGTAATCAGAATCCTGGGTGTTATTAAGGCAATGCAGTGTCAAGGGACTTTAGCTCCTGGATTAAGCTAATGCTGCTTAAAGAGTAGAAACTAAGATGTGGACTTTAGGTCAACCAAATCCTGTTAAGACTGTGGTTCCCCAGTTCCACATACTGAATGTGTGACTCAAAGTTAATTATTTGGAAAGCTTAGCTAGTGTCTGGCACATAGTAGGTTTTCCTCTTTCTTTTCTTTTTTTTTTTTTTTTTCATCAATGACTTCAACCACGAGTACATCTTTGTGTGATACTTTTAGTCCAGAAATATGGATGATGTTTATCCTGGCGAATCCCTGCCCCTCAGTACATGTACCCCAACTAGGAAGCACAGAGCCAACTAAAATCCCCCATGGGATCAGCAGATTGTGTCATATCCATGCAATGAAATCTACTCAACAATAAAAAGAAGTGAACTGTTGATACATACTATGACATGGACAAACCTCAAAAACATGCTAAGTAAAAGAACATAGGTGTAAAAGAACTCATTTGTGTGATTCCATTTATATAAAATGTCCACAGGAGAAAAATCTAGGTGGGAAGTCGATGAGCAGTGGGCCAGGGATTAACAGTGGTATGAAGGATCTGATTGGAGCAACTGAATGTTCTACATACATATGGTTGCACAACCTGGTAAATTTACCAAAAACCACTGAACTGTACCCTGGCAATGGGGTGTAAACTATGTCTCAATGAAGCTGAACCCCCCTCCCCCAAAAAAGATTGAATTACTGGTTCATGGACAAGGATGAACCTCAAAAACATGCTGCACATTAAAAAGCCATACACAGAAAATTCTATATATAGAACTTTAGAAAAATAAAGCTATCCATAGTCACAGAAAGCAGATCAATGGTTTCCTGGAAGCTGGCCCTGACAGTGGATTGACAGGGGAGGACCCAGGGGAACACTTTAGTGTGACAGAAACATTCTACAGCTTGCTTGTGATGATGGTATATAGGTTTGTCACAAACCATTGAAATGTATACTTAAAATGGGTGCATTTTCTTGTATGCAAATGATACCTCCATGAGGTTCCTTATTCAGCACTTGTTTATATGTGATGAAATGGGCCAGACCTGAGAAGTGCCAGATCAAAAGGAGTTCCATGCTCCCTGCATCTCAGCTCTCACTAGGCCACACAGACCCCTGCTTCAAGCCAAACTCAGGGAAGCTGTCCTTGAGGGATTGGAACCAGATGGCCCTCTGGAATCTCTCCTACCTCTGATATCCAGGAGGGCTCAGCATGTTGGACTTCGAGGTGAACCTGATGGCATAGCATGAAGCTGGCCTCTACGTCCTGGTGTACACAGAGGAGAAGGAGCATGACCTCGGGTACCTCTCAGATGACACTTCGGCCATATGAACTTGTCTGGAAGCAATGGCTAAGCAGGGACATCCCTCCAGCTGTCATGGAGAGAAAGCGACAGGAGTGAGGGAATAAATACATAAAAATGCGCACGCTGGAGAAGGATGGCAAGCATCTGTCTCAAATCACAGCACTTCCCAAAGCGGATCTCCTCGGATGCAGGTCACAAGGAAACAGGAAGCCAGGAGGGATTCTGGTTAGGCCAGTGTCAAGCCCAAACATCCTAATGAATTGGAAAGGACCTGGGCTCCATAGCATGGATTCTACCAGCTAGCTTTACGACCTTGAGCAAATCCACTGCCACTCTGAGCCTCAGTCTTCTTATCCACAAAATAGGGATAATGACAGTGCCTACCTCACGAGGCTACTATGAGGATTAATTAAGATGCTAAGTATTCCCTACTAGCTTGAATTCTGCTCTGTTGTTGTTGTTGCTACTGCCCACGTTGCAAATTAACACTGTGCATGGGATGTTCTCTTTTCCCTTAAACAGCACACAGTATTCCTGGTAGCAAGAACAGCAACCAGAAAAGCATTCATAGGCTGCCTTTTAGGATCTCTCTAGGTTTTTGTCTTTCTCCCTGACTCTGGGATATAAGGTCTGCTCAGCGAGCTGAGGCCTACAAGAGACACTGGCCTAAATGGCATCAGATGCTTTGGTGCCGCAGAGGTGAGGAGCTCCCAAGAACAATGAGCCTTCCAGGGGACCTGCTGAGAAACCAGGGATTCTTCCACAGAGGAGAACAAAGTGCTACTTCTCACAAATTCAAACTCTGCATCCCCAAAAGAGGAGATGTGAAATTCAATTCTCCTCCAAATAAGAGAGCCCCTGAAGATAGGAAGGAAGAACAAAAAGGAGGAAAAGGAAGCTGAGCTAACGTTTATTGAGAACAGACACTAACTGCGGTCACCTTTATCAACATGAGACCAATGACTTGGGTTTTATTAGACCCATTTTACAGAGGCAGAAACTGAGGCTCACAGGAAAGTGGCTTGCTCGGAGGCCACCCAGCAAGAAAACTGTGCAATCAAGATTCACAGGCCTTGTGGACTCCAAAGGGAGGGAACACTTAGTTCCAATATGAAAGTGGGGACTAAATGAGAAGACTCAAAAGAGGTGTATATAAACCCCAAACTTGGTGGCCACCAGCCTTCCCATACCATGAGGGAACTGTCCCCAGATTGCTAAACCAGCTCTTCTCAGTTTATTCCAGTTGCTTTCATGGTCTTGAGGCAACTGATTAAGTTTCCTTTTAGGAAAGAGGTGCCCCAGACTAGGAGTTATAAACATGTTTCAGAGTCAGACTAGATCCAGGTTCAATTCCTGATTCTACAGCTAATTGCTGTGTGACCCTGAGCTAGTCACTTCACTGCTCTGAGCCTCAGCGGCTCACCTGTGGTGCCTACCTGGCAGCCGTACCCTGAGGTGTCCATGAGGTGGCACCCAGCAAGAACCTTTGTAGACAGGGCCTCAGAAGTACCTGGGTTGGTTCCCATTCACACTTACTCCGTCCCTGGGCCACAACCACCCAGCCCCTCCCTCCCTTCCCAGATGCACCCAGTCCCTTCCACAGGGGCCCACCTGGCACCATGAGGGAGAGGAGACACCTGCCTCCTCCCATCCCATCAGCGCGGACAGGGATGGAGAGACAGATGTCACCCTAGCCCAGACTGAGCCTCTGCCTCAGAGAATCTTTAGCTATTGTTCTGCAGAGCTCCAGTGACAGATGAGCTGGGCCTTAGAGGCAGGGGAGGGGTCCCCAGGACAAAGACCAAGCCTCTAAGTTATTCACCAGCCCATTAAGCCGGCACAAAGGACTCAATGCCCCAGAAACATGCAGAGCAAACAGTCCAGGATCACCAGAGGCCACGCCCACAGCAGAGGGGAAACAGCAGCTAGCAGAGTATCGCCACTCAGGTGTCTGGACTGGAACTAGGCTAGCCCACCACAGGTACACAGGGCAGCAGCCACCTCTCTCAGCACCTACGGGTCAGGTTCCTTACACACACTGGTGCTCAGCCGAAGCTGGCCTCAAACACCGGAGTCATGCTTCCCATGGTGCAGATGGGGAGACTGAGGCTCAGGGAAGGAAAATGTCCTCCTTCCTGAAACTGGCACACAGCTTCGTGACCCTCCCCCGCCCTTCTCTCTTCACCAAGCTGCTGTGCCTGATAAATGCATTCATAGGAGCACAGCCCTGTCCCAGGAGGGAGCACAGTCACGTCGGAAAAAGAGAACTTGAAATGAAAATGCAGGGGAGAAAAGGAAGCAATTGGCAGATGCAGCCATAGGAAACTGACTATCCCATCATATTCATCTCCTCCAGGAAGCGCTAAGATCTGTTACATGGATTTCTGCAAAGGTCAGAACAACACAGAGATACAGCTGATATAATTTTATAAAACAGGACACATATGGAATAATTTCAATGAACATTTTAGTAATGAATATATACCAGAGGGCCGGGGATTTAGCTCAGTGGTTCCACCACCTGCCTCTCAAGCGCAAGGTCCTGAGTTCAATCCCCGGTACCAAAAAAAATATATATATATATACCAGAGGGAGTATATAAAAGTAAGGTCTTCTTTTATTTTTGCCTTTCCAAATTTTCTACAATTATAATGCATCTTAATAAATACATTAAAAATCACCAAAATTTATAAAACTCTTCTCTCCCCCATCCCAGTACTGGGGATTGAACCTAGGGCTTTGGCACTGACCTACATCCTCACCGTTTTTGACCTTTTTAAATTTTGAGGCAGGGTTGCACTAAGTCACTAAGTTGCCCAGACAGGATTCAAACTTGTGATCCTCCTGCCTCAGCCTCCCAGAGTAATGGGATTACAGCTATCCACTACCACACCCAACTCCTGATAGAACGTTTTAAAGCAGGATATATATAGTATAATTTCAATTATAATTTTCAGTAATAAAATTATACCACAGGGAAACATAAAAATAGTTTTCTTATTTTTGGCGTTTCCCAATCTTCTACAATTATCATGCATTGTATTAAAAGTGTTTTTTTAAAAAACCAAAAATTTTATAACTCTCATTTTTTAATGCAAGCATAAAAAGTTATTCTCCTGAAGTTGGTGGTAAAGCCCTCTGATTCCTCTTTGGGACTCTGAAGACTTGAGGTGCCTTTTGTCAAGGGTCACATTGCAATAAGAAAGACGCAGAGTAAAAACATCAAAACCAGTCTTATGGCAAAAGTCATGAAATGATAAAACAAGCAGGCAGGCGGGGGGCGGGGGGGGGGGACGTAAAACCTTTCCACAAGAAATCAACCGCACTCGGGATGGATGAGCTCCACGTCACCCAGAATTAGGGGGTGGCAAAGCGCCCCCAGGAAATGGCTTGCCCAGGCTGCAGCAGCTCTCCCCTGGGGAGAGGGGGTGCTGTGCCCGCAGCAGAGTCTGACCACCTGCCAAGGTATGGGGGGGTGGGGGGGTGGAGTAAACCTCCAGAGGCCCAGCCCCACCCCAAATCTGCTGACGCATCCCCCAAGGCCACGTGGCCCGTACATCTGCGTACGGAGCAACGCCCCCCGCGAGTCTGCGAACAGCGGAGCTCAGGTTTCCCTGTCTGTCAAGTGGAATTACTCATCCCTACCCTTCGTCTCCCGCCTCCCCTGGCGACCGCGACGCGCCCAGGTGCTCCCAAACCAGAATGCGCTTAGAAACGCAAGGCGCTGGGCCCGGACCCGGTCCCCCGCCCTGGGCTGCACTCTGGCCGAGGCTGGCACGGAGAAAAACAAAGCCGCGGCCCCTCCCTGGCCTCCCTCTGGCCCACCCCTCCCTCAGCAGGTGGGGCGTTCTTGGCGCCGCCGCCCCGCAGTGGGGTGTGAGCGCCAGCAACCCCGGGCACGCGGCAGCCTCCGGGCAGCAGCCTGGGGGCGGGGCGGGGCGGGGCGGGGGGGGCGGACCCTGGGCGTCCACCTGCACTGTCGGAGAACAGACGTCTCTAGCGCAGGGCCCTCCTCGGGAGGAGAGTTGAGGGTTAGCCCTTTCCCTCTAAATCCCCACCCAGCCTTTCTAGCGAGTGTACTAGAGCTGGGGAGAGGCGGGGGCGGGGGATCCGAACTGGTGGCTCCGGGGTCTTCCCAGGGTCTTCTAGATATGCAACAAGGGCTTCGGAGTCGGTCGCGTCTGCACTCAGAATCGCCGGCTGTGGGACCTTGGCTGGGTCGCTAACCCTCTCCGGATCTCCATCTCCTCACGGTTAAATGGGGTTCTTACCGCCTCGTGGGACTGTTGTGGTAGAGAAACCGCTGCCTGGGCTGATGAATTACCTTCACCGTAAACAACGTCGTTCTTCTCCACAGGGGTGGTTTCTGGACTCCGGCCTCTGGGAACCACACTGGACGCAGAACATCTGGGGTTTGAGTCCCAGAAGTGAAGGACCGACGCGCGGGGGGGGGGGGGTCCTGTGTATGGGGGAGGGGAGCACCAGGACCCCACCCTCCAGTTCAGGACCTTTTGGGCTCAGTCCCTGGCTTGGTCGGTTAGCGGCTAACCTGGTGGGCCGAGGAAGGTCCGGGCTCCCCACCCTCACGTCTGTCTGGTAGTGGGGGAAGGGAAGGGTCTTTGTTCCCCCTCAGGTCAGGACTGCAAGCCCCCCCCCGCCCCGCACTGGACTCCCGGCCTCCCGGCCTCCCTTCCCTGCCCCTTCCCCACACCCGTTACCGTCCGGGCCAGAGTCTTGACTGCTTTTGACAATTGCGGGCTGGGCGATGCGGGGCGCTTTCCTGAGCCCTGCCCTGGGACACTGGGACCTACCGTCGTCGCCAACCTCGGAGCAATGGGCTGCTCCCGAGCGGGGACAAGGCTACCGGCGAGCCGGGGCTGTGAGCACGGGGCCGTGGCTCACCTGGGGTCCGCGGTCCTGCGGCTGGAGTGCGGAGGGCTCTTTGTGCCCCGGCTCCCAGCGCAGAACTGGGGGAGCCCCCGCAAGCGCCTCCCCTCGCAAACTCCTCCCCGCACTCGTCCGCAGCCTCCCTCCCTCTGGTCCCCAGCGCAGCCGGCGTCGTCTTTGTAGCTGCTGCAGCGCCCATGAAATTTTAATGCGGGAGCGGCTGGCGGCGGGCAGAGGCGCCCCACCCCGGCCCTCTCCTCTGCCCTCCTCCCGCCTCCCTGAACCCTGCGACCCCACACTACTCGCTCACGCCCGCCCCGTAGTCCGGCCCGGAAAGCCAGTGCAGCCGGGAGTGGGGGGAGCGCACCGGCGCCCCCGCGGCACAAAGGGGCGAGCTGGGCTGTGCGCTCAGCCTCCAGCATCCCCGCCCGCGGCGCTGCCATGACAACGCTTGCCGGCTGGACTGGCCTCGGAGAGTCAGGGCTTGAGAGGCGCGCGCGCAGGTGGGAACCGCGCGGCCGCGTACCTCGGGGAAGAAGCCTGAACCCCAGAGTAGAAGAGACTCGTCCTGGAACACCAGGTTCTTAACCCGCAAGGCTTCGGTGTAGCTTCTCAAGAAGCCCTGCCAGATGCGGACATGGTTAGGTGGAGTCAAGATTTGAACCCAGATCTGTGACTTCAAGTCCCGATATGCGCCTCTACACACGCCATTAGTCCTAACATGTATAGGTCTGGTCGCTTATTTTAGCAGCCTCCTCCTAAGTTACCTTCTGTTTTCTAGTTCAGAGAGGTGAGAAAGTGGCCTTACGTGGCTGTTTCACCAATCACTAATCAGACCATTTGCATCGCTTAAAAACTAGAAATTCAAATTCTTGGACCCTGCCCCGCCCTGATGCTACTGAACCAAATTCTGGGATGAGTCCCAGAGGTCTGTTTTTAAAAGCCCAGCAGGGGATTCTGATGCACGTACGAGCTGGAAAACCACTGTGCTAGAACGTGCTCTTGACCTCTAGAACCTGACTGTCCCAACTGCCAAGTTTAGCTCTGTCCATGCTGGTGACCAGATGTGACCTTAGGCGGCCTACACACCCTTCCTGAGCCTCTGCTGTCTGATTTAAGTAGATGATAATGGAATCCATATCACAAGATTGTGTGGGTTCCATGACGGAGGACACTTTGCACAGAACCCGGCACTTAGTAAAGGCTCAGAACGTATTTTTATTAATAGGTCACCTTTCATTTTCATGCTTTTGTGTCTGTCCTTTGTCATCTTTATTGCTCAGATTAAGAGGTGGTGACAGTGATGGCAGGTGCTCATGCCCACTATAAGGGCCCCAGGTAGGATTTGAACCCTTCCTTTCAAGTGCCAAATTTACTAGCCGTGGTCCATACTGTGGTGACACATCCACGGCACAGCTGCTACAGCCAGCTGTGAAAACTCTAAAAGGTTCACCATCACTGGTCTATACCATGGCCTCCTCCCCCAGACTGGATTTCAGAACATCCAAACCCAATTCCACAAATCTATAGCACATATCTAATGTGTCCAGCCCAAGACCAGTGCAGGAAGCCTGAGGGTCCCAGGAAGCCCTCAGAGACAGCCTCCTCCCTGCAGAGCAAACAGTCCTGCCAGGAGGGGGAGACCCATGTGGAACAGCCAGAGAAGAAGCACAGCACGGTGTGGCCACAGGTCACCCAGAGGACACAACCTAGTTGTGGTCTTCCCCAGGTATGTAGTTTCCCTCCTCAACAGGCTCATCTCCCTGGACAGCAAAGGGGATGGAACTTGCCATGATACATTCTCAGAGAGCACAGAGGATGTGAGAAATCGCTACTTTGTCTTCTAAATTGTCCTAAGCCACCTACTTCATAATCTGCCTAAATCCTCTTGTGTATCAATCCATCATTTCCAATATCCATTTGGAAAAAAAAGTCAAGGCACTTGTCTACCACCAAGTTTGCCATACTTCTCCTATTCCCTGGGGCTTGTTGAACACGTCTGGTAATGAGTCCATGATTGTATTTCCAAGCATCTTTGGCTCCAGAGATATCTTCGTGAGGTAGGCAGAGGTGGCCAACAGGGAAGGATGACACTGGGCCCCTGTGAACATACCATGTCTAACTCCAAGGGACTTAGAGTAAGCCATAAATTGAGCAGTGCAAGGTGGGGACAGACCTATTTGTGTCGAATCCAGCTTGGGCTTGCCTGGCTGTTCTCTGTCCCCAGTTCTCTAACATGACATATTTCTTCATCATGGGACAAATCAAAATATTTCTCCTGGGGTGGGGGGCTAGTTGGTCTTTTGCCTTCCATTTGTCCATCTCTTGAGAACCTTCAGAGTGAGCAAAACCTTCCCTGTATTCTCCATTCTCCCGGGAAGGTTTATTGGCCTTATGCTTGGGGCAGGGTCAAGACCTCCTTTGGGAGTCAGATCTAGTGTGGTAGCTATAGCTAGCATCCTCCTCAGCTCCCCATCTACTTAACTCTGACCCTGACCTTATCTTATGAATAGACCTGGGACAAAGTAGAGCACAGCCCAAGATCATACATGTCATTCTTGCCACAACTGACCAAGAGCTCCAGTCTTGCAGAAGATTTTAGGGGTGATGCTAACTTGAGCCCCAGGAGCCTGTGAGCAGATAAAGAAGCACCCCTCAAAGAGATTTGCTAATGTTCCCTTTTTTGCCTTTCTTGAAAATGACCTGAACCACTTATGGAGAGTTGGTTGCCATGGCAGCGAAAAGAGACACCATCAGACCTTTTAAAAGGTGCACTTCAAAATCAAGTTTGTGTCTTTCATCTGGACCTGTCCCCTCCCCTATTCCCATGAGGCACCATGACTTCAAGGGTCTGCAGATTAGATGGTCTTACTACCCAGCAGCCCAAGACTTCCAGAGGGGGATTCTGACCCTGGCAATATGTCCAGGAAAGAAGAACCTGGGTCCTTCCTCTCTTCATTCCTAGAGAGATGTCCAGGGTAACATGCCTTTCAACAATTCCCTGCAGCTACAAAATTTCCCCTTCTCCTAAATCACATTCAGAGGCTTTGAATTTGGCCCACTGACACTGTCCTCAGTGCTTTATCCACCAGTACTCTTCATCTCTGACATAGGAGGAAAGTAAGTCTCAGAGAGCAGAAGCAGCTTCCCCAAGGTCAGCCAGCTAAACAGTGATGAAGCTGCTCTGGGAACCCAGCATTGTCTGACTCCAAAAGCTGCACTAGGAATGTCTGCAGACCTCTTTGCATTCACTCTTGAGCCATCCTTCCCTGGGAAGGGACAAGCCTCCCCAGCCACCTGGACAACAAACCACTGCCATGCTTGGGTCATTCAGAGGGCATCCATTGCCCTGCCCTAGGCATCACAGCAATGATTCATCTCTGCCTCTGTTTAGAAGGAACATAATAGCCTCAGGGTCATTGCCACCGACAACTGGATTTAGAGGTCCCCTACATTTTATCTCTATCCTGCCCCCAAAGTTGCCTAAATGTGTGGCGTCCAGCAGCCCTATGGATAAGGGACCGAAGGAGCTGTTAGCATGGGTTCTCTCAGATGCAGACCCTGAGATAAGGGTCTCAGTGCAAGGAGTTTGTCTGGGAGGTGATTCCAGGAAGCACTGATGGGGGGTGGGAGAAAGGCAGGAAAGAGAAGAAAACCAGAAGAGACTATAATGATTGTACTCATTTGCTAGGGCTACTGTTTGGTTTTTTGTTTTGTTTTTTTTTTAAAAAAAAAAAAAGCCCAAGTGGCTTAACCAGCAGATTTTCTCAGTTCTGGGTCTGGAAATCCAAGAGCAAGGTGCAGGCAGAGCTGGCCTCTCCTGAGTCCTCTCTCCTTGGTTTGCAGACAGCACCTTCTCACTGTGTCCTCAGATGGCCTTGCTTCTGTGCAAGCACACCCCTGGTGTTTCTTCCTCTTCTTAGAAGGACACCAGTGCTATTGCATTAGGTTCTCACCTTTTGGGCCCCATTGAACTTTATTTACCTCTTCACAGGCCCCATCAGTGAAGGCCCCTACATAGGAATTTGGGTAAGGGGACCTCAGTGCCATCTACAGCTATGGACAAGCTCCGTGGGCAACCAGGACTCCACCCTGCTGAGGTTTCCTGGAGACTGTGAGACACACCTGACTCATCCAACCTGGAGCACTCATGCCCTCAACTTTCATCTGTCATGGCTGAAGGCTGCTCCTACACCTCCAACCCTGGCTACCTCCAGGATGCCCCAGACACAACCCAGGTCTGCACCTTCGGCCAGAGGAAGCCCTCAGCAGGGGCTCACGTGTACAGTCTGGCTGGGAGCGATGAGTGTTCAGGAAACCACCGATTGTCCGGGTTCCCATCACGCATTCACTGCCCAATCTCCACTGCCCCTTACACCTTGCAGAGCCAAACCCAAATCCGAGAGATTCAGGGGCTCCTGGTGTGAGAATCTGGCTCCCATTACATGCCACCCTAACCTGTGACAAATGTGACAGAGCCTTTGCCTCTAGAGCCCTTGTCCAAGGGAAAGGCATAAGTCAGTTTGCAACTATGACGGTTGCCACAATAGAGGAAGTTCGGGAGACTTGTGGGAACATATATTAGTGACACAACTACTCGAGATCAAAAAAGGGCCTGCCAAGCATCAGGCACTATAGTAGGTCTTGAAACTTTAAAATTATAAGAATAAGTACAACTGCATCAACACTATTTTTTTTCAGGACCTTATTGGTCTTGAGTAGCAGAAACAAGTCTAAGATTCCACATAGTTTCCTGGGCACTTGCATTAGTCTGTTTTCTGTTATTGTAAGAAAATACCCAAGGCCTGGCAGTGTATAAAGAAAATAGATTGTTTATGTAGATCATGTTTTTGGAGACTGAAAGCCCAAGATCAAGCAGCCTGCTCATACATCATATCACAGCAGATGTCATCATGGCGAGAGACATTCAGGGGTCAGGCTGGATCTTTGTGTAACAACTCACATTCCTGGGAAATAACCAGGGTTCCACAAGAACTACAATAATCCCTTCCAAGGGTCGTGCTCCAGCGACCTAGTCACCTTTAACCAGGTGCATCTGTTAAAGGACTCACCACCTCTCAGACCGCCACACTGGGGACCAAGCTCCCAGCATGGGAATCTTTGGAGGACACACCCAGACCACAGCAGAGCTCAGATGACACCACCAGGAGCCTGTCTATGCCCTATGTTGGCTTTACTGCCCCCTGGGCAGCTTCATTCACAAGAAGGCCCTGCCAGTTCACAGCCATGTGGCTCCCAGCCCCGTGCTTTAGCCCAGGTCTGGAGCCAGGTCCCAGCCCACTTGCCATGGCCCTCGTGTCCCTGAACTGAGAGGTGGGGTGGACACTCAAGGTGAGCTGTTAAAAGGAGAGAGTAAAGCAAGCACCAGGGGGTGCATTCATTCCCTATGGCTGCTGTAACAAATTAATGCATATTTGGCAGCTTACAAGGTACCGACCTATTCTCTCTCGTTTCTGGAGTTACAAAGACTTGCATGGGTCTCACTGGGCTGAAGTCAAAGTGGCAGCAGGGCTCTAGCTCCTCAGAGCTGTGGCATTCCCGAGCTCCCTGCTTCTTTCTCCGCCTTCTCGGCTCACGTCCTTTCACCCTTCTTTCTGTGCACTTCTCCCCTGGACCGGCTCTTCTGCCTCCCTCTGCCCTGTCACAGCCCTTTGCGGTTCTGAGGGTGACCTTCACAACCCAAGGCGCCCCCTCCATGTCCTCTGATCAGCAGCTCTCATTCCCCTGCCCTGTAACAAGCCCTGCTCACAGGCCCCTGGGACCAGGACGTGGTGGACACATTTGGGGAGCAACTGATCTGCCTGACACACATTCTCTCCAGTTATTTCTGACAGGCCAGGCTGTGCTCAGGTCCATGCCCTTTAAAAGGAACACCTGCCCTTTCCCTGACTCCACCTCAGTGCCAGCCACTGTCACCAGGCACCCATGTTCCTGGGCTGCGCGGGACTCTGAGTGCCTCTAGCACGGGGCTGTGGGTGACTCGCCTGCATCCCAGCAGGCTCCCAGTTCCCATGGACATGGCCTCATCCATCAGCACACCAGCTAGGAGCAAACAGCGGCCCCAGAGGGGTCAGGAGAGGTGCAGAAGTCCCTCAGGGACTGCCAGACCCTCTGTCTTGTTTCCTTCCTTTGCCTCCCTGTCAGCCAGGGCTGCAGCCAGACAGAACCCGAGCTTGAATCCCACCTCTACCTCTGATTCATCATGGGACTCTGGATGAGAAACTGCACACTTTGGACTCAATGTTCTCATCTGTAAAATGGGGATAGCACACCCCCCTCTTGCAGAGTTCTCAGAGAATTAAGTGATGTGAGTACAAACGCATGGCTGGCCACAACCAGCAGTAGGAAGCACCCCACAAGGCCTCGAGCTCTTAGTCACCGAAACTTATTCCCAGGGGCCCTAGAAACAACCCAGGTGCCAGCACTGTGTGCAGAGCACACATGTAATGTGTCCTGTCCATGGTGCCACCACTGCTGTTAGACGCTGTTGGAGTGACAGTGACACAGGTTCGTGTCCATCAGCCCTACAGTACATTCTCGGTGACCTTTTATCCTCAGACCTCTGCCCCAGCCTCAGGACCTCAAAGCGGATCTTCCACTTTATGACATCTATCACCTGTTTCTATGACATCTATGACCACCAGATGGATCAAGTTTGGGAATCACGGGGTTCCCCCACCCTCTTATGTTATCCCGTCCAGAGTGAGGCGCAGAGGTGAGCATGGGCCTCCAGTCTGTCTGGGGCTCTTGGTTCGGGTCTGGATCTCTCCGCTCCTCTCCAGAGTGCACTGCTGCGTTTGGGCTGCAGCCTGGGTCGCTCCGCGTCTTTGTCTGCATCTTTGTGTCCAGACAACGGAGCAGGGCGGCAGAGCGCACAATGCCCTCGCCCAATCCCTCTCGTTATCCGTCTGCAAACAGATCCCTCCAGACACCGCACCTGCTCGCCGCCCAGCAGGTGCCGCGCCCGCCCTGCTCACGCCACTGTGCTGCAGAGAAAGGCGCAGGCCAGGCCGCCAGCTGCCTCCCAGCGCCCTCCCCTCTGGCCCACAGCTCTCAGGCGGCAGATGATTCTCAGCTTTTCTACCGCACAGCAGATGCTGATGGGGGGGGGCTGTCTCCCTCACCCCCAGGCTCTTTCCGCCATCACTGTAGCTTCTGAACCTTTTCTGAAAATCCTTCCCCACCCCACCCAGTCACCCTCTGCCCCCGTCACCAGGCCCCCTCCAATCTGTTCCCCATGCAGGAGCCAGATTATCCTGGAAATGCAGAAAACCTCATCCTCCCCTGTCCACAGCCCCCTGGCCTTGGGATAAACAGCAAGACCCTGACCCCGCTGCCCGCTGGCTCCCTGGTTTATTCTCATGCCATTCCCACCCCGACCACCTGACCTGGCCTCAGAATCTCCAGGGAACCTTCTCTGACTTCTGGGTGGAAATCAATTCTTCTAGGTGCACATCCTCGAATCTTCCAGAATCCACGTGGACCTTCTCCTTTAGGGCTGATTTCAAAGCTGAATCCCACATCCATCCACTCTGTTGAGTACACACACAGCTGAGACTCCCCAGAGAGACGCCTGATCTGTTTCCCCCTTCACAGGGCCAGGGGGTAGATAGTGAAAGGTCTGTGTCACACACAAAGACCTCACTATGTGCCGTCAGAGAATGATGACATCGTGAAGCTGTGGCTCAGAAACCACTGTACACCTAGGCAGAGGTTGGGAGGAGGAGAGTGCCTGCCCAAGGCTCCGCTCCAGCTGGCTGCATGGACTGTCATCCAGGGTCTCTGCGGTCCCTAGCTCCGTGTGCTTTCCAAACACTGTCATTATGGTTTGAATTTAAGATGTCCCCAAGAAGACTCACGTGTTCAGAGGTGGGGCTTTTGGAAGGGGACTGGATTGGGTCTGCATTCATGGATTCATAATCTGACGCCATTATGAGGAGGTGGGGGAGACTTAGGAGGTGGCGCCTAATTGAAGGGAAGGTCGTCATGGAAGTGTAATCTTGAGGACTATAGCTAGTCACCTTTTTCTTCTTTCTTCTCCTCCTCCTCCTCCTCCTGCTCTCTCTCTCTCTCTTTCTCTCACTGTCCCTCCTTCTTCACTTCCATAAGGTGAGCAGCCTTCCTCTGCCACAGTCTCCCACCATGATGTTTCTCTCTTGCCACAGTCCTGAGACCAATGGAGCTGGCTTGCCATAGACTGAAACCTCTCAAACCATGAGCCAAATAAAGCTTTCCTCCTTTGTCTTTCCCAGATGTTTTGTCACAGTACAGGAAAGTGACTAAGACAGCTTTTAGGTCCTTTTTAGAACCACTCCACATCTCCAGTGGCTACCCTGGAATGGCTGCAGATAGGCAGTGCACTCTCAGGGACATGTAGGGTGGTGATGGTGTCTTCTGTCTTGATCCCTGCCTCTCCTGAGATGCAGAGGCAGCCCCCCCACACACACACACACATACACACACACACCCTCACTGCTCCCCATGGTGCAAACCATGCAGAGCTCTTTGAAAAGACACCAAGGAAAGCAACAGGGGGAAAACAGTTTACTGTATTCCAGCTTCAGGGATAAGTGCTGTAAAGGCTGTGGATATCTCAGCTCAGTGGTGCAGGGATTCGAACCATCCCTTCTACAGATAGGGAAACTGAGGCTAACCAGACTGAGACAGCCCCAACAGTCTCCTTCCAGATCCTGGCTTCGCGGATCCCCCTCCCCAGCCCAGCTCCACCACATTTCCCAGACTCTCATCACCCCCGGTGCCAGCCAGC
Source organism: Heterocephalus glaber (assembly GCF_053883595.1). Classification (NCBI taxonomy): domain Eukaryota; kingdom Metazoa; phylum Chordata; class Mammalia; order Rodentia; family Bathyergidae; genus Heterocephalus; species Heterocephalus glaber. Next base: position 3,175,841 of record NW_028258412.1, on the reverse strand, counting down.
ACTTCCTGCACCATCCTCCCTGTCTCTATGGCTCTGTGGACTCCAGCCTGCCACCCCCGCATGGCCCTGCTGCAGCTGCTCTGCAGAACAGCGCATTCTTTATTTATGAGATGCATCTGGGCTATCTGCAGATGAGCTGGGAACACCATGGTGCCTGCAGGAGCCGGGGAGTTCTGGAGCCAAAGTGCTCCAGGCAGGGGCTGAGCTCCAGGAAGCTGGTGGGTTTGCAGAGCACAAGGTGGGGTGGGGACAGGGATCAGGGCTCTTGGTGCCCTTTGCATCCTTCCCTGCCCTAGGCAAACAGCAGAGAGCCCTAGGGATGGGGAGAGAGGACACAGAGGAGACACTAATCACAGTTGAGCATCTCCTCGAATCTACATAAAACTCTGCAGGGGGTCTTGTGCCCATTTACTGGGTGGGAGGTGGTGCATGGCTGCCAGAGGGAAGCTAGCTCTTTCTGAGAACTGCCCTGCAGTTCCTTTCTCTCCCAACCAAAGAAGAGGAAAGCAGAGGTGGCTATAAAGATCTTTCAGGCTGGGGATGCAGCTCAATGTAGGGTGCCAACTTAGCATGCATGAGGCCATGAGTTCAATCCCTAGCACCGCAAAACAGAACAACATAAAAAGATGCTCTCAGCCAGACATGATGGTGCACACCTGTGATCCCAGCCCTCTGGGAGATTGAGGCAGGAGGATCACAAGCTAAACTCAGCCTGGGCAACTTAGGGAAACCCTGTCTCAAAATGAAAAATTAAAATGGCTGGAGATGTAGCTCAGTTCAAAGGCCTTGGGTTTGATCCCCAGTACCTGGTGGTGGTGGGGTCTCAACATAACCAGAAAAGGAGATAGATGATAGATACATGATAGATAGATAGATAGATAGATAAGGCTTAGGCAAAGGAATATTGAAAGATTAAGGTCCTCTTAGAAGTTCCTGTTGGTCAGTTTCATGCCATTGCTAGGAGTGAACTGTACATTGCTTCTGAGGCTCCTGGTGCCATTGCAAAGAGAGAAAGCAATTTGTTTCGTAAGTGTCCAACATCTTCCAAGAGAAAATAAAAAGTAGATGCACAGAGACACATAGATGGCTGGAGTTGAAAGAGGCGGCTCAGGGCTCCTCTCGTCTCGGATTCCTGACCTCCTAGGAGCTAGCTCTCCATGCTGGGTCCTCAGCCTCCATCACCCACCCCAAGACCACCCCCTATCTTCCCACTGCCTCCATGGGTATGTTTTTGGGTCTGGCCACCAGGTGTCAGTATGGGGTAGGTCTCAGAGTGGCCTTCTCCGCATCCCACAGGAAGATGGAGCCAGATGGCAGGAGGGCGCAGGGTGCTCAGAGTTAGTGCCTGAGCCTTTGTGGAAGCTCAACACAGAAATCAGCCTCTCACCTGGTGAAATTAGGAGCATCTCTGCAGGGGGCAGAAAGGAAGAGCCTAGGAGATTCAGGGGTTGGAACCCCCAGCTCTGCTTCCTGCCTTCTGTGCCTCTCGGCCTCAGTCTTCCCATCTGAGCAAGGGGTGCTTCGCAACGCTTACTGAGGGGAGAGGAGGAGGAGCTTGGGGAGAATGGTCACAGTCAGGTCACTAAGGCCAGGGACACTCTGATGGGGAAGGGAGCAGCATGTCTAGGCTGTGGGGGGAATCTAGCAGTGGAAAGGACAGTAGTGAGCCCCTTTCTGCTTCTTGCTGTGGGTTTGGGGCCCAAAAGTCAGGACAAGTTTAAGCATGAAGGACAGAAATCCATCTTCAAACATCTCCAGACACAGCAGGCACTGAGAGGGCCCTTGGGGCTCACACCCTAAACAGTGCATGAGTCTGGACACAGTGTCTCCGTCTGCCCTCTGCCTCTCCCCTGCGTGGGCTTTCGTTTGGGGCCGGCTCTGGGGACAGGACCAAGCAGAGCCCCTGTTAACCTCACACGCCCGGCACCTAGACAGCTGGCCTCTTCCTGGTTTAGCTGGGACCTCATGCCCACCCTTCCCCAACCCAACCATGGTGACCACTGCAGGCCAGACCCAGGGCCTGCCCTCACCTCCAGAATTGGGGCAGCTCAACCCCGCCTGGGGTGAGTCTTTACACAAACAGGCTCCTCCCCACAAAGCTTCTGCAGGTCCCAGCAGGTTGAAAACCACAGAAGGCCACTGGGGGAGGAGCTGTCACAACCGAGGACCTGCCCCCCAGATGCCTCAGGCCAGCAGAAGGTGCGGGGTGCCCCTGCAAGCTGGCAGGAGGAGGGGGAAGGGCCTCACACTCCAAGACAGCACCCATAAGACAGAAGCCCCAGGAAGTGGGGGAGTCACTGCCCATGCCCCACAGGTGGGGCTCACTTGCTCCTGTCCCTCCTGGGGGAGGGTGACCCACTGGCTGCTGGCTCCACGACATAATGGATGTGAGGACCTGGCCCTGCGCCAGGCATGGAGTCCTTCGAGCTCCACAAAGGGCTCTTCCTGTAATCATCACCCCTTGGGTTTGATAACAAGTTTGTGTTCCCACAGCCCTCCTGGGTGTGCCAGGAAAAGCTGGCTGATTCTCTCTCTCTCTTTCTTCCCTCTCCCCCTCTCCCTCTCTCCCTCCCTTCCTCCCTCCCTTTTTACCCTCCTAAACATACCCAAGATGTGTAAGATCTTCACACACACACACGCGCGCGCGCATACACACACGCGTGCGCACCCCACTTTCCCTCTACCAAGTGTTTCCTTCCTTTCTCTCCGAAGGCTGTCCCACTCCAGGCCCTGTCCCTGGGTTTTGCCTCCAGGGGTGCCCTGTGGGGCAGCAACACGGGATGGGGGAATCAGTGGCCTCCTAAGGACAAGACCAAGAGCCACACAATTGGATGGAGGGGCTGGAGAGGACCCAGGGGAGAATCAGAGCCACCTCACCTTTGGGAGCCTCTTATTTTCCCAGTGTTTCCCAGATGTCTGCTTCCCGGGCCTTCACAATAACCTCTCCAAAGTGGAAACTGAGGCTCGATGTGGCAAAGCTGCAGAGGATCAGGAACACCGTCCAGGTGCACATCCAGGATGTGGTCTTCTCTGGGCCCAAGTGGGCACTGAGCACTGAGGCTGCCAGGAGCAGCAGTGTGCACGGCTTGTGTGGTCAGGAACAAGGCCCTGCCCCTTTGTGGGCCCAGAGTCTGCTGGGGTAGGGTCCCCAGGCCTGAGCCCGTGGCCAGGCCTCCTGAGTGCGCACAGTGCTCCAGGTGATGGGTGTCCCAGCCCCCACTTACTTTGGAACAAATAGCATCAATAATTTAAGTCTTTTCCTTCACAACCCAGGAAAATTGGTCTCCTGGCAAGATATGAAAAATAATTTCACGCTTTCTTTCCTTCCCTCCCAAGATCACCCCTGACAAATTGTCTCTTTACTGCCTGTCACTCCAGCATCATCCCCCATCTGGGGTCCCGTTTGTTAGGGTTGCTAGGCCCACTCTTGGTTCTGGCTGGAGCTGCCTCTTCAAAGAGCCACCATCAAATCCTAATTTCCTTCCTTCCTCCCTCTCTCCTTCCCTTCCTTCTTTCTTCTCTTTTCCCTTCTTTCCTTCACCAAATTTCCCCTGCCTTTTCCCCAGGGATCTGAGGATTCCCTATATAGACAAGAAGCTACAGTTATTCATACTAAAGTGTGAGGGGCTGCTTTCTTAACTCTTTTGAAACAGAACAATACTATTTGTTAACCTCACTTGTACCCACTAACTCTTTAATTCACCCCAAAAATCTTGTGCAACCCCTAGTGGACTTAATGTTCTTACAGGGTGGGTGGTCTTAGACAAGTTGCTTGACCTCTCTGAGCCTTGAGTTTCTGATAGGTTTTAAGAGAATAATAACGATGTCAAGAAGCTGCTGTGAGGATAAATTATATCACACGTGAAAGGGACAAACAGCATCTATCATGCGCATCATTGCATCCCTGTTGGTGACCGAGGAGAGGAGGCTGGGGGAGATCGGGAATAGCTTTCCACACTGAGAAGGAGCCTAATGCCTGTGTCACCCTGCCTGGGCAAGTCCGCCACATCCTCTCATCTTTCACAAGCTGAGGCACGAGTCCCATGTCCCCCAGTCAGCAGAGGACACTGAGGTTACAGCTGCGAGCCCAGGGTGCTAAGCTGGTGCTGCTGCTCCAGGCTGTGGGGTCTCAGGGGCTCAGAGTGAGGGGCGTCTGCCTAGAAGGCGGTGGCCAGCCCGGTCCCATCCGGGGCCTCAGCATAGTCTCACAGTTCCACAGCTCACCCAAGGCCCTCTCTACACTGCCCTCACCCTACGTCTTCCTACTGCCCACTGCTAGGATGGACCAAGTGACCACTTCCTGGACAGTACCGCTCCCCACACACAACACTACACTTCTACAGCCCATTTCCTAAAGTTCTTCAGGAAAACAATTCACACTAGCCTGTAATGACTGTCACCATTAACACAGCAGCTCCCATCCTATGCTCTACAAGTCACTCATCATGCCAGATGCCCTGTCACACTAAAAAAGGAGTGATGGTTGTGTAGGTAAGTTTGAGAGATTCTGAATAGTCTCCCTTCCAGTGAGTCACAAGACATGTTCAACTGAAGGCTCTGGGAAGTCCTGCAGGAGACACAAAAGCTATTTTAATTTTTTCCCCTTCAAGAAACAACAGGAAAGAATCTTTGAAAAACCCTGACTGAGAACCATGGAGCCAGTGGTTCTAGCCAGCAGCTAGAACATGAGTCTCACACAGGGATACTTTTGTCTGTTTTGCTTGATTACAGCCTCAGACCCTGGAATCGTGTTTCCTACATAAAAGACATTGGACGGATGGATGGGTAGATGGATGGACGGACAGACAGAAGAATGAATGAAAGAGTCTGCATTCTAATCCTGTTTTTGCCTTCTTTCTTTCTTTCTTTCTTTCTTTCTTTCTTTCTTTCTTTCTTTCTTTCTTTCTTTCTTTCTTTCGGTACCAGCAATCGAATTCAGGACCTTGTACTTGTGAGGCAGGCACTGGAACCACTGACTAAATCCCCAGCAGCCTTTATCTTGCTGTATGGCCTTAGGCAGATTCTTACCTCCTCCTGGGTTTCCATTTCTGAGCACCTTGAAAAAAAAATGAGACAAAATTATACCTTCCCAAAGAAGGCAATAGTGCCCCCAAGAGGTGAAAATTGGTTCTTCAGGAGCAAAAAATAAAATCTTCCTCTGTACGAAGTCCAGATCTACATTTCGTATTTGCACAGATATATTATACATTGTATCTGTAGTATTAAAACTTCACAACAGGGAGAGATTATTAGGAACAGAAGGTCTAAAACTGGTCTTTAAGGGTAATAATGGATGTTGTCAGAAACGCTGACCTTGATCTGGAAAATTCCATGAGGGACAGAGATCCGCCAAGAAAGATGGGGCCAGAGTGGAGAGCCAGAGGGCGAGTGAGAGAGGTTTAGGTAGCCAATGCAATAAGGAACCAAGAGCAAGCAGGTGAGAGAGACAGGCAGACAGGAAAAGAGAATGACACACAGGCAACTAACTTGAGATGGACACACAGACAACTCCACTCGGGGTGTGAATTTATTTCTCTGTTTTATAGATTTCTTTGGAAGGTGGCAGGTGTTAAATGAGGGACTCCTGAAGAGTATATGTGACAGAGAAATGGGAAGAAAGGAAAGAGACATCAGAAATTAAGCTGAGACAGAACCAGCTTTCTCTCTGCTTGGCTTTAAAATCAGCAAGCTAAGAACAAGTTATCAGTAAAGCAGCAATCATCAATATATGTACACCTAAGAATAGAGCTTCAAAATTCCTGAAGAAAAAAATAGGCAGCAAAAATGATTTTTAAAAAGATAAATCCAAATCATAGTAGGAAATACAAACAGTCCTCTCAGCATAACTGATAAAAAAAATTTTTTTTAGGCTAGGCACAGTGAATATGCCTGTAATCCCAACTACTCGGGAGGCTGAGGCAGGAAGATCACAAATTCAAAGCAAGCCTGGGGAATTTAGCAAGATTGTCTCAAAATAAAATAAAAGGGGTAGGAGGTGTAGCTCAGTTATAAAGCATTTGCCTAGCATGTGCAAGGCTCTGGGTTTGATCTCTAGTACTGAATATACATACACCAACACTATCAACTAACTTCATAAATTGATGTTTACAGAACACTATACCCTATAACTCCAAAATATAAATACTTTTCAACTTTACCTTCCACCCCATCAACAATGTACTGTATACTAGACCACAAAATAAGTTTCAATTTACTTCAGAGAGTAAAATCTTATAGACCACATTCTCTGGCCACAGTGGAGTTTTGCAAATCAATAAAAATAAGAGATCTAGAAAATCTCAAAGTACTAGGGATTTGGATAACACCCTTTTAAATAACCCATGAGTCAAAAGAAGAAGAAAAAAAAGAGAAACTAGTTGGGAACATTAGCAACATTAAAAGCACAGCTAACACTGGGCCTTCTCTTTATTATTATTATCATCATCATTATCAGCAGCACCACGGGGGCTGGGCTCTGAGGGGACACGAGGGTGGCAGAAGAACAGAGCACATCGCAGCCGCCAGAGCTATGTTGGCAGGGACGCACACACATGAGCTCTTCCTTCAAGCTCACTGCTGGATTCTGCACACGCTCTGCACCTGGAAGGTCTGGGCGTGAGATCCCCACTCCCAGAAGCGCTTGTAGTCACCCGAGTGGTGATCACTCTCCAGCACATACTGAAAACCTCGGTAGCCAGGGAACTGGGAGCACACCCAGCTGGAAACGGGAAGAGACAGAGGGTTACCCTGCAGAGGCACCAGTGCATCCACCAGGACAGCCCAGCCACCCCAGCTTCATTCCATTGCCTGGACTATGTGAGCTCTCTCCCCAACCACAGGGCCTTTGAGCACGCAGTTTTCCATCAAAGTTCCGAGATGCTCCCCTTCTCACCAGTTCTTCATATGGCTGAGTTGTATGTGTGCTTTGGGTCCCAATGCAATCATGACTTTATCAGGGTCATTTGACCCATCCAAAGATCAGACCACATCCCTGATTGTACCTTTGTAGCACTCACTGAATTCAATAATGTTAAAGTTATTTATGAAATGTGAGCCTCCCCTGCCAGGAGCTCCTGCTGCAGGGACAACTGTGGTTTGTTCAGCTCCACCTCTAGTGCCTAATGCCTCCTCTCCTGATAGATGTGAGGAGGAGCCCGTGAATATTAGACCAATGAATGAATCTTTAAAGGGAGGAAGGAACTTTCCTCGGCTCCCTTACCCAGAGCCACTCCCAAGAAAAGATCTATTGTTTGAATATGTCATCTCGATATTATCTGGGACAAAGATTGCTGTTTAGACTTTGACTCCTCATTTTCCTGTCTGTAAAAGAGGGAGACAGACTCAAGAATCACAGGGACATCTTATTCTGAAGTAGTGAGATTCTTTGGTGATTCCTCAGAAAACTAAAGGAAAAAAAAATACCTTAACTCCCACCTTCATCATTGCCTACCAGGGGCCAAAGGGCATCTGAGAAGGTGGCTCTGATGTCCCCCTAAACGGGAATCCCACATCTGGGCCTTCATCTGCTCCCTCATGGGGGAAGAGGGAATGATCCTGACCTGGAAGCTGGATTTAGTCTCCTCTCTGCTGTTGGACTGAGCAAGGTGCTGGCTCCACACTGGTGTCTTTATGGCTTTATGGCTGGACATCGACCTTCCCTCCCCTCTTCTGGCCAAAGATCCTGTCATCCTTCCCCCTCTAGGTTAAGGTGGTGGGTGACCTTAACCTCTTAAGGTTAAGAGATGAAAGCAGCAATGTGCATGTGACCAGGTCTATCCAATCAGAGCATTCCATTCCTTTGGGCATGGAGATTAGTTCAGAATGGAGCACACAACTCTTGTTGGATCAATGAGCACCTTTCCTGGAATCTCTGATGGAATCATTGAGGAAGGGTCTCTCTCCCTGGGGCTAGAATGTAAAGAGAAAGCTGCCATCTTTGTCTTTAAATGGGAAGAGTGAATCTAAGAATATAGCACACTGAAGCAAGCGGAGCAACAGAGGGGGAAAGCACCTGGAACCAGCCACAACTGAAGCTAATTATAGGGGTCACTAAATATCATTTAGGCTTAAACAAGTTTAGTCTGGGTTTCCATTACCCCCAGTCCCATAAATTCTGCCTGAGACCCCCACATGCCTCCATGTCCTCTGAAGTGTGGGCATCAGCCCACAGCACAGTTTTCACAGGTCATGGACTATCCTTTCCAACACCCTGTCTTTGCCCTGCCAGGCAGAGCCTTGGGCCCACTTATGCCCCAGTGTGGACATGGAAGGAGCCCATGGCCTGCAGGGACGGGTAGTCATCACTCAGCTTTCCTTTCCTGCCCAGAAAGTTCTCCTGCTCAAAGATGGTCAGCCTGGAGTCTCGGTGATTCTATAGACACAGATAGGAGACAGAGTCAGACCACCTGGGGCCCTGCTGGGTACCCAAAAGCAGACCTCTGGGTATCCACGGCCCCCTCGGTCCTGCCCTTGTCTCTAAATCAGCCTCCTTGGCAAGCATCTCAAAAGGGCATTAAGACAGCAGGTACTAGAAACTTATAGGAGGTTTATCATCTTCCCTTTCAGAATTTTCCACAAAGAAAGTAATCGTGGAACAAATAAACTACAAGTATGTACCTCATAACAGACAAGAGAGTGGGGAATGAACCTGGATGTCCAACAACAGGGTCTGATGATAAACAGAGGCATTGTGTGGTTGGTAAAAAGAATTACCAGGTGTCTGAGCTTAGAAGTGGCGCACAGCGTGTGAGCCCCTGTTTCCACGTCTATAAAGTGGAACTAACCACACCTGCTTTTTAGGGTTGCTTTGCAGACATCAGGGGTTGTGAGCTGCATGGAACAAGATTGTCTGTGTTGGCACATGGCTTGAAGAGGGGACATGAGAACTTGAACTCTAGATGTCTGATGGCCCAGCGCCCCCTAGTGGGGCTCAGGTCTCCAGTGGTCCAGGTGGCAGGACTACCCTGCAGGCCACAGGGCGGAAGGAGGTAAGCCTCTCTGTGGGATAGGCCGTGTTCCCGCTCCAGGCATCCCAGCACGGGTAGTCACCCCTCTCCAGCACGTACTGCTGCCCTTGGAAGCCGGTGTGCTCGAAGCCCACCCACCTGCAGATGGAGGGAGGCCAGGTGGAGAGGTAAGACCCCCCCCCCATCCAGCCCTGGGTCCCAGGCCGGTGCTCTCCCTAGGGTGACTGTGACAGCTGCAGGGGACACGTGGCAAGGCCTGGAGATATTTGTGGCTGTCACTCAGGGGAAGAACTACACCTGTCCTTCAATCCACAGGAGGCGGGGATGTTGCTGAGCATCTTACAGCAGGAGTCCCTGACCCTTTTGGCACCAGGGACCGGTTTCATGGAAGAGCTTTTCTACAGTCGGGGTAGTGGGCACAGAATTCGGAGAATGGCTTCCAGATGAGTCAAAGGAGTCAGCCACCCACCGAGCTCCCTGGTGTGTGCAGTTCACAGTAGGGTTTGAGCCCCTGTGCGAATCTAATGCATCACTGGTCTAACAAGAGAGGAGCTCAGGCGGTGATGGGAGCCTTAGGGAGTGTCAGTAAACACAAGTAAAGCTTTGCTCCCGCGCCTGCCGCTCACTTCCTGCTGTACCACCAGTTCCTTACCAGGCCATGGATTGGAATCTCGTCCTACAGTGCACAGGAGAGCCTCCAACAAAGGTGGGCCAGGCCCAGAGCATCAGGAATGCTGGGCACAGGTGCTGTCGAGACCCCACAGCCCGTGAACGCCGGGTGTGCCCTAGAGGTAGGGGACCTGTGCCCTACACCAGTGCCCAGCCACCCTGCAGCTACACCACCCCACAGGCAGGGCACACAGGGCTCACCAAGGGCCGCCTGTGGGATTCCTGGTGACCCTGCTGGGCCACGAGAGAGGGCAGTCGTGGGGCACTGCCCAGACACCACATCTTCTCCTCTATGCCCTCTGGGTCTCATGAGATGTGGGGCTTGCACCAGACACCCAGCAGGGGACAGGAGGGGCTAAGCTAAAGCACAGCAGTGGCTCCTCAGCTACAGGGAGCTGCCCACGCCACTGCCTGTTGTCCATCTGGGCCTTTTATTCTGGTTCAACTATGGGGAAAGGACCCCAGGAGGCTGACCCCACGTGCACCTTGCCTTTGTTGCCTCTGTGGCCATATATGGTCTGATTCTGTCCAGTTTCCTGTCTCCTTACCACCATGGCTGCCAGCCTAATCCTAACCCTGACCCTCTCCATTCTCCAAAAAAGAGATCATGTGTAGCATCTCAGTAGTATTCAGCTAAAAATTAATAGCATTTTTAAAAACTCTAGTTGTATATTTGCCTTCTACTTTTAGTGAGTGAGGTTGGCTTTCAGTTTATGCCTAAGAGGGATCTTTTTAGACCCAATGGATTTGTCTTATCCAGTGGGCAGAGACTCTGTGAATGGCACCCCCTACATTTGGACAGTGCACAACCTGTGTAAGCTTACACAGCAGTCCTCAGCACTTCAGGAGAGCACAGGCATGCACACCATAGTAATTGTCCCTTTAGCTTCTGCTTCTTGCAGAAAGGGGAATGGGGCTCAGATGGGAGCACTAGCCTGTCTGGGGAAGTATGGAGCAGGCTGGGAAGATGAGGCTGAAAACATCTGGAAATCCCAGAACCACTCCCTAGGTCCTTTCCTGTCTTCCCACTCCCATCTCATTGACTACCCCCCCGCCACACACACGCACACACACTCACGCTCCACTCAGCACTTTCAAAGATCTCACGGTCTTGAAGCCCAGATCCAGCACACTGGGGCACTCAGCTGTAAACTTGTACCACCGGCCCTGGAAGCCCTCTTCATCCCACACCACCACCTGTGCCAGAGAGGAAAGGTAGAGCAGTGAAGGCTGCAGGTGTCAGCATCCGATGGGGGTGAGGGGTGGGAGTCCCCCCAGGGCTCAGGGTGGAGCAGGATGGGTAAAACTGGGGTGGAAACCCAGATGCTCACCCAGGCAGGGAAGGGAGGTGATGGGGGGCAGGGAGAGCCTAGGCCGAGGCAAGGTGGCCTCAGTCTAGCGCCACCAACCACTGTCAAGTGGGAATGCAGCCAGACTTTCTGGATTCTTCCAGACACTCTCTATGCCTGGACTTTTACTTGAATCCTCCAGGTTTTTAAGGCTGATGACAAATTCAAAGTTTTTCTCCCCAAAGACAGGCAGAGTCAAAGAAATCGGGCAGGAGACAAGCATGATCTCTGCCAGAGAATGTAGCAGTCCAAGTTCGGGATCCAGAAGACTCAAGTTTGCACTCAGGCTCACCTGGGCAAGTCCCTGCCCTATTCTGAGCCTTGGTGGGATCCTCTGTGAAATGGGCATTCTGAACCCTCCCCGAGGAAAGGCAGGGATTCAGCGGAGGTGGGGACAAAGATTCTGTGGGCTTGGTTTGACCTGTGTCCACCCCCCTCCCAGGCCACCCTCCTGGCCACTCCCTACCCTCCAGTGTCCCGCAGACTTGGTGCACTGCAGTGCCATGCTGGCCACTTCCTGCACAGAAGAAGAAGGTGAGACCCTCCCGCCCGATCCACTCACCTCCCTGCTGCTTTGGGCAGGGGCAGGATCCTGGATCTCTGCTCTGGCCTGTCCCTCTCCTGTCCTTCCCATCTGGGGCCAGCGGATCTTCCACACTGGCCCCACCTCATATCTTACTCCACACTGGGTCCTGGTGTCTCTGAGCCCTGCTGTGTGTGGATTAGTCTGCTCTCCACAGGGGACTTTGTGTGGCTACCAGGGCAACCGGCAGGCAAGGACCGGGGTGCACAGCTGAGGGGATGCAGCAACCATCTACAGGAAGTGCTGTGCCCAACTAAGGCTCACAGGGACCAGTCTGGGTGTGTGGGGCCTGATCCTGGTTGGGATGAGGACGGCATTTGGGATGACACAGGACTGGAGACCTGGGCCACTCCCCTCCCAGGATGTTCACTCCAACCTCTGAGCCCAGCACTCCAAACCTGAGACTTACCGAGATGGGCCCAGAGAACACGGCAGAACTGGGACCCACCAAGGCCAAGCACTTATAGGGAGGCAGCAGAGAGGGGCCCCTGGCTGGCAAAGCCCCGACTCAGGAAGTAGATGGCAGAAACAAAAGCCAGCCCTGGCCACAACCCCAGGGCCGAGGTGTCAGCAGCTCTGGCTTTAGCTGGGAGGGGACAGGGCAGGTCGTCTCCTCCAGGGGACAGCCATGGAGGATGGTGAGAGGTGGAAGGTCAGGCTCAGTCAGCTCCACAGGGCTGAAGCAGGAGTGTGGGCACCAAATGAGGAGCCCAGAGTCATCCCTACCGGCCCTGTGACCTTGAGCGAGTCATTCCCCTTCAGTCTCTGCCTGTAAAACGGGATGGAAACAAACTATACCATGGGTTGTTGTGAGGTGGTGTGACATGCCCATTCCTTTGCCCCTCCCATGCCCATTCCCATTCCAGCTGGAGCAGTGCAGGCAGGCTGCCTGCTGGAGGTGGCATTTCAGCTGGGCTCTGAAGGGTGAGAAGGATTTGCAGAGTAAGATGGAGGAAATGTATCTAAGCCAGAGGTTGTGTGTGGGGGTGTTGAGGTCCGAGGACAAGGAAGAGCTAGTCACCCATCTGGGTTGGAGCCTCAAGGGTCCTAAAAGGGAGGAGCTAGGAGAGATGGGCTGGGCCCCAGCCTGCAAGGTCTGCAAAGCCAATGAAGTGTCCAGATGGCTCTACTGGCAGAAGCAGAGCTGTTGGTCACAATCATGCTTTGCAAATTGTAATTCACTTGCTGAACATCCAGGGCTTGCAGAAATTCCCTGGGTACCTCTGCTCCCTGCACCTCAACCTCAGGTTGGCTAAAGAGGCATGAAGGAGGAAAGAGCACAGCTAGGAACCAATTTACCCATGGTGAGATCCAGCCCAGCCTCATACCATCTGGATGACCTGGAAACTGATCCCTTGGGGGCCTGTGAAATGATCACATCCATCCCTTCTTGGAGAGGAGGGGTAAATGTAACTTGATCACCTGTGTGACTCTGATAAAGGGTGACCATGAAAATTAAAGATTAAAGATGAAGCCAGGCAGCCCGGTTTGCACCCCCATCTGGCTGACTGGGGAGCTTTGAGCATGTTCCCTAATCTCTCTCCAAGCCTCAGTTTCCCTGAGCATAAGTGAGTGCAACAGGGTAACGAGGTCTAGCCTGAGTGACTGGGGTGTTGTGAGGATAAATGTGACAACTATGATTGGCATCTGTAACTGTTCCAGTGATATAAAAAGCAATTATGTATCTCCATCATTTTGTCATCCTCATCACTAATAATAAAAGTGCTCATTATTAAATAATCACTCGCAAAGAGTATCTAAGAGCTTGACTTTGGGAGTTAGATATTGGTCCTGATCCCATCTGTGAGAAGAGGAACCGGGCTGGAAGAGGGGAGGAGCAGCCTCAGCTTCTCATCTGTAAGTGGGACTAAACCCTGAGGCCGCTCCTCTGAGAGAAGATCACAGAACCCAAGTCAGTCAAATGCTCTGAGCAGAGGCAGCCAGCATGGTGTCCATCCCACCCCTGCTCCCACCCTTTGGTGGGTGGCTCATTGCCAAGGCGGGCACGGAACTGCCCCAGATGGCAAAGCCTTGGGGCCCAGACCCGTGGGTGGCCCCCACCACAGGCATCTTGGCCCCGGCCCTGGCCCCACTGGCTGGCCTGTCTTGTCCTGTTCCGCACTTCCTGCCTCGCCCTCCTGGGCCTTGGCTCAGGATGAAAGGGGGAGGCTGGAGCTGCTGGGGGCAGGAACAGGGAGCTGCCGAGGCAGAGCTGGCCCCAAGCCAGTGGGATCACAAGGCAGAGCTGGGCACCATGGGCCCCCAAAGACAAGGCAGGAACCCATAAGATGCCCCTCATATACCCTTCCTGGGCCTGGAGAGTTGGCCTGCAGGTGACCTGGCTGAGCATTCTCTTGGGTCCCTCTGGCTCAGCTCCACTGTGAATTCCTGTCATGGGACCTGGTCAAAGTCACTTGTCCTCCTGGGCCTCAGTTTCTCCATTTGTGGCATGAGGGAATCAGACCACATGGGCTCCGACATCTTCTCTCTTCTGTAGAGTCTGTGCTGTCCCACCTGGACCCTGCTTCTCTGTCTCTCTCCTTCACCACTGGTCTCCCCTCTCCACCTCTGTTCCTCTGTCTGTCTACCCTCTTGTCTGTCACTCTCTGCTATCCTCAGTTTCTCTCTCCTGACCTGGGTTTCCTCATGTCCCCCACACTTCCTGTTATGGACCATTGTAGTGCCCATTTAGTCACCAAATCCTAAAGGAGGCCTGCTGTAACCAGGCCCTGAACCAGGGGCTGGGACCATTGGCGAGCAAGATGCAGTAGAGTCTGAGGCAGCTGCCATAGTCCTGGCCACCAGCTCTGTCCCTGGGGTCAGATGATGGGAATTGGCAGAGACTCCGGGCAGGTCAGCAAAGGGTGGAGCCCAGTGTGCGCAAAGGAATAGGCCCCAGGTCTTGGATGCTGAGCCCACCTGAGCATGAGGAAACCCCAGGCCTGTCTGAAATCAGAAGAGGAGGATGAGGGCCACAGGCCAGGGCCAAGACCAGATGGCGTGAGACAAAGCACAGGGGCCCAGGGCCAGCCTGCTTGCCTACCTGGGCAGGCACTGACCTCTCCGTGCCCTGGCCTTCCTCATCAGCACCTTGATTGTCAGAGGTGACAAGGGCAAAGCATTTGGTGTCATGCTTAGCACCAGGAAGGGGCTGTGGAAGCCCACCTCTGCTTTGTAGACCATTTCTCCTGCACACAGTGTCACCTTACCTTTGTGCAGCACCTGACAGGGACACTGGAAGTCACCCCTGACTGCAGATGCAGAGGCAGAGAAGGCAGAGACTTGATCAAAGTCACCAGTGCCTCGTGCCAGAGGCAGGAGTCAAACCCAGGTCTCCTGCCCACTGGGTGTGCCCCTTTAGCACCCTGTGTTGGATCCCACAGGGACCCTCAAGCCCACCCTGCCTGTGGCCATGGAGAGAGGAGTCAGGGTGGTCAGGAGGCCCAGGGTGACCAGCAGACCCAGGCTTCTGCCCTGCACTCAGCTCACAATGGAAAGTGCTGCTCTTGGCAGTAACCAGGGAGGCTGGCCTGGTCCCCAGCCTTTCAGGCCTACTGAGCCAGTGCCCCCTTTGTGCCCTGCACTATAGAGCCTGATGTCTGCCAGATTACAAAATGGGGGGTCGGCCCCTTGTTCCCAGAGCACAGTCTGTCCTCCAGGAGGAAGTAGCAAGTCCCCAGGTAAGAAGAAAGCCACTGTGTTACCAAGAGCTGAAGGGGAAAGAGAGAAAGAGAAAGAGAGAGGGAGGGGGAGGGGGAGAGAGAGAGGAATGTAGTAGAGAGGCAGGGAATACAAGATAAGAGAGAAGGGCAGAGAAAGGAGAGAAAAAGACAATGGAAGAAAGAAAAATAGAGAACAAATAGAGATAATGAACAGGGAGAGCTAGGCAGAGATACACAGTGGGCAGGACACTGGCAAAGAGAGAAAAAGAAAGAGACAGAAGACTAAGAGGGAGAGAGGGAAGTAATAATGGAATTAGACAGTGAAAGACAGGCAGGGAGAGAGAGAAGAGAAAGAAGAGGAAGGAGGAGGAGGAAGAGGAGGAGGAGGAGGGATGGAAAGAGTGAAAACGGGTCTAGGGAAGCATGAGTCTGTACTACTCCCATGGCAGTGTTGCACAGAACGGGGTCAGGGTTGGCCAGAAGCCCCGGATGTGGCCCAGATGTCTGGCCCGCCTTGGTGCCAGAGGACTCCAGAGTGGCCACAGCCTTGCTCAGGGAGGCTGGTGGAAGAATCTACTCTCCCCAACTAGAGAGGGAAAGTTGGGAATCACCTGGAACTTTTGCTGTCAGGGGGCCTCCAATTATCTACAAATTGGGATCATTTATTTTCTTCTGGAGACAAAATCAAGGCATCTGTCACACACTCAGAAGTTTATGTCCCCAAGGCAGTGGGGAACCACTGGAAATGACCAAAGCCCTCTCCACCCAATGCCTACACAGCCACAGTGCTTGTTTTAGAGTCCTGGATATGAGCTGAAACCATCCTCAGGGGTTCTCCTGCATGCCCGAGGCCCAGGCCTGTGTTTGCTCCCACGTTCCTGTCCCCAGAGGATGCCAGAGGCAGCCACCTGGGTATGAGAGTGTGGACATGCAGCGTTTAGTCTCTGAACAGATGTCAGATGAGATGCTCCTGTATGCCAGGCACCAAGCCAAGCACTGAGGAGAGAGGGGTGAACAGATCGAGATTAAATGCCAGGCAGAGCATCTGATACCCACCCACCTGGGTCCATGTGCTGGAAACTGGAGTTGAAAATGGATGCCTCCTGCTGAGTGGTCCAGGCAGGGTACCTCTCTCCCCCAGTCTCAGAAGGCTCGGCTCAGGCAGGGGTCACAGCGACCCCATCATTCCTCTGGCTTATAGGCAGGGCAAGATGGGTGGAGTTAGGTTCCTGATGGTCCCTGGCGTGCCTAAGGCCTCCCAAATGTGGCTCCTCACTGTTCTACATCTGATGAGGCAAACCAAGGTTGCAAATACAAGTAAGTGAGATGTTGGTCAAGAGCTGCAGGAGACTGGGGAAGGCACATGAGGGAAAAGGGGAGGAGGAAAGCATGACTAGCCTAGCGGAAGGCACAGCGCAGTCAGAGTAGGCCTGGCAGAAGATATCTAAGGGGTCAGTGGACTCGGATGGGAAATTCTTGGCTGGGAAGCAGAGATAGAGCAAAAACACTTCCAGCCGTATACTTCCAAAGAAAAAGAGAGGAAATGAGTTTGAGGAGCTTGGAAACACAGGGTGAAGGGGGCATGAAAGCGGGGTGCAGCTTGCAGGTGCCACCCCTAAATTCACTAAGGCCAGAGGTTTCTCTACTCGCTCTGCAGGAAGGAACCATGTCTCAGGCTGCAAAGGCCTCAGCCACAGTGGCAGTGAACCCGGGGCCCAATGCCAAGAGCAAGGGGGCCCCACCCTCAGGACCAGCCCAGGGGCCCAGCCCTGCCCTGGCCCCAGCATCCGTGCCCGTACCCAGCGCCAAGGTGGGGGACCTGCCACCCAGGAGCTACCGGGGAAGGATCTGGGTGTGGGGTAGCTTGACTGGGCCCCTTTCCTCCCCATCCCTCCTTCCCTTCTTCGCCTCCTTCTCCTCCTCCTCTCCCTCTTCCTCCTCTTCTTCTTCCTCCTCCTCCTCGCTTCTCCCTACCTCTTTCCTTCCCACCTCTTCCTTCTCCTCTTCTGCCAAATTTCTCTCCTCCTCCCCTGATCCTCCATCTTCCCATCCTTTCCTTCCTCTGCCTCTTTTTCTCCTCCTTGGCTTCTTTCCCTCCCTTCCTTCCCAGACACACCTGTGCCCAGCCAGTCGGGAGCCCAAGAAAATGGTCAGGGGTCTCAACACACCTGATATGAAGGAGCCCTTTCCGGAGTTGGGAAATGAAACCAAAACACGGCACTTAGCCACTGAACAAGCAATAAAGGGACAGCTCGAGAAGGCCTGCAGAGGATGTGTTAAAGCCAGAAGCAGGGAAAGAAGAGGAAGTGGGCAGGCTCAGCTGCAGGTGCCCCCTGTCTCAGAGGCAGGGCCAGGGCAGCAGGCTGGCCTCACACCCTCCTGGAAACTGCTCCGAGCATCCAGGCTGGAAAGGCCCTGGAGAGCAAGGCACCTGCCCCCAGGGTCTTGATTTGGTCTGGTTTTACCCTCAGTGCAGACTTGGCCACCTTCCCCATGCGTGGCATGTTCCCACATGGTCCACTCAAGGCGGGCTGCTTTCATTTCTGTAGTTTTATTTGAGAAGTCATTTTAACAATGCAACCAGCACCTGCAAACACACTATCCATATAAAACCCAGCACTCACCTTGGTGGGACAGTGCACACCTGTATTAGAGCTACTCTGGAGGCTGAGGCAGGAAGAGGATCTCAAGTTAAATGCTAGCCTGGCCAATTAGCAAGACCCTGTCTCAAAATAAAAATTAAAAAGTGCTGAGGATATAGCTCCTCAGTAGAGTGCTTGCCTCATATGCATGAGGCTCTGGGTGCCATCCTCAGTACGGGGGGGGGGGGCAGGGGAAGAGAAAGGGAGAGAGCACACCCAGGACTTGGTAAAAATCCTCTACTGGACCCTAAGCTTCCAGACAACTGCCAGTCTCTCCTCCTGTGTTCATTACGTGCTTGCTATATATTTCTATGGTGCTGTACACTGTTCCTTTAAAAGTAGACTTGTTTTTAGCCTATTGAAATGCTGAGTGTGCTTATTCTGCGTTTTTTCCCATCACTGACTACGTGATTCTGAATGCGCCTCCATCTAGGTGAGCATTTCAGGAGTCATTTGTTCTGGCTGCTGTGTCTGTGACGGTTCAGAGCAGGTCGTCACTCTCCTGCTGAGGATCTCTCCTCTGGGTGGTGGCACAGTGTGCCTGGGGTATTCATTCTTTTGTTGTTTTGAGAGAGGTCTCACTATGTTATCCAAGCTGTCCGACTCCTGGGCTCATGGGATCATCCCACTTCAGCCTCCCAAGTAGCTGGGGCAACAGGTGCAGGCCATGGCACCTGTTGGCTGGGACAATCATGTTTCAGTCCCCAGCTCTCACACAGGAGCCTCTCCAGTGGACCAGCATAGAAGTGGAAGTGCCTGGTGTAGGCAATGGGAGCCTCCTTTCTACAGCAAGAAACCCGAGGCTCCAAGAGAGCAAGCAGGTGCCTCAGTTCAAGTGAACCTCCATGTTTTCCCGACTTGGGACAGCAAGAGGATAAAGAGCCCAATTGCAAGGCTCAGCAGGGTGAGGCTGGCTGAGTCGTCAGAGAAGACTACCAAGCATTTCCTATATCTGAGGCTGCAGACACACACTCAGAGGGGCCCAGACCCTGGAGAACCCTTACTTCAGAGGGGCTGAAGAAAGGGGAGAAGGGCGGAGAGAGACAAAGACTGAGAGGAATGGGAAGAGGGAGAAAGAGAAGCCTGAAACTGCAGAAGAGACTCTGTAATGTTGTCACTTAGGCTGTAATCGGGTGAGCAAGTAGGGGCTCACAGTCAAGACCCAACACAGGGCTGGCTGGAGGAGGAGAAATCTGGGAAGGGTTCCAGGAGGTGACATCTGAGTCTCGAATCAAAGCAGAACCATGGCTTCTAGTCCAGAACATGAGTTAGGGAACAAGTGCAGCAGTGAGGGCCCCAGGACTGGGGTGTGTGGCAGCGAGGGTCTTCCAGAAATAGCACAGAGACAGGAAAGGCCTGGGAGGGAGACCCACCCCTATGTTCCTGAGGATGGTGCAGCCCTGAAGCTCAGTAGTCAGGAGGCAGAAAGACACGATCCTTCCACAAACTGTGGCTCATATGACCCGCACCCCTGTGTGGATGGGGACAAATGCGTAAGGAATTCTGACCTGGGTTCAGCTTGTTTAGACCTCAGGGGCACAGAACTGGGTTGTGTCCCTCACTCTGCAGCCTCCTGGGGGCTTCTCTCCTGTAGCTGGTGGTCTCTGAGCAGGAAAACCTCCAAGGCCGGCGCGTGGAGTTCTCGAGAGAGTGCCCGAACCTGGGAGACCACAGCTTCGACCGAGTGCACAGCCTCATCGTCACTTGTGGACCGTGAGTGTGGCTCTGGGCAACCCTCTGGCCATGATAACTCAACAATGGTAGCAAAGCATTCAGCAGGTGCCTTCTCTTTGCCTGGATGGTGTAGCGGTGCCTCTCTTATTCCCAATCCGGACCACAAACCTGAGAGGGAAGTATGATCATCCTTCCAATCTCACAGATGGGGAGACTGAGGCTCAGGGCAGTGGCCCCATTCATGAAGGTCACACTGACAATGAGCCATGGTTTTAGGCTGCAGGAAAATGCCACTCCTGGTATAGAAGGAATCTTAGCCCATTGCTGAGGGCAGGGAGAAGCCAAAGAGCCACATGTCCATTTGCTGACCCTCTCCTGTGCATCGTGTGGCCCTAGAGCATGCAGAAGGAATCAGGCATCAGGGCTTCCCCTGGCGATTGCACCATGCTATTTGAGGAAAGGGCTGTTCTTATCCTCATTTAACAGGTGGGGAAACTGAGGCTCTGCAGGGTTCAGACAGGTGGCCACCGTCACCCAGTGTAAGCAGCTGAACCTGAATTTGGTTCAGGTTGGCTGATTTCATTCCCAGCATTCTTAAGCACCAGTCCTCACTGACTGGCCCGAATCTGGACATCTCTTGGCATTTGTGGTCCCCACAGAAAATAGAAGTCCTTGTCCCTCAGACAGACCAGCTGTCCCCCTTGGGCCTCTGTGAGCAGAGGTCAGGGCCCCGGGCCAGTCCAGGACAAAACTTGCCCTGGTTTCCTCCCCACAAAGCCCCCAGGGACATGATCAGCCTGCATTCTGGGCCTCTTGGGCAAATCGCAGAGATGGGATGAGCTTGAGGCTTTGAAGTCAGACGAGTTTGGGTTGAGTTCCGACTCCCTGTTTGCCTGGCTCTGTCTCCAGGCCTCGGTTTCCTCTTCTCTGGAATGGGGAGAAGCACAGTCCCTACTCACCCACACAGGATTATTCAAGGTCTGTAGGAGGTAATGCAGAATGGAGCTGGCATTTTGTGGGCAGCCACACATAGCAGGTGCCCAACATGCCATCACTCTGTGAGTATAGACAAGGCACCCTGGTCCAGGGGCCACTGTGCCTCCTGTCCCACCCCACCCCTGGTGTGGTTAACACCACTTCAGCCCCGCCCACAGTCCCCAAGCCCAGCTGGGAACAGAAACTGCCGGATGTGGCCAGCCTGGGGTTTCATGCTGTTTTTGGTGCTGGTGACTCAAACTCAGACTGTTTTTCCTTGGAGACACAGATGCAGCTGGTCTTTCTATGTGCACACAAAGCAGGTAAAAACAGACTTGTGGTCCAGGGCCTGGGGCTGGGTCCAGGCCAGCAGGGCTGTAGGGAGAAAGGATGAAGAGGAGGCGAAGTGGGGGGAGGTACCTGCAACACAGGGTGGGAGACATGGCTGCCTGAGCCCTGGAAGACCTCCTCCTGACACCTGACACAACTGCGAGAACTTAGTCTAGGAACTTCGCCCCCCTGAACCTCAGTTTCCATGTCTGTAAATTCAGAGTCCTGCTCTTTCCCTCTTCTCACATGCAAGCTCCACAGATTCATAGAAGAGGAGAAAGGCATTGAGAGAAATATGTCAAATCCCTCCCTCTTGTCTCAGGCCCTCAAAACCTCCTGAAGAAGACAGAGGAGGTTTGGGGAAGGCTGAGTAGGGTAGTAAGTCCAAATCAGTCTTAGTGAGCTTCAGTGACTGTCTGAAGTCACAGGGCAAATAGTGAGTCAGGTCTGTTGGCTTCCAGAGTCTGTGTGCTTAACACCTACACTCTTCTACCTTCCAAGATGCGCCCCCACACTCATGCATCTCTCTACCCATACATTCATCATCCATCCACTTCCCCATCCATCCATCCATCCAGACATCCATCCACCCAGCCATCTCCCCATCTATCTATCTGCCATCCACGCATCCATCCATTCATCTACCTGTCCTTCTACCATCCATCCATCCATCAGTCCTCCAGACTCCAGACCAGGCAGAACTGAGGCAGATTCAGCTCTATTTCAAAACAGTAAGTCCACATTTTCAAGTCTGTCCCTCAAGTGTGGTAGATGCATCCCTCAGACAAAGGCCTGAGACTCCTGGGATGCATTTTGTCTCAGTCCATGACTCTGTCTCATCACTGTCATTTCTGGGGAGAGGATAGTCCCTAGGAATATGATGCTACATGGGTGTCCCCTTGGCACTTTCTTGCTTCCTAAGAACTCCTGAACTCATGGACAGCACAGGCCCAGGGCCCCTTAGTTGACCTTCTCCTCCATAGAATGAGGACCATCCTTTCTCCCTAGAACCCCCAGGCCTTCCAACCTCCATCTTTAATCCAGCTGCATTGGGAATGTCAGGAAAAGCCTCATTTGATTTCAGATTCCTAATTTGTCCTTGTTAAAGACCAAACACTTTCATTTGCACTATCATATCATATTGATTCATACAGGTATCTGAGATTTAGATAGTATACTCATTCCCTCCCACCATCCCATACCTGGCCCTGAGTATCTCCTAGATGCCAAGCCAGTCTTTACCAAACTTGTGTCAGTTTTTCTCTTACCGTGTGCCTCTGGAATTATTGGCTATTTAATAGATTTTATTTTAAATTGTTCATTTAAAACTCAAGCGTATATATTTTGAATATATATATTTAAAAATAACCTTTGCATTGCTTTTTTTATAAACAGAAAGCTAGTATCACTTGTTTTAAGTCAAATGTTTCCATAAAAAACAGTAAACACAAAGTCAGTGGTATTATACTGCTGCCTGCCCAAGGCTCTGAGTTGGGGCCTGCTCTTCCACTATTATAAAAAGAGAGATTAGTAAACGTTAACGACACTTTAGCTATAATCAGGCTTAACAGAAAATGCCTGAGTTATTTGGCCCTAGATTCTTGAAGTACTCACAGCCTGTGTGAATCCTACATTTGCAGATAATTATACACATTATTTCATGTAATCTTTCACCAACTTCAAGAAAATAAGTGTATTAGTGCACATGAGAAAAGTAAGGGTCAGAGAGGCGAAGCCACTTGCCCATAGTCATACAGCTGGTATGGGCACAGCCTAGAAGCAAGCCCAGATATGTTAGGCCCACTTTGGACCGTGCTGGCCTCAGGCCTGCTTTGCAAAGGGAGACAGGAATACAAGCAGGGAGAGGAGCATCTACTAATGCTTTTTCTCCTCTCTGCCTCTGCCCCTCCGGGTCCTTCTCTCATCCAGCTGGGTCGCCTTTGAGCAGTCCAGCTTCCGAGGGGAGATGTTCGTCCTGGAGAAGGGCGAGTACCCTCGCTGGGACACCTGGTCAAGCAGCTACCGCAGTGACCGGCTCATGTCCTTCCGACCTGTGAGGATGGTGAGTGGCTCTGGAGCAGGTGCTTTGGAGTCAGTTATGCAAGGCAGGATGGATCCAAAGTCTGACGTCTGACCGTGGGCCAGGGAAAGGAAGAGGGAATAGGGCAGGGAGGTGGGGGACCTGTGGGTTGTCAAGGAGCAGGAGGGTCTTGTGCTCGTGGATCCAGCAAGCATCCAACCCACTAGATCTGTACCCAGCCCAAGCTGGGGATCCTGGGCAGTTACAAACAGAAACCAGGTGATCTCCATTCCCTCTGCTATGGAGGTCAGACCCACCTTCCAGCTGTCAGAGCTAGAAATTCCAGGGACTTCCTTGACTCTCTTTGCAAGGTGTTTCAAGTTCCTGAGTACACATTATGTCCTCTTGGAGTGGTTTTAAAACCCAATATCCAAGCTGGGCCTGGTGGCGTACGCCTGTAATCCCACCACTAAAGAGGTCGAGGCAGGAGGATCACAGCGAGATCGAGGCCAGCCTGGACTACACAGTGAATTCCAGCCCAGCCTGAACTACATAGCAAGGCCCTGTCTCAAAAATCAAAAAACCCCAATGTCCATGCAAATCACCAAACATGCAGGTTGAAACTTACGCAGTGGCTAGAAGGGGAGGCTGTGAGGAGGCAGCTGGAACCTCTGGATAATAAGACAGTACACTGAATTAGCATCATAATACTGAAGTCAGCATAAAGAAGAATCAGTCTAGATAAATGCAGGTATCCCCATGTGCTTCAATGTTTTCAGAATTATGAGTCGTGAGCCAACTACCTCTAACTCACCAATGCTAGCCCCTGATGGAACCCAATATTTGTCTCCCACTATGGGAATATCCATAAGGAATTATTATGAATGTCCATTTGAAGGGGTCAGGTACCAACAAGCAGCTGCTTTGACATCACCAAGCTTCTCTTAATGGATTAGACAACCAGAGTATTGCCAGTGCTTTTCTCAGAATTTGAGACTGAATTACTGTTTGTAAGAATTCATAGGTTTGCTTTGTGTGGTGGCACATGCCTGTGATCCCAGCACTTGGGAGACTGAGGCAGGAGGATCACCATGAGTTCAAGGTCAGCCTGGGCTACATAGTGAGACTCTGTCTCCAAAAAAAAAAAGAATTCATAGGTTTATCTCTCAATCCTCTAATGGCCTCTCTATGACCATCTAAGTTAAGGCAGCTTATTGGAGGGAAATGCCTTAGCTAAAGCACTTCTGGTAACTCCTAGAACAGTGGTGGTGAACCTATGGCAAGCGTGTTATTGTGTTTTTCTTTTAAGTCAAAAGATGTTAATGTAGAACTGTTCTTTCTAAACTAAAATCTCAGTGTTCAGGTTTAATTGCAGTGTTGGCACTTTGCGATAAATAAGTGGGTTCTAGGTTGCAGTTTGGTCCCTGGTCTCTAAAAGGTTTGCCATCACTATTCTAGATCTATGCTGTCCAATATACTGGGCACGAGCTACAAGTGGCTGAATTTGAATTCAGTGGCTAATGAATTTGAATTTTGGCTACTCTAAGTGGCGATGCTCTGTAAGTATGAAATACACACCTGTTCTGAAAGTACAGAAAAAACTGATGTAAAATCTCATGTTAATATTTTTATAATGGTGCTAGGCATGGTGGTGCATGCCTGTAATCCCAGCACTCTGACTAATGCAAGAAGATTGCATATTTGAGCCCAACCTGGGGAACTTAGTAATTTAGCAAGATCCTGTCTCAAAATTAAAGATAAAAAAGGGCTGGGCATGTAGCTCAGTATGCAGGCCATTGATTCAATCCTCAGTGCTCCAAAAAAATTATTATTATTGGTTACATATTAGAATTATAATATTTTAGACAGCTCTGGAAGGTTGGGAACCACTGGCCACGTGAAGGGTGGTAGAAAACCCTTCCGGGAACAGTGTATGCAAAGAACCCAAAGCATGGACAAACTGGGGAGTGGCTGCAGCAGAGGGAGTGGAGGGGAGAGGGGTGCAAGAGTGGAGGGAGCATCGGCCGAAGCTTGGTCCTGCAGGGCGTCACAGGCCACGGTGAGGAGTTTGGTCTTGGCCCCACCAGCAGCAAGGAGCCATGGACTGGCTTAACCTTCCCAAGACTTCAGCAGTAAGAAGTAAAGGCTGTTACTAATTAAGAGGTTAGTGTGAACTGGCAGTCATACCAAGGGCATTTTTCCCAGCATGCAAAGGTGCCTGGTGTTTGGATCCCCCCTCACACCACACTTACCTTCTTACATCCTGGCCACACTGATGCATACTTTTCAACACACCCACCATGCACCTTCAAACCTGGCAACCTTTGCCTGTACCTTCTCTTCTACTCATTGCCTTCCTTCACCCTCCCTCTCTTCTCTGCCATGTACACTTCTATTTAACCTCCAAAGCCCTTGTCAAATATCCCTTCTCCCATGGAACCTTCCCTGATCTACTTTCCTTCCCTCTGGAAGAATTAGCTGACTCTTGCTTCATCTACAACCTTCTTCTGGAGTCTTTCATAGACAGATGCACTTACATCTGGCCCCCTACTTCTCAGTGGTGAATAATTGTAGGCGATCATACCAACCATTCATTAAGCACCTACTGTATACTATGTGCTGGGGGCCAGGGATTTAATTCAGTGGTTCCGGTGCCTGCCTCAAAAGCACAAGGTCCCAAGTTCAATCCCCAGTACCCACCCCCTCAAAAAGAGAGATCTATGTATACTGTGTGCTTTCCTGCATTTCATGGAATCCCACAACAGTCCTAGGGGGCAGAGGTTTTCATAACACTTACATTAAGGACAAGGAAGCTGGGGCTCCGAAGTGGAAAATGAAGGGCAAAGGTCACACAGCTGCTCAGTGATAGGGCTGGGAATCAGACTTAGCCTGGTGGACCCCAGAGATGCTTGGGGTTGGCCTTGCTCTGATTCGCTAGCTGGGCCATCCCTGGGCACTTCATCCCTGAGCCTGTAGCAGTTTGTGATTCCTTTGGAAAAGGTGTGATCCCTGCCCTCAGAAATAACAGGCCACTTTAAAACTTGAGGCCTGGGGGCTTGCAGCATTAAAACACTATTCTGGGCTGGGCATGCACCTCAGTGGCAGAGCACTTGCCTGTCTCACACAAGGCCAGGGCTTTCATCCCCAGTGCTGGAAAAAAAATCAGCGCAAGCCAGCACTGACTCGAAGCTGGACCTCTCACAGTCACCCCTCAACCGTGAGCTGAGGAATGATTACTCACAATCCCAGGCATGAGGCAACTGTAACCCCATTCTATAGGTGAAAAAAGCGAGGTTCAGAGGGGCAGGGTAAAGTCCCCCAAGGCACCCACAGACAGATGTCAGAGGCAAGATTCCAACCTGGCTCTGTTCCACCGGTGTCTTTCATGACCCCCGGATCTGTTTGTCACTTTACTCCGTTTGTAAGAAGCACTTACAAAAGGCCATTAGATTAAACGGCTGCTAGCACAGGGACACAGATGGGGCTGAGGGGAGTGGGAACCTTTCACTGAAAGGTTCTGCCCTTCACTGGCTATGAAACTTGACCTCTCTGAGCCTCTATGTCCCCGACAATCATCATCATGAAAACAGTTTTGGTCACTCTGGGTGGACAAGCATTGTGCCCAGAGCTGTGTATGGATTAACTCACTTCATCCTCGGGACTGTGTTAAGACCTGGGGGCTTCTGCCCTTTTTCCCAGATGCAGTGGACCCTTCCAGGCCAGGCAGCAGCAATCCTGGCCCAAGCCCGCTCAGCCTCTCCTTCCCACTAAGTCTGTTCTCTCTGTTCCACTCCTGCTTCCTGTTCCTGACACAGCTCTCCTTTCCCAGGACACCCAGGAGCACAAGATCTCCCTGTTTGAAGGGGCCAATTTCAAGGGCAACACCATGGCGATCCAGGAGGATGACGTGCCCAGCCTCTGGGTCTATGGCTTCTGTGACTGCATGGGCAGTGTGAGGGTCTCCAGTGGAAGGTAAGCATCCCTCCTGCCAGGTCCCCAGCTCCTTCCTGGGACACAGACAGCTCACAGGCAGCTGTGCCCTTCTAGGATGTGCCATCAATCAGGTTCCTAGGAAAGACCGGGCTCCTCCCCAGGGTGCCCAGCGCTGGTCTCTGTATTCTGCCAACATAGACTCATCCCTCCAGGGAAGAGAGTCATACCTTGAGGAATTCTGCATCAGTGTAAACAAATCTGGCAATTGGTTCTAAAAAGCCAGCTGCTGGGGAGAATGGTTGCTGCTAAGCCAGGGTGGGACTGAAGGACCCATGTCAGGAGTCAGAGGTGATGTGGATGGATAGGTCCGCATGAGTCTAGAGAAGAGGAATGTGCAGAGAAATCTGGAGCACCTGGAGAAGGAGCAGAGTGGCTTCTGAGAGGCCTTCACCTCCTGCTGTCAACGAGGAGGCTGGGCCCCTCTCTGTCTCAGCATTGAGGCTCCCTCATCTAAAAGGGCCCCGTCTTCTCCCAGTGCCCAGGATTTGAAGCTTTCCAAACACAGCCCATGACCCATATCTGTGAGGACACAGAGAAAGGATGGGTGGCCAAAGGGAGTCACTTTATCCTTCCTCCTGTCTCCAGCCAGCCAGGTACTGCTAGTCTCCTGGGCTTGAGTTAGCCTTCTACACCACCATCCTCGAACTTCCTCTGAGTTCCTAAAGCACTTCTGGAGTGTGGCTTTTTACTTTCTCCACTCCCTTTCCCTGAAACCTGTCTCTCCCTACCGTCCAAGCCACTGGAAGTATACTGAGCCTTGGCAGACAGCCAGGCACTGTGCTAGGCATGCTGTAGGACCCAGAGAGAAAGAAGGTGCAGTCCCTGCCTTTAAGGACGCTACTTCCCCTGGGATAGAGCATCTGAGGATGCCAGCCAGAGATGGCCACATAAGGCTTCCATGCTGGGGGAGGCCAGCAGGGTGGATGTGTCTGGGGCCCAGCTGTTTGTGGGGCTGAAAGTTAATCCAGGCTTGGCAGAGTGAGCAGGGGCCGTGATAGGCCTGGCAGGATGCTGCCAACAGAGGGAGTGAAAAGTCAGGAGTGAACCACTGCCCATAGTGACTGTTTTGAGTGCTTACCAGGGACAGAACACTGTGCCAACCACTGTGAAAGATCAGCTACTGAGTCTCAGACAGCAGAAGAGGCAGGTGCCTAGCATCCCCATTGCACAGTCACCTGACAGTTGGCTACTCATCTACCTAACTCTCCCAGCTGGTCCAGGGCAGAGCTAGGATCGGAACTGCAACACGCATCCCAAAGGCCACACACAGCTCCTCATACACAAAGGAAAGTTTTCTTTTTCTTTCCTTTCTTTTTTTATTTTTATTTTTGCCACTGGAGATTGACTCCAGGCCTTTGCACTGAGCTATAACCCTACCCTTTTTTTTGGAGACAGGGTCTCACTAAGCAGTTTAGGCTGGCCTTGAACTCACAATGTAGCCTCGGCCTCAAAATAGCAATGATCTTCCTGCCTCAGCCTCCCAAGTGCTGGCAGTACAGGCGTGAGCCACCATACCAGGCTGTTTTTTTATTTTGACACAGTCTTTTTTTTTTTTTGGTACTGGGGATCGAACTCGGGTCCTTGGACTTTCAAGGCAGGCACCAGAACCACTGAGCTAAATCCCCGGCCTGACACAGTTTTAATAAGTTACTACATTGTCCAGGCTGGACTTGAACTTCCAATCCTTTTGCCTCAGCCTCCTAGAGAGCTGGCATCACAGACATGTGCCACCGTGCAGGCAGGAACCCATTTTCAAAAACCCTCTTATTTGCCCCAACCCTACTTCACTTATTTGACCCCATTCCTCCCTGATCCCCACAGCAACTCTTTCAGTGGGATATGTGTTCATCCTCCTACCACACACTTAGTAAGCACTCCGGGTGTACTTTTCCATTCAGCCTCCAAAGTCCTCTTCTCTTTGGCAGTACTGGGGAAGGAATCCAGGGTGTTGGGCCTGCTAGGCAAGTGCTTTGCCACAGAGCTATACCCCAGCCCCAAACACTCTTAAAAACAGGTCACTGTGGCCACGCCCGCTGGCTAGAAGAAGAAACTGAGGTCTATCAGAGAGAGGAAATCTTTGTCTTCAAAGCCAGGGCAAAGCGGGGACAGAGAAATCTGTGACCTGAGCCTGGCCCCGGGGGGTAGGAGATGGCAGGAGCCTGCAGGGACAGGTGGAGGACTTCCTGTCCAGGCAGGGTTGGAGGTCCAGCAGCAGGGCTGGCTGACTCTACCCGGTCCTTCTCCCTTTTCTCCCAGCTGGGTCGGCTATCAGTATCCTGGCTACCGTGGATACCAGGACCTCCTGGAGCCTGGCAACTTCTGGCACTGGAACGATTGGGGCGCCTTCCAGCCCCAGATGCAGTCTGTGCGTCGCCTGCATGACAGGCAGTGGCATCGTGAGGGCTGCTTCCCCGTGCTTGCCGCTGAGCCCCCCAAGTGAGCCCATGCATTGCTTCATGCCCTTGCCCACCCGCTGTGCAGCCTCATCACCCTCATCCTTCCCATAAATAAAAGTTCCTAAAGCCACAATGCCTCCTGACTGTGAACAGAAGTGTGCCACAAGGTCCCTCTTCCTTGCTGGGAAGCTGTCGTGGGCTAGAGTGGGTCCTTGATGATGAAAATTAAAACCAACCGAGGCATTCAGCACAAATTTGCAAGAAAAAGCTTCAATTAAAAGGTAAGAGAAAATGAAGGGGAACACAGCTCTGACAATGATTCAGCCAGCCCCCTAACAAAGGAAAGCAACAAAAGATAGGAAATGGGCTTCAATTTCAGAAACTGAAGAGGACAATCAGACTGGCCCATTCGCAAAAGAACAGAGACCAGTTTTATAGGGTGCTGAGGCCACCTGGGGTCCGGTTATCTCAGTCCAGGTTCATAACTCCAGAGGAATCCTCAGGACTTGAAGGCCAATTTGGTTCCCATGAGATGATTGGGGTGGTCTTAGTCATGCGGGGTTCTGCTGGAATCAAGGTGACCCTAGGTTTAGGGTAATGGAGACCTCTGAGTGTATCTGAGAGTCCCCCTAAATCTCTTATCCTGGTGTCATCCATCTTGAAGGGGGGTGAGGTAGGTTAGGTAAATTTGGGTCTAATAAGCCTGATTTTGCCAACTTTTCCTAAGTGATTAACATGCCTATATCCAAAGTTTTAGAGTAATAAAGGATACAACAGGAAAGCCATGCCTTTCTCTGCTTTTAGTGACCTACTGGGCCTCTGTAGGCCCAAGTAAAGAGTTACAGATCTTTGTAAACTCTGCTTTTAAGTCTGACTGCTTCAGAAGGAAACGCAAATTATGCTTTTAGTTAGTCATAGGTGAAGATTGTTTATCCTCTGTCCCTGTGGTGGTCTGTCTCCATGTCAATGTGACTTCCTTGGTCTTAATAGTTACAATAATCAAACCAGCAAACCCTGCCAAGTCCTTTGTATACATTACCCTAGCATATCTTTCAGACTGCTCAAGGAAGTTGGTATTACGATGATTCCCCTTTCACATATGAAGAAATGGAAGCGGAGATGGGAAGTGACTCTCCCAAGGCCGCACAGCTAGCAAATCTAGATTCAAACCCAAGCAGTCTGACCCCAGAGCCTGCACTCTTCAGTGAATCTCTGCTTTCAAATTGCCATCCTTCAAGCCACACTCTCATGACTGCCCTATCTGCCTACCACCTGAATGGCTGTGTACTTTACATTTTTATGTAAATACACTCACGCTGTCTTATGCTTAAATGCATTGATTTGTAAATAAGACTTTATAACACTCAGAAAGTGGAAAATTAGTATCATATACCATAGACAGGAAGTGGTCATGTACACAGATCAAGTATAATTTAAAGAAGGCTGAGTGTTGAATTCTCGGCAACACCCCTGGCTGCTGGAGGATCCGAGTGGGCAGCCTGCTTGCTCTTTGGCTAAGCAGCTGATCAGCAAGCTTTGGAGAAAAGTGTGAAAGACAGGCTTGCTCCTACTAAGATTTGATTCTCTCCATGATCTGATCAGTGAAGATTGAAAAGAACATTACTTTTGTGTATCTTACTCAGTGTTACTTAATTGTGGGTCCAGGTTCCAGACCGTCTCTTATGGAAATACCAGCCAGGCATTATTGGCTCTCATATCAATGGTTATCACTGACTGATGTTAACGATTAATCCATGCAGGAAGCGGGAGGGAGGAGGGTGTTGCTATGGATATCTTCCTGGAGGAGAGAATACTGAAAGAAACCCTTGAAGGATGGAGCAGGAGCTTACTTGGTGCAGAACAGGAAAGATAATATTCTAGGCAGAGCAAACAACAGGGTCCCTGCTATCCCATATGGCACCCTTGTACAGATGATAAAAACATGTCTCTCCCTCAAGACATTTTACTAATTTTCTGCCAGAAATTATTGCTAGAAGTCTGTCTATAAGGTGAATGTGGCATCCTTGTGCTGTGCCCAACCTGCCCAACTGTACTAGCCAGCCCTACAGCACCATCAAGGCATGGTGGTTGAGCGAGCTTGTGGTGGACCCCAGCAAGGTATGTTGAGGTGGGAGCAGTAGCTCTGTGGTTGTGCAGCCAAACGTGGGGGTTGGGAAGGGATGCTAAGTATGGCAGGAGATGATGCTGGCAAGAAAAGTGGGGTCTCCTAACTGTCAGGTAAAAGTGCCGAAGACCAAGACCAGGAGCAACCATCTTGGCATGACGTCACACAGGGGCGGGGGCAAGGCACCATAGGAAGAGGGCAGCTACTATACATATTGGCTGCTGAGGTAGTGGAAGACCTATCACTAACATGCCCCTCTGTGGTTTTTCTGAGCTTCAAAGCTGAAGCGCGCGCGCGCGCACACACACACACACACACCAGCCTTCCTTGGGTCTCACTCTCCAATGTGTTCACCCTTCCTCTTCTTCTGACTCTGCTTCTCTCCACCTGGACCCTCTGGACTAGAAGACAGCATTGTCTGTGGACTAGGATTCCCGGGGGGAATCAAGAGGTGCAAGTGCTAGTTCTGTTCTTCCTCTCAAAGCTGGAAAATGTTGGGCAAATGGCTTCCATTTCCTGTGTCTTGTTCTTCCCTTTTGGAAAACAGCAGCACAAGTGTTCTCCCAGCTCCATGATCCCCGAGCTGGAATTCTGTGGCTCTGAAGTTCCACAATTCTCTGAGAGTCTCTCCTTTTTCTCTAATTTCTACGATTCCCTGATTCCAATGTCATGCTACTTAGATTCCTGTCCTAAGTTCCTCAGGTCTGTGAGTGTGGCTCTCACATTCTCCAGAAGTGGAGCGGAACCAGTCTTGGGAGCCATGTGAACTTGGCTTTCACATTTCTTCAACTGCAAGGTCCTATTAATGGCAAATGCACCAATTTATAACCCAAGAAACAAAGAGGTAAGTGCTATCCATTAAAATATAACACAACTGCTTTCCAATTATTCAGAATTTTTATTTTATATTTATTAAAAGAACTATTTTGGACATAATTAGATCTAACAGTTTTCTTTTCAATGTGACAATCTGGTGAGTCCTATAAAAAGAAAAATACACTAGAAACTCACCAGTTAAGTTAGACCTAAAACTTGTTTGCATTCACAGTCCAGATCTTCTGGACTGCTTTCAGCTCAAAGATATTCTCATTTTCTCATAAATGCTACTATAGGAAAAAATGGGCGTACTGGCATTGCCAAAATGAGATAGAGACACTTACCAAAATAAACAAAACCCAAAAGGAAATAACGAAGTCATTATTTTTCACTTATCATTTTGCTAACAAATTTATAATACACAAAACACATCATAATAAAAAATATAAAATTATGAGCACAAATAGTAAAGATGAAAAGAAACAAATGAAATAATTACACATAAACAGGCCAGTGGTGCACATAACTTAGGAGCTGTAAGCCTAATGTTCCTGCCACAGGTCCTAGTTTCAACATGACCTCGAAACATGAGCTGCCCAGCACCTGGAACAGAATTTCAGCACATGAAGGTAAGTCATACTTTTATCTTGAAACTGAAACTTCCAGTTTTAACATGTGGTGCTCAACTAAAAAAAAAAAAAAAAAAAGGTATTGGTGAGGTAAACAGTGGAACTGTACTTACGAGTGGCCACAGTGCCCACCTTCTCAGGGGCTTCTCAGTGGCAGAGTCGGGTCTGCATGGAATCTACCCTAAACACTGGCCATGGAGCTCCATGCCTGAGCAAGCTGGGGACCCATGGTGTTTTAATGTTAGATCCCAGCTCTTGAATCTTTGAGTAGCAGATCTTGGGAAGACACGCATTTTGGTTACAGAACATCATCTCTCACCCATGGTGCTAGCGAGCAACCCACTCTTTCAGACATGAGCAATCTGTGCATGTGGGGTGGGCACAGGGACCGCCCCCAAGGCAATCAGAAGTGATGACTACTTTTATGCCAGCATCAGATGCTGATGGCCACACAGCAATTGTGTTTTAGGAGAAAGACATGGTTCCAGGCTGCCCTGGGGAGGTTCTAAAGAGATGAGCATCTTGTTTAGAGCCACGTTGCCATGACAGCCAGTTTCCTGGATCAGACACCCGGGATCAAAGAGTGCCATGGGGGTCCTTGAATACCTGGCTGGGAATAGTAATCCCACATCCATCCAAGGAGGAGAAAGGCACATACTTGTCTCCCTCGGCTTCCTGGCTTCCTTCTCACAGCTGAGCCACCTCCTGCAGCCAGTATTCTGGAAAAGGCTCTGAAAAGAGACCTGACCAAGTCTGTGCTCCGGCTGTGCCTGTCACTAGCTATTGTCCAGGGTCACATCAAATTACCTGATGGAGCCTCTGTTTTCTCATCTGTGAAATGGGAATAAAGATCATAAACTCTCAGAAAGTTGTTGGAAAGAGTAAATTATCAGCTTGAATATGATATTTCCCAGGTGCTTAGTTCATAGCAGGCACCTGAATAAAGTGTACTCAGTGGTACGACACCCACATCGACTTGAATGTCAGAGCTGGAAGGAGCTTTACAATCAAAAGAGTTTTCTGCTACATCCATCCTTCCTGCTTTCAGGAAGTATTGATTGAAGACCTCCTAAGAGCCAGGCTTTGTCTAGACGCTGGGGAGGTAGGGTGCAGAGAGGACAGTGGAGGCCCCCACTCTGGGTGTTCCCAAGCTGGGGATACAGACAAGACAAAGTTCTTTCATTTACCTTCAAAGTCACATCAAATTCCCCAGGCTATATGGTCCAGCGTCCAATCTGTCAGGATGACATGAGACTTAATCAGGCTTCCTCAAGGAGATGACAGTCACACTGAGACCTAGAGAGGTTTGCTGAGCTGGGATGCTGGGGGAAGAAGGCTCAATCTAGAAACCAGTGGACCATTCTAGTCCTCTTCCTTAGCCCTGCACTGAGATCTGCCAATTTTGTCTTCCAAACATCTCTGGAACCAGAACACTTCCTCTATGACCTTGTCCCAGTTGCATAACCTCTCTTGGATTATTTCAACAACTTCCAAACCCGTCTCCCTGACTATTCCTCCTCCACAAAGCAGCCAGCACATTCTCTGCACAAAACACAGCCAACCACA
Source organism: Heterocephalus glaber (assembly GCF_053883595.1). Taxonomy (NCBI): domain Eukaryota; kingdom Metazoa; phylum Chordata; class Mammalia; order Rodentia; family Bathyergidae; genus Heterocephalus; species Heterocephalus glaber. The sequence continues at coordinate 3,141,446 of NW_028258412.1, read as the reverse complement.
CCCTTTCCCTGCTGAACACCTTCTTTCTCTGTCCTGCAAGAAAAAGCCGCACTCCTTGCCCAGCCCACGAATCCTCGCTGTATCCGGCCCTGCAGGTCCCTCTGATCTCTTCTCTCACCTCCACCACATCCTGTCCACTCTGTACTTCATGCAGATCCCCACATTCCCCTCCTTCCTGCTGGCTCTTAGACCTCTGTTTTGAGTTATTGGTGCTCTTGTCCACCCACACCCAGGCTGAAGGCCTCCTATCTTCGAGCTTCTGCTTGGACAGTTACACAGGCTCATTTTACTGTGAAAGTTTGTTGGAGGGTCCAGCTATCCCCATTTGAACACCGGGTTCTAGTCCTTCAATTACCTGGTGCCACTCGGCACCTAGCATAAGCCTCAGCAAATGCTGTTGCTACAATGCTATGGAACAGAAGTCCCCTTCAAACCTCTTCCTTTGAACTCCATTTCTTTACACAAAGAGACAATATAAAACACCCAACCAGTGTTCAATACATTTGTCCATCTGATTAGCCCTAGAAAGTCTGTAATAATTGCACTCAATAAACACTAAATAATATTGTTTTATTGCTTCCAGACCAGTAATACCAGCTCCATGGAGGTAGTGGATTTCATTTCCACATGGCAGACTATTTATTGGACACATGAATGAATTACTGGCCATGGGCAAACTGCTTACTGTGTGCTTTGGTTTCACATGTGCGTGTTTGCTGTTGAAGTTGTAACGGTTACAGAAATTTATTCTGAAAAGGTAATATTCACACATAGTTTTTTAAAAAGAAGCTAAAAGGACAAAGGTTCATCATAAGAAGTAAGACTGATCCCTTTCTCCTCCTCCCAGCTTTCCTTTTGTATTCCCCGCCTAAGCACACAACACACAGATAAGTCTATCGCCTTGCAGATGGAAGACAGAGACACAGAGCTGAGACTTCCCAGTCTGCAGTTTTATTTCATTCCTGTTTATCACTTTCTTGACCTCTGCATTGTTGACGTTGCAGGCTGGTTGGTTCTTTGTGTGTAAGTGTTGGAGGACATCCTGTGAACTGTAGGTCCCCGGGGTTCTACTCCCTAGAAGCCAGCATCCCCTTGGCCCTCCAGTTGTAAAAACCAACTGTCTTCAAACACTGCTAAATGTCAGGATGAGGATGAAGGTAGGGAATGTCAGGGTAAAACTGCCCCTTCCATGGAACCACGGATACCAGGGAATACACGTCGAAGCCCTTTTCTCTTTTTTCTTTTGCACAAACAGTATCACCGTCTGGGTCAAGTTTTATACCCTTTGACTGCTTTTTGGCGATCACTGCACTGCACTGTCACCGAACTGGGCTGTCAGAAAGGAGTGATGGTGAGCAGCCCGTCCTAACAGCAAGCCAGCTTGCAGGTCCGGACTTCCAGGGCGGTGGGACTGGAATCTCCGGGTTTCTAGGCCAGTCCCAAACTTGCCCCTGAGCACCACGAGGTTCCGGAACTGGCGGGCGGGGCGGGGGCCGAAGGGGGCGTGGCGGTGGGCGGAAGCAAGGCGCCCCGCTTCTCGCCCCGCCCCGCGACGTCACGGCGCCGGCCCTGCCCCGAGCGGGCGCCCCCCTCCCCGGCGGGGCTGGCGAGCCGGGATGGCTGGGCACGCTGGCTTCGGCACGGTAGGTGGCCCCGGGCGGCGCGGGGACCTCAGCTACACCGGCAGGCGCGGCCTCGGGGCGCGGGCGCGATGCGCAGGCGGGTGCCCTCGGGGCTGCGGGAAGCCTTGGTCCCCGTGGTTCCTCCGGGCCCCGCGAGCTCCCGCGGTCCAGGTTGGGAGCCGGGAGCGGGCGGCGCGGGCGCGCGGTCCGAGGCTCCGCTCCCGCCGGGAGCCCCGAGCGCTTTCCGCGGTGCGCGGGGACCAGGGAGACGCTCAGCGTGTGTGCGCGCTCACGCGTGTGTGTTGTGTGTGTGTTGGGGTGGGGGCCGGCGTGTCATCGCCTTTGGAGCCCCCAGCCCCGCCCCGGCGCGGGGGACCCCCGGGCGGCCGCCGGCGCGCGTGGAAGTTAACTTAGCGCCGCCGTGCAGTTACGAGGCGTGGCAGACGTGTAGGTGTGGGGGACGGAAATCGTAGTCTGGGGAGGTGGACGCCGAGAGCACGGGGTGGGGGGAGCCCTGGTGAACTCGGAGATCACAGCCGAGGAGGGGCAGAGGACGGCCTGAGTTTGGCCGGAGGATCCCATCTCCTGTAACCTCTCCCTCACTGAGAGCCGGGCGGAAAGTGCCTCCTGCCTGGAGCCGGAATTGGCCGCAAAGCAAGGGGACATAGTCACCCAGGCTGGCCAGGCTTGACCTGCAAAGTCATTTATGTGGACAGAGGTCACGGTCCGGCCCTCCCACTCAAAGGCTCATCCTCTCTGAGGTGAGTGAAAGCGGTTTCAGTACAATCAGTGGAGGACACTGACTGTCACTTTGCCCCCTTTCCGTTCTACAGATGGGGAAACTGAGGCTCAGGGAGGTCACGTGCTTGTGGCCCTAGGACTCAGAACTAGAATATGACAGAATTGCAGAACTGAAATTCACCTTCAGGCCTCCTGATTTCAAGTCCTGTAGGGATGTTGAGCAAGAGGACTGGCAAACTCCTATTCATCCTTCAGAAACCTCTGGCAGCACCACCACCTGGAAGCCATCTCTGGCTGTCCCTGGCAACTATTGGGTGTTTTCTGTTTTGAATCTCAAGGATGGCTGACTTTTTCCCTACTTATGAACTCCCTTGTATGTCTGTCTCCTGGGCTGGGCTGTGGCCCTCTCCCCCAACCCCCATCCTGTACTCCTTTGATTTCAGCAGGGTGTTCTGACAGTCAGGCTCCTGGATTTGGGCACCCTTGGGTGTGATGCCCTGGTCTACTAGGGATAATAGTAGCTAGTAGTAGCTTGGCAAGTCATTGCCCCTCCCCAGCATTAGTGTCTCCATGACTGCAAAACTGGGTGAACCATTTTACCCCCCTGAACCCTAATTGTACTATTATGTCTCTTTTTTTTTTTTGAGACAGGGTCTCATCCTGTGGTATAGGCTGGCCTTGAACTGATCTCCCCGCCTCAGCCTCCCAAGTGCTGGGATTACAGGCATGCACCACCACGCCTGGTTTAGTGTATGACTTTGTTTCACCCTGTTTTCAAAAATCTCGTAAGTCAGGGCCAGGGATTTAGCTCAGTGGTTCTGTCACCTACCTCACGAGCACAAGGTCCTGAGTTTGATCCCCGGTACCAAAAAAAAAAAAAAAAGAACCTCATAAGTTTTTACAATAGCTTTATTGGGATATGATTCACATACCATACAATTTGGCCTTTTAAAATATACACTTCAGTGGGTTTTAGGATATTCAGAGTTGTGCGATGATCATTGTCTAATTTTAGAACATTTTGTCCATCCCAAAAAGAAACACTGTACTGATTAACAGTCACATCCCAACCCCTCCATCCCTGATCCCTCACAACTACTAATCTACTACTTTCTGTCTCTGTGAATTTGCCTATGAATAGGAGTATACACTGTGTGGCCTTCTGTGATTGGTGTTTTCCATTCAGGATGGTGCTTCCAAAGTTTATCCCTTTGTAGCATTTATCAGTACATCATTACTTTTCTTTCTTTAGTACTTAATTACTTTTTATGACTGAATGATACTTCATTATGTGGATATACCACATTATTCATCTGTCTGTTGATGGACATGTGAGTTGTATTTTTGGCTATTATGAATATTACTATTATGAACATTTATGCGTAAGTCATACCTGCGTTTTCAATTCTTTTAGGTACATGCCTGGGGTGGAATTGCTGGGTCATATGGTCACTCTGTTTCACATTTTGAGGAACTGGCAAACTTCCAAAGTGTCTGTATCATGTTACACTCCCACCAGCAGGGTAGGAGGCTTCCAATAATCTTTAGTCTACTCTCCTCTCAAGCAGTTGGAATCCTTGACATCGCTGGCTTTGCAGTGCTGGTTGTAAATTATTTTCTAGTTCCCGTTAACTTGTGTCTCATTAACAGAATGAGGGGTGTCCTTTGTGTCACCAGGGACACCCCTGCGACTGTCAGTGAGGGAAGCAGATAAAGCCTGTGGTGTGGTGACCAGAGATGTGTGTGCCCTTCCATTCCTCCAGCCAGATCCCAGCTGGTGCAGGAATGGCAGGGAAACACCAGGGACCTCACACCACACCAGGAGGCCTGAAGGGAAGGTGGACACTGCTTAGATCTTCCCACCTCCGGCCATCCCGGAGTCCCCTTGATAGTTAAGGGGTCATGGAGGCAAAGGAGACCCTTACTGAGTATCCTACACTGCAACCCAAAGCCCACCTCATGGCCCCAAAATGAAGCCTGGACTCCCATGCTCCCTCTGAAGGTGACTTCCACTGGTGGCCGAATGAGGCCATATGATGGGCCACATGGTGGGCCCAAGTAAGTCTCTGCTTATTGCTAGAAGTGCCACCCTCAGACTGGAGCTGAGCAATTCTAAGTTATAAATGCCCCAACTGTAAGCACCAGGACACACAGACCTCCCCCTGTCTTTGCCTTCAGGGTGCCACAGTGAGAAATGGGCATGGACCATTAGCCCATGGGTGTGGTAGCATCTTGGGATCCATCAGACCATCCAAGTGTATTGTCGATGTAACACTGTGCATGAACTTGTGGCACGAGCGGTGGGTCAGATTCAGCTTCTTTACGGTCTAGGGTTGGTGATCACAGTATGCCCTTCTGAAAGCTTGGGCCTGGGTGCCTCTCGTTTGTCATGTGGCATCATGGAAGTTTCCCTGGGTAGCAGCAGCCCGCAGTCTTCCTATTTGCCACCTTTTCCTGCTGTCTGCAAGGGCCCTTGATGTCTGTAGACAAACATCCTCCCTGTTTGGGGCCATACCAGAGAAGGTCTGGGATGTTTGTCCCTCCCATGCCCCTTCTTAGGTCTCCCCCACCCCAAGCTGCAGCCTGAGGAGGGTTTGTGGGAATGATTCATTCAGAATGGCTGGCCAGAGAGCTGGGCCAAGCCCTAGAAATTGCAGGGAGGACCTGGGAGGGCAATGCTTGCATGCCCTGGGGCACGTCTGGGGTTGCTGGCCTGGAGGAGACCTTCATCTATTCCTGCCTGCTCAGATGGCAGGCTGCCAGCCCGTCTGTCATGGGAATTCTTGCATCCCCAGACTTTTGACCCAGCCTGCTGCTGTGACCAGACAGCAGGCAGGGTGGTAGAGGCTAGGGGGCACAGGCTGCAGTGAACCTGCTGCTCCATTTAGTAGCCACTGTCTGGGGCTGCTAGCTGCTTTGCTTGTGTTTCACTTTTCTCATTTGCAGAATAGAGGTACAAGTAAGGGCTACCATGGGGCTGTGAGGGGTGGCAGGGGGTGGTGGTAAAGTACTTATTTTAGGCCCAGGCAGAAGCTGGGGCTCTGGGGTCAGACAGGCTCTTCGGATTGTGAGCATGCCCATTGTGACCCTCAGCTTCCCCGCCTGTCAAAAGACAGTGGTTGTAAATACAGCTAGTACCATGCGCTGGCCAGATACCAGGCTCTGGTCTAGGCGATTTATGTACTTTAACCCATTTAATTCTCCTCAGAGCTCTATGAGATAGATGAACAGGCAGAGGCACAGAGAGGTTGTGATTGGCAGAGGTCACCAAGCCAGGAAGTGAGGGTCAAGATTTGAATGCAAAGTCTATACTCCTAATTTCCTGCCCTTTCGCATCTTGATAACCCATCATAAGGCCCAGCATGTAGAAACTGCTCAGCAACTGTCACTTGTTGTTAGAAATGTTATTTTTACATGTTCATCCATGCCTTCCTTGTCTGTGTATCCACACTCCCTCCTGGATGGACAGAACAAGCATGGCTTCTGCCCAGACCTGTCTCGCTCCTCAGTCTCCTGAGCAGTTCAGCTCACCCTCCTAGCCACTGTGAGACCTGGGGTAAGGTGTGTCCCCCAAAACCTCTTTCCTTATCTGCTAAGTAGGTAGGTTTGGCCTACAGTGTGGTTTTTGGTTCACAGGCTGTGTGGCTTTTTTATTTTTGTTTTTAATTGAGCCAACATTCAAATATTTCTACAGAAAAACTGATTTTTAACTTCTCTTGGAAACTCAGGAGCTTAGGCCAAATTCAGTGGCCTAGAGCTGCCCCTAAGATTTCCTCCTGGTAACTGTTGTCCGCTCTCTGTATAGTCACCTGCTGGCCTGGCCAATCGCAGGGGCCTCTGACCTGATGCTGATGTCAAAGGTTCTGAGGACACTTTGGGCCTGCCTGATGTTGCTTGAACAAGCACTTATGTTGCTTTGAAAGTAATTTTTTTTTTAAACCACTAGTTTTGATGTTTTCCAAGGACCCTTTTAGCTTTGCTTTTCTAGGACATTGGAAGCCGCCTGAGGCCTCCCGATACCTGTCCTGCCATTATAAGCTCCTCAAATAGGGAGTTTGTCCCCATTCCACACTCCCAGAGTCCTTGAGTTCCTCTTTTCCTGGGTCAAGTCCCCACCTAACTCACACTGAGATATTTAGGGCCAGCCAAAGCCCTGTGTATCTCTCTCTCTTTTTTTTTGATACCAGGCATCGAACTTGGGTCCTTGCACTTGCGAGACAGACGCTGGAACCACTGAGCTAAATCCCCGGCCCAGCCCTGTGTATCTCTGATCCCCATGAGCTTGCCACATTGGCACAGCTGCTCCGACCTTATCCCTAACCCTGGGAGTGGGCTTTTGTTACTGACCTCCCCTTTTCCCAGAAATTGAGGCTGGGACATAGTCAAGTCCCTTTCCTGAGGTCACAGAGGCCTGATGTGACAGAAGTGGGTCTCAAACCCTATCTGCCTAGTTTCAGAGGCTGCCTGAGGAAGCCATACACCCGCAGCCCATCGCGGCACAGATAGCCACTGAGGGAGGCCCTGCATTAGTGCACACATTCTCTGCAGTGTCCTTGGCCTGGGTCTGAGCTGTGGACACCCTGGGAGTTCTATAAATCCTTGTTGAATCAGGATGCATTCTCAGCAAGAGACTGTGGTGCAGGAACTAAGTAGCAACAAGGACCCGGTCTTCTTAGAGTCCACATTCGAATGGAGACATGAGCCAAGTTAAGAGTGAACCACGTCTCTAACCTGAGATGTTGGAGCAGAGAGTTGGGCCCTGAGGCCTCTCCAGCCTTAATGTGCACACAGACCCCTCAGGTCTTGTTGAAGTCCACATTCTCTTCAGCAGGTTTGGAGTGGGGCCTATGATTGTGTTTTTAACCCACTTCCAGGGGACCTTGATGCTGCTTGTCTAAACACATTTGACACACTGAGAGTTTTGGATTAGATGGCAAGTATTTCCAGTGGCCCAAGTGTGGCCCCTACCTATTTTTATGAATAAAGTTTTATTGAAATAAGCCATGTTTGTTTATTACATTGTATCTGTGGCTGCTTTCATGCTGGGACAGTTCAGGGGAAGCAGTAGTCCAGCCCCCTCCCCTTGGTAATGGTAGTTTCAGTTACTTTGTATCAACCATAGTCTGAAACCATTAAATGGAAAATTCCAGAAACAAATAATTTCTAAGTTTAAATTTTGCACTCTTCTGCATAATGTGATGAAAACTCACGCTGTCAGGACACAACTTAGCCATTTGCTGCCTGCCTGGTCACTTAGTGCCTGTCTCAGTCGTCAAGCCCACGGGCAGGATCCCACAGGGCTGTGTTCAAGTCACCATTGTTTTGCTTATTACTGGCCCAAGGTAAAACTTTTATGATAGCATACTGATATATTTTACCATCAGTGGTTGCCAGTCTCTAATTGGGGCTGATTTATAAGTTGAATTTTATGATGGGTATATATGGAGAGGGGAAAAAGTAGAAGTAGGGCTTGATCCTGTCTGTGGTTCCAGGGAGTCTTGGAGCATATGCCCTGCAGGGAAGAGGAGGAGACCGTGGGGTCCACAAAGTTGAAAATACTGTCTGGCCTTCTACAAAAAATTCTGCTAACCCTTGCTTTAATCGACGCTTGGGTCTCTTCAAGCTATAAAATGTTCTATAAAATGTTTGGTGAGTTTTCAGTGATAATAACAATAACGATTACAGCTAATGAGTGCACACTTGCTGGCTACTGAGTTCTGCCCATGTCTTCCTTAGCTTGGCTCTGTCATGGGCCACACTGTGTCTCCATTTTGTGGAGGCTTTGAGAGCTGGGTCACTGGGCCATGAGCAGCTGAGGCTCACGTGAGCCAGGTCATCTGATTCGTGCTGGGCAGAAGCTGCTGTCTGGAACATTTACAGGGCCCAGAGAGTTTGTTTTTTATTTTGGTCTGCCCAAGGGCATTCAGGGGCCTTCATTTCTTCATTCTTCTATTCTGCCATTTAGCACACAAACATCCATGCAGACCATGCCGAGAGTTTGGGGCCTGGCAGGGTATAGAGGCTGGGGTGATGCCTCAGCTCTGCACATTGCACTTGGCGGTGTCTTTGAGGTCACGCAGGGAGCCAAGCACCTGGGGGGGATTTGGGTACACAGAGAGGAGGCAGTCAGGGCCAGCTGGAAGAGCTTACTGGTAGAGCAGGTCAAGAAAGGATTTTCAGAGGGAGAGAAGCTGAGAGCCAAAGGTTTGGGAGTGACACACTGTAGCCTGGCAGCTTTGGGAGAGTTTATGGCACAACTGTGTGTGTGTGTGTGTGTGTGTGTGTGTGCGCGCGCGCGCGCACAGGGTGGGGTGTTAAAATTTGAGGTCAGCAGGAGTTAAGTAACAGCAGGGCCCCTGTGCCAATCAGCCAGAGCCTGGGTTATGCCCTGGAGCCTCTGGGGACATCCAGGAAAAATTCTCCAGTGGGTGCTGACTGGGCCTGGCCTCCTCTGTTGAGGGAGAGCAGCTCCAGTCCACTGCTCTGGCCCTGCAGCCTGTGGTGGCTTCCAACTGAAGTCTGGGACCACGTCTTTCACATTCATTTTCTTGGTAACTTTTTTTTTTTTTTTTGGTACTGGGGATCGAACTCGGGACCTTTCGCCTGCGAGGCAGGTGGCAGAACCACTGAGCTAAATCCCCGGCCCATTCCTGGTAACTTTTTAACAAGGATGTGTTTTTGAGTTAAGCCAACAGATTACAGTATAGTTTCTTTTGCAAATATATTTTAAAATATTGAATCCATTTAACAAGAATAGATAAGAGCAAAGGGGCCCGGATGTAGCCTTGTCTGGAAGGTGGCGCTGGGCAGGCAGGCATTCGGGCTGGTGGTGGGCTCTGTGGGACCAGGCCAGCAGTGACCTTGTTCTCAGTGTCCGACACCTTCCCCAGAGGCCCAGAGCCTTGGTGGAGGGTGGGTAGGGACAGCTGTGTTGGCTCAGATGTGGGCACAGGGCTCTGGGGAGCAGGGGACACCGTGGGGGAGCGGAGAGTCCCCTTCCACGCTGCCCTGCGCCCACCTCCCCTCTCCTCCACCCCTGCCTGCCACTGTATGTGTTTCCCCATCTCTGTCACCTCATCTGTCTCTGCTCTGTCTCCCCATCTCTGTCTCCTTGCTCTGCATCTTCCTGGCCAGTCTCTCCTTGGTTCAATATCCACACCACCCGTGTCTGCCTCCCCCCTGTCTCTGTCTCTCCCAATTTTGGAGTTTCTGCCCCACCCCCCATATCTGTCTCTCTCCTATCTTTGTCTCCCTGTCTCTGTCTCTCTGTGTCTGTCTCTGTCTCCACCCACACCACTTCCCCTTCCCTGCCCCCCATGCCTACACACACACACACACACACACACACACACACACTCACACTCACACACTCACCAGTGCAGCCCTTGCTCTCATTAGAAACCCATCCCACTTCCTTTGGGTCCCAAGTGACATCCTGTCCGAGAATCATCCCAACCTTGGGGGACCTGGGACAGGGCCAGGCACCTGCAAGCACAGGCGAAGGATGGTGTGGCCTCTCCCAGGTGAAGGCTGGCCCGCCCACCATTGTGGTTCTAGCTCCCCGTGCCCCCTGTAGAGCCCACCCCTCCCTGCTTGACTCACTGACTCAGGGCTGCGGGAGGAAGAGGAAGTTTGGGTGTCAGCAGGATGCAGGCCTGGCTTTGGTTTTGTTTGAGATCTCAGCTCGGCCATCAGGCTCTGGGGAATGGGTCACTTTACCTCTGGGTACCCCTCCCCACGTCAGGCACCCTTGCCACTGAGCTGTGTCCTTTGCATTCATTCTCTGTTCTAGTGCATGGTAGGTAGGTGTGCAGTGCATATTTGTGGGCTAAGAGTTGGGAGAGGCAAGACTAAAAATAGGATCCACTTAGAAGGCTGAGGCAGGAAGATCTCAGATTTGAAGCCAGCCTGGGCTCCTTAGCTAAACTCTCAGAATTAAAGACTGGGGATGTAGCTCAGTTTACAGTGTTTACCCAGCAAGTGTGAGACCCTGGGCTCAATCCCCAGTACAGAAAAAAAATAAAGAGAAGATCTAGCCTCTTCTTTTCACAGATAGGGAAACTGAGGCCCCGATAGTAGAAAGGACTTGCTTGTGCTCACTGCAGCCTCTTTACAGTGAATGGAGTTGAGTTCCCATCCCCTGGGAGCAGTGTTGAGCTGATGGGGTGGGGTCCCTCTCTCTGTGGTGGTCGTGTGAAAAGCCCCTTCCGGGACCCAGTGATGCCCTTTGAGGGGCGGGGGGAGGGGTCGCTTGGGGCAGACTCTACCTCTGCGCCTCAGGGTCTGTGGTACCTTCCAGGAGAGGTCGCTGCATGGTCCTGAGGAGGCAGAAGGCTGTCAGCCCACAGGGCTCCAGTTCATAGCCACGGGGGAGGATGTGGGGCTTAGATCCATCGCTGTAGGCTGTGTCCAGAATTCTTATTTTAGCGGTGTCCATGGGACCCGAGAATCTACATTTCTGGTAAGTTCCCAGGTGCTGCCCTAGCTGCTGTAGCTGCTGTCAGAAAACCTGCGTTGAAATAAATCCCTTAGACCAGAGGTGAAGCCCTTGGCGCTGAACTCAGTCAAAATGGGTTCAAGACCTGCTCTACCACCTGCGTTCCTGCTGTGGGTCCTTACGGCCTATGGGCCTCGGCTTCCTCATCTGTGAAATGGAATGATGACAGTGCTACCTTTCCGGAATAGCTGTAAGGATAAATGCGCTAATATTGTCAAGTGCATAGAATATACCCAGGCATGGAGTAAGTAAGCATCATGTGTGAGTTTGCTCGTCTTGGCTGTTGTTGGTCATCTTATTTCAGTTATTGTTGACTCTCTCTTCTCTGCACACAGCTCTGCTCCCAGCGAATCCTTGGTGAGTCTGATTTTGCAGTGCACTTTCCACGCTGTTGGACTTGGGCTCTGGCTATTCTCACTAGAGGGATGCCGTCCCTAATACTGGACCTGTTAAAATGCCTTCATCCTGTCTGTTATCCCACCACCTGTGCCACTCCACACCCTCCTACCGATCTCACTCGTCAGAGCTTCACTGGCACACGAGTCTCCTGGGCACATGACCCACAGTCCTGCCTCCATATGTTAGCTAAGACGTGGGTGGACTCTGCATGCCCGGCCCCGGGTTGAAATCGCAAGTTTGCTGGTTAGTGTGCTGCAGGAGAAGGGGGTAGTGAGGACTGGCATGGGTCACCTGCCAGTTGTGGTGCCTCGGAGTAGCCTTATTTCTGTGTGTGATGCCAGTGGGACCTCATAGCCAGGCTGAGGGAAGATGGTGGCTCTGTGGTCACGTACACGAGAGTTAGAACTTCGGTGCCCTTGTGCGTAAGCTGAGACTCTGGCCGTCCAGGACACCTCCTCTCTCTGGTCCTCAGTTTCTTCACCTGTGCACCAGGGCTCATCCTAGTGACTGTCCTGTGGGTTGCGGTGGGAATTACAGATAGACAGTTCTCTGGCATCTGACCCACAGAGACATTCCAGAAGTCATGGCAGCTAGGATTGTGTTGTTCCTCAGCCTTGTTACAGATGTGGAAACTGAAGCTCGGAGAAGTTGGACTCTCCCATGGCATTTTGCTTCCTGGGGTGACCAGGTAACTCTGTGTGGAAATACTTCTCCAGGAGGTCTCCAGCCCCTCCAGGCCCCTGAGCCATTAGAAAAAGGCTGCTATCCACATCCATCTGCCACTTCTCCCGTCCATCCCTTGTTTGAAGTGATTTTGTTCGGAGCAGCTCTTGAAACCTTTGATTTCTGCCTCTTTTGCTGCTTCCATGAGCAGGTGAGGAAGGGGAGTGTCTCCCGGTTTGTAAAAGCAGAGGGGAGGATCAATGTGGCAGGAAACCGGTGCCCCAGTAAGTGCTATCTCTGAACTGTGTGGCAAATTGTGCTCATAATACCTCCACCTAAGGGCTGGGGGAGCTACTCAGTGGTTAGAACACTTGCTTGCCAAGAGGGAGTGTTAAAGTTTGATCAGCAGCACTGTAGGATAGGATAGAAAGGATAGGATTGGATTTTTTAAAAAAACCTAAATCTTTTTCCCACCCCTTAATAATAAGCCCAGAATGACACAGATGAGAGAATGCTTCTTAGGTGAACCACAAAAAAAAAAAAAAAAAAAAAAAAAAAAAAGGAGGAGGAGGAGGAAGGTTAGCCTTCTAGTTTGGGAACATTTCAACCAGTACATATTTATTTGCTTTGTTCTTGGTCAAGCCTTTCTACCTTTTGGCCCTCAGCCATTGCAAAACATCCACAACAAAGGAGTGGAAGGTAATGCAATCAGCAGGGTCATAAACTACAGGTCGGGGAGGCAAAGGGGAAGTTAGCCAAAGACTGTCTACGAAAAAACTCACATAACTGCTCACCTTTTTGTAAAGCTATTTTAGAGTCGACTTCCTGTGTGGAAACTCAAATTCATATCCTTGGGGCAGAAGTAAGAGTGGTTAGCTGACCTTAGCTGTCACCCTGAGCCTTCCGATAAGAGTGGAAATAAATTCCTCACAATTTTGTCCAAGGATATTTTTATAAAAATATGATGGGGTCTAGGAGAAGGCCATTTACATACTTGGCATACTATGTACCTGTCTCAGTCAGGCTGTGATGAGAAGATCCAAATTCAAAATACCTTAAAGTGAAAAGGAAGACACTTTATTGTGTCAGATGTGTCTTTTCAAATGGAAAAGATTCAAAGCATGGCACCTTCAGGTACAGCTGTATCCAGGTGCTCTGATGCACACTGTCTCTTTTACTCTTGTCTCTCAGCTGGGGCTTTCTTCCATGGTGACTTTATTCTCAGGCATGCTTTCCCCAAGAATAGCTCTAGGTACATATCCTGCCAGTCTTCCACTCTCTGCTAGCAGAGAGCCATTTCCCCAGTAATTCTGGAAAATCCTGGGAATCCTGTTCCCCCGTGCAGTGCCCCAGGCATGGCGTCAGACCCATTAGCCTCACGGTGACTGACCCCAGAAGACTGGAGCGTAGCTGGGACAGCAGGTTGACAGATGCCCACACCAGCGGTGGGATGGAAACCAAAGGCAGAGGCAGGGTTTCTTCCCAGGGGGAGAAAGTGGAGGCAGCACTGGCCTTGATTGAGCATTTGCCGTGCTCCAGTGTGGAATGAAGGTCTTCTGAGTACTTAGTAACCGCTCCTCTGTGTTACAGATGAGAAAAGTGAGACGTGGAGAGGTTGAGCAGTTTCCCTAAGGCCACAAAGCTAAACAGGTGGGGAATTCAGACTCAGGTCTGTTTTCCTGTGGAAGAATTCTCTTTCCACCTCTCCCTGGTTAAGAGGAAACTTAAGAATCTGAGAAGTGCTCTGTCCCACTGCTCCTGGCCCAGAGGAAGGGGCTTCCAGGCCACCATCCCTCCCACCACTCCCGGCCCAGAGGGAGGGGCTTCTGAGCTGCCGTCCCACTGCTCCCAGCCCACAGGAAAGGGCTTTTGGGTCACCATCCCTACCGCTGCTCGCGGCCCACCTCACCCAGCTCAGAGGAGGTAATCCATGCAGGCGCTAAGAGCCCCCTGGCCCAGTCGAAATGAGAAAACACGTAAATAAGTCTCAAAACCAGACTTCCAGATCACCTACAGCAACCCCAAAGGGAAATGCGATGGAACACTCTGATACTCAACCACCTGGACCCACTGAACTGCCAACAAAAGGGGATCTGGAAAAAATGAAATCAGAAATAATTTCTCAGATAACAGGAGAAATTGTGCCCCTAGTGCAAGACATGATTAATAAATCTAGAGAGGAGCTCAGGAACATGATGGAATCCCAACATAAAAAACAAATGGAATCCATAAAACAGATGGAAATAGATTTTCAGGACATGAAAAACTCCATTGAAAGTCTACACAGCAGAATGAGCCAGTGTGAGGACAGAATTTCAGATATAGAAGATAAGATTGCAATTAGTGACCAGGAAAAGAAAAATTGCTTCAAAATTATAAGGGAACATGAGAAATCAATCCAGCAGCTGCTAGATGATGCAAAGAAGAATAACATAAGACTGATCGGGCTCAATGAAGAAACAGGAGAGAGTGCAGATGACAGAATCTGAGAAGTGGGCCAGGGATTTAGCTCAGTAGTTTTACCACCTGCTGCGCAAGCGCAAGGACCCGAGTTCGATCCCTGGTACCAAAAAAAAAAAAAAAAAGAATCTGAGAAGTGGCCTTAAATTGGCCCCCAAAATACGCATTGACTGTGGGTGTACAAGGTTCCCTGTTAAGTGTGGGAATCCAAGAAAGGAAATGGGCCAGAAGAATACAGAGTCCTTCAGCCTGAGACTCACAGTCAGGTGTGGGAAGCAGAGGGTAGACAGCAGCGGTTCCTGTGGAGAATGGGGAAGAGCAGGCGGGGAGGTCTGAAAGACATGAGGTGGGCGAATCTAGTGTGAGTGTCCAGGGAAGGCTTCCTGAAGGAGGTAAGGTTGAGGAGAGGGCTTGTGGATAGTATTAGGTTGGAGTCTTGGTTCATAGTGATGGAAACCCAGCCTCCATAGAATTAAAAAGAAAAAGTAAATGTATTGGTTTCTATAAATAAAACATCCAGCGTAGGGATGGCTTGAGGCTTGGCTGGATCCAGGGGCCCAAGTAACACCAGTCTGTCCCTTGGACCTGTCGTCCTAGTTTGAGTTTGCTCTCAGGCAAGCTCTGCAGGTAATGGCCAGAGATGGCCCCACCCTTCCAGCCCTGTGCCCATGCATTTTCTCCTCTGAGGACCCTAGGAAGTCT
Source organism: Heterocephalus glaber (assembly GCF_053883595.1). Lineage (NCBI taxonomy): Eukaryota > Metazoa > Chordata > Mammalia > Rodentia > Bathyergidae > Heterocephalus > Heterocephalus glaber. Next base: position 3,126,362 of record NW_028258412.1, on the reverse strand, counting down.
TTCCATCTTGCATTCGTATCTGAGCTAGCACTGGTGGCCTGAATTGGAGAGCCGTGATAGGAGAGGCTCAGTCATGTGTCCACACCTGGAGTCCAGAGTGGACTGGGAGTGAGGCCAGGAAAACCTGTATTCCTGGTCCCCTTGGGGCTGATGGAAAATCCCTTAGGCTAGAGCACAGTATTGTGGGCTTGAGGGCCCTGTGTGCCTCACAAGGAAGTGAATCCTGAAGGTATCTGGGAGCCTCAGAAACATTGTGAAGGCAGAGAGTGAGGCGTCCACCATGTGGACATGGGCAGCAGGGAAGGCAGGAGCATGGTGGGTTGTTCCGGGTTGTGGTGACAGAGGGAAGTGGCTGGGTCTCAGTCAGAGCTAGTGGGTGGGTGCAGTGGACAGGAAGTGGTGGTCACTGGGTTGGAGTTTCAGGGAGGGGACAGTGTGGATGATGTCCCTGGGGTTGTTCTAGCACGGAAGCCTGGAAAGGAAGTGCGCCCCGAGACCACATCATGCACACAGGTGTCTGTGTGGGGTCAGAGATGCTGCCAAGGGTCCAGGTGACAGACAGGTGGGGAGCTGGGATTTCTGGGCTGCTGGGCTGGGAGCAGTCAGGATCGAAGCCCAGGGGCAAGGGTGCATAGGGAGAATCTGTTCAGCAACTCTCGGGAGCAAAGGACATTAAATGCAGGGTACAGTTCATCCACTGGAAAGTGTTAGAAGGTAGGAAGAACTGCGCTGAAAATCAGGCAGTGTAAAGGGCCCCGCGGTGCCATGTCGGTGGGAGCAGGCTGCAGGGTTAATGGGGGACCAGAAGAGCCTCAGAGATGAGAAGGTAGCAAGGACAGGAAAGGCGACCACGGGAGCCAAGAGGATGTTTGGAGACAGGGTGTCCACGCAGCACAGCAAGGACATTTGGAGCCACAGACTCTGGGGACAGAGTGAGTGTGTATTTTTAAGGAACAGCAAGGGAGCCACTGTGGCTGCAGGAGAGAGAGCAGGGCAGGGACCTTGGGGGACATGGGCAGAAAGGCAAGAGGCAGGGTTGAGCTTGTAGGGTGGGCAAGGACCTACTTCTCCAAAGTGAAGCAGGAGCCATGGGAGGGTTTGGAGCAGAAGCAAACTGTGGCCTGACTTCTGTTTTTATAGATCGCTCTGGAAATCACAGATCACCGTGGAAATCAGCCACAGAGATGGGGGAGAATCAGGGAAGGCCACCAAGGAGTGGCATAGCGAGGCAAGAGGCAAGAGTGGATAAAAAGTGGGTGCCCCAAACACACAGCCACCCACAGTGTGGCTGGTGAGAGCATGGATTCTGGCTTTGGAAGGTGAAGTCAGTGGGTTTGCTGCTGAGCCAGCTGGGGTGAGAGAAGAAAACTTTTGAGGGTTTTGATGTGAACAGCAAAGATAGAGTTGCCTCCAAGTGCAGGTGGAGGATGGAGACTAGGATCCATGCCTCAAGGGGTGTGAGGAGATCCAGGACACCGGAGTCCAGCCGTGGACTTGACCTTCAGGAAGCTTCCAGGGGCTCATGCCCAGGAGCACAGGGAGGGGACAACAGGGACAAGTCACAGTGTAAGGAGCTCCTAACACCTGTACCAGGTGGCTGGATCGGCCGTGCATTTAGAGAAATCCTGTAAAGTTTCTTCTAGGGTACAGGTGCCAGGAGAGAGGACAGGCAGCTGCACCTCCACAGCCTCTGATCACAGGCCGCCCCGGCCCCCGCTGGTTTATGGACTGTGAGTTTTCGAGCCTGGGCCAGGAGCTGGGTGTGGGTGGCAGGATCGGAGCCCAAGGCTCACTTCACCTTGATGTTTCCAGGACCTGGCACCAAGCCTGCCCCAGGAGAGCGCTGCCAGAGAGCATGGACTGAGGCAGTGAATGGGGAGTTATGTGTTCTCCGGTGGCCAGGGCGGTGTGTGAGTGGGTGGCGGGGCACCCGGCCAGCAGTCCATGCCTTGGCGTCTCACAGAGTGCCATCTTTTTTTATATTTGTGTTGCTGGAGATGAAGGCGTCACATGTGCTAGGCAAGTAAGCGGCCTACCACTGAGCTTCACCCCAGCCCTTTTGTTTTTATTTTGAGACAAGGGCTTGCTAAATTGCCCAAGCTTGTCTTGAGTTGTGACCTTCCTGCCTTAGCCTCCTGAGTGGCTGGAATTACAAGAATGTGCCACCCCTCCCAGCTCAGAGTGCAATCTCAGACTTTTATTGAAGTTGAATGCAGGTACAGAAAAGTGGATGTGCCTTAAGGAGGTAGCTTGATGAATTTTCTGAAGATAAAAGTGTCTGTTTGATCAATACCCCTTCCTACCGCAAGACACCCTATGGCCACTCCAGGGTACCCACCATCCCAACATCACCTGCTTCTGTACTTTACATACAGGGAGCCACGCATTGTGGTCTCTCTTATGTTAGCTTTTTATGTTCAACATAGTTTTTTGTGGGGGCACAGCACCGGGATGGAACTCAGAGTCTTTGCACTGAGCTACATCTCCAGCCCTCTTTATTTTTTACTTCTGGACTGTTGGGAGGAATGCTACATAATTCTAGGGATTAATCATTTGGTTAGCCTAGTTCTCTTGCCTACAGCCCAGCTACAGAATAACTCCAGTTTGGCCTCGGGTCACAACTGAGACTTCAGTGATCCAGTGATGCTGTGATTCTCCAGGACTAGAAACATCCTGGGAGAACAAACATCTGCTCAGTTCCTCATTGTTCTTGGACTGATTAACATCTTGTTTGCCGGAGATGTACTGAACTCTCTGCAAGCCTTGTTTATCCCAATGTGAACTATTGAACTCTCTGCAAGTCATTTGTTACATTTGTTTCTCCCGATGTACTGAATAAAAGGTGTGGTAAGCTGGGGCTTTGTCTTTGCTGCCCAGAGCAGCACTGATGAGACCCAAAGCTCAGCTTCTTCTCAGTCTCATTTTCCTACCTTTCCTGTAATTCGCCGTGTGCTGCCGTGGCTCGCAGGAGACCAGGACTCACTGCAGAGGTTCTGGTAACGTCCTCTTCCCCTGTTCCCTACACTGGACAGGGTGAATGGGAGTCTTGCAGAGCTGTTCAGGCAGGGCTTGAGCATCTGCTGCTGTTACGTGAAGTTCTGACTTGTTCTTACTCCTGGCTGACTGGCATGTATTTATCTATCCATCCCGTTGTTAATGGGAGTCTGGGTAGTTTCCAGGGAAGGACTGTTAGGAACAGTGCTGCTGGGAACATTCAGAATGTCCTCGTAGGAGGCAGCTGGTTGCCCTTCTGATGAGTGTGAGCTCGGGGTGGACTTGTTGGGTCGCAGAGAAGGTGTGTGTGCAGCTCTCGTCTCCACTGGGACAGCTTTTGCCGTCCCAGCAGCAGAGCTTGAAGGCTCTGTTTGCACCACCTCCCTGTTTTGCCAACGCTTGCTGAGGTCTTGCTTTCACTGCTCAGATGTACAGATCCCACTGGGTACTTTTCATTTATTTCCCTGAAGGTTAATGAGACTGAGCCCCTTCTCTTGTGCTTGTCAACCATTTAGATGAGCTCTTTTATGAGGCCTCACTTCAGTCTAGCCCATTTGTGTATTGGGTTGCTTGTCCTTTGCTTATTGATATTTACGGGGCACTTTATACTACATTCTAGGTATAAATAGCCTGTTTGACATGTCTAGCAAATATGTTCTTTCATGTGGGACTTCATTTGATCAGTAAGAGGAAGAACCGGGAGTTTGGTGCTCTGGTATAATTGATTTGCACCTTCGTGGACCTCAGTTCCTCTTTCTAAACCCTACAGACTAGAGGCACAGGACAGTCCCTACCCCAAGGAATGATCTGGCCCAACTTCCGGAACCCGCAAGGTAGACAGCTGCGGTGTGAGGAAGGATGGGGCAAACTCAGAGAGTGGACTATGCCCTGCATGTCCCTCATGGGAGCCGTGAATCTCATGTGGCCGGGAAGGCCTTGAAATGCAGCCCCTGTGGCTAAGGAGCTGCGGTTTTAACTTTATTCAGATTCTGAGACAAATACTCCATTCTGTTCTTGGAAAGCTTCTAGATGTGTGTGGAACAATTTGAGTGTGTGGATGAACTTTTTCAACTACAGCTTTTATGATAATCGAAGTATAGATTAGATATTTCCACTGAAGATTTAGCTTTCAAACTGAGATTTCTGAAAGCATAGATTTCAGATTTGTACTTTATTTATTTATTTACTTTTTGGTACCAGGGATCGAACTCGGGTCCTTACGCTTGCACAGCAGGTGGCGAAACCACTGAGCTAAATCCCCGGCTCTGTACTTCATTTTTTAAAAAGCAAAATATCCTAATAACCTATATTGATGGATAAGAAGGTTTTATATATATTGGATTAAAATTCTATTAGTAAATTAAATGTACTTCTTTAACATGGCTACTAGAAAACTGAGGACTCTGCGTGTGGCTCATGGGGCTCCATGGGAAGGAGGTAGAATGTCATGGATGAATTTAGGCAGGGCCTACATGGTTGGGACTCCATGGAGGTTGAGGTGAGTCCAACGTAGGGGCACTGTGTGATGTGGAACAGGGGTCCCCAACCCCTAGAATGGTGCATGGCATATGCATGGCTGCACACCAGGAGGTGAGCATCCCATTTACAGATGCTCCCCAGGCTCGCATCACCTCCTGAACTCCAGGCCAGTACAGCCAGAGATTCTCCTAGGCCCTCAGACCCTACTGTGAACTACACATACGAGGGATCTGGGTTGCCCACTCCTTTGAATCATCCCCAAACCAGTCCTGGAAAAATTGTCTTCCACGAAGGTGGACCTTACCTTAGTGCTTGGGGACTTGTGAGAGAAGCCCAGAGAGGTGGTGCTAACTGCTGATCGTGTGTGGGCAGCACCTTCAGTCCAGGGGAACCCAGAGCCTTTGGGGGAGGCAGGGCCAGCCCAGGCTGAGCATCCTTTAAGGAGGCCTCACAGTCAAGAGCCTGCAGGAGAGACACCAGCCACCGCTGGCTTCTGGTGTTCACTATTGTGGACATCTGCCGGCCCAAGCCTGGCCCTCGCCTGGCCCTCACCTGGCCCTCACCTCCACATGCTGCTGCCTGCACCCCACTCAGGTTTGTTACCCTACCTCTTGCTACTCTCCAGTACTTTGCAGCTGTGTGACATGGAGTGAGTCACTTTCCATCTCTGGTGTCTGTCAACTTTGCATGGCCTCACCAGTGTTGTGCCTAATACCTGGGTGTCATGGCTTGTGTCTAGATGTCCCCCCAAAGCTTCATGCAGTCTCTTTCAGAAGTGGCTGAATCTGAAGTGGGTGATCCTGGGATTAAGGGTATGTGGTTACTAAACCACTACATGCCAATGGTTGGTTTGGCACCACCCTAATCCCAGTAGTCTGGATGGGTTAAAAGGGGCAGAAGGATGCTGTTAAGGTCTCCCTTGTTGCTTTTGCTGCTTTCCACTGCCATGAACTGTTGCACCTCTGCCATGTGCCACCCTGCCTTGCAGCCAGCTGATTATGGACTGAAACCTCTAAAAACTATGAGCTAAATAAACCCCTTCCCCTTTAACCTTGGGTGTCTGGTATTTTGTCTCAGCAACGAGAGAAAAAGTAACTAAGACACTGGGAAAGATCAGAGACACCCACAAGTAACAGGTGTTTCTGGGCTGGGTTTTTTAGAGTAAAATTATGGAGCCCAAACAAGGGGTGTGCACATGTTGTGTTCTGTGTGCACTCTGGTCTCTGTGTCCCCATTTCGCTGCTGAGGAAGCAAAGGCTCAAAGAGGTGGAGCATCTTGCCCAGGGCCACACAGCTCAACAGAGGCAGAATGCAGATGAGGAGTGCTGACTGTGTGGATGAAAGGCCTCCCTCGTCTCTCATGGCCAAATCTCTTGTGTTCCATCATGCACTGGTCTTTTGTGAGCTTTGGTTTCCTGTGAGCAGTGGGGAGGATGCTAGAGGTGGACCACACCTGGCTTTGGTGAGGCTGGAGTAGGTGGTGTTTGTTAATTGGCCTGCACGTAAGTCCTCACTCCAGCCAGTGGTGTGAGCCGATTTCTAAGAGAGGGGCTGAGGTTAAGATATGCAGCTGGTGGGGGCAAAGGTGGGGGTCCAGCCACTCCTTGGCCCTGGGGCTTTCCCCTATTCTACCTGCTGCCTGGTGTCACCTGCTCTGCATGACCTGGAGTCTTTCCTGTGCTTAGCTGCACCCCTGTCCATGACTGGCCTTGAGCTGGTCCAGGGGCAGCCAGGCTGGTGGCACTCATGCATCCAGCCTCCTGGGCCTGTCGCCTCCTTCAGGAGCTCTCCTTCCTTTACTACATAAGCCATCCCCTTTCTTCCAGCCCACATCCTGAAAGCCAGAGCCTAGCGATACATCAAAAGTTGCCAGCTGTCAGCACGATTGGTTGTCTGAACACCTCTATCAGCCTCTGTCTCCACTTCTGGAAGTGGGAGGAATCGTCAGCTTGGCAAAAATGACAACATTGGACGATGCAAAGTTGGTGCCAGAGGGACTTGCAGACTGCTGGGGGTGGGGTGTCTTTGGAGGGTGCTCAGTAGTATCTGTGGAAAAGCAGAGGGAACCTGGCCCCAAGCCACCCATCCCTTCGGGTAGCTCTAGTCTAGAGGTATTTCTTTGGTCAGACTGAGTTTTGTTTTGGGGGATTGTGCATTTGAGGCAAGCACCCTACTGCCAAGACAAAGTCCTTGGAATGTGTGCATGAATGCCCGGGGCCTGGCTAAAAGGCAGATCCATCCCAGCATATGTGTGCATACCTGTAATCCTAGCTTCTCAGTATCTGAGTGAGGCAGGAGGATTGCAAGTTCAAGGCCAGCCTGGACAACCCTGTCACAAGTATTAAAAAGGGCTGGAGGCATGTAACTCAGTGGTAGAGCCTGTACCTAGCATGTGAAAAGGCCTGGTTTCATCCCCAGCACCAGAAACAAACTTGTAGATCCATTGCCTCCAGGATGGGTGGCCCTGCCACTTGCAAGTCCCATGCAAGATCCCAGGACACTTCACACGGTCACAAAGAGGCAAGTCACTTTGTAACAGGTGTGTCACTGCTTCAAATATGAAAGCGACTCTTCTCTTTTTTGTTTTTGCAGTACTGAAGATTGACTCCAGGGCCTTTGGATAGGGCAACATCCTCAGCCCATTTTTATTTTTATTCTTATTTTTATTTTGAGACAGGGGCCTGCTAAGTCATCCCCAGGCTGGGCTCAAATTTCCTATCCTCCTGCCTCAGTCCCCCAGAGTGTTAGGATTACAGACATGTACCGTCGTGCCCAGCTGATGAAAGCAATTTAAATGTCCAGCAGGAAGGCCATGGCTGAATGAACGTGTCCCATGGCCCAGGGATGATCCAGAGAGTGGCAGGACAGCTGCTGGATTTGGATCTTCCCCAAGCTTAGCAGAGCCCTCTGAGTGCTGGTGCTTCACCTGGGTGGCTGCCTAGTGTGGCTCTGTGCTGGAGCAGGGCCCTGCACACAGTAGGACCCTAGCCAGATTTCCTGTTTGGTCAGACAGATGTGGAAAGCCCCAGTGTAGAATGAGCCAGGCACGTTTCAGTTGGCTGAGAATATGCCAGGCCTCCTTAGCCTTGGCACGCCCATCCGGGTATGTGGAGCCAGTGAGTGAGCTAGGGTCTGGGTCCTGTACCATAGGGTGTTTCACAGCAACCCTGGCTCCCCCCCATCAGGTGAATCCTTGTTGTGACAACCCAAATGGTCAGCAGATATTGCCAGTTGTCCCCCAAGGGGAAAAGTCACCCCCTGGTTGAGAACTGCAGATGTGATAGGATTGCATGTCGCCTAAAGAAAGGCGAGAAGGAGGGAAGGGAGGGAGGGAGGGAGGGAGGGAGCGAGGTCCTGTGCAGTTTGCACTGGGGTATGTGTTTGGCTCTAACCTAAGAAAAGAGGGTGAGGGGGCACCTCCCCCAACCGACCGGCAGGGGCCCTGTCTTAGAAAAGGGGGAAGAGCACAGGATGGGAAATGTTGCTCTAGAGAGGCATGAGCCCCCTCCCTGCCCCATCCTTTTTTTAGAATGTGGAATGTACCCTTGAGGTGAGGAGTGAAGTTGATTTTAAAAATGGGAATGGTGAAGCCGTGATGAGGGTACCCACCTGGAATCCCCGTGCTCCAGGAGGCTGAAGCAGGAGGATCAAAAGTTCGAGCCCTGCCTGGGTAAATAGGGCTGGAGATGTAGCTCAGTGTGAAGGCCCTGGGTTCAAACCTCATCACCACAAACAAAAACAGAAAAGTGCTGCAGGACAGCTCAGAGCCAGGAGGGTCTGATGACAGCAAGCGCTTTGAGTATTCAGCACTCTCAGGGTGGGGGGTGAGGGGTGCTGCTGCTGGAGAGAAACAGTGTGGTTTTATTATGGTGCCTTTTTCCAGCAGCCCGAAGCATACAGAAGCAGTGAGCATCCTTTTTGCATGTAGGCAACCTGGGGCTCAGAGTGTGTAAGGGATTTTCCCAAGGTCACCCAGCAAAGTAGGAGCGAAGAGGAACGCCAGTCTTTGTGACTCTGAAGTAGGGGCAATTTCTCCTCTGCCACTCTCTGGGCCCTCCCTCAGGCCCCCAGCTTGTTGACTTCTTGGTGAGAGCAGGCAAGGCTGGGGTGGAGCCTATGAATGTTGCATGGTGGTTTTGCTGAGCAGCACTGGGAGGGCCGCCAGGGTTTGGAGCTTGTGAGGGAGGATCTTGGCAGAGATGTTTTCTGTAGGGGGGCACTAGCTGTCGCACCTGGGCCACTTCAAAGTCATGCTGCTGCTTTCCTCCTCAAAGACCTGCCATAGCTCCCTAGTAGTCAATTCTAAATTTTCTTTTTTGTGCCCACTAGAGATGGTTGGCATTGCGTGTCCAGCAGAGGACTGTGCATAAGACAGCTGAATTCCAAATGCAAACTGAGTGTCCCTCATCCAAGATACTTGGGATTAGAAGTGTTTCAGAATTTTTAATTTCTGGAATTTTTCAGGTTTTGGAATATTTGCAGAAACTTTACTGGTTAGCATCCTTAATCCAAATATCTGAAATCCCAAATGCTCCAAAATTTGAAAGTTTTTGAGTGTTGTAATAGTGCTAAGGAAAGTTTGGGGTTTGGGGTGCTCAGGTGAGGGGGCTCAGCCTGTACTAGTCGTGGTAAATAGTGATCTAGGACCTAGAGCACCTGCTGTCCGCCTGGCAGGTTGTGAAACCTCCACAAGCAAATATGTATCTTATTTAGTCCGCACAGCAGCCCTTTGACACTGCTTCTAGTCTGACGTTCATTTTACCAGCCGAGAAACCAAGCCCACAGAGATCCAGGGTCACCTCGCGCCTGGTCCCACTGTGATCTGCAGTCCCCTGGCTTGCTCGGTGTGGACCAACAGCCATGGGTGCCGGGAAGCTTGGGACTGGGTGCTGGGGTGCCAGCTAGGCCTGGCTGCCTCATGACCTTGCTGTATGACCTTGGCCAGCCCTCCCTTCCGGGCTTGCTTGCCCAGAGCTGTCCCCAAGGCCACTGCTGGCTCTCCTCAGGCTCAAGTTCCCAGAGTTTTACGGCAAATCTCAAAATCACTCCAGTTTCATTTTTTCAGTCTTTGATTGTGTCCGCCATTGATATATATTCACTGCAAATAAGGAAGACAGTAAAAATAGGAAGCCCTGGCTTATATTTTAGGGTGTTTTTTTAAGGGATGGTTTTTTTTCCAATATAAATCTGTACCTGAAAGAGATCAGATCACCTTTTTATCGCTTGACATCTTGCTATCTTACAGAATGATGAATCCCTCTTCTTCGAGGCCATAACCCCTTCCAAGGCAATTATGGAATATCTAAGTGCTCCCTAATTAGAGATGATGAAAAATTAATTACTGGCATTTACCGGGTTCTCCTGCCAAGTCCTACCCTAAGCGCCTGATCCATTAACCATCACAGTGAACCTTAGGCAGGCAGCCTAGCCCCATTTTACAGATGGGAAAACTGAGGCTGTTGAAGCTTACTGGTCCCAAGTCTCATGGCCCATCTTGGGCAGAGCCCCACCCCTCTGGAGCCTTACACCCGTGTCTTTATCCCTGGGCCACCATGCTGTGAGCCTCGTCTCCTGTGCTCTCCTAATGCTGCATGCCCCTGAGGCAAGTCTGTGATCCCATTGCTGGCTGAGGATGAAAGGGAGACTGGTTCGCAGTCAGAGGGCCCTGTGGTGGCCAGATATACAGCCTTGGCCAAAGAAACTGTGGGCCCTGTTTCTCTGGGCAGGAGAAGCACCTGCCTGTAGGAATCTGCCGGAGCCATCTGAGCTTAGTGGGACTGTCCCCCAAGCCTCGAGAGTGTGGACAGCTGAGTCCTGTCCCTGTGGGTCCTAAGGGGCATTGGGTGGTACAGTGGCTTCTGCTCCTGCAGGGCACCAGGCTGCCTGCTGCAGCCAGCTGAGCCATTGAGCCCTCGACAGCCTGCGGAAGTGGGCTGCATTTCCCAGAGGGGACACTGGGCTTCCGAGAGGGGAAGAGCTCATCCAAGGCCCCTGCCCCCAGAGTTAGTGATGCGGGCCATCCTGGCAGCACTGTCCAGGGTGTCACCTGGATCAGCAACCTCTGAGCAGTGGGTTGTGTTGCCTTACTCTGCCCTCATGGCAGCTGGGAGGTGACGCCCTGAGGACTCTGACTGTACAAGTGTGGGACCTGACACTATGCCTCTTAACCTGTTAACCATGGGGCTGGGGCGTGGCTCAGGGGCAGGGTGCTCTTCTTGCTCTCTGCAAGGTGCTGGGTTCCATCCTTACTCCACTCTTTGAGCTGGTGTGTGGCTTGCAGTCCCAGCAGCCTCAAACCAGAGGAGGTGCTGCTGCTGGAGGTGGGTGCATCCCAGGGCATGAGACAGAACTCAGCATGCCCCTGGAAGTCAACAGTGGGGAAACCGATTCCCAGGGTGGAAAGAGAGAAGCCTACACTTTAGCAGTGTGGCAAAGATTTGAACCCAATTCACCTTCATCTCTGGCTGCATCAGGCTTCTCTCTGCTCTGCTCTTCCAGGCTGACTGTTCCTCAGAGGCCACAGATTGGGTGACAAAACTTCCATGGAAAGGGGACTGCCATGTGTTACAAAGACAGGCTGAGTCATGGTGACAGCCTCTCGGGACCCCCCGGAGAAGGGTGGGTGCTCCTGTCCTTTGCCCTCCCCCAGGAGCTCTTTGTAGGGTCCACTCTTCTGAACCCATGGGGACCTGTACGAGGGTCTCTCGAGGGAGGAGCCTCGTACATAGCAAAGGCGAAGCCACTTGGCATCTAAGCCCTAGAGTTTCGCAGGCTTTCCACTGCTGGCCTCAGTTGAAGTCCTCGTCCTGCTCCTGTCCCCAGTGTGTGGCACTGGACAAAGAGCTCACCGTCCTCATCTGTGAGATCAGACGCCCATATGCCTCCCTTCCATAGCAGCCAGAAGGTTCCAATAGGGCTGAGTGCCAGGTGAGAGTGACTGTGCAGTCAGTGGTCACCCTTGATTATGTGACAGTCACTGAGGACTGACACTGTCTCCTGGAGACAGCCTGGCAGGCCCTGTTTTACAGATAAGGAAACCAAGGCTCAGAGAAGTTTGCCCTGAGCCGGACAGCCAGGGAGCAGCAGAGATGAACCCAGTGCCACAGCCCCCTGACTCTTGTCCAGTGCTCCTCTCTCCTCCCTTAAGACCCTGATGTCATTGTGAATGCTGCAGAGTGAATGTGTGTGATGTATACAGCCAGTGCTCAACAAATGCTCACTGCAGAGTGGAGTAGAATTCCTCTGGGAAGTGGAGGCAGGATGGCTCTAGAAGGAACCTGCTTCCCCAAGAGGCTCCCAGAAGCCTCTGCTGTATAGTCTGGGTGGGGAGTCCTGGGAGTCCGAGCTCCTAGCTCCTGGGTAAAGCATGGACAGAACCATGCCATAGACTGGTGGTCTGCAGAAACCAGGGTGTGACTGGAGTCGTCCTAGGTGGCAGGGCTGGAATTTTGGTGGCCAAGAAATCAACATAAACATTTTAACATAAATTTTTAAAAGCTCGAACTATCAGATGAACCTTGAAGACAGTCGGCTAAGTGGAAGGAGCAGGCATTCGAGATGATGCGCTGGGTGATTCCGTGTGTATGCAGAGTCCATAGACATGTAAACCACAGAGGCAGAAAGGGGACAAATGGTTGCCCGGGTCTGGAAAGAGAGGAGGGATTAGGGGTTGGTAGCTAAGGGTAGGGACAGGAGGTTTCTCCTTGGGATGATGTGCTGTTACCATACTAAAGCTCTGAATCTACCCCTACAAATGTATTAACCACCCATGGATTATTAAACTCTGTGATTATACTAAAACTGATTAAAGTGAATTGAATACATGAGTTGTATTTGAAAGCTGTTGTAAGAAAATCTAAATTCATGCAAAAATATCCATGATGAACAGTATCAAAATTGTAAATATGGACGGGATGGACATTACTGATTTCTCTTCCCTTTGGTGTCAGACTTCAGTACAGGGAGGTACAGCACTGTTATTTGTCCTATTTGAAAATAGGATGTTTTTGTTCATCATAGATTTTTTTTTTGCAATCTCCTGAGAAAGATTGCATTAAACATAATTGGTCCTGGTTTCTGAGGGGGTTTTTGATGCCCCGTAAGGTTTGTGCTCGGAGTCATGCTATCGCAGCCCTCCTGGGCCAGCCCCTTACCCTCCCTTCTGTGGTGTCTCCCATTTGTCAGATGAACCCGGAGAGGTCCCACCGGGACAGGCTGGGAGTTGTTTATCCAGCAGTTGAGTCAACACGTGAGGTCAGAGTGGGGAGCCCTCTCCACACCCCCTTCTCCTTCTCTGAGTGTCTGGCGCCTTTGCCACCTTCTCCCCTTTCTTTCTCCCTTGAAATGGCATCTGGCTCCCCCAGCAGCTCCTACCTGGCCTCTGACTCTCGTTTTCTAAGCCGTCCTGTACTAGAGAGAGCCTGTGTCCTCTCCCCGATGACAGCCAGACTGCTGTTTCCTGCTACCCCTGGGTGACCCCAGGCTTCCTACTTGGCATTCAAGTCCAACATAGTCTGGCATCTGCCAGTCTCTCCTACCTTGCCCATGGCTGCTGATTTCTGATGAGTAGATTTTCACAGGACCCACCTCTCTGGAAGAGCTGCAGTGTGCCAGGCAGGTCCTCTGGTGTCTCTTCCATGTAGGCCTCCTATCTCAGCTAATCTGCACAGCAGGTCCATTTTACAGATGAGGAAACTGAGGCCCAGAGGGTGAAAGTGAGCAGAAGCATGTGTAAACCTAACCTGCTGATGCCACACGGGGTTCTCTGCACCTGCCTGTGCCTCCTCTCGCTGACTGTTGGACTGGGAGGTGGAGCCTCCCTCTGGTCGCTAATGTCTTTGTGCTTGCATGCGAGCGTTTGTGGGTGTGTGGGTGGTGTTGAGGATGTGATCCAGGGGCATATTCCCACTGAACTACATCCTTAGCCCATTTTATTTTGAGGCAGAGTTTTGCTAAGTCACTAAGTTACCCAGGCTAGGCTCAAACTTATAATTCTTGACAGGCATGCGCTACCACACCTAGTCCTGATGTCCTTTTAATATCCAAGGTGATGGGATCCCAGCATGGGGAGCAGGCATGTTTCTTTTACAAGAGTTTTTTTCTACTTTTCTTTCTTTCTTTCTTTCTTTTTTTTTTTTTTTTTTTTTTGCTTAAATTCTTTTATTGGTACATTTTAGGTATACAGTACGTTTACATTAATCACTGGGTGCTTGTACCAGTACATGATGTATCTTCGTTCTTATTTTTCCCCATTCCCTGTCCTCCCTTCCCTATTTACAAAGACTTTGTTTCCATTTTTTCCTTTTCTCATAATTTTTCCTTTCCCTTCTTTCCTTTCCCCTTCCCCTCCCACTTCCCCTACCCCTTTGGACCTTTTCTTCCTATTTCAAATTATCAATTATTCTTTTTAATCATTTTAATCCTTATTTACACTTCAGTTTCTCACACCAGAGAAACTATTCAGTATTTACACGTGTCCTATTTATTTCACTTAAGAGTATGGCCTCACTATGCATCCATTTAGCTTAAATGTCTCTAGTTTCTCATTCTTTATGGCTGAGTAGTACTCTGTTTTATTCAAAAAAATCACATCTTCTTTATCCAGTTTCCAGTTGATGGGCACTTGGGCTGTTTCCAAGCTTTAGCTATTACAAACTGTGCTGCTATGAACATGGGTGCACATATATCACTGTGGTATGATTCTTTTAATTCTTTGGGGAAGATCCCCAGCAGGGGAATAGCTGGGTCAAATGGGACCTCCAGCCCTAGTTCTTTGAGGTATCTCTATACTGATTTCCACAGTGTTTCTACCAGTCTGCACTCCCACCAACAATGGAGAAGGGTTCCTTTCTCCCCACACCCCCGCCAGCATTTGTTATTGGTTGATTTCTTGATAGCAGCCATTCTTTCTGGGGTGAGGTGGAATCTCAGTGTTGTTTGCATCTCTTGAATAACCAGTGATGTTGAACATTTTTTCATATATTTATTTGCTGCTTTTACTTCTTTGTCTGAGAAACGTCTGTTCATTTCAGATGTCCATTTTTGAATTGGGTCTTTGAATTTGGGGGGGTCTGATTTTTTTCAGTTCCTTATATATTCTAGATAGTAGTCCTTTGAGTCTACTTTTATTTCTTAAAATAAAACCAGAGCATCTGAACCCTACTCCGGAATCTCCCCCTGAGCTTTGCCGGGAGGAAGTCCTGTCACTCTTGACTCTGGAAATGGGCAGGAGTGGGAGAAAACTGAGCCCCTGCCTTTCTGAGGCTGAGCCCAGCTCCCAGGCCCAGCAATCATAGTCTTTGCATCCACAGTAGAGCCAGGTCTCAGCAGGGCTTCTTAATCTGGGGCCCAGCAGCCTTTGGGAGTTCAGGAATTTGGATGGAGAAGATATTACATCCTTATTGGCCCTCCTTTACCATTCCTTCCAGGTATTGATGTAAGGGGAAAAGGCAGTAGCAAAAGCCACACCTGGGTCTCCAATAAAATTCACACATAGTTTTCCATCACATCTCAGTTGCCGCGGATAAGTCTGTTCATCCCGGCGTGCAAATTACAGTAGTTAGGGCCGAGGATTTAGCTCAGTGGTTCCACAGCCTGCCTCGCAAGCTCAAGGTCCTGAGTTCGATCCCCGGTACCAAAAAAAAAAAAAAATTACAGTAGTTACTTTGGCTGCCTCTGGATTGTGTTAGTTATCGCTTTAATAAAGGACCATATGGGTTACTGTATCACAGCGTGTTTTATATGGTGTTCTTTGCCAGATTGGCTACATTGCTACATTGGCTTCCTTTTAATCCTCCATATTTTATTTTATTTCACTTAAAAATGTTATGTTGGAAGGCGTCTATAGACAGCCAATGGGCCCCATGGCACAGAAGGCCAGAGAACCTATTAGACCTGGATGTCATTCAGCCGAGGGAGCTCTGGGGTTCTGGTCTGCAGTCTGGCCAGAAGGTGTCCTCTCCCCTTAGGTTGCTGTTGGAGCCAGCGATGGGGCTGGATGGGGCTTGGGGTGCATCAGTCTGTGTGTGTCCGTGGGGCGTCACTTGTTCTCTGGACAGGACTTGGCACCCCGCTCCCACAGCCGCCTGCACACCCATCTTCCCCTCCCTCCATCCCTCCATCCCTCCCTCTTCTGCTGAGCTGCCCTCCCCATGGCCCGTGCACTCCCTTGGGCTGGGCTGTGTCTGTGCCAATGAACGAGAGCAGCCAATGGCAGCTCATGCTGCTGAGCTCACACTCTGTGCTAGCCTTGTGGCAGCTCAGAGAGACAGGTGCTGTTTTCACACTTATTTTGGAGGGGAGGCGACTGAGGCTCAGAGAGGAGAAGCCACCGGTTCAAGGCCACACAGCTGGGAAGTGGTTGAGCCATAACTACACCCTAGGTCTGTCCAACTTTGGGACGTGGACTCTGGACCCTCCTCAGATGTGCCCACTGTGTTCCCTATGCCCAGCTCAGGTGGGTACCCAATAAAGAGGCCTGGGTGCCAGGTTCTGTGTTCTAGGTGGTATTTCACAGAGAGGACAGAGGGGAGGCAGCACTGACTGAAATGCAGACCCCCAGGTCCCACCCGTGTCTTGTGTCTTTTGAATCAGAATACAGTCACGTGTTGATTAGTGATGGGACACGTTTTGTTAAGTGTGCCATTGTGCAGTTTGCCAGTGTGTAAACATCCTACAGTGTCCTGCACTCAGACGGTGCAGGTCAGTCACTGGACATATTTTGGTGCAATCAAGAGAGGAGCCACACACGAGATGGCCGAGGCTGCTGCCAGTGTAACAGATTGTCTTATAGTAAGCTTGGGTTTTTTGGTTTTTGTTTTGCAGTACTGAAGATTGAACCCAGGGCCTTTCCACTGACCTATATCCCCAGATCATTTTATTTTTATTATTTATATTATTATTATTATTATTATCATCACAGTACTGGGGATTGAACCCAGAGCCTTTACACTGAGCTATAGTCCCAGTCCTTTGTACTTTTTAAATTTTGAGGCAGGATCTCATTAAGTCACTCAGTTACCCAAGCTAGGCTCCATCTTGTGATCCTCCTGCCTCAGCCTCCCAGGGTGTTGGGATTAATAGACATGCACCGTCGTGCTCCGTTAGTAAACTTTGTTTTACAAGGAAATTATTCACTTTACAATAATGGTAAAATGAATAGCATAGTAATTCCATAAACAAGTAGCATAGTGCTTTAGTGTCATTATCAGGCTTTTTGTATTGTACACAGCGATGTGTGTGACACTTTTGTATAACTGGGAGCCAGAAGGTTTGTCAGTACCATCAGCATCACACACATGTGAGGAATGTGTTGTACTACGTTCTTACAATGGCCTATAGGAACTTCTCAGCTCTGTTACAAGCGTATGTGCTCTGCGTTGATGGAAACCTTATGCATCTGGGGCAGGTGCCAAGAATCTGCCTTTTTACATTTCAGGCTGTTATGAAGCACATTGAATTTTAAGGCTCTCCTGACAGGGGAGGAATAATGATGATACACAGAGAAGCGCTGTTCTGAGCACTTTACATCGGTTCGTTTATTTAATCCTCGTAGCCCCTGCAGTGGCTTTATCAGTAGTAACAGCAGAGCTGAGCCTGTGGCTGCGGGCTGGGTGTGCATCCTCCTTCTCCATGTGCAGTCTCCACCTTAGATACTTCCTGGCTGAGGAGTGGAGACAGGATCCTGTGGCGGAAAGGGATATGGGTACGGGAAGCTCTGCCTCCTGCAACGTTGCCTTGGCTGCTTCCGGTTTGCATTGTCCGCCAGGCAATGGCCTGTGTGGTTCTGTGCAGGTGGCCCAGAACAGGGGCTGTGCCAGGGGCTGTGCCAGGGCCTGGGGGCAAGGATAGGGTTCTGAGGCTGGCACTGCCCTGAGCAGCTGCCTGGCGGGGCCAAGAGCGTCCCCATCTGTGTACTGGGTGGGGCAGAGATTTGGAAAAGGGGTTTGGTGCTGGAGCACTACCCTTAGACAGACCTGGGGTCCAGCTCAGGCTCAGCCACTTACTAGTTGTGTGACTTCCCGTAGAGGTCCGGCTCTCTGAGTCTTAGCTTCTCCTTCTGTAAAATGGGGCTACTAACAGCTCCTGCCCTTTGGGGTTGGGTTATGTAAAACTTACAGGTACCCACACATCTCTCCCCCTCAGGTAGTTCCTGGTGTCAGATAAGGTGCTGGGTGGTTTTCTATACATGCGTGTGATACTTTTTTTAAAAAATTAGAAAACATTGACCTCCACCCCAGCCAACCGCAGTTGGGATTTGTGGGCTTACCCAGGTCACACTGGGGTCATGTAATGCTCACGTCTCTTGGTGTAGATGAGGGAGGTGGTGAACTGTGACCTGCAGGACCAGTCCATTTCGCCGCCTAAACCGTAAACGGTCCTGCTAGAACACAGCCACATGCATTCATGTGTGCATCATCTGTGTCTCCTGTGCTACTGAGCCTGCATCAAGTAGCTGGGGCAGAGATGGACGGTGACTTTCTGAGCCACTCGCTAAAGCAGCCTGCTGACCCCTGACAGGGACAATGAAGGTCACAGGAAGTTTGGGAAACAGGTACAGGGGAAAGACGTCATCCTGACCCCACCTCCCGGCACCACATGCTCCTTAGACTCTGCTGGCCTGTGCCTGTGTGAGCTTGTGACAGTGACCCAGTATTTTTCACACTGGCCATATGAGTCTGGGTGGAAGCTGTGTAGCTCCTCGCAATGTGCTTTGCTTTGGGCATTGTTCCCCCTGCGAGACCAGAGCACCGAGGCTCAGGGAGGGTTTGCTGTGGTGGGAGCTGGTGTCAACCTGGCCTGAGAGGGTGTGTGGTGGCCATAGTGACGGAATGTTGGTTCCCTCGGAGAGTTGATTGCTGGGTGGGGCTGAGCTGAGGCCCATGGGCCCTGGGCCCCCTTCCAAGGCCACTTTGTAAGTGCAGTGACCCACTTCCTCAGCTGACTGTGTGTCCGTCCGCCCCCCACCCCAGCCCCTCCGGTCTTTTCTTGGGAAGCACTTGACCTGCTGAGCTTGGAGGAATGCAGATTTACAAAGCTGTGTTGGGTTCCAGCCAGAATGGTGCTGTGGTGCCGCTGCCTCCATCTTCATCCCCTCTAGGTGTCTCTGCTTCTCACTGGGGGTTGTTTCCTGCTAAGCATCTATGCCTCATGTTGTTGGCACATGTGCTGGTTTCTGTGTCCCCCATTAGGATGTCAGCTCTGCAAGAGCCATGACCTTTGTTGACCTTTATGTGTCCCACTGGCTCTCACCAGGCCTGGTGTATTGTGCGCTAAATGGATGTGCATGAGGAGACCTCTTAGGCCCTCTCCCTCCCCTCCCATCCCTGAGCCCTCTGGGTAGCCATGAGTCAGCTGAAAGAGCTAGCAAAGTGGCCTCCTATTCTCTCTTCCCCCCATCTTAGGAGCGACCTGACCCCACACCAGGGATGGCATCTTGGGGACAGCCACAGTAGAAACTGCCTTTCTTCTGTTAGTAGTGTGGCTTCTGCTGATCACATCATGTCTCGGGCTGGGACTTCCTTGTTCTCAATAGGTGATAAAAATCCCTGCCTTGAGAGCTTCTGCCCCCAGATAGTGCTTGCTGTGGGCCGGGTGGCTCCGGTTTGTCCTAAGTTCTCCCCCTCCCAGCACTCCCTTGAACTAGTTCAGTGTTCAAACTGGCCATTTCAAAATACTCAGTAGCCACATGTGAGCCTCTTTCAGGGTATTATCCCCATTTCACAGAGAGGTTGTGTGATGTGCTGAGGTCACACAGCAAGTGGCAGGGGGAGCTGGGATGCAGTTGAAAAACCAACACTTTGTGATTTTGTCATACGGGAAGACACTGTGACAGCCCCATGGAAGTGTTGGTGGGGTGGCGGTCCTTTGTCTTTGCTTTTTTGTGGCACTGGGGATTGAACTCCGGGCCTTCACACTGAGCTACATCTCTGGTCTATTTTTTTAAAAAAATTTTTTTTTTGGTACCAGGGATCGAACTCAGGACCTTGCACTTGTGAGGCAGGCAGCAGAACCACTGAGCTAAATCCCTGCCCCCTTTTTGTTTGTAAATTTTGAGACAGGATCCCAAGTTTCTCAGGCTTGGCTTGAACTTGAGATCCTTCTGGGTTAGCCTCCCAGAGTGCTGGGATTATGAAAGTGTGTTTCTAAGAAAAAATGTCACCTTCCACCCTAGACACTACGAATAGCATTTTGAGTCTATTTCCCTCTTATCTCTTTTCCTCTCTGTGGTTTCTGTGTGTTGACTAGCTCAGCCGATTTGGTGATTTTGCTTTGTGGCATGGTTCCATGTGCCCACCACCCAGGGCGTTTCTGGTCCACAAAGCAGAACACAACACCCTCCCTGTCCATGGGGCTGATGTATGGGTAAATGAGGCAGGGCTGGGCATGGACAGCCCTTAGCTTGGCGTGAAGTACACAGTGGTACTAACTAGATGCTCCCCGCTATTACTGATGTTCTTCCCACCATAAGGGAGCTCGAGGACCCACACCTGCCTGACCATGCCCTCCAAGGCAGTGCTGTTCCAGAGAACTCTGTAGCGATGGGAATGTTCTGGCACTGAGGTTGGCAAACTTCTAGAAATGTCCACTCAGTAAATATTTCAGGGTTTGTGGTGCACGTATGATTCATGCTGCTGTTATTGCATCAGACTCTCCTCTTCCTCCTTTCCTCCAAGCCTCCCTAGACAAAATGTACAGTCATCCCTCCGTATCTGGGAAGTGGGCCCCAGGACCCTCCCCCTAGAGATGCCAAGATCCGTGGATGGTCAGATCCTTTCTATGAAATGGCTTGGTATTCACGCATCCTCTTGTATCCTTTAGATCATCTCTGGATTATTTCTAATAGCTGATACAATATTAATACCATGTGGATAGTTGTTAAACCATGTTGTTTAGGGAGTAATGACACAAAAAGAAAGTCTGTACATAGTCCCTATAGGTGCAGTTCTTTTTCCAAGTATTTTTCACCCGAGGCTGGGAATGGCCTGGCTGGACCATCTATCCTCAGCTCTAGGGCTGGACGGGAACAGACCCTGATCTGGATGTGGTTTGAGAGCCGTGGTTTGGCAGCCTCCTTTCCAGATCTCTGCTGCCCTGAAAAATAGGTCCTGGCCACATGTGGCTTTTGGTTGCTCAAAGTGTGGCCAGTGGGAACCAGAAGCTGTATTTGAAATTGTATCCAATTTGGCTGAATTTGAATTTAAATAACTTCACATTTCTAGTGGCTACATATTGAACACATTGTTCTGAGTGTCCAGGGGCCCCAGCAGCCCTGTCCTGTGAGTCTGAGAGGACCTGTGGTCCCAGAGGGAAAGCTGGGCATGGGTGTAGGAGCTGCAGGCTGGCAGCCTGGGCCTGAGCCAGCCTGCCTCAGGCACAGCTTCAAGGGTCGTGGCCCAGATTCTTTGTCTTGGTTCCCAGAGGGCAGCCTGGACTCGAGGCTGCCTGTGCTCCAGGAGAGCCTGGCCTGAGAATTCTGTTGTCTGGGGTCAGGATGGGGGCTGGCTGCTGAGGTTATAACTGAGGCCCCTTCTGCAGCTGGTCCTACATGTACAAATCAGGCTAGGCTTTCAGGAAGAGGAACAATTATAGAGACAGGGAGTGATGAGTAGGAAGTAGAGAGGACAGAGAAATGCAGTGTACAACCAGTTTATTTCCATCATGTCACAAATAATAATCATTGCTGATAGTTTTAAGTGCTTGTTGTTATCTTGCTTGAGCCTCCCAAGACCCCTTTTTACAGACTAGGTAAACTGAGGCACCAAGGAGTTACCATCTGTATAGTCAGGGAGACTGGACTGGGGGCAGGGAAGCAGAGCCTGGGACTCAGTGGTTGCTGCGCCTAGGCCTCAGTTGTACCGTCTGTTAAGGGAAGGTGGACTAAAGGTCTCCCCACACTAAATGGGAAAGGCACACCATTGAGTGCTATATGTCCCCCCATCTCAAGCCCACGGGCACCCCTGTGTTCACCCTCACCCAGTCCTGGCTGTGTGGCAGCCCCCATCCCAACAGTCTCGGTCCTGAAACATGATGGTTAAGAGCTAGGCACTGGGGCCAGGGATTTAGCTCAGTGGTTTTGCTGCCTGCTGCACAAGCGCAAGGACCCGAGTTCGATCCCCAGTACCAAAAAAAAAAAAAAAAAAGAGCTGGGCATTGGAGTCTCCCAGAACCACATGGGGAAACTGGTTCTATTATTTCTTTGGGTCCATGTTCTT
This sequence comes from Heterocephalus glaber, assembly GCF_053883595.1. Classification (NCBI taxonomy): domain Eukaryota; kingdom Metazoa; phylum Chordata; class Mammalia; order Rodentia; family Bathyergidae; genus Heterocephalus; species Heterocephalus glaber. The sequence goes on along the minus strand of NW_028258412.1, from coordinate 3,104,676 downwards.
CCTCTTGGTATTGGATTTTCTCATCTGTAAATTTGGGATCATCATACTTTCCTCTTTTGAAATATGAATAACACAAGGCACTGTGGTCTGTAGGCCAATCGCAAGGCATTGTCCAACTCCAAGGAGCACCTTATTCATCAGAGGCTGGGGTTATACTGTGTATAACCTGATCAGCCATATCCAGCATCCCAGGTGGTGACAGGGGTATAGTACCTATTTGTTGATGCTTATTGTTGTATTTACTTTTCTTGAAGTCCAGGGTCCCAAGAGGAGGGGAGAAGCCTGATTGGCTGAGACCCAGGCCAGCTCTGTCTCTTGACTCATATGTCTCTGCTTGTAGATTGAGCCAGTACATTTCCTACAGGAAAAGGGGACAACTTTCCCCAGAGCCCCTGTCCCGACTGTCAGTGTCAGGAGCCTGCCAGCCCCGCCTTTGTCCTGCAAGGGCCTATGCCTCACGCCATGGCTGACAAAATCTCTCCTTTGCTGTGCAGGGTGTTGCTGGTGGAAGGCCGTGGTGACCAGACTCGTGGGCTGGAGCCTAGAGATGAGAGTGCCCAGGGAAGGTGAGTACACACAGAAGCCGTAGAGCCCAGCTGCCCCGAGATCCCTTGGCACAGCTGGCCCAGGGTCATTGCATCTCTTGGCCAGCGCTCCCTCTTCTGCCACTGCTGAAAAATCCTGTGCCAGGAGAGGCAGTGCCAGCAGCTCTGGATAAGCAGGTGCCTCCACTTGTCTCTTCAGAAGATGAGAGGGAGCACGCTCCGTCCCAAGGCTGTGGGGACTTGTCCAGCATCCCAGAGCAGGTTCTGGCACAACCAGAACCCAACCATCCTGTGCCCACCCCTGCCCACTCAGTGCCTCCTCCTAGAGCCCATGACCCTCACATCAGCTGCCCAGAGAACAGGTTCTTGTTGTCCCTTTTTATGGTGGGGACAATGGAAGCTTAGAGGCATGAGGCCTCTTGTCCAGGTCACCAGCTGACAATTGGCAGAGGTGGGATTTGAACCTCAGGCTATAGGACCCCAAGTCCAAGGCCTCCCCACCATCCTCATGCCAGGATCCCCATGGCTTTGCAAGCCATCACCCAGGTCTTTCTGCACTGGGCCGTGTGAAGCTGTTTTCCTCTGAACAGCATGCCCATGGCCTTGGCGTACACAGGCCTACGGTGCTGGATGTGCAGACTTGGAAAGCTGCTTCCTGTTGCAAAACAGGCAAGTGGATAACATTTTCCTGTTTCTATGTATCCTTCTTATGGGCTTTTTTTGGTGTTTAGTTTCTAATTCACCAACCCAGAGGCTCATGAATACACACGCACGCACGCGCGCACACACACACACACACACACAGAGGCATCCATACTATACCTACCCTTTCGGGAAGGCATTTTTAGATTCTATATAATTCTCCTTCTCTATCTCCTCACCCAAAGGTGATTGTTCACAATTGAGCCAAAGTGTGATTGACAGCTCCTGGGAGGTATTGGGAGTGATCTCAATAACTGGCAGAACTTTCCTCTTGGTCTTGGAATTTCCTTCAGCACTTGAAGAAGCTGAGGGTCCTTGGAGGGATTTCTGAGTGGCTTCACATCCCATCCAGCTGGTCTCCCCCTGAAAATAGCCTAGAATTACCTTTCTGTGTCACAGTCCTGGGATCGAGGGTATCAGTGACCCCTAGCACTGTCAGCAGCTCTGAATGGGACTGTTGTGCACAGGGGAGGGCTTCTGCCTCTTATCTGACAATCACTGTTGCTTTGCCAGCCACTCCTTCCTTGCCGAGGACAGTGGGTCCTCCAGTATTTTGCAGCTGTAGGAGCTGTATCTCAGGTGGGGGATATGACTCCCCAAGCCTACCGCCAGGAAGTACTCGAGCCCTCAGGATTTTGACCTGAGACAGTGCTCCTCGGCTTTGATGTTCATTTTCTACTTGCTGCAGCCTGAGCGGGCACAGGCAGCCCTGCCCTGGTGGGTGCATTGTCCCAGCTGCAGACTAGGTCCTGGGAAGGTTTCAGTTGAACCTCACATCCCAGGAAGGAGCAACCCCCCACAGTGGCCTCCTCCAGTGCCTCCTGTGTTCACTGAGCCACTTGCAGCCCCCCGATCATGCTGGGTTCTCTCTTCTTGGCCTTGGCATGGTCGGCTCCCTCTGCTGCTCTCGGCCTCCTGCAGAAGGCCTGGGAACCTGTCACCTTCCTGGGCAGGTCCACAGTGTGAGCAGACTCAGGAGCCTGAGGGTGGGCCCCCTCAGCTCCACTACCCAACCCTGACACTTATTTGGTGTTAGAATAAATGAATGAGCAGTGATCAAGGTAGAAATTACTAATATTCTTGCCAATGTTGCCTATATGCTGGGCACCTTCTTCAGTATTTTCTTTCTTTTTTCTAATGTTTTTTTATTTTATCAAAAAATAAAAATTTCATAACAGAATAATGAGACAACACTGGTCCATACATTATATATTATTATCTTCAAAGTAGTTAGTCAAAATACAAGACATAGACAAAAAAAGATTCTTTCTTATAAAGAAGAAGCAGATAATAGCACAAAATTTTTTATTTTTTTGAGACAAGGTCTCACTATGTAGTTCAGGCCGACCTTGAACTCAACACATAGCCCAGACTGGTGTCAAACTCAAAGTAATCCTCCTGCCTCAGCCTCCTGAGTGCTGGGATTACAGGTGTGCACCACCATACCTGGCAAAACTTTCTTTTCAATTGAGAAAATCTAGTAGTATAAATGAAACATTAGCATATATATTAAAATACACTTGAGGCATTTGTAGGTAAATGGATGCAACTTGAGAACATAATATTAAGTGAACTAAGACACACAAGATTAAATATTGCATGGTTTCTCTTATATGAGAAACTCAAAATCAATATGTACAAATAAAGAACAAAATAGAAGGGAGATAAATAAGAAGTAGGATAAGGTTCAGATGATTCCCCAAATTGCCTATTACGTTGTTTCAGTGTTTTCTGTGGAGAGGGTTGTTGATGTTCACAACAGCCTTTTGAAGTTGACCCTCCCTGTTACAGATGAGGTACAGAGAAGTTAATTCCCTCCCTGTTACAGATGAGGTACAGAGAAGTTAATTCTTGCCCGCATCTGGGAAGTAGCAGAGCTGGAATTGGAATCCAGGCCTACCTGGTCTTTGATTCTGAAAGACGGAGGGAAGGGCAGATGGGGAAACTAAGGCTCAGAGACCCTGCAGGGGTGAGGCAGAGAAGGCCTGGAGTGGTTTGATGTTGGCGAGTATCTGTCCAGCGCCCAAGTCTGCACCTGCTTCATTGGGCTGAGGTTGCAAAGTCAGGGTCCTTGGGGGGAACCGGGGAGGGGGGCAGGCCTGCCACTTGGAAGGTCAGGGAAGGGAGTGATGGGCTGGATATGCCCTTGCTTTTGTAAGCAAGCCCCTGTCTGAATTGCCATGGCAGTCTGGTCTTCATGAGCAGCCCTTGGGAGGGGTAAAGAGCGCAGACTTGGGGTCCCCGGGCACATCCTATGTGATCCCCTCCCTGCATTTCCCATTGCTGCACAGCTCTGGATTCCTAGAGGCCTGACCCCAGCCTGACCTCCCTCCATACCCTGCAGGCCCCCTGGGGCTGCCCTAGAATCAGTCCAGCTCTTACTCTGTCCTGAAGACCTGCTGGCCTCCACCCCCCAGTGGAGAAGCCCTCCGCCCCAGTGGATGCACTGCTATGATCTCACATTCATGTTGATAGTAAATGTTACAGTCATTTACTATCAAAATGACACACATTTCCACTGATGAGACAGCTCCAGCATGGACAAGTGAAGGAAACAGCCAGGGGCCTCCAGCCAAGAGAAGTACGAGAGGGTTTGAGCCTCAGCTTTTTACCCAGAGTCCCATGTGGGTGTAATAGCCTTCAGGGTGACAGCTGTTCCATGAATTAGGTAGGCAGAGTGCCCAGCACGGTGTACACAGCAGTGCCCATGAAACATGCTGTGCCTTTGACTTAGCAGCTCACTGTGGTCTCTACCAGCTTGTCCTAAAAGGGCTCTCTGGCCACAGGCCTCCCTGACCACAAGTGTCCTCCTCTCTCCCCAGATGCAAGCCTGGCAGGCTGCAGGCTAACCTGTCGCTGAAGTGGGCCCCCAGGCTGGACCTGCCCTGGCCCGGCATGCGCCTCTCTGTGCGCAGGGCGCTGCTGGCAGCCAGCTGTGCACTGGCCCTGGTGCTGGCCGTGCAGTTCGGACAAGAGGTGCTGGATTGTCGTGCGGTGCTGGCGGGGCCACAGAGCCCCCGGTGGGCCATGAAGCCAGAGAAGGAGGAGCTGGTGATGCTGGGCACGAATCACGTGGAGTACCGCTATGGCAAGGCCATGCCACTCATCTTCGTGGGTGGCGTTCCTCGCAGTGGCACCACACTGATGCGTGCCATGCTGGATGCACACCCTGAGGTGCGCTGTGGCGAGGAGACCCGAATCATCCCTCGAGTGCTGGCCATGCGCCAGGCCTGGTCCAAGTCTGGCAAAGAGAAGCTACGGTTGGATGAGGCAGGTGTGACAGACGAGGTAATGGACTCTGCCATGCAGGCCTTCATCCTGGAAGTGATTGCCAAGCATGGTGAGCCGGCACGTGTACTGTGCAACAAGGACCCCTTCACACTCAAGTCCTCCGTCTACCTGTCACGCCTGTTCCCCAACTCCAAGTTCCTGCTGATGGTGCGAGACGGCCGGGCCTCTGTGCACTCCATGATCACACGCAAGGTCACCATCGCCGGCTTCGATCTCAACAGCTATCGTGACTGCCTCACCAAGTGGAACAAGGCCATCGAGGTGATGTACGCACAGTGCGTGGAGGTGGGCAAGGACAAGTGCCTACCTGTGTACTATGAGCAGCTGGTGCTGCATCCCCGGCGCTCTCTGCAGGTCATCCTGGACTTCCTGGGCATCGCCTGGAGCGATGCTGTCCTGCACCACGAAGACCTCATTGGCAAGCCTGGTGGCGTCTCTCTGTCCAAGTGAGTGACAACTGGCTCTGCCGGGGGAGCAGTATGGCGGCCTTGGGAAGGTCTCTGCCCCTCTCTGAACCCCAGCCTGGTACCAGGTCCCCCTGCCCTAGCTCCACGGCACTGAGTAAGCTGCTCTTCCTCTCTGATCCCCAGAGTCAGTATCCAGGAACAATGAGAGCAATCCCTCTTCTCAGAATCAGTGAGGCCTGACCGTGCTTTGGAGTAAAGCCATAGAGGGTGAAGGTTAAGGAGAGAGCACAAACCCTAGGACCAAGCTCTCTGGGCTCAAAGCCCCACTCTGTCAACTCCCAGCTATGTGACTTTAGGCAAGTTACCTGAGCTGCCTGTGCTTTCATTGCTCACCTGTGACAGGGACCCTACCCTGTCTACCTCATAGACACTTGTGAGCATCAAACAGATCAATGCATGATGCCATTACTGCCATCATCAGTGCTGTGAGTGCTGTGTGTTCTTATTTGAGTGTTGATGCTGCATTTATTGGACTACATGTCAACCTCACCATTGTAACCATTTATTAAGTGCCTGCTACACAGCAAGCCCTGGGTTATGCCCCCAACAAAACTATTGCCTTGAATCCCCATAGCACCTTATGTTTAGTTTCGTTCCCCATGTCCTTTTAGTTTTTGTTTTATTTGTGGTACTGGAGAGATTGGACTCAGGGAGTGCTGAGCTACATACCCACCCTTTTTAATTTTATTTTGAGATAGGATCTCACTAAGTTGCCCAGGCTGGACTGCAGCTTGTACTCCTCCTGCCTCAGTCTCCCTAGTAGCTGAGATGATAGACATGTACCACCATACCTGGCTCTGATCCCATTTTAGAGATGAAGAAACTGAATCCCAGAGAGAAATTACAGGTCCAGGGCCACACAGCTAACAAACGGTGGTGCTGAGATTTGCACCCAGAACCACTGGACTCCAGAGTATGTGCTCTTAAGCTCCAATGTCCAACCAAAGCGTCCAGTGATTGGGGATGTTAAAAGCAAGATGGTAATGTGTGACTTGGCATGGTACACAGCTGTCCCCTGCCCCTCCTTCTGACTTCTGCCCTCTGTCCTTGCAGAGGCCATGTCCCTCTGTCTTCTGAGTCCTGGAATAACACAGGAACAGACTGTGCAGGCCCCATGTTCCCATCCTGAGCAGACTTAGGTGTCCATGAGTTCCCAGCAGAAAGGTGGACCTCCCCGGGACAGGGTATGGCCCTTTCCCCATGATGGGTGGTCCCTGCCAGGCTCCAACCTTGAGCAGAGCTGGAACTTGCAGCCGCTGTGCCAGGGCAGTGGAGTGGTCACAGGTGCTCCAGCCAGTCTGCCACAGCATGGTCACGACAGAAAGTCAGGTTACCGAATGGTTACATCTTCATTGCAGAGAGTTGGGAAGCAACGCAGGACTGAAAAACCTCTGTCCCACCACTCATGTTTTCTTACAGTGCTCACTGGTCCTGATCTGGGCAGAGTGCAGTCCTCTTGAACACGTTCACTGTGGCTGTTTTTCACTTTGTGTACGGGACCACTTGCCCAGGACACCCAGAACTCTGCATTCTACTAAACATCCCCTGTCACTGGACACTTTGGTTATTTCTAGTTTTTTGGTGTGTGTAGAATATTGCTGCCTTTGGTATTCTAGGTGCATCCTTGTTGATCCTGTACAGTAAAGTCCTACAGAGTTAAAGGTGGCAAAAGCCATGCTCATATTTGAGATTTTTGACACATTGGATAGATTTGACATTTAAATTTGGGGTCCACAGACACCAGATGAATTACCTTCCCACCAGTTCATACCCTTGCACCTTTACTATTTGTCACTCCTAGTCCTGTCTTCCTTTTGCTACATCTTTCTGCTTCTGATCTTCCCTAAATGATCTCTTAGGTGGGATAGAAGCGTCCAGAAGTAGGCCTGATTCTGTGGGTTCCCCACCCCTCACCCTATGAGGCCCTTTGGTTATAACTGATAAGATCCTCGAGGTTCTGATGGCTGGGCAGGCCTGCTGCCGGGAGTCATAAGGCACATAGAGGAGGATGTTGTGCTGTTTTCACAGCATAAGATTGGAACGAGCCTCACACCCATCCCCAGGGGAGTGGGAAATACACTATGGCACCTTTATACCATGGTGGAGTACAACACCACTGAAAAAGGGTGAACTATGGAGTGTAAAAAGTTGTAGACCAAGACATATAGCACATAATTTCTATTTTAAAAGCAGCAAACGTAGCCAGGCATGGTGGCACATGCCTATAATCCTATCACTCTGGGAGACTGAAGCAGGAGGATCCAAATTCAAGCCCAGCTTAGTGACTTAGTGAACCTGTCTCAAAATTTTAAAAAATAAGCAAATGAAAAAGGGCTGGGATCTAGCTCAGTTGAAGGCCCTGAGTTCAACTCTCAGTACCACAAAATCAATAAAAATGAAAGCAGCAAACAAAACCATAGATTTTTTTTTCCTCGTGTGTGAGTCAGTGTATCCCTTCTTGAGATTCATGTACTCTTCTCAGGATTTTCTTTGTATTATTTATTTTCCAGAACAGCCCAGTGAGGTGAGTACATTGTCCCCATTTATGTGTGAGGAAATCAAGGCTCAGAGAGGTAAGGTGACTCTGCCAAGGCCACACAGCCTGTACTCGCAAAGCTGGCTTTAGAGCCTGGGAGTCTGGCTCCTTAGTCGGCCTTGAACCACTCTTCTGTTGGAAACACTGAAAGGGCATCCACCGACCATGAAGACCAAGCACCTGTAGGAACCTGGTGATGGCAGGGACTTCCAGCCTCACCATTACTTTATGGATTTGAGGTGTGTCGGGGGTACTGAGGTTTGAACTCAGGGCCTTTGAACAGAGCTACATCCCTAGCCCCTTTTTAAAAATTATTATTATTTTTAATTTTGAAACAGGGTCTTGCTACGTTGCTCAGGCTGGGCTCTAACTTGCGATCCTCCTGCCTCAGCCTCCCAGAATGCTGGCATTATAGGCATGTGCCACCATACCTGGTTGTATTTCATCATTTTTTCAAAGACAAAATATTCATGGTAGTCAGAGACATAGAAAGTTGTTTGGAAAGGGTCAGAGCAGTCAAGGAAGCAGGATTTCTGCACCAGCTGCTAGCACTTTTCTTCTGCTCTCTCCACATGCTCTTTCCCCAATGTACAGAGGAGGTAGTGAGGCAAGCACCTTGCTCTTTCCCAGTCTATGTGGTGGATCTGGTCAGGGACGGGGTCTCCCTGCCTTTTCTGCCCCTGCCCTGACCAGACCGTTCTTCTCTCCCCAGGATCGAGAGGTCCACAGACCAGGTCATCAAGCCTGTGAACCTGGAAGCACTCTCCAAGTGGACTGGCCACATCCCCGGGGATGTGGTGAGGGACATGGCCCAGATCGCCCCCATGCTGGCTCGCCTAGGCTATGACCCGTATGCAAACCCACCCAATTATGGCAACCCCGACCCCTTTGTCATCAACAACACACGCCGGGTGAGTGCGTGCACAGAGCCATGTTCACGGGCTTTGCTAGGACCGAGAGTTCCGAGTCCCTGAGAAAACCTCTAGTCTCCGGTCTCCTGAGCATCTCGTGGACATGGTGAATTGTGTGCCTGCTGGTGTTCCCATTTTGGCTTGGGTTGCTAGGAAGCTCAAAGCAACGGATAGCCTGTATTTACACTCAGTAACAGGGCACAGCAGACCCGTTTGTGCATTTGTTTAATCTTATTTCTCTTTATTTACCTTTTCTCCTGTTTTTCTGGCTCTTTGTTGATTTGTTTCAAGCCTGTTGATAGTGAGCATAAACAAACTGTGGGTCCCTTTGTTTGTTTGTTTTTTGCTCCATAAGATTTAATGTTGATTTCACAAACAAGTGTGAGTTTAGAGCTTTTGAGATGGAAGTGTCATTGTGCTACCCGGGGCTGGACTTGAATACTTGGGCTCAAGTAGTCCTCCTGCCTCAGCCTCCAGAGTAGCTAGAATTATAGGATATGCCTATAGTCGCAGCTATTCTGCACTGTAGCAGCTTCAATTACATTTTAAGTTTTCCTTAGTTAAGGTAGCCAAGGGAAGTATCTTTTTAACTTTTTTTGTTTGTTTTTTGAGACAGAGTCTCACTATGTAGCCCATGCTGGCCATGAGGCCTCCTGCCTCAGTCTCCCAAGCGCTGGGACTGCAGGGGAAATGACTTAGACAAGATGTTTTGAACTGTTAATGGTGATCAGTTCACTCAGTAAAGGAACAAATGACAAGGTCCCAGCCTTATTTACATATTTCTGTCCCAGCTTGTGGTTTACTTTGGATGCTGTGTTCTGACTCCCTCAGAGGCCCTAAGTTAGTTAAAATACACACACTTTCAGCTTGCTGACATTGCAGTCAGTGATGGGCCACATATGGCATGGTGTCCCCATCAGGTCATAATGACTGGTGAAGCTGTCATTGCCCATTACATGTGTATGTGGCAGTGCTGGTGTGACTGTCTGTGCTGCCAGTTGCACCCAAGCAGAGCAGGCACAATTAGTGCACAGGTGTGCAGTGGGCTGTCCCATCTCTGGTGTTCGGACACGCTCTGGGATGTCCGAATGATGATGCAGTCACCGGAGGTTGCATTTTCCAGGAGGTGTCCCCATCCGTCATTAAGCAACGCATGACTGCACTTGAGCCTGGAAGCTAACCTGAGGAAGAGCCCTTCTTGCTTGTGAGTCATTAAGGCCCAGAGTCTTGATTTGAGGCTCAGCTCAGCATTTCTGAACATGTGCTGATGTTAGAAAGTAAAGAGTTCTTGTATTGAATCACAGAAGGAGAAAGTCATCCCTCCCTCAATTCTCCTTTAAATTCTTCCACTTGGCTCAAGGAGAGAGTCTCCATTTGTCAATAACAAGTCCCATTTAAGATTTTCTTTTCTAGCACCACAAAAAAGAAAAACAAATGAGGCACCACTTGCCCAAATAATAATAGACTAGATGAAAAGAAGAGTCTGGTGACAATCTTGAAGTCCAGTCCCCCCGTGTTTTACAGCAGTGGTGGCTGGGGCAGGCTGACGCCAGCAGCAGCTCCTCAGGGGTCCCTTTAAAAGGTGAGGGCCCCTGGGGTGTCCCAGAATGAGGGTCAGAAGCTCCTAGAGTAAGGCCAGACTTTGTGTATTTTATGAAATGTAAATAATTCCAATGAGCACTGCTGGTTAAGATCAACTCTTTGAAACTTTTTCTGTTTGTTTAAAATAGAAGATGTCCCTGGTTTTTTTTCCAAAGAGGTTTCTTCCCTGTGGGTTTGATAACCTGGGCAGGTGCCAGACACCCTGCTTGATACAATGGCTGGTTAAAAATGCAGTACATGTTTAAATAAAAATTTATTACAGTAAAGGACACATTGCCATTAATCTCCCTCAGAATACTCCCACTCCCTTTGAACACACTTAGCGCTTTGTTCTTGCCACTTTCTGAGGCAGCTCTGGAAGTCCTCTTTCCTGAGTGTCTTTATGAGGTGTGATCAAAACATGATGAGTGCTGCTGCCAAGTGCCATCCAGTGGAAAGCCAGCTCGTAAAAACATTACAGTGTGTGCTTGTTCACCTTATTTGCTGGATATGGCACCATATGACCTCTGGCTCTTCCCCTAATCCAGAAGACCATGAAAAGTAAGTGTTTTTAATCAGTTCAACCACAACAGAACAACTGAAGATACACACAAAAAAGAACTTCAGAACTGCTTCAAAATGGTTGGATAAGTGTGTTGGAAGTGAGGGGGAATATTTTGAGGGGAGATTAATAATAATATGTCTTTTACTATAATAATTTTTAAAATGTAAACATTCACTGTATTTTGAGATCACTCCTCATATTTATAGTTGTTTTACTGTTATTCAAAGTAACCTTAGGAAAAGTGCATATTTGGATACATACAGCAGACACTGTGATCCTGAAACGGATCCTGGGCTGCAGCAAACACAGGGATGGAAGCTGTCATGTTGCTGAGCTTGTCTATACCACACTAGCCATCACTGTAGTCACCAGATGTCTACAGCTGTTGACCCTATCATATGAGACTAGTCCCGTTGGAGAGGTGCTGTAGATATAAAATACACGCTAGGTTTTGAACTCTTAGGACAGAAAAAAGGATATGATGTTTTCTCATCGGTCACTTTTATGTAGGGTACAAGTTGAAATGGTCATCTTTTCTGTATATCAGATTAAACAAAAGACATTATCAGCATTAATTTTACCTGTTTAAGATTACATAGTTGGTTCACATTATATTTCTTTTGGACAGCACCAGACAGTAGGATACCTTCCATGCCAAGACATCATGGGAAAGCCCGGAGCATTTTGATTCTAACCTCAGAGCCTTTGCCCACACTGTCTTCTCTGCCTGGGATGCTTTTCCTTCTGAGCTTAGCCTGGTTGGCTTCCGGTATCACTGAAGTCTCAGTTCTAAGCTTACCTGTTCCAAGAAGCTCTTCCTGACCACCACCCAAAAGAGACCCTTGGTCATGCCTAACCACGGTCTTTGTTTTGTTTCTTCATGGCACTTCCCATGGCTTCATGTGCCCTTGTTTATTTGTTTACCGTTACTTGTAGGTCATCTGGCATACACACCCTCTGAAATGGAAGCTCAAGAATAAGAATTTCAATTGTCTGGTTATTGTTAGTACCCCTAATGCTTGGAATAAAAGGAGCTCATTAAATGTTGGGTGGATAAAAGGGTGGGGGTGGTGGATGGATGGATGGATGGATGGATGGAGAGAAGGATATATTGCTGAGTGAGTGGTTACATGAATGAATGAGTGGATGGGTGGATGATGGAGAAGAATTAAGGGTTGAGGGGTGAATGGATAGATGGATGAATAAATGTGAATGGGGGAATAAAAGTGGGTGGATAGATGTGTCAAGGTGGACTAAAATTCATTTTTCAGTCATTTCCACCAGAGTGAGATTTCTTTTCTGTTTCCTAGGTCTTGAAAGGGGACTATAAAACACCAGCCAATCTGAAAGGATATTTTCAGGTAAGAAACCCTGAGGAGAATTCTGCATTCTGTTCTTCCTGGCTGTGTCACTAGTTTGATGTATGCCCTTGCGTTCATTTCTCCATTCTGACAATTTCTTCATCAAAAACTTGGGTGGGGTTGGGGGTGGGGCTCGGGCCAGAGGGTCTCTACGCAGCTGTCTAGCTAGCTAGGGCCCAGTCTCCGCAGCCTTCTGTCCTAGCCATCCTTCACCTCGTCCCTGGGCTGGAGTGCAGTTGCAGGGACTTTGTGTGGACACTCTGTGACGCTTTCTATCTCTAGCCTCAAATTCAGTCTTATTTAAGACAGTTGTTCTCAAGTACAAACAAATGCAATAATTCCATCCTTGTCTCTAAAGAAACAGAAACATGAGGGTAATGTGTTGTACACGAATGTTGGTTATAGATGTGAGTATGCTTCTGCATTCCCAAATGCATCTATATGTCCGGGCCCCGCAGATCCCAGGATGTCCACGTCATCATGTCACTGTCACGTCACCATCAGTAGGGCCAGGCCTTCTTGACACACAGCACACCCTGCTCCTTTTCCCACATTATAACTCCTGTGGGTGCTAAATGGCCCCCAATTATTTACTTATTTTCTATTTGATAATCATTAAATTTAGTTTCTCCAGCTATAGTTTGGCATTAGAATATACACCTTAATGACACAACACAGTTGAGAAGCTCTTTACAAGCTAAAATGTGATACTTTGTCTCTACATATTTCAGTTGACTTGTATTTGTCTAAAAATATGCATGAAACATGTTTGACACTCCAAACTTTCTGTAATATCAGTACCACAAAATAATGTATACAGATGTGAAAACATCTAGTTAGTATATAATCCTTTTCTCACTGTCACCCGCTTTATTACATGGAATGCACATACTGACTCAGAAATCCTAGGAAATCCTGGCTTTTGAGCCACAAGGTACCTCTGAAATTTTAACAAATTACAAGTACAAATCACAGTATAGGTTTGGAATTTTGGTTGAAAATGTTAGATGCCTAAATATTTTGGATAAAAGAAATGCAAAACAAAGTTTTCAGTCATCCATAAAACAAAGGGATCCTATTAGTCACTAATAGTATCTTTCTGCAGAATCAATAGGTTTATAATTTATTGGTAAAAATGCCCCCTTTTAAATGGAGGAGTGGTGCTAAAATTAGTAGTTTCAGTTTGTGCATCTGTTTTATTTGGCAAAATAAAGAGTGGCACACTCTCTGTCAGTCCCCACGTTATTTAGCAAGTTAATGAGGTCTAAGAGCCCAGGGTGTGAGGTAGAGGCACAGCTTTTAAGCACTTCCCAGTTGCTTTGAGATTGGTCCATGATCCCTTTGTGAGAATCAGAGATCCATTTTTGCTATCATGATATCCATCTTTGCTACTTTAGTGAGCCCTAAAATATTTACTGTAGCCTAAAAGATATAACAAGAGCAAAAGATGGAGTTGGGGATGAGGGTGTTATTTATAATCTGAAATTGTTTTCATTTTTGCATGTTGCCTCTTTTGTCTTATCTGCATATGCTTTTGTGTGTGTGTGTGTGTGGTACGGGGGATTGGACTAGGGCCTTATACATGCTAGCCAAGTGTTCTACCGCTGAGCCATACCCCCAGCCCTTTTTAAAATTTTTATTTTGAGGTAGATTCTCATAAATTGCCAGGCTGGCTTTGAACTTACAATCCTCCTGTCTCAGCCTCTGAAGAAGCTGGGATTACAGGCATAACACCCAAACTACATATGCATTTTTGCATTCATTGCAGCCCCACTTTGTGAGCTGATGTGTCTTACTGTCTTAATATCTTCCCATCTATTGGGTTTTACTATTTCTGTTTTATTTTTTTATTTTATCTTTTTTGGTGCCGGGGATCGAACTCGGGACTTCCCGCTTGCAAGGAAGGTGGCGGAACCACTGAGCTAAATCCCAGCCCAGCTATTTCTGTTTTAGATGGTCACATAATATTCTCTACCATGCACCCGACACAATTGGTTAAGTGCTTCCTTAGAATCATTTCCAGTTTTTGCATCCTACTGAATGATGCGCACCATTGTGATTTTGCCTCTGCTGTGAGCTAACGGGGCTCTGTTAAATTGTTCCCTTAGAAGGCATTTCTATGGAGTGGAGTCAGCAAGGGGAAGGGTGTAACTATTTTGCAGACTCAAAACAACAAGGCTAAAATCTTACAAGAGGATTGGACCAGCTTACATTCCACTCCAGCACTGGCACATATGAGACATCGAACTGACCTAGGACTGGCTTTACTGCTACAAGGAGTAATATGAAAGGATAGTCGTGTCCTCCCATCACACACATGCTCCCCTCAGGACAACTGCCCTGGAAATGGTCTCACAGCCCTGCTCTCCACCCTCCCCTCCTCCACTGTCCTCCCTGTGCACATGACAGCATTCAGGACTTGACAACTGCAAACTGTCTTAGGGAAGCCTTCAATTAATGCTGGCACATGCATTCCACAGGACATGTAGCCATTCAAAGGGGTAATCGTGAAATCTAAAAGTCAGAAAAATGCTAACCAAGCAAAACAGCAGCTTACACATTAGAAATGCAACAAATGCAAAAAGCCACCTCCCCCTCCCAAGTCATTGCTGTCCCCTTTACTGGGAGGCTTTTCCACCCAGATCTTCACATGGCTTACTGTCTTAGTCACTTCCTGTTGTTAGACACAATACCCAGGCCCACAGCTTAAAGAGAGAGAGGTTTATTTTGGTTCACAGTTTAGTCTATAGTCAGCTAGCTCCAAGGTGTAAACGGCATGGCAGAAGGCCATGAGCTGAGGACAGCTGCTCACCCATAGCAGCCAGGGAGGGAGATACATACTTCTAGGTCACACCCTCAGGGACCTCCCTTTTCTGACCAGAACCTTCCCCCTTACAGCACATTCAGCTATGAATTCATCAGTGCAACAGCCCCATGATCCAGTCACCTTCCAAAAGCCCAACCTCTGAACATAAGAGACTTTCGGGGGACATTCTACATCTAAGCCATAACACTGACCTGGTTGCTTCTCCCAGATCTTGGCCCGTGGGGTATTACAACGTCAACAAACAGTTCTTTAATGAAGCAGACACCAACCTGGGGTCCCACAATTCAATTTAGTCCTGACCACTAGTTACTTCAGTGTCCAGTCCTATAGATTAAAGGTTCAGGCCCTTATGACTCAAATGCCAGGTCCAGGGGATGCCCACATAACCCCCTCTGGTCTGATAATTTTCAAGAACAACTTGTCTATCATAAAGGATACAACTCAGGGACAGTCAGGTGGAAGAGGTGCACAGAGCAAGGCGGGGGAACCACTGAGCTTCTATACCCTTTCTGACCCCACCCCCCAACATCTCATTGTGTTCACCAATGAGGAAACCCTCCAGACTGTAACTTCAGGGTTGTCATGGTGATTCCCTTACCCATGCATGAGTAATGAAATCACTTGCCACTAGTGATGAACTCAGTCTCCAGCCCCTCTACCTTCCCAAGAACTTGGGATGTAGCTGAAAGTTCCAGCTCCCTAATCCTGCCTTGATCGTCTGATGACCACTTTCATTCTGAAGCTGTCTCTAGTCATCTCCTTAGCATACAAAGATACTCGTATCACACAGATCCCAAAGATTTTAGGAGTTATAGGATCCAGGACAAAGACCAAATATTTAGTTCACTACACTTTACGTGTCATTTTGTAGACTCCTGTCCTGATCACGGAGACCCCGTTGTGTCACCCAGATTTGACATTACCTTGCATGTGTGTAAGTCTCATAGACTCTGTCCCCAGCTAGAAGGTAAGCTCCAGGAGAATAGGGCAGGTACGTTGTGCTCAACATAAACACCTGGTGCCCAGCCTGCGAGCAGTCAGCTTTTGATGAGTGGGGCATGAATGCAATGCAGAGGGCTGCACCCTGCATCCACCACCTGGCCATAACCCCTTCCTCCGCCTCTTGTCTTTCCCCAGGTGAACCAGAACAGCACCTCCCACGTAGGAAGCTCGTGATTTCCAGGTAGGCCTGCTCACCTCACTGGAGGCTCTTGGTGTTTCTGATCCTGCACACCACCTTTCCGAATGCCTGTCCTTCAGAAGCCTGCCTGGGGAGAAGTGTCCACCAAGGTGGGCTGACCCAGCCCCATCAGAGGTTTCCATGGTGACAGCTGAGGGATCTATTTATAGAATGGAGGCTTAGTCTCCTAGCTCTGGATCCAGGATGGGGGCAGGGATTGATGCTGAGCCAATAAGAAGGTTTGTCCAGACAGGGGGAGGGGGCCAGAAGGGCCACTGGAGGGGATTCTGTACCAGTACCGCACAGAATGCTGCCTGCCAATCCGGCTTCTATAATGAGCATCAGGTCTGGCCCAAAGCAATTAATGTTCCAATAATAGCTGTAGGCAGACCTGTTCTAAGAATAATACCTAAGGCACCAGGCCAGGTACTCCCCTGTGTCCCTCACTTAATTCTCAGTGTCCCTGGGAGCCAGGGGACACAGTCCTGCCATTTTACAGAGGAGCAAACCAAAGTACACAGAAGGCCTTTGACTTCTCCAAGACTAGACAGGCACCAAATGGCAGAATTGCTCTAGAAGTCATCTCCCCCAGAGTTTGCTTTTAAGTGCATGTTTATCCTTCTGTTTTAAAAGAGGTAAGAAAAGGGATTTTGAACTTGGGAATTTTAAGATAGAAGAGCTGGAGGTTTAATGCCTCTCAGGCTCTGTTTTCCTCAGTGCCTCCCTCCAAAGTTGCTCACGGGACACAGGGAGCTGGCCCAGGTGGGACCACCCAGAAACTGTAAAGTGCTGGCCGCTTGCTGTGGACTTGGGCACTGGAGTTAAGGGTCCAGTGAGTGAGCTCATATCCCCAACC
Source organism: Heterocephalus glaber (assembly GCF_053883595.1). Classification (NCBI taxonomy): domain Eukaryota; kingdom Metazoa; phylum Chordata; class Mammalia; order Rodentia; family Bathyergidae; genus Heterocephalus; species Heterocephalus glaber. The sequence goes on along the minus strand of NW_028258412.1, from coordinate 3,087,854 downwards.
TCTTGAATCAGGCTTAGGGAAACTGAGGGAACCCCTCAGAGAGTCACGGGTCAGGAACGATTTGTACTTTCCTTTTTTTTTTTTTCTTCAGTGCTAAGGATGAAATCCAGGGCCTTGTGTGCATGGTATGCCAGTGCTCTACCACTGAGCTACCCCTCAGTCCTGCCTATAATTTTTAAATGAAGCAGAGCTTCTAGCCTGGCCTGATTTTAGTATCCTCATCTTACTTTTACTGTCATTCTCAGGGTTCCCATGGTGAGTTCCTGAAGATCCTGAGATCCTGAAGTTCTGTTTAATCCCAAAATGACCCCTCTTTGAAAACAAGTGTTCTCCGTGTTTCTCCCTAACCTTATTCCTCTCACTCACTTTCTACAAATGCATTACTAGACTCTTGGGCCTTCTCATTTGTAAACCCAGGTTTATCCTTGATTTACTGTTTTAGTAAGATGCCATCTACATGGTGAATGAGCAAACCCCTGACACAGAGTGGGCCTTGAATAAATGCTAATCATTCTCTTTCCTCCAAAAATTTATTGGTGTTGATCCCATAACCACTGCCATTTGCTCCATATAAATAACTAAAGTGGCTCTTTGAAGGTCAGATGGATGCAGGTTGAGATGTGGGTAAGAACCCCAGGAATATTTTTAAATTTGTCCATCTGGGATGCAGATATAAAACCTTGCATGCTTATGGGGATGGATGAAGACGATCTGTTCCACAAGCACACATAAATATGAAAGCTCTATTTCAGAACTGTTAATCCATGCCTAATGCAGTATCCCCTCTTTCAGATCTCTGCAAATGGCTTTCTTGCCAAGAAGAGAAGAAGCCACATTCCAGTGGAAATCAGGCCTCTAATCCAAGCATATTGCTTGCTATTAATTGCCAAAACAGGACTGCTAATGAGGAATGTATTTGCATATGTGTGCAAAAGCTGAATCATTGAAAATGTTCCTTGAAACTCTCTTTGGACATTCCCAGCTAGAGAGCGAAGAGTGTGAAAAGTAGTCTGGTTTTTGAAACTTAGGTATTTCATATTTTTCCCCTCAAGAACTTTTTTAAAGAAATGGATTTGCCATCCTCCTTAATTTTCAGGACTGCCTTGGTGGCTTTGTTTGCTGAGACAAGGCCCACAACCTGTGCCTCGCCTGTTAACCCTTACTTTGAATTCAAAGAATCTATTTAAGAATCTAATATATGAGACTTTCTTTGATTTCTCCTCATTCTACTCAGCTTAACAGAGATAAAGAAATTATTTGAATAAACTGAACAGAGGCTCATTTGTCTGTACCTTTCTTTCATGAGTTGGGTTGTTTTTGTTTTATTTTGGAATTTTTCATGTGGATTGGTGACAAGTAGAAGCTAGAGAACAGCTCTCTGTAGAACAGCTGAACTCTCATGTCTGGGTCCCCATGGCCACGCTCAGGTTTGGTGATTTGCTAGGACCCAGAACGCAAGAGTGTCACCGGCTAGTGTGGGTCCTTGCTTCAGTGATAACAGAAATTAGAACTGAAGCAGCAGCACACACAGGCAAAGCTTTAATTGCAAAGTAAGAAAAAATGGGAAGGGACTTCAGCTTGAGGTGCTGAAGGTGGCACAGCTCTGATGAGGTCAGGCTGGTCCATTAACAAAAGAGAGAGACCAGTTTTATGGGGCACTGAGGTGGCCTAGAGTCTGATTGATCATTATCTCAATTCCAGTTTTGCAGTAACCTTAACAGCTTCAAGGGCCATCTGGTTCCCAAGAGGCCATTGCTCCTGCTTTGGAAGAGGGGAGTCTTAGTGTTTCAGAGGCTCTGCGGGAATTCCAGGTGCCTGCAGTTTTAGGGAAGATGACTAGAGGCTTCTAGGTACCTATTCCAAGGGGTAAAACCTCTAGTTGGAAGTTTATAAGCTTTTTATCTTGGTGTCCTCAGTCTTGAAGTAGGATGAGATAGGGTATGTAAATTTAGGACTAATAATCCTTATATTATCTGTTTTTAGGCAGATGTTCCTTAGGTAACATGGCTGAGCAGGGATCTTACCCAAAGCTTTAAGAATAAAAATGAAGGCAGTGATGTCAGGCTCTATCCAGTTTTAATTACCCTTTAAACACCTGCAGAGCCAAGTGAAGAGTTACAGATTTTTTTTTTCAAAAGCAGCTCTGTTGCTGGGACAAAATACTTGAAACCTATAAAGGAGGAGAGGTTTCTTTTGACTCTCGGTTTTTAGAGAATTCAATCCAGTCAGCTGGCTGCAAGGCAGGAAGGGGATGATGGAAGAGGAAAGCTGTCAGAGGAAAGCTGCTCAAGTCCTGGCCGGGAAGCAGAAAGAGAAGGGAGGAGCCAGGGAGGGAGATAGGCCCTTCCAGGGCACACACCCCCACCCCCAGTGACCACCCCTTCCAAACAGACACATTCAGCTATGAAGCCACCAACTGATCCACTGATGAGTCCCCCCACGATCCAGTCACCTTCCAAAAGCCCAGTGTCTGAACACATGAGCCTTTGGGAGACTTGCTAGATCTAAACCATAACAAGCTCTTAATTCCCAGACAGCCTCTGAGGTTAACACAAATCCTGCTTTTAGTAACAGATTAAGGACCTGGGAGTTTGTTTGTTTTCTGTCCCTCTTTAATGATCCCAAGAATTTTATTTTTTTCATCTAGTTTATTCAGGGCCCTAGATGGCCAGGGCATCCTTGCTTTCATTATGTACCTGTGTTTTTTTTTGCTTTGTTTTGTGGTACTGGGGACTGAACCCAACTCAGCTACATCCTCAGCCCTTTTTTACTTTTTTGAGACAGGGTCTCAGTTACTGAGTTGCCCAGCCTAGGCTTGAATTTGTAGTACTCTTGCCTCAGCCTCCCAGAGTGCTGGGATTATGCTTGCACCACCATGCCCAGCTGAGGCGCTTGCTTTTTGAGCTCAATTACAGTGTTTGAAAGAGTGAGGGTGTGGCCAGGGAAGAACACATTGTGTTATTCATTAGAAACAGGTCCCGAGTTAAGGCTCAGGAATGCACCTGACTTTTGTCTTCCTGGTTGCCTCTGAACCATCTCAAGAGGAGCTATTAGGTTTATGGTTATGGCATATACTGTGAAGGGATACAAATCAAAATTGGCAAAGGAAAAAGGCACATGAAGCAAAGTCCGGCAGACCTGGTTTATCTTCCAGTGGAGTTCCTCAGGCCACCTGCTTAGTCCTCCTTGCAAGAATGTGTGATAACACTAATGTAGAATTGCCAGCCAGGAGCTCAACTAAGCCTTGATGTTTATGATTTTTATTAGAGGTTAGTCATGACTGACATGTAGTCACCAGTCCCTCCAGGGCCCAGTGTGCTGTAATGTGGCCCAAGACTCCCACCGTGATCACATTAATTAGTGCAAACTGTCTGGCCCATTGAGGCCCTGGGCCCTAAGCTATCCAAACACTGCTGTCAGAGAGGATCTCTGAGGGTTTAGAGGTTATCTCCCAGGAACCTGTCCAGGGCTAGTTCTTTCTTTGAAATGTCCAGTCTTGCTGCATTAACTCTTTACTGTATAGGCCCCACCTGCTAAGGAATCAACTGGGCCCAAGAGAGCTTTGTATTTCTAAGAGTTAAGGTGTTTATCCATGCAGTCTTGCCTTACACCTCATGATAATACAAGAGGCTTTGGGAAGGTGGTGACTTACTGTGGCTCAGCACAGGAGTTTTGGAGCCAGGCTGACCTATCACCTGAGTGGTCAGAGCCTCTGTCTTCATCTGTAAAACAGAATGCTAAGGGGCTGGGGATTTAGCTCAGTGGTTCCGCCACCTGCCTCACAAGTGCAAGAACCCGAGTTCGATCCCCGGTACCAAAAAAACCAAAAAAACAGAATGCTAAAACGTCCTGGATTTAATGGGAACGCTAACAGGCAACACTGGCAGAGGTGCCTGGGAGGTGATGAGCCCCAGGCAGGGCAGCTCTTCTCACCCCTTGTGAGACTGCAGTGGGATGGCAATCAGACTTTTGAGGATGTGAGACCCTTTTTGTTCACTCACTCTGCAATTATTTGTTGATCTCCTGCTCTGTTTACCAAGTGTGGCACTTGCCCCCTTTGAGAATCTAGTGACAGTTGTGCATCTCACTACCCTGCCCTCCAGATTTATGACTGGTTCCAGGAGTTCACTGCTTTTGCGAGAAGCCTTTGCATGAAGACACTGAATATTCATAGAACTTCCTGGGAGAATATTAAAAACAAAAACAAGAAGTCTGAGGGGAGAAAGGAATAGACTCTCTTTCTAGCCCCCATGCAGTGGAATTGGGTCTTGTCTTCTGAAAAAAAAGAAACTCAAAATCCACCCTCATTTCCTCTTCCCTGATTCCATCTGCAGAGAGTTTTGATTAAGAGCACTACATGAATACATTATCAAATATTAAGCACTCCGAAGAATTTATAGTAGGAGTGCAGGAGGTTCCTTTTGTTCATCCTCTTAGCATTTCCTTCCTCCCCTAGTGCTTCCAGACTTCCAGACTTTCCTAAAATGTCCATACATAAAAATACCCTGCATGGAGCCCTCCATTTCTATGGCTCCTGCATCTGCAGATTCAACTGAGATTTTTTAAAAACTGGAAAAAAATTGCATCTTTATTGAACATGTGGATTTTTCCCTTGTCAATAATCCCTAAATAATACAGTATAACTATTTACTATTTACATAGACTTTCCATTATATTAGGTATTATAAGTCATCTAGAGATTATTCAAAATATTCAGGAGGATGTGTGTAGGTTCTATGCAAATACTACACCATTTTCTGTAAGGGACTTGAACATCTGCTGATTATGGTATCCAGGGCGGTCCTGGAACCAATTCCCCCATCAACACTATGAGATGACTTTATATTTAAATCTGATCTTATTCTGGGGACATAGCTCAGTGGTAGAGTTCTCCCCTATAATATCTGAGACCCCAGGTTTGATCCCCAGTGTAGGGGAAATATATATATAGTCTTAAAGATTCATAAAATGCATCACTCTGATAGGTTATCCTAAAATGTAGTTTAACAAATTGCACTATAGAGGTTTCCTTGTGAACACATGCCACCTAAACAAACACCACCCTGTATTCTACATCAAACCATCGTTTTGCTGCACCATTTGTTCATTTATCATTTCCCCACACCAGCAAAGCTATGGTGGATATTACTGCACATGTCCCTCTGGGCAACACTCTTGAGTGTGTCTCTGTACAGTGGGAAGTGGTGTTGGTGAGGAGTCAACCATACATATCAACTTGACCACACTGAAACCAGAATCTTCTAGAGCCTTCCTTGGGGATGCCTTAGGGCAGCAAGTTAACCATCACTTGTCCCCTGGCCCATCCATAGTCCAGCTTGGGCACCATGAATCACCTCTTCTGTCTCTTTAAATAGCCATATATGAAAACATTGTTTTGTTCTTCACTTGGGTGCTGTTATACATAATCAGCTTGGGAGTCAGAAAAAACAAGGGTCACAACCTAGCTAAACTAGTTACTAACTGCACAACCATGGGCAAACGAATCCACTTTTTTAAACTTCAGCTTTCCTTTTTGTAAAACAGGGATAAATGGATAAGAACTTTACTGATCTCATGAAATGGTTTGGAAGCCAGCGAGATATGCAAACATATGATCCAGTTGAGTAAAACTAAGTATTGAAGGCTTAGAGCCCCCACACTGGAGCATTGATAAATGGTGACTAGGATAATTACTTTACTATTGTGAAGGAAGGGATGGGTTGCACCAGACCATCCATGTTGTCTCATCAGGATGTACCTTTATCCTGCCAGTGGCTAGCTAGCTAGAGTCATGGTTGGTGGCCACAGACCTCTGCTGCCAAACATATAGATCTCCAGTCTCGTTACTAGCTGCCAGCCTGCCTGAGCCATGAATTCCTCCGAAGGTCATAGCAATCTTCCATTTTAAGTCTCTTCTTTAAGAGAGTTCACTCAAAGAGTAAATTACTGCTCCTCCAAGGTAAGGGATGGATGGACATTTGAGAAAATTATGAACACAGGAAGCTCATGGTCACCACTGATTGGTTAGCAAAGGATATCCAGTCTCAGACCTGTGTTCCATTCCTTTCTGCATAACCAACCAGCCCATAGTTGAGTGACTGAGAACCTTTTATTGTCAAATCTCCAAGTTCTATAGGTGAACTAGAATGAGCTACGTGGTTCTCTATATAGATGGTGGCCAGGACTTCTATCATCCAGAGGCTTCTTCATTCACCTCTAGTGGCTGGGTTGAGCACATCACTGAACAGGGCCTGCAGGGTTCCCCCAAAGAGGAGATGGAACCTCAACTCATCCCATTCACAGCGAAGGTTGTGGGTTCACTGGTTTCTCTCACAGAAAAAATTGCAAGACATGTCAGTGAGAAGCTAGAAAGATTTCTTATAGGCAGAAATGTCTGCATGTAGAAGGAAGTGCATGGGCTCCTGGTGTGAGCTTTCAAGGTGGTCCCAGTGAGTCTTGTCTTCTGGTACCCATAACCTCTACAGGATCACTGTTCCTTCCCACACTCAACAGGACACGAGTGCCAAATTAAATACAGGATATGTTTACATTTGAATGTCATGTAAGAGAACAAATAATTCTTAGTATTGTTCATTTTACCTGAAATCCCCATTTAATTGGGCATTCTATATTTTTATTTACTAAATCGGGCAGGCAGATTGTAATCAATAATATATTGCAGAAATGGCAGTGTGTGATTCTTGGTAGTAAAAGACCTGGTGATTTCTTCCTTCTTGCTCTTGGGTCACTCATTCTAAAGGAAGCCAGCCAGTACATCATTAGGACGCTCAGCAGACCTATGTTCACAGGAGGTTCACATGGCAGGAAACCAAGGCCTGCCAGTGACCAGCACCCTCTTGGTACTGAAACACCTTGGAAGTGGATCATCCAGCCCTGGTCAAGTCTCCAGATGACTGCAGCACCATGTAAACCCTGAGTTAGAACTACCTAGCAAAGCCTCTCTCCAACTGCTATCCAAAGAAGTTATGCAAGATATTTATTGCTGTTTTAAGATGCTAAGTTTGGGCCTAATTTATATACTATTATAGATAATATATAAGTACTTATTAAATATTTGTTAGCAAGTGAATGAATGAATGCAGCTGTAGCTCCTAATCATACCTGTGTGCTGCTTTACAGACAACACCAATGTCTGTGGAAGCTCACATCCTAGCTTTCTATATAAGGACAGAGGCTTTACAAGTTCTTAAAAGATAAAGTAGAAACTATCTGTAAGAAACATTTAGAGGGGAATCAAATTTGCTAATCCCAGCTGATCTGAATTTTTAATTCTGCCAAGTTTAGGACACCATATATATTTTTGTAACAAACTTCAAAATAAGAATGAGCCATGTGCAACTGCATAATGTCACTGTCCTAGAAAAAGTACATGCGCTAGACGTTAAATATATCGACTTTGAAATGCCACTTAAGGATTGTTTCTATGGCACCAACCTATTTAAAGTTGAAACAGAACAAGAGTCCCCCTTCTCTCCTCCAAATCTTTAGAGGAAATGCATGCCATAGGTTTTATAAGGCAGTGGTTAGGAATGTGGACAGTGGGCTGGTAATGAAAACCATCTTAGAAGGTTGTAGAATTAAACAGATGATGCATGCAGAGGGGTCTGTGTGACCCCAGAAACATGACTCTGTAACTATTAGCTCAACCAGTTAAACAGCCATGATCTGGCAACCTATGGATGCTATTGCAAAGAGAACAACAGCCTAAAGTCTAAATCCTGGGTTCCAGGCTTGGCTCTGTCCTTAAACTCACTATATGGACCTGGCCTTTCCCCTTTGCCTGGACCTCCCCCTTTGCTCCTCTCTGAAAGGACAGATAAGGACCAATTAGGGTCCCACCAGATTCCTGTCAGAGTCTCCTTGTTTGGCAACCCCTTGTGGGAAGGCCACATGTCTAAGTACCTCATTGGGAATCTACCCATGGGCCTGGATGTCCCCAAGGCAACAGTTTTTCTGAGTGATGGAAGATCAGGATGGATATGAGACCCTGAATCTAAACCTTTGATTTCTTTTGCTCCTTGTTTTACCACAGGTTGGGCAAACAAACCCAGAAAACCCATTGATCTCTTAGCCTGACAGATTCTCACACAACAGTATGACACTGGGTTTTCAAATGAAAATTACCGAAACCTTTTACTAAGTTCTTACCATATCATGCTTTCCATGCATTAACTATCATTATTTTGTGTGTGTACTGGGGGGTGTTTTGAAAACAACTGTCTTAGAGTAGTACTGTCATTATTCCCATCTGTAAAATGGGAAAACTGAGATGCAGTAAGGTGAAGCAAGCTGACCCAGGTCCTGCATCTAGGAAGCAGCAAAATAAGACATATATCCTTGAAATTTTCATTCCAGAGCATTCATTTTAAAACACACACACACTCACCGCCTGCTGCGCAAGCACAAGGACCCGAGTTCGATCCCAGGTACCAAACACACACACACACACACACACACATTATAAATATATGGGGAAACATGTTTTCTTTAATCATGTGAGATTAAGCTGCTCGTTTGAAGCCCGACTACCCCCAAATGCCTTGGTATTTCTAATAAACAAGCACAGTATATATAACCAACAGGTAACCATTAAAATCAAGAATGTAGCACAGACACATCATTATTGTGGGTTCCCTGATAATTTTTCCAGCTGTTTTGATAATTTCTGTTTATTTTTTATTTTTGTGGTACTGGGGATTGAACCGAAGGACTTGTGCATGTTAAGCAAGTCCCCTAGCACTGAGCCACATCTCCATCCCTTTAGTTTTATTTTGAGACAGGGTCTTGCTAAGTTGCCTAAGGATGACTTTGAATTTATAATCCTCCTGGCTCAGCCTCCTGAGTAGTTGAGATCATAGGCTTGCATCACTGTGCCTGGCTCCAAAAATTTCCTTTATTGCAAAAAGATCCACGGCAGAACCATGCATTGCCACTTAGTTGTTGTCTCTGTAGTCTTCTTCAGGCATTAATACTTCTAGCTCTTTCTTTGATGTTCATAACCTTGATATTTTCTAAGGTTACAAGCCAGTTGTGCTGTAGAATATGCCTTTATTTAGTTTTTTTTGTTTTGTTTTGTTTTGTTTTTTGGTACCAGGTATTGAACTCAGGTCCTTACCCTTTGTTCAGTTTTATTTGATATATTCTCCTGATTAGATTCAGCTTATGCACCTTTTGGCAGGAATATCACAGGAGAAATGCAGTGATCTCAGGGCATCGTATCAAGGTGCATATGTCTTTACTTGGTCCCCTTCCTGACAATTCTCATTCTGTTCACTTGATCAGAGCCTGCACTCTTAATCACTCCACAGCCGTCTGCAAAGCTCCCTTCTACAAAAGCCACATGGTGAGATGCATTTGGTGCTGCAAATCCACTAGCATTAGTCCCTCATGATCAAAGTAACTGCAGCTTCATGAAGTCTGGTAAACCATAAGCATTGTGACAGAAAAGCTAAGCTTCTTTGTACTGTATTTTTGGCTCTGGGCTATAACATAAGTATACTATAGTTTCAAGGCCCAGGCCCAAAGCACTATCTTTTCCCTTTGGTTCCCTCACTCTGCTTCCCAGCAGACCTTGTACTCTATCAGGCTCCCTATCCCGGCCTTGGATTTCTGTTATCCTAAAATCCCAGGCTCCAGTTTCTTTCCTGAGTACATGCTATATATCAGGCATAAAGACTCCACATGTCATTGGGGATGTAGAGACCATTAAGTCACACTCCCCATTCCTAAAAAACCCACTGGCTTCACATACATATGTTTAATTCATAACAACCACGGGAGGGAATATTCCAAGTCCAGAGCTTTGTACACAAGTACCTCTTGGATTTTTTCATCACAAGGAGGAGAAAGAAAAATGCAGAGAAAACGAGTAAAAATTACCAACATGTCCTAAGCACACCAACCTAAGCAAGCCTAAGTACGCCATCTACCATCTTGCATCATATTATATCCTCTACCATTTTACAGAAGAGAAAACAGGCTCAGAAAGATGTAACGCTGGCTCCAGGTCCTCAGCTTGTACATGGCAGTCAAGATCACAACTCCAGAGCCGGTGTGCCCTTAATTTCTACGAAGAGTCCCAGGGCCATTGAAGGTTTCCTCAGGTGGGTCAATCTCTATTTTGTTCCTTTTATCCCTTGGACCTACCACGAAGGCACTCAGCACATTTTAATTGCATCAGTAGATGAATTCATTTACCTAGCCATTGGAAAGGAAGATAATGAAAATATTTCTTGGAGAAAACACTTGGGAACTCTGGAGTTTTCCCACTCCTTCTTTCAGTCTCTTGCCATCCCCCGCACAAGGCGACTTCTCTGGTTCCACACTGGTGCTTATACTGAGAGAGCCAAAGACAGTCGACACACACTCTGGATATTCGTTATTTTTATTTGAACGCCATGTGTCAGCCTCCCTACTCTCGTCGATATCCTTCACAACCATTTTAGCAACTACTCCCAGATGCCCATTTCACAGATTTAGCATCTCGGCCTGGCAAAGGAGTCTCCTTAGGCCGAGGTGGCTCAAGAACTCCCCCGCGGTCATTACAAGATGGGCACTGCAGCACAAAACAGGCGCAGCACAGAGGCCGATAAGGCTGGGAAATCATTCCCAGGCCGCGCCTTGCAAGTCCACTTTTCTTTTTTACTATCTCAACTGGCAGCTGCAGAACAAACCCACCCTAGCGGTTTGGCGCTACTAGGGCGACCAGTACTCCATTTCCGCTGTCTAACGTCATTTCCGGCGCGCCAGCCCAGGAATCTTCCGGGTCTCGGCTGCCGCTGTGGCAGTCTTCGCGTGCGGCGTGTGAAATTCTTGTTGGTACCCTGGACCCTGCGTAGAGGTGAGCGGGGCAGGTGAGTGGGTGTGGCGGAGTGACGCTGGGTGTCTGCGGGAGTCGGGGCGAGGGCCCAGCCGGTGTGAATTCCGTTTCGCCCACAGCTCTGCCGGGGTGGAAAGGAGCGGTACCGCTCGGGTTGTAGGGGAGTCTCTACCTAGGCCCAGTTAGAACCCGAATCTGCTTGGAAGCGTAGACAGCAGGGTCGAGTGAAGTCCAAGTCCTGACTTCAAAAACTAATGGTTTGGAGCCCTTGTTGCTCTGCAATTTAGGGCACGGTACTTCCTTTCCTTGGCTTTTGTTTTCTTATCCAAGGTATGGAAATGTTAGTAGTATCCATCTCGTAGAAGTGTCTTGTATTTAGCATCTACCGAGGGGCCTATAATTTAAGACTACTCTGGGATTTTTAACATGCCCTGTGCCCAAAGAGGCAGTGTAGTATTTAATCTTATGCACGAGGGGCTCCCTACCTCCTTTGAGAACAGTTCCCACCTGTGCACTCCTGGATAGGGGTGAAACCGGCTGCCTGCAACCGGTGCACCGTGAGAGGGAGCAGGGAGAACATTCTTACGGTTGACCAGAGTTTGACACTGCCTGAAAGCTGCTTGCAGCAAGGCTAGAGCAGGAATGTGTTACTTTGTAATGCACCACACTTGCCCTTTTGTGCTTTCGATACTCAGTTTTACTGAGTACCTGGTGCAGTTGGAATTTAAACCCAGATTGTGATTTTTGCTGTGCCTGATTTCAAAATCTTCTCACAAGCAGTCTGTAAGGTTGTTTAGTCATTGATCCAATTTAAGAGTGAGACAGACAAATCTCATCACCTAGCTATGAGGAGGTGGATTTATTCCAAATCAGAGAGGCGTGAGTGTTAAAGAAGTGTTCTTAATTACTGCAGGCTTTCAGCTCATTAGGAGATATTTGTATTTTTGGAGAAAAAAAATGACTTTTGCCCAAGAGTTGTTGAGTTTCAAAAAGTAATGTATTTCAGAAAACATTTTCTAAAATTCTTCTGGGACCACCAAGGGGGGAGATGAAATTCTTTCCTCAGTAATAAAAAGCACGTTAAAATATGAGACCTAAGATGATGTTCCCCCACTTTCTGAGGCAATAATGTATAGATTGGCTTACTTGGTTATTTTTCTGTGTATTGTGTATTTGTGTGTGTGACATTGATGACTTTGATTAGGCCTAAGAAGTTGTACATTTTAAGAAGCATATAGATAGTTGGAACTAGTCTTTTGTTTTGTCTGTGTTACTACTGATTGCTTTCTGAACTGTGTTTTTACTGTCTACTCTATTGAATAGTAATAATGATTTTAATGAACTTTAAATTTGAAGAGGTGGTGAAGGGAGCAAGAAATACAGACTTCCAAGGAATCCTCCTGTTGCTTCCCTGGGACTTATCACTGATTATATTCTTTTTGTCCCTTTAGTGACTGGCCATGTCATTGTCCCACTTGTACCGGGACGGGGAAGGCCACATGGATGATGACGATGATGAGCGGGAGAACTTTGAGATCACTGACTGGGATCTCCAGAATGAATTCAACCCCAACCGGCAGCGCCATTGGCAGACCAAAGAAGAAGCCACTTATGGGGTGTGGGCAGAGCGTGACTCAGATGAGGAGAGGCCCAGCTTTGGAGGCAAACGGTATTGCTACAATGGGGCTGCTCACTCTTGCTTAAGGAAATGAGGGAGACATTCCCACAAGAATATTCCTTTCCTTGCCTTATTGAGTCCCTTAGCTCCAACATCAGCTAGGGAGGTCCAGTTTCTTCTTCAGGCTGACATGCTGATCTTTCACCAATCTGATCTTCAATCTGTACTTATGGAGCGATTAGTATGTACTAGGCCTTGTGCTGTAGACCCAGTCCTTGCCTTCCTGTAGCTCAGACTCCAGTGGATAGAGGTTAGCTAATATCAATTAGTAGCTCAGACGGTCTAACTTTGTAGCTGCAATAAGGACAAGAGGGACAGCACAAATGTCTAAAAGCACATTTGGTTTGTTCTGAGAGGTCAGGGGGAGATTTCTCTGAAGAAGTGAGCTGAGATGAAAATTAAAGGTGACTAGGGTGATAGGAGAAATGTATGCAGAGGCCTTTGATGGAAGGCAGCAGGGTATCTGGAAGAGTACAGAAGGTGTTATAGGCTGGAGTCAAGAGGGGAGGGTCGTTTGGGAAGGGTTGTTGGTAGAGAGGCTGTGATATGGGGTAGGTTAGGGTTTGCGAAAACCCTCTGCAGGTGTGCAGGGGAAGTGCGGCAACAATGAAGACAGAACTCTGAGAGGAAGGTGAGGCAGTGATCCCAGCAGAAGTGGCAGTAGTCTGAGCTGGGGAAGGTTGGGGAGATAAAGATTCGGGTCTATTCCCCAATGTTGGATCACCTGTGTGTGGGCCGCCACTTGAGCCATGTGCTCAGCCAACGTGTGGCCATGATTGGGACTTTTTCACAGTGGAGGCTGAAGGAGAAAGCCTAAGGATGAGTTATCATCCATATGACATCTAAAAGCGTAAGTGTAAGTGGACCAGGGATCAAGAATGGCATAATCTTGGGCTGGGGATTTAGCTCAGTGGTGCTGCTGCCTGTCTCGAAAGTGCAAGGTCCTGAGTTTGATCCCCGGTACAAAAAAAAAAAAAGGGATAATCTTAAGGTAATAATAGCCAACATGTATTGACTGCTTACTTGTCCTGGGTACTGCACAGCTGGTCTCATTCACTTTATGAGAAAGGTACCATTATTATCCGCATTGTACAGATTAAGAAATGGAGGCCCACCCAATGATAAATGTAAACGTATTGTATACCTAAAATGTAAACGTATTGTATACCTAAAATGTACCAATAAAAGAATTTAAGGAAATGGAGGCCCAAAGTCACATGGCTAGGTAGGACCTGAGCTGGCATTAAAACCTGGACCTCCATGACTCTCAAGTTGAGGCTCTTGACCACCAAGTTATAGTGCCTCTTTTAGGAAAAAGTTCTCTGAACTCTCTTGGCTGTTGTGGAGATGTTTAATTAGTAGGTTGGTCATTTTAATAAGGTATCATTTTATTTTGTAATATCCCAGGGTTTTTCATGGGATTTGTTTCTTTCTGTGCTCCATTAACCACACAGCTTTATTTTATACAAAAGCAAACTGAAGGTAATCACTTATTGTAATTGCTGTGTTTCAAGTAGTCAGAATTTACAGTGGACCTTTAAGTGACAACTGGCCTGACATACGAACAGCTTGGGTTACTTAGGCTAAAGGAAGATTCATCTGCCTCTTGTTATCTATAGCATGTACTCAGGTAAACATCCAGATCCTAGCTGTATTGACTTACAGTCAACTTGATTACAGCCAGCCCTTGGAACCAATCGAATTTATAAGTCAAGGGTCCACTGTAAATCAATACATTTCATGGAGTTAATGTCTTAGAGTATTTTAGTTTTCAAATAAATTTAATGGATATGACTTTCTTAATTTGATAACATAATATATTTTGTATTCACATATTTCAACAGGTTTTACTTGTTCATGATTTTCATCCATCTGTAGTGGGTTTTTTGTTTGTTTTTGGTTTTTTGAGACAGGGTCTCGGTATGTAGTCCAGCTGGCCTTGAACTCACAGTGAGCCTCCTGCCTCAGCCTCCCAAGTGCTGGGATACAGGTGTGCACCACCACGCCCAGCTTCTGTTTTTTTTAATACTTGAAATAGTATCTAAAACAAATGATTGTTAAGGTAAACAAAAATGTAAAAGTGGCACGCATCTATAATCCCGGCACTCTGAGAGGCCGAGGCTGGAGGATCACAAGCTTGAGCCTAGCCTGGGCAACTGAGCAACTGTCTGAAAATAAAAAATGGGCTGGGCGTATAGCTCAGTGTGAAGGCCCTGGGTTCAATCTCCAGTACCACCACCACCTCCAAAAAAGTTATGTATGATTACAGAAAGTCTGTGCTTTTCTGATATTCTGATACATAAAAACAAGTGTCTCTTTTTAAAATTGGATCCCAGGAGGTGCTGCTGAGGAATTTTCTAGTGAGCCAAATTTCTAGGATGGGACAGAGGGCTACAGAAAAGTTCTTTACAGATCTGATGTTTCATATCTGTGCCTGCAGGGCCCGGGACTACTCTGCTCCTGTCAACTTCATTAGTGCGGGGCTCAAGAAAGGGGCAGCTGAGGAGGCAGAATTGGAAGACTCTGATGATGAAGAGAAGCCTGTTACACAGGATGACTTCCCCAAGGATTTTGGACCAAAGAAGTTAAAAACGGTAGAGTCTTATGGCAGGATACTCATCCAGAGATATCTTTCAGAGGTCCCTGTGGCCTGAGCACTCCTTGAGAGGGAGCAGCTCAGTGGGCATCAGTCATGTGGGTTTCTCCCCATGGCAGCGTGTTTCTGTGCAGTTGTCTTTCCTGACATGCATTGTGGATAGATTTTTGGTTCATGTGACATCTTCATTGCGCTCTGTAAGAGTCAGGCCATTTTCTTGCTGGCTAAGCTTTTCTAGATTTTTCTTTTGCAATTTGCTAAGTCTGTTTGTTTTTTTCTTTGCAGGGTGGCAATTTTAAGCCCAGCCAGAAAGGTTTTGCAGGAGGAACCAAGTCTTTCATGGACTTTGGCAGCTGGGAAAGACATACAAAAGGCATTGGACAGAAGCTTCTTCAGAAGATGGGTTATGTGCCCGGCCGGGGTCTTGGGAAGAATGCACAAGGTATGGCTGCAATGTCCTGGGTGTGTGCCCCATGGAGGCCAGGAGAGGGAAGAGGGGGGCAGCTGATGGAGGGTTTGGTTTTCTCTGCTTTTTCCCTTTTGAATGTCCTGAACGCTGCTCCTGGGTTTGCCAACACGGGACAGTTGTGGTCCTCATCTACCTTACTTTCCCAAAACCAGGTTCAATAAAGTGCCTCAGTGGGAGGGAAAGCATTTGGGTCTAAAACATGCAGGAGATAGTTGAAAACAGGGTTTGTTTTGGCCTGACCATCAGTGTTTCTAAAATAATGAATTAGTTGCCCATGTTGCAAAATCATTTATACCTAGAAGTAGGTTTTGGCTGGGAGTAGTTCAGCTGAATCATAGCTCCCCTGGGACCGCACATGCCTTCACTTGGAAGCAGGCTTCACCACTCCCTGTTGTCTTGAACCGTGGCCCACTTTATTCATTCCCATGAGTTTGCCTGGGTCTTGAAGGCATTTAAGTTTCCAGTGCCTACTCATAGGGTTTTGATTTTCCAAAAACAATGATTTATGTGTTCCTCAGGAATATCAGTAAAACATTCTGTATAGCTTTTTAAATTTTCTTTCTTTTGGAACTGAGGATTGAACCCAGGGCCTTCACACTGAGTTACATCCCCAGCCTTTTTATTTTTGAGACATAGTTTCACCAAGTTTCCCAAGGTGAGCTTGAAATTCAGCCTCCAAGAGTGCTGGGATTACAGGCGTGCACCATCACGCTAGGCTCTGTGTAGCTTTTTTTAATAGTAGAGATATGTAGCTGTAGTATTCGCTAAGCATTTCCTGCCTCGGGTCCCTCTGTGCTCGCTTGGCAGCCCAGTCTCCTCTGTCTTCTCACCCCCAGCCCCGTCGAGACATCTCCCCTCACACACAGGCTTATCTCCTTTATCTTAGAGCCACATAGTTGGATTCTTCCTGCAGGAACTTTTCCCTCTCTTGTGCTATTTCCTAGGAATGATCAGAACTGGGAATTGGATATAATCAAAAGTATTTCCTATGATTCACATTCTAGTTTCCAAATAGCTGTTAAAAGTTACTTCAGGAGCCGGGGATTTAGCTCCGTGGTTCCGCCGCCTGCCTCGCAAGTGCAAGGTCTTGAGTTTGATCCCCGGTACCAAAAAAAAAAGTTAACTTCAGGTTATGTATTGAAAATATTAGCCAGAAGAAAAATTCATGAACATGAAGGATGGTAGAAATGCTGACCTAGAAGGAGAATGTGGATGCAGATCTTATTTGAGATTTCAGTAGTACTAGAAAGGGCCAGGAAGGTTGGAAAATTTGGGGTGGGGGGAGGCATCATCATTGATGCCTTATGATCCTGTTTGTAAATGCTTTTATGAGAATACCCTAACATATATGTCCAGGGCCTAGACGTGCTATAAAAGTGAAACACAGGCAGTATGAACTGCTAAACAGATGAGCAGTCTCTAAATATTAAATTGCAGCTTTACTTCCATCAGAACCAGTATACTGCCCAAATTACTGTGCTTGCCACAATAGAGGCTTCCAGATGCGGAAGTGTAAAATTCAGTATGGCTAAGTTCTCCGTTCTAAACGAATCATTCATTTTCTTCCTGTCCACCAACATGGTGAATCCCAGTAGAAATGAAGTCTGCCCTTTGGACATAAATAACCTCAGGTCAACAACAGTTCCATGGTAACATCAACAGCCAAAACTTTCAGACCACGTGGGATGTGAACAGTGTTCCAAGTATAGGGCAGCACACTCCTTGCTGAGTGGGGTGGTAGTTTGTGTAAGGAGCAAGGAAATGTGATTTCATCAAGTGGCTTGTTCACATACATGAGCTGATCAGATCTGCTGCTTTTTCTTTTGCTGAAATTGGCCAGGTATCATTAACCCCATTGAAGCCAAACAGAGAAAGGGAAAAGGAGCTGTGGGGGCCTATGGCTCCGAGCGGACCACTCAGTCCCTGCAGGACTTCCCCGTGGTGGACTCAGAAGAGGAGGCTGAAGAGGTAACCAGGGGACAGGAACTTCGTGGGTGGGGTCCTGTTGTCATTTCGATAGCTGTCTGTCCATCCATTCATGCATTCTGTATGTCTTCAAATGTTTACTGCTCACAGTCTATATGCCAGGTACGTACGTGGAGCCTGGATGTGCCCTGATGGATGAGCAGAGAGCCTACTGGACAGAGACAGACAGCACACAAGCAACCACAATCTGCTTAGAATGGCAGTGTGTCCCAGGAAGTGCCTACAGAGAAAATAAGGACAGGGAGAATGGTGCTGACCTATGTCTAATAAACAGGATGGGAAACCTTTAGGGAATAAAACATTTCAGTTGGACCTAGTGGAGGAGAAGGTGCTAGCAATAGGGAGAGTCAAGAGGCCAGAAGACACTGGGTTAAAGTACTACGTGAGAGTTAGAGACCTTACAGGGTGCCACTGTGGTGGGGGGCAGCGCACAAGCCAGAGGAATTGATGTGCTCAGAGAGGTGGGCTGGTCTCCCAACAAGGCCTGAGTGGCCGTTTTTAGGTGCTCAGGTTTCATTCTGTTGCTGCATCAAGCCATCAGTTGGTAGTGGTGTGTCACATTAGAAGGGTTAGCTCTCGATTGAGGCATTTGTCTTTTGCTTGTATGAGAGAAACCAGGATGCCACAAAGGAACATGTTACTGTTGTCACTGATCCGCTCCTTTTAATGAGGAAGGAGGCATTTGGTAATTTGGGGCTGACAACTGAGTTGGGTTCTCAGACTTAGATGTGAATGGGTGTCAGGCAACAGGTGTGGCATCTCACACCAGGTGCAAGACAGCAAGGTGTAGTGGAGAATGAGGCACCTGGCAAGGTGTAGCCATCTGAAGGGGAAGTCTTTGTTCAGGTGTAAATGATTGTTGCCACCTGAGAATGTGGGTTCAGTTTCCCCCGATCTTCTCATTTCCCCAAAATGGCCAGAAGTCCAGATACTCTTTGAGAAAAGTACAGGATTAAACCTGTGTGAAGAAAATAAAACGACAACCACAAAACCAACTTCTGAGGGTTGGACTCTGCCAGTTTCCTCTTTCATTTTACATCACCCTGTGGAGAAGTTTGGCACACCTGACTGTGAAAGACCTTGGCTTTGAGACTTGGGGCCTGTTCCTCACGATTTGTAAGAGTGTCATTAGATGGTTTCAATGTTATGCACGTACAGTTGTTCACAAAGACCGTGGTATAGATTAAGGCAGCAGCTGGTGACTGATGGCCTAGGTTGGCCCCACCTGCTGTAAGAAGTGGCACTTCCTGTTGAGACTGACTATAGCTCTCTGCTTCAGGAGTTTCAGAAGGAGCTGAGCCAGTGGAGGAAAGACCCTAGTGGAAGCAAGAAGAAGCCAAAGTACTCTTACAAGACGGTGGAAGAGTTGAAGGCCAAGGGCAGAATTAGCAAGAAGCTCACTGCTCCCCAGAAGGAGCTTGCTCAGGTCAAGGTATGGTGCCCTTGGATACCCAGGCCAGGATCTATTCAAAAACACAAAAAAGCAACCCCCACCTGAATAGACACTCAGCATTTCCTAAGCTTCTTTGGGTCTTATTATTTTGTGTGTGTGTGTGTTGGGAGACAGGGTTTGGCTTTGTAGTTAAGGCTGGCCTTGCACTCATGGCGATCCTCCTATCTCAGACTCCCAAGTGCTGGGATTACAGGCATGTACCACTACACCTAGCACGGGTCTTTTAATTGGGTGCTTTTGTTTCTCTTGTCCTCCTTTTGTGACCTGGTAGTAGCAGGTTCCATTCAGGACACTTGACATGTTCAGTAGTGTTACTGAGTTCCAGCTCTGTGCCAGGGACCTTCATGGCACAATAGTGGTAAACCAGACAACAGTGCACGTGGAGTATTAGTTTCCCACCACTTTCCCAAGGAGCTGAGGAACACTGGCAAGAACTGGCTATTGTAGTTTAGTGTAGGATATAGACTGTGTATCATAGAACTAAAAAAGCCCAAAGTGGGGTTCTCAAATGGTCTGTGTCATTGGTATCAGATAATCTGGTGAACCTGGTAAGAAATGGGGGTGTTCAGGTTTTACCTAGCAATTTTGAGTCCGTAAATCTAGACTTTTTTTCCCTGTGGTTCTAATGTAAGTGGTTCGTGGATCACACTGCTAGTTAAAAGTGACAACTCTGTTTCAGAAGCACAACCCACACTCAGATTTCCTCAGTTTTCCTACAAAGTTGAGATCAATCAGTTCATTCCCAAAGCTGCCTTTGTCCAAGAAACTTTGTGTGTGTGTGTGTTTCAGTCTTTATTAAAAGGGTCACATGCAGGGCATTAAAAAAATTAGGAAATCCAGAGAAGCAAAAGTATGAAAAAGTTTCTGTCATTCGAAAGATTGCCAAATTTTAACATCTTCACGTACTTCCTTCTAGGTCTTTTTTTTTTTTTTTTTCTATTCTTGTATGCATATATTTGTGGTTTTTATCAAAATGCCATAGTTTGATTGTACATATAGTTTTGTTACCTGCTTTCAGCAGTATGGTCTCTTCCATGAAAATGCATTTTCCTCACTAATACTCAGTCTCTGTTGAAATTTTCTTGGTTTTCCTAACATCTGTTCTCTGTGTGGCTGTCCCGAGGGGTCAGTCTGGAACTGCTCTCTGCACCTGCCCTGTCCCCTGCAGCTCCTCTGATTGAGTACAGTGTAGTCCCCCCGTAGACACTCTGCCCTTCTTTAGCGCTACTGACTAGTGTGGTTCCCACACACTGCTGGCATCAGGCTTTCCCTGGGCTTCATGCTGTTACCAGGCAGCAGTGGGGAGTGTTAACCTGTGTGCCTTCTGCCCCCTTCTCCAAGGTCATAGACATGACGGGCCGGGAGCAGAAGGTCTACTACAGCTATAGCCAGATCAGCCACAAGCACAACGTGCCAGACGACGGGCTGCCTCTGCAGTCTCAGTTGCCTCCCCTGCCCGGCAAAGAAACAAAGGCCCCAGGCTTTGCACTGCCTGAGCTGGAGCACAACCTGCAGCTGCTCATTGACCTCACTGAGCAGGAGATCATCCAGAATGACCGGCAGCTGCAGTATGAGCGGGACATGGTGGTCAACCTCTCTCACGAGCTAGAGAAGATGTCTGAGGTCCTGGACCATGAGGAGCGGGTCATCTCCAACCTTAGCAAGGTGCTGGAGATGGTGGAGGAATGCGAGCGGCGCATGCAGCCCAGCTGCAGTGACCCACTCACGCTGGATGAGTGTGCCCGCGTCTTTGAAACCCTGCAGGATAAGTACTACGAGGAGTATCGGATGTCGGACCGCATGGACCTTGCGGTGGCCATTGTGTACCCACTCATGAAGGACTACTTCAAGGAGTGGGACCCCCTCAAAGTGAGTCGTGGGGGTGTCTGCCTGCATGCCTCATCTGGGCCCTTGCTTGACGGCTGTGCAGAGGGCAGGAGGGCTGGCTGACCTGTGAGGTGTTTCTCTGCAGGACTGTGCCTATGGCACCGAGATCGTCTCCAAGTGGAAGAGCCTACTGGAGAACGACCAGCTCCTGTCACACGGCGGCCAGGACCTCTCTGCAGATGCCTTTCACAGGTCCCAGGGCAAGCCCTGCTGTCTCTTGGGGCTGGCAGGGTGGGGGCAGAGCTGGGGCTTGCTTGTGAGGGCTGGGGACGGCACGCTGACACTCTGGGAATTTAGACTCATTCATTTACCCACTCAGCCCGTACTTGTTGAGTGTGGCACAAGTGCCCAGTGCTGGGTGTAGCCTAGGAATACTGCCTAGGAGTACTTGGTGCTGTGGAAATGGCAGGTGGCATGGAAGGAATGACCCAATGATGCAGCAAACACAGGGAATGCAGTAGCAAATAACAAGGGGAAACAGCAACATGGGTGGGGTTGGAGCAGAGACCTGTCAGAGGAGGGGACTTTCAGGCTGTGTCCCAGAGCGTGAGAGGTTTGGCTAAAGGGGAAAGCACCTCGTGCTTGGGGAGGGTCCCTGTGTAGGGGCCATGAGCCTGTGTGATCTTGAAGACTGAGGCCCCAGGGGTCCAAGGACAGTGAGGTAGCAGCAGGCTGAAGTCTGGCTAGCCAGTGTGGGGACTGGCTTGGTGGCTTTCTGTGGCTGGAATTCTGCTTCTGCTAGAGTTGGGAGTTGGTGATGTGTTTAGTGGACTTTCAAACCAGTCAGAGCAGCCAGTCCATCTGCCCTCTGGCTTTCTCCATAGGCTGATATGGGAAGTCTGGATGCCTTTTGTTCGAAATATTGTTACCCAGTGGCAGCCAAGAAACTGTGACCCAATGGTAGACTTTCTGGACAGCTGGGTGCACATTATTCCTGTGTGGATCTTAGATAACATCCTCGACCAGCTCATCTTCCCCAAGCTGCAAAAGGAGGTGAGGTAGGGTGTGGCAAGTGCTGCCATCGGGCACTTGGTTTAGTATTTTCTCCATTATGATCTCCCTGCTGTTAGAATTTCTGGAATTAACAGGAATTTGTCAATACAGATTTTACCCTAAAGAGAGTCCTAGCCTTTTTCTCAGTACTTTTTTCCCCACTCCTTTAAGAGGGAATTCATTCTCAGTATCTTCAATGAAATCAGAATTAAGTGTTTCTGAGATCACTGACAGTGTCTTCGCTCAGGGGAAATGAAATACAAAATGGCTACAATGCACCTTGGCTGCCTCTTTGTGCCTCACGCTTCTGTCCATGAAGTAGGGGCTGTATCCTCCACACATAGGAAGAGCACTGTGGCCCTCAGCCAGGTGTGCACGGGCTTCCTCACAGGTGGCCCTTGCCTGTAACTTGCCAGGGTAGGCTGTGTGACTGTTTTGTTTCCCGCTTGCCATGCAGGTGGACAGCTGGAACCCCCTGACAGACACTGTCCCCATCCACTCCTGGATCCATCCATGGTTGCCCCTCATGCGGGCACGCCTAGAGCCGCTCTACTCCCCGATCCGCAGCAAGTTGTCCAGCGCCCTGCAAAAGTGGCATCCTAGCGACTCCTCAGCCAAGCTCATCCTCCAGCCCTGGAAAGATGTCTTCACCCCTGGCTCCTGGGAGGCCTTCATGGTCAAGAACATCGTGCCCAAGCTAGGTAAGGAAATGGGGTCATGCATTCCAAGTCCACCATGCCCTGGTCTGTGGGCAGTGGTCATGAACTAAACTAAAGCATGGCTTTTGAATTCATAGAAATGCTTGGTAAATCTAACTGGGGTCCTTTCTGCTGTTTAGTTATGGCAATGCCTGAAAGTCTGCAGAGTATTGGACTCACATTGCCTTTTGGTTTGCCTGATTGGCCCTGTCTTGGCTTCTGGTGACAGGACAGCCATTGTTGATCTGAAATTATTGTGGCATTTTACTCTGAATTATTAGGAATTTATTTCTGGGTAGGAGAAAAAAAATGTTTTTTAAGAACTGCTTTGTCAAGAGCTTAAAATTGACCTTTAAGAGCAGATCAAAGCTGCTCTCTCTGGTGATAATTGCCCTTTGACTTTGTCAGGACAAAAATTGAGCCTAGGAACGAATTCTCTTGCAGGGATGTGTCTTGGGGAGTTAGTTATTAACCCCCACCAGCAGCACATGGACGCTTTTTACTGGGTGATCGACTGGGAAGGGATGATTTCTGTCTCCAGCCTTGTGGGGCTCCTTGAGAAGCACTTCTTCCCCAAGTGGCTCCAGGTGAGCTTTGTTCTGCTTGGCTCTGGGAGGACGGGGGTGGGGGTGGGGCACTGAATTTCCTGCTGAGGCCTGGCTTCATATGAGAATGAATTAGTGTGGTAGGAAGAAGTGACTGTTATGATAGGGGCCCGTTTGCTGAACATGTGTCATAGGCCAGCTGCTGTTCTTAGTACTTAATTTGTATTAGGTCAGCTCCTCAAGCAGCTCCTTGGAGTAGGGACTGTGAGGTCCCTGTCTAGGGACATGGAGGCTGAGGCTCAGCAACAGCACATGCTACCAGGCTGACTCCAAAGCCACTCTTCCATGCCAGGCTCTTCAGTTCCTATGAGCCCTGTAAATAAGACCAGCATTGGCAGTTATTCTATTTGTTGCCTCTGGGGATGCAAGCGTCTTGTCTGTTTTTGGCAGGTGCTGTGCTCCTGGCTCAGTAACAGCCCGAATTATGAAGAGATCACCAAGTGGTACCTGGGGTGGAAATCCATGTTCTCAGACCAGGTGCTGGCACATCCATCCATCAAAGACAAATTTAATGAAGCCCTTGATATCATGAACAGGGCAGTGTCCTCTAATGTTGGTGAGTAGGGATACCCACTTAACCATGTCCTGGTCCCAGGGTCCTGGTTTCTAAACATGAAATGACAGTCTGCTTTCTGGTCCCCACTGGCTGCCTAAACAGGTACTCTTCATTCTTCCATTGACAGTCGCCACTGGATTCTGTTAGCTGTCACCCCATCCCCTCTGCCCAGCTCTCCTGTGCCTGGAGGAGTGTTTGTCCCTGAGTGGAGACTGACTGGGCATTCTAATGATGTGACTCCCAACTCAGGGCCCACCTTGTCTGCAGTGCCATGTTGCTTAGGTTCCCCAGCTTGTGCCCAGCTCTCTTGGGTGTGCTGTTCACGTGTCAGTTTGTGGTTGGCACAAACTAATTTTCTTATCAGCCAGTTGTGCAGTCTTTCCCCAAGGTGCTTGACTGTTAGCCCACATGTCTTTTGGGGCACAGCTGCCCTCTGTGAGTAACAGGTACCCTGGTGTACCCAGACCCAGTCCATGTCCCAGTGACAGTTCTGGTACTCCTTAATGCTGCCCCTCACTGCCCTCCCTCCTGTCTCTCAGGTGCCTACATGCAGCCAGGGGCTCGGGAGAACATTGCCTACCTCACCCACACGGAGCGGAGGAAGGACTTCCAGTATGAGGCCATGCAGGAGCGACGAGAGGCCGAGAACATGGCCCAGAGGGGCATTGGCGCAGCTGCCAGCTCTGTGCCCATGAACTTCAAAGACCTCATCGAGACCAAGGCTGAGGAGCATAACATTGTCTTCATGCCCGTCATTGGCAAGCGGCATGAGGGGAAGCAGTTGTACACATTTGGCCGCATTGTGATCTACATCGACCGAGGGGTAGTATTTGTGCAGGGCGAGAAGACCTGGGTGCCCACCTCCCTGCAGAGCCTGATTGACATGGCCAAATAGACTGTGGCAGGTCAGGAGCAGGCCATGGACTTGTTCTTGATGAGGACTGTTATGAATAAATAATTTAAAATCATCTCTGGAAGCCTAACTTCTCTACTTAGGAGATACCCCAGCACTGGTGCTTATACTGATCAGCTTTTCTGTTGCTGGGACAAAATACTTGACACTAGCAGCTTAAAGAAGTAGAGGTTTATTTGGCCCAAAGTCTCAGACCCGTGGTGGGCTGACTGCAGGACAAGAACATGGCAGAGAGTGTGGTGGAAGACAGGTGTTCACTGCATGGCAGCCAGGAAGCAGAGCTTAGAGAGGAGTGCCTGGCCCCAGTGCCCACTTCCAGCTGGGCCCCACATCCTAACAGCACATTCAGCTCGCACATCAGAGGATAATGCACTGAGGACTATAGTGCCCTGTGATCCAGTCACCTCTCCAGGTGTCTCCAGGAGTGGTAGAGCACTTGCCCAACATGCACAAGCCGTTAGTTCAATCCCCAGCATTACACACTAACACAGAGATACTTACATGAGACCAAGCCACTCGGGGAGGATGTAAAAATGCTATTTTAGAAGTCTGTACATCTTCATACTGAGTACTTACACAGCATGTCATCCTTAAAACAGGACAGCCAACTTGCTGTATTTCTGGTTCTCATCTGACATTTGGCCCACTGCAAAGAAAGGGTTCCTCTGCGTCCCTCCCCAGCAGCTTTCCTGTCTGGCTGGTGGCAGCTTCCACATAGGCAGCACTGTATGCCTCACACTGGGTTCATGTCAGCAGTGGGAGGATCTGTTGTTTTCCTGATGATCTCAAGGTCCTCACAGCCCTGGTAATCAGGTTCTTCCTGAAACATCCACAGATCTCTGGGGAGGCGTTCCAGCTTTTGTGTAGGGAACCAGTGGACCGAGGTGTCATTAAATGTGTCCATGTACTCTGAAGTCTGAGGAAACTCCACCTCGTCCAGTCCTTCCAGAATCTGAGCAGGAAAATTCAAATATAAAGTCTTCTTGGTCATAGAAACCCCCACTGTTCTAGCTTAAACTCCCATTTTACTTATCACCCTGTTGTCCGTTTGGGAAAATAAGGAATATTTTTATTTAAATGTGTTTGTGTAGTGAACTGGAAACCCCAAAGGCGGTGGATAAGTTGGATTATGATATTGAAAATAAAGGAAATTAAGCTTTCTGGAGCAGAGATCTGTGGGGTGCACTCACTGACAGCACACTAATTCCCCCATCACTAGCCCCTAGTTCCCTCCAACACATACCAAGGCAGACTTCTTCACAGTGAGGGAGAAGTAGAAAGATTTCTTACCCACCTCCCTCCCAGCCTCCTTACTCAGATACATACCTTTGCAATGTAGGGATAATTTTTCTGCAGAATCCTTGTCAACAACCTACAAGTAAAAACAACAGTGACTAGGAGGTGTGTGAATGGTTTTATTAAACACAGAAAAGCAAAATGACCTGAAAAATAGGAAGAATTCAGAACAGAATGAGGGATGTGGAGTATATTAGCTAGCAGAAAATGTGAATACCTAGTAATTGTGTCCCATTGTCAGCAAAGAAATGCTAAAAGCAGACATCTAAGCATCATGAAATGGAGGGTGTGGATCTACATGCAAAGGAATTAAATAGCTTTTCAAAAACATTCCTGTCTTGTCCTAAGAGAAGGCAAGGATTATTTGTGAAGACCCCTTCACTTGCTTCACAGCTTGACTAAGGGTCTGATAATGTGTTTTTAACTATTTATCCAGTTCCTTATAGAATAGCATCTCCACATCCAGAACAGTCATGGAAACGTTTTCTGTTTGTGGGTCAACTTGGTATGGGCTTCACCTCCAGGCCTGACTGAATCCCAGTATCCGAAGACTCACCTTTCCTCAAGGCCTCTGAAACTGTTCCCGATGATGACCATCCTGGACAGGGCATCTACGGACCAGTTACTCCACAGAAGATTGTTGTACAAGGCTGTCCCACAGTGAAGCATGTAGAAGATGGTGGGCTCCCCACAAACACTCCGCTTGCCTTCCTGGGGAATGAAAGAAACAGATGGCAACGCTCACAGATCATTGGGACACATAGATAACAAGCCGAGATAAGCGGAACATCAAATGAAATGAGACTGTGGAATAGTTCCATCAGTAGTGTGTGTGAAATCTATGCAATCATGGGATAGAGACAGGAAATCTGACTCCAGGAAGAACTCACTTAACAAATGTGTCACATGAACACAGTCCCTTCATGGACTAATAAAAGGTCTTCTTGGTCTGTGACAGGACAGGAGGGTGACAGTGGTCACTGTCCCCATGTTCAGGAATCTTCCATGCTTCCTGTGTCACTTTCAGGGCCCCATCATAACTGAAGGCCCTTCAGATATCCCTAGGAAGGCACAATGTCTCCTTCGTGGGACTCACTGCTCTTTACCAAACTCCTTGGCAGGAACACAGGCCTGGTCTACTTCAGTGGTGTCCTCTCTCCCATTTTCCTCACAGATTCTCTTAGGTCAGTAACAAACTGGCAGTGGTATCCAGAAGCCAGCTCTGCAGATCTGCCTGCAATTCTGCTTCTGGGCCTTTAGCAAACTCATGATGCGCTGCCAAATCCCAGCTCAGACCCAGGAAACCTTCCCTGGTTGCCAAATATCTGTCCTGTCTCAGCTCCTTGTATGCAGTTCTGACACAATGGCACATTCATCATTTACAGTTTCAGTCTATGAACCTTGATGTAACCATGGGCTCTCTGAAGACAGGGACTGGCTCTCATTTTTCTTCATCTCCCTTAAGCTCCCTGCCCAGCTCCAAGCAGGCACTCAGCAAAGATGATCTCGACCAAATGACAGTGTTTTCAGATACTGCCACCACTGGGGACAGATTTTTCTCTTGACTGGGCCTAACTTTCAGGCCATACAATAAACAATGAGATGGCAGTTTCAGGACACACAGAGGAATAAAGCAACTCTGTAACTCCCAAGACAATGCAAACCTACATCAAAGGTGTCTGCTCATACTGGTGTCAGCTCTGTGCCTGTGAAATAAAGCTTTTCAGAGGTCTCGGAAATATCCAATCCCAGCTCTTCATGGGATGGAGGTATCACAGGATTTAGCTGCAACTCACAGCCAGGTGCTGGGGTGTGACTGGGCTCAGAATCATGGAGGGCTGAGAAGAGGTCCCATCCCCTTTTACTGCTGCCCAGGGACAAGGCAAGTTCCAACCAGAAGAGCCTCAGTCACAGCACCCAGACGTTGTGCCCTCTCAGTTTTTAAATAGCAGCCGGAAATACCAATTAACATAATTCTGGGACAAAGAATCCTTGCAGAAATTTTCCAAACTTAATATGTTCTAGTTCATACTATTTGTGTAATTTGAAATTTTTCTGATGGGTACAGCATAAACCAAAATGGAGGTGACTGACTAGTCAAATTTTACAGGAACTGGGAAAGCAAGCAAGCAGAGGAGAGGAATGAACAGTATTTCAAAGAAATGTGTCCATGGGCAGAGCCTGAAGTTGGTCTGGTCAAGATGTACACAGCCTGCCCCACGTTTCCCCTAGTTCCTTACCTCATTCTCACTGAGAACTGTCACACCAAGGGTGTGAAGAACTGCAATTTCGAGTGGACTGAACAGAGGGTCATAGACCCAGCAGTGACTTCTAGGAGTCTAGAAGGGAAGAATGAGTTATTTCAATGCAGAAGCATACTGTGTGCAAGACCAGGGAGGGGAGATGAAGGTGGATCCAGAACTTACCTGGCACTTGTCCAAGAAGAGAAGCAGAAATGCTAGCTGGGTTCTAGCTGTGATGCAGGTGGCAAAGTTCCCAATGCCATAACACACACACTTCACACGGCAGGTTCCCGAGACCAAGGGCTCTCCTGGGCTGGAGGCATGGGCCACATCGGACTCACCTAGTGGTGAGTCAAGGTGCAGGTTTCCGAAAGCTTCCGACAGAGTCTTCACAGGAGGCTTCTGTTGTCCTAGCTGTTCTGTAAGGCATCGGCTGATGGATTCTGAAACAGCAGCCCCCAAAGGCAGTCAGAGGGTATGTTTTGCCCTTGAGAGCCAGATCACCCACCAGAGAAGTCTCAGAGCCGGGGAGAAACGCAGCAGGGCAGTAAGGGCTTCAGCTCCCCAGAGAGAGAAGCCACCCGGGATGTGCAGCCATGTCCATCACAATCTGACAGGCTATCCCAGGCACTGGATTCCTAGGGCCCAAACCCCAAGAAGATCTTTCAACAAAAAATGGGCTTCATTCATAGACAGTTTCCATCTAAAACTCTAATGTGAACTCATTCTAATTTAATAGGAAGTTCCTAGTAAGTGCAGCCTATGCTCTGAAATAGTGTTTTGCTTATAACAAAGACTAGAAGAACATAACTCAAAATCATACTACAAATGTCTGAGAATAGGAATGCTAACCTGTGAAAAGGTCAAAGAGAAAAAGGGACACTAGGGACCTCAAGAACCTAAGAAAAAAATACTCTGTTTAAATACTGTTAAAAGAGGTAGGTTCTCTTGTCCCTTTTTAAAATTATGCCGATAGTGAATTTAGTTGAATAAATCTGTATGCAAAACAAAACAAAAAGCCATACATTGCAATGATAAGGTATCAATTTTCACTTATCAAAGTAGCTATATAGATTGGGACAGGAAAAATTATTTGAAAAACTGACTCCTTAGGTCCTTGCTGATAAGAGATTTTTGTAAAAGCCTTTCAGAAAACAGCTTAACAATGCAAATTGAGTTGGTGACTGCTTTTTACTAAACAATTTCACTTCTGTGAATATATCCTACTGAATCATACTAAACTTGGTAAAAGCTTTATACATAAAGTTGCTCATTGCAATGTTGTGTATAATAACTAAAACATAAATGAAAGACACTAATTGGTCTTCAATAAAAAAGCTATCTATGGGGCCAGGGGTTTAGCTCAGTGCTTCCACTACCTGCATCACAAGTGCAAGGTCTCGAGTTCGACCCCCCCGGTACCAAAAAAAAAAAAAAAAAAAGCTAACTCTGGTATGCTCACTCAATGCGTAAATATCATGTTGCTACATATTATATTTAAGAAGAGATTATAACTGCTTGGGGAAAAGTACACTATTACATCAAGGGAAAAGAACATGATGATGATCATGAGAAAGACAGCTAGCATTTATTGTCTTCTATGCAGCAAGCAAGCACTGTGCTAAGCATGTACCTACATGACCTCATTTAATTCTCAAAACTATATTACTGGACATGTATATGATCATCTTTATTTCACAGATAAACTGAAGGTTAGATATAGTTAACAGCCAAAGGAGACACAGCCCTAAGGGAAAAACCAGAATTACGACCCAGCATGAACACTGCTCTGAGAAGTGAAACGTCCTCAGATGAGGACTGGATTTCCTTCTCTGTCCACACTGAGGCCCCCCTCCCTCCCCTCCCAGCCTTCTCCTTGGCCAGGTGGTATGTACCTACTGCTGAACTCCAGAAAGCAGAGATAAGCAGGTCGTTCCTGTTGAGAAAAGAAGGCACAATCATCTCTCATCCTTTCAGCGCTACCCTAGCAGTATCTTTCCACCTGACCATGAGGTAGATGCCTTGAGGACAAGTGCCCTCCACCTACAGCCCACTCTTACTGCCCCTTAAGAGATGTGCACACACTGACAGGTCCAGAACCAGTCTCCATACTGCTGGGGTCAGAGGGGACAGGAGAGGCAGTTTCCTAGTGGAAGCCCTGGATTTTTGGCCCACAACAAAGTTTGGCAGAGCTGTGGCTTAATAAATAGTTGCCAAATACTTGGCCTTGACCTTCCTGAACTTTAGTCTCTTCATCTCTAGAATGATAAGACCCATATCTATCACAGAGGGTCACAGGAGGGATTGAATGGGTTAGCACTCTTAGGACAGTGCCACATAATAGGTTATAATAAACTGCCTTTGTTATTAAAATAACTCTAAGGGAAAGTAAAAGAAGAGATGAGTGCCTAGACTTTCTTTATTCAAGTTTCAACAACTGGTTTCTACAAGCCCAGAGCTAAACAAAGTCAACTGTGAATTAAACTAGATTTGAACCAACAAGCCATAGACCAGAGACAGTGTTTAGGGATCTGTTACGGTTTAGATCTAAAATACTGGCCCCCCACAAGTCTTGTGTTCACAGGCAGAGTGCTCACTTCGGCAGCACATATACTAAAATTGTGTTCATAGGCAGGGCTTTTGGAAGGTGACTGGATCATGGGGGTGGAGGGCTACACTCATTAATGAGTTAGTCCACTGCCAAGTTTATAGCTGACAGTGCTATTCAAGGTAGGGCCTGGTCAGAAGAGGCAGGTCACTGGGGACATGGCCTGGAAGGGAATATTCTTGTTCCTTTCTCCTCCCCTGGCTCTCTCTTGTTCTTGGCTGCCATGGTGTGAGCAACTTTTCTCTGCCATACACTTTCACCATGCTGTTTCTGCCTTTAAGTTAGCCATCCATGGACTGAATCCACTGAAACTATGAGCCAAAATAAACACCTCCTCCACTAAGTTATTTTGACCCAGCAACAGGAAAGCTAACACAGGAGCTCAAAGGCTGCCCACCAAGGAAACGGAGGGCAAAGGAGAGCTCAAACATACATGGGTGTGCCTGATAAGTCTGTGCACAGATCAGCATGTAGAGTGCCTGGCTCTTCTCCGCTCAAGGCAGGGGTGACCATACCATACTTAGGGGTGCTGGAAGCAGGAAGCCTCTGGGAAATTTTGAAGCTGAGGAAATAATCACAATGTTAAGGGATATGGAAAGAGTCTTAAGAGTTCTCCAAATGCCCAGGCACACTCACTCACATTTACAGCTGAAGTTTTTATTTTGTTTGCAGTACTGGGGATTGAACCAAAGGCCTCTGGGATGATGGCAAGGGTTCTACCTTTGAGCTGTATCTCAGAACTTTTTATTCATTTTCATTTTGGAACAGGGTCTCACTAAGTTGCCTAGGCTGGCCCTGAACTTCTGATCATTCTGCCTCTGCCTCCGTACACCTTCAGAGATCTTACAAAGAATTGCTGCTGTTTTTCTCCACCCCTCACACCCCAGGCTCATCCAGTTGGTCAAAAATTTCTTTCTATTCAGAGGTAACCTCTGGGTCACACTGCCTCTTGATCCTAATTCTAGGAAAGAGCAGCCTATAAAATCAGTTTAATCTCTCCCTCTCACGATGGCTCTCGACACTGACCTGAAGAAGCGCTAAGGTTATTTCTTGAGCCCTAACAGGACTGGTACTAAATAAGAGTATTAATTCTCAATAACAATAGTAAGGAACATTTACTGAGTTCTTCCTGTGTTGGGTATTGTCTCTGTGCTTTCTCAGGGATTGGGCAAAGTATGGAGGGACCTGGGGTGAAATAAAGAGTCCAAACAAATGGCGAGATGTAAGCTGAAGTTTTGGAGTGAGCAAGACGGGTTTGAAGTCTGGTTCCATACATTCATTGCCTATGTCTCTTTGGGCTACCAGGCTCCTAGCGTGGCTGTGATGTTCAACACTGACAAGTGTGTAGAATGCTTAAGGCAGTGCTAGGCACATAGCAGCTGGTCGATAAATTAATGATAACGGTGACAATCACGTGTTCTTGCTCTCTCGCGCTAAAAATACTAATAACATTGGACTTGGTATTAATAGCAAAACCTGGCCCAGCACTTACCACATGCCGGGAAATAGTTTACATTTACTAAATCACATATAAGAAGACGAAGGCACAGAGAATTCAAGTTGCCCAAGGTCACGGAATTGTCATGGGAATAAGAATGATAACTTTTACTGAGATCTTACTATAATCCAGGCCTGTAAGGCGCTCGTTATCTCCGTTAAATTCTCACAGTAACCCCCCAATTAAAGTTTTTGGCACATCTCCACTTCAGAGATGGGGAGACTGAGGCTGAGAGGGACCCATCCGTGCGAAGACTCGACCCCGCACTCACTCGGCCTCCTGGAGGCGACGAAGCACGATTTTGGTGTCAGCCTCGGGCTCAGTCTCATGGCCTCGGGCCTCCAACTCCCTCCGCTGCGGCCGCCGCGTAGCTGAGCGCTTCCGCGGAGCAGCTGTCTGCCAGGGCTCGAGCGCCGCCTTCGCGGCCGCAGCCATTGCTTCGTGACGTCACCGCCGCGCCGTGCCCTCGTTGCGTCATCACCGTGCACCGTCTCCCTGCGACCTTTAGGGGGCGGACCCGGGAGGCGGGGCAGCGCGTGACCTGGGGCAGAGCTACGGTGCGAACAGGTACTGGGCGGAAGTCGTGGGCACTGTGCCGTCGCCACTGTGCCGTCGCCCACACTCCGGATCCAGAATCCTGAATCTCGAGCACCTGGATACCTGGGTACTGTGGTGGGTGGGCAGGCGGGGCCTGGAGACTTCGAGGGGTGGGACCCAGCCTCTCCCGCAGTTTCCCAGCCTCCTGGCACTGAGACTTGTCCTGAGGCTAGAGGCCCCTTGCGGTTTCAAGCAGCTTCCTGAGCCTCGAGGACTGTGTCTGGCAACTTCCTGGCCATTTGCAACCATTAGCACCCCCTTTTCAGTCCCCGTGACCAACTCGGGTTCCTTCCTGCACCATTGCCACCACCCCTCCTTCAGGCCTTTTGTTTTTCACTTTTTGTTTGTTTTTTGAGACAAGGTCTCGCTCTTCAGTTCAGGCTATCCTTGAACTCATTAGCCCAGGCTAGCCTTAGACTCACTCATGGCGATCCTCTTGCCTCAGCCTCCCGAATGCTGGGATTACAGGCGAGTGCCAAAACCCCCGACCTTGTTTTCCACTTCTTGACATCCTGAGTCAGTTCCCAGACTGCCAGAGCCATTTCTGGCCACATTCTGACATCTGTGACCCCAGGGTCACTACTGGCCTCTCCTGGACATTTCAGAGTTAAGTGAGTGAACCTTGGTGTGTCGGACCCAGTCCTTTCGGAAGAAAGGAGGGAACTTTCAGGCTGTTATCCTTGGTTCCAGGAGCTGAGATGATGCCTCCATAGGTCCCAGAGATGCTTTGTAGACTACCCTGGGTATGGCCTTATGAGGGAGGGCACCCCAAGTTATCTGGAGAGACCTCCATGTTGCCAGCTGTCCTCAAAGATAGCAGAATGGTGGCAAGCATTTGAGACAAGTTCACTGAGGACATGAAGCTTAGAGAAAGTGACAATAGGAATGAACTTCTGAAGTGACCACAAGGTTGTCACGTGGAAGGATTAATCCTTTATGTTTTCCTGTAGTGTCACCCAGCCCAGTGAGGGAGGAAGGTTCCTAGGAGGCCAACTGAGACCAGCCTTTCTCCCGAAGGGGTATGACGGTGGCTGACAAGGTAGTTTTGGTGGAGAGTGCAAGAGACAAGGATTAGACAAAATGAGGCCAGGGTCCCTGCTGACTGAAACTCCTCAGTACACTGAGTTATCTCTCTTGGGAGAGTTTGAAAGCCACTTGCTGAAAGTGCTCTTTTTGCTCTTTGAAAACTTGCCTAGATCTGAAATTTGGCATGTTCAGGTTTCTTTTGGGCTATTGAAGTGACAGTGCCTTAGTTTGGGTTCCATTATTACTATGGCAGCCACTTTATAGTGATCCCTAATGCCCAGTGCCTTTTCACACTAATTACTTAATTTTATTTTCTGTGATACTTGTGATCAATTGTTGAAGAAACTAAGGCACTTACTCAGAAATCTTGGCTGCCTTTTTTTAAATTCTGAAACATAATTTTCACAAGTATGGAAAGCCCTTTTGAAAATATACCATTTATTCAACTCTGCTTGGGTCACATGCTCTCTCATGGGTTTCTGAAAGTAATCCATTCCTTGTGTTTGTTTCACAACCAAGGCGCTGATGTTTGAACTGGAAACTTCAACTTTTGAAAGAATCTTCAGGATAGCTTTGAACTCCACAGGTTAGAAATCTGTCAGAACACTTCCTCCAGCTAGCATGCCTCTCCCTGTGGGGGTTTCCTGGAGAGGATCTTGAAGAGATCATTCTTCAGACAGCCACCCACACTGATGCTCATTGTACCTGCCTAATGGATTTGGCTTTTCCAGTCATCTCTTGCTTTATTATATTTCCTGCCACAGTTCTAGAAGCTGTATAGATACTCGTGGAACTGAGAGGTCTGCAAGAAAGGGAAATGGCACTTACCTGTTGACTAAAAATGAAATTTCAAGTGGCAGTTGTGACAAAAGACTCTTAATCTTTCCACACCTGGATTCACTGGATTGGGGATACAGCTGGAGAACAAGAAGTGATACTGGAAAGGGGAACCCAAATGAAGAGGATGAGGCCTGCTGGAGAGTAAATGGCCGCCTCCACCTCTCCAGGGACAAAGTCAGCCTCTTGGTGAGTATCTGGGCCTGCTGTAGCTATAGCTCTCACCAGACTGCTGGGTGGATCTCTAGGGTGATTGAAAACCCCCAGCCAGATTGTTTTGATGTTATTAAGAAAAAGAGTCATTTTCCTCAAGCCACCACATTTAGAGCTAATGTGTTTTGTTTTGTTCATGGTAATGGGGATTGAACCCAGGGGCTCTCTATCGCTGAGCAATGCCCCCAGTCTTTTAAAAAAAATTTTGTTTTGAGACAGGGTCTTGCCAAGTCATTAAATTGCCTAGGCTGGGCTCTCACTTGTTATTCTCCTTTCTCACCCTCCCGGAGGGCTGGGATTACAGGGGTGCTACCATGCCCAACTGAGAGCAAATGTCTCTTAACCTTGCAAGCCTTTTGCACCATTTAAAGGAGTTCAGTATCGCTGGTAGATTGTAGAAAAGATGACCACAGCTGATTACGAAGCCAGGTTTGATAATAGCCTGGGTGTGATTCTTTACTGTGGGGAGACGAGGAATGGTTACAGTTGAGAATTATACCATGACAAGAAGCCTGGCCAGTCTGGCTCTTGGAGGGTGTTGCACAACATCTGCCTGTAACTCAGTTCCCTGCCCAACCCCTTATCAGCTGATCCTTTTTCATAATTTGATCCAACAAATATGAAAGTGAAAGACATTGTTTCACCAGACTTAACAGATTGTATATATACTGCTTATAGCCCAGTGTGGTGGTGCATGCCTACAATCCCAGCACTTTGGGAGGCTGATCAAAAGTCCAAGCCCATCCTGAGCAACCTGGGGATATAGTGAGGGACTTGGGTTCAGTCCACAATACCAAAAAAAAAAATAAAAAAAAAATAAAATTATATGCTGGTTATATATGTGCAAGTCAAGAGTAGAGCAGTTCAGGGTATACTTTTTTTCAGAACTTGGGGAAAGGGGAGGATAGGGCTGGGGGAGGGAGCAGTTCCTGAGTTGACTTTGAAACATTTATTGAGACTATTTTTTCGGTTGTACTGGGAATTAAACCCAGGTTCTTGCATTTGATAGGCAACTGTTGTATCACTGAGCTCCATCCTGATTCTTATTTTATTTTGGGATTGGCTCTCACTAAGTTGCCCAGGCTGGCCTGGAACTTGTAGTGCTCTTACCTCAGCCTCAAGAGTAGCTAGGATTCAGCAGCATACTTCATGGACCTTGAGAAAACAATCCAAAAATTCATTTGGAACAAGAAGAGACCCAGAATAGCAAAAGCAATTCTAGGTAACAGAGACATGGCAGGGGGTATTACAATCTCCAACCTGCAACTCTACTACAAAGCTACTGTGATAAAAACAGCATGGTATTGGCAAAGAAACAGACCTGAGGACCAGTGGAACAGATTAGAAGATGCAGAAACAACGCCAGACACACTCAGCCATCTCATCTTCGACAAAGGAGCCAAACACCCTCACTGGAGGAAAGATAGCCTCTTTAAGAAATGGTGCTGGAAAAATTGGGCTTCAACTTGCCAAAGATTAAAATTAGACCTATATCTCTTCTCACCATGCACTAAACTAAAATCAAAATGGATTAAAGATCTAAATATTAAAATAGAAACTCTGAACCAGTTGGAACAGAGGTTAGGTAGAATCCTTGAAGACACTGGTGTAGGAAAAGATTTTATGAACAAAACCTCAGTTGCCCGTGAACTAGCACAAACAATCAACAAGTGGGATCTCCTCTTATTAAAAGGCTTCTGCACAGCAAGAGAAACCACCAACAGTGTGAAGAGACAACCCACAATGTGGGAAAAAATCCTCACCTGCTCTTCCTCAGACAAAGGTCTACTATCTCGAATCTATAAAGAACTTAAAAAGATCAGACCTCCCAAATTTAAAGACCCAGTCCAAAAATGGGCATCTGAAATGAACATCTGTTTCTCAGAAATGAACGTCTAATTTCTCAGACAAAGAAGTAGAAATAGCAAATACATAACATGAAAAAATGTTCAACATCACTGGTCATTCAAGAGATGCAAATGAAAACAAGGCTGAGATTCCACTTCACTCCAGAAAGAATGGCTGCTATCATGAAATCAACCAATAACAAATGCTGGCGGGGCTGTGGGGAAAGAGGAACCCTGCTCCACTGCTGGTGGGAGTGTAGACTGTTGCAAGCACTGTGGAAATCAGTATGGAGATACCTCAAAGAACTAGGACTGGAAGTCCCATTTGACCCCACTATTCCACTGCTGGGGATCTTCCCGAAAGAATTAAAAGAATCATACCACAGTGATATATGTGTGCCCATGTTCATAGCAGCACAGTTTGTAAGAGCTAAAACTTGGAAACATCCCAAATGCCCATCAACTGGAGACTGGATAAAGAAAATGTGGTTTTTTTATAAAATGGAGTACTACTTAGCCATAAAAAATGAGAAATTAGAGACATTTATAACTAAGTGGATGCACATTGAGGCAATACTCTTAAGTGAAATAAATAGGACACACATGTATAAATACCGAATAGTTTCTCTGGTGTGAGAAACTGAAAGTATAAATGAGGACTAAATGTATAATAGGTAATGTGAAATAGGAAGAAAAGGGGCAAAGGGGAAGGAAGTGGGAGGGCTAGGGGAAAGGATAGAAGGGAATGGGATTAATATGAGAAAATGGAAAAATAGGAACAAAATCTTTGTAAATAGGACTGGAAGGGTTGAAGGGAGGGCTGGGCAAGGGTGAAAAATAAGAACCAAGAGAGACTGTGTAAAGGTGCAAATTTCCGATGATGAATGTCATATTCTATACCTAAAATGTACCAATGATTAGAATGAATAATCGATAATGTAAAATAGGAAGAAAAAGTCCAAAGGCGTGGGGTAGTGGGAGGGGCAGGGGAAAGGAAAGAAGGGAAAGGAAAAATGCTGAGAAATGGAAAAAATGGAAATAAAGTCTTTGTAAATAGGGAAGGGTGGAGGGCGTGAAGGGAGGGCTAGGAATGGGGAAAAAATAAGAACCAAGATGCATTATGTAAAGATACAATTCCCAATGAGAAATGTAATTGTGTTGTATACCTACAATGTACCAATAAAAGAATTTAATTAAAAACAACAAAAAAGAGTAGCTAGGATTACAGATATACACCACTGTACCCTGCTTGTTGAGGCTTTTTGATCTGGACCAGCCCTAGAACTCTAGAAAAAGGATCATCCTGGAGACAGGTGGTGGCTGTCATGGGCAAAGAGAGGGGAGGCCCAGGGCAGGGCACAGATCCCTGTGAGAAGAATGCAGGTGACAGAGTGGCCACATCTTCTCCACTGTACACTACAACCTGATGAATGTGCTTTTGACGATTTAGAAATAAAACCAAGGTTCAACCTTTGGAGAGTTCACTCTGGTCTTCAAGAGATAATCAGGTAATGAAGATAATGAATATTGCATAATTATTCTGTAGAGCAGACCATAAAAGTGTTTAGGCAAGAGAGGGCTATGGAGGGGCCAGGGATTTAGCCCAGTGCTTCTGCTGCCTGCCTTGCAAGCCCAAGGTCAGGAGTTTGATCCCTGGTACCAAAAAAAAAAGAGAGAGAGAGGGTTTTGGAAACTTAGATTCCCCTGGGCAGGACAGTCAGGAGAAAGTTGATGAAGAAGCATGTTTGAGTGATGCTTAGAGCCTGGTACAGTTTTTTTCTTGTTTTTTTTTTTGGTACCAGAGATCAAACTCGGGTTCCTGCGCTTGCACAGCAGGCGGTGAAACCACTGAGCTAAATCCCCGGTCCCTAGCCTGGTACAGTTTTAACTGACAGAAGAGTCCACTGTTTCTCTGTAAACTCCCAAAGGCCCCTGCTTTTCCCTGTTGTAGATGCACTGCCTGGAACTGAAATTGCATTTTGCACACCACAGACCCTCTGTGAACATCTGTTAGGTAAACTCCTGGTGGAGAGACTATTTCTGGAGATCACTATGCTCAGCAGTTGGGAGAAATGCAGCTAAGACATCCCTAACCTACCTTGTTATCATGGCCTCAGAGGACAGTGCACCAGGCCATGTGGTTGTATAGTTACAGTTCAGCATTTCAAATAAGAGCTGTCATTGTGGGTGTGCCAGTTTTCCTCTAGCTACTCATGTCTTTTTGGGCAGATGGTCTGACAGCTGTATAGAGGTATATTTTTAGTTGGTTTCTCCTGCACTTGCGGAGTAGTTTTATCTATTTGTAGCTGCTGGGTTCTTTCTCTGTTGAGCCCAGCAGAAGGCTGCACTGGGTACCAAGCCCTCCGTGGGCTCAGAAGTAGGAAGCTGCATTTTAATATACTGTTGTCACTGGGTGAAAGAAAACATGGCTCTGTTCTGTTCTCTTGCCAGGTGGAGTTATTTTTTTCTTTATGATGGTTCCAAGGTGAAGGAGGAAGGAGATCCAACCAGAGCTGGCATTTGTTACTTTTATCCTTCTCAGGTAAGCCACATGACATTTTAGTATTCAGCATGGATCCCACTGCCTCCACCTGGCGACTTTTTATAGTATAGGATGTAGCTCAGGACAGCTCTCTTTGACCAGTCCAGGCATTTGACATGTCTGCCATCTTATTCTGAG
The DNA here is from genome assembly GCF_053883595.1 of Heterocephalus glaber. Taxonomy (NCBI): domain Eukaryota; kingdom Metazoa; phylum Chordata; class Mammalia; order Rodentia; family Bathyergidae; genus Heterocephalus; species Heterocephalus glaber. The sequence continues at coordinate 3,048,335 of NW_028258412.1, read as the reverse complement.
ATGTACTCTTTCTTTGTGTTCTGGTCTTAAAATTCCCAGAGAGTTCAGGACGTCCCTCTTCCCCATCTCTCTGTTATTATCATGATTTTTTGTTTGTCTCCTCTACCCTCAATTTTTGGGCCAGCTCATCTTTTTTTTTTTTTCTAGTACCTGGGATCGAACTCAGGACTTGTGCTTGTGAGGCAGGCATGGTGGCATTGAGCTAAACCCGCAGTCCTGGGTCAGCTCATTTTTAAAAAGATTTTTTTGAAACATATAAGAGTAGAAAGGAAAGTATCGTGAACCCTCATACTATTATCAGGGCTTAACCAGCTTTGTATGGTTTTAACCCTCTTATTTTATTTACTTACTTAAGATATTTGAAGCAAATTCTAGACATTGCATCATCTCACTCAGTCCAATGCCATCTCTACCCAAACAGGACGTTACACCTAAAAAAAGTTACAGTATTGGTAACAGTAATTCCTTAATATCATGATACCCAGATTATATTCAGATTTCACCCTTCTCTCTTTTTAGTCTCTCTCTTTCACTCTTTCTCTCTGTCTGTCCTAATCAGTCCAAGAAGCATCCACATAGTCTCTGGTTGTTTTGTACTTTCAGACCCTTTTATAGTACTCCTCACCCATACACCCTTTCTTTTTTCCACCCCTGCCATTGAATTATTGAAGAAACCAGGCCATTTGTGTGGTAGCATGCTAGAATATCCCACACTCTGGGTTTGACTGATTAGTTTCTCATGGTGATGTCATTTGCTATCTTCTACCTGCTGTATTTCCTTTAAATTAATAGTAAACTCTAGAGCCTTGATTAGACCCAAGTTCAGTTCTATCAGGCAGAAATTCTTCAGAGATGGCGTGTACATTTTCTGTGGCATCACGTCATGTCTGGCTGTCCCACAGTTTGATTAAGGATAAGACTGATAAGATTTGGGCCGGGGATTTAGCTCAGTGGTTTTGCCGCCTGCCTTACAAGCGCAAGGGCCCGAGTTCGATCCCTGGTACCAAAAAAAAAAAAAAAAAAAAGAAATGCTTCTCAAAGACTGATGAGATTCTGTGTCCACTCATGTGATTATACTGTGACTCAGATGGCCAGGATTAATCCAGGCTGCCCAGACCGCTCTGTGCAGGGGATTTGAGTGGGAATGAAAGAATTGTGTGTCTACTCAAGTGTGTGCCTATAATCCCCGGAACACAGATAGAGCTCTGTGCTGTTGTTTCATGTGCTCACTGGGGCTTTTCTGACAGTTCAGCCACCCTGACAGGCTTGACAAACTTGTAAAGGGCCTGGTGGTAAATATGTTAAGCTTTGCCTGATAAAGGCTCTGTCATATATTATTTCTTGTTTTTATAACACTTAAAATATATAAATAATTCTTGGCTCGTGGGCCACATAAGAACAGGCAGCAGACTTCATTTGGCCTTTGGGCTTTAGTTTGCTCTGAGGAATGACCCAAGAATTCAAGAATTTTAGCCTCTTGTCTGGAATCTGCTCCTTTCTCACAGACCGTTCTGGACTGTCAGGAGCTGCTCTGTGGGCAGATTGCTGGAGTTGTCCGCTGTGTCTCTGACATTTCTGGCTCTTCTCCCACTCTCATTCGCCTGCGGAAACTGAAGTTTGCCGTAAAGGTTGAAGAAGATTACCTCTGGGTAAGTTCAGACAGGCCCGCCCGATCAGTGCTGCAGTGTTACACTGATCTGTAGCTCTTGAACCTGGAGTTTGTTCCCCCTCCCCTGGCACTGTGTCCAGTCATCATCCACACTTCCGGTGACATTTGCTGAGGTGCTCATCATAACTGAGTGCTGTCCAGAACATTTGTTTTTCCTTTATGCAGAGGATTAAGCCCATCTTGGGCTTTGCCCATGCTGAGCATGTGCTCTACCCTTGAGCTGTACCCGCCACCCCCACTCTCTGCAAGACATTTTTAACATGTCCTGCTTTACACACAGCTGCTTTCTCCTTTCCTTTAAAAGACTTAGGCCAACCTATGAAAATTCTGTTTGCTTTGTGTTGCAAATAAATTTATTTCCATCTTTTCTTCTCTATATACTCTGAATAGTCTATGCTTCAAGTGATATAAAGACCCTGACATTCATATATACAGGTTAGGTTTTAAAGAATCCACTAAAGGTAAATAAATAAAAAATATTCTTTTACAGCCATTTAATCTAAAGCGTATTTTCCCTTGCCTGCCCTTTAAGGCTTTGGAGGTAAAGGCATGCTGTGATGTGGGGTGGTATATTCACTTTGTAGGTGTTATTTCCCACATTTTATTATGAAAAATTTCTAACATACTGAACAGTTGCAAGAATTTTATAGTGAAAACTCACGTCTCTTTTACAATTAACATTTTATTGTAGTTGCTGTATCACATATTGCTGTGTTCATCCTTTCATCCTCCCATCAACCCAGATTTTAAAAAATACTTTTCAGAGTCAGTTGCATACATCAGTGTATTCCCCTACCCACAAATACTTAACCGTAGATGTAATTAACTAAAGTTCACTGTTTGTTTGTTTTTTGGTACTGGGGATCGAACTTGGGACCTTGCGCTTGCAAGGCAGATGGCGGAATCACTGAGCTAAATCCCCAGCCCTAAAGTTCACTGTTTAGGGTTCTTTTTCTCTTGAAGTGAAATTTACATTTGATGAAATAAATAAATCTTGAGTGTACCATTTGAGCAGGTGGACAAATACTGCACATGCCACACAAATTCCTGGCAACGTACACATCAACCCTGGAGATTCCTTCAGTCCCACTCCAGTTAATTCTGCCCACTCCAACTCGAGGCAGCCATTGTTTTGAAGTTTTCCACTATAGATTAGTTTTGCTTGTTCTAGAATATCATATGAGTATTTGGTATACTATTCTTTATTTTAAATGACATGTCTGCCACTTAATGTTTGTGAGATTACATCAATCAGTATTCACTCCTTTTTATTATTAAATAGTATTCAATTTTCTGAATGTATTACAGTCTGGTTATTCTCCTTTTGGTGGTTGGAGACATTGCCAGCTTTAGGAAATTAAGAGTAAGGCTCTTAGGAACATTCTCATGGATGTCTTTTTGTGGATATATGTTTTCAAACTGCTGATCCTAGGGAAGGTATATGTTGAATTTTACAAGAAGCTGCCAAGCCTTTTTGCCAAGTGGTTGTACATTCTCATCAGTAATAGTCACAGAGAACTCCACTTACTTCTCTTCCACATTGATATCGTCAGTGTTTAATTTTAGCTCTTCTGCTGAATTTGTGGTGATATCTTATTGTGGTTTCAATTTGTATTTCCCTGAAGACCACCACGTGGAGGTGCTTTCATGTAGTCAAGGGCCATTTGTATATCTTCCTTTGTGAAGTGTGTCAAAGTGTTTGCTCCTCACTTTTTTCTTTTGTTCTTTTTTCTTTTCTTTTTTGTTTTGTGGTACTGGGGATTGAAGCCAGGGCCTTTGAACTGAACTACTTCCCCAGCCTTTTTTATTTTGAGACAAAGTCTAAGTTGCCCAGGCTGGCCTAGAATTTAGCATCATCTTGCCTCTGCCTCCCGAGAAGCTGGGATTACAGGCATGCACCATCATGTCTAGCTGTGCTTGTCCTTTAAGTTGGGTTTTCTTGTTTTACTGAGTTGTAGTTCTTCATGTATTTGAGGCCATTTCTTTGTCAGATACATATTTTTAAAATATTTTCTGCCAGTTTGTGGCATGCCTATTAATTTTCTTTAACAAGCAAAAGTTTTTAATTTTAAGGTTTATGGCTTTCTGTTTTCTGTGAATCTATTTCCCACCACTTTGGCCTCTTTTTTTCGGTAAGAGTTTTATAGTTTTTATTTTTGTTTGGGTTTTTTTGAGACAGGGTCTAAGTAGGTATCCCAGGTTGGCACTGAACTCACGGTCCTCCTGCTTCAGCCTCCCAGGTTCTGGGATTATAGGCTTGAGTCACCACACCTGGCATAATTTTTGCTTTTAAATTTAGGTCTACTATCCAGTTTGAGTTAATAATTTGTGTTGTGAATAGAAGTCAAGGGTTATTTTTTTCTTATTTGGATATCCACGTATACTACCACCATTGTTGAGAAGACTTTCCTGACCCTGTTGAATTTCTTTGGCTACTTTGTCATAGATCAGATGACCAGATAAGTCTGGATCTATTTCTGGACCCTGTATTTTCTTCCATTGATATATTTGAGGATTCTACACAAGTACCACGCCGTCTTGAATTCTGTAGCTTTATTGTAAGTCTTGAAATTAGGTGGTATAAGTTCTCCAACCCTATTCTTTTTTAAGATAGTTTTGGATATTTTAGATCATTTGTATTTCCATTGTTAAACCACTTCATCAGTTTGTAAAGAAAAGCTGGTGGGATTATGACTGGAGTTGCTTTCAGTTTATAGATAACTGGGGAGAAAGTAAGCATTTCCTGTATGTCAGACTGTTAAACGCTTGGATCACTTCAGAGGAGAAAACATGACTCTCCTGTAGCTTACATTTAAGAGAATTTTCATTTACTTGTTTTCCGTCTAGGTTTGCTTATTTAAATTCCTGGTTAAATACCATTAGGACACATTCCTAGAGGTAGAATCAAGACTATGAGCTATGTTCAGGTTCTTTAAACATATGGCTAGATCTCTTCCCAACTCAGCCGGAGTTTGTCAGCTTTGCACTTAGCACTTTGGAGGTTAGGACTGTGATGACTCGGTCAGTCCTGCTCTTGAAGCTTTCCGTCCACCTGGAGAGACAAGGTGAACAGGAAGGAGAGTGCATTTTTGGCAGGGCACCATGAGTAGAGGGACAGAAAGTACTTGTTCTCTGTAGAGATCAGCTTGGTGGCAGTGAAGGGAGTGGGTTCTGGGTTGTAGATGATCAGTCTTGGCGGGCAGTGGAGAGCTGTGGGTGCCAGAATTCTGTGTTTGGCCTCAAAGAACAGGATAGTGCCTGACCTCCTGGGCTTCCTCTTCTCAGGTGCTGGGCTGTGCTGTGGAGCTCCCCGATATCAGCTGCAAGCAGTTCCTAGATCAGCTCATTGGATTCTTTAATTTTTACAATGGTCCCGTTTCCCTGGCTTATAAGGTATGAGTGTGGCATGGGGAATCATGTTGGGCTTCTTTAGTAAAGCCAATATTGTCCGAATGTAGCACTTCTTTACATGAATGCATGGTGTCCAGTGACCAGGTTGAGGGCCCTTGGAGCCCCTCTCAGATGCCTGTGTTCCCAAGTGTTTGTCCTCACCCCTGTTCCCTGGGATGGCTAGAATAACAAGTGTCCTGGTTCTGTGGTGGGGCAGGAGGTCAGGGTGGAAGAAGTGGGGGGTGTGCTTGCAAGGGGTCAGAGCAGGCCATCCATGCGGCCAGTTTCCTATGTGGAATGGTCTTTAGCACAGTTGCAGTCCTTGCCAAAGAGTCTGTCCAGATGTCAGATACTGACCTCAGGCTGTTTCTATTTTAGAACCATTCTCAGGAGGAACTGAGTTTGCAGTGGGACACTTTCATTGAGCAAGTTCTGAAAAACACCAGTGATCTGCATAAGATATTCAATTCCCTCTGGAACCTGGATCAAACCAAAGTAACATTTTCATTCTCTTTGTTTACTTCATGCATAAGAACAGAGCCTCGGGACAGTCTTTTAAAAACTCTCCTGAAATGAGCTATATCTAGAGAAGTGCCTGAAACATGTCGTTTTCTAGGCAGGCGGGCAGGCAGGAAGCCCTGCTATGAGCTTCCCTGTGGGTGCTTCCCAGTTCTTTGAGCAGGAGCGAGATAGGCCACCTTGAAGAGCCTCCTTTCCCTCATCTATAAACTGGTGTTGTGTTACCAGCCTCCTAGGACTGCTCTGATGGTACAGTGAGGCTGTACCTCAGGTGACACCAAGTAGATAAGAGTAAGTCCCCGACTTACGAGTGAGTTCCATTCTGGGAGAATGTTTGTAAGTCCGATTCATTTGTAAGTCCAACAAAGTGAGTCTTATACACCCTTCACACACATATACAACATAAAGTATTAAAAACCAAACACTCAAACATCTTAGGTTCTGATTCACCACTGTACTACTGTACACTGTTGCGCTGTACAGTAAGCACACAGCAGCATGACTGTGACAATGTCCGGCAGACACAAGAGCTACTTTCTGCAATTTGTTTGCATTTGTGAATGTAATGTGAGGTCCATTCATATCTGTGAAAGCTTGCAACTCGAGTGTTTGTAAGTCAGGGACTTAATGTACTCAGTATAGGGGATTACCATTTTGCTATTGCCCCAGCAGTATTGAACTCAGAAACCTGAAGGTCCCCTCTGCTCTCAACATTACTGTCATCTGATTTAATTATTTTCAACCTCAGAAATGTCCAGCTCTAACATTTTAAAACACGCTTACTGTGAGAGAGAGAGAGAGACAGACAGACAGACAGATGGGTGGAGAGGAGATAGGTAGGTAGGGTGGGAAGTGCTCTGCCTCTCTGAGCCATTCTATTTGCCATTGGTACTCAGTGGAACCAAGCTGCTTGTGTGACTGGCCTGGCTACCTACACTGTCCCCTGAAGAACGAGCTGTCTGAGCCCTGAGCATCTCAGATGAGCCTCCTACATCTCAGACCAGAAGCAAGTGTGTCTCTCTGACAGGGGTGTGGCGCAGGGTCACAGCCTTCACAGAGCATGAGTCCACTAGACAGGGAAGGGTTTCCTCTGCTCCTGTTGGGTGGACTTTGTGGAGTTGGCCCTGAGTTGTACAGGGTGCTGGCTGGCACTGGATAGTTTTAAGGCCAGGAAAGAATAAACAACCTTTTCATGTGGCAGCTGCTGCAGGACTTGGTTCCATTCATGCTGAGACGTGGCAGCTTATGGGTACCTGTGGGGGTTCGCTGCCAGGCAGGCAGGTGGAAATAAGAGGCGGGGGGTATTGCTGGACACTTTTGTCAGGTTCAGATGCTTTTCTTACAGTTTTAGGAACTTCTAGGCAACCAGCTCCTCACAGCTGTGTTAGCTTGGTGAAAGGCTGTGGTGTTTTCCCTTATGTGACAGGATCAAGCGATAGCACCTGGTCGGATATCAGTGAAGCCAGCGGCCTCTCTTGGGGCTGCTCTGCAGGGTGGGTGGGTTTTACTTGGCCCTATGACTTGTTGCCATCTCATCTCAGCAGCGATAGTCAGGTCTCCCAGGCAATAGCCATATGCACATTCACTATGCCTTTCAGCTTCTGGGGAAGCCTCCTATGCCCAGCATTTGGCATTTTGTTGGTGTCAGCAGTCATGGGTACTGAGTACAGATCAGACCCAAGAAGGTATGACAGGGGTCTGACTATGGGACGCCTTCTCCTTTCTCCAGGCTTTGAATTATAACCTCCTATCTCTATGAAAGCCACTGCCCTTGTGTCCCTGCTGTGTTGTGAGCCTGCTAATGGCTGGCCATGTGTCTTGCTCTGCGCAGGTGGAGCCCCTGCTGTTGCTGAAGGCAGCCCTCATTTTGCAGACCTGCCAGCGCTCGCCTCACATTCTAGCTGGCTGCATCCTGTATAAAGGACTGTGAGTAACACCCTGTCCCTCTCCTCTACCACATTATCCTGCTGCAGGACTGACCACCTGGCTACCTCCAGGTCATAGGCAGTGAGCTCAGTCTCTGGCCAGTTCTACGTGAGCTTGTGTGACAAATACAATGGTCCCTTGCTTTGTGAACTCAGCTTGTTCCATAATTCTGGAAAAGATGGCCACGTTCAAATTCATGCAGGGAAGATGGCCACGATCATGTTCATCATCCAGTGCAGAGTTCAAAGACAACAGAATTTTGCCAAATGCTTCTGTTTGTGAACCAAATTCTTCGCAAACAAAAGTATTCATGAACTGAGGTACTGGGTTGTTTAGATTTGACTTAAGGTATGTCCCTGTCTTTGGGCACAACCAGGGATTGAAGATTATTGTGTTCAGGAAAGGTGGACCTATGGAAGGGGTCCACGTAATTCTCAGTGTGGGATGTGCTCTGTAGTTGTCACTTACAGGATGTCAGTAGCAGCCAGCCGTGTAAGCAAGGGGGCATGAAGGCTGCAGTTGCCTTCATCTTGTGTCCTAGGGCCCCAGTGCACCAGCTGCAGCTTAGCTTGCAAAACAGCATAACCCGCTCTTCCCCAGCTCCTTCCAGCCCAGTGCCCAGGTCTGCATCCTTACAGGCCTCTGAGAACTCACAGACCTCTTCGCCCAGCTGGAGGGCCTCTCTGTGAGCCCGAGTGTCTAAGAGCCACTCCACATGTTGCCAAGAGTTGCTCTCACGCCAGGGTCGGAAGCCAGAGGGCCCTTCTGACTGCATAACTGTGTAGCTGAGGGGCACTCCAGCTGCTTCTGGCAGGGCTCTTGAGAGCAGTGCTCTCAAGGCTCTCGAGCATAACAGGCTGGACCTTGAACCCTAGCTTCTCTTCCTCCCAGCCGTGAGCCTTGGACAAACTGCTTAACCTTGGTTTTCTCTTCTGGGAAACAGAGACCCTGTGTGGATAATGAAATGACTCAACAGGTGTGGAAGGACTGAGTACAGTGCCTGGAGCACGCGATCCCCTTTTCCCCTTCCTCTTTTCTCAGCAGGACAGCTCTGCCTCAACTTGCAGGGTTGCCAAGCTCACCAAGACCTGGCTTGCTTTTTTTTTTAGTAAATTTTATTTTATTTTATCCCAAATCTTCCCTTCAACCCCCCTCCCCTCCCTATGTACAAAAAAGACATGGCTTTCAAAGATAGCATTTTTCCCTTATTTTACATTTCATAAATATTTAAAAATTATATGGCTAATATTTTAACACTTTCTTATTGTTGAAAAAACCCCCCTACCAATAGAGAAATATACAGAACACATTGAACAGTTCCTGTTCTCTCTTGCTTACACTCAGCCCACTCCCACAGTTAGCATTCGGCCAACATCTGGGCTCTTTCTGTGCATGTCCCACATGTACTTAGGCACATGTATTGATTTTGCTTATTTCTGGTCTCTACAAAAGTGGGATCACACAGTTCCTCTACTTGATGTGCACGGTAGAGCTTTCTTTACCAGGCCATATTGGTCCATTGATTCTTTTTTTTTTTTTTTGGTACCGGGGCTCAAACTCGGGACCTTGCGCTTGCAAGGCAGGCAGCGGAACCACTGAGCTAAATCCCTGGCCTGGGATTCGTTCTTGGAAAGGCCATACATGGGTTGCTGATGTGGTTTTGCCATGATTTATTTAATGAATCTTTCTGATGGACATTTAGTTGTTTATTTGTTTCCCACTTTCCCTGTGATGAATATTCTTATATGTACGTCTTAGTACAAGCCTGGTCAGAGGGTTTATTAGACATTTTAACTGGTGCGAGGAACTGCTAGAGTACCCCTCATAAGGGCTTTTACCAGTTGAAACTCCCACCATCCATGTCTAGCATAGAACACGAGGCATCTTTTAAATGCAGAGGCTCCAGCGTGTTTCTTCTCACGTGCTCTTGTTCCTGTGTCTGACCTGTAGGATTGTAAGCACCCAGCTGGCACCCTCCCTCACTGCCAAGATCCTGCTTCACAGACCTGCACCTCTGGACCAGGTATTGCAACTCTTACCCACCTGGCCAGGATGACAGCCCCATAGTGCCCGTCACCATGTCTGGTGGGACCAATCCCAAGCACTGGATAAGCCTGGGTTACTTGTTAGACTGAATGTTGTCAGGACCCTTGGTCTGTTAGCACAGTTTTGCTCCAGACTAAACCTACTGACAAGGCTGAAGGGAAGCATTTTCTTCCCTGTGGTAGGTTTGGATAGTTGCTTTTTCCTCAGACAAGTGGCTTTAAGAATTTGACTCACTATCAAGATGGCCTTTATGTCAGAGAAATGTTAGATTTTTCAGAGACCCACTGTAAAGAATGTGTCCTTAGGAAAACAGTGACTCTTATAATACTTCCATTTGGTATTTATTTGTGTTTCTAGTGAGAGAAAAAAAGACAGTCATTGGGAATAAAGTTGCCCACAATTGGGCCACATGGACATAACCACTGCTAGTACCTGGCAATTTTCTTCCATTCCTTTTTTCTTTTGTTTTGTGTATTTAGGGTATGAAAGTGTGGTTTCAGTGTTTCATAAAGCTCTCTCTTCCCTTATGAAGTCAGCAGACATGTAAAATGCTGATGGGCCTCTATCCAGGCTCCTCACCCTCTGCTGGTGGGGTGTTGGTGAGAACACCCTTTCTGGTAAACAGTTTGATGGGGAAAGCCTTAAGGATGTCCTTTCCTTCTCCTAATAATTCTACTTCTTGAAATCTATACTAAGGAAAAGCTCTAACTGCTGAAAAAAATTTATATTCAAAACTCTGTTGTTAGCCAGTGCAATGACATTCACCTGTAATCCCAGCTACTTTGGAGGTTGAGGCAGGAGGATGGGAAGTTTGAGGCCAGACACCATCTCAAGATAAAATTTTAAAAATCAGCCAGGCTTGGTGGTGCACAATTGTAATCCCAGCTACTTAGGTGGCTAGGCAGAAGGATCACTGTTTCAAGTCCAGCCAGAGCAGTTTACAGAGAGAGACCCTTTCTCAAAATAAAAAAGGGCTGAGAATATAGCTGAGAGTGAAGTGAAGGCCCTGGGCTCATTCCCCACTACCAATGAATGAATGAATGAATGAATGGATAGGGATGTATTTCAGTGCTTGTGTAGGCCCTGAGTTTGGCTCTCAGTGTAGTGGTACCTCGGTTCATGAACTTAATTTGTTCTGCAATTTTGGAAAAGATGGCCACATTTGTGTTTGTGTGGGAAAGATGTCTGCGTTCATGTTTGTCACCTGATGTAGAGTCTGCAAACAAGAACAAAATTTTGTCAAATGTTTCTGTTTACAAACAGAAGCCCTTATGAGCTGAGGTACCACTATACTGGGGGTGGGGGAGCCTCTCTCACAACGGGATTTATGGATATGAAAAATGTCTAAGGTGGGATTTGGCAAACTGGCCTGTGACAGGGCGGGGGGGCCAATTTAAAAGAAAGGAGGGGGCAATTTAAAAAAAAAAACTGGTCTGTGAGCCAACTACATACAAATAAAGTTTTATTGAACTGCTTTTGACTTACAGCGACAGAACTGAGTCTTGTCTTGAGACAAGGTTGCATGGCTCATAAAGCCGAAATTGGCTATCATCTTATCCTTTACAGAAAAAGTTAGCCAACCACTGGCCTATGGTCAAGAAATAATTTACTCATACCACTTTAAGCTTCATAAGATTTGAGCCAGCCATTAAAAATGGCCAAAGATGTTTTGAAGACAGGAATTACCTATTACTGGTTTTATTTGGTTTTTTTTTTCTGTTACTAGGGATCGAACTTGGGTCCTTGCACTTGCATAGCAGGCGGTGAAACCACTGAGCTAAATCCCTGGCCCACCTATTACTGTTTTAAGTGGACAAATTGATTTTTTTTTTCTATTATTGGGAATGGAAGTTAGGGATACCAAAGCCTCTGGGTGGCCTTGAACTTGTAGTTCTCTTGCCTCAGTCTCATAGAGGGCTTGGGTTAGAGGAGTGCAAAAAACTGACTTAGCTGAAAAGCCAGATTTCATGTAATGTCTCAAAAGTATGAAAAATGCATAAACTTAAGGGAAAAAAGTCCAAATATTAACAATTATTAGCTTGAGGATAAAGGATTATGTGTGATTTTTTTTTTAAAAAAGAACTTTTGTCTAGAGTAAGCTTATATATGGCGTAGTAACCTTAAGATGAGTTTTTGAAATCACTGAAGAAGAGAAGAAGCCATACTTCACTCTCATAGGAGTGAAAGTCATTTTGGCCAGAAGAGCAGTTTTGGTTTGTATTTTGTTTAGGGTAGTGCTTTTGGAATCTTCAAGTTTTTTGGTTTTTTGTTAGAAAATCCCTAGGTTTCTGGCCTTGGCTGTGAGCCACAATAAGCAAGGGTCAGATACTTTTGAGTGAGTCACAGGACTGGCACATTTTGGTTCTAGAATGAGTTTCCCATGGTACAGAAGAGACCATGCATTCTTGCTTATTTTGCAGAGGAAAGACTAAGCAAATCAGAACTCTGAGCAGTACGTGAATTCAGGTGGCTGCTGCCTGAGCAGGCTGATTCTTGCCTCCTCCTAGCCATGGTGGGGCAAGCAGCTTAGGGAAGCTCTGCTCCATCTGCCAGGCTCTTGGCATGTGGCTGGGACAAGCTCCTTGGGCTTGGGGAGAGCCCGTGAACAGGTGGCATGGTGAATTCCTGATGGTTGGGTCAAGAGGAGAGAGCGGTGCTTGGTGCCAGCATGTGTGTGTATCTGTTTTCAGAGACTACCTGCAGCAGGGGACGCACCACGGGACCCAGGTAAGTGGAGCGCGCTGCACTGTGGCCTTTGAAAATGGCACTCCTATGCTGCCTGTCACTGGACCAGCCATGTCAAGGCCAGATGGTCCCTTAGGTTTATTTCCTCTGCTCATAAGATTAGGGGAATGGATCTAAGAGATCCTCAGGATCAGCGTTATACACCAGAATCCTAATTGTCAAGCTCATGCCTTCCAGATCCCTGCATGCAGACCTTCCTTAGCTCAGTGTTGTGACACTGCTCAGGCAGGTTCTGGGGCTCTGGTGACTGCCATAAGGTCCTTTTGCACATTGTGGTGGCATCCCCAAGAGGACTTGGCTTCCCGTGGCTTTCCTAGCTTATGTCTTTTTTTAAAAAAATTAAGTAGCACTAAACTCTCTTCCGTTGAATATCCTCCTTCTCCCCAGCTGGCATAGTGCTGTCTACAGGGGCTCTTTCCCTGCTGGTCACAGCACCTGCGCTGCAGTTGTGGCTTGTGTTTGGGCTGATGGCCACCTTCCTGCATGCTCTCCAAGCTGGTGTATGAGGTGGGTGTGTCACTCTGGAAACAATTTTTGCCCTTCTGTTTCCTCCAGCCCATGTTGCTTTGCAATTCCAGGAGCAGCATTCCCCCTGAATGTCCAGATCACCCCCGTTTTCCTGACCGAAGAGGAAGCTGCCAGTCTCCATGAGTTCCCAGTGGAGCAGATGCCCAGGTAGTTCAGGGATCACCCAGGGATTCATCTAACCACACATGCAAGGAGCTTGCTTACATGTCCATTGAAAGAAGTCCTGCTACTTCCCATCCCTCCTCAGTTCCATCGCCTCCCCGTTTTGTGTTAGAGGCAGGCATCTGCATCTTGAAGGTGTTGATCTGAGAGTGGGCTCAAATCCTAGACCTCTTCCATGTCTCTTTCAAATGTTCATTGTGACAGTGCCTCATAGGAGACCCTCCAGGTGTGGATGACTGTTACTCAGGGGGCCCTATTTTCAGTAGGAGGTCTTGGGAAGCCCCACGGGCTGGATGCTACCTTCCTTTTACTCCTGTGGTTTGACGGTGATAGCATCTTAGGCTCTGTAGCCTCAGGCACCCATTTGTCACTGACCCTGTCCCAGTTAGGGAATCGGTGCTTTCCTCTCCCAGGAACTGCTCAGTCAGTGTTCCCCTTCTTTACATGTGTCTTGTTCACCAGGCCAGCCAGACTTCAGGATGGCACAGTCCAGCATCTTGCAAAGGATTGGAGCACATCTGCTTTAAAAAAAGATGCCGCCAGGCAAGTGGCCTCTGAGGCTCAGATGTCAGCTGCCACCCTGGACCCCATGTCCCCTGACAGAGTGTGGCCAAATGGCAAGGGAGAGAATGGACATTTACCTGGCCATGAGATGGAGGACTGGGGGCCCACAGGACTACACACTACTGCCAAGGGCCAGGTCCCTGGCCTCAGCTGCCCTCTGCACAAGGAACCAGGCTTTCCCCAGGAGGAGACTGACTTGTCTGAAATCCACATTCCAGAAGCTCAGGAAGTAGGAGGATCCTCAGGTCATTATACCTTCCTACAAATGTATGCCCCGGGTGGCAGAGGTCTTTACCATGAGCACCCTGTCAGTGATGCCAGCAACCTGGAACCCATGCCATCTGAGGACATGGCTACCAGCTGCAGTCTCTCTGCCTCACTTGATGTGCTCACCCAGAATGGAGCCCAAGAGCAGCATGAAGACCTTCCTGGTACCAGCAACCACAGCCTTGTTCCTGGAACAGACCCCCTCCCCACACAGACCAGCTGGCCATTGTCGCCTCACCCAGATCCAGAGCAGAAAGGAAGCAAGCTTCTTGGGGGGCACCAAGGTGTAGATCAGCAGGTTGATGGAGTCCGTGAGAGCCTCGCAGCCACTGGTTTACAATGCATTTCAGATTCAGCAGACTCCCAGGGTGATAACCCCTCTACAGACAGAGCTGACCCCAGGCTGACCCCAGTAGGGGGCCCCATGAGACTCGTGCAGATGAACCTCTACACTCACAGTGTTAAGGGGTTGATGCTGTCGCTGCTGGCTGAGGCACCACTGCTAAGAGACAGCTCAGCCATCGAGGAGGTGGTGAGTGTCTCCAGACCCCCTTCTTGGGCCCTTCTGGCGGCCTGCTAGAAATAATGGATGGGCTGGCTTGGCCTCTTGGTGTGTGACCCTAGGCAGAACCTTCCTGTTCATGCCATGGGGGTTATGGCAGTGCCAGCCTCCTTGGTGTTTGTCTGGGGTAAGCCATGCATGTGGTGTGGTACTGGTGCAAAGGCATCTGGATCTTGGTTCTCTGCCACCTCTACTTCCTCCAGTTTCTTGGATGGTTGGAGTTCTGGCTGTGTCATTCTCCAGCCATGTGATCTTGCACACAGGCTCTTGTCCTCTTGAGTCTGCTTCCTTACTAGTACATGGGGTGGTGCTGGGCCTCCTGTTCCACATGCAGTGAGACAATACAGGCAAAGGCTGTGTGTGCTGCCATTGTATTGCTGTTGCTGTGGCCTCATTTCCTAGCCTGGCCAGCTCTAGGTTCCATGTTGAGTGAAATTTGTACTCTGCAGCTGTCTGCCTGGGTAGGAGTTGCTAGAAACCCTACATTCCCTCTGTAGCTCCAGCATTGCATCGTGGTGACCCAAAGCACCTTCCCAAAAGGCCTGGGACATCTGAAATTCCAACTGGCTCCGGAGGGCTTGTCTTAAATCATTGCAGACCCTTCCCCTCTTAGAGCCATGATCTGACCTGTAGGGCCCAGGCCCACGCTGGAGATTCAGTTGCTATGGCAACAGCCTTGCTTTAGTTGGCAAGGAAAGTGGTAGCAGGAACAACAGCAGGTTGAAATTGCTGCAGGGCAAATGGTGTCTTGGGGCTTGCCTTGTTTTTATTCTTAAATCTATATTATTCTAAGCCGATCTTATTAGCATGCAGGGCTTGTGACCTTCCATAAATGAGCAAGTCACCTTGGAGCACAGAGGAGGAGAGAAGCTGCTGAACAGCTCCCTTTGCACTGAGCTTCAAGCAAGAGATTGCTCTTCTGCAGAGCACTGGCTTGTCAGTTCCCTTTCCACAGACCCTGGGGCACCAAGCTGTGGCTTGTTTGCGTCCTCTGTCCTCCTTCTCTGTAGCTGTCACTCCACCCATCTCTCTTACAACAGCAGAGGAGGAGAGGGCTGTTGCTGCCCACATCTCATCTTACTGCTTCAGTTTTCACCCTCTATTCTGCTCTGCGCCGAGCCTTAGAAATGTTATTTGGAAGGCCCAGTGTGGGATGCAGTATGCAGACGTTTCTTTTTACCTTTTTCCCCAAAAGAAAAAAGTACCACAGGCTGTTTTGTGAGGAGATGTGTTCTGCATTAGCTGTATGCTAAGTACTACTTCACATCTGTTATTTTAGTGAAGCCTTGAAACAGTTCTGGGGGGAGATACTCATTACAGCTCTTGTCTTTCCAGCAAGAAAACTGGGCCTATTTAAGATAGATCTTAGGCAAGTAGGGGGTCCAGAATTCTTGCTGGCTTCTTGTTCCCCTGCCTCAGCCTCTCTGTGCCCTGACTCAACTGCCCTTGCTATGGTAGGTGGGAAGGCAAAGGAAGGGGTACTGGTCTGCCCTCTGTGGCTCTTGCTAGAGGGACATGGCGCTTGGCTTCTCAAGGCCCATCCATGAGCTTTCGTGCAGAGTGCGGTGTGATGCTGGCCCCAGGAAATAAAACGCAGTTTTATGGAAGAGGAAAAGCTAGTCTTTTCTAAAAAGAGTAGGGGTAACTAACTTGGATCAGCTTTCTGGTTTGAGAGTGAGTTTGTTAATCAGACTCAAAGAGTGTTTTATAATTAGAGGAGATTGTTTATTGCCTTTGTGTCCCAAACCCACGCAGAAAATGCTTGACCTGATTTCCCTGTAGCCCTCTGTTGCTGTGCAGAAGGTCAGGGTCCCTGCTGAGTGGTCAGCTACAGGCCACATGGGACAGTGGGCACAGTCCCTTAGAAAGGGATCCTGGATGTGACCAGCCAAGGTGCCATCACGCCATGTCACCAGGTTGTCTTTCATTGGCACATTTGGAGCTCTAGGTTTGCAGAGGGTGAGAGGGGCCAGTGGAAAGAGTGGGAGGAGGGAAGAGTGGTGAGGGGAGCAGCCGGGAGGGCTAGGAATGGGTTCAGAAGAAGAGTAGGGTCCCACCAGGGGGCAGCATAGAGCCATTGATGCTATAGCTTCCTGCCTGGAGCCCTAGATAAGCCCAGTGCCCTTCAAATACTGTGGTCAGATCAATTATTCATTGCCCCATGAGGGCATTGAGCTGTCCGTGTACAGTAGACAAGGCTTGAAGCTAGGGTGAGAGTGTTTCATGAAATATTTTATGGATGCACACCCCCCACACACACTTGTGCAACTGTGCTTCTCCGTGAATGCATGTCCCATGCACTGCTGCTTCTTCGTGTCGTGGTCCCTACACGCCTTCTAGCCCTTTGCTGTCATGTGGACTGGAAGTCAGTGAAGCCAAGAATTAGCCCAGATCTGTGCCTCCTAGGGCTGTTTTGAGGATCACTTTATGTATCAGGGTAGGTGAACTTTATGTAAAGACCCCAAAGCGGCTATTTTGAGCTCTGCACAGCTTTTCAGATCTGCCACTGCAGTACAAAAACAGCCATAGACGATATGTAAAAAACTGGTGTGGATGTCTGCCAGTAGCACTTTATGAATATGGACGTTGGAGCTTCAGATAATTTTCACATATCACAGTATTATACATTTTCCCCCAACCATATAAAAATATAAAAGCCATATAAAAACCATTCTTCTCAGGCTATACAAAAAACAGGCATTGGGCTGGATTTAGCTCATAGGCCATAGTTTGCTGACCCCTAGTGTCAATGAAAGCACTTAGTTATTGGTACAAATTGTCCATGTGTCATCTGACATAACATCTTGTGGTTAACTGTTGGTGGCTAAGTGATTTTATCTTGAGTACAAGTTAGGCAGAAGATTCTGGAAGCAGAGCTCAGTGCCTGCAGGGAAACCAGGTTTTAGCATGGTTCAGTGCCTTTGTGAAACTTCTGGCGAGGCTGTGGTCTGACCTCATGGTGAATGCCTGCGGGTGCCTGTGTGTACTCACACGCACACATGCCTGTCCACATGGGAGGCTCCTTAGTGTCTGCTATGCTCAGTGTTGGCTAGGCATTCAGGTCATCTGACCATGGGAGATTGTGCCTTACTCTCCTGAGCACATGGCCTTTTATATAACTCTGCCCTCTCGGTGTAAGCCATTTTGCAGGTGGAAAAAAAAAACCAGCACAGGAAACTTAATAGCTTGCCTCTGGTCACCTGGCCAGGAAGTCGCTGAGCTCAGATGTCTTTACCTGGGAACTGTCTAGTGCTCGGGCACAGTGGTCTTCTTGTGGCTAAAGCAACCCCAGGAGGCCCCATTTCAGATGGAGCCTACACAAACGTAACTGATGTCCTCAGTCCAGCCCTAAGCTCAGCCTGAAGAATACCATGTGCCCATTATGGAATGATGCTGTAGAGGCTTTAAGGACCAGGTATGTAGCTCATGCTGTGTCATTAGGTTAGAAAATATCCATTACTATTTATGGTTTTGATCCCATTTTTATTTTATATAAAAAATTATAGAAAAAGGTATAGTTCAGTGTTACAACTAGATTTACATGTTGCTCATCTATTGGGAGGTTTTGAAAAATGCAGGCATGGGGGCCTCATCTCCCTGGTAGCTGTCCTCAACTAGGTTCCTCCCTGAGCCAACACAAGGAACCAGAGTGACACTTGTCAGTCTCCTAAGAAAGGCACCGATGTCAGTGTGGTGGAGAGATGTTAGGGCCTGCCATCTGTTGGGGGACTTCACTCTAGCCCAGCTGAAAGCCACTGGGATGGTCCCAGACCGTGGCCACTGTTGAACGCACTGCCCCAGGGAAGCCAGGGTTAGAGGGGGAGGTTCGATGGTGGGAACTGATGGTAGTGAGATTATGTGCAATTTTTCCTTGCTTTCTTTTCTTTTTTTTTAGTTTTCTGCCCAGTTCTCTTTTCTTATTTTCTAAAATATGTTTCTTAATTTAGAAACAGTAGAACATAGGGCATGAGTTAGTGCTTCTCTGAAAACAGGCAGAAACATCAGAGTCCATTTTGGCTAAATCAAGGAGCCCCTGTGACCTTCAGGGGATTTTTTTCTTTTGGTACTGGGGATCAAACTCGGGACCTTGCACTTTCGAGGCAGGCACCAGAACCACTGAGCTAAATCCTTCAGGGGATTTTTAACCAAACTCACAGTCAGATGGAGGCCCTGCAAGGGCTGTGAGGCCAGTGCTGCTACCTGCGACCCTGTCCCTGCCCTCTGTAGTACCACAGCAGCCTGGCGTCCCTGAATGGACTGGAGGTGCACCTGAAGGAGACGCTGCCCAGAGACCAAGCTGGTCCCTCAGCCAGCACCTACAGCTTCGTGCACCACGACCACATCCAGAACGTGCTCACGGGTAAGGGGCTGACAGGGTGCAGAGCGGGACAACTTGGGACTGCCACAGTAGCTGACCCCTGGTCAGGGTGCCGACTCCCTGGGAACCCAGCCCCACCCAGCAAACGCCCCTTGGCTTGTTTTTGTGTGGTGTTTCCCCCGTGTTGTGAGAGGAACTCACTGCTGCTCAGATATCCCTGATGCGGTCTGCCTAGAATTTTGAAGTCCTGTGTAGGAACTGGCTGCGGCTCCTGGGGGACAGGCAGAACGTGGTGGCATGGTGGTACCTTGCCTGTGTCTACTTCTCTCTCTCTTCCTCGTCATCCTCACTCTGAGCCTTGAGCCCACCCACCAAGTCCTGTGGGAGTGGAGGGGCCGCTACTCACCACCTCTGTGTCCTCTTCCCTGGAAGCCAACCTTCCCCCGGTGGCCTCAGCCCAAGACCGCCACTTCCTCCAAGCCATCAGCCTCATGCACTCGGACTTCGCCCAGCAGCCCACACTGTACGAGATGACCGTCAGGTGAGCCTCCGGAGTCACCCCAGGCCTGTTCCCCCACAGTCCAGCTCACAGGGACCCTCTCTGGGCCAGGCCACTAGTGCGCCAGCCCCCAGGGAAGAACATTCTGGTTACTGTGTTCGAGACCCTCCTTTATCTGCTCTCATGCATTCATGTGCCAGGGATTTTTTAGGTCCCTCCTTGCTTTAGACACTCAGATCAATCAGTGACAAAACCCAAAATCCTCACTGTCATGGAGTCGCCCCCGTTCTGAGGTGTGTCCTTGCTGGAAGTGATGTTGAAATTACATTGTTGTCTTTCAGATTGAAAAAAGCAATACATACTCATATTAAAAACAAATTCAGGGTGCTCAGAATCTGTAAAGTAAGGCATTTCCTTCCTCTGTCCATCCCATACCCAAGAAATAATCACATTTCTCCTTTGCTATGTGTTACTCCTGGTTTTTATTTTTGTACATAAAATATGGATTATAAGTGTTTTTATTTTAATTAGCTTATAGTTTTTTTCTAGAAAAGAGGATTGTACTAATGTACTGTTTTCCGGTTGATTTTCTCATGCCATTGCATAGATATAGGTCTGTAAGTTATTGTTGTAATTTACAGTATTTACCCAACCAAATTGTTTTGTTCTGTCTCTCATGAAACAGCAGAAAATAAGGGCCAGGGATTTAGCTCAGTGGTTCCACCGCCTGCCTTGCAAGCGCAAGGACCCAAGTTCGATCCCCAGTACCAAAAAAAAAAAAAAGAGTAGGAAACAGCAGAAAATAAGGCAAGACTGATGGCCAGAAAGGGCATGTATGATTTTCTGTTTAGCCTTTGGAATGATTCGGTCCAGTGCATTTCTTTTCTCAATTCACATTTGAGGAAATGCATGCACCAGGAGAATCAGCAGCTTGTCCTGGGGCCATATTCATACTGCACTGCAGGGCTAGGATTTGAACCTATGTGTATACTTTCCCCTCACAGGTTTTAGTTTGAAGGGGCAGCTTTGGCAAGAGGGTGGGTTGGGCCCCTGGTCACTGAGGCACACAGGAAATCCATGTGGTGCCATTCTGATGCCCTGTCACCTGCCACACCGTCCCCAGCTGGCACCTCACTGCTCTTCCTATCATCAGTGAGCCTTCTCTAGCTGTACTTCAGAGCTGCCCCGGGCTGGCAGTCTGGGCATGAGCCGCATCTGCAGCACTGGTTTGGGTCCCGGTTGGGTTGCGGTGTGTGTGGCTGTTCTGTGGGAGGTGGCAGCAAGTAAAATGTCAGCATCTGCTCCACCAGCCCCCTCGAAGCTGTGGCATTTCACCTTCCTGGGAGCTGAGAGGGATCGTAGCTCAAGGGAATTGATGGGAGGTTATTTCCATAACACCAGTGGAGACCACAGCTGCCCTCTCTTAACCACTCCCCATGTGCTAAGCAATTTATATCTGTTTCTACTACACAGTCTCTTTTTAACAAACCCTCAACGAAGAGACATACCATTGTCAGATCCACTGTACAGATGAAAGAGCTAGGACTCAGAGAGAGGTTGAGTAACCCAGCATAGGGCGCACAGCTAGGAGGTGGTGCTGGGATTCACACCCAGCTGCTAAACCAGACCTGACCTTAGAACTTTGGGGCCACAGTGCCTCCCATGGCTGTGTGAAGAGCTTGACCCCCTGGTGTGGCCAGAGGTAAGGACACTTAAGTTAGCCAGCCCTTCAGACCCCAAGATCCCTGCAGGAGAACCAGGAAAGGGTAGAATTCTCCTCCTCAATACAAGAGTGATCTGAGGGAGAGGAGCCTTAGTGGTCTCTGACTCCACTCTCATGCTAGACTAGGGGAAACTGAGGCCCCGTGGGGACATGGTTGGAGATCTCAGATCCTACTGTGGACTCTCTTGGCCTGCAGTGAGTTGAAAGGCAGACTGCTGTTGGCACTGAGGCCTGAAACTCAAATGAATAAAACAAATCTTAAGCCACACACTGCACACCACGGCATTTGATATGCTGGCATCCAAGGGACAACCTTATCGACATCTCTGTGGCTAAGCTTCCTGCTGGCCCCCTGGGACCATTGTCTGCTTCCCTTTTCTGATAGGAACGCCTCCACGGCTGTGTATGCCTGCTGCAGCCCTGCCCAAGAGACCTACTTCCAGCCACTGATGTCCGACACCCGGAGCTCCGGCTTCCCGAACCCACAGGATGGAGCCTTCAGCCTGGCGGGCAAAGCCAAGCAGAAGCTGCTGAAGCATGGAGTAAACTTGCTGTGAGCCAGGCCTCAGCCCAGGTTCATTGCCCAGCAACAGCCCTGAGACTGCACCAGCAAAGGAAGCTCTGCCTTTTATAATGGAAAAGGTCCCTCTTTTATTTTTCTTGGAGTAGTCCCTTTTAAGGAACATAATACTTGGGGTTTGGTGCTCCTGTTGCAGACTGCGATGTGTGTATGGCGGCTGTTCTCGGGGTCTGCACACACAGCGCACTTGGTAAAGAACTCGATTATACCAGCAGCATTGGGCCAAGATGGCATCTTATCTCCTCGTACCAAAGAGGTTCAGGGTAGTTTTTTTGGTCACACAGCCACAGCCGGAGCCATTTAGTATTTCCTACTGCTTCCATCCTGGCCTGAATGGCTGCCACAGCATTCCAGGGCAGCACTGTGTAGAACTTGGCTTTCCTCATCCTAGAGTCCTCGGCCGTGCAACCAGGTGGGTGTTTGGGCCTGGCTGCACCGTGAGGAGGTGGGTCTGTTACCAGGCTGTCCCCAGTGCCATTCCTCAGGGTGTCTCCAAGAGGGCCTCCTGGGAGGTCTGGGAAAGAGGGCAGCCGGGTCCTCGGAATACAGCAGTGGGCCAAGTCCTGATGATGCACACAAGAGATGGGGCCATGGAGGTCACCGTATCATATGGGGAGGGTAGTGCAGAATTGGTCTGTGCTGCCTTTGGGAAGGAAGGGCTGTGCTCTACCTCTGGTGAGTGTCCCAGATAAGAGCATCCAAGACAGTGGGGGTAGAATAAGACTGCGCCTTCCTGTGGTGGCTGTGATGAAGGGAACAGCATGCGGTCCTGTGTTTCTGGACCCATGTGGCACCTCACACATCGGCTCTGCCACTTCTAATCAAGCCTTTCATGATAATATGATGCATATTGCAGGCTGAATCTCAACTGAATGTTTACTGCCAGTACCTAAAGTGCCATTTGAAAATGATGATGTTAATGATTTCATGTCAGTGAACAATATCTCATGTTTATAATGTGTTGGGCCAGGGATTTAGCTCAGTGGTTCCGCTGCCTGCCTCAAAAGTGCAAGGTCCCGAGTTCAATCCCCAGTACCAAAAAAAAAAAATTATCTTATAATGTGTCTTTTCTTGAGACAAGTTTCCAAGGGCTAAAAATAAAAAGGTCAAAAATCATGAATAATTGTAACCTTTCCAGCAACAAAGTTAAGGTGAGCATCAGTGTGTGTGCGCGCGCACCCAGACCCCTCATGGACACCAAAATCTAAGGATATTGAAGTCCTGTGTCCCAAATCACATAGTATTTGCATAAAATCAACCCATCCTCCCATATTCTTTTAATCCTCTCTAGATCACTCATGATACCTAATACAATGTGAATTCTATGGAAGTAGTTGTTGAACTATCTGAAGGAATAATGACAAGGAATCATCTATACATGTCTGGAGCAGATAAATTTTTTTCCCAGATTATCTTTGCTGTGCGGCTAGTTGAGTCCTAGGATACAGATTACACAGGTAAAGAGGACCAACCATGCATTTTTTTTCCAGGGACACTTCTCCTTCCCTGAACTCAATGTGGCCAGTTAAGGAGCTGTGGGCTGTAGCCACACCCCAGCGAGCACACCAGGTCTGTGACACCTTCTCTTTCCTCTCTCCAGGGTCCCTCCAGTCACTGGCCAGCCAAAGATAGTCACCTTGCCAGATGGAGGAGGATCCTACCTTGAGCTAGGATAAGTGTATTGTCTGCCTCTGATCAGTCCTCCAAGAAACAATTCATTAAAGTTTCTGTGCCAGCCTCTCAAGGGCCCTTCCCATGACAGACTTACACATAGCTCATTCCTTTCCTGTCACTGGGGTATCTGCAAGCAGCCACGCTGATTGATGCTCATTCTTGAACTTGGTGAAATTACAACCTGCTATGTATTGAAATGTGGACAGAATTTGGACCTCAGAGCTGTTCTCTGCCTACTGGCAGTTCAGCTAACTTCTTGCATTTGAGAACTCTTTCCCAAACAAGCTCTGTTTCACAAGAATGCCTCTTGGCTGTCCCTCCGGCCTTCCCTGGACATCCAAGCCACCAGCAGATCTTATTTGGTCTGTTTAAAAAAAAAAATCAAAAACTCTCTTTCCATCTTTTTTCATAGGGCTGCTTTAAGCCTAAAAATGTTTTAAATATAAAATGTACTTGTTTCTAAAAATCAGTGCTACAGCTTCCCTTTAAAGCTTCCTCCAAAGCTGAGCCTTAACCAAAGGAAGAGCATGTCACAAATATCACAAGTGCAGAAGAATGTAAAGACCCACGTGCTGGGCCCATTTAAAATTATGTCTATAAATTCTGGACTGCAATCTAGGAGTCTTGGTCCCCTTCCTTGTGTGTGGACCGTACTTATGCATTTGCAGCTAAGGTGGGAAAGATAGTGGAGCATGACTTCTAAGGGTGGGTTACAGAGCACATTAGAGTTTCTGTCTCTCGGCTTACTCATTTTCGGAAAAGCTGGCTACCACATTTTGAGAATGTGCGACCAGCACTGTGAGCCCTGGAGGTGAGGAACTCAGGCCTCCAGCCAGCAGCCCCAGTAGCCACATCAGCTTTCAGGTCCTGCAGCACTAGCCGAGCCTCAGGTGAGAGACAGCCCCAGCCACATCCTGACTGCAGCTGCAGAAGAAACCAAATCAGACACCATCTGAGCCACTTCTGATCATCTTAACCCTTGGAAAGAGCAAGGTGAAAAACGTGTGTACGAAGCATCTCTGGGGGTGGGCATAACTTGTTGTATAGCAGTAGGTAACCGATACATTTGATGCCCACCTCCCATCCATGAACCCAATATCCATAGACCTGTAGCAGAGGGCACTCTGCTTAGACAGCTTCAGTGGGGCACACCACCACCTGCATCCCACTGTGGAGAACTAGGCTGGACAAGGAAACACAGAGCCCTCCCATAGCTTCCTTCCACCAGTTCCAGAGCTGCAGTGAATGGCCAGCTGGGTCTCTGCTTCTCTCCGGGGCCTGCCCTGGCATCTCTGCAATCTCCAGCATCCCAGGTCACTCCCTGCAGTTTGAGGAAACTTACCTGTAGAGGCTGGGGGCAGGGCAGTAGCAGGGGAGAGATCTCAGCCAGAAATACACTCTGGTCCTAGGATATCTCCACAGGGATGAGGTGCAGCAGGAGTAGGGGAAAGGGGCAGGCTCTTCACATTTTGCTTACACAGCCTGTGGTCCACCTGGAGTGGTCTCCCACAGTGTGCTCCTGTTCCTGAAGTGTTTGAGGCCCTTGGTACCAATCTTCCCAGAAATGTTCCCAGTACCAGACCAGCGAGGACAGCTTTTCTCATGCATTTGTGTTGTGAACCTTCTACTGCCAAAATGGAATGTTCCGTGTCCCATCTCTTGTGTATGGAAAAGGGGTCCCTAAATCTTAATCCAGCAGCAGTTAAGTTACAAAAGTCAAGTCCTGAAACACATGCTGCCGTCCTCTTGGGTTTAAACCTTTGGTCCAGCTTTGTTTTCACAGCAGAGGCACCACTTAGTCACTCAGAGCCCTGGGGGCCTGGCAGCTGGGCCGGTATCTTCAGATCCTGTGGCCTGGAGACTGCTGGGAAATGAACACTTAAACCCCAGCTTCCTGTTCCAATATCTGAGGGCCCCAGGGGGGCTTTGAAGATGTGACTTACACACAGCTCCAGGCTCATATGCTCAAAATTAACCTCTGAGAGTGAGGTGTCCTCAGAACAGCAGCCCAGTGAGGCCTTAGCAGCTTTTTCCTGCTGCAGTGAGCACTGCATCCTCCTCTGGCAGAGTGGGTAGGAGGAATTTGCAGGATGGCCTGCCCTGTTGTCACAGTTGACATCCAGAGTGCCACTGCAACCCAGACCACAGACTCCACAGACTGCACAGCTGACGACACAGGAGGGGAAGGACTAAGAGGCTCTGTTCTGGGTCAGTTCCTGCTTCATCTACCACCTGTGAACAGGAAGGATCATGTTCCCAAGAGAGGTTAATAGTGGCTGTCAGATTCTCCCTGGGAAAGAACCTCTGATCCCCAGGGAAACAGCCTAATCAGTCTGCCTCCTGGAGTCT
Source organism: Heterocephalus glaber (assembly GCF_053883595.1). Taxonomy (NCBI): domain Eukaryota; kingdom Metazoa; phylum Chordata; class Mammalia; order Rodentia; family Bathyergidae; genus Heterocephalus; species Heterocephalus glaber. Next base: position 3,022,814 of record NW_028258412.1, on the reverse strand, counting down.
CCCTGGAGGGAGGCATCTAGGCATCATCTGCTCTCAGTCAACTCTACAGTGGGAGTCATGGGTAGTGGTAGCAAGCGGAGACTAGGATTGTGTTGTAGTCACCTTCGCTTGCAGCTCTCTGGTGCATTTTATCCCTGTGTGCTCCTTTCCAGGGTTGGCTGAGATGCTCCTCCCGCTCCATCCAGTTACTCCCATAACCCTAAGTGGGTCAGTACAGACACATCCTCCTCTGTGTGGGCCTTCTTGCAGCAGGCCACAGGCTCAGGGCAGCAGGCTCAGTAGTGGTCCCCAAAGACATCAGGTCCCCGTCCCTGCACTTGGTGTGGTAGAGTCTGTGCAGTGTGTGGAGTACAGTTTTAGGATGGAGGATTATCTGGGATTATCCAGCTCGGCCATAGATGCCATCACAGTGTGTTTCCATGGGTGATGCCAAGGGAGATAAGCCCCCCAGAGAAGGCCATGTGAACAGGGAGGTAGAGATTGAAGGGACACAAGTCCAGGAAGCCCAAGGCCACTAGATGCTGGAAAAAGCGAGGAATGGATTCTGTCCGGGCGCCTACAGAGGACATGTGGAATCTAGGTCCAGTGAAGCTGATCTTGCACTTTAAACCCCCAGAACTGTGAGAGAATGAATTTCAGTTGTTTTAAGCCACCAAGTTTATAGCACTTAGTTACAGCAGTCACAGGAAACTAATACATCCATGTGCAAACTTGCTGCCTGCCCTTCAGCCTCCTTCAGGAGTGCAGCATGGAGCACCGGTGGACAGTGGGAGAGGTGAGACCTCTTGAGGTTGAAATTGCAGAGGTGCCAGGCAAATGGGAGACTAAGCAGGATGGCTCGCCTGTTCTCAGCAGGAGTCCCCAGCTCTTGCCAGATGAGAAGCCAGTGAGAGAGAGCAAGGCACTAACAGGCTGCAGCTGTCCAGGCAGAGGGGTGAGTGGACTGGAGCTGGGAAGGGCTAGACCATGGGCAGATCTAAGGAATGAGCACTCAGGAGGTGGGAAGCAGTGGCACCTGGACACAGTGAGATAGGGAGAGGACAGGGGGTGTGCCTACTTGGTGACAGGCACTGTCTGCAGGTGGGAAAGGAGCCAAGGAGATTCCTGCTCCTAAGGAGCTTATGGAGTGAGCAGGTGACTGACAGCTGAGAGACACTGAAATACAGCGGATGTACTCCACCTGCCGGACACAGGCATGCACAAACATGCACATGCCTGAACCCATTCCTCCACTGCTCACTTGTCTTAGGCAGGGAGCATCAGGACAAGAAGGCACCTGTCCCTGGCTCTGCTCCATTCTGACTGCCATAGGACCCCTCTGGGAGGAGATGGCAAGGTTGGGGGCAAAAGCAACATCTGTCATTGTAGCTTAGGAAAAGAAGATACTCTGCATCTTTTCCCAACATACTCATTTAGTTTGGGAAGCTTTAGATGAAGTCTAGGGACTCCAAGGTGAAAAATGGACACCTTCAAATGTCTGAATGGAACCAAGCTGTGGCTGCTGTGAACACAATAATCCAGGCTGCTTTTGGAAGGCAGTAAAAAGCCAGAGGCTGTTTTAGGGCTGCCCATATGTACTCAGGTCCACGCCCAGTGGCAGCCCTGCTCCTGGTGGCCAGGCAGAGTGCTCAGCACGGGGCTGAGCCAACCTGGCTGCTTACAGGCGCTGCCTTTCACCTCCCAGGCATCCACAGCTGCTGCCAGCCACAACAGCAGGGCACAGGGGCCTGAGTGCCAGAGCTGGGTCCACATCCGCTCTGCACATTCCTACTGTAGAAACTGGAACTTTATTTCTATTGGACCATAAGTATCCTCTAAAGCAGAGAGGAGAAAGTGATGTATGCAAGGGGGCGCCTCTTGTAGGCACTCAAGAAAAAGGGTTCCAGGAATGTGTGGAGAAGGCAGCCAGCTTCTCTGGGGTCCCTCTGCACACCAGGATGAAGCTGATGTGTCCAGACCCCGGCAAACATACAGTTGTCCCTGGGTTATCTGCAGGGACAGATATCCCCGTGGATACTAAAATCCCTGCTCAAGTCCTTTATAATGCAGTATTTGTATATAACCTGTACACATCCTCCCATAGACTTTAAATCCTTTCTAGATTACTTACCTCTTACAATGTAAATGCTATGGAAATAGTTGTTCTATTGGTATTGTTCAGGGAATGATGACAAGAAAAAAGTCTGTACACGTTCAGTGCAGACACATTTTTTTTCCCAAATATTTTTGATCTGAGGCTAGTTGAATCTGTGATTGTGGAGCCCTCGGATATGGAGGGCCAACTGCACCAAGCTTGTATACCTAGCTTCCAGTTCCAGCTCTGTCCAGCTGGCTAAATGGCCTTGTCCCACCAAGCAGGGCTGAGCCTGGTTCTGCCATGTGTTAATGTCCATGTGAATTTGGGGGTGGCTCACACATGGATATGGGGGGACTGGGGAGGGCAGGTAAAAAGAAGTTAGGACCAACACATGCACCCAGGAAGGAGGCGGGAAGTAACCCAGTCCCTGAATGTGTCGCCTCCTGCCACCTAATGCTACAATCTGCTGGAGTATTTTCACTGCCATCTGGCAAAAGCTCTAAAATATGTGGCCTTATTCTGTCTTGTTCCCTTTGTTTACATCTGGTTAGCAAGTCAGCTGTTATGGAAGGTTACTGGCAGTGGGCAAGCTGATCCTTAAAAACAGCATTTTGGCCAGGCAGAGGCACACACCTGTAATCCTGGCTACTCAGGAGGTCGAAGCAGGAGGATTGAAAGTTCAAGGCTAGCCTGGGTAACTCAGCAAGACTCTGTCTCAAGATAAAATAAAAGATGGGGCCGGGGATTTAGCTTAGTGGTGCTGCCACCTGCCTCACAAGCGCAGGTCCTGAGTTTGATCCCTGTACATACATACATATATACATACATACATACATACATAAATAAATTTTAAAAAGGTGCTAGATGTAGCTTAGTGGTAGAGTACTTGCCTAGCATATGTGAGGCCTGGGTTCAATCACCAGGACCACAAGAAGAAAACAACAAAGGCATTTTGTTCTTAGCTTTTGCTACTCCTGTTTACATTCTAAAAAATACATATGGGTGCCTCCTACCCTCCCAGAACTTTACGAGATACTATCTAATTAGCCAAACCTCACTTTAAGCCTATGAAAGGAGGCATGAGGCCAGGTCATAATGGAACTCAGTACAGATTAGTACCTTTTGGTGATAAAGGATAGAAATCACAGTTCAAATATGGCTGAAGAACAAGAGGGAGTTTATTGGCTCATGAAACTAAAAAGTCCAGAGACAGATCTAGCTTCCGGCAAAGCGGCATTCAGGATGCAGATGATCTGTACAGGGTGGGACCTGGTTGCCTCTGTGGGGCTCGCAGGTTTTCCTCCCACTCAGTCCTCAAAGCCACTCCATGAAAAGTTGCCTCCCCTTCTCAACAGTGCCAGGCAAAGAACTTGGATCACATGCCAGCCCTGTCCGATAGGGTGGCCAGAAGCCAGGAGGTTCTGACTGGGCTGGCCTGGAGCTGAGCTGGGTCAGCCTCTAAAAACCCAAGCACTGAGCACAGGGCTGTTGCAGACTTGCAGGAAGCTCTTCAGGTCTGGTTGGCAAGAAAGATTAAAAAGTGTTGGTCTTCTGGAGGCCAGGGTTGGGGGGCTGCCTAGCATCACACAGGGACACAGCCTGGGATTGACTCTCCAGCTGGCTAGTTCTGGGCCCTTACTGGCCTTGCTACTCAGAGCAGCCACCCTCAGCCCCGCTACATATTAGAACAGGAAGTAAGTTACAAAAAATAGTCTTGCCTGGGCCCCACTCCCACAACAGAGAAGATGCTTTGGGGCAGGGGCTGCGCACCAGCATTTCTGTCAAGGAGTGGATCAGGTAGGCCCTTCCTCTCCCTGACTGTATGCTGTAGGGCACTCAGTGTTACACGTTGATCACTGTCACTAAAGACAACCCAGAGAGGGCGTGACTCTAGGGGATGACAAATAGGTGCCTGGGAGGAAAGATTTAAGGTCAGGAGAGCTGGGAGTGACCATGTGCAAATCAAGTACTGGGCTGGCCATGACTGCAAGGGCACAAGGGGCACCTGATAAGACACTTGGGCTGGCAGACAGCAGTTCCCATTTGCAGCTGGACAGCTGGGTGGCTCCCCTTTCTCACCTTGAGCATCCCTTGCTACATCATGTAAATTACTTTAGCAACTGCCTAGTTGGCAGTGCACACACTAGGAGGGTGAGAAACATCTTGGCCTTGAGTGAGAGGTGCTCTTTTTTTCCACCTACATCAGCAGCCCAGAGGGGAGTCCTGCTGGGACTGGGCTTGTGTGCAAAAATGCCAGGAGCCAGGCTGCTGCTGGGGCTCCGGTCCACCCACATCACTTAGATCCCTCCTCTAAGACAAAGGGAAGAAATGAACCACCCTTCCTGCACCTCTGTTTCTCTACCCCTTGTCGTTGCTGTGGCAGATAGGAAGCTACTTCTGCCGTTGTGTGCCCTTATGTGCTATGTTCTGTCTCTACAGAGAAGGAAATAGGCTTGACAAGGTCAGTGACTTGTCCAAAGTGACAAGGGAGTGAAGTGCTGCCACTGAGTCTTAAACCCTTAGCAGTACTGAAACCAAAGTCCTATTTTTTGCCTGCTTGTTATCTGTAGCTCCTTAATATTTCAGAGATGAGCACAAGTCCCTTGCCCCATGAGCAGTATTTTAGAAGCACCTTGGCTTCATTCAGTATTCACCATCCGTTGTGGTGGCCCACCTGGCTCCCTGACAGGATTCACCAACCAAGAGCCACACTCACAGGCCCCATCTTCTTTCCAACAGATGACTTTACCACGTTACTCTGGTTTTCAGCAAGATCCTTTATTTATCTTCTGCTCCCCAATCATGCCACTTGAGTGTGGCAGCCAGGTCCCAAGGGACTGGGGGAACGGGATGTTGGCTTTGTAAACATGGAGCAGAACGGTCGCTATGTGTAGAAGTCATGCACCTGAGTGGTTCTGTAACAAGAGACTTAATGAGCACAAAGACTTCAGGTGTGTTTAAAATTTCTGCCATTTTCTGCATTCTAGTTACTGGAACATATCCCTGTGTGGATGTTTTAAAACTCAAACACAGACGTGATCTCTGCACACGGGCTGATAACTACCTAATACATTTCGGATGGTGTTTCCTTCTGACAGCTGCCTTTCAGAGCAGCCGTGGGTTTGCATGCAGACAGAAACACCACTCCAGTGCATGTGACAGTCGTACGCTCCATGCACTTCTAGGCTTGCTGCAGCCGAGGCTGGACATTGTTCCAAAAGGCATCTCTAATGTGGCCAGGAGGCGACACTTGCATCGGCAAACAAGAGGCAGCTTTCTTGACTTAGGGCCTCAAACTGGCCTCTGGGGGCCCTTCCCTTTGGAATAAGATCTGAGTGTCCTTCACAGGAGACCAAAAGGCCACCACGGGGACCAGGGCTCCTGGAACACACTGGCCTGGGTTACTGTCACTAAGTACACACCCCTGTGCAATGAAGAAGACCCAGGACTTCCACAGTCTTCCACTGTCTCCAAGTCTAGGATTTGAACATTTACCTATAGACAGATAAGTGAAAATCAGGCAATAAAACTGCAAAGCAAGTCAGACACCATGGTCAGATCAGGACTCCAGTTTGGCAGGGAAGAGTGTTCCCGGAATGTCACCAGGCCATCATGAGGCCCAGCACAGCTCCCACTAGACAACCTGATGGTCTAACCTCCACCACTGTGGACTCAAAGCAGCTACAGCAGGAGGCATCAAGGCCCAGTGTGGCAGTTGGTTCTGTACGCAGTGCGGTAAATGGATCCCATTATGTGGCTGACTTTGGGGAGCCCCAACCTCACTCTTGAGGACACAGGCCTTAGTTCAGTTGGAAAGCACATTTACAGAAAGTCCTCTGGTTATTCCAGCGCAGCACTCTTGCCAGCTGGGACTTGACAATCTGGAGTGAGACAGCAATGGTGACAATCTCCCTGGCCCTGACTCCAGACACCAGCTCTGACAGTGTCTGGCAGCCCCTCCCTGCACTAATGAAGCCGGCCAGGGGCACGGAATACTGACTGTCCCTGCGTGGGGTAGTAAAGGCCTCCTGTATGCCAGCATCAGAAGCAGAGCTCTCCAACTCTCTGGCTTGTGTTTTGTTTTTTCTTTGAAGATGACCACAAGAAGTTTTACATGATGACATTCAGACAGGAAACTGTTTGGTTACTCTATTTCAGAACACTGAAAAAACCCACGTAGCAATGGAACAAGACCGGAAAGGGTACCAAGTCTCTGGTCACAGAGTCAAAGGGACGCACTGGTAGGCCAGAAAGGAATCTCCAGAGCAAATGATAGGAAGGAAAAAAAGAAATCAAAGGAAATATAAGCTGAAAATTTTCCATTTACAGTAACCAAAGAAAAGAGGGATCCCGTGTGACAGGAAATCCCCAGGAGAGGGTCCCAATGAGATAGGTTCTGAGCATGGAATCCAGGCTCAGGTGTGGCTGGACCATCCTGTGGCCACCTTGGCTCCCTGCCCCATACCAGCTCCTGCACAGGCAGTTTTCTCATCGTCCTGGAGCAAAGATGAAATCCAGGGCCTGCCGCTCGGCGGCTGCAACGTTGGGATGCCACAGATCCACCATGAAGACCACCCGTGGGCCATCCTCGGCCAAACCTGCAGGGAAGAGGAGAGGTTCAGTCCACCAAGGCCAAGACCTGGCACAGGGCCCTGGACTGGAAGACTGGAAGACCTTCCTTCTCTGATTGGGAATGCTCATATGGCTTCATGAGGTTCTGAGCAAGGTGGGGAAAAAGGAACAGGGAGAGGGAAGGAGGGGTGGCTGGGTGGGGTGCAGAGGACATTTTCGGCAATTGTTATGACTTAAATATGAAGTGTCCTCCTCAAAAAGCTCATGTACCTTTTGGAAGGTACCCTTCTCAGGGGCTGAATGTGTGGATGAGTTCACAGCTGATTATCCTGTTAAGAGGTGGGCCCTAGATGGAGAAAGCAGGTCACTGGGGCCGTGACTTGGGAGGCTGTGTGCTCATCTCCAGCCCCTTCCTCTCTCTGGCTGTCCCCCTGCTCTCTGCTTCCTGGCTGCCATGAGGTAAGCAGCTTTGCTCCATCACACCCTTCTGTTATATGGTTCCTGCCTTGGAGCCAGCTGACCACGGACTGAAACCTCTGAAACCATGAGCCAAATTAAACCTTTTTCCTTTAAGTTGTGGGTGTCAGGTATTTTGTTCCAGCAATGGAAAGATGACTAATACAGCAGGGAAACTACTCTGTATGACATATACTTGTTCCAACCCACAGAAAAAAACATCATGAATGAACCCTACAGTAAACTGTGGACTCTGGGTGATAACTGTGCACACTAGCTCATCAATTATAATATGTATATCACTACTACAGACTGGGAAATTATATGCGAGCATGTGCAGGCCCACACATGCACTGAGGAGAGGGGGATGGGAAGGCATGAACTTGGTATTTTCTGCTCAGCTTTTTTCTGGAAACCTAAAATTTCTCTTAAAAATAGTCTACTGATTTTTTTAAAAAAGAGAAAGCAATGAGGAAGGCTGATGTTTACCTCCGTGGGATGCAGTATGCAGGAAAGAGTCATCAAAGAGGAGGCAGCGGCCTTCTGCCCAGCACTGAGGCTCGCCCCCCACCACCAGCTCGCAGCCACTCGGAGTTTTCAGACCTAGTGGAAGAACAGAGAAGAGAGTGAAGGCAGGTGGGATCCAGGCAGGTGGAAGGCAAGGGCTGGTCGCTCTGGGGAGGCTTTCCGCTTCCACGGCTCCGGCCTCCCGCTCACACCTCAGGAGCCCATACTAGGCTCTGAACATCTGTGTCCCCTACAGTTCCTATGTTGAAATCCTAAGTGCCAAGATAACAGTATGAAGCGGCAGAGCTTTGGGAGGAGATGATATCATGAGGGTAGGCACCCTTGAGAATGGGCTGGATGCCCGTACAAAAGGGGTGGGAGGGAGTTTGCCCCTTCAGCCACTTGAGGACACAGCAAGAAGGCATCATTTATGAATCAGATGTGGGACCTCAGCCTCACCAGACATCCAATTTGCCAGCACCTTGACCTTGGCCTTCAGAATAGTGAGAAATACATCTCTGGTTTAGAAGCCACCTGGTCCACGGTATTCTGTCCTAGCAGCTCATATGGATGAGGACAGCCTGTCTGAGAGCAGGGAGTTTGGTAAGGCAAATGCAGGCTGTGCACCAGAGTCCTCATTGGGCAAAACCTCTGCTTCCATGGGCTCCATCATCCCCAGTCCTGGCCTCCTTGATGAAAGCCAGGCCTGAGGCTCATGCTCCACCCTTAAGACTCCTGGATCCCAAGGGAGCCAGGCTCAACTTGCCTTGTGCAGTAATGGCTTACCCTCTAGGGCTGCTACCACTGCAATTTAAAATGGAGGTTCATGTGGTGCTCACCTCTTTCAGTTCCCACCTTTAAATGCAACTGGAGGCCCAAGGATGGCAGCTCTTAGTGTAATTTTCCTGGCCCCACTGTGGGGGCACCCCTAATGGAGCACCTGAGCACACTACCCTTCGGACTCTGACCTTCATGTGCTGTGTGACTTTGGGCAAGTAACTCAACCTCTCAGAGTCCTACCTTGCTCATCTGTAAGAGGCCACATTAGCATATATAACTTTTGTGACTTTTATCCTTGTTACCAATAACTGAAGACAGACTGAATAGATTTGTGCTAAATAAACACTTTTCAGACATCACTTCATCATTCCAGACAGAGTAACTAAGCAGTTTATGTGATCTTCTAAGTTACTCGTTAGTATTCACTGGCCCTGAGTCCACCTGGCTCCAAAGAACAGCCTCTTATGAAACTGGGTGCTGTGATATACCTGCTAGTTACAGGTTATTAGCAGGGAGCCGACTGCTGAATCTCATGAAGTTAACATGCTTCAATTCTCATCTCACTAAAGAAGCCGAGACCATCCATCTGACCCTGAAACCGAGACTTCCTGCTTCTGGGGGCGTGAGGGGTGTGAAGGCGCTTGCCCTGCCAGCCACATGGGCTCTGTGTGCCCCGTGCTGGCTGGTGCAGGCAGAGAAGGCCTTTAGGACTGAGAACCTCTCTGCAGGAACAGTCTAGCCCAGGGTCTCAGGAGGAGCCTAGCCTTCCTCTGGGCTGCTAAATGACTCATTGCTGTGTGCCATGGTGCAAGAGAGAAATGGGCTGGCTTGCTGGCTGGACTCCCTACCCTGTTCTTGTCCTCCTCACCCAGCCACATCCTGCTCCAGCCTGCCAATGGCCCATCACTGTGAAGCCCCAGCAACCAGCTTAGCGGGCAAAAATGAGCAAGATTTCCCAGATTATCTAGGGACTCTTGGGATAGAGATAAGCCCTACACACAGCCTTGGACAGCCCCTCTATGGCTTAGGGCTTGCTGCTCTGATCCCACTGACCCCAGAAGGATACAGGAAGAGGGTGGAGAAAGGGCTCTGGCCTCCAGCGGTCCCTCACTTCAGGAGACTGGAGCCAACGTGTGGGAGGGGCAGGTACACTTGAGCTGATCCTGGTTCCACCAGCACCACTGCCTAGAAACCTCATATCTACAGAAAAGACAAAGGGGCACCTGATTGTGCCTGTGGAGCTCGAATCTGCTAAGCACATGAATACATATTCATGTGGTGTCTGTCTCCCTAGTGACAGCTGCCTGGCGAGTTCTAGGTCTCAGAGGTGTTTCTGGGAGTCTGTGGCAGTGTAGTGGGCACATCCCAGTGCCGTGTACCCTGCCAGGTGATGGCTGGGCCACGAGTTGTCCTGTAGTTCCACATGGAGTGGGGACAACTTCCCTAGAGGCAAGTCGCAGCAGGGCTCAGCAGGTGAGGACCAAACCAACAGATGGGGTAAGTGAGGAGCGTGGCGGGAGGCTGCCGAGGTCTGCAGAGACAAGTCCATCATCATATACAACCCAGCAAGAAGCAGAGAAGGAGAAGGAATTGGCATCTCAAGAGCACAGCTCTGGGACTGCAGGTGTCTCCTTTGCCTCCAGCCAGGTCCACCCCAGGCTGCCTCTGCCTCTGACCTCCTCTCCATTCCTTCTCTGTCAACATACAAGGTCACAGAAACCTAACATACTTTCACTTCCTTCCTGGGTGCACACTAACAGGGGCCTGATCATGTAAGGCAGGAAACTGAGAGAACTTGACCTCCAGGCTGGTTCCGGCCACAGAGCACCAGCCATGCACCAGTGGGATAGCTTCCAGGAAGGATCCTGGCTGTACGGGGAACACACAACACACACTTTGTTTGGCAACTAACTAGCTGGGCCAAGAAGGAAATAACAGGCCATGATGAGGCCCACGTGGGTGTGTTTACACACAAACACACATTGTACAGATGCACAAGGCACATTAACACACAGGAAATACAGCCTAGATTTTCTCCCTACTCAACACACCTGCCTAGAACTCTGTCCCACTGATCCTCAAACGCCTGTCCCTCCCCATCCTTCTGAAGCTTTTAAGTAAGCATGTAGGGGCTGAGGATGCAGCTCAGGGGTGGAATGCTTGTTTACTGTGCATGAGGCCCTGGACGCAATCCCTAGCACCACAAAAAACAAAAACAAAGAAACTACAGGGAAACCTTTGAAATGCAAAGCGTCGTTCCCCATTGCCAATAGCCTCAAGTCCCCTGCCCAGTACTGAGTCCCCCTGTGTTCCCCCCACCATCTTACCAGTCTTAGCCCACGCCAGCAAAACCTAGACACAGCTGCCATAAGACTTGAGAAGGCCTGCCTCCTCTGCACCCCTGATCCTCCAGGGCCAGCCCCACTGCCCTGACGCCCCATCTGCAACCTGAAGTCTGGCTGCTGCTCAGAGTGTGCCCTGATGCCCTGCCCAGTGGTTACTGACTGTGGTCAGCGCTCAGATTAACATATGCTTTGAGGATTATCTGATAACCCTTGCCTGCCAAGAACTTCACACGTATTACTGCTCCTCAGAACAGCTCCCCAAATAGGTCTGATTTCTTCCAGCTTAGGGAGCAGTGGAGGTGCCAAGTCTCAGGCCTCACGAGGTGCCCTGAGTAAGCAGCGGTGAGTGGGGCCTGTGTTAGGGTCTGGTGCCTCCCATGCCTGCTCATCTCCCACTGTTTCCCGAGGGCAGAGGCCATGTCACACAGATCATCGTTTTATACTATTTACTGAATGCTGTCACATGTCAGGCACTGTGCAAGTGGCCACTTAAGATGTGACTTCCCTAACCCTCTCAGCAACCCTGTGCGCTAAGTACTCTGTCTCCACTTTGCAAGCCAGGCACCATGGGCCAGAGACCCTCAGCCACCTGCCCAAGCTCACAGCTGACCATGAATCCAGACCCTGCCACTGTACCTCTGTCTGCCCTGCACTGACTCTTGAAACACCCAGCACGTCGGTGTCAGTGACTCTATCTACTCACTTCTCTTTTTATGGAGTAGTCTTCTGTGCAAACCACATGCTACTCAGAATCTATCCAGAGCACAGAGGAGAGCAGGGGGTGCAGAGCCCCTGTGGGTAAAGAAGGGAGGCAGGGCCCAGACTACCCTGCTCTGACTGCTCCCTGGCAGCCCTGAGGCTCTCTGCAGAACACACTGAAGAAGTCAGCATGGTAGCACGCACCTGTAATCCCAGCTACTTAGGAGGCTGAGGCAGGAGGATCACAAGCTCAAGGTCATCGTGGCAGCTTAGTGAGAACCTGTCTCAAAATAAAAAGAGCTGAGGGTGTAGCTCAGTGGTACAGCTCCTCAGAGTAGCCTCCCAAATAGGTCTGATTCCCTCTGGCTCAGGGAGCAAAAGTAGAGATATCAAGTCTTAGGCCCAGGTCTATCCCTGTATCAAGGATGTGGGTTCTATCCCCAGTACTACAAAACAGAGGACACACTGATGGACCCTGCTGCAGCCCACACAAAGACCCTTTTGCTGTCCCCTCCACCCCCACCTGAAGACAGTGCTGGCACTTCTTAAAGTTGGGTGCCGTGCCTCGCACTGCACACTCTAGTCTGAGATGCTCACCAGCAAGGCCACCATCCAGGAACCACCCTTCCACCTCCATTCTCCAGGCATCGGGTGTCGTTCCACTGAAGGCCTCACTGCCCTATTTATGGAGCTGCTGCTATCCAGCCTCTACTGACAGCTGGCCCTGTACCAGGCTGTGTGAATGCTTTCAATACACACTCTCTGACTGGATCCTCCAGCTAACTCTGGGTAGGAGTATCTTTCAACCTCCACTTTCTAGATGAGGAAACAGGCTCAGAGTGTGAGGAGTTTGCCCAAAATGACAGTTAGCTGGTGGTAGGGTTAGGGTGCAAACGAAGGTGACTTAACTCCAGACACTGTTTGCAAAATCCACACACTGTACACGTATTACCAATATTGCCAGAATCTGAGTAAAACACCCTTAACACCAAGCATCAGTTCCTCCTTGGTGACTCAAAAAGGGCTGAGCACCTTTTATAGCATCCTGGACTCCTTCAGGTCCTCAGTGATCTTTATAACAGCCTTTGACTCCAGAGCTATGCTGAAAAAGACAGTGGTCACTAGCCATACGTGACCATGATTACTGAAGTCAAAACTAGTTCCCCAGTTGTGCTGGCCATATTTTATAAATGTTTTTTTCAGCACTGGGGATAGAATCCAGGACCTTACATATTCTAGGCAAGCATTCTTCCACAAATCTGCACCCCAGGCCCACATTAACCACATTTCAAGCACTGAACAGTCACCCGAGGCTAGTGGGTACTGTGTTGGACAGTAAAGACAATGAACATTTTCATCATCACAGGAAGTTCTTCTTACAGAGCTTCTTTCAGAAATTAGATTTAGGGCTGGGGATCTGGCTCTTTGGCAGAGCATATGTTTAGCATGCACGAGGCCCTGGGTTTCATCATCGGCACTGCCAAAAAAAGAAAAAAAGAAAAAGCCTGATGTGCTGTGGACCTTCACATCTGCAATCCCAGCACTCTGGGAAGCTGAGGCAGGAGGAGTGCAAGTTTAAGCCCTGCTCAGGCAACTTGGCAACTAATTTTGCCAAGATCATATCTCAAAATAAAAATAAAAAGGGGCTGGGGACATAGCTCTGGGTGTAATCCCTAGTGATCAAAGAATAAAAAAATAAAAAAGAAAGGAAAAAGGAAAAAATTAGGCTTATACTAATCTCAGGTTTCACTGGGGAATGCAATTTCTGTTATCATAATTATTTACATATGATCAAATTTTTTTTTTTTGGTACCGGGGATTGAACTTGGGTCCTTGCACTTGCGCAGCAGGCGGCGAAACCACTGAGCTAAATCCCTGGCCGATTGTCAATTTTTAATAAAAGCACAGTGAAGCAAAGGTATAATTCTGGCTGAGCTCCCTGATGTTCACATCCCCTTAGTCAGAGAGGCTGTGATGTGAATGTGCCCCAGGGGACCCTGTTCTCACAACTTACCTAAGTGGCACCGGATTCGGATATTTGTGGGCCCATAGTGCTCATTTATCACAGTCCCGGGGCTCAGCACGGAGATGCATGCATTCCCAAAAACATTGTTCCCAATACAGGTCCGAAGGCTTCCCAGCAAGCGGTACGTCCGTGGGCACTTCCTGCAGTTCCTGGGGACACAAACGCCCTGATTGACCAAGTAAAAGGTGAACCACTCCCCGCTGGGGGTGCTGTTCATTTTCCATCCCTGTGGGAGGCTGCAGTTTGAGAAAGCTTTGTAGAGGGTCTCAAATTCACACAGGATGGTCTGGAAGTTCCGCTCCAGCACCTCGACATCATGTTTCTGTGCATCCTTCGGGAAGTATGGCGTGGTGGGAAGGTCGGGCAGGAAAAAGACCTCAGGCTTCTGGATGGAAGGCCGGCTGTTGAGGTAGCGGCCCTGCTCCCGGATGCCCTTGTGGATGCGGCCCATGCCAGACCACGAGTAGCGCTTGGCATACTCCTGCAGGTTGTGGTAGAGTTTCTGGTTGAGGCCCTCGCTGTGGGTGCAGCGCATGCACTCGGGTGACTGGCAGTACACGTACCCATTCTGCACCCCATTGGCGTCTGCACCCTGCATGAGTGAGTTCACAGAGACATAGGGCCGAGGCTGCTCCCTGCCCACATGGTAGCAGTACCACACAAACAGGACCAGCAGGCATGCCACGGTGACCACAGCACTGGTGTCACAATCCCGCACAGACTGGATGCCGCTGGCGATGCAGTCCCTCAAGCCATCCAGGGACCAGCGCCAGGCCACTAGCCACTCGAGCGACATCTTGGGGGTCTTGTTACTCGGGGTAGGAAGCCAGGTCTGACAGTCAGTCCTCTGGGGTCCCACAGGCATCCACACCATGCAGGTTAGCACGGGGGGCAAGGGGTGGCCAGGGAAGGGGGAGGCATGGCAGCCGCTGTTCCTCGTGTCCCACCACAGGTGGCATGGATGGACGATGAGGCCTGCTGGCCAGGCCACCACTCCACGCTGCAAAAGTCACTGTGGTGGGGGGGAAGGAGCTGGCTGATGTCCCATTAGCAAGTGGTCTTGGCCACTGTGAAAGGATGTTTTAGGAAGTCCAAACCTGGATAAAAGATACAGCACAAACATTACACCTTGAAATGACCTCAACAGATACACAAGGTCTCAAATCATTTCAGACAGCTCTTGGTAAGGGATGCCCCTTGCAATCTTGCATATTCTTTCCCCATTTTACCACCAACCCATTTCTCAAGAGGCTAACAGTGTGTCATCTGTGGCAGGACTGTCAGCTCACTTCAGGAGCCCCACCTACACCATGCCACCCAAAGAAGGTGCTATTATCTCCATTTTACAGATGAGAAAAATGAGGCCCAGAGAAGTCGGATATTGCACTCAAGTCACACAGGCACGGACACAGACTTCACGTGCCTTCAAATCCTACACTTTGATGTACTGTTTTACATGCTTATTCTCTTTTAATTGCTATACCTTTTATCAAGAGGAAAGCTACATTCAAGAGCATCTTAAAAATGGCAAAGCACCTTTAAAACTGCATGGTCTTCACTTTACTTTTCTGTTCTCAAGCACCTCATCTTTCTTATTTAATCTAGTTTGCCTCTAACAAGAGTTAGGCTAATACCAAGTTAGAACAGGAAGGGGGTACTCTGGGGTCAAAACCATGGCAGACATAGGGAGGGCTCTTTCTGGTTCCCAGCTTGGAGACTGCCTTCTGGCCTCACCCATGGGGCTATAAGATGAAATGATGGGGGTGGGAAGGAAGAAGTCCTTCTAGGCTTGACTCAGTTTCCCACACGCACAAGTCCTTTTGCCTGCCATTCTACCACAGATCAGGGCCAGCATCTAGCACCTCAGTTACCCTAATAAACAAAAAGGTGCATCAGAGCCCAAGTGTCATGGGCAGAACCCCAGCCATGTTTCCCAGCATCTCTGAAACTTAGTGTTCATCTTTCTTGTTCCACCCCAGTGGGAAGAGCCAGCCCTAGAGTCTATATTTTTCAGCTGCAGGAGCACAATTCTGACCCCTGATTTTGTATTCTTTCTCCTCTCTTGGGAACATGAGGGCAACTAAGCAAATGGGAAAACTGTACCCTCTCCTTTCCTGGGTACTAATTTGTCCTGGAAACTATCTGTAGCCTAGCAGAAAAGTCATGAGTCTAAACTGGAGGTGGCTGGACAAAGGATTAAGGCCAACCATGGGCAGATCATTTCCCTTCTCCAAGTCTGTTCTTCATTTGTTGAATGGGGTTAACATCCATCTCACTGGCTGAACATGAAAGATAATGGCTGGAAAGCACTTATGATCATGTTGCATGAGCACGCAGGGCATGCTGGTCATTGGGAGAACCTGCGGCATTCCACATTAGGCAGCAGACTGCAGTGGGTGGGGAAAGGAAGTTATCTCAAGACAATAGCTCAGGGTAAGCCCCAAACACTCTCAATGCCACACATCTCTGGTGATTTTTCTGTCTACAGACTTGCTAAGCTAAAAACAAAAGGGAAACCTTTGGTGCTCATTAACTGCCGACTGGCTCTTTCCCAGTTTTGGTTGAGTAGAGAATCACTTGACTATAATGTTTAGTAAGTAAAAAACACACATGCTGAATATTCATGGGGATTTTTATGTTTCTAGGAAAAACACCAGAGCAAGGAGATTAGAAACTACATTTTCCCCCTTATATGTTCTCAATTTCTTCTCAGACACAGAAGAGAGAGAGGCTGGGCTCCACAGGATGTTCAGACCCTTTGTTTCCTCTTGTTTTCTCCTACTTTTATTATAAATTGGCAGCTGTTTCCTCTTTAAGAAAAGGGAGGAAAATCCAGACAAAAGGTGTGCTATCTAGCACCATCTCCCAAACAGAACCCAGGATTCCTGAAATTCAGTGTGAAACTCTCATGAGTGTGATAACAAGCACTTTTAGGAAAGGAATTTCCCCATCACTGAGCTAAGTCTGCAAGTGGAACTCTTAAACTCTGTCTCTCAGGAGCAAAATTTTTTTCTTAGATATTCCAAGAGTGAGATAGTGATAATTTTACAAGCACCTGTTCAGTTAAATCAGCCTTGTAATCACCCAAGTTCAAGTCCATCAAAATGCAAAGAAAACCAGGCAGATGGGGCCAGGGATTTAGCTCAGCAGCGCAGTGCCTACCAGGCAAGCGTGAGTCCCTGTGTTCGATTCCCAGTACCAAAAAAGAAAAGTGAAAAAAAAAAAGGCCAAAGAAAAGCCCTTAAAAAAAAAAAAAAAGAAAAAGAAAACCAGGCAGATAATGAGGGAACTTCTCCAGCCCTTGCTTGCCTCTTCTAGGAAGATCATTCTGTACAAAGGCAGGCATAAGCCCTCTTGAAGGCTAGGCCTAAACAAGACAGTCCAAGATCCTGATGTCCTGAACCCAGCTTCAGTCCCTCCTGGCAAGAACAAGAACAGCACTGGGAGCTCAAGTTTAGACTTTTTACACCACCCAGTCACTTTTAGCCAGAGGCCAGCAGACCCCTGGCCCCAGAAGTGCATTTACAAGTTCACAGCTGATCTGTGGCAAAAGAAATCCTTACGTTGGTAGTGACTGGATATTTATTAAGCATTGATTCCACACACACCCCAACTTCCCACCCACCCCCAGTGGGGAGGGGTCAGATCCTACCCCCCCCCCCCACATACCAAGTTCCTTATCTCAGGGACCACAATAACTTCCAGCCTTCTTCACACATCTGCTCATTTCCATGTTTCAATTCTATCCCCAACAGGGATGGGGGCATCTTGCTGTGCTGTATTTTAATAACATGGAAACTCAGATCTTAAAGGTCAATTGGCTCTCGGGAATAGAGTCCAAATTCAAGTCCAATCCAATGTAACTTCTGACACCATGAACGACTGGGGAGACAGCTTGACCTGATCCAGTTAACACGGTTCAGATGACCAGCCCAGGAGGCTGTCCAGTGTTAAAGAGCTCTGGTCACCCTCTGGGTAAGGCCAAGTCTCTGTGGACCACCCCCCGCCCCGAGCGGAGAGG
This sequence comes from Heterocephalus glaber, assembly GCF_053883595.1. Lineage (NCBI taxonomy): Eukaryota > Metazoa > Chordata > Mammalia > Rodentia > Bathyergidae > Heterocephalus > Heterocephalus glaber. The sequence goes on along the minus strand of NW_028258412.1, from coordinate 3,005,331 downwards.
CCAGCCCCTCCCCTGTGGGGCTTGCCCTCCTTACTCTAAGCCAGCGATGATCTCAGAAAGAAGGGAAGACAGAGGATGGGTTAATGTAGATGGTGACCCCCAGGAGACTAGAGGGTGAGGGGGACTGGACAACCAGAAGGTGAATGTTGGCAGGAAGAGTGGGCGACCAGCTAAGGATGAAGGAAGGAGGTGTATAGCGCGTGATAATTCCTGGGACAGGGGAGATGGGTTACCAATGGGAAATACGTTAAGTGGGTGATGCTGAAGGCCAGGGGTGGAGAGAGGAAGGGAGGGGAGGGGAGGAAGGGGGGTTCCAGGGGAAGGGGTGCTGTGGGGGAGGAGACTACGACCAGGACGAGAGGAGGAGGAGGAGATGATGGAGGAGTTGCAGGAGAGGAAGGAGGAGAACGAGGAAGGGGGAGGAGGGGAAGAAGGGGGAGGAGGGGGAGGAAGACGAGGAGGAAGGTGGTGATGCTTGGTCCCGGCCGCGATATTCCCGGCGGGGGTGCTCGGTACGTAGCGGGAGCTCCGCCCGCGGCCCCTTGCCGGGCCGGGATGCGGACTCAGGCGTTCAGAGCATCCTCCGCGCCGCGGGCTGGGAAGACAGCGGGCCGCAGCCACCCGGCCCCGCTCAGTCCAGTCCCTCTCGCCCGCCCAGCAGCCCCGGGAGACGCCGCTCACCTGCGCCCGGGCGCGCAGGCGGTGCGGGGACCCGGGCGACGCCTAAGCTCGAGGGCGCGGACACGCGGACGCCCCCTGCCCGAGCCGCGGAGTCACCGCCCTGACGCCGCCTGGCCCGCGCCGCCCCGCCGGAGCCGAGCCGAGCCGCGCGGAACCGGTGCCCGCCGGTGCCGATGCCGCGCTGCGCTCCGCGGGGCTGCAGGGACCACAACTCCCACAATGCCGCGCGCGGGGCCCGGCGGAGGCGGAGGCGGGGCGGCGGTGGGCGGGCCCGGGACCCCCAGCCCGCACCTGCGCCTGGCGTGCCGGAGACCCGGCCGCACGCGCCCGCCGGGGGGGGGGGGGGCGGTTCTCCGTGGTTGCGCGCGCACCGCCCCTCTCAATCCTGGAGCGCGCGGGCGGCAGGCGGTGGCCGGCGGTTCATCCCGGTGTCCTGCGCGCGCTGCTGCCTTCGCCCGCCCACCTCGCCCTCCTGTTCCTCTCCATTCCTGCATTTCCTCCTTCTTGCTCTCTTTCACTTTCCTCTTTGCTTTATTGATTGATCCAGCCAAGGTACACTTCTAAGGCACTTGTTATGAAGTCGCAAATCAAACAGGGTCCTCAGCCTCACGGAAAAGTCATTCGTTCTTGTGACCCGTGTGCCTGTCCCCGGGCGAGCCCGAGCGAGCGTGGCCTCTGCCCGCTGGGAGTCCCAGTCTCGCCCTGAGGACACAGGCAGCGCCTGTCACCAGCGTCTGGGGGTCTAGGTCTGGTCACCCGCTGGGGCCGCGCTGAGTGGTAGGAAGGAAAACCGCAGGGCGGGTTTCGAGTGTCTTAACTGGGGACCTAAGGCGGTGGGGATGGGGCCCCGGAAAGGCCTGTGGAGACAAAAAATGAGTGGCTCTGGGGTGTGTTACGGGCTCCAGGGAGACGGTGCATGGGTGGGTTCTGGGAGCATGGAGTGGGATGGCCTGCCCACCATCCATCTGTCCCTGTCCTAGAACCTACTGCTTGTCCCAGAATTCATCTCTGTTGTAGCCTAGAATCCTCCTCATTTAGGTCCAGGATCCACCTTTCAATCTGGTACTGGAATCCACCCGGCCTGGAACCCACTTCTAGATGTCTTAGACCCCACCCGCTTGCTATCTAGAACTTACATCATCCCTATCACCTCTCCCCTTCACAGCCCCACAGGCAGAGCAACACTTTTTCTCTTTTATTCTACTAAAATATAACAGAACGCATACATTGGGAAACCATGAAATGCATCCAGATTCCCTCAAAGTGCGGGTCGTCAGCACAGGCACGGGATTTAGAAAGGCTTAACCAGGACGTCTTGCTTTGCTGTCTGCCCACATTAGATGAGCTTCGGTAGGTTGGAGAAGGCAGGAAGACATTTGTCCTGCTTCACGTTTGGAAAGTTGCTCAAAGTTAGCCTTCTCCAAAGGCAATTCTTATCTGGTTACAGCACCACCTTAGCAGACTAGTAAAAGAAAGCTATTTTTCAGATCCATTCCTGGACCGTACCATCTGTAGTACATTATGAATTGATACTGTCTGTAAATCCTGTCATTATCTTTGACCAGTGCAGTGACATTGTTCTGTATTTGTTAGGACTATGTATTTGTTCAGAGGCAATATTATACGCACAGTTTTGCTAACCTTGCTAGCCATTTCACTGTTTTATTTTGCTGGGAGTCTTGAAAATGAAAATGACCCAGGCCACTGTCAAGCTCAGCTGACCTTAGGGGGTGAGGTAGCCAGGTCTTCCAGAAGGCGTTCTGGGTGAGAGCTCAGATAAATTGTCACTGCGCTAATGGAGAAGTGAGAAGAGGACCAAGTGCATCTAAATTGCCTGCCTTCAGCTTGGCTGCCACCTGCACCTCCCTCCCCTGGCTGTCTTGTCAGGGCAGTCATTCCCGCCCACTGTGACACTGCACAGCCTATCATCATGCCATCTCACACACTCATGAGGCCGCCCAACTCCCAGCGCCTGCACACGGACTGCCGGGGGCCCACACCAAGAACATGCCTTGCTCCATCAAGGTCACAGCAAGCAGGAAGGGCGTGTGTAGGCTGGAGAAAAGGCGCCTTTGGTGCATTAAATGAACTGATGTGGTCCCTAAGGACAGCAATTTGGTATTATTTGTTAAAACAACAAAAAAGTGTGTACACATTAAGAAGCAACAGTTTTGTTGCTTTCATTCTGTGTCAACATAGAGAAATTCTAGGGCAGATAGAGAAAGAGTTGTGTTTTCATATGATGCAATGTTGTGAGCTATTAGAAGGATGGAGAAAAGCTGGGCATTGTGGTACACGCCTGTCATCCCAGAGCTCAGGAGGTTGAAGCAGGAGGACAGTGAGTTTGTGGCCGGTCTAAGCTAGAGTGAGATCCTGTCTAAAAAGAAAAGGGGAGGAAGAGCTCTAAATTATAAAGCAGAAGAAGCAGACTTACACATATACTTGTGGTATGATCTCACCTGGCTAAGGTGCACACACACACGAACCTGTACACATTTATTTGACAACAGTGGGAAAGCATGAGGGAATACACTGGTATGTTCTCCTGTTTAAACTCAAAATGCTACACGTAGCCGGGGATTTAGCTCAGTGGTTCTGGCGCCTGCCTCACAAGCGCAAGGTCCTGAGGTTGATTCCTGCTACCAAAAAAAAAAAAATGCTACATGTTTACAAATGTAAAGAATATTCCACAGGGCTGGGCATTTAGCTCAGTGGTTTTGCTGCGTGCTGCGCAAGCACAAGGACCGGAGTTCGATCCCTGGTACCAAACAAGACAAAACAAAAAGAATATTCCACAGAAGAAGTACTTCAAATCCATAGAATTCTAACTTCTGGGAAGGCCTAGAAAAGAAAAAGTTGAAAATTGTGGACAAGGGGACCTCCTGCATTTTCTGTAGTGTTTCCACTTAATAGTTTCAAAAGCACTTAAATGCTCCCGGAACAAAATGCAGAAAAGACAAGAAGGTACTAGGACTACCTATTCACCTTGTCCTTCAATCACTTGGTCTTCTGTTCTTTTTTAAAATTACTTTTGAATTTTTAATAAACTTTATTTATTTATTTCCTCTGTTCTTAGGACAGTCCTTATAACCAATTTCTTATTCATTTTTCCAGGAGGATGCTATGTATTTGCAAATATACAGAAGTAGTTTTACTTTTTTTCACTTCTCTGTTTATCATGCAGAGTTGGCAGCAATCAAAATAAATTACCATAAGAGATTGGTTAAATATAAATACAGGATAACCTGCTATACACTTCCTTATAATCATATTTTTGAAAATAGTTTCATGATATAAGAAAATTTTTATCAATTGAAAAAGTACATTATGGTTTGTATCTGAATGTCCCCCCAAAGCCTCCTGTGATCATAGGTAGGGATTTGAAAGGTAATGGGATAGTGGGGGTGTGATTAGCTCTCTGATGTCTTTATACACATGTGATGTTGGGAAGTGAAGGTTGACAGAAGAGGTGGGTCACTGTGGCGTGGTCTGGAAGGATGTATCTCCCTCCCCCCTCCCTTTGTCTCTTCCTGCTTCCCACCACTACCAGCCATGGGCTGTTTCTCGTCTGTCCTGCCTGGCTACCATGCTGCCCTGCCTTGGAACCAGCCAACTATGGACTGAAACATCTACAAACTGTGAGACAAAATAAGCCTTTCCTCCTTAGAGTTATGGGTGTTGAGTATTATGTCTTAGTGACAAGAAAGTTAAGACAAAGTAGTTGACAAACCTATTTATTGATAATCTCAGTTAATATTTTTTACAGTGCTGGAGATTGCCAGTTCAATTCAATTCTCTGTCTCTCTCATGCATGTTTGTAATACAGAATAGTGATGTTTCTTTTGGGGAATCGGTACATGCACGTAACATACTTTGATCATTTTCAATCCCTTTTCCCGCTTCTCCCTTTCCTCCCCTTCCTTGATCTCCTCCCCCATCTCCCGCAGTCTAGCTTCTAATTTCTTATCATCTGTCATTTATTTACTTATCTGTATATTTATTTATCTATAGTTTAGGTTTCTCATATAAGAGAAATGTGATATTTTGCTGACTCTAGCTTATTTTGCTTAGGATTTCCACCTTTTTAATAGGAGTATTCCTAGCTAGGCGTGGTGGCACACACCTGTTATCCCAGTACTTAGGAGGCTGAGGCAGGAAGATCACCATGAGTTCAAGGCCACCTTCAGCGACACAGAGAATTGAAGGCTATCCTGGACTACATAGCAAGACCCTGTCTCAGAAAACAAACAGAATATTCCTGTTATTTGTGATATTAAAATGGATTTTTAAAATAAAAGAAAAATTTAAATACATGGAAAATTATTTTCCGAGAATGAAGAATTGGTCAACATTAGATCTCCTAACAGAATCCATCATATTAATAAATTAAAGGAATATGACTACATTATCATCCTAACAGACACAGAGAAAGCACTTGACAAAAGTCAAACATCCATTCATGATTAAAACTCCTAGCAAACTGGGACTATAAGGAGCTTTTAAAATTTGATTTAAAATATCTGTCAAAATTTTCCACGCTACATGTTAATATTCCTCAGGATAATAGACACAAAATCCTTAACAGAAATTTAGCAAATTAAATCCAGCAATGTTAGAAAGGATAACACATCTGTATAAAGAAGAATGTGGCTTTTTTCTGGCCCAGTTCCAGGGAGGAACCTTTAAATCCTTAGAATTTCTGGAATGATGAGGATATCTTTATTTTTACTGTTATTTTTTTTTCTTTTTGTGGTACAGTGAGTGGAATTCAGGGCCTCACTCATGCTAGGCAAGTGCAATACCTCTGAGCTACATCCCCAGCCCCAAGAGTGTTTTCATTATTTTTATTTTTTTATTTTTTTATTTTTTGGTACCAGGGATCAAACTCCAGACCTTGCGCTTGTGAGCCAGGTGGCAGCACCACTGAGCTAAATCCCCGGCCCAGAGTGTCTTCATTATTTGACGTGGCCCCTGCAGACTCCACCTGAGAGTTTGTGCTAATGAGATGACTCAAGGGGCACCTGGCTCATTTATCCTAATGGGATGATTCCAGATGGGGGTGGGCTGTGCCAGAAAGACCAACTATGTAATTAGAGGGTTGGGACTTTGAGCTAGATGAGACCAGTTATATCTTGAGGGAAAGGAGGGGGCTAGAGTATGAGGCCAGCCACATGGTCAGTGATTCAATCAGTCATAGCTGCATAATGAAGCTTCAGTAAAAACTCTAGATCCTAAGGCTGGGGGGAAGCCTCATATTTAGAACCCTCTCACACCTTGTGCTGTGTCTCTTCTTTTGGCTGGTTGTGATTTGTGTCCTTTGCTACAAGAAGACTGTAGTCATAAGTGTAATGCTTTTTTGAGTTTGGTGAGTCATTTTACTGAATGATCAGACCCAAGGGAGTCTCTTGAACCCCGAAATTTACAGCCAGCTGGTATGAAACAAGAATGCCCTTGGGGATCCCTAAATTTATTGCTGGTGTTTGAAGTGAGCAATGTCTTGTAGAGGACTACACCTTCAGACTTTGCAATCTGGTGTTCAATTTAATGTCATATTGCCAAGCTGGGATATCCCAGAAATGTAAGGTTGGTTCAATATTTAGAAATTAATCTTATAGTTCACCTATTGATAGAATTACTTAACTACTTTGTGATCAACTTAAATTTGCAGAAAAAGAATTTGACAAAATTCAACACACTTTCATAATTAAGAACACTCAGAAAACTAGGACTGGAACTATGTTGGCTTGATAAGGAGAATTCTGATACAAATTATGAGTGCTCCTGAAAGTGTAGTAAAAGTATTATTTTGTGGAACTTTTGTTTCACTCTGTGTTTGTGCAGGTGCGAGCATGTGTGTGTATTGCACTGGGTCCCAGTGTAAATAAGGTGCATTTCTGATCATGGTGGTAGTCAGGTAAGTTTGAAAGCCTTTGCCCTGGAGAAGTTCTCAGAGTGGGATGCTGTTCATTGCAATATAACGCTCATTGCAATATTTTGTGGAAAACTAGAGACAGCAAACATTCATTCAAAGGAAAATGCATGTATAAATTCACATAAAAGAATATGATATAGTAGTTAAAGTGCACAAGCTACAACTGAATGCATTAACACAGCTAAAGCTGTTAAAGCAGTTTCGTCAGAAGAGCAAATTGCAGAGCAGAATGTATAGCCTTTCATATACGTGAGTTTTTCCCCCAAGGGAAAATGTATGCATTAATATGTATGAACAGAAAAATATTTGGATGGAGTTGATTAATACAAATTCAGGGCAGTGGTTCTTTTTGAGAAAGAAGAGAGGGAGAGACAGAAACGGGACTTGGGAAGGGCTTGGGGGGGCCTCCAGTAATATTTGTAACATTTTATTCCTGTAACAATACTAAAGCAGTATCACCTCTCACTGCAGTAGCCTAAATCAGGGGTTGGAAAACTTTAGCTTGGAAAATAAACTTGGCTTGCCACTTTTGTGTTAATAAAGTTTTATTAGAATATATATGCACTCATTTATTGACATGTTGTATATATCTGCTTTTAAGCTATAATGACAGAAAAGTGGCTTCAGAGACAATAGGAGGGGAAAACACAATGCAATAAAGCAGACGTTAAAATTTGCTAAAGTTGAGTGGTAAGTGTACATAAATAAATGTCTTCTATTTTCTCTGTATGGTTGAAATATTATACAGTTGTAAATTATAAGCTGGCAATTTGAGTAGGTAAAATGAACTTTGCTTTTGAAAGTTTGGGTTGTGCATTTCCAGTATGGCTTGGGCTATTTGGAAATAGGCAAGAGCAGGTATTTCAAGTGAGTTTCAACTTTGAGGTCCCGTAAGACAGTGAGAGCGAGGGGCAGAGAAAGTGTAGCGGGGCAGATGCGTGCTCAGGATACCCAGTTTTTCCCTGAGCACCTTGTCTCTTCTCCGAGTTACACACTGTCCTGCATGGGGAGGCTAAAAGATCCTAAGACTTAAAATAAGTTAACAAGCCACTGCCCTAGGCTACAAATAAAAATTGGGAAGCTTCACTTTAGGAAATAACAAGATAAACTGGAATCAGAAATTCTAGGAGAAAAATTTGCATACCCCTCTCCAAATGAGTTTATCGCATTGGATGATACAGTTTAGTTGGTTGGCATAGACGCAGAAGTAATTCTATCTGGCCACAAAACAGAGTCACATGCAAGCATTACAAAGTGATGAATGTGTTCCAAGAACAAATCTAAATCACCTTGAGCTTATCCAATAAAGTGCTGCTAACACCTATTTTGTGTTTGAATGGACGGTGAACTTCCTGCTGGGTACAGATAGGTACAGGCAGACAGGAGCCCGCTGCTTGTGAAGCTGAGGAGGAAAAAGACCCTAGAATAAGTGAATCAATTAGAACCTCTTCCCAAAGGTGACTGGAGTTTCTGCCTTCTGTAATTGAGTCACTCTGCTCTTGCTTCACCTCGTTACCTTCATCTTGATCACTCCAGTCATCCCACATTCTTGGAAGGTGTTGGGAAAGCTATGGCTTGGTGTTCTGTGCTTGGACCTAGGTATGACGATGTTCCAAGGTAGTGGGATCTTTGAGAGGTGAAGCCTAGTAAGAGGTGATTAGGTCACTGAGTGCGGAGCTCAGGAAGGGTTAATGTCATAGTCAAGGGACCCCTGTTAGTTTCTACCGAGAGCAAGGTGTTGTAAAAAGAGAAAGGCTGGGTTGGGCATGGTGGCACATGCCAGTAATCCTAGCACTTAGGAAGCTGAGGTAGGTAGATTGCCACAAAGTTGCGGCCTGCCTGAGCTCCAAAGTGAATTCAAGGCCAGCCTGGACTGCACAGGGAGATCCTGTCTCCTAAAAAAAAAAGCAAGGCTGGCCCCCGTATCTCCCTGCTTTTTGTCTTGTTATGTGACCTCTCCCTCTTGCACATACTCTGGCCATAATGCCATGGTATGACACAAGCAAGAGGGCCTTCCCAGGTGCCAAACTGATGGCACTGCCAAAGTGCAGACTTTCAGCTTCCAAAGCTGTGAGCTAAGTAAACCTCTCTTCTTTACAAAGCCTGTAGCTTCAGGTATTTTGTTATAACAACAGAAAATTCATAACATCAGGCACAGGAAGTAGGTATGAAAGCCTCTGTATGTCCCAGATGGAAAAACAGAGATGAGAAATGTGCCCAGGTTCCAATAAAATTTTGAGAAGCAGACCTATACAAAACTTGGAATTGAATTCAGCACCTAAATGAAATAGATCTTGTTTTGATAGCATGCTTCATTTCCTACATTGATGAGCCTTCCTTGGTGGCAATAGATGATGACCAGTTATAGACTTAATGTTTTGCACTCAGCTGGGAGCAATATTAGAATTATCTAACAACCAGTACATCATAATATCAGCCATCAGGATGGATGCTGGCTGTAAAAACAGGCATGACTGTATCAACTCAGACAGACCCACATCAGCGTTAGACCAAGTGACACAGAAATTTAATCTTTAAGACCTTTTAGACATGCCACAACTAAGCCTGGGAGCAGACATGCACCTTTAGTGCATAGACAAATTTCCTCCCATTCTGATCCTGTATTTTCTACATTCCCAACAGAAGGGAGTTCGACATATCAGCTCTTTCTAAACTCCAAGAAGCCTATTGGGAAGATCACTCATTTTTCCATTCACTGATTCAACACATAATTATTGAGTGTCTACAACGTTCAACCCACTGATGAAATGGCGTCAACTGGATACTGGCAGCCTCTGTATTAAATGTAGCACAGAGATATTTAATGTGGTCTGGATAGGTTTTTTTTTAAATCAACATTTGAAAATTAAGAGGACACCACATAAAAATAAAAGTTTCCAGGTTATCTTGAAAAATGGCAAAATCTGGTCACAATGGGTCAGATTTCTGCAAAATAATAAACTGGCTGGTGTGTGGTTTGCTGCATTTCGACTCAGGACCTATTGCCTCTGAGTACCAACGATGACTGAGACCGGCCACCCGCATTGTCTACACTGTGTAAGTGTGTGAGCATTAAGAGCAAAGAAATACTTCCCTGCTTCCATGTCTTTGTCAGAAGCGAAGAAACAAAAGCCCAAGCAAGGGCTAGGTGGTTTTATGAGCTTGGGCCCTTCCCCTGTTTATGATACCTGTCACGTTCCATAGACACTTGAGTTTGTAGCTCTCAGAGCACAGGGGTGGCAAAAATTTTTAAAAATGAATGTCAGTCTCAGGGAGTTTACAGGAGTGAGGATTAAACTTGACAGTCTGTGCGAATTGGGTCTTTTCAAAAAGGTTGAGTAAAGGAATTAGGTAGTGTTATCATTATTTTTTGGGTTGTTGATTTTGATACCAGGGATCGAACTTAGGACCTTGTGCTTGCAGGGCAGGCATGGGTGCCAGTGAGCTAAATTCCTGGCCCCTGGCAATGTTATGGTTTAAATATGAAGAATGCCTAAGGACTCATGTATTGAGGATTTGATGCCCAGTATGTCAATAGACCTCAGAAGTGAGCCCTTGCAAGGTGACTGGACTATAAGGACACGAACCTCATCAGTGGATTAATCTACTAAGTTAGTGAATGTGGTGTTAGGAGGCGAGATCCTGTTGAAGGAAGCAGGTCCCCGGAAGTGAGCCTTTAAAGGGTGTTTCTCTCCTTTGACTTTTCTCTGGCTCTCTGCTTCCTGGTGGCTATGAGGTAAACAGCTTTCCTCTGCCATACCCTTCTGCCACAGTGTTTCTGCCTTGCAGCCAGATGACCATGGACCTCCAAAACTATGAGCCAAAATAAATCTTTCTTTTTAAAGTTATGTATGTTAGACATCTTTTCCCAGCAATGGAAAGGGGAAAAACACAAGCAGGTCTTTGTGTGTGTGTGTATGTGTGTGTGTGTGTGTGTGTGTGTGTGTGTGTGTTACTTGAGATCGAACCCAGGGGCACTCTACCACTGGGCTATGTCCCCAGTCCTTTTTGTACTTTTTTTTTTTTGAGACAGTTCTTGCCAAGTTCCCCAAGTGGGACTTGAACTTGCAGTCCTTCTGCCTCAGCCTCCCAAAGTGCTGGGATTTCAGGAATATACCACTCAAAGGCAAGATTGAAGGATATGTCAAGATGGCACAGTACCCACCTGGGCATGGTGGTGCACTCCTGTAATCCCAGCACTTGGGAGGCAGAGGCAGGAGGATCGCTGTGAGTTCGAGACCAGCCTGGGGTACATAATGAGTTCAAGGCCAGCCTAAACTACAAAGCGAGACTCTCTCTCAAAAAAACAAAAAACCCAAAAACCTCAAGAAGATGGTACAGTACCCCACAGCTAGTCATAGAGAAAGTAAAAGTTACCCCAATGGGTTAACTGAATGACCCCAGTGGAAGGAGTGGCAACCAGAACCTGGAGAGACAGAGGGTGCTTAGAGAGGATTTCGCTCCTTACATAGGATGAAGCTGGCAGGACACCCTGACTTATTTTCTTACCTCCTACCCAAGTTCCTATGGGCTTGCTCCACTTGGAAGCCAAAGAAGAGGAGCCCATTGGTGGTGTCCACACAGTCAGCCTCCTGGGCATTGAGAACAAGGAGGCCAGACAGTAGCCTTTTGAGATCCAAGAGGAAGATATCAGCTTCAAGACACAGGACAAAAACATCATACTCCAGGCCAGGGATTTAGCTCAGTGGTTCCACCGCCTGCCTCGCAAGCGCAAGGACCTGAGTTCGATCCCCGGTACCAAAAACAAAAACAAAAAACATCGTACTCCTGATTGGAGCTGTAGGGGAAGCCTCAGATGAGCTGTCTGCCAACAATGAATATTATCCAACTCTCCAACTTGAGTGCAGGATAACCTCCTGGTTTCAGGAAACCCAGAGGCCAAAGCAAGGGAAAACTTCACCATCTGGTTTTGGAGATAAACTATTCAAATGCCAACTCAGAAAAGCCAAGATGGAGCAAGCGGCACCTTCGATTGGTCAGCTGTCCCTCAAGAGATGTCCCTGATCTGCTATTACTGGAATCTGCAACTCCTGTAAAAAGCTGCCTGGAGGTGACTCATCCAGTCAATGTCCAAACCACTGCTTCTGCAGCACACCACCCTGTGCCCCTGTTCTCCCTCTTTCTGCAGATGCAATCTGAGAGGCATTTGTTATCCCCAGGGAGGAACCCTGGGACCTAGATTCAGCATCCTTGCCTAGCCAGCTGACTTTGCACACTGCAGGTAGCCAGAATTTCTTGGATCCCAGGGAGAAAGACACAAATCTGAGACCAGGCAGTGTAAGTTACCTCATCGCTGGTTCCATTCCTAGAGGAAGCAAGGTGAGTTACCTGGATCAATGTTATAAGCTCAGGCCTAGCAAATGAATTTAGGACAGCTCCATGGAGCTACATGTGCTTTGCATTTCTCATTAGTTAATTTGATTTGCATGTACTTGGGAGTTTGCAGAAGCCCGAATCAGATGCATCAGGATTCAGTCCAATTTTCTTTCTATATTTTTTTTTGTGCAAGCTTCTTTTTTTTGCTGTCTTTTTGTCTGTATTCTTCCTTTACTTGTCTAAGGAGGTTTAAGGAGGTAATTTATCAACCCTGCCAGATTCTATCTCATTGCTTCAGTGGTGGAGTAGGAGGGTGGTCAGGTCACGACGTGATTGTTATAAACTCAACATACTGTTTGACACATTTGACCTACCTAGAATTGAAAGACTGTGTACTCAAAGTTCCTCTGAGTCTTCAGCAGGCGAAATTGTCATGATTTCTGTCAACCTGAAATGCACTGTTCAGAATTTTTGCCTTTACAAACTCTTTCTTCACTTGGTGGAGGAAAACAAAGAACTTTGGGCTCAGTTCTACCCATCACTGGCTATGTGGCTTTGGCCATATGTTACTCATACTTTCTGGGCCTCAGTTGTTCATCTGTAACAATGGGATTTTCTAACCTCAGAGTATTGTAGTGAATGCCAATCACCAATACACACTGAAGTTTAGGGAAGGTCAAACATTTTAGTGTCCTGTGTTATCAGCCTCTTCATCTTCCCGAACACACACATTTTTAAACCTTTTTGGTGCAAGCTGCTCACTCCTGAATCTTGCCCCAGGAACCACCACAGTTTGCTTGAACATGAACTTCATCATTGTTCATGGACCTCACCATTCCATCATGCAGCTATCACCCATCCCTCCCAGAGCTTTCTGCCACTGAGTCATAGAAAGAATGTCATCCTGGCAGTGCCATGTTGGTTTGGGGAGTTATAGATTCAGAGCTATAAGTTGAAAGAACAGTAGGGGATTGTGGACCATGAGAGTGGAAGGCATTAGGGATCAGTAGGGACTGAGAAACACTGTGGAACTGCTGAGACACCCAGAGAATGAAAACTAAGCCTCCCTAATGAGATTGAGCAGGAGTGTTGGAAGAATTCACTTGGTACCCAGGAGGTCCCCAATAAATACAAGTGAACGGATGGATTTGGAAGAATGGGGATGGGCTGGTTAAATGCACAAGCCAATGGTGGCTTCATCAGGATTAAGCTCTTGCCCAAATGCCCCTTATCAGAGGGAACCTTCTTGACCTTTGATAGATACCAATTTTCGATCTGTTCCCTTGAGCTCCAACCAGTGTTGCCTTCCTAGAATGTTCACTATTACACTGAATATTTATTACATACTTATTTGCTTTTTTTTTTGTCTCTGCCATCAGGATGTGAACTCCACAAAGGGAGGGACCTTGTCTCTTGTTCTCTCCTGCATCTTCGGTACTTGGAACAGAGGTAGCCACAAGGCAGAGGGTCAGTCAATACATCTGAAATAATGATTAAATACAAGAGAGCAAGACAGGGATAACTGGGGATAAGAACGCCTGGGAAAAAGACCTGCAGTGGTTCTCAAACTTACAAACTCACTGGAGGCTGGGTTGACATGCAGATCCCTAGCCTGGCTCCTAACTACTAACTGAGAGTCTCCAGGGTGGAACCTGCATTGATCAGCTGCTCAGATGATTTGGATATGGATGTTTCAAGGATTGCACTGAAAAATACTGGATTTGTCTTATAGAAATGGATGGATTCTTCCAGTGATACCTCCCTTCTACATGGACTTCTCTCCACTTATCTCAGAGTCACTTTGCAACATTCAAACACTACATTTAATTGTTCTTCACATCTCTATAGATCTCCTGGGTGAAGCCTGCCCAAAATAAGTTGATGAAAAGAAAGATAACTTTCTCCAAATTGTTCTATCCAAAAATGATGCTCCAGGCCTCCTCCCAAACTCCTTTTCATATGTTCTACTTGCTTGCACACTACTGAAATACTTTTTACTTTTGGCCCTTTACTGCTTGTTACCTAACAGTCTCTGCTCCTTTCTTTCTAAATGATCTTCTGCATTTGAATTGCTCACTCTAGAGAGTAAACTTCAAAGACACAAATTTCAACTTCTGTTTTAGTGCCAGCTGTTCTCTTAACTCATCGACCAATTAACAGCCACAGCTGGGCCCTGAGTAAGTGCTTGAAATGTGAAAATAATGACAAACTCAATACTAGTAACAGCTTGTTGGAAACAAGCTCCAGTTTTCTCCCTTTCCCTAAGACCGATAGCTTGGTATAAGGAAAGAGGAATTTTCCTAGTGTTATGTAACTTTCACTTTTTCTCCTCTTCTGCTTTTTTTCCTAAACTATCAATAGTATCTGTCCCTAAATGAATTTCTTCAGTTAGCCTCAGGAAGTTTATTCCCATAGTAAATGTTTAAGTGGACACAGAGATGGGATTTTGCAGGGAGAGCAAGAGGAGGAGCTAACACATTTGCCTCTACTGATTTCCTTCACATTGAAGGCAAGCATTGGCAGGTCAGGTGGTTCTTCCCCTCAGGATTTCTGGAAATAGTATTTCACTCCTATGTCCATCACTGACGATGATGAGTGAGAGAAGTTGTGAGAGAGTGAAAGTACCTGGCTGGGGCTGTTTGGTGAAGGTTGTGATGGTGATAGTGGTGGCAACGATGTCACGTGATGATGATGCTACTGGTGGTGATGGTGTGTGTCTGTGCATGTGTGTTGCAGCAGCAAATAGTCACATATCTTATTAAAATGCTTCAGACAGTTCTTCAATAGTTTCTTATAGCCCTGCTCCAACACCCTAGTCTTTGCTTTCTCTATTGTTGACCTGCCATTCCGCCAAAGACCTTGCTTGGACACTAGAAACCAACTTTGATCTTGTTCACTCATGAGAACTTGTTGCCCCCACAGATTCTACTTCTGTTGTTTCTCACATGTGTCTCTCTTTCCACTGCCTTTGCTTCTGTAGTAATTCTGATTTGTAGAATTCTTCAATTCACACATCCCCATGATCCTACATGTTATGGGTGGCTTAAATTTTCTAAATCAACAACTTGGTTTTAGCAGCTTCCAATTTACCCAATGAAAAGATATATGCTGTAGTTGGATATGTGTCCTCTAATGGCCCATGTATTCAAGGCTAGGTCACAGTCTATGTTACTATTGTGGTGGAATCTTTAAGAGGGAGGCCTTAGTGGGAGGAAGTTAGGTTATCTCCTTAAAGGAGATATTTGGAGCCTACTCTTCCTCTCTCTGTTTGCTTCTCAGCCACCATGTGTGAATGACTTCCTTCAACATACACTCCTGCCATAGGCCCATAAGTGACAAGACCAACATCGCATGGACTGAACCCTCTGAAACCATGAGTTAAAATAAACCATTTCTCTTTTAAGTTGATCATTCAAGTATTTCAGCATGGTAATGAAAAGTGGCTAACACAATATACAAGATCATCAGTGTGATTGTTAAGACCTGCTATAAGACAGCCACAGCCTACCTGGCTGAGCGTCTTTCCTACATGCCAGGATTTTCCTGCCTCTAGGAAATTTTTCAGAATCTCTTCACATTTAGGAATGCCTCCCTAGATGTGTAGAAGTCTATAGAGATCTTGTTCTCTATCTGAGACCTCAACAATGATCCATAAGCAATCCCTTCAGTTTAGCAAATCCTCCTGTGGTGCACTAGACACAGTGCAAGGTTCTGGGGACCAGGAAGAAATAAAGCAGAGCCCTTGATCCCAGAGGGATCCAGACTCTTAGCAGGGAGGCTTGTTATGGCTTGTTTCTAGATGTCCCCCCAAAGCCTCATGCAGTCATAGATGGGGCTTTTTCAGAGGCAGCTGGATCTAGAGCATGTGACACTGGGATTGATTCATGGTGCAGAGCTAGGATCAAGGGCACTAGGATTAAGGGTGTGAGTGCTGCCCACCCTAAGTAGCCTGGATAAGACATCAGGGATAGAAAAAGCTGTGGTCAACCCTTGTTGCTTTGTATCTTCTGCCCGCCACGAACTGTTTCTCCTCTGTGATGCCTATCTGCTATGCTACCCTGCCTTGGATCCTGCTGATTATAGATTGAAACCTCTGCAAACTGTGAGCTAAATAAACCTTTCCCCCTTTAACTTTGGGTGTTGGATATTTTGTCTCAGCAACGAGGAGAAAAGTAACTAAGACAGAGGGATGTAGTGAGCAAATGGTTCTAGTGTCCACATTCAGATTTCTGTAGAAGAACAGAAAAGGGTCTCTGACCCAGGCCTTATTTGTGGAGTGGAAATGATTACCAGATAGGTAAGATTACATAGTTGAAGGACACTTAGGCTGTCTTAAGGAACAAGGAAAAGTTAGGTAAAGATTGGAGGTCAGAGTGAGCTAAAGAAGGAGATGGGACAACAAAAAAAGAGAAGGCGATGGAACAAATAAAAGAGGATGTGGTACTAGGCTGGCTACAGCACCATGGAGAGGCACAGCTAGCCACTCAGTCACATCAGCTGGACAGGCTGTGTGGAGACACTGTGCCACAGGACAACTCACTGACAGAAGGTAGAGAGAGGGATTTTCCTTTGGTTCTCTCTTGGCTCTAGACTCTCATTGATCAAAGTTTATCCAATGGAGCATGAAGTTTTCATGCTTAAACTAGCCATTTGTGGAAGCTGGGGGAGTCCAGATCCTGACTTGATGGGGAGAAAGTCTACATGCATCTGGTGTGGTCATGAACTTAGATGCTAAGAAGCCATGGCAGGAACCAAGTGCAGAGAAGGTAGTGCCTGATCCCAGCTAATGCCAGGGGAGAGAAGGAGGCCAGCAGTGAGGCAGTAGAAGCTTTGGCTATGATGGTGGTATCTGAGCTTTCCAAGAGGTGAGCGTCAGTGGTCACCGATACGGTACACCCCTTGAGCTTCTCAGCTATACTTATGCCTTCCCACGAGGTCTACCTTCCATACTATAATATCTGGTCTCAGTTTTTGGAAGGCAAGGGAATTACATGGAGGATAAGTTTGAGGAAAGCAAGTTCAGGAGCAGAGAGATTACCTAGGGGCCTACTGCAGTGGTCTTAGCAAGAGTTAAGAAGCATCATTTGCAGATAGTAGTAGTGGCAATAGAAAGGCAAAAAATTCAGGAGAAAAAGAATGCAAGAAACATTTGGGAGATAAAATGAGCAAGATTTGGTGAATGATGGATGCTATGGTTTGAATATGGTTTGTCCTCCACACTCCTGTTGAAATTTCATCAGTATTACAGGGTAGAAACTTAGTCTAACTATGTTGTTCAGAGGTAGAGCCTTTGGGAAGTGATTAGGATTAAATAAGGTCATTAGGCTGAATTTCACATGACTAAATCCTGGTGACTTTGTAAGGAGAGGGAGAGGCCTGGCAGATCAGATATACATATTCTGTCTCTGCCAGCAAGGCCATCACCAGATGGGATTCTCAGACCTTGTGCTTTCAGAGCCATGTGCCAAAATAAACTTCTTTTCTTTCTAAAGCAGTCCAGTTCTGGTTATGGTTACAGAAAAATAGAGTAATATAATGCATATAAGGGTTGAGGGAAAACAAAAGAGTTAAGGTTGATTCCCAGATTTCCATCTTGACCAACTAGAAGGAAGGACAGGGACTCCAATGTCTGAAATGGAGGTGTCAGAAGTTTTCCACTAACCATTTGAATCACTGGAAAAACCAAACAGTTAAGGCCACACTCTCCTAATGGACCAAAAAATTCACCAGCATAGCAAATACCAGTATAGGAGGGCATTGTTGAGAAGTTTGTACATCAGAGACAAATTTTTAAAAATATTACAGTTTGCCTATTTTTTGGAATCTAATTTTTCTAAAAAATAAAGTGAGTGTCTTCTTTTATTGTCTTTTAAAGTTTCTTCTTATTTTTCAATCTGACAGCCGTTGGAGGAAGCTATTATTTTTAATTTCACATTACTGCCTTACAGAGTTGATTTAAAAAATAGATATATAATCACAGGACTAGAGCAGTCTTTTTCAGCTGTGAGAGTAGGAGGTAGATGGGTGTGCAAGGGGCTTTGGGCTGGTTTATCAATGGCCATGTTGCTCCACTGTCCTGCCACAGTTTAAACTCCCAGCAGCAAACTGGCTTCTTGAGCACAACATAATAACGTCAGAAGTCAGGAGCTGTGGATCCATGCACCTGCTTCCTCAGACATCTCCCCTGAGCTTGTTTTTAAAAGGACAGAATCTTGACAGGATGCTGAGCTCTCAAAACCATGGCAAGCCACCCTTAAGATTGTTTTCCTTTGTTCCTTTTGCAAAGTTGTGAAATGTTTCTCTTTCAAATCAGGTTTTAGGAAACATGTTGCTGGGAGAGTTTTGAACGTGTTGACTTGAAATTTCCATCAGCTCTTCCAGCAAGTGCTTTTTTGTTTCCATGGAAACCAGTAATGTTTTGAAGAGGCGTAATGGGTTTGACACACAGGAGCTACCATAGGGAATGCATGTCGGTTGGTGAAAGCACATGGTAAAATCAGTGAATTCTCAGGCTGTGTCTGACATGGTCATCTTGACCTTCTAAAGAAAGAGAAACACAATGATGAGGATGAAGTCGTACCCAACCCCCTCACCCCCAGCATTTTAGGTCTAAATTCTGTTCCTCTCTGCATCACCAAGTCATTGTTCCAACTCGTCCTCAGCACTCTGGCTTTTAAGCCACCAGTGGGCAAATGTGGTGACTGGTGCCTGTGTAACTCCTGCGATCATAATGCTAGGGAGATGGATCTGGCCAGGGGAGGTTACATTCCCATTGGCTGGCTTTTCCTTGCTTGTAAGATTTATTCCCTGGAGCCTTAGCTTCTTTGTGCTAGCAAATTTCAGGCTGGGATAGTTGCCTCAAGAATTCATGGCTTTTACATATTTGTGTGTGAGGCGGAGAGAAGAGCCTGCATTTTCACCACCCCTGGAATTCTGCTGAAGAAATAGTCCTGCCTGGTTGACCCAAGGGCATGTGACCCTCTTGTAAAAGTCCAGTTAGTTGTGGGCCAGTAGCATAGCACTGACCCTCCATGCTGGGCTCCTAAGAACTGGGTATGGGATATATTTAAAAAGGAGTGGTGGCACCTCCATGGGATTCACAAAGCATTTCGGTGCTCTTGTAGGTATGAAGGGAACCTCTCCTCTGCCCTCTGAAGGTTCAAAAATTAAATCTGCTGAAATAAACTGACAATAGACAGATTAACAGGAGAAAAGACACAAATTTTTTCCATGCACTAGAAGATCACAAGAATGAGAAGTAAGCCCCACAACCCAGCAAGACTGAGAACCTTTCAGGTACCCTCTACACCGAGGAGAGGGAAGTAGGGGATCAGGCAGTTTTAGAGAAAGAGTAATGATCTTTAAGGCAGATGAATGAGTCCAAAGAACAGACAGTAGTAGCTCGGGATCAGGTTACTCTGGGCTCTGGGTGTGGCTCAACCCCAGTCTTCTTTCCTTTTAGCCAATCTTCTTGAAGAGATCATTAGGAAGGGGTTTAGTACTGTGGCATAGTGTTATAAATGGTGCATGTGAAACCACTCACTGGAGACAAGCTATTTTCTGAGGAAAAGGAAAGTTTCTTTCAGTGAACAGAGACCAAAATCAGGGGTAGGTTTTAGCAGCTAGCTAATCCATGTGTGGATGGGCTGACGTTGGGAGAGAGAAATAGCAGCAGCTAGCTGGGAGAGATTTCATCCATGAGTGGATGGGCTAATACCAGGAGAGAGCTATTAGCAGCTAACTGGGAAAGGAATTGGACTTATATAGGTATTGAAGGGACTAAGGAATCTGGGGTCTAATGTTTATGATTGAGTTCAAGGACAGTCAGCACAGATGTGTAGACAATCACTGGACTTTTTGGTGCCAGGCAGATTGCCTTCTGTTTACTGAGAAATAGCCTGAAAGTGGCCTGTTTGCTTTTGTCCTGTTTGTTTGTCAAGGACTCACTTAGGTCATGCATGACACATAACTTCAGGAAGAACTTTCCATAACAAAGAGAACTTGAAGCTAGCTATGGTGGTACACACCTGAATCCCGGCATTCTGGAAGGCTGAGGCAGGAGAATCACAAAGTTTGAGGCCAGCCTGGGAAACTTAGTGGACCCTGTCTCAAAATAAAACAAGAGCTGGGATTATAGCTCAATGTGAGGGACCTGGGTTCAGTCTCCCATAACACACACACACACACACACACACACACACACACACACACGCACATGCGCGCAAGATTTCAGAGAAAGCTCCTCTCTTCTTTGGGAGAAACAAAGGTGAGAAGAGACAGGGCCAGGAGAATGAGAGAGACCTTGGTCCTGAGGCTGCTTCTTCAGTGCAAAGTACTAAGCATGTCAAAAACCATATGGAGAGGCATTATTTTCTGAGCCCAGCATTTTTACAAATGCAAAAGGAGAAACCTACATGTATTTAGCTCTAGATTTTACAAGCCATTGGTGCAGAAGACGGACCTTGGACTGTCCTCCTGTCCTCCTATCTTGGAGTCTGCAGCAGACGCCACACCTCCTCCTGCTCTGCCATTTCTGTGCACCTGTGTCTCTTGCCTCAGGGCTTTCTCTGGACAACCTCATCTGCTGGCACAGGTGGCAGGCTGGAAGTGTCCAGGAATTGACACTCTCTGAGAGTAGCCCTCATTTGAGGACTGGCAGGAGCTGAGGGGTAAATACCCTGGCTGCTTGGAGTGGGGAGACTAAGGTGTGCACTCTGCACCAGCTCCCAGGGACCCCAGGAGCGGTGGGCTCCCGTCCTCCACAGGAGTAACTTGGCTCATGCGCATTTTACTGATTACCCCCCTTCTCTGTCTCATTTCCTTACTTACCAATGGATATATTGGATGTACCTTGGGAAGGCTTTTATATATCTATCTTCATTTTCCTATCAATTTTAATTGAGATGAAATGTATATAACATAAAATCAACTACTTTAGTGAACAATTCAACAACTATTAGTATATTTACAATATTGCCCAGCTCCATCTCTATCTAATTCTAAGATATTTGCATCGCCTCAGAAGGTAACTCTGTATGCATTGAAGTTACTTCCTCTTCTCTCTTCCTCCCAGTTCTTGGAACCACTCACCTATTTCCTGTCTCTATGGATTCACTCATTCTGGATATTTTATATAAGTGGAATCATGCTATTATAGAAGCTAAGTTAGGTAGAAATATAATAGGCAGTCAGATAGGGCTGAGCCCTCAGCAGAGTCAGGACAAAAAGTGAAAACACACTGAAACTGCTGCCGGAGACACATCAGTTGGGGGCCCAACCTTAAAATGATGACAAAAGGACCAGGCCTACATACTTCCCAAGGGATGAGGTAAGTGATAACACCTGGTCTCTAGTAAAGTCTAGATAGGCATCAGTCACCTCAGTGGGCAACCAAGACCCCTAGATTTATCACCTATCTGAGAAATTCTTTGTTCTTTCCATGCACACTTGCTGCATGACTTGCTTCCTCATTGGATCAATATTACATAAGTGGCTATACTTATACTTTTATTGGTTGATCACAGCTATAAGTCATGTTGTATCCACAGGGTTGTGCTCTATAAAACTTCCCCTGAGAAATGGGGTTGGGGGCCATGCAACAGTTCCATTTCTCCTCAGGTTTACCAGTACTCACCATTTTTTTGGTGGTACTGGGGATTGAACCCAAGGAGTGCTAAGCTACATCCCCAACTCTTTATATTTTTTATTTTCAGACAAGATCTCGCTAAGTTGTCCAAGCTGGTCTCCTCTTGCTTCAGCCTCCCAGAGTGCAGGTACGTAAGTGTATACCACTCCACTCAACTTCTGGTTTTGTTTTTATTATGGCCATCCTAGTAGATGTGAAGTGGCATCTCATTGTGGTTTTCATTTTCCTGTCCTTATTGATTAGTGATGTTGAGCATCTTTTACTTTGTTCCCACAGATTTTCTTTTTTGAAAAATTTCATATACATTGAGAAGTTTAAAGGAAAAACACACAGACTGCCTCCTGCATACCTTCTACTTGGATATAATATTTTATATTTGCCTGAGCAATGCCTGGTGGCATCATTGAATTTGTTCTTTGCATTGAGTGTTTCCCTATAAACTAGAAGTGGTTTCTGGAGGCCAGAGTAAGTTCCGGTGAAATGTTTCAACTTAGCATCTTTAATAGCAGGGAGAGTACAGAGTGCTTCCTATGAGACAGTTGTCTCATGCACATGTTCCAATGGGATCTCAGAGTGACTCTGTGTAGAGGATATCATGGTTGTTTCTGCCTGCCCAGGCTCCACAGCCCCCTCGTCTAACAGCACCATTTCGATTATCTTCTTAGAAACCACCCATCCTTCTGATGGTCACCTTCTCACTCCAACTCCCTACCCCAGAAGTGCACATGACTGAGCTGTTATGACCAGAGCCACAGCGATTGGTCAGGGAGAGACATGTGGTCCAGGTTGGACCAATAAAGCCAGCCCTGAGCCACCATAGTTCATTGAAAAGAAGATTACATTTTTGTACGACTCACTATTCTTTTATGTATACTAAAGAAAGCACTGCCAATGAATTATAAAATAACTCAATTTTAAGACATATCCTGCTTTCAGAATGTTTGCATGTGAAGAATGAAAGGGTATCATAGATTGCTGGTAAGCATCTCACTTCCTTGGGCAGTGGCCCTATGCAGATCCAGCATGTTCCCTGGGGAGATCTCCCTTGTCCCTCACCTTCCTGCTTCTTCTGCAGGGGCCCAGACACATGCATTGGGAGGCTACCGACCAGAGCTCAGAATGCACAGCAAACAGACCCAGCGCCCCCAGACTTGAAGGTGATGCCTGTCAGGTTAAAGGCCAAAAACCAAGACCAGACTAGGCCACAACAAGCCTTTATTAAGGGAACAGATCTGCTGGGCTGTCTCTGAGCAAAGGAGAGACAAAAGCAATATGGCCAGGACAGCAAGTGCCTTTTACAGGGGCTTGTAGGAGCTAAGGTGGGGTTGAGTGAGGTAGTGTCTAGGGACTGGAGGAGCCTGTGATGTCACTAGTTGCTAGGAGGAGAGCAAGTATTAGGTTACTTTTTTGGTGGGAGTAGGGGTGTTTTGGAAAGAGGGTAGCTATTATATACAGCAGCCACCCTAAATTGGAAGGAAATCTATCAATGCCGTATGCTCACTTGAAAAGTCCCCCAAAGACTTGTGAAAATTGAGAGCTAGACCCCCAATCCACCAATGTTCAGAGGTGCAGTGTAGAGAGGTGATTGGATCATGAGGGCATTGACCTCATCATGGATGAGATCATTCTTGAGTTTGCAGCTGGAAGGGCTGTCAGGAGGTGAGGGCAGTTGGAGAAAGTAGGTCACTGGGGACATGCCTTTTCTCAAGCTCTTTCCTTTTGTCTCTGTTTCCTGGGCACCATGAACTGAGCAGCTCTCCTTTATCCCTTCCACCTGATGTTCCTGCCTTAGAGCCAGCAAAGCATAGGCTGAAACCTCTGAAACCATGAGCCAAAATAAACCTCTCCTCCCCCAATCTTTGGGTGTCGGGTATTTTGTTCCAGTGATACAAAGTTGACTAATGCCTTACCCATTTTCCATGGCAACCAGACTTTCTGTTTCTTTGAACTTACAGGGCTGCAGGGACCCATTCTGCAGAAGGGGGCAGCACAAGAAGTTGCTACACAGTTCCAAGAGATGGCTCTGGGACAGCTGAGAAGTGGCAGTAAGAGTGACTATGGTAGTTAGGCACTGGCCAGGCCCAGAGAACAGCATCTTTCATCCCCAAATCTCCAGGATTTGGGTTCAGGAATTACATCATCTGAAGGGTGACCACTTAGCTGTGTGACACTGGCCGAGTTACCCAACCTCCCTGAGCCTCAGCTTCCCATCTACTAGTCTGTTATTTACAAGGTTTCAGGGAGGGTTAAACAAGGTCATCTCTATAAGGCCGGTTACAATGTCATGCACTGTGCAGTGGTTAACTCTTGTTAGCTGTCACTCGTTAGTTAGTAGTCCTTAGCTGCTCCTCAGGAGCCTGGCCCAGCCCAAGCCCAGGGATGTCTGGCTCCTCTGCTGCGCTCTTAACACCCACCCCAGGATGTTTTCACAGCTTCATCCTGCTCTCCACTCCCATAAGCTCACAACTAAACTGTGACAAAAGAAGAATTTGTGACAAAAGGCTCAACACGATTAGGAGGCCACTGGGCACATCTGCAGTACACGTGTTAACAGACTCCAGAACACAATGTTCTCCTTCAGGAGGCTCATCCGGGGTTTACGGTGGGCTCAGGACCTCACTGGGGACTTCTGGGGGCCACTGCAGCTTTGTGCCATTTGTCTTTCTTTTTTTTTTAACAGACCCCCATAGCTGTTTATTAGAATGAGAATATATTCCAAATCAACAACTAAAAAACAAAAAAAAAATCAAGTTACAGAGCATGCATAAAATACAAAGTAGCAATTTTCAAACAGATAATAGTATCTTTATAACCAATACTCTAAAACAATAAAATGGCTACACAGGAAATGACTGACTACAGCAATGCCTTCCGTGCATCCCACACATCATGAGCTCCGCAAAACACAGATTAACTATGAAACATAGTAACCTATGCAAGCTCACACATATATATTTTTTCAGATATCCCATCATCTTCAGGTTATCATTGCAGTTGACAACTTTCAGAAAACTGCAGAGAAGTGCTTAATATTATCCACGCAAGGAAGTAAAACTAAATATTAGTGTGCACATTTCTGAATGAGAAACTAGTTGCTCCAATGATTTCAGTAACATAGTGGAAAAAAATTACTTCAAGTCGCTATAATGCTTACATGCGTTCTATTTAAACTCAAGGTACTATTTCATTTTACATACTAAAAGAATACATGCCTTTAAGTGGTACCACTTGAGCATAAATTAACCTCTCATTGTATCCTTTAGACATACTAAAACCAAAGATTTAACTGGACTTATCCATTATACATTGCAAAACTCAAACATAAGCATTGAAATATAAGCTTTGCTAAAATAATCATCCACACCTGGTGGTGGATATGGTGATAAAACTAGGTTGCATTTCATTTACCGGAAGGTTTTAAAAGAAAACTAACATTTCAAAATTTGATATTACCAGCAGTTTACCAGTTATTGCCTGAGCAATAAAATGCCACATAATCTACTGCTGGGAAATGAGATCAGTTAAAATGACTTGGGCTGCCTGATCATTGCAACAGAGGTACTTCAGAAGGAATTCCACCAATCTCTCTAGTTCCTAGCCTTCCAGGCAGTACTGTTTAACTTATGGCCCCGTAACCATAACCCTAGCCAAACCATAAGTCTTTTGTGTTTATTAGGATAATTCTTATCCAGAAAAAGTGCCCTCCTTTCTAATCAGCTTTGATGCTTACAAAAATTAACCCAAAATGTACTAAACTACACAAACCTATTAAGGCATTTTAGAAATTGACTTCCAGAATGGGAAATTTTCACAAAATCCTGCTATGTTTATAGGGCAACTCTTAGATTTGTCGAAATATACATGCACTGAGAGAAGAGTATACTACTTCTAAGCTCCTCTGTGGCAAAATAATAGCTTATTTCTAAGGTCTTCTTCATTTGATTTGATCAAGACCAATGGGTCTGAGCTTCAAGGGATCAAGTTCAACTATGACCTACAAAGACAGGCTTCCATGATGAAAAGTAAACAGTAATTGAGGAATTTGAACATTCAGTTTATTAAACTAAGGCCAGTGAAGCCATAGCATTGAAAAAGAAAAACTGCAGTCATTCAGGACAAAGTGGATGATTTTATAAAGCTAAAATCAAAAGACTAAAGACATGGAAGAATTCATAAGTATGAGGAAGTAATAAAACACAAAACTGACTGCAGGAATTACAAATGTATTTAAATCTCAGACCTGGGAAACGGACTATACACAGCCTTCTAGGGGAGAAGAGAAATGCCTTAGATGTTCTGACAGCACTGCATCTTTGGCTTGCTTTCAGTGGTTGGTGGGACATGAATAGGAACCATGTTGCTGCTTGGAGACATGTCATTTTCACGTCTGTCTGATATTTGCTTCTGAGAGACAGTGCGGTATATCTCTGTTAGAATTGTCTGGAAAGCAGCTTCTACATTTGTCCAATGTAAAGCAGATGACTCAATGAATGGCAAACCATTCTTTTCTGCAAAAGCTCTGGCTTCATCTGTAGGAACTGCCCTGAGATGACATAAATCACTCTTATTGCGCACAAGCATGATAACAATGTTACTATCAGCATGATCTCTCGGTTCTTTTAGCCATCGCTCTACATTTTCATATGTGAGATGTTTAGCAATGTCAAAAACCAGTAAGGCACCTAGAGCTTCACGATAGTACGCTGATGTTGTAGCTCGGCATCGTTCTTGTCCTGCTGTGTCCCATATCTGTGCCTTTATTGTTTTCCCATCAACCTGGATGCTTCTTGTTGCAAATTGTATTCCACTGGTGCTCTTGCTGTCCAGATTAAACTCATTTCGAATAAATCGAGACAGGAGATTACTCTCTCCAGCACCAGAATGTCCAATAAGGACAACTTTGAAGAGGTGACTACCTCTTGTCCTCGCGGGTGCCCATGGGACAGCCAAAGAGCGAAGGGGCAGGAGCAGCAGTGGTAGTGGTGGGGACCAGGGGGTGTTGCTGCAGGGGTAACCAGAGCGTGGACCCGGTGAATAGCCCCATTTGTCTTTCAAAGACCATCAGTGAGGTTTGGTCCCGGGCACTGCTATTCCTGGGGACAGTCTTTGCCCTTTTTCTTTGAATTTCAAAGGTCATAAGGTTTTTCTTTTTCCCCCTAAAAGATGTTTTGAGCAGAGGTGGACACAAGAGAAAGCCAGGCATGAGATATGCATGGCAGGTTTCCAGGCAGCTTGAGATGTGAGCAGCCTGCTAAGTCCTGGAAGGTGGAGCTGGTGGTGGGGTAATGTGTGTGTGGCAAAGAGATTGAAAGAGAAACTGAGCAACAGGAAGAGAGGTTTAAGAAAAGCCGGAAACAGGGAGAGGGAGGGAGGGAGAGAGGGAGAGAGAGAGAGAGGAGACAAAGAATCAAAAGGAGAATAGGGTGGTGTGTGCGCATGTACTTTCAGCTACTCAGCTACTGGAGACTGAAGCAGGAGGTTCAATCCCTAGGAGTTCAGAGCCATTGTGAGCAAGACAGTGAGCTTGTCAGAAAAAGAGAAAAAGAGAGAGAGAGAGAGAGAGAGAGAGAGAGAGAGCGAGAGAGAGAGAGAGAGAGGGAGGGAGGGAGGGAGGGAGGGAGGGAGAGAAAGAAAGAAAGGAAAGAAAAGAAAAGAAAAGAAAAGGAGAAGAAGAGAGGAGGAAAGCAAGCAAACAAGAAAGAAGCAAGCTGGACATTAGTGATGCAACTCTGTAATCCCAGAACTCTGGGAGGCTGAGGGAGGAGGATTGCAAGTTCTAGCTGTGCCTAGCAATTTTTCGAGACCCTTTTGGAAAATAAGAAATTAAAAAAAAAAAAAAAAGAAGGCTGCTCCATAGAAATATAGGTGTTGTTATCCAGTACTGGCATGGCAGAATTGGCAGGAAGCAATAAAGTGCTCATAAAAGAACAGCCTGCTGATGCCTCAGGGACAAAAGGATTAAAGGAGTTGAAAAATCCACAGTGGTTAGAACACAAGGTGGAGGAGCTCCAGGGTTCTGGAAGCTTGTCTGTTTTGTAGTCAGTCACTGACTCACCATGCCAGGCTGTTTTGCAGCAAGCTCTGCTCAGTGAGTATGTGGGGTCCTCCAGAACTGGGGCTGTTAGTTGGGGGGTGGGTAGTTTGGTTGGAGTGTCCTGGTTTGAGTATTTGGGAGCAGATATCAAGTCAAGGATTTCACTAGCAGTGGTTTGTCTAGAGGTGACCGGGCACAGGAGAAGAGGAATGGGGATGCGATGCTCAGAAAGTAATAAGCATGTCACTGCTGGGCGTGGTAGCACACGCCTGTAATCTGGCACTCTGGGAGGATTGTGAGTTT
Source organism: Heterocephalus glaber (assembly GCF_053883595.1). NCBI lineage: Eukaryota > Metazoa > Chordata > Mammalia > Rodentia > Bathyergidae > Heterocephalus > Heterocephalus glaber. The sequence continues at coordinate 2,977,398 of NW_028258412.1, read as the reverse complement.
GAGCCTAGCCTGGGCAACTAAGCCACTTAGTGAGACCTTGTCTCAAAATAAAAGCTAAAAAGGGCTGGGCATGTAGTTCACCACGAAAGCCCTGGTTCAATCCCCAGGACTGGATCAACAACAACAACAGCAAGTGTGTGTTACTGAGCATCATGGGCAACTGAGCCTCAATCCCATGGGGACAGGGCTGCTCTCAGGCCTCAGAGTTCCCACCCTAGGGAAGGAGAGTGGGGTATTTGTCCCCCAGCTCCCTCCTTCTTTGGTCAGGGATACTCCCAGGCATAAATATCTTTCAGGCATTTCTAGATGCCCTATGAATCACTGACATAGAGTATTTGATTCTTACCTGTGGGTCTTGAATCGTCAGGGGCACTAGACTATAGCTAGAGGTAGGAGAACTGTTCGCACATTACATAAGTATCACAGCTTTTTACATAGATACAGGAGTCCCCCAGTACTCATGGAAAGCATGTTCTTGGATGGTCCACAGATTCCTAAAACTGTGGACTGTACCCAACCCTATGTATACAGTCATGTGTCATTTAGTGACCAGATAGTCTGAGAAGTGTATTGTGAGGTGACTTCATTGTTGTGTGAACTCCACAGAGTATGTGCACATGCCGAGATGCCCATGGTGTCACTCGGTGACGCAGTCTTATGGGATTCAAATGTCTTTATTTGACACATGACTGTATTATTTTTTCCTATGCACCCATATCCATGGTAAAGTTTAATTTATAAATTAAGCATAGTAAGAGTTTAGCAACAACCAATGATAATAATAACGACACTAATGAAATAGAGCAACTAAAAATGTACTGTAATAGAAGTTACTAAAAACTTTTGAATTATTTCTGGAATTTTACATGTAACACTTTTGAACCATAGTTGACCACAGGTAACTGAAAGTGCAAATAAAAGGGGACTTTTTTTTTTTTTTTTTTAAGGCAGAGTCTCATTATTAGTTCAGGCTGGCCTTGAACTCATTACGTAGCTCAGGCTCGCCTTAAACTCATGGCATTCTTCTTGCTTCAGCCTCTCGAGTGCTGGGATTACAGGCATGTGCCACAGAGGGGATATTTTGTGAGGATGAGTAAGCTCTTCATAGCTCTGTGTATGTGTTGAAGTGGGATGTGGAGATGCAATCTATTTTCTCAATTGCTTGAAATACAGACTGTGTTCTATCACTAAAAACCTCTTTTAGTTTCAGGGGATAGAAACCTAACTCTAATTGGCTTTGTCTCCAAGAAAAGTGTTTGCATTATATGATTGCCAACGTGAGAAGTGGATAGGTCAGTCAAGGTAGATCTAAGAACTCTCACAACATCACCAGGAATCTTTTTCTATTTTGAGACTTTGTTTTTCCTTCTCCTTTCCTTTAAAGTCAGGTTTGCTCCTGTGGTGGCACAGAATGCTTCCCAACAGAAGGGATAAGCCTGTTTCCCATTGGTCCAGCTCAGTCCATGTGACCTTCCTTGAGCTAATCATGGATTCTCTGATTGGCCAGATTGTGGGCAGGTGCTCATAGTGTCAGGTAGGGTCCTCTCCTCCCTGACACATGAGCTGAGAGACCCATTCTCTGAAAAGTTCCCCGAAAGAGAATTGGGGATCTGTTACCAAGAGCAGGGAGCCTGGTTTTCCATTATAACCAGCATAAGGAATCCTCATGTGAAAGAAAGGGACCCTGTTTTGGAAAATGTTGGGATCTAGGCCAAAAGGTACCAGGATCTTCCTAAAGAAACACATAGGCCTGGGGATTTAGCTCAGTGACACCATGCCTGCCTCGCAAGTGCCAAGTCCTGAGTTTGATCCCTGGTACCAAAAAAAAAAAAAAAAAGGGAAAGGGAAACATAGTTCCTTGGCCGTGATATCTTGCCCTTTAATTATCTGATGAGAATTTTTTTTTTTTGGTACCAGGGGATCGAACTCTGGATCTTGCGCTTGCCAGGAAGGTGCTGTGCCACTGAGCTGCATCCCTGGCCTGAGATAATTTTGATTATATAAACCTCTTAAGAAATTCTCCCATCTAAAAAACTGAAAATAATTGAAAGTCAGGAAGGAAGGACTGTGGGGAGGGAGACAGGAGGCAGGGGGTTCAGCTACCCACCAGAGACAGGTTCAGGGAGGCGTCTCCCTCCAGTTGGCCTCCTGGACAGCTAGGGTAGATTCTTTTTATTTTTTATTTATTGGATAAATATTAATATTGTATATTAATTTTATAAAACATCAGGTATCATTGTGGCATTATAATACATGCATGTACCATACTTTCACCATGGATCCCCAATACCCTGCCCTGAAGGGTAGTTCCCTCTGATGTCTTGAGAGATAAAGAAGTTGCCTGCAGATTGTACTCAATTCTCTTTTTAGATTTGGACACTCGAATGCAATAAATCAGCTTGAACAAAAACCCTTATCCAGTGCTTTGCATTCGGTGGGTAAGTAGAATAGTATATGATGCGGCATATTATAGCTATAACTCAGCCCTAAGAGTGAGTTAGAGCTCTGAGTGATGACCTTCAGAGAGGTCTGTCAGATGTGCTCTCTGTCTTAATGCATCATGGATGCATGGATGGGTAGATTTATAGAGATGGATAGGTATGGATATAGGTAGATATAGATACATCCAGGGGGGAAAAGCAAGGCACCTGAAGACTTTTTGGGAGGAAAAAAAAAATCTCTCTCATGTGTTTCTGTGAGTGGTGTGAAAGGATATACACTAAACAATGCACAGCAGTGCTTGAAAGGTATGGGTGGAAGTCGGGGGCTTAGGAAAGGGTATTAGCTTGCTTACTTACCAGTCCTGTGTGTTTGAATCCTTGTAGTCAACAAGTGACATTTTTATACATGTATATATTTTACATACAATCAAACAAAATGCAAAAAGAGGAAAAAAACATGTTGCATTTGTGACAAACACTAAACTTTACGGATTTATACTTCCTGCTCCCTCCACTTTATCAGAAGGGTGGGTGTGGGGACACCAGGAGGGTCCCACGGGTTGGTGGGTGGGGAAACTAAAAGGCACATGTTGTATGTAGGTATGCACGCATTTTTTTTCAGCCTCAAGGTTCTATTGTGAAGGAAACCCTCTCAGGCAATATCACCCACAGAAAACTTGTCAGGTTAATGCATTAGGAAATCTGCAAATCAAACAGCTCATTATGCATGGTAGTATACTCACAAATAGGATTAATCGATATACATGATGAATAGCATTTAAAGTTTTTCTTTATTTTTAGAAACTTTTGTTATAGTAAGAACACTTAATGTGGGATCTGCCCTCATAACAGACTTTCCAGTGTATGAGACCATATTATCTGTAGGCAGATCTGTAGAGTTCATTCACGTCTATTTTGCCTTCACCTAAGAAACAGTTGCTATGGTGTAAATATGAACTGTCCCCCAAAGACTCATGTATTGAGAGCTTGATCCCCAATGCAGCAATGCTCAGACGTAGGGTCTAGAGAGGTGATTGGAATATGAGGGTCTCATCAATCTATTGGTGAGTTCCAGGTGAATGAGTTATCAGGAGGTAGGGTCTAATTGAAGGCAGGGGTCATGGGGGTGTAACCTTGAGGAGCATATCTGGTTCCCAGCACCTTCCTGTCTGGGTCTCTAGCTCATTCTGGTTCCTGACTGTCATAGGTTAAGCAGCTATCTTCTCCCATGCTCTTCTGCCATGATGTTTCTGCCTTTGAGCCAGCAGACCATGCACTGAATCCTCTGACACCATGAGCCAAAATAAACCTTTTTTCTTTTAAGTTGTGCAGATCAGGTACTTGGTCATAGTTATGAAAACCTGACAAGTACAGAGGTATAGTAGTAGGGTTGCTAGATAAAATGAGGACACTCAGTTAAATGTGAATTTCACATAAACCGCACTATTTTAAAAAAAGTATTAGTATATTTGAAATATTGCCTTTCCCACTGGACCAGCTTGGGTCATATGACTGAACTAATCATGGAGTCTGACCAGACTGAGCCAGGCACCTCACAGACTCTGAACTCATTTGAAAGAGATGCATTTAAAAAATTATTTTCAAATTCAGTTGGGTGCCTTTAATTTTTATGTTTGGGTCAGGGGGTTGGGACTTAGTGCCACAGCTCAATCCTAGGAGTGCAGCTGAGCTTGGGGAAGGGACAGATTAGGGAAAATCCTAGAAATGTGAGATTCTTGGGGATAGAAATGGGTGTGGAGGATTTTAAAGAAGTCTCCTTGTGTGGTGTGCTTGCCACTCAGTCCTCTTTAGAAAAAACATCAGTAAAAGTTAGATTCTTTTAAAAATATGCAGACTTGGTGGGATTTTCCAGTTCAGGGCTACACTATTGGAGCCTTTGGTTCAAGGTGACCCCATTTAATAAATTCATAACATTCAGCCCAGGGCCCTTTTCATGGGCAAAGAAGAGGTAACGATGACGTTGGTTTCTCTTTCTTTGCCAAGGGTGAAGAGCAGCCCAATAATTCTCCAAACTGAATTTCGTATGACTGGAAAGAATCCATTTCACTGGGTGCCATTGTGCAATGAAAATCACCCTTGTGGGGAAGGATGTGAGATTGTGTTTGCAGGTCTCCAGGCTTTGTAGGAAGCTGTGCTGAGGGTGCCATCTGGTGGCTGGAAGGCGCCAGTACTGTGGGCTTCTCTCAGTTGAGATTCATTTCTTCAACAAATATTTAGGAGTTCCTGCTAAGTGCCAGGCGTTGTGGTAACACCAAAAACACTAGCATTGATAGCATAGTTTAAAAGTGGTAATTTCTTCTTTTGGAGGACTAGGTACTGGGGAGCCTAGAGTTTTGCATATGCTCAGCATGGGATCCACTACTGAGCTGCACACCTAGACACAGTATCTTCTTTCCCAAGCTGAAAAGTAAAATTGAAATTTTTTGTTTTTTTTATGGCACTGGGAATGATTCCAGAGCCTTGCACCATAAGAGCTCTGCCAACGAGCTACATCTCCAGCCCTTTTCATTTAAAATATTTTGAGACAGGGCCTCTATATTTGTGATCCTTCTTCCTCAGACTCTTGAGTTGCTGGGGTTATAAATGTTCACTGTTGCATCCAGCTCTTTCTAAATATTTCAAAACTGAGGTTGGTTGAGTTCTTGGATGTAGACCCAATGGATATGGAGGGTCAGGTGTGTGTATGTGTTTGTGTATCCTTATATATATTTTGGTAAATTTTCAATTTTAACAATAGCTAATGGAGAGCCTAGCCAACAGAAAAGACTTTTGTATTCAAATATGTGTAGCATGAAGAATATTTGCTTGTTAATCAAATAAAGACAGGGCGTTGATAGTATAAGGATACAATAAAGTGGGAATAATTTACTCATAAGACTCCAGGTGATGAGTGATCTCTGCTTAAAAATCTTAGCCTATAAATTATGTTGACTTCAGTTTGAGAAAATCCACCCCTTCAGAAACATAAGTAATTACACTAAAGAGAGATGGACAATGATGGAATTTAGAGGAACAACGGGACCACCTCAGCTGTGGTTGCAGACCTTCTGGAAGAGGCTCATACATCAGCCACATGAGTTTGTATGGATTTGGATGTGTCTTGTACTAACTGTGCCTTCCTGGGGGCAGAGGGCTTCTCCCTCAGCTCTTCTGTCCGCTCTGAACCCTCTGGCATGATAGGTGGTAGATTCAATGAAGCCCTTGCAGGATGGGGTTGGAGGGTGGGCACGGATTCCCTTATGACAGTGGCTTCTTGGGATTCTTTTTTTTCCTTTTGGATTCTTAATATCACTCCAGTCTACAAGTAGCCACTAAAAAAACATGAGAAAAAGTCAGCTGCTGGGCTGGGGCTGTGGTAGAGCACTTGCCACACATGTACAATACCGTGGGTTGCATTCCCAGCACTACAAAAAATATTGTCTCCTTACCTTTCCACTGTGTTCCCAGAGGTGAGGACATCCATGAGATCTTTCCCTTCTAGGAAGGGCTCATCTTCTCCTGGATTTTTTTTTTTTTTTTTTTTTTGGTACCAGGGATCAAATTTGGGACCTTGCGCTTATGAGGCAGGCACTTGTGAGCTAAATCCCTGGCCCCTCCTCCTGGATTTTAAGTAATGTGAGTATTTTTGCCCTCAGATCTCTGATTGTTTTTGGGTTGTTGAAAAAACTATTCTTTTCTTTTCTTTAACTTAACCAGCTTGTTCCCATTAGGGTGGGAACAATGATCTCTTTTGCATCTTAACTTTGTATAGTTGTCCACTAAGTGATTGTTGAATGAATAATTCTGATTCTGATCCACTAATGGAAACTTAACATTACCAAGTTTTGAAGGAGATTTTAATATTTTTCTGATTTCTATTTCATAATCAATTCAGCTACAAAAACTAGTATTAACTTTCCTTCTATTTTTGTTGCATATCCTCAGTATTTTGTGCTATTTCAAGTTCAAGGAAAGACTGAATATAGATGAAACCATCTTTCCCTATTTCTCATCCCTTGGCCTTCTGCCCAGTGACTGGTGAAAAGAGTGAATTGAAGAACTGTTTTAGTTACTTTTTTCATTGCTGAGACAAAATACCCAATGCTCAAAGTTAAAGGAGGAAAGGTTTAAGTTCACAGTTTGTAGAAGTTTCAGTCCATAGTTGGCTGGCTCCAAGACAGGGTGGCTTGGCAGATGGACATCACAGGGGAGAAACAGTCCATGCAAAGCACTGTAGACAGAAGGCAGCTAGCAGTGAAGTAGATAGCAGCAAGCAAGAAGTGACAACAGTAGTCCTCTTTCTGTTAATCTCAGCATCACACACAGCCATCTCTGAAAAGCCCCTCCTAGGACCGCATGAGACTTTGGGGAGATGTCTAGACACAATTCATAACAAGGGTCCAGGAACAGCTGTTGTGGAGCCACAGTTTGGTTCAACTTGTCCTTTGGCTCTATCCCACCCATATTTTTCTTCTTTCCTTCCTTCTGGGCACCACCTGGAGAATTGTCTTGTCAAGTGGATACAGGTCTAGGAGGAGGTGTAAACTAAAGACACAACAGTTTTTCTGTCTTCACTTAAATTTCTGGAAATATCCTAGTATGATATTTTTGATGGCTGACTTCTCAATCCTACGTGAGAGTAGGGAAGGTTTTCCAGCACTTGTATTCCAGGACCAAGGACAGAGCCCCCACATAAGGACACCACTGCAAAGAAAGCCTTGCTTTATCCAGTCAACTCATCTTTTGTGCAGATTTAGTAAACAATCTGCGAGAAAGCAAGCAATGATGAATGAAATAACCTGTGAAAACATGTGTTTTTGTTGCACTGCAAATCTGTCTCTGTCATGTTAACGAGTACAGAGACTCCCAGCTAATTAAAGGCAGAATAAGAAGCAACTACAAAAATCTCAGGTACCTTGTAGAACACCCTTGCTTTTTAATATAAAATTATAAAACAAGAAAGAAGGTAGATGTGGTGGTGCATGCCTGTAATCCCACCACTTGGGAAGCTGAAACGGGAGAAAGGCTGCATTTGAAGTCAGCCTGGGCTACATGGTGAGTTCAAGGCCTGAACTACATAGTGAGGCCCTGCCTCAGAAACAGACAAATGCAACAACAACAACAACAACAACAACAACAACAACAACAACAGAAAAGAAAGCATCTCTGTACCCAGGTGAAGAATGGATTGACCACAAAAATTAAGTACAATCAGAATCATTATTTTACATTTTCTCCTTGCTGACCTCACAAATGAACATTGTTTTAGCACTTCATGGTCTGAAACTCGGGGGCTAGTACACTGTCAGCTTCTTTTGCCTTTAATGAACCTACTTTACCTATTTTAAGGGGGAATATTTATGAAAGGTAAAGGCAAAATAACTTTATCATAGCCGAAAAATCCCATTCTCCTTTGTTAATGTCCTTTATCCATTCTTTCCAGATATACAATATCACTTGTTTTCATCCTGTAAATATTTCCTCCTATGTAACATTTCTGGTTGATTTAGAATTTGTGACAGTTTAGATGTTGCTTATTCCTCAAAGGCCCATGTGTTCAAGGCTTGGTCTGCAGCTTGATGGTGAGTCCTTTAAGAGGCTGGGGCAAAAGTTAGATCATCGGGGCCTGGACCCTTGAAGGGCACCATAGGACCCTAGCACTTCTTTCTCTCTTTGCTTTCTGGGCTGCCACTTGGTGAAGGAAATACATTCCTCCTCCACCATGTGTTCCCACCATGATGCACCCCTGCACCACAGGCCCAAGGCAGAGAGGCCAGATGACCATGGACTAAGACCTCCAAAACCATGAGCCAAGTAAGCCTACACTCTTCATACTCTTAGGTATTTGTCATAGTGATAGAGGGCAGACTAGCTCAGTATAAGAGGTGACATGAATAATCCCTAAGGCACAGTGAAGCAGCATGTGGTCACTCAGATGTTTCCTCATTTGGGGAAAGAGCTAGTGCTCTTAAAAACACAAATTGCTGCTGAGGGAACATATTTTTTCATCCTCTGTATTACTGAGGAAGCCTACTGTATTCAGACACATCAACTGAAAATTTTGTAATCTTTGGGAACTTTTTTTTAAATGAAATGATCTAGTGAAATGCTCTTTTGAAAATCTTGTTTAAACTTGTATATTACTTGAATGAATTCTCATCATCAGAAGGAGAAAGGTCTATCTCAATGGACTTGCTCTGAAATCTTTGGTGTTTTACATTTCTATTCCCCACTTACTGATTTATGTTGTCTGGGCTCTCCTGCACTCAGTCGCATTACTGAGGTGTCAGGGCCTGCAGCACAGGAGCTGTCCAGTGGGTGGCAAGTGTAGCAGAGGATGGGCTGACTGAAGGTTGACTGGGCCACTGAACTGATTGGCAACTGACGTGGGCGACAATGAGCATGACAGGTGCTGTGCCCACATTCCCAGGCCACTCGCTGTTCCTGTGACCCTGCTTGGATGGTTTCCACCTGCAAACCTATGCAGTGCTGAGAACAGAGGATCCTGCGGATGCTGAGGAGTTGTTGTCTCATAGAAACAACTCTTAATCCATGACAGTTGGGAAGTGGTGGACGTAAAGCCCACCCCCCTCTTCCCTCAGGTGGAACAGCTCCGAGGCTTGCTGTTTACTGCCTCCCAGAATTACACTGTGGCATGGAGCCCGGCTGTCCTCAGGAGTAACCTGCCTGAATAGTGTCCTCCTTGTCCTCCTTGTCCTCCTTGGAGTCCTGGAGATCAAACCTAGAGCCTCGTGCATGCCAGGGAAGTGCTAGACTACTGAGCCACATCCCTAGCCGAGCATTTTTCAGTCTTATTTTCCTTTCCAGTCTTACTTTCCCACTTGTCTACTGGTACTCTATGGAATTACCTAGAAAATAAATTATTTGTACTTGAATCCTTGTCTTAAGGTTTGCTTCTGGGGAACATAGTCTAAGACATTAGGTTAAATCCAATTGCCTGTATCTCAAGAGGTGTGAATATTTTCCTCATTTCTCATCCAGAAATAACAAGATCATTGAAAGACTTCTGTAGGGAAGTCATAGCTCACCTACTCCCTAGAGGGGTCCCCTTGTATTTATAGGGCTTTTGGGCTTGATGGTTAATTGTAGTCAACTTGACTGGGCCATGGATACCCAGGCACTCAGTCAGACATTATACTAGGAGTGAGTGCTGTGGTGTTTTTGGATGAGATTAACCCAGGAGCTGGTTGGCTGGGTAAAGCAGATTGCCCTTAATAATGGCAGGAGCCCTTATGCAATTAGCCAAGTACTACAGGAAGGTGGATGCACCCATGAGTGAGAGGGATTGTTATTGTTTAGATCTGGAATGTCCCCCCAAAGCCTTGTGTTCAATGGGGGGGGGATTTTGGAAGATGATTGGATCATGGGGCACTGTATTCATTGGTGGATTCATCCTCTGGTGATCTCAGAGGGTGATTGTGCTATTGGGAGGTGGGGTCTTGTTGGAAAAAGTGGGGCCTTGTTGCAAAAGGTGGGTCTGACCTGGAGGGCTGTATCTCCCTTCCTGGCTCCTCCCTTCTCTCTCTGCCTCCTGGACACCACAATGTGAGCAGCTTTCCTCTTTCAAACCTTTGTGCCATGCTGTTTCTGACTTGGAACTGGCGAGCCAGGGACTGTACCATGAGGCAAAATAATTTCTCCTCCTTTAAATTGTAGGTGTCGGGTATTGTGTTTCAGCAATGACAAAGTAACCGAGACATTCACCTTCCTGTCTCGAACTAAAATGTTGGTCTTTCGTGGTCTTTGAATAGAATCGGGAATGCTGGTCCGATGTTTCAGGTCAGCCTGGGACTCCTGGCCTCTGCCTTGGGGCTTGATTGGAATCACGTGCCAGCTCTCCAGCTTGTGACTGTCAGCCTTGAAACTTCTCAGTCTGCACAATGGCATGAACCAATTCCTTAGAATAAGTCTCTGCACTTATTTCAGTCTGTATGACCCTGCTCAGTGCCTCAGACACACACATGATCATTCAATTATATACATATACTTACACATTTTGTTGATTCTATTTCTCTGGAGAACTAACTTTGGTACTGAGGAGTGGGTGTTGCTTCTCTAGGTAGGTAATCAAGGTTAAAGAAAGTCATAAGGATCATCTCATAAGTCTGAGGCATTTTAAGAAGAGAACCCCCTCCCCTCCTCCCTCTCCCCATCTGCTATGTGGAGAACCTGCAAGAAGGCCAGCTGCAAGCCAAGCGGGCGGCCCTCACCAAGAGGCGACCTGGCTGCCACCCTGATCTCGGCCTTCTACATGTCAAGAACCTTGGGAAACAATCTCTGTTGTTTAAGCCACCCAGTCGATGGCACTTTGTTATGCAGTCTGAGGCTTGGGAAAGGGGGTGGTGTGTTTGATGATGAAAGTCCCCTAAGATCTGTCTCATTCCAAACATCCCTTCAGTGTCCCCAGGACCATTGCAGAGCAGGAAAGTCCCATCTTGGCCTTCAAAGTATCTGCAGGTGTCACCCGACCCAATCTCCAGAAAGTGGAAATATCCTATTTGGTACCATTCTGTAGCACTGGTAACAAAAATCCCATAGATTAGACTATTTTTTCATTTGTTTTATTAGCATCAATATATACAAAGTGGAAAATGACTTAATTTCATTTTTCTAGCTTAGAAAGTTTGCTCTGCTTTTTATTCTGTTTGATGATAAAATGCAAATGAAAATCTCCCAGGAGAAAGCCTACCTTTGGGGAGGCTGGACAGCTCATAATATCTTACCTCATATGATCCATTATGCCTCATCAAGGACGTAGGAAGGTCATGTCCTTTGGACGTACCCCAGGGAAAGTCATTTTTTGCCCAAGGCTTATGTATCAGTCTAAAGCTACCCACTCTTTGCCAAATCCCTCCTCTATTCTGCCATCCTGGTTGCATGACCAGTTTTCTTTCTTCTGGGCTGCTTGGCAGGTTTCAAAGCTATCAGTGTGAAGTTCCATAAGCTCTCCAAGGAGCTGACTTCAAAAGATACAGTTAAAGCACATCCATGGGATTAAGTAAAGATGGCTGTCAGATAGCAATCAGAAGACTTATGTTGGATAAATAATTCTACCAGAAAATAGAGAGAAAAAGGAAAGGCTGAGCTTCAAGCTGAGGAGGGTTGAGTGTGTGCATTTTTAAAGCACAGGTTGGCAGCTGACAAGACAGCCTGTATGAATTAGTGTGCAACACACACAGCACATGCGTTCTCTGAAGCTCACACTCTCTGTAAACGTCTTCCCCCCCTGTTTTAAAAATGAGCGACATGTAGGAAGTTGCAGCCCATTGTTGAGTTTCTCAAGAGGGTATTCTGCCCCAAAATATTTCATCCCAATGGGTTTTGATTTTGATCTTATAAAAACAGACATAGATGAACTGTGAGGAGATGCCTCATACATTTTTGGCACTATTAATTTTTTTATCTCTACATATTACAAACACACACTTAGATATTTTAAAAAGAAAAAACAGACACCAACCTGTCTTTTCAATCACACCACACATTGCTGACCTTGCATGACCCAACTCTAGGGTACCACAAATTTTTAAAACACAGTTACAGGTGCCGCACTACCAAGACAGAGCAAGGACACTGCTCTCTTGAAAAAAAAAAGGCCGTCTGCTTCATCCATCCAATAGCCAGTAAGAATACCTGGGCCGTGACTTGGCCACTTTCAGGGAGCCAGGTGAGAAGAATGACTTTGTATCTCGTCAGTCTTTACAAAAGGCAAATGTTTCGTTTTCACACAACCATGGTATGTTCTAAAATCAAATATTATTAATACAGTTCTTCATTGTAGACGACTCAGAGGGTTAGAATGAGCATCAAGTGGAAATAAAAGTGAGGACTGGATTTCTGCCTTTTAAAACAAGGTTATGTTATTTGTATTGTTGTCTTTCGCCAAAGCGACATTGCTCACCAGTGGCCTGGCACACTTGTTCTCCGGTTCTTTCATAAAAGGGGTGAGCCTTGGGGTCCTGGAAAGCAGGCCTTAGTTGTCTGTCGCTCTGCCCATAAATGCTTATGCCTTTGGGAGCAGACATGCAGGACTCTTCTCTGGGAGACTCACCCCTAGGACTGAGGTCTGAGCTGTCGCTGGGCAAAGGGGTGTGAGTGTAAAGACCAATGTCCTCTCTTGCTCAAGATTTTTCCACAGTAACTATGAAGGTATGGACTCCTAACCATTCTCTTTAAGGGCTTGGCAGCCAGCATGGTCCTTTCTTTGTTTGAAAACCAGCAGATTTAAAACAGTTCTAGAGAGCAGGAGAGGCACCAAAACCCACTGAACCCGTGCCTGCCTGTCTGAGCTGTGTGATCACTGCACGGTCACCGCATGGCACAGGGAGCCACATCATCCCACATGTACCACTCCATCTGTGCACCTTCACCCTCTGCTCTTTTATAAAAAACACTTCTATTTAGAAAAGAATCTGTGAAAGAGCCACACACTCACCAGTTCCACTGGACCCTGATAAAATATCAAGATGCTGTGTGACTGCAATGACTTCCTTTTTGGGCCTGAAATTCCTCCTCCTCTCCTCACTGATGCTCAGATTGGACGATGCGGAGTTTGTGGTATGGTTTGCTGTGATTTCAGCCCCTGGTCCTATTCTCTGCACCTGCACAGTCAGCATCCATGGTGCCATCCAACACCCAAAGTTCCAGGACACAGGGAAGTAGGGCCTTCCTTACTTCTCCTCCTAGAACCTTCCCTGCCTGGGAGATCCTGACTATGAAGGGAACATCTTTAGATAAACAGTGCACTTTGTCTCCTGTGTTGAAGGCCAAGACATCCCAGAACCCCAGAAGGAAAATGGCTCACCCTGAACTTCAGAGCACAGCGCCTCCCAACACAAGCCCTGTAACTGTATGGGTGAAGCTGCCTGTGTCTCCCGAGCCTGTGGATTTATTATCCCTGCCAGATAGTGGCCCTGCCAAACAAGGTGATGGATTCTGGCACTCTGTAAATCACCGGCTCTTTCATCATTGAAGGCATGTCAAGGAAAAGAACATTTTATTAACCCAGTTCCCCACCCAATGTGCCTTTTTGCCCAATTTTTCATGGGAACTCTCAGGTCTCTCATCTTCCTTGAAAGTTCTTCTTTGCCATTTATCACCTCTTTAGAAAGAAAACATTTTCTTATTTTGCCAGCATCTGGGGAGGCCAAGGTGGTACAGGAGAATGTTTATGTGACATCTTTGCTGCCTTCAGAAAGCCCAGGGGACAGAGGAGATGGGTAAGACCTTTTAGAAGCTGGTAACATTAGGAAAGAGGACACAGAATTTGTTTTGGACCAAAACCAGGAATGGGCTTAAGTACCCATGCTAAATTCCAACCCATGTTAACCCTTTCCAATCTAATCTTGGGAGTTAGATTGTACCGGTAACACCCTGGGCATGGATGCCAAAGATGCATGCAACTTGGTGCAGCCTCAGCATGCCACTGCCGATGATGGAGAGGACTGGTCTGTTGTTTGTCGCGCTGCTGTTTGCTGTTTTGCAGATATTCCACCTGCCTTGGGAATGGAGGCTGTCAATGAACTTGGCTGCAGCTGCAATACATCGAACCACACCTACTTCAATTTTAAATATAATAAATACAATGAAGAAAACAGTAAATCTTCAATCAAGAGTCTCAAGCAAAGACAGCAGACATTCTGCGGTTTTGATCAAATGCCACGCGGTCTCTGGACAGATGTCTCGAGGAGGCTGTAACTGAGTTTGTGCCTGTGAGCTCCCTTCTCCAGCACACCTCTTTAGATAGAAACCTCGTACTCTCTGGTTTCCTGTAACAAAGAGAGGCATAGATTTTGTGAGCCCTGTGTGGTAGACTGATACCTCAGTGGTTCCAGTTCGTCATCCTCCCTGTGTCCATGACCCCGGCCATGTGAACTGCAGAGCAATTCTACTCTTCCCCTGACTTGCTTCTTCCAACAGGTTATAAGACCATGGTACACACACTGGAATGCTCTGTGCATATCTGCTGTGCCTGTTTTTCTGACATCACCCTGCACAGGGCATGGTCTGTAAACCTTTGGTCCCCATAGGGGGCGAAAGGACACAGAGAACAGAGCTGGGCCACTCAGCCAACAGCCGGATGTGATCTTGCCGCTCTGTTGAAATCAGCCTACATCACTGCCCCATGGACTGCGGAGCACATGGGTGTGGTTTGCTTTAAGCCACTGTGTCTGGGATTGTTTGCTATTCTTCACTATTATAGACCCAGGTCACTGATACAACCTACCAATAAATATTAATAAAGTATAATCTCTAAATGGATTTTTCTTTTTTAAAAATTAGTACACGCTTGAGAAACCTAATGAATACATTCATCATACATATCTCATCTCCATCCCTTCTATTTCCCCTTCCTCTCCTCTCCCTCCTCTCTCCCCCCCACCTAGATCCCATTGCCATTTCCACGAAGTCTACTGATTGCCAATTTTCATCAGCCTGACCTTTTTTGAGGATTTGAACACAAGCCACCTAGAGTACGAAGAACATATGCTACTCTCTCCGGTGCACTGAAAACATCTGCAACATGTGAGGGGTGGCCAGGTGTGCAGAACAGAATGGATTCCAGGCTCAGGGGTGAGGAGCAGGGAGACAGAAGAAGCCATGGGCTCAGCCTTGGAAGTGGGCACTGGCACACGTTTTAGTGGAATCTTCAGTTCCGGCTGGGCCAATAACAGAGGAGCAACCACACCTATGCTTCCAGCAGACAGGAGGTGCGGTGGGCAGACTACAGTGCACCTTGTGTCCACCTTCTTATGTGAGCTCCTCCTCCTGGAGGTGGGACCTGTGGCTCAGGTGTCACTTTGCATGACACAGGTTTGTGACTTCCATCTTGCTAGGAGACTCACACGTGAGCTGCTCTAGGGAGAGGGCCACATGGAAAGAACTGAAGGTGGCCTCTGGGTGACAGGCTGCAGCCAGGCATGGTGGTGCACACCTGTAATTCCAGCACCGAGGAAAGCTGAGGCAAGAGGTCTGCAAGTTTGGGTCCTGTCTGGACAACTTAGTGAGATGCTATCACAAAACGAAAAGTTAAAAATGGGCTAGGAATATAGCTCAGTGGTAGAGTGTCCCTAGGTTCAATACTCAGTGTCAAAACAAACAAACAAACATGACAGTCTGCAAGAACTGGAGCCCCTCAGTCCAGTGATTTTTGGACTGAATGAACTGACTGGTTTCAACCAATGTGAGCCTCCAATGAGCCTGGCAGCCCCAGCTGGGGCTCTGACAGTGCCCATGAGCCCTGAAACAGCAGAGGACCCCACTGAACTGGGCCTGGATTCCTGACCTATAGAAATGATGAGATAGTAAGCGTGTGTTGTGATAGGCCCCTGGATTTGTGATCATATCATTACACACCAACAGATAACTAACAGAGGGACCGGGTGGAGGGTGAAGCAAAGTCAGCTGGAACAAGGACAGTTTGTTTCCATCCCCGCAGACAGCAGGAGGTGATGGACGTCATGACCCAGTGAGTGTGAAGGGGTGGCCTTGCTCAGTCAGGAGCAGGCTCTGGGTCTTTGCACGTGCCCCTCCTTCTGCCTGGCATCCTCCGCAGCCACTTCTAACCATCTTTCCTCTCTCAGCTGTGCCATCCCTTCCTCCAAAACACCTTCTCATCCCCCTCCAAGTTCCCCCATCATATACTCTCATAGCACTCTAATTTTTTCATGGTCCATAAACATGATAATTTATCATAACTGAGCTAGTCATAGGCACATGTGACGGCTTGAGGTTTGTCAGGAGGCAGGTGAGCCTCACGCTTCAGGCAGTGGACTGAGTGCATCCTGGCTCCCAGCTGGGCCCCTTGGCTTGGTGCAACGTCAACAAATTGCAAGGATGCAGGACATTGTGCACTTGGTGTTTGGCACAAGGGATATATATATCATTATCAGTGATATTTATCTTTGCAAGACTGTAAGCTCATGGGGGGCGAGCTGAGGCTATAGTCAAGCAGCACGTAACGACATCTGGTCAACAGCAGGCTGCAGACCCAACAGCAGCCCCACAAGATTATGATGGGCTGATCAGCGCCTGTTCTGCTGACATCGTGGCTGCTGCAGCTCAAGGCTTTCCTCACGTGTAGTGATGCGGGTGGAAGCAAACCTGCTGCGCCGCCCCATACAGAAGGAGGCACCTGTGGTTGGGTACAGTACGGGACCCTTGGTAATGCTAACAGATGACCATGTCACAATTTTTCTTTTGTGTATTTACTGTTCTATATTTTTATTTTATAGCATACTTTGCCTTACATAAAAAGGTTACTGTGAAATGTATGTGGTATGACTCAGGCAGCAGGCTCCTACATCTCCTGCATTCTGTCTCTCTCTGTCTCTCTCTTGTCTCTCTGTCTCTCTTTCTCTCCTCTCTCTTTCAGTGCTGGGGGTGGAACCCAGGGGCTAGCACATGCTAGGCAAGCATTCTACAACTGAGCTACATCTCCAGCCCTTTCTATTTTGACACAGGGTCTTGCTAAGTTGTTTGGGCTGTACTCAAATTTGGAATCCTCCTGCCTTAGCCTCCTGAGTGTGAGCCGCCATGCCTGGTTTGTTTGATCACATCAAGAAGTCATAGCAAGCCAGGCGTGGTGTCGCATACTTGTCACCCTGGCACTCTGGGATATGAGCTCAGTTTTGGCAAATTAGCGAGACCCTGCCTCTAAATAAAAAATTACAGAAGGGCTGGGGATGTAGCTTAGTGCAAAGGTCCTGGGTTCAATACCCAATACTACTAAATAAAACAAAACAAAACAAAACAAAATAAAATGAAAGAGATGGACCTGCACCATCCAGGTTTGTGAAAGCCACCCTAGGATGTTCACACAGTGACAGAGTTGCCTAAATGGCATGGTTCTCAGAAGGTGTCCTGCCATTAAGTGAGTGTACTTGGTTCAGCACTGTGTTCCCAGTCCCCAGCACAGGGCTGCCTCTCAGGGGTGTAGGAAGGTGGCACTGAGCCTTTGTTAAGTTGCAGGGCTCAGCCAGACATGTAGGACGGCCACATCTGCCCCACCAGGCTGCCAGGGCCCCACGCATCATTTTGGCTGTGGGTCTTGGGTGGAGCCCCTCCTCTCGTGGGCCCCCGTTGAGCGGGCAGCCTCTCAGGCCCCTTGGGCTTCGAGCATGGTAGGGGATGTGTGGGGACCAGCGGGTCCTCAGCTGGGTCTCTCGCCTATGGCACAGTGACAGCAGGCGGTGCGGAGAGAGGAGAGCAACTCACCCCGGTCTCGTAGATGGGGTTGTCAAACTCGGTCTCCACGGTGATCTGGCTGTAGGGGTGGGAGTACATGAGGGGCAGGCGGAGGCTGGAGTAGTAGCGACACCTGGAGGGAGACAGGAGACAGAGGGCAGCTTTCCTGGAGCGGAAGACTCTGCCCTAGGGGACACAAGCAGTCGACCAACTTCCTGAGACCAGGTGGCTCTTCCCTTCATTGTGCTCATCTTAATGTACTGCCATCCACTTTCTGCTTACTCCTCTTCTCCCTGCACTCCACTGAGCTCCCTGAAGGCAGGATGACTCACATGAGGTGCACAAGGTTTCCATTTCTCAGTGGGGCCTCCTCCACCTACTAATTTAAAAATGCAACTGCACTTCTCTCCCAGAGCCCCTTTTCTCTCTTCCCAGTTTTCTTTTCCTCCCTGCATCTTCACCCTCTAATCTACTCCATGCTTTCCTTATATGCACTGCTTGTTATTTATCTTCTGTCACTGGAACACGAGGCCCATGTGGGCAAAGATTCCTTCTGTTGTGTTCACGATGATGTCCCCAGGCCCAGAGTCTGCCTGGTACACGACAGGTGCTCTGGTCAGTGTGACCCTGGACGAATTAGCGACTCTGCCAGTCCTGGTCTACACCTGCCTTCTTCATCAGATGCAAGCCTGTGACCTCCAGCGCCTGGGTCAATGTTCAGTCCCCACTCAGTTGTGACTCCATATTGGGGAATACACAAACGAGTGAGTGATGGAATGGATGAGTTGGGGTGAACAGTGTGAACGGTCCATGTCCCCCATGAAAGGAGAAGCTCCTCGGGGCCAGGAAAGGCATCTGTCTTGGGTGTGGCTTCATGCTCAGCCCTCCTGCCAGGGGCACTTGGTCTGTCCCAAATGCCAATACCTGCCCTCCCAGGTGAGTGGAATCAAATCATCTGTATGGTTACTTGAACACTACTATTTACTATCCCCAGGCTCCAGAGCAGACCTGAAGCTCCGAGGTGACCCTCCCAGTTCCCCAGCATGCTGCCTCCTGCCTCAGCCTACCTGGTGATGTAAATGTAGGCTCCTCCCAGCAGCAAGGAGATGATGAGGACGGGGATGAAGATGGCCAGGGCCATGTTTCCTCCTTCCAGCGATGACTCAGCTGCCGCTTCTGCTACTGAACGCACAGCCACTGAGCCTCTCAGCCGGGCAGCCCTGCCCGAGGAACCTGGCTGCCTCTCGGGCAAGCAGCCCTGCCCTCCCACAGCCTCCGCACTGGGGCCCAGGGGCTCCCTGAGAATTGGAGAATTGCAGCTTGGAGCCTGATCTTCCTATGCCCACTGGAGGGCTCCTTAGAATCCAACTCAGGAGAAGAGCTGGAGAAACCCCGGAGTCCCACCACACTGCGTTCCTCAGCCCGTGCCAGGCTGGCGGTGGACACAGCTGAAATCAGGTTAAGATCTGATTCAAGGAACGAGATGGAGAAAATCCCAAATGCAGTCACTGGGAAGGCAGAGTCCTGGAGATTTCACGGAGCAGGAAAAGGGCCTGAGCCTGGACCTGGGACTGCACTGGAGCAGATCTGGGCTGTCTGTGTTCGTGGGTGGGATGGGGTCGCTGAGTTGCAAGCTTTCTAAGCTGGAGTCTCTAGTGTGGCTGCTCCCGGGAAGCTGCTCCATTGCATTTACCTTAGTGTGTTACAAGTTATTTGCCTGCTTACTCTCCGGCAGTACATCTTAGGCAGACGACTGCCTCCGGGCCTTTGCACATGTGGTTTCCCTGCCTGACACCCTCCTCTCCCACTTATCTGCATGGTTTACTCATTGTCATTTCAAGTCCTTGTTCAAAAGTCGCACCCAGCTAGGGGCCTTCAGAGCTCAGATTCCAATCCAGGAGTGGGCTCTGGGCAACTCTTCATTCTGCACATTCCAGCTTGGAGAAACAGCGCTTTCTCAGCCAAGGCTGCGTATTCTCGGCAGCGCTCGGCCTCACCTGGAGGCTCCCACTTCCTGGAAACACTTGTGGCAATTGCCAGCACCATCACAGCTATTTCAGAGACTGGGTGTTTCCCAGCACAGCTTGAGGGGGACCCTATGTTGCTTCTAGAAGCTGGGCCTCCAGGTTCCTCTGCATTCTTGTGGCTGCATTTAACAGGGCCCGGCCGTGTTCCAATCTATAATCCATTCACCACCTCTTTATGAGGTCTGAAAAATCAATCCTAAGCCTGAAGATAAATCGTGCACACAACCAGTGGTGGCTCTCAGTGTCTCTAAGCAAGCCCAGCCCTCGGGAACATTTTTCCTGCTGGCAAAAGGCAGCCGAGGGACGCCTGAGTGGAACACCACACTGTGACACACCCGCTCTTTTCCTAGCACAGTGACTAAAAGCCGCTCCTCCCTGCACCTGTGTATTAGCTCTGCCTCTACCTTCGTGGATGCCCATGTTGTTTGTTACAAGGAGCAGCAACCAGTGACATGTAATTCACAGAGCCCTAGATCCCGACTGTAGGAATGACAATAAGGACTGCTTAATTGGATGAAACATTGTCACTCGTGAAACAGAGGGTTAGATATTTTTTTCTGGCATCACAGCCTGAAGGAGAGGTTTTACATCCAATTTAATGGGCATGCAAAAGGATTTCTGTATAGAGGGGCTGGGAAGGAAGGAACCTCAGAGTAAGAGCGCAGAGAAAATCATGACTAGCTTTGAACATCTATCCTATGTTAATAAGCTCCACCGGGGAATTTCCAATAACCGAGAAGGGAGACCGGGGAGGCGGGAGAAGGGATGGCGATGTTGGGGAGGAGAAAGACTGCAGGAAAATGGAGCCTTGGGCAGACCCTGGGCTGGCCCTGCTCTCCTGCAGCTGGGATGGGACAGGGGCCACTTCCTAGCTGGGGAGATGGACCGCAGGGCTGACTCTCACGGGCTGCTATCACTGCATGCAGAGCTGGTGTCAAATCCCTCTCAGGTTATGTTTAGGACCTTAAGCTGCAAATCTGCTTACTTTTTTCTTCCTAGTTTCGTCTGTTTGGAGGTTGTTTTTGGCAGTGTGAAGTCAGACTTTATTAATTACTTTTTTAAGTACCTGGGCCAAGACATTTCAAGGACCTGCCCTTCCTTCCCTGCTAAGAGCTTGATGTATGGGGGGGAGGGTCTTTATGAAATGGAACTCACCTTCTAAAGCATGTTCAAAACTGTCTTGATTAACTGGAAGAGAAATCAGACAGCGTTGGTCAGTGCAAAGTGAAATCACTCTGTGAAATAAAGCTGAAAAAAAAATAGATATGGAAGCCCATGCTACACTTTGTTAAAGTTAGTGCTATCTTTCACTTATCTTTGGCCACTGTCATGAGTAGGATCAGCTCAGTTAGTTCTCCAGGGAAGATGAGATAGAGAATAAAGGTATGAAAGCACTAATAGTAATAATGAATAATTGCGAAGCACTCAGTATTGTAGCAAGAGCTCTTATATGTTCCCTCATGTAACCTTCAATAGCCTCCTGAGGTAGGCACTGTTATCATCGCCATTTTACAGATGAGCAAACAGAGGTTCAGAGATGTGCGGTGGCTTTTCTGACATCGCGCAGGATCTAAGAGATGAAGGTATGATTTCAACTGGCACTGCTTGACTTCTGCCTCCACTCTTAACTATGCAGTCCAGATGTGTGCATCGTTTTCACATGGGACAAAGAACTGAAGAATGGTGGCATTTGAGTCCCTCCCCCAAAGGGAAAACTGTTTTCCAGCTTGAAATACACATTTAGGTAAAACCTTCTACTTTCATTTGTATTCTGAATCCATCCACTCGGCTTTGTATTTCATGTGAAACTCTTTCATTAATTTGTATCTCTTAAAAACCCTGGGAGTTCAAGATGATGGGAGATGGTATCCCAGGCCCTGGCAACATGGTCCTCATGGCAGCTGGGCCCAGAAATATTCCATCAAGGATGAAAAACCCGGAAGTGGAGGTCAGGGGGCCTACATTCACATCCTACCAAATCCCAAGACTGCCTGATTAGCGCAATGATTGCTAAATCAGACACAGAAAGTTAAATATTGCATGGTTTCTCTTAATGAAAACCCCAAATATGGAGTAATTAAAGAGTAAGAGAAAGCAGAGATGGTAGGAAACAGGGAGGCAGACTTTTTGAAGAAGGCGAAGGGGATCAGGGGAAGGGGAAATGGTGTGGGGGGTAAAGGGATTGAAAATGATCAAGAAGTACATAAATAAACTCCCCAAACAAATGTAACTATTATGTATAGCAAACATACACTAACAAAAACTAAAAAACACAGTCACCAGTGCATGGTGACAACCAAACCAGCTGAAAAATCCTGGCTAACAGGATTTTGCTGTGGTCTGAAAGTGTTCCCACGTTCACATGTGGGAGCCGAATCCCCAAGCTCGCCTATCTATGGTGTGTGGAGGTGGGAGGTTGGGAGGGGTCTGAGGTCATGGGGTGGGGCCCCTACAGTGGCAGGAGCGGCTTTCTAGGAAGAGGACTCAAGCCCTGTGCTGGCAGCCTTGCTGTATCTGCTGTGGGTGCCCCCACGCTGTGCTGCAGCCAGGAGGCCCTCACAGCTACCACTCCATGCTCTTGGGCTTCCCAGACTGCAGAACTGTGAGCCCAATAGGCTTCTATTCTTTATACATTACCTAGGCTCAGGTGTTTTGTTATAGCAGCAGAAACAGACTAAAACAGGCGTGCTGTGGAGTAAGTGAACCTGCCAGACCAAGTTCAGACCACAGTGAGCCTGACCTGGCCCCACGAGGCCCCTGGGGCCCCATGTCCACCTCTTTACCTTTACAGACGGGCAGGGGCCCATTCCAGTGCGATGGCTGCCCCAGTATGCAGCGGATGGTCACTTCACCCATAAGCTCGAAGCCTTCGTAGCACATGAAGGTGAGGGACTCTCCCGGGAGGTATAGCCGCTTGTACAGGATCTGGTACCCATTTTCAGGCAGCCCTGGGTTGTCACATGCCAGGGACTCCTCCGCTGAAACACAAGACAAACAGGGCTGTGATGAGATGAAGCCAATTTTGGGGGACTCCTAGCTCAGCCTGCCCTCCAGCACCTCCTCTCTACAGCCCCTCCTCACACTGAAATGTTTCTGTTCCTCAAATTTGCTTTCCTTTCTCCTGCCTCTGGGCACACATACAAGGGCACAGCAGAATAAACCAGGCTGTGGAATCTGGGTTCAGATCTGGGTTCATCCACTTCCTAGCTGTATGACCTCCAGCAAGAGGCACAACCTTTCTGATTTTTAGTTTTCTTATCAGCAAAATGCAAATATCTGGAGGATTAAATGACATAACAGATATAAAATGCTTACAATGCTCTTGGCATGTTATAGGTGCTCAGTAAATGATGCATTAGAGTGGTGTTTCATTAAGAAAAATTCTCAGTTCTCATCTTACACCTAACCCACTCAGCCAGTATGTCCAGGTCTTGTCTTTCAATATTCAGGCCTTGTTTCTCCTCCTCCATGAAGCCTTCCCTGATGCTTTCTGCTACCAACTGAGTCCTTTCTTCCTCCACCAGTGCTGCATACACTGTATTATTTAATACAGTGCTTGCTCCCCTTACTGGAGATGAGTTTCTTAAGGCAAGTTTGATGCTCAGAAGAGGAATACAGTAGGAGCCCAACACTAAATGGCCGGACCCAATCAACTCACACTGCCCCCTGGAGGTTACTCTCTGAAGCTGCAGGCATGAAGTCCCTGCCTATGGGGCGTTGAACCTGCAGCCTGAACCCATTCCAAGCCCAGCATGTATTGAATTCTTTTTCAGTACCAAAGTGGGATTAGCAGTCCACAGTACCGCTTTGCACACAGGACTACAAATCCTAAAACATTTAACAAATTTAAAAATTTTTTAAATTTAAATTTTAAATTGTGGTAAAATCCTCATACTGGTAACATAGACGTTAGCTTTGTAACCATTTTAAGTGTACAGTTCAGAAGTGCTAGGTACACTCACATTGCATACAACTAATTTCCAGAACTCTTTTTCTCTTGCAAATCTGCAACTCTCCATGCATTAAACAACTCCCCATCTTCTGCTCCCCCAGCACCTGGCACCTACCACTTCCTGTCTTTACAAGTTTGACTACTCTAAGGTTCTCTTGTAGGTGGAATCATACAGTCTGTGTCTTTTGGGGACTGGCTTATTTCACTGAGCACTTTGTCCTCAGGGTTCACCCCACTGTAGCATGTGTCAGAATTTCCTTCCTTTTCAAGGCTGAATGATGCTCCAGAGTACAGATGAACCACGCTTTGGGGATTCATCCATCAGGGGACATGGGCTGTTCCCACACCTTGGCCATTGTGAATAGTGCTGCTGTGAACATGGGTGTGCCAACACTTCTTTGAGTCCCTGATTTCTGTTCTTTGGGACATATATACCCACAAATGGAATTGCTGGATCATACAGTAATTATCTTTTTAATTTTTTGAGGACTTGCTGTACTGTTTCCCACAGTGGCATCCTATTCTACATCCCCCACCAACAGTTCCCCAGGGTTCTAGTTTTTCCACGTAAGATCCTAAACAGTTGATCTTGTCTTCTGGACCTGGCTGAGACCCATGTCTTCACATATTGCATGCTGTACCTGCTGTGGGTCCTTCGGAGAAGCAGGAGGGGAAGGACTTTTGTCAATGGCTTCAGATCCAGCTGATTAGTGAAACTCCCTCAAGATGTACTTTGCCTTTTACCCCAAGTATTCCTGGGGGATTGGAGTGGAGAGGTTTCTACAACTCGCTAGTGCAATTCCTGCCATCTCATCCCCACAGACTTCACCTCCGGGCATGGAGCAGGGATGGCTACTTCCCGCTGGAGCCTCCTGGGGCCCTGGAAGGGGATGCAGGTTCTCCAGACTTGGCTTCCAAGGCTTTGCTTCATCTCCTGCCTCCTCAGACTCTTCCCAGCCCTGCAGTGCACTGGTCGCATTTGCCGGATAGACAGTGCTATTCACCCTGGGTGGTTTGGTCTCTGCTTCTCCCCAGTCCCGCAGGCGCCTTCTCCTCCTACCTACAGGTGAGCTCGTTGCCCAGGCACTAAGACAGCTCTTAGTGATCTCCACTGGGGGACCTGTGACTCACTTCTAACCAACAGCAGGGCAGAGGTGATGGGACATCACTACCATGATGATGCTTGTGTCTTGCTAGCAGATCCTCTGGGACTCAATCAATTGGCCATCCTGTGAGCTGCCCATGTGGCAAGGGTGGAGGGGACTGAATCTTGCAGACAGCCATGTGGGAGCTGAGGTGGATCCTTCTCTGCTTGACTCTCCAGGTGAGACTCCAGCTGCAAGGTCTCTCTTGTGAGAGTTTCCAAACCAGAGGACCTAGTTCCGCTCTCCCCACAGAAACAGCATGCTCACAAACACATGTTTGATGCATCTCACTCTGTGTGATGAATCTCTAGAAACCCCTGCAGACCCAGATCTATCTCCGATGTCACGAATTCCCATGTCCTAGAACCTGGGCCTGGCATGTTTCCATCCTTTCCTCTGCATCTTTTTCCCACATTGCAAACTGTTCTGATGCTCATGCCAGGAGTCCCAGTGCCCAGCACAATGCCTGGTTCTCAGGACACATTGATTTCTTCAGTCAACCAATGATTATTGAGCAACTGTTATGTCCTAGCAATAGGGGACACAGAGGTGAATAGAACAGGTAGTACCCCTGTCTCTAGGGGACCCGTGGGTGGGAGGCACACTGTATAATGCAGGTCCTGACTGGAACCTTTCCCTTCATGAATATGACTTACAAGCTGGCTCTTTTTAACTCATGTAATATAAATTTAAGAATAACCACTGAGGCCTGGGGATTTAGCTCAGTGTTTCCACTGCCTGTCTTGCAAGCTCAAGGACCCTAGTTCAATCCCCAGTACCAAAAAAAAAAAAAAAAAAAAGAATAACCACTGAGTTTCCACAGATCAGGTTGGTTCATATAATAATCAAGATTTCTGGTTTTTTCTGAAGCACTAGATGATCAGACAACCTGCTCAATGATTAGCTGGTGGATTTAAGTAGCAGCTGTCTCCTTAGAATAGGACTGAGGTTCATTTTAGCCGCAATCCCTACCATTCCCTATTGTTCACACGTAGCACTCACCTGGCCCTATAGGCTCCTAATTGTATCACCTTTTCAATGGGCAAATGAATGAATGGCTGAAGATGTTTTAGCAAAGTTATCCCCACTTGTGAAGAATTTGGGCTTTGATCTCCTTGAAAGAATTATGGGTTGATGGGATGACTTTTACCCTTGAGATGGAAGGATTTTTCCTTATACTCCAGTGGGGGCCGTCATCAGCAGTTAGGAGCTATTTTCTTTCCACCCTGGACATCCAGCCAGTGCAGAAGTCAGGATCCGGGAAGGGACTTTGTAGATCACTATGTGGCTGGAGGTGCGTCTTGTGTGACCATGCAGATGTGCTCTGGCAGGCACGCACGCATTCATTCAGAAAGCCTTTGCTAAGTGCTCCCTGCAGGCCTGGCCACGTGACCAGCCGGGGTCAGGAGTAGAATCAGATGCCATTCCTGCCCTGCCATGGCTTGCAGTCAAGACACTCCAAGGCAGCCAGACCATGCGTAAATAAGAAGTGGCAGGTGCTGTTAGACTCAGGGCCCTGCATGTCCCAAAGAGGCCCCAGTGCGGCCTAGGGCAGGGATGGTCAGACCCGTGGGGGGAGCGGCAGCCTGCGACTGTGGAGACGCCCTGTGGATCCAGCTCCCAGACATGGGCAGCACCTCAAGGCCTGAGCCCAGGTGGAGCCATGGCTCATTCTCCTGCTAAATGAAGGTCACCTGAGTCCTTGAAGTTCGCCACTGGCACTTCTGGGGAGGCTGCCCCTGCACTGAGGCCCAGAACCATTTCAGGCACTTCCTGGAGGTGGGCACGGGCCCTTTCCAGGCAAGCCCACTGTGATCCTTCCAGGGATGAGACCTAAAAGGACCGGCAGTGTGTGGGGTGGGGACTGTTACTTTTATTTCTTATAGCCTGACATCATGTTTTGATGCTTTCTTTTGTAAGCAGAGTGGCCCTTAGTTCCTTCTTGGGGGGAGCAGTGTGCTGGGGACCCAGGGCCTCACATGCAGGCAAGCCCCATCCCTGAGCTTCCCGCACCCCAGTACCTGCATCTCTGTGCTAAACATGAATGGCATCTGGATAAGAACCAGTACTGACCATGGTCTAGTGATTCCTCTGAGAGAAGCTGTGATTCTGAGCTGAGCTAAACCCATGGCTGCATCCTCAGCAGCCTGGTACCCGTAGGTGCCCAGTAAATGTTTCCTGACCATCAGTTTAATTAAAGGAGGGCCACAGAGTAAAGTGCATGAGACCAAGCATTCAAGGGCCTGGGACGCAGATCCCAGTGTATGTCTGTGAGCACAGAGGCCTCTCTGAGCCTCAGTTTCCTTGTCAGTAAAATGGGCTTCCCTTTGGGTGATGATGAAGAACACACCGGCTCCTGCATGTGATCAGAGCATAGTATGAGCAGAGAAACCCCGATTCTTCTGATGGCTGTTATACTTCTTGTCCTAGTCTCACACCAACTGCCCTATTGCTTACTGCGTATTTTTAAAAAATTTCTATTAACTTGTTTCTCCATTTAAGTCGAGCTATAGAATTTAGCCTCATTCTAAATAACACTCCCATAATCACGGATTTTGGATGTTAGTTAAATTATCCTAGTTTCTAATGCCAAACAAGGCAGAAAATGCACTCATCGGGCACTGCCATGTTGGTGCCTCTGGAGAAGCGCCTAATGCTGGCTGGCAAGCGCAGCAGGTTCTTTTAGGTGCCCGACAGTACAGAACCGCTCTCTGGATTCTTTTTCCAGTGCAGCAGACACTGGCTCTTCACCTCTTCTCTGCCAGGCCTGGCTAGGAGCTATATTAGTCTTGAGAATTATGATTTGTTTTCCCAGAACTCAGTCTAGCAGGGCAGAGAGGTCAGGTCACTGTATCACAGCCTAGGGCGGAAATGCAGAGGAGAAGCCCACCTCTCCCTCTCCCTCGCCTTCCCCCTCCCCCTCCCTTTTGGGGTGGAGAAGGCTGCCTAAGGCCCCTAAGGGGAAACCCCAGCCCAGTTCCTGAAGTTCAACAGTATGACCAGCAGGCGGCAGTGGGACTCCAGAAGGAATTCCCCCAACCCTTTCCTGCAATTTTCTTTCACGAATTAACAGCGATTAATTAATACAACAAACATTTACCGAGCACCTTCCACGTACCAGGCACTGATCTTGGCCCTGGGAATACAACGACGAGTAAGACAGATACGGACGCGTTCTGCGAGGGTGAGGTAGGAGGACTGTAAGTTCAGTTGCAGCCTGGACAACTGCAACTTAGTGAGACCTTGTCTCAAAATAAAAAATAAAAAAGGCCGGGATGTAGCTCAGTGTGAAGGCCCTGGGTTTGATTCCCAGCATCACACACACACACACACAAGACACACAGAGAAGACCTGTAACCTAAGTCCTTCCGGTGTGGATGGCACAGATGTGGCTGCCCTGGGTCCTGCACAGTCCTGGAGACAGAGTAAACGGGCCAACAGTGATTGAGCTGGGGGTGGCGGAGGTGGGACAGCCAGTCTGGGAAGAGGCGCGTTGGCTCCCAGTCTTCTCACCTGGGTGAAGGGCTGGGATCTAGTTACCGGGACTCTGGCTCCACCCTTTATTTTAATTTAATTAACACCTCTGGTATGTTTTTAAAAAGTCCTGCAATTCTAAAGTTCAGCAAGGGCTTAGAGCTAATGCTTTGGTATCTTGGGATGGTTAATACATTAATTCACCATTTAACTGATTCGTTTCTGAAATGTTTGAACATCCATCCTGCCTTAGATGATTTGCATAGATTACTTCTAATCCTCCAAATCCTCAGAGGTAGGAACAGTCACGACCGAAATAACCAGCTTTTGCTGTGAGCAGCCAGGGAGACAGACACTGTGAGGCTGGATATCTAGGAATTCATTTTGGTATTGCCACACAGATATGACCCTCATGCTCACCTTCCATCTAAGTGGGTGGAGCCACTCTTCATGGTGGGCGGCATCAGGAGCACTGCAGCTCCTCCCCTTAAATTGTGACAGCCGGCAGCATCTCCAGAGACTGCATGGCAAATATTCTCTGGGGAGCAAAATTGACTTTCTTTGAAAACCCCTGGTCCAGGATCTTAAACAATTCTGGTTGCAGTTGGTGTGACGTTGTCCTGTGCTTTCTCAAAGGAACTGGACAGATGGTGTACAGACATACACCTGCCTACTTTTCTATTTTTCTCTCCATTTCCCCATCTTTAACTTTAGGAAAAATGTCTACATATTGAAAACATGTTTGAGCAAATGCTCAAAGCCGGGCTCCCTCATTACTGTTACACATGGCTTGTAATGTGCCCCACAAGTATGGCAGCATTGGAATTGAGTGGTAATTAGCAACCAACACGAACTGAGCACTCACTGTGTGCCAGCCACGTGGTGACAAGTTTCTGTATGCATGGTCAGCTCACTCTGTTTTAAATCTTTTTGCTGCCAGACTTAGAGTCTTGTCCATGTGACAGCTCTGGTGTAATAAGATCCCTTCTTGTGCTCCCATCCCCCCCCCCCGGGCTGTAATGAGTTTCTCTGAGACACTGCTCTTGCAGGAACCAGAGTTTCTGAGTGAAAAATGGACATTCATGCTGGCCAAGGTGGGGCCATTGGGGACCCCTCATCAGTGGGATCTTCCTCCTCGGCCACCTCTGGCCATGGCAGCGGCAGCAGTGGAGAAACCCTCAAGGCAAAAGTTTGGGATGTTCTGGGGCCACCAGGGAAGAGCCAGGGCCTCCCAGAGAACCGCAGTCTCTCAGCAAGCTATCTGCCACCCACACAAGCCTCACTGGATGTTGCCAGATTCATAGCTGTGGGATCGCCAGACATGATAAAAAAATATGGTGAATGCTGCTACTGAGCGACATTCAACAGAAAGGCAGGCTTGCAAAAATATTCTGGTGTGTCCTCATCCACCTTACCATCAAATCTGGCCCCATGCAGCTCCCAGCATTATGCATGTCAGTACTGGGGAAGGGCTTGGCATGCTGAGGATGGTGTCAACTGGGGCTGTTCTCTTTCTTCAGTCGTTGAATGCTTTAGAGCTGCAATATCATATGTTGCACAACCACACCCTTCAAACTACCTTCAGAACCCAGCTGACATCCTTCAAGGCGGGATACCTTGATGCTGGAGTCTCCTGACTCAACTGTCGCCTCCTGTCAGCCTTGCTGGCCTGTAACATTGCTGCAACTGAAGGCTGGACTTTTCTTCACGCTTCCGGGAACCACAACGCCTGACTGGGCCCACTCTCCTGGGCTCATGAGTGCAAGTGTGGGGAAGCCCTCAGCCCAGCTCTAAAACTCCAGGGCCGAGCTTGGGGTAGGGGACTCAGAGAAGGGGCTCACTGCTGGGGGACCTCAGAGCAGTGTAACCACAGGACTACGGGAGTCAGGCCTCATGAGTACACGCTTTTCCTTTTGTAAAAATGGCATCTCCACTTTTATTTTTAGCTTTTCATCTCTGGGCCTCTGCACCTGAGTCACTAAAGTGGCTTCTGATCATGCTTGGTGTCATCATGAGCCAGAGATCCCTCCCCACCCTTCCTGCATGGGGCTGGGGCTGGTGGGCCCTGGAGCCCTTGGCTTTCTGCTGTAGTGCTTGTCTCCACCTGTTCTCACATGGTGTGGACCCAGCGCTTGGGTCTCCTTCTGTGTCCGGAGTTCCCTCTTTTTATTTTATTTTTTATTCACTTATTTTGTTTTTGAGACAATGTCTTATTATATGGCCCAGGCTGGTTCTGAACTCCTGGGCTCAAGCGATCCTCCTGCCTCAGCCTCCTTAGTGGGGGCTCCAGGTGCGTGCCCCTCTGCACTGCTTCCTCTTCCCCCTAGGACGCCCACCCTCCCAGTCCCGTGTGGCCTCCCCACAAGCTGATCAAACCTGTAAAGGTCCTATTTCCAAGAAAGGTCATGGGTGCAGGTGCTGGGGTGAGGACTCTTAAAGGACTAGTGTGAGACAAGTGCTCTGCCACGGAACTCTGCCCCAGCCCTGCTTCTGTTCCTCCTACATAATTCACGCTTGCTTTTAGCAATGGTGTGAACCTGAGAACCTGACTGCCCTTTGGCTTCCTGGGCTCTGGGTTTGGACTCAACCTCTACTGTTTACCAACCATGTAACCTGAGGCAGTGATTTCACCTCTGAACTTTAGCACCTTCTTCTTAAAGTGAAGACAATAATGCCAAGCTCCCAGGGCTCCCGGAGAGAATGAGGAAAATTTGGTAGAGGACTAGTAAGATGCCTGATAGCATCTGAATGTTCTAGGATAAGTGCTCCTAGTCACTGTTAACAATTGTGGCTTGATAGTAATCGTGAAAAAGTCCCCCTCACCCTCTACTGGTTGCCAGGAGCACACCTGTAATTCTTGCTACTAGAGAGGCTGAGGCAGGAGGATCACAAGTTTGAGGCCAGCCTGGGCAGCTTAGTGAAACCCTCTCTTAAAACAAAACTGGCTGGGTGAGGTGCAGCTCAGTGCTAAGGCACTTTCCCAGCATGCACAAAGCCCGGTGTTCAATCCCTAGCACTGTGAAAACAAAAAGCCCTACCGTCCCAAAGTAGAAGGCCCCTTCCCAGCAACCCAGACTCCATCCTGAGCAAGAGGAAGCAAGCCTGAGTCCAGGCGCTGGACCCAAGGGAACAGACAGGACTCACAGACGCAGTGGGGCAGGCGAGACGTCCAGATGGGCGTGCCGGTCTCACGGCTGTAGCAGGTGAGCAGCGAGCTCCCTTCCAGCACGAAGCCAGGGTTGCAGGTGTACTGGATGGTGGTTCCCACCAGCAGCACTGGGTCGGAGATTAAGCGGGTTGAGTGGTCCACCTCGCCGGGGTCAGTACAGTACATAACTGTGAAGACAGAACCGGACCACTTGGCATCAGCTGAGCAGTTTCCTGAATGGTCTAGAAAATGTCCTAATTTGCTTCTTTACTCTATTGGAAGTTAGTACATCTTTTGCTGAACAAAACAGCCAGAGAATAGGCCCGGAGGAAAGAGACTCAAATTTCATTCCTCTTTCAGGAATTTGCCCAGAGAATTTACATGAGGGCCCAAGATCTAGGGATAAGGTTATGCACTAACCCATTATCCATAATGATAAAAAGGAAACAGTACAAATCCTTTAACCTGGGGAGAGAGTTCAATGCAATGAGCCCTTCCAAGAAGCACTGAGTGGCTGTGGAAAGAATGAAGTGAGGGCCTTCCCTGCCTTCTCTATAGCCCTTGGATGCAGTCAAACAAGCAGCTATTGCTCTTTTAATTAACAAAATCAATACAGATAAAAGAAAAACAATAAACCAATTAAAAATGAATGAAGTGGACAATGTGTGTGATACAAAAAGACATCCATATTTCTGAGTAAAAAAACCCAGTTGCTAAGCAGGTTGCAAAAATGGATCCTTTCATGGTAAAATACCTCTATCTGTAGCTTGCCCTTCCTTCCTTCCTTCCTTCCTTCCTTCCTTCCTTCCTTCCTTCCTTCCTTCCTCCCTCCCTCCCTCCTTCCCTCCCTTTCTTCTTTCCTTTTTTTGTTCCATCTCTCTATTTGGGTGTAGATACATGGATATAGATAGACATAGCTGTCTATTTAGATAAATATGCAATAAACAGAAATAGCTATCCAGACATATATCTAATAGAAATAGCTGCTTTATCTAGATCTATGTGTGCCTATATATACCACAAACATACACATATATGCCTGTATAACATGTGATATATGTATGCATATATCACACCATTGAAATATAGAGACGTTTTTAACAGAGGTACCATTTCCAGAGAGAAAGTAATGAAGGATTTTCACTTTCTGCTTTGTAATTTTAACAATTCTTGGTACCATAAGGCAGCCTTTGTTGTCAATGTAATATGAAAGCATGGTCATATACATCTATGAAAGTTGAGGGTGCTTTAACCCACAGAACGGCGTTCACAGTATCTGGTGACCTGGGGGTGGGGACTCCATTGTGCCAGGAGGTTCTGGTGACCTCATTTCACTGGAAGAGAAAGCAGCAACACCCTCACACTGAGTTTAACACTGACAAAATGAAAAAGTTTTAAATGGGAAAAAACCCTAAAAATCTGTTTACTCTGACTTGATTTTTCTTGGCAAAATAGTTATGTCCTGCCCCTAAATAATCAATAATGATGATGCTATAGACAACTTTAATGAGTTGGTGATGGGTGGGCTCACTCCTCACTTTGTCATTATCTATTACCCACACTCACACCCACACACACACGCACACACCCCACACACTGTTGCAGAAAGTCCAGGAACATATATGCAGTCAACTTTGTGGATCTTTGGCAGGTTCTTCTAAGTCTCCCACAATAAATATTCTTTGACGTTGAAAAGTCTACAGTGGGAATTGTAGGCAGTCTCCACATCTCTTCCTCAGCAACGTCTTTTCCTGCTAACACCTAGTATTTCTGCTGGTGCTATTCTGGTTCAAGGTGTGAGGAACAGTCCCCCAAAGTGTCACGCAGGAGTCCCAGCAAGAGGGTTGGGGTCTGGGGCTTGACTGGTCAGGGCAGGAAGCCACTTGCAAATGTAGCTCGTCCCTCCAGTGTGGAGGCCAAGAGCGCTTCCTTTATCCACCTTTTCACGGTGCTGGACTCTGAGCACTGCGAGCAAGAAGGATGAGCAGGCACAGGGGAGCAGGACACCGGGGCGGAGGCTCCGTGAGGAATTCAGCTACATCTGGTGACAGAAGTTTAGAAGTGGGGCGGGGGGGCTCGAACTTAAACTTTGTTTTTCGCTCGGCTACTACAGGTGTTTAAAGACCTGAATGGAATTGTCTTTCTCACACAGGCTACGCATACACCCATTCGCCACAGTTCCCACTGCTCCCTATTGCCTTACACTCAATCTGTTTCACCCGTCTACATCACCTGCCAGGCACAGAAGGCACGTGGACCTGAGATGACACTGAAAGCCAAGATAACATTTGTGAGCAACACTGATGAGTTGGCAGGGATGAGAGGAGCCAGTGCCACATTTAGATTACCTACATCACTTCCATGCAAAAGAGAAAAAATACCCCTGGGAGGGAGTTACCATCCACTGGCTAAGGGAAGTAAACAAGGCAATTCTTACTTTTTTCACAAAATGGGGGGTCGCTGCTCCAACTGAGGTCCCACTGGCAGGTTAGGGTGTCGCTCCCCACAATGTCGTAGCCGGGGTCACACTGGTACGTGATTCTGGCTCCCCTCACCAGCTCCGTGTGAGATGTAGTTTTCCAGCCGTTCTGGATCTCGGGCAAATCTGAGCAGGAGTCATTCCTTGACACCTCTTTAAAACAAAAACATCCTCCTTAGATGAGGACCCGGCCTTTCTGCTTGGGTTTCCCTTTACAAATGTTGAGGAAGAACACAAAGAAGAAAAGGCCCCTGGAAATCAGTAACACACTTCCCAATCCCTTTAGAACTCTTCTACAGCAAGATGTTACAGTTACCTTTCCCCACGGGATACTGAGCTTACCAAACATTTTCTTGGTTTGCTAAAACCAGTTTGGGTTTTAGAGTCAGGCAGAATCCTAGTCCTGCCACTCAACGGACTTGGTGACCATCACTTCTCTTGGGGTCTCTGGTTCTTCACCATCACGAGGGAATGGTCAGGGCGGTGCCCACCCGCCTGGGGTAGACATCACCCAAGGTCTCCCTGACCACTCTTACCCACTCGAATGCACACCCTGTGTGGCCCCCAGCGGCACTGCCTCGGCCACTGCAAAGAAGACTGTGCATAACTTCCAAGGAGGTTCCTCGGCTCTTTTGGGTCACTTGCTCTGGAGGAAGCAGCTACCATGTGAGGATGCCCAAGAAGCCCTCTGGAGGATCAACAAGGGGAGAAACTGAGGCCTGTCGTGAACAAGTGGCACTGGCCTGGTCAGCCACCTGTGTGAGTCACATGGAAACAGGTCCTCCACCCTCAGCCAAGCACTCAGATAACCACATCTCTCACTGCTGCCTCTACTGCCCCCACACGAGAGGCCATGAGGCAGATCCACCCAGTTAAGGCTATGCCTGCAATCCCATCCCCAGAGACTGTGTGATAATACAGGTGGACGGCTAATTTGGGATGCAGTCTATTTACATGATAGTAGATAACCACTACACTTAGACCCATAAGTGTAAATCCATGCATTTGGCAAATGAGGAACACCTATACTTGCAATGCATATTAAGATAAATGCTTATCTATTAAAATAAAAGTAATTATTGGTAGATTCTTCAAATCAAATTGCACATAATCGGTGAATGTTAACCATACTCCAAAAAATGCTCCCCCAAGCATATCATCATTCTTGTTGTCCTCTTGCAAAGCCTTGTCGCTAAGGCAACCGTCCAAAGCCTACTATTACTCTTCTTGCATCCAAGTGCCCACTGCACAGATTTGGAGAAGAGAGCTAATTATGTTGTGTAATTAATTTGCAGCTCTCAGGCACTTCTGGGGAAAGCAAAGTGCCGCCACTGTCTGCAGGAAAGTCATTCGGAGAAGCAAGCAATGGCTTTTCCTGGGATTTCATCACAATTTTATTTGGAGAAGGGAGATCTCCTGGGTGTCTGCACAGAGAAGCAGACTGGGAAATGGCTTCTGGAATTGCTTGGTGGGGACAGGGGCTTCTATTTTTAGGCCTTTGGAAAATTAGTTAAGTCCCGGATTTGGGACACAGCTGCAAATTCTGGAACTATGAAGGAAAGGGGAGAAATGGGGGCACATACTAGAAACGCAGCTTTCCTGGACCAGATGCTGTGAGGCTGAGGACGGTCCACCCGTCTGACTTCTCAGTGTGGCCACCATGCTGTGGGACCTTCTGCCTCTTTGGTGATGTGGACTCAGTGTCTGCCACCATGTCACACGGCTTGGTCCCAACTGTAGCCCCACTTTTTACTCCTTGGGTAGCCTTGGCAAAGACACATAACCTGCCCATTCTTCAGTTCCTAGATAGTCCCAGGATGTGACTTGAGTGTCTGCATGACCCAGCAGCTTACATGGAGGTTCTGGAAGCATTCATCCCTTAGGGCCCATTAACTGTGCTAACCGGCCCAGAAGTTGGAAGATTTCTCTTCTAGTCCACTTGCCTTAGGAAGCTGTGTGATGCTAGCGCATGCATCAATTGCTCTAAGTTTCAGCACCCTCGGGTACAGAGCAGGATCAAGTACCATGGCCCTGTCTATCCCAAAGGGCACTGCAAGACTTAACAGATGAGCAGGACAGAACAGTGTTGGGCAAACACTAAGATGAATTAGATGGGTCTGTCTACTACTTGGACTAATATTTTGTGAGCACCCTGGTAGTCACTAAGGGTCTAAAGTCATGATTTCAGGCTCATCATCAAGCTTAGCAAGGCCCAACTTCTGGACAACAGAAGGGACCTCAGGCACTGAATACACACTGCCATTCACCAGCTTCTTCTCTGAAGCAGACATCACTAATCATTCAGAGCACCCTTTGGGTCCAGCTGAGACCTCCCAGTCCTTAGTCCCCCCTAGGGGGCCAGTACCATCCAAATGGAGTTGACTTACAAAACAGAACTTGTTTATTACCCTACAATTAGAAAAACAAACATGCAGGAGGCAGTGTCTCCTTCAAAAACATTTCTCACTCATCTCTGCTTTTTCTAGTCCCCTTTTCTATCCCTATACACTTGGCTCCAGACAATGGGCCAGGCACAGGGCAGAACAAGGAAGTCAGATCTCTGTATCTCTGTATAACCTGGGGATCAGAATCATATAGGCCCAGAGCTGGGTGTAGGCCTTTCAGTCAGTCTAGGAGCTTCAGAACTCTTCTGATGCCCCAGAACCCCCTGACCCTGCCATCTGACTCCTATACTAAACAAAAATTGCTTCTAAGTCTGGTAAAATCTAGACCCAGGGTAACAAATGCTTCTCCTGTGACCATGACAGACATCACTAATCCATCACAGTATCCTTCTCCAGCAACAACAGGCATGATCTCTGCTGAGTGATTTTGAACATAATCTTTAACATATATAGATACAAACAATTGACTGGCATCAAAATTAAAGGTAGAGCCAGGTACAGTGGTGCATGTCAATAATCCCAGCTAATTAAGAGGTTGAGGGAGGAGGATTGCAGGTTTGAGGCCAACTTGGGCAACTTAGTGAGACCCCATCACAAAATATTAAAAAAGCCTGAGGGTGTAGCTCAGTGGCAGAGTACTTGCCTGGCATTCAAAAGGCTCTGGGTTCAATCCCCACTTTCTGTCTCTCTGTCTCTGTCTCTCTTGCTTGCATGCACACACACACACACACACACACAGAAACACATAGACACACACACATTCATCCCCATACCTATGAAATAAAATGTGTAAATCTCTCTCTCTCTCCCTCTCCCTCCCTCTCTCTCTTTTTTCTTGAGACAAGGTCTTGCCATGTAGCCCAGTCTGGGTTGAAACTCACAGTGATCCTCCTACTTCACCCTCCTGAGTGCTGGGATTACAGATATAGACAACCATACCTGGCATCTTTAGCAGAAATAAGAAGAAATGAAACTCCTCTGTCTCCTCCTGTCCCCTATCCCTCAACTACTTGAATCCTTCTGGCTGTGCATTTCTGGGAAGCATTCTCTAGAGTTCCCAAGTGTCTCTTCCACAACACTGTTACAGGCCCCTGATGTTGGCTATGGACGGGAATGTTTCTGCCATTCTCCCTAGCTGCCTCAAGGGCAGGAGAGGGGTCTGCTCATTCCTAGATCCTGGGGACCACGCAGAACCTAGGATACAGGAGACGTCAAGAGATTTTTATGAGCCAAACTCTTGGGAAAATAGAGAAAATGCATTTGAAAATAAAGTGTGTGTGTGTGTGTGTGTGTGAGTGTGTGTACTCGGCAACTGTAAAGTGTCACGCAAATCTAAGTTTCAAGTTCATTTAATAAGAACTCTTCAAGATGTTGCCAAACAGACTGTGGCCAGACTTTCTAGTTCACCTTGATCAGCCTTGGAGAGAGTCGGGTTTTTGGCATGTGGCCGAACAAGGTTCTGCAGGACTGACTTGGGCACCAGGGATACAGCAGCACAACAATGACCTCATCTTTCAGCCTGGGGAAGGGAAGTCTCTGGGGACACAGTAAGCCAGCCTATCCCCACAGGCAGCCGACTGGGAGGAGGCCTTGCCTGACAGTCCACTCGAGCCAGCCCTTGATGAGCCAGGGGGTGGGGGAACTCAGAGCAGCTGCCATCACACTCTGCAAATAGTCAGCAGCACAATCAGGGGTAAAAAGGCCCCTGAGAAACATAACAAAGAGGATCAATACTTGAGGACATGTAGCTGGTGAGGATGAAAAATGGTCACCAGTGGGGAACAGAAAAAGCAAGGGCCTTATTTTAGCATGCAGAGGCTGCCTGGGCCAAAAACTGCCAGTGGAGTGGCTTGCATTGTAGGTGCAAAGCAAGGCACAGGAGGACAGCTTCTGTGAGAGGGCAGTGGGCAGTGCTCTAGGCCAAGGGAAAGAAAGAACTGAAGTACGACGCTGTGCCAGCCTCAGGGTCTTTGGTGATGAGGGGGTTAGCAGCATGAATCCTCCTTCTCCCTGCTCCACCCTGGGGGCTGAGGTGCCAGTCTAGGTCCTGGAGAGCAAGCACATGCCCTAACTGGTGGCTGAGTCCTTTAGTGAACTCGAGGGTGGGGCTGCCTATCATTTAGACAGCAAAAGAAGCTGCGTTCATCTCCCCTGTGTCTTCCTGATTCTCTGCTGCTGCTGCCAGAACATGGGGGTTTGACCAACTAGGAGAGGCATGGACCTCAGCTCTGCCCCCTAAGAGCAAGTCCCTTCTCCTCACTGTGACACTGCAGGGTTGGACCCGATGCTCTGTTAGGAGTCCAAGTATCTTCCATGGCGGGCTCCATGGGATATCACGGTGTCCTAGTTCCTCAGGGCTGGGGGCCTGGTGGCAGTTTGGACTAGGGTGGTGACCCTGGCAGGCGCAAGGTGGCACGTGGAGTTGAGACTCTGCAGGGGAACCACTCTTTCTTTCAACGTCACTCACACAGGGAAGCTGAGAGGTCTACCTTGACCTCACTGTGGCTGCCAGACTGCCACTCACTGCTCATTTTAAAGCCAAGCAAACAAGCAATGTCTTCTCCAATCACTCTGCCAAGTGCACATCGGCCCTGGGGACCCCAACCCCGATCCACCCTCTCACATCCCTCTCTCCTGTGACTCTCCCCAGCTGGCAGTGGCCCCACCATCCATCCCTGCTCCCCCACGCTCCATACTGGGCATGTCCTCTTCTCTCCCTGGATCTGCTCCCTCCACACCCACACCCAGTCCCCTGGTTTCAACAATGGCCACCATCCCACTGGCTCCGGAATCGTACTTCCATCCTTGACACAGACCCCAGATTCATCCAAGCAGCTCCCCACTAACTGCTCTCCCAAATGCCTCACGAGCATGTCAAGTTCAACAACACAGTCAAGTGCAGGATTCCTTTCCCTACCACCCATGCTGCGAAACGGGACCGCTCTGGCTGTGCAGGCTGCCCCCACTTTCCTTGCTCGGTATCCCATATTCCCTGAAATCCACTCCCAGCATCTCAACGCCAAGCACTGTCCACACTCAGAGGGAGCTGAGCATCGGCCAGGCAAAAAGGTGCAGATAATGCTTTGAGAAGTGGCGGATATATGGCGGAGTGTGCTGACTATGTAAAATCTCAGCTGACTACAAATGAAACAACGTGAGTCTTCATGTTAGGAGGCATTACCTACTGAATCCTGGTATCCACATTGCAGAAGAGGCATCACCTTTTATCTCCCTTTTACAGATGGCAAAAAGGAGGCTCAGAGAGGTTCAGTAAATTGCCCAAGGTCACACAGACATTGATGATAGTAGTAGGACTCAAATCCTTGTCCTCCTGTCTAGAGAGCTTGGGCTCTTAAAAACTATGTCCATTAATTCTGCTAATACAGTAACAGACCTGTGTGGCATAAAACCTTCCACACACAGAGCCAGAGGAAGCCACTTTATGCCACATCTTAGCCCAAAGAAAACACCCGGCTGGACGAGACACTCACCTATGTAGTTCATGATGAATCCCTGGCCCTTCCCGAAGATGAGGTCGGCAGGGTCGGAGTGGAACTGGATGGTCAGGTCTGGTGTGGAGGAGTACAGCTTCTGCGGGCTGTTGCTCCCCAGGTACTGGCCCAGGATGTGGGGCACGACCTCGTCACCATCGTAGATAGTCAGGATGTCGCTGTTGCTCAGGTTCAGGCTGGGGGCACAGAGAGGAGAGATGCGGTCATGTGAGGGTTGGGCAGGCTCTGTGTGACTGTAGGGAAGCAGTGCATCCATGCCAGGCCCCAGACTTAGGACCAGGGAAGGTTGGTGCAGCTGCTGGCAGGGCCAGGGCTTGGTGCCCTTCCCACCGCAGGGGAGCCAGGTCCAGGGTAGCCTGGGATCTGAGACACTGTGAGGAGACGCCTGCCTGCACCACTTCGCTTTGCTGTTACCAGCCACCTTTTCTTGGGTGACAAGGCGGTCACTCATGTGTGAGGTGTGGGGTGCCCCGCTAGGCTGTGGCACAGACCTTTCTGCTCTGATGCCAAGAGGCCAAGAGCTTGTTAATCTCAGGACCTAAACTGTAAAATGTGCTGCGGTCACTCTTTGTAGGTCCTAAACATGTGAGCCACACACACAGGTGACCAGCCCGCCACAGGCCTCGGGGGGCGCCGGCAGACCCCTCCCTGACGGAGAGGGTGCCGGTGCCCAGCTGTGGCCGCACCAGTCGCAGACAGACTCGAACTCACATTCCTTTCTTCTCCTTGTATCTCTCTGTCCTCTCTCTCTTTTACTTCTTCTCTTTTCACTCCTTCCCCTAACATTTTCTGAGCTCCTACTATGTGCTGGGCACTCTGCTGCCCAAAGGGGTCACAGGGCAGGGCCAGATTTTAGCTCACAAGCCAGGCATTTGGGCAGGAGTTCTGGTCCATGAGAGTGCAGGAACAAGAGCATCTAATTTGGATCGAGGCATCATGGAGTTCTCCCTGGAGGAGGTGGTGCTTGCTGCAAAGCCTCAGGAAATAACAAAGGATCTTGAAGCAGACAAACAGCATGTGGGGAGAGCGCTAAGCATGAGGCAGACCACTCAGTTCCCGAAGGACCTGTCTCAGGCCTGGGTGTTGGGGTCCGGGTGGGAGCACAGCAGCGAAGCCCAGACATGGAGTGGCTTACAGACCCATGCTTTGGGTCCCCACATCATCTTGTGCAGGTGGGGGACCCTGGAGGGCACTGAGCAGGTGCAGCCTGTCTGAGCCCTTCCCTGCCAGAGGTGGGGCAGTCTGGGAAGTGGCCGGAGCGAAGGTCCTGGAAGCCACACAGCCAGACAAGACCACTCCTTCAGACACCCCTGACTGTGTTCCCTGCCGGCAGGGAAGGGACCAGGGGGGTGCCCACCTGTGCTGGCGTCTCAGATGCTCAGAGCTAAGCAGCAGGATCCTGAGGCCTGGTGCAACTTCACTGCTGCAGAGGCAGGAGTTGTGTTCTCTCAGCCCAATTCCCTCCCCAGCACCTCTCACAGCACCTCAGGCTTAGATGCCCTCCAGTAATCTCCATCAATAATCTCCATCAATGTCCTCAACAGCACCCCAAAACCAGTTTTTCCTACTCACAGCTATCTGCTTGCTTTGCACCCATGGATGGCCTCAAGACACTGCCTCCTTCAGGTTTTCAACTAGACTGAAATTCTGGAGTTGTTACTTTCCCCTGCACACAGAAGGCACTTAATAATGCTCTGGTGGCCTGCTAGAGTCTATTTGGTAGCAGAAGCAGTGGGGGTGATGTCAGCTCTCGCCATCTGGTAGGGCAGGGCCCCTTTGGCTCCAAGGACCACGAACACATCCACAGCTCCCCGAAGTGCTAGATCAGGCAGTGTGAATGCAGGGATGGCAGATGTTTATTCCTTAAATGGACTTCACAGCCCATGCATGGCTCAGTGGGGTTCTGGCCAGGCAGGGCGGAGCTTGGCTTTCTTCTGTCACTCATATCAACAATCTCAGTGCACCCGCAGCATCTTCGAAGGCTTCGAGTGGCTTTCATTTAAAACCCTCCCAAGGTGCTTTGTTCTCCACAGAAGAGGAAGCAGTGGATGCAGGATGGAGCGCACGGTAGGGGGAGGGGGCTGAGAGAGTCCCAGCTTCATCACTTTGGTGGGGGTGTGCAATTTTCTGAAGTTCCTTGCTATTTCGTGTCTGTGCCATGGGCGTTGGAAATGAGGTTGGGCTTCAGGAGGTCAGGGATCAGATTCCAGGACCACAGGTGGCACCAGGTCACTGCTGTTCAGGTTGGGTGAATGTTATGTCTTATTGTGTCTTGTGTTCCAATTTTGTTTCCATTATGGGCATCAGCACCACCACCACCACCACCACCACCACCATCATGTCGTCATCAGTGCCACTACCCTCACTGGCATCATCCTCTCTCTAGATTTCTGTTCTTGTCAGATGTCACCAGATAACACGAGTGCTTCTGAGACAAGGGTGGTTGTGCCCCCTGGAGCACTTGGCGGTGTCTGGAGACACAGCTGTCCTAACTGGAGAGGTACCAAAGGCAAGCAGGGGGGCCGAGTGGTGTTAAAAGTCCTTTAGTGCACACAGCCCTGTGCAGTGAAGAAAGATCTAGTCCAAAATCTCAGCAGTGCTCAGGGTGAGAACCCCTGACTTCCGATGATGTGCTTTGTAAACAGCAAGCAGAAAATGATTGAGTGTAGCTTCCCTGGGGTCCTGGAATTCAGCAGAGGTCCCCGAGCCAGGATCAAGATGACAGGTGCTAAGCATTTCTACTTTTGAAGAGAGATACCTGGCTGCAGACTGAGGTCTCTGGGCCTGAGCCTGGGCAGAGGCAGGCATCCCTCGGGGCCTGGCTCATCCAGAAGGCTGTTCTGCAGGCATTCGGCATCCAAGTGGGTGAGAGGGGAGGGAGCTGCTGCACAGGGCACAGCAGGGCAGCTTCCGCCGTGCATGCTGGGCTGAGTCATGCAGGGACTCTGAGAAACCGGGCAGAACACCTGCTGTAGGAGAGGGCACTGGGGTGGTTGTCCTCCAGCTCCTGTCCCCCACTGGCTGAGGGTTGCTCCCAAGTGCAGTGAACCCCAGCACCCCTGACCTCCCCTGTGCAGCACCAGAGAAAGCCTGCACATGGAGAGGTGCACAGGGACAGGAGAGGGGGCCACTGGGCGGTACCAATGGCCCCATCTACCACCATGGAAGCAGCTTTTCCAGCTTGAGCCCTCCCCCCACCTCCTGCTTATAGAAGGGAAGTCAAACCTTTCACTGGTCCACTGAATGGGAGAAGCAAAAGAAAGACAGGGAGTGCTGGGAGGGGGCTGCCTGTCACGAGAGTAGGGGGATAAGATCACGATCAATTCTTATTGGAGATTGGACAGCACATCACTACCTTCCTAACTCTACTCTTGCCTGATTACAATCTTATCTCCCTTCAACCACCAGGTGGATCCTTACAGAACATAAGTCTAGCTCTTTCACTCAACAGACCAACAGACAAACAAGTTGTGGTATATCCATTCAATGAAATATTATACAGCCAAACACTTATAGCAGCATAAGACTCCTGGTTCCCAGTCTCAGTGTGCACCCTGCAGGTGGCAGCCAACTACAAACCCTTGTAACAGTGTCCTTGCCCCCAAAGGATGACAGGACTCAGGCAAAAAAGAAAAGAAAGAAAGAGATCAGGAGGCTGGGGCCCAACTGAGTGCCCAAGAAAAGAGAAAAAGCACCAGCATCCTACATGCTACAAAGCTCAAATAGTGTCACTAAGCGAGTCCTCCTTTTTCCCTGGGAGCAACAAGCAGCTCCAGGCCTCTCCTCACTGCGAATTCCCAGCCAGAGATCCTACTGAGTGAGAGGTGAAGTTTCAAAATGAGTCATTCTCAGAGTTGCATCGTTATTAGACTGACCTGCACCTACTGTAGCCAGGAGACCTAGCAAACACAGCTCTCTCCTGAAATGAAATGATGAAATGAAATGAAATGATGGGAAGGCACGGGAAGAGGCATGGAAGAAAGGACCCAGGAATTCTCTGCTGCTGCCTTCTGAACCTGCCTTTCCCCCAGACTGGTTCTAACAATACAGCAGACACTGGTGAGCTCCGTCCCCTCCTCATTCAAGACAAGCATGGGGACATCCAGGGTCACCCATGTGCTGGGGACATCCAGGGTCCCTGGCACTGGACCATGTAAGCAATGGAGATGGAAATGCACAGAATTCCCTGCAGGGTGGCCAGGCACTGG
The DNA here is from genome assembly GCF_053883595.1 of Heterocephalus glaber. Lineage (NCBI taxonomy): Eukaryota > Metazoa > Chordata > Mammalia > Rodentia > Bathyergidae > Heterocephalus > Heterocephalus glaber. The sequence goes on along the minus strand of NW_028258412.1, from coordinate 2,933,400 downwards.
GCACAGAGGGCCTTCTGCCGAGGTCTGGATGGAGATGCTGACGGTCAGGATGGTGGATCAACACCAGCACACAGGGCACAGACAGGTGCTGGCTGGGGGGTGGGTGGGATGTGGCTGGATCCCCCAGGAGCACCGGAAAGGCCACAGAACCTCCCCAGGGCAGCCCTCTCAGCTACCAGAGTGACAGACTTTCCACAGGTGCAGGATCTGAGCTCTCTTCAGAAGACCTCAGCTTCTGTGTCTCCATCTGCTGTCCACCCCTCCTTGGCCATGGGCGGCTTTGCTAAGATCACTGTCATCTTCCACTTGGATTGTTGGGCAACTTGTAACTGTCTTCTTGACTTCACTTTTGCTTGGCTGTAATCCTTCCTTCCCTCAGCTATCAGATGAATCCTTTCAGAATATAATGCTGGCCCTTTCATTCAATAGACAAACAAATTGTGGTATATCCACTTATGGAATATTATATATCCATAAAAAGGAAAGGGGCACTGATGCACACAAATGTTCTTAGCAGCATTACTTATTATAGCCAAAAAGGAAAAACAACCTAAATATCCATCAACTTAGGAATGAATAAACAAAGTATGGTCCATCCACACAATGGAATACTAGTCAGCTATAAAAAGGAATGAAGCACTGAGACTTGCTACAACAGAGATGAATCTTAAAAACAGTATTCTAGGCAAAAGGACAAGAAGCCAATCATCCAACAGTAGGGTTTCACTTAGAAATATCCAGAGCAGGTAAATCCATAGAGACAGGAAACACCTGGATGATTGCCAAGGCCAGGAGGAGAAGGGGGAAGCAATTGTTTGATAGGTACGGGTTTACTTGGGGTATGAACATGTTTGAAACTAGACAGGCATTTTTTGCACAACACTGTGAGTCACCACACACGTACACATACAGAGCACACACTGAAATGGCCAATATTGTTAGTGAGTTTCACTTCACAAATATCTGAAGGGAACATGCAAGCTTTTAATCCTAGCCCCAAGACTCCACATAGCTGCCCTTTCTACTACTCTACAGCCACGAGAGGAGCCCACAGCCGCATCTCTTCCACTCCTTCCTGGCCGGGTCTGTGCTCAGCCAGGGGACCGCACCGCCTGTGGGTCCCACTGCAGCCAGATGCACTCCGAAGGCCCTGCCCTGCATCCCCTCCAGACCTGGCTGACCCTGCCAGTTCCCACTGCCCATCCTTATCCTCTCCTGGACAGAGCCGCCCTCGCCTGGGTGCCACACAGCCTTTGTTCAGGCTCCAACAGGCGGGGCTGGCAACCCCCCCCAGGCCGGGCTCCCTGAGGTCAGGCTGTGCTTGGCCCAGCTCCCTCGAACCCAACCCAGCTTCTGCCATGAGAGCTGCTCCCAGCCTGGGAAGGGGACTGGTCTGTCCTGGCTGCTGCACAGTGGGACAGGGCCTGACCCTGGCTGGTCTCTCACTTTCCCTCCTTGAGAGAGGCCTCCTCTCTTCTGGGCCCTCACTCTCTTGCTCCCCAGGGGTTAGACTAGATCCTCCCTTGGGAAGAAGGTGGCCCCAGAAGGTTTCTGTCCCCCCTGCCCCGGAGCTACATTGGCACGCCATCTGCTCCTTTTGGATGTGAAGGTCACTACAGTCAGGTCTGATAGCACCAGGCCCCCTGTCTCAGGGCCTTAGAAATGGTAGTCCCACTGGGCATGGTGGTGGATACCTATAATCCCAGCACTCTGGGAGGCTGAGGCAGGAGGATGGCAAGTTTGAGCCCAGCCAGGGCAACTTAGCGACTTAATGAGATATTGTTCTTAAATAAATAAGCAGGGCTGGGGCTCTAGCTCAGTGCGGAGGCCCTGGGTTCCCTAATACCTAACCCAACCCGACCCAACCGAACAAAATCATGAAACAAAGCAACAACAGCAAAGCAGCACTCTCAACAGATATCTGAGAAAAGATCTCTCAAGGACCCTCCTTGACCTTTGAAATAGCAGCTCTGTTTACCACGAATTAAGCATTCAAACAGCCTCAGAAATAACATTTGTGATCGGCTGCACTTTACAGATAAGGAAGCCAAGGCTCCACCAGGAGAGGTCACTCACCCAAGGTCACATGAAAATCAGACCTTGGACAGAAACCTAGGTCTGTTGGCGCCGAAGCCTGAGTCTGAACCACTGCCTTAGCCACCTATCCATGTGTCCCTGACTGTGCCAATCCCGCATCAGAAACAGTGAACAGAAAGTCACAGGTAAGGCTTGTGGGTGAGATGTCACTGCCTCGCCCAGCCCGGTGACCCCGAGGTCCTGGGGCTGTGAACTGTGCATGGTGAACATGAACTGGATTAGACCTGCGCTTTCCAACCTTTGTTTTCTACCAGGGTAATACTCCTGCTTCCTACAGACTCTGTGGATTATTTAGCCTCCTAAACACTTTGCATTGCTTGGTGATAATTGAATTTTGTTTTGCTTATTGTTATTATCGATCACGTGTAGCAGAGTATGCGATAAAATCAGTATTAAACTGGCTACTTAGTTTGGGGGCAGTGTTTGAAGTGTTGAAGGGGAGCCAGGAAGATGCAGGGGAAAGCAGCGACCGTGGCTGCCGACAGGAAGGGAAACTGGAGAAGGGGCTGCTTCCCCCGGGAGGGTGGAAAGATTAATTTTGACAGTAGGCTCGCTTGTACCTTTGCATTTCGAATCCTGTGAATGCATTAACTCTTCAAAGGTGATAAAACAGCCTGAGGGACGGTCACGGTTGCTTTCATGGGGGTCTACATTGAGACAAGGAGAGGAGAGAATGCAAAATGAAATCTCCCAGACCGGCAAACCCTTCTCCTGTGAAGAAATTCTTCTCGTTGCCAGCAGAGGGCGGCATATGCACAGACCTCTGTGGCAGGTACCAGCATCTGACCCCAACCAGTCAGGACCCCGGATGGCGGGAGTAGGTGAGGAGGTAGGTGAGTTAATATTTCATGGAGGGCCTAGAAAGAGGTGATAAGCAAACACCCTGCTTTTCCTTTTCCTTGCAAACAAATATTTGACCCTTGCCTAGACAGCTCGCCTTTAAAAGGTTTCCTGAATGGTATTCACACGATAATTTTAGGTAGACAAACATTTAAAAATACCTAGTGGTTATGTATTTATTTAAACGTGAATTAGCATAATATATAAATATATGGTCTGTGCCTCAGCCTTCTGATTTCACAGACATTATTTTGCTTAGATTAAACCAAAAAGGAAAAGGCAAGCCAATTAGGGAATGGGCCATGGAAACAGCAAAAATTTGCCCACAGAATAAAATGTAGTTTCTCAAACCTGTGCCCCAGGAGGCCCACAGGTGGGTCCCAGCCACTTCCTGCCTCACACATCTGGCACAGCAGCCCTTTGTGGGTCCCGGGACCTGTCTCCAGGCTCCTATGCATAGTGGTCAGGGCTGGCTCCTTTCCTGGGAGAACCTCTGCTCACTCTCTGCTCCCTACCTTCCTCCTAGTCTTCAGGGGACCTCAGTGCTCCGACTCTGCCTTGCATTTGTGTGGATCTACTCCTTGGGCAGATTCTCCCAAGACTTCCCCTGATCCGGGGATTTTCTCAGCACTTCATGTGGACCATATCATTGTATTGTAGTCCAGTAATGGTGAACCTTTCAGAAACCGAGTGTCAAGCTGCAACCCCAAACCCACTTATTTATCACGAAGTGCCAATAGTGCAATTGAACCTGAATATGCAGGTTTTAGTTTCCAGAAAACAACTCTACATGGGACATCTTTTGTCTGAAAAGAAAAATACAATAGCATGTGTGCCATAAGTTCACCACCGCTGTTCTAGACTAACCCCGTAAGCACCACAAGATGAACCTCACTAATAGGAGAATCCAAAATCCCAAACTTACATCTGATTCTCAAGCGATAGCTCTCCATTAAAACACACGTGCACTGCAATATTGTGTAATATTCGCTTCAGGCTCTGTGTCCAAGGTGTATATGCAACAAATGAATTTCCCCCTAGGCTTGGGTTCCATCCTAATGTGTACACAAATACCCCCAAATCCAAAATCCAAACACTTTTGATTCCAAACTTTCAACCTGTCCTATTCTCACCCATTCCACAGATAGGCAGACTGAGGCACCAGGGGTTATAACAGAGAGCTGGAATCCAAGCATCTTTATCTGGGGGCAGAGCAGGAGTGATGGTCACCTGACTCTACCTGCCCTTGGCAGCCACTTGAGGCGCGCGCTCTATTCAGAGAGCTTGGTGAGGTGGAATCAATGTTATTTAAGTGAATGGATAATGGTGAGTTTATCTCCATTTTCCAGAAGAGGAAACCAAGACTCGAAGACTTAAATGACTTTCCTAAGAACACGGTCTTGCACTTAAGGCAAGATCTCCCTGGGGCAGTAGACGTCCGGCCTAAATAGCAGTAGGATTTAAATTAGGGGAAAAGGGAATCAAAACCCATAAATGTAGGTGAAATAAAACTTTTGTATGATACATATTTTTTTTTTCCTGAAAGCCATAAGAAGTCTGTTTAAAACTCCTCTGTATCTGTATCTGTTTTCTTATCTGATCCCTTCAACCACATGACTAGGTAGTCAGAGAAAACGCCACTAATTCCATTATAGAGAAGAGCAAACTGAGCCTGAAAATCCAAGTCCCAAGGTCCCTGTGCTCCTTCAAAAGGCTGCACAGCCTGCGCCACAGAATTGTTGAGGGGCCTTTTGGCCCAGTGCTAATTTGGCTTTGACTGAATTTGATGAAATGGCAGACAAGACAAGAAACCATGTCTGCTCCATGGGGGACCCAGAAAGCCAGTCTCCTTGGCTCCCTAAAAGGACTCAAAGCACAACAAAGCATAATTTTCTTCTCTGCGCTTTCCTCCTTCCTTCCTCCCTTCCCTTCTGCCCTCCTCTCTCCCCCACATGCTCACCTAGTGCTTGCCCACACGAGGCTCAGGCCCAGCCCTCGCCCAGTGGCTCCTGGCTGCACCTCAGAGACCCTGGGTCTTTGCACTGAGCCACAGCCCCAGTCCTCTTTTAATCTTTGAAACAGGATCTCACTGAGTTGCCCAGGCTTGTCTTGAACTTGTGATAGTTTTGCCTCAGCTTCCCGGAGTGCTGGGATTACCAGCCTGTGCCACTGTGCCTGGCTTCGAAAAAAAACCCTTTCTAATGCACCACACAGCCCGCTGAGGGCCAGGGCGGCAGGGCGGTGAGGTGTGACAGGGTCTCAGGGAGAGGCGCCCCCTCTCCTCTGCTGCTTCTGGGATCTGCGACTGTAGACAAGCTGCTTCCAAACTGGGCCTCAGCTTCCCCAAATGAAAATCTCACAAGTCACAAATTATAAATGAAAACAATGTCTGGGGCCAAACACCTTCACGGGTTCCTTGTCTTGAGGGGCTTAGGCCTCACCTTTCCGACCCCTCACTCACCCCCTAGCAGGCTTGGGCAAAGGTTAGAAATAGGTGGCCTTGCCTGGTGTGTCCAAACCCAAGGGTGGCCTCGGATGGAGGCTGTGACCCTCCAAACATGCCCTACATGGGGCAGTGCCCTTTGCCAGATGGGAGCTCTCCCAAACAGATGGTATTGGTGGGTGGGACCCAGGCCCTCTGTGGCCAGGGCCTGCAAGTCCGGGTGCCCAGGGTGATCTCGAGGCCTGGAACCAATAGGCAGACTCAGACTTGTGCGTGTGTGGTGTGGGCTGCAGTGTGTGTTTCCACTCAGCCTGCTGGGAACTGTCCTGCAGGACAGCTTGAACGCTGGGACCTCTCGGGGTGCCAAGTTCTGCCTGGGGACACAGAAGGCAACCAGCGGTGTGCTTAGCCCTGACCACATGGGACCTCATGCAGGGCTCCTGCTGCAGCCACTTCCCCCTGCCCAGCTTCCTGATGCCTCCACTCCCTGTGCCTTCCTGCCCCCGTCCCTCCGAGGTATGCACACCCTGGCCCTGACTCAGGAGGCCAACTGGCTCCACTCGTGAGGAAGTGCTGAGGGTGCAGAGGGGGGCGTGTGAGCCACCTGCCCTGCAAAGATCAGTCTGCAACAGGGGACAGTGCTGTTAATCTCAGATCATCCTGACCATTCGGGCAGCAAGAGGTGATGTGCTCAGAAGAGTTCCGCTCGTGCGCAGTCGGGGCACATTAGCACTGGGGGCCAGCAGCCATTGGAGTTTCGGCTCCGCTGATGAAATGTGAGACCGGCCTCGCTGCGGGTCCTTGGTACACACTTGGAGAACAATAAATGCATGAGGCCAGGGCTCGTCAGGACGTAACTAAACAAGCAGCCTGGCTCCTTGAGATGTCAGGGCTAATTGCACCAAGCTCATCAGTGGGCAGCAGGGAGGTGAGGTGCCGACTCAGACAGGGAGCAGGTCCACTCCCAAGGCTGCTCTTGTCATTGTCAAGCATGAGAAAAGCATGGCACGTGGCTGAGGAGCCCAACCAGGATGCTTGTGCATGCACAAGTTGCCACCACTGTCCGCACTGAGCAGACAGGAGAGGTGGTGGAGGGTCATGTGGGACACTGAGCAGGACCTTTAGGCAAATCCTCTGCATTCCCTGCATCACATCCAAACCTCACGACTTGTGTGAGCTGGTGTGCGTGCGTGTGTGTGTGTGTGTGTGTGTGACTGTGTAATGGAGCTGAGTCTGTACATACACCACGGCCTATGATCATCATCGTGATCATAGCTGCTAAGCACGTTGTTGAGCACATTAGCGCAAAGGCCCTTGGATGTGCTTCTGCACAATGTATCATTTCATCCTCTTGGGAACTGTGACAGATGGGTACCGTTATTATCCTTGTCTTAAAGATAAGAGCCCCGGGCTTAGAGAATCAAGGTAACTTACCTCAAGTCACACAGCCCATACATGGAAGACTTGGAACACAAACCCAAGACCTCCTGCTGCATGCACCTTGAGAACATTCAAGATGTTTTCAGAGCAACTCCCACTTTGGAGGCTCTTTAGGGTCATTGTGCATAGTGATGCCATTTGAGGATGTGGACTAGAACCAGGAGACCTGAGTTCTAATCCCCATCTGTTGGTGGTTATGGTGGCTTGCAGGTAAATGGGCCCAAAGTTCTGACCCTGAACCTACACGATTTGGATGAGGCTCCCATCAAGAGGAAGGAGGCTGCTCCTCCACCCCTTGCATCAGGGCCGGCCCTTGCCTTGGGCTTTGCCACAGGACACTGCACACACCTTGAATGCTTCTGTTTTCTCTCTTGTAATTGCTCTTGGTCATCAAAGAAACAAGCCCAAGCTAGCAACTGAAAGATGAGAGACACTTGGAGCAGAGCTGAGCCATTCCAGTCTGGGCCTGCATAGACCATCTGGCTGCCAGCCCACCTCAAGAACATGGGAAAGATCAGCCAAAACCAGCAGAGCCACCCACCAGACAATACCTGCCCCAGACCCACAAGAGAACCCCACTGAGACAAGAACCACCTTACTGACTCAGAATCACAGTGACACACACTTGATATACACATGAAAGAGTCCAGAGTTATTTGTTACTTGGCGGAAGCTGACTGATACAATGCCTTGAAGGCAGTCTCCATACCTCCGTTTTCTCATCTACCCCATGATGGAATTAGGACTCTATGAACTTTGAGATGCCCTAACTAACCCCTTAGAACTTTGAATAAATCTTGGGCTGGCAAGTCTGGATCAGCCAGTTGCATTTTTAATCTCCCATGATTACTGCAGGTATCTGAATTCTGTTCTCCTGAGGTCAGTGCTATCCTGTACTGTCAAACCTCCCTCCCCTGGCCTGTCTCTCAGGAGAATCTCGGGGAGCACCTCCCGACCATGTATTGTGCAGTTTTCACACTGGATTTGGCTGCAGAGGTCAGGATTTGAGTCCTTCACAGCTGTATGACCTTGGGCAAGCTGCCTGGTCTTTCCCAGTCTCAGTTTCCCCATGCAGTCATAGCGGTGTTGCATAATACAGTGGGATGATATAGGTAGAACACACACTGAGTCATCTGTGGACAGTGATTTTTATGGTCATTAAGGAGATAGTGCACGCAAAAAATTTAGCATAAGGCTGGCACAGGGTAGGGGACGAACACACTGTGAACTATTGCTATTATGTGGCAGCAACCTCACTGGGAATTTGTGTTATTGCTTTCATTTCCACACCCACCACCTCTCTCTTTTATTCCACAGATAGATAGATATATACAGTGCACTTACTGTGTGTCAAGCAGGAGTGATAAATAAAACCAAATATCCCATTGTGAGGCAGGCATCATTAACTTCACAATATCTCAAAGCCGCAGAGCTATGGGGCAACAGGATCTGGCCTTGAATGCCAGACTCTAAACTCTTCCTTTCTTCCTTTTCGGGGCTGCAACCCTGTGCTGAGCTCTGGCAGCTACACCAGGTTGCCTTTGTGGCCTTAACTCTAAATTGCTTTGTAATCCTTAGCAAGGTACTTCCCCTCTCTGGGCACTTCCTAGCTTTTCCCCATGATGTCTTTACTAATTTCCTAGTTCCCCTATCCTTCTTCCCAAGCTGAGAGAAAGAGAGAGAGAGAGAGAGAGAGAGAGAGAGATTTTCAGTGTCTAAAAGGTTCACATCCAGCTGTGCCTTTCGGTAGGAAAAGAACCAACTTCCTGATGGCACTGGGGTATGAGACAGGTTGGGGAGGGCCTTGGGGGGTATGGAGGAAGTTAACCCTGGCCCCTGACTCACCTCCAGGCTGTGCCCCACCCCTTCCCACCTCCACACCCATTCCAGGCAGATCCTAACTGATGCTGCCATTCAGGATGCCCCTCAGCCCTAACAGTCCCGTGTCTCAAGCCTGGCCCAGCTTGCTGCTCCTGAGGCCCTTCCTGGGAGCTCCCCCTTCCAGCTCGCCTCTGCTGCCCTTCAGGGTTCCACCCGGAGGTCACCTTCCTTGTGATGTCCCACGATCCACAGGTGAATCCAGCACCTCCACCTCCCGCCAAGCCGCAGCGCTCTCCCTGCCTCTCTCTAGACTGCTTGCTTATGGTGCTGGGGCCCTTGCTGAACTCTGGACCTCACAGGCCTGGGGTTCTCGAGCCTCTGCTCAGACAGCAGCTGCTCCCCAAGCAGCCTGTCCCGGTCCAGGAATGTGGATGCCACGACATGCTCAACCTTCATCGCTGTGCGACCAGTGGAAGCTGCTGAGCCTTTCTGTGTTGTCGTTTCCCAACCCATGAAGCGGTGGTGAGATTGCCATCCGCCTTCCACGCAGTCTCTGCTTAGTGAAGCCCCAGCGACACACGAGACACCATAGGACAGCTTCTCAGACATTCTCCTGGATTTGGATAATTACTCTTCTCTAATTACCTCTACTCACATTAGCTGCGATTTATGTAATTATTATCCCTGCAGAATAACATCCAACATTCATTATCACTCATGGACACAAACCAAGCAGTTCAGGCCGCAGCACATAGTAGGTCCTTAGTAAACTGGTGACTCCTTGGAACTGTTCTCCTGCAGCACAGACATCAGCTGTTACCCTAAAGCTCTGCTCAAGAGAACAGGAAGACAACCCCACCCCGACATCCCCCCAGCATGACGTACATCCCTGCGACTGGGCCACCTAGGCCCAGAGCCCACTGGGGCCACCTACCTGCTGGTCTGCAGCTCCGGCTCCCTCCCCTCCTCCACACACTCCATAACAACTGCAAACACTCAGGAATGCAGAGGGGGCCCGAGGACAGAATTATTTTTACTATCAAACCCAAATTGGTTTACTAAAACTGTCAGCAGAAACCAAGCAAGATAAATGAGACCCGGCACTTCGGGGACCCTGGAACTCTGGCTGGGGCGCTGCTGTTCTCGCTCCCTCTGTGGAAGGAGGTGCCGGGGCAGAAGGCACCTCAGGGAGCAGGAGCCAGAGTTTGCCAGAGATAGCCCCTGAGCATTCCCTTCCTTCTCCAAGCTCTGATCCCATTAAGTGCCTAAAACCCATCCTGTGCTGCCCTGTCCAGGAAAGTCCAGACTCTCCAGTGCAGCCTTCAAGGCCCTCAGGGTTCACAGCCTCCTGGGGTCACACTTCGTCTTTCCTCATGGAGTTCCAGACCTGTGAGGGTCCTTTCAAGGCCCTACAGACATAGTAAGTGGGGTTCAAATCCAAGTTGTGCACAGAGCTCTTCACAGGCTCTCTTTCCTATCTCTCTGAGCCTCAGTTTACTCATCTGCAAAATGGAGATAATAATAGAGCCCAGGGCATCTGCTCTTTGTGAAGATGCCTGGGATGCACTGAGCATCCGGCAAATACTCAATAATGTGAGCAAATAACATAGCCATGCTCTACAGCCTCCAGAACTCAGCATGTGCTGCTCCTTCAGGCTGGAGCACGGCTCCCTTCCACCTCTGCCCATCTTGTCTTTGTCCCTTGAGTCTCAACATGGACCAGGGCTTCTCCCCAGGCACTCCTCACATTCGGATCAGCTGATTTGTTTTAGTAGGGACCCTCCTGTGCTTAGCGGCATCCCTGATCTGTACCCACTAGGAGCCAAGTGCATCTTCTGATAGTCACAGCTCGCAGTGCCCCAGACTTGGGCAGGTGTCCCTGGCTAGAATGACCTTTGCTGGTGGATAACCACTGCCTCAGACACCACTTCCCCAGAAAGCCTTTTCTTCAAGTCTGCTACCAGCCTCGAATTCCCACCCTGAGCCTGGGCTCCTGCATCCTGTGGCTCCAAAAATGCTGCGGTTCCTAGGCCGGTGGCACCTGCCTGGCCAGGGCCCCCACTGCCAGCAGCACAGTGGGGCCGAGAATTGCTGCTGGGATCAAACTGAACTCACTCCTGACAAGAGTGAGCGTGGGGCCTGGATTGATTCTGGTGTCACTGCAAGCCCTCAGGCTCTGGGGAGATGCAGGTCACTGGAGGACCATGCCCTCCTTACTGGCCCTGACCTGGGCCTGCCTGGGACTCTGTCACCTTCCCGGCCTTCGCACGCTGGATGGAGCCCCAAGTCCCCCCACTTTTGGTACTCTAAAGGCCCTGATGAAGATCTCTGATAAAAGCTCACAAAGCCTTCCCTTGGGTCTCCATGCCACGCTTACTTTACCTTCTAATTCCTAACCCAGACCTTCTTAGCTACTACTCTTCTGGCCTGTATTAAACACGAGTTGACAAATGAAGGCTGCAGCCCTCAGAGAGTTTCTCCATTGTAGTTCTCTGCTCTTTCCCCTTGTGCATCATGGCTACATGGACATGTACCTGGGTTCACATTCTGGCTTTGAAACCTCATGACCATGTGGCCAGACCAGGTACCTTTATTCCACCAATTGTTATTTACTGAGCATCCTGGTTCACCTGTTAGGGTGATGGCAGTGGATAAAACCCTCAGGGAGGTGACATTCTGGGTGGAGGGGCGGGGATGAAATGGGAACAAATGCAGCAGTGTGTGAGTGGGCCGAGTGCTGCAGAAGGCCGGGCAGGCTGAGTACAGAGATGAGCTGCACAGGTATTTGGAGCAGGGCATCAGTGCAAAGGCCTTGAGGTCCATAAGTCTGCAGAACAGCAAAAAAGGCCACAGTGGTCAGAAGCAGAGAGAGAGGAGGGGTGAGGGAAGAATGGATGGAGGAGGTGTACCCAGGGAGGGTCACATCCTGTGAGACCTTTTGTATGAACTTTGGCTCTTACACCAAACAAAATGAGCTACTGTGGAGTTCTGAGCAGAGAAGCACATGGTCTGGCTTAGGTTTTAACAGGACATTGGGTTAGAGATAGCCAAAAGAGGGCAGGAGTGGGACAGGGTGAACAGAGGGGAGTGGCTGTAATAACCCTGGAGCACGACAGTGGTATGGACCACGGTGCAAGCAGCGTATGGCTCAGAAGTGCCTGGACTCTGCATGTGTTTTCACCTTTGCGTAGAATCAGCAGGATTTCCTGAGGATTCAGACACAGAGTGGGAGAGGCAGGAGAATCCAGTTCACAGCGACTGTGCTGAAGCCAGCTCCTACTAGTGCTGTGGAGCCCATTGTTAAATCTCCAGGCATTTGGTGGGCCTGTCACTACCCTGATGTTGGCCACAATGGAAGTCTTTACATCATGGAAATTTGGCAAGTGCTACAAACCAGGGCGTGCGTGCTGCCCTCGTTTGTTGAGACAACCAGGTGTTGAAAGTTTACCAGAACTTCATGGAGCCAGAATGATGCCATGGTTGGTTGGTCTGTTTTGCTTTTGCCTGGGCAGCCGGTAGAATGGATTGCTCCTTACTGAGATGGGAAAGATGGCAGGGAACAGGTGCCGGGGAAGAGATCTGGGTACCAGGCACTTGGGATGCCACCTGGCCACCACACTTTCCAGGATAAACTTCAGTGCTGAAGGGATAGCTCTGGGGCCTTTCCAGAAGCCTGAGTCCCACTTGGCCCAGGGTAGACATTGACAGATTAGGTCTAGAAGGGGCAAAGGAGCATCTCACTCCGGACATGAGGGGTGAGGGGGAAGAGAGGAGGAGAGAAGAGGGGTTGGGGGAAGAGGGGGAGAACGGTTTGGGGAGAGTGGGTGAGGAAGGAGGGGGCAGGGGAAAGAGCATGAGCGAGAAGGGTGTGGGGAGAGAGGGTGGGGGATGGGATGCGCTAATGGGGAGGCAGAGGGAGGGGTACGTGCACCCATCTCTGGCCACAAAGCACTGACATTTTCAGAAGCCCGCAACAGAGGAGGAAAACCAAGACCCCAAGAGAAGCTCTCCGCCACACAGTCTCACATGTAGAAGGTGGTGGGGCTTTTCCCAGGCTTGCCTGGCCCCAGGTCCAAGCTTTGCAAGCCACCACGGGCAGCTTCAAAGGACAGCCACTGAGTGTTTGCAGAGGAGAGCCCTCCTCTCCATCAGCCTCACCCGCCTTCCCCTCAGCCGCCTGCTCTGCCTGGAGTCTCTCTCCAGCTTTCTCCAGACACTGTCATCTGTCTCTGTCCCCATCCTGCCCTGTGCCCTGTCTCCCAGGCAGCGGAAAGGGCATGGCGAGGAGCTGCCAAAGCCTGGCTTTCAGCGCTGCTCCTGGCCAACTCCGAGGCCCCAGGACCTCAGCTGCCTTACCCTGCATTCCCCTCCAGGTGGCTCTTCGGGAGGTGACCTTGCCATAAATGTTTAGGGTAACCACCTCTGGAGCTTGCCCATGTCCCCACAGTGTCCCCTCCTGGGGAGTTGGAAGAATGGACATTCTGGACAAAGCCTCTAATGGTTACTCCCATGGGGCCCAGGAAACAGATGCACAGTCTGTGGGACAGGATTCCCTTCAGCCATTATTTCCTGAGGTCCTTGTCTGCGTCAGGGTTCATGTTAGAATCTGGACACAGAAAAGCCAGACCAGACCCTGATGTCATGAGACCTTCTGGTCTAGCTGGGGGACAGAAACAGTGAGTGTGTGGTAGAGTGTCCTTCTCTCATTGCCTGCACTGGCCATTCAGGCGTCTGGAAAGGGCATGCCTGCTCTTACCATGGGGCCTTTGCACATTCGGTCTCTTGGGATGCATCCCTCCAACTCATCCTTTAGCTCTGAACTTTCACATCAGGTCCTTGGGGAGGCCTTTTCTGACTTCTCTTTTTTTCTGACCTTCTTTGGCTTAAATTCCCAGTATAGGTTCTCACAGCACCATGAGCCTTTATGTCGCTTACTGAAGCTACTGCATGCAATTCCCTGGGCATGTGCTTATTTGACATCTTAGTGTGCGGATTTCCAGAAGATAGGGACTCTGGGTGTGTAAGCTGCTGATGTGGCTGGTCTCACCATGGGGGGACTGCAGGCCCTGGCACATAATAGATGCTTCATTAATGCTGGTTGACAGAATAAGACAGGAATTAACTTTTTCCCCATCTCCCCAACCTGGCTGGAGGTGGGGGGGGGGCACCAACAAAGCACTTACAACTGGATATCTAGGAAGATCCGCTTCTCCTCCCCTACGTGGATCTTCCAGACACAGTCTTCACCTTCCACGTAGGGCTCTGGCCAGTTTGGGGACAGCACCACCCCAGCCACAGCAGAGAGTTCCCCACCACACATGGCTGGAAAAGACAGACGACAGACAGACAAACAGACAGAAGGACAGGTAGGCAGGCTTTACTTGTAAGGAAGACAAGAAGGCACAGCTGTTCGAATAGGCTGAGCCACTTCAGGTGCCTCTGCGCCCATCAGTCGGTGCCCGTGGTTCGGGTGACAGATGGCCAGCTGGCCCCTGCCTGCTCTTGGGCTGAGGACTGGCAGAGTGGGGCTGAGAGCGGGCGGTGCTTTCAGCACCAAGGACAGAGCTCAGGGGTCCCGAACCTGTCCAGCAGCCTGGCCTTTCTGCAGGCGGGGCTGAGCGCCACTACGCACTCAAGTCTGGGACCTGGGTTGGTCTTGCCTCTGCCGCCAGCAGCCTCGGTGACAAGGCGCGTAGCTTCTTGGAGTCTCAACCTGCTTCCTCCGTGTCACGGGGGAAATACCACGGCTGTAAGACGAGGCTGACTGTGCTCAGTGTTGAGCACGCAGCGTCATGCCTGGCACACGGCGAGTGCCCACTGACCTCGGGAACGTCACCATGAAAGGGTCCAGCTCTGGGAGGGAAGCAGAGGCGCGGCCGCGTCTAGGGCCCTTTAAATCCGCTCTGTGTTTACAGCTTTGGAAGTTCTCAACGCGGCCAAGGCCAGAGCACCAATAAATGCCGCTGTGTTAAACCAGCCCATTTAATACAGGGCTGGATCCCTCACGGCAAGAGTGCGAGTTCACTCTGGCGCCAACCTCGCCTGGAGCGAGCACACCTTGCCTGACTCCACGCGCTGCCCGGCTCAGCAGCCTTGGGTTGGAGAGGCCGGGGCGGGGCAGGGCAGGCCTCCGGGAGCCGTGTAGACGAGGGCTCCACCGGCCAGTGCTGTGCAGAGAGGCTCAAAGCACAGGCCTCTGAGAATAGGGAGACCCAGGTTCCACTTCCGTCTCTGTCGGTTACCCTGTGTGCTCTTAGGAATGTCACTTCACATTGTCCTTATCTGCAAATGGGGCTAATAATATCTGCTTTATAGGACCACAGTGAGGATGAAATCTGTTAATGAACATACAGCCCTCGCAGAGTGCCTGTAATATAATTATCAGGCACCTATTTACATCTATTATTATCCCATTAATGAGATTCAGGGCTGCCTTGTGCTATTGGGGATGTTTTACACTGCAGAAAGTTGTACAGCAAGGGGAGCATTTAAGAACCGTCACCCAGCCACTGATCTGCTCAAAAGCTGTGGCCTGTGGGTCCTGTGCCCGAAGGAAGGGGCACTTTTAAAAATGTATCCACTGTGTTCTTTCCCCAAGGACCAGCAGCAGCCATAACCCACAGGATGGTGAGGCCTGGACAGGGTGTGTGCACTGCAGCCCTGCGTTTAGGCTGAGGCCCCAGGCTTCTCAGCAGAAGGGGGTGAGGCCCCCAGGGGTCCCCTCTCACCTCTGCACAGGGGCTCCGTGTCGTTCCAGTATGGGTCACGCACATTGACGCACTCAATGATGGCTGGGCCCTGCTCCAGCGAGTGTCCGGGGTCACAGGTGAACTCCACCACCGTCCCGATGTTGTAGGTTGGGTCGGACGTGGTGAAGTTCCCGTTCTGGATGTAGGGCTCATAGCAGTGGCCTTTCTCGAAGGCTGTGTGGGGGCACAAAAGGGGCAGCATCCAGGATGAGTCGGGGCCACCCCTCATGCTGCCTTCTAGAAGGTGGCTTCCCTCCCACTGTTCAGAAAAGCTCCAGGGAACCGGGTGTGGTGGCGCAGGCCTGTGATCCGAGCTCTCTTGGAGGCTGAGGCAGGAAGATCACAAGTTTAAGTCCAGCCTGGGCAATTTAATGACTTAGCGAGACTGTCTCAAAATAGAAATATAAAGGGCTGGCAATGTAGCTTAGTGCAAAGGGAGGGAGGGAGGCAGGGAGAGAGAGAGAAATGAAAACCAAATCTCCAGGGAAAATGAGGACCTCAGTGTGTTCTGGTTCCAGTTGACCCACAGAGAGACCGCCCTCAGCTCTGTGCTTGGATTCTTGGGTGCTCACTGCTTTATATGTAAAAGGCCAGGCAAATGTCCTCCCTGGGGCCCTTCGCTTTCTGGGGGAAGCCGCAGTCTGTCCATGACAGAGGGCCAGGGGTTTAGCTCAGTGGTTCTGCAGCCTGCCTCGAAAGTGCAAGGACCCAAGTTCAATCCCCGTACCAAAAAAAAAAAAAAAAGCCCTTGGGCACAAAGTGTCTATGACAGAGACCACCTTTTCCTCGGAAGCCAGGACAGAAAGTGCCAGGGTGCATACAGCATGGCACAGCCTTCTCCCAGGGCTGCGAGGTTCTCGAGAACTGCCCGGAGGCGGGGTGGCTGGGCTCTCAGAGTCCCTGCTGGGTGAGAGGCACAGAGTGTGCCTCTGCACAGAAATGTGTGCAGGCTGCACAGAAATCTCGGGCTCCGTTCTGCCTGAGTGATGGCCTCGGCAAGGCATCCCTGGCCCGGGTACCACATCTAAAACCAGATATAATAACGGTTCTCATAATCCATTGTGGCCGGGGTCACAGAAAACACACAAAAGCCAAGCATGTAGAATGGTGCATACCTCAGGAGGCTGAGGCAGGAGGATCACAAATTTGAGGCTAGCCTAGGGAACTTAGTGACAAACTGTCTCAATGTAAAATAAAAATAAATGAATAAAAAAGGCTGGGCACGTAGCTCAATGTGAGGCCCTAGGTTTAATCACTGATACGTAACACACACACACACACATTCACACTCACACACACAGAGGCTCTGGATGTAGAATCTGTGTTCACTGCTGTTAGGAATAAAACCAAAGCCTGCCCTTGGAAACTGAAGAACCAGTCTGACTGCTGCATGCCCCTCGTTAGCAACCCCTATTTCTCCCTCCCGGGTGCACCCTCAGCCCCACATGCGCCCCAAGCTCCCATGACCCTCACCTTCGAAGCGGATGTTGAAGGCCGAGGCTGCCTGGCCCTGGTCGGAGGTGAACTCGACTCGGATGCTGTTGCTGTCACTCAGCAGCCCCTCGAAGGGGACGCTCTCGGTCTGCAGGGAGTCGTACAGGAGGGCAGACTTGTTTGTTTGCCCACTGTACACCATCATCCTGCAGGGAGGAGAGACGAGTGGCTGAGTGGTTGTGGGCGGCTGTGCCCCCACCCTGGTCCCACTACCAGGTTCAAATCCTGCCTGTGCTCTTTCTCCTCAGGACAGGCTGCTTTACCAGGCCAAGCCTCCTTCCCTCTCTGTGGAAGAGAGTAATGCTTGTCCTAGATTTTCCCTCTTTCTGTCTTTTTTTGTTTTGCAGTAGTAGGGATTGAACCATGGGCCCTTGCACTGAGCTACACCCCCAACCCTTTATTATTTTTGATTTTGAGGCAGGGTCTTGCTAAGCTGCCCAGGCCAGGCTCGAACGTGCAATCCTCCTGCCTCAGCCTCCTGAGGAGCTGGGATTATAGGACTGTACCACTAGGCTCAGCTTGTCCTGGATATTTTTAGATTTATTCAGAAGTTGCAGAGAAAGCGATGTGTATGATACAATATAATTAATGAGTCTGATGAATGAATGAATGATTATTATTATTAATTGAGAAGTTGGGATTAATGGACTATGATCATCGCTGGGACCATGGTGTACATAGTTAGGGAGATCAGGGTCCGCTCCAACTCCGTAGCTTCCAGCTGTGTAACTTAGGACAGAGCACCTCAACTCCCTGATCTCTGGCTCTCCGCCTGGGTGCACTCAGGGTTCCATCAGCGTGCCGGGCGGAGAGAGGGTGGTGTAAAGTGTCGGGGCAGAGTGGGTGTGTGAGTCCTGCTGGGCTCTGCCTCTGACCCCCATTTCCCAGGAGGGTCGTGTAGGGAGTGAGCAGCCCTCATTTCCAGTCCCCAGCTCCCCACCAACCGAGTTTACACAAGTCTCAAGACCCCTCTGGGCCTCAGTTTTCCAGTTGTGAGTCTTTCCTTCCTATCTTACAGGTAGACCTTGACACTATGTCAGAATAAAGTGCTCTGAAGATGCAGATGGGTTAGAAAACTGGTTGGATATTCGTTTTTATTGTTATGGGAACTATGTTCTTGACTCCTTGCTAGCCCAGGCAGTTTAAAAGAAATTATGCAAAAGTGGGGAAGGAAACAGTTCACAAATTAGGTAAATTTCTTTTATGGCGTTATAAACACACATTTTTAATCCACTGAGGGTTTTTTACTTTATTGCCCACATGAAAAGAGTTCATTCCATGCCACCCAGATGAATTTCTAAGCTACCAGGATGCAGACGCCAGAGCTAGTATGTCCTCTGCCCCGTGTTCAGATGGCTGTGATGGCAGAGGGTGGTGGTCAAGGTCAGGCTTCCTGGGTGGGGAGGGGCCACCTCCAGTTCTTACCCCTGCTAATTCTGCTGTGCACCTGGAATCTTCTTTCAAAGAAAAGAAGGCTTCGGTAAAGAGGGTCATTTGGAGGAAAACCTTAAGATCTGGAAATCTCTGAAGCCTATTCATCTTCTAAAAATAGTTGTTTTTCTCCAGCTATGTTCCCTAGAATGTCTGTGATAGTAATAAGTTTTGTCTCAAATCTTATGTAGTTTATGTTTGACAGATATGGGAAATGCTGTGTTAAACAAAAATCAAACTTTTTTCCCCCACAGGACTTATCAGTGCCTTTGCTGGCTAATGTATAGTAGGAGCTTCCAAGACAAGGCTAGGGTAGGCACACTCTCCCAAGCATGTTTGACCAGATAAGCCACCTTGTATGCTGCATGTTATGGACCTGGAGTTTAGAAAAATCATCATTTTGGGGGAAATCATGTTAAATTTTTCATGTTTTTTCTTCTACTCAATATCCTTCCAAGGCTCCCTGTTGCCTACAGAGATAGCCTGCTATTCTAAGGCCTTCAGGATACCACCCTAACTTAGCTTTCCAGCTCTATGCCTCTGCTACAGCCCTCTGAAAAGGTCTCACCAACTCTTCTCTTTACGTCTGTCTCTGCCCCTCTTGATTCTCCTCGGCTGGAACACTCTTCCTACTGAAGTTTTTGGGTTCCTTCATCCAGTCTCTTTCTACAGTTTAGATCAAAGTCCCATCTCTTATGTGGAGTCTTACCAAGCTCTGAGTTCTTGCAACTGACCTACTGTGGTAGTTTAGCCATTTTACTCGATCAAGTACACGGGGCAGATGCCATTCACTTCTCCTTCCTAGCACAGCGAATGTCTCCATCCTTTTGTGTGTGATCTTTAACCTCAGAGAACTATTACAAACTCCCTCTCCCACTGGTACCTTGAGGGCCAGTTTCCCTGGTGATTTCCATAGATCTTTTTGGGTTCTAGTGAGGCTGCGAGTGAGTAGAGTCTGTGTGTTCCTTTGGCCCATTTGTTATGATCCAAATAACTCAGGCTACACTGATTCTGGTCTCTTCCCATTCTCGCTGTCTGGTGTAAACTTTGGCCCTGTTCATCTCCAGCACTGCCGGAAGAGGCAGGTCTGAGGCCCATGTGCTAGGAAGTATCCTCTGCCGGGGTTTCCATGCCCAACTTCTCCATCAGAGCCTCCAGGAGGAAGGGCTGGGGACCCTGCATATTCTGATGGGAGCCCCCTTCTTGCCTTATGCTTGAGGCAGTGACTGATGGACATGGAACTGCTCCCTGAAAAGGACCAGACTTTGCTGGAGAGAAGGGCTCCAGGATGGGCAGGGGACTCTGCTGTCCAGTTTTTGCCCCCCAAATCTTCTTCAACCTAAGGCATTCAGAGCCTAGGTTTGAAACGTCAAAGACACCACAACAAAAAATTTCGAGCTGGGGATTTAGCTCAGTGGTTTTGCTGCCTGCTCTGCAAGCTCAAGGACCCGAGTTCAATCCCCAGTACCAAGAAAGCAAAACAAAACAAAACAAAACAAAAAGCCAAAAAGAATTTCGATCACTGTGTTAGGTTCCATAATTCTAAGGTGCCGGCATCCCGGAAGGGCAGTGTACGGAGATGTTGCCCTCTCCTCAGCTCTCTGAGCTCCCATGGCTCTGTGGCTTCCTGCTCACCCAAAGTCCCGAGGGTCTACCAGCCCAGCCAGCTCAGAGGGCGGCAGCAGTGCTGGGGGGCGTCAGGGCCAGGGGGCACCTCTGCTCCCACAACAGGGTCAGGGTTGTGGATAACACACCCGGCTCCCTCATCCTGCCAACAGGACCACTCCCAGCACCAGGCCCTGGGGCCCCCAGGGGCAGAACTGCAGCATCCCAGCAGCTCCTGTGTGCTACCATGTCCTGTGTCTCCCACTTGCCTTCCCCTGTCCCTACCAGTGCCCGTGAGGACCCACTCCCAAATTCACCGCCCGCACACCCTAGTCTCAAGTCTGCCTCCAGTGGGACCTAATCTCAGGCAGCAAGGCTAAGCAGGGAGCTCCTGGTTTGCTACAGTGCGCTGGAATGAAGTGGGGAAGTTTTAGGGTTCTGGACCCCGTGCATTTTCCATGCAGCCTGCAGGTGTGTTCTGGCTTCAGTGCTGCCTGGCACTGTCTCCCTCCTTCCCAGTGCCCCAGCCTAGCTTTCCCGCGTCAGCGTCCTGTCACACCGGTGCCAGTCTCCTCTGCTGTGAGCCTCTTCTCCACAGAGCCAGACAGGAGCAGGGCACACGCGCTCCCTCCTGGTCCAACTGCAGAACGCGACACCCAGGAGAGAGATGGAGGCAGCACCATGTGGGGGACCTTGCCTCCCTCCTGCTTCTTCCTGCCACCTGCTGTGTGACCTGGGCAGAAAAATGGAAGCTGAAGGACACTAAGATCCTTGCCAGGCTCCCCAGCTTGATCTTTGTTGGAGTCCGGGAGCCAAAGTTCTAGCCATTTCAAGACTGAATCCTCAGGGGCATTCTGATGCTCCAGGAGGGAGTGAGGCTGGATGGGGGGCAGGCTGTACCTGCCAGGGCTGTGCCCCCCAGGGCTGTACCTGATAGGGCTTTACCTGTCCTTGTCATGCAGCGACAGCCTCTCAAAGTGCAAATGCAGCTTCTGTCCCTCAGGTGCTTCGATGGTCCACACACAGAACTGGCTCCCATTGCTGTTTCCAAGGTGACTGGGAGAGAGGACCCGGCCGATGGTGGCATTGTGCACTGCTCCTCCACAGGGGGCTGGGTCCAGAAATCAGGGGAGGGTGGGGGGGAGGGAGAGGAAGTGGATGCTTCTTTCTCTCCTGCCCCACCCCCACCCCAAGCTAGGAGGAGACATAAGGGACCAGGCTGGACTGGGAGGAAACAGGTGGGAAGGACAGTTGGGAGGGGCTTGTCCTCCTGGGGAGGAGGCCCCCATGATTGGAGCCTTCCACACATGTGTGCCACGGCAGGGAGGACTCGAATAAAGACTCAAGGGGACCAGTTGTGCTCTGACTTTTCTTTGTAAAAGTGGTCATGAAGAACATACATAGGCAGCTCACAAATGAAGAAATATACAGTTAGTACTGAGACAGCGCTAACACAATTCAGCCTCCCTAATGATAAAAGAAATGCCAATCTAACATATATTCTGCTTTTTTCCACCTTACTGGTAAGGATAAAGGGCAGCAGTAAGATCTAGAGATGCTGAAAGGAACTGGCCAATCTTGTTCATGACTCATTAGAATGCAAGGTGTGGGGCAACTTAATGAAAAGTCTGGAAAATACGTTCAGATACTTTGACCTAGGAATTAGCTTTCTGGGAACTTATCCTATGAAAAGATTTAGAGATTCACGTGCAGAGTTATGAATGAGGATAGTCATCGCTTCTTTCTCAGAGTTAAAAACAAAAAATAACACAAATATCTACTTACAAATGTTTGATGAAATAAATAGTCTCTATCCATGTGCTTGTCAAGCACGATGTTCTCAAAGAATATTGAAGAATATAAGAAAATGCTCACAATGTTTTAAGTGTGCAAAGCAAGTTAGAAAATGGGCTGCCATACCGATTTCAATGAGCTGTTTGCAAGGATTGGTTGAGATCATGAATATAAAAGTGATTTGCTTCTATCTTCTACACTTTTATATTTCTTGAAAAATTTTTTTTACCAGAACCCTATATAACTTTTATCATAAAAAATCTCATAAAGAAATATTAAAAAGTGATTTGTGCTCCAGAAAGAGTCACACAACTCTTCCAGTTCACAAAGGAGGCCGTGTTCATACTCTTATTTTCAGGAGCTATGTGGTTCCCAGGAAATTGTTTTTCCGAGTGTTATTTGGGAGAGCTGTTCTGAATTTCCCAGCCCAGGGAGAGCTGGTGGGTGCGGACACTGGGGGTCAGCACTGAAGGTCACGGGGGCGGGGGGAGCCCCGCAGCGACACCTGGGAGTCACCTCCACCTTCTGGGAGGATTAAAGGGCTGGAAAAGTCTTCCTTCCTAAGCACGGCTCTTAAACAACATTCTGCCTCCATTTTCAGAGGAATAGAAGGACAAGAAACAAAGTTGGCACAGCAGAGCCAGGAATTTAGCTCAGTGGTGCCACCACCTGCCTTGCAAGTGAAAGGGTCTAAGTCAATCCCCGGTACCAAAATAAACAAATAAATAAAAATAAAAGTTAGCACAGCGATTTGGAATCAGATCACAGAAGGCTAAAGTTCACAATTTACTTTACGGTAAGATGGAGCCCTCCTCTGGGTTCCCTGTCAGCTGCAACAGGACTCTGTTCAAGTTTTGCCTCCCTTTGCTCCCCTCCTCTTCTGCTGCCCAATTTCTCTCCGTATCTTCTACTTCCAACTTGAAATAGAACATACGCCTCTGCCTACTTGCTTCACTGTGCATCTTGCCTATGAAGGCCTCAGTTTTTTTTTTTTTTTTTGGTACCAGGTATCGAACTCTGGACCTTGCACTTGCAAGGCAGGCGGCAGGACCACTGAGCTAAATTGCTGGCCCTGAAGGGTAAGTTTTGCAGGAGCTAGGACTAGCTGTTGTTGTTGCCACTGCCGCAGGTGCTGTTATTGTTATTTTTATTTTTATTTTTTAAAGCTACAGTCTTTTTTTGTACTACATAGCCTGCTGGGAAGGTGCACACCATAATACTTATCTCTATGTGCATTATCGAAAATTCCAAGGGAAAGTTTGTATAACACTTAAGCTTTTTACAAGGAGCTTTGTATGGTGACAAAAGTCAGTAAGTCTTCAATTTTTTTTTTTGTTGTTGTTACTATACCACCAGCACCAGAGGTATTCTTGGCACGTAGTACATGCTCAGTGAATATTTTCAGAACAGGTAACAACTGTTCATTTTTCAAAAGAAGAAGTTCAGAAAGGTTAAGCCACTTGCTCAAGGACATGCAGCTCTGGAAGTGGGGGACCTGGACTTAACCCAAGCTGCTTCCCTCCAGCATCTGCTGTAGAAACCACTATCCCACCCTATGTCATATTCATTATGATGTTCTACTGTTCCAGAGAATACTGGGTGATTTATAAATGTTTGTTGAATGGACAATATGAATATTTTCTCTTTCGTACCTCCAGCACCAGCTCAATGTACAATGCACAGTAGAGTACTCATTGAGTGTTTGAATGACTGCATAACAGAGTAAGATTTGCAGTAGCAGAGAGGTGGATAGATCTTTTTGCTCTGGACTCTGCTGTGACATTCAGCAAAGACATTGCCAAGGAGCACCATACTTTTTGCAGGCTCACAGACAGGGAATGGGGGAGGAGCTCCTTCCTCCCTCCAGGCTCCCTTCTTGTCCTATGTGGCTAGATCGTCCTCTGGAGTTAGCCAGCCTGAGATTCAGAGCTCAACTGTGGATCTAGGACAGGTGACCTAAGCCCTGCTCCGAGAGTCCACCTCCCATAGAACAGTGCTCATGTGCCACCCTCCTGGGAGGATTGTGATGAGGATTCAGTGAAGTGACAGCAGAGAGCCCAGTGCCGCCCTGGCAGGAAGGGGGAGCCCAGGACCTGGCCAGCACCACTGGCTGGTGGCCTGAGAGCCGAGGGCTAGAGGACACTGTCCCTGGCGGGGCTCGGGAGCCATCTGTCCCCTGCGAGCTGCTCATCTGCTGCCTCTGTCCCTTCTCTGCCTTATTAAGCCAACTGATGGCTCTCTTTGGCTTCAATTTGCCAGTCATGACTCCCCATCCATCTTTCTTAGCACAAATTGTGGCTTAATTCTTCTCTGATTTCACACGTAGATAAAAATTAACATGCGAGAGGCACAGAAACCAACTGCCCTGCAGTTTGGATTTTTTCTTTTGTTTAAAAAAAGGACAGAAAAAAATTCTAAGGGCCTTGGGGGAACAATATTGCAACAATTAAATCTGGTGAGTTATCATCAGCTCTTATTTGCTTTTTGGATTCCACTTGACGATGAATGCCTGGATAGCAAGGATTATGTTGTGTTATTCTCCCGATTCTCTTGGCGTATGGCTCAGAGCCTGGCACATAGTAGGTGCTCAGTTAATACAGATGATCTGTACTTTGCCGGCCATCATCAGGCCTTTTGAGAACCTCTAAAAGCTGAGGTGGTCAAGGCCGTGCAGGGAGAGTGCAGGACGTCTCAGTACTTCCCTAATGATCATGTACACACGGACCACATGAAGGACGTGGTGCATGGCAGATTCCGTTTCAACTGGAGTTACAGGGGCCCTGGATGGTGCCTTTCTACTCATCTCAGTGGTTGAAGGACCACACTTTGAGTAGTGAAGGTGGAGAGGAAAAGCTCAGGGCAGAAATGTCGTGCTCTCAGCTTGCCGCTCCTAGCTTGGGATGTCCCCCTGTTCACACCACATCCTCTGCACCATGAAGTGAAGCCTGGCCCTGACCTCACATGACACGGAAGGTGTTGTCCTAACTGATCACCACGGGTCCATGCCCATCTCCAACAACTGACTGCCACATGGAAGCCAGAGTGACCCCTCCTACCCGTAAGCTCGAGCAGGTGTTGCCTGCCTGGTCTGCACATCTCAGCCCACGGCCTTGAGCCTACAAGAGCTGACACTGACCCAGCCTCCTGTCCTGCCATCTCCTCTGTGCTGTAGCCAGACTAGGTGTGTGTGTGTGTGTGTGTGTGTGTGTGTGTGTGTGTGTGTTACTTGGGATTGAGCCCAGGGCCTTTGCACTGAGCTATATCTCCGGCCCCTTTTATTTTTTATTTTGAGATGAGGTCTTGCTAAGTCACTAAGTCGCCTAGGATAGGTTTGAACTTGCAATCCTCCTGTCTCAGCCTCCCATGGTACTGGGATCACAGGTATGCACCATGATGCCCAGCCCAGATTAGTCCGGTTTTACTTCCTCAAACTCCGACTTCCTTTCCACTTCCGGACCTCTACATTCAGCCCAGTTATCTCCCACTGACGTCCTGGACTTGGTCTCCGAGACCTGTCCTCGGGACTCCTTCCAGGTGCCCCGGTCAGACCTCCCCCTCTTCCGGCTGGCTCCTTTTCTCTGAGGCAGCTCCTGCCACACTGCTCACTGGTGGCCCTTCTGTCCGGCCTGACTCTGCACCGTCACAATCTGTGCGTCTCTGCACTCACTGCCATCTGTGGCTATCATGCCTGCTCCTTCCTCACCACATCCTGCAGCAGACTGGAGACCACCAGGGCAGGGCCTGGCCCAGGCCAGGCATGGTGCTCGGGCATGGCAGGTGCTCGGTGGGTGTTTGCTGAGTGATCATACAGACGCGAAAGGCTCTGGGTGGCAAAGAGCCACATGTGCCTCCCCTTCTGTCTCTGAAGTTTTGGGGTCTACCTGCAGACCCAGCAGTTTCACTTCCCTGCATTAGCAGGAGACCTTCACCAAGTCCTATCTGGGGTGACTGTGAGCAAGTGACCTGACCTCCGTGACACCTGTCTGTAAAATGGGAGGAATATTTCCATCACCTGGCACTGCTGTGAGCAATCACTTATGGCCTCTTGCATGGGGTTAGCACACAGTGGCTGGGCTCAAAAACAAAGCAAGAACACAAAAATACAGCAGGCATAGTCTAAACACAAGCAACAAAGGACCTGACAGATAAAGTAGATTTCAACATATTAAAGATGCTTTTGCATCAAAAGGGATTGTCAAGAAGTAAAAAGAAATCCACAGAATGGAAGAAAATACTAGTAAACCCTGTATCTGATAGTGGTTTACTCCCCACAATATAGAAAGAGCTCCCACAATCTAACAACCAAACACAGACAGCCCAATGAAACAATGGCAAAGGACCTGAACAGACATTTCTTCAAAGAAGGTACACAAATGGCCAATGGTGCATGAAAAGATGCTGGCATCCTTAGTCATCAGGGAAATGTATCTCAAAGCCAAACAGGTTGGCAGTGACAGCAATGACAACACGGAGGATGGCAAGTGTCGGCAAGGATGTGGAGAGATGCTGGTGGGACACAAAACTGTGCAGCTGCTATGGAAAATGCTTGGATGCTTCCTCAAAAGCTAAACCACATGACCCAGCAATTCCACTCTTAGGTATGCATCTAAGAGAAATGAAAACTTACACCCACAAAAAAACTTGCACATAAATATTCACAGCAACATTACTTATAAGAGCTAACAGATGGAAACAATTCGAATGTCCACCCACTGATGCATGGATATACAAAATGTAGTAGCTCCATACAATGGAATATTATTCAAGCCTAAAAAGGAATGAAGTACCACCCCGTATTACCACATGGATGAACCTTGAAAACATTATAGCAAATGAAAGAAGCCAGACACAAGACCCACATGGCCCAGTTGTACTTACATGAAGAGCCCCAGTAGGCAAACCCATAGAGACAGAAAGTAGACTGGTGTTTGCCAGGGTGCAGAGGGAGAATGCATGGTAACTATAAATGGGTATGGGCTCCTGGGTGGACAGAGATGTCCTGGAACTTGACAGTAAGGAAAGCTGCATATCATGGATGTACTAAATGCCTCCAGTGGTGAAGTCCATGTTATGTGTATTTCACCCCAATTAAAATAATTCAATGGTAGCAGCATCTGAGTTTGGAGCGGTCTCTGGGTTGAGAGCTGCTCCCCCGTTACTCCTGTCACTCCTGATGTCCCGGGGACCTGGCCTGCTCCCTCCCAGTGGGCCCAACGCCTACCTGAGCAGACAGGCTCCTGGCTGCTCCAGTGGGGCTTGGATGCGTTGATGCATGCCAGTGTCTTGGCGCCCTGCAGCTCGTACCCCAGGTGGCAGTGGAAGTGGGCCACCCCACCCGAGTGCAGGTCCAGCACCGTGACGTCCCCAGACTCTGGCCGGCGGGGAAAGCTGCAGCTCAGCATGAAGGCTGGGGAGGAAGACAAAGGCGACACTGTCATCCTGCGGTGGCGGTGTGTGGGAGGGTGAGAATGTGACCCACGTCCAGGAGCGATTTGTGATGAGGAGGCCGATGAGGGCCCAAGACACCGAGTGTGTGTAGGGAGGGAGGAGGCTGTTTCTGTGCCCCTCACTGAGCACGGGTGTGGAAGTCACCAGATCAGCACTTCCTCAGGGCTCAAGACTCCCCACCCTGCCAACCAGGGAGAGCAGTTCTGGGGTGAAGAACACGCTCCCATGGCACTCTGATGCCTTTCTCCCTGCGTGGCCTCCTCCCCAGGCAGAGGGGAGGCAGGAGCCCAGCTAGGTCAGTGCCACCTGCATACCTTAGTGTGTCTGTTTAAAAGTTAAAAACACAAATTCTTGGAGTAGCCTTTTGGGAAATGCCTGGAGATGTGGAGGCTTAGAGCACCTGGCCTGGGAGGTCAGAGTGTGGACCTTGGCGAAGACCATGGTGCCTTCACACCCTTGCTCTGCCACTAAGAGACCCCATGACCTGGAGACACTGATTCAGCCCCTGAATGTCACCTCCAGCACAGCTGACAATCCTGCCTCACAGGTGGTGCTAAAGAGGAAGGCGAAAATGGCGGGCAAGGTCCCCTGAGCACAGAGCCTGGCACAGTTAGCCCTTGGTGAGCGGGGCACTGAATGGGTGTGGAAGTCAGTCTGAGTCAGGCGAACGCCTCGATTTCCATAAAATGATGACATGTTCATTCCAACTGTACTCCTAGATCGTGGTCTGACTTCTCCTGGAGCACAGAATATATGAATTCTCATTCCCAATACATTAGGAGGAATCCATGAAAATTCATGGCTCAACCAATTACTTTTTTCCTATCTAAAATCTGACAACCCAAGGTGGTCTTGATACTGAAAAGATGTGATGAAGGTCCCCACACAGTCAGCCTCCTGCTTCACACACATCTGACGGAGAAGTTAAGAACGAGTGGCTTTTCCAGATGTCTGACAATGTGCTACACACGGAGAGGGTTCTCAGTATCCAGGTGTGTGGCAGCAACCTCAGGGTCCCTGCAGACATTTTTGCAGCTGGTAAATATCTGAGGGTTGGGGAGAGCACTTAGTTAAGGGGAGGGACATCTGCATCATGGGCTGGATGAGAGTTGAGCAAATAAAGGTAGTGAGGAAGAATAGAAGAAGAAAGGAAGGAAAGGGGGTAGGAAGGAAGAGAAGAGAGGACAGAAGGGAGGGAGAGAAAGAAAGTAAGAAACGCAGAAAGTAAGAGAAAAGTAAAGAGAAGGAACAAAAGAAGAAGAGAAAGAGAAGAGGAATGGACAGGAAGCAAACAGGACACATAGAAAGAGAAGAAAGAAAAAAGAAAGAGAGAGAGAGAGAGAGAGAGAGAGAGAGAGAGAGAGAGAGAGAGTTGGTGGCCAGGCTCCTCCCTGGGGTCTCTACACCGGTTGGGAGGCTATGGATGGACTCAGGGGCCATGAACTTGAATACGGAAAAGTGGCTGGCTTATCTTCATTAACTTCCAACTGAACTTGGCTCTTTCCTTCTGTCACAACTGCAGGCATCAGACTGTAACATCTTAGTGGAACCCAAGACTTTGTCGCCAAGAGAAACCACAGAGGATTTCATATCATAATGTATATCTTGACATTTTTCATATGCTCTTTGTTACCTTGAAATAGAAGTAATTATCAGAACCACTAGGAGATGTTACTCATTGTATGAATAAAGAAGCACAAAGGTTACTATACCATAGATCAGAATAATATTTTGACAACTGTAATTCAATATGACTGGCTTCTTAACATTGCATATGCACTATTTTTTGCTTTTAAGAACATTATTCTGAGAAGGGGTCTGATGGCTTTAGCAAACCACCAGAGTGGTCCCTGGCACAAAAAGTCTGAGAACTGGGGTCCAGAGAAAAACTGAGACAAACACCTCCCTCTCCTCCACCTTGGCCCACCCTACCCTGGTAGTGCAGCTGGAAGGTGCCGAGGCCATCGTCCTGGAAGGTCCGGAAGTAGACAGAGATGGTGTTGGTGGGGCTGCGGATCACCTGCCCCTCCACCAGCAGTGTTTGGTTGGCCAGTACGGTCAGGGTGGGGCCGTCCACCCCTCGTATGGAGAGCAGCTCTCCCTCCGACAGGTTCACGCTCTTTACCTGGGATAGGCAGGGGCAGGAGAGAGAGCTTGGTGTGCTGCAGACAGGGCCCTCCCAGGATGCCAAGGCTGCACCCCAACCAGTCCTGATTGATGGGACCCAGGAGCACTGAGCCCCACCCCACAGAGGTCATGGTGACTTTGAGGGAGGGCCGGAAGTCACACAGTGCCAGATCTGGTGAATAACGTAGATGTTTTCACAAGCTTCTTTTCTATTTGGCACTTGGTAGTCTCACTCACCATATTTTTTATCACACCTCATAAAGACACTCAAAAGGAGTACTTTCAGAACTGTTTCAGAAAGTGGCAAGAATGATGGAATAAGTGTTTTTGAATCAAGGGGAAATATTTGGAGAATTAATAGCAATATGTCTTTTACTGTAATAAAAATAAAAGCAATTTAAACATGGACTATAGTTTTGACCACCACTTATATAGAATAATTGAACCCACTGTCCCTTCTTCTGCACGAACTGGGAAGTGTGGGGCAGGGGTCTCATTTCTAGGGCCCTCTCAGGCCTGCTCCCTTTTCCTCCTGGGTGGTGGCTCTGACTCCAGGGGAACAACTCCTTTTCTGAAGAACTATACACTTGCTTAGTAACTTCTACTTTTTAGGAGCGGAGAAGGAAGAAAGGACACATTGTAGTTGTATCACGGAGGCAGAACAGATGGCACGCGTGTGCTTGCATGTGTGTGTGCGCGCGTGTGTGTTTGCTAAGCAGGGTATCAAGGGACTTTCATTCTGGGTGAAATGCCTCGAGACTTAGCAACATGCTCCGTCCATGTGTTCTGAGCTATTTCAGCGCGGCACTGATTTGGGAACGCCTACTCATTCACCAAAACCCATCTAAAATAGCCCAGGTTAGAGCTAAGGGAAAACCAGATACATTAGCATGATAACAATAATAAGCCTGATTCAGACAATGCTCCAGTGAATTCCTCTGGAAAAGGCAACCCCCACAGGTGCCCTTCTGCGGTTACCTGGAGCTCCACCCCATAGCCAGTGTAGACTGTCACGTTGTATGTGCACTCCAGGAAGCTGTTGAAGGGTAGCAGTGGGTAGTCGCTGGAGTCGATGTATCCCTCAGGGTCTGAGAAGCTCACGCTGCACAGAGCTGGGGGGAAGGCTTTAATTAGGACTCCAAGGACCACTTAAATAAAAACTCACAGATGGGCTACTGATTGGGACTAGCCTTTAGGGGAACTGTGTCTTCCTGCCCCCACCCTGTGCTGTTAATTCCCCTTGGCTCTAAGATCAGTGTGATAAAACAGTGATGACCACTTACTACATGCTGCCAGGCACACTTCTAACCAGCCTATGTGGTGAGCTCATTTATCCTCATGCATGCTGATTTTACACTCCCATGTTAGAAACACGTTAAAAGCTTAGAGAGGGGCTGTGCCTAGGCCAAGCTCACACAGCAAGCATGACTCAGACCAGAGTTTAACTTTTTGTAAAAATCAGTGCTGGGGTTGGCAAGCACTCCACCACTGAGCTGCACCAGCACTTAGACTTCAGTGAGAGACCACATTGCATTTGTCTGAAATTGATGTGTGCCTGACAGCAGGGGCCCTCTCCATGGAAGCAAGACTTGAACACACACATGCGTCACCCCAAGAAATGCACACACTCCTGCCTTGTTATGCACGGGAGCTGCTTTGCTATCCAGGCCCCCCTGGGATACCAGAATCCACAGGTGCTTCAGTCCCTCCTGCAAAGTGGTTTAGTATTTGCATATAACCTGCGCACATCTCCCCACAGGCTTTAAATCATCTCCAGATTATGCACAATCCCTAAGACAAAGTGAATGCTGTGTAAACAGCAGTTACACTGTGTGGTTTAGGCAATAATGGTGAGAAAAATGTCTGTACATATTGAGTGCAGATGCAGGCTTTTCTGACTATTTTCTTTGAGTGCTTGGCTGAGTGCATGGAAGGGGGGCCCGTAGATATGAAGTTCAAATGTAATGGGAAAAGCCAGCGCCCTTGTGGCTGTGGTGTGGCTCTGTGACTCCATCCTCAGCATGGGGGTGGGGACTGGACACTCTGCAATGGCTCGTGTCTTCCAAGCATGTTAAAAGACTCTGTTTTAAAGTGAAGAGCTTTCTAATCCTGCTCCTTTGCTGTGTGGCTTTGGGTTCTCAGAGTCTCAGTTGTCTCATCTTTAAAATGGGCGTTAGTCCGAACCACAGAGCCAGACTCCTGGCCTGGGGCATGTGGGCTCCCCCGGACACAGGAGGCACTGGGCGGCGGGGCTGCGTACCTGGGGCCTGCTCGGTGGTGATGACGGTGGTGGTGATGATGGTGGACGTGGTGGTCTCCTGGCTCTCCTCTGAGGCTGACCCAGTCAGCTCATTGTCACCCTTGTCCATTAGGGTCCCGGGGCTGGCATCCTCAGCTGGAGCCTCAGGGGTCTCCTTGTGTGCTTGTGCGGCAGGGTCCCCTGGCTTGGGCCTCTGCAGGAGTGTGTGCGCCACCAAGGGCTTCGAGGTGAAAGGGGAGATCTGCAGGGGCTCGGGAGTTGTGGGCACAGTGCCCTCCTTGCCTTGCAGCCAGATGGGCCTCTCCGAGGATGGCTGGGAGGGGACTCCCAAGTCCATGTCCCCTGGTGGGCGGGGCTTCTCGATGGAGGAGGAGTGGAGACCAGGATCCGCGGATGCTGCAGGGTGCGCCTCAGCCTTGGCGGGGTCTGTGGAAGTGGAGGTGGATTTGAGTCTTGGTGTCTTCCAGGCTGAGGTCACCAGTTTGAGTGAGGACAGCTTCTTCCTGGGAGCAACTGTGTTCATTGTCCCGGCCACCTCTGGGGGCAGTGGTGACAAGGTGGCGGGGTGGTGGTGTGAGGAGGGGACTGTCCCTTCCAGCTCCAGCTCACCCAGCTCTTCCCCCGACTGCACAGGGTTTGGAGGCACCATGGTAACTTCGTCTTTGGGGTTATGTTGGCTCAGGCTGCTGCTCTCCAGTGCTGCAGAGGGCAGGAGTTGGGGACCTGGGAGTCCAGCGTGTCCCTCTGGGCCAGCACCTTGGGGACAGGAGAGAAGACACAGTGAGCTTGGGACTGCCCTCGCCACCAGACTTGGAGGGTGTCTGGCCCTCTTAAGGTTGGTACCCAAGGCTGCCCAGGCCCACCCCTCAGTCTTCTCCTTCCCTCCCATCCCACCATCACAAGTGTCTCACTGTCTAGTTGTGTATGGACCAGGCAGGGTGAGGACAATCGTATTTCATGTGATAACTGCTTAGAAAGAGAAGACAGAGAAGACAGGCTTCTAACCTGTACAGCTGGATGAGTTGTTCATTGCACTAGGATATCCAGCTACGAGGATGAGTGGGGATGTAAACGAGGCAATATGTCTTGCCCAAGCTGTGTGCCCTGGGTCAGGGTTATAGTGTCTTGAATGGGGAGGGGCACTTTTTAATGAAATAACATGAAAGTAACCTTATGAGACACATGAAGTTCAGACAGTTCAGTTTCCTGAAGCACATTCAGAAAATAAGGGATGCATGGAGGCCCGTAGAGGCCTGGCTGAGGCAGGGACAGAAGAGACAAAGGCACAGAGGCAGAGGGTGACTAGGGATAAAGCTGGTGAGGTAGGGAGGTTGGGGTTGGCCCTGGTGGGTCTTGCCCAGTCTGTAAGATCCTTGTGACTTGTTTTTGTCTTGAAAGTAAAACTGCCCAGCACAGAGGAGGAGGCTTCTGGGCCCCTCAGCACCACTTCCAATGCAGAGGAAGTGAGCTGCATGGGCACCAGCAGCACCGCCCCCCACCATCAAAATGAAAAGACACATAAACAAGCCTTAAAACCAGACTTCCAGATCACCTACAGCAACCCCAAAGGGAAATGAGATGGAACACTCTGATACTCAACCACCCAGACTCCCTGAACTGGCAACAAAAGAGGATCTAGAAAAAAGAAATCAGAAGTAATTTCTCAGATAACAGTAGAGATTGTGCCCATAGTGCAAGACATGATTAATAAATCTAGAGAGGACACAGATAAAAAAATAGAGGAGATGAAGAACATGATGGAATCCCAACATAGGAAACAAATGGAATCCATAAAACAGATGCAAACAGATTTCCAGGAGATTAAAAACTCCACTGAAAGTCTACACAGCAGAATGAGCCAATGTGAGGACAGAATTTTGATATAGAAGATAAGATTGCCATTAGTGATCAGGAAAAGAAAACTTTCTTTAAAATTGTGAGGGACCATGAGAAATCAATCCAGCATCTGCTAGATGACGCAAAGAAGAATAACATAAGACTGATTGGAGTCAATGAAGAAACTGGAGAGAGTGCAGATGACATAAAAAAACTGTTCACAGAAGTGATGGCAAAAAACTTCCCAAGCAGGGGAAAAGAACTTGACATTTAGATAAGTGAGGCATATAGGACTCCAACTAGCCTTGATAAAAAAAAAAAACAACTACATATAGGCATACAACTGTTAAGATTCCAGAAACCCAACAGAAGAATAAAATTCTATGAGCATTTAGAGAAAAGAAACAAATCACATACAAAGGAAAGCCCATCAGAATCACAGCAGACTTCTCAACTCAAACCCTTAAGGTAAGAAGAGCTTGTAGTGACATATTTCAAGCCCTAACAGTGACCTATTTCAAGCCTCCAACCCAGATTGATGTACCCTGAAAAACTGTCTTTCAAAATTGATGGAGAAATAAGATACTTTCATGACAAAGAGCACCTTAGGAACTTCATGAGTTCAAAATCAGAACTCCAAAAAATTTTAGACAATATCCTAGGAAAAGACAATGAGGATCACAACCCCAGGAAGCCCAGCAGAATAACTCCATTGGGCACGACAAGAAATTAAGTGCAAAGAGGGAGAATCCAACAACAACAAAAAGTCATGACAATGATAAGTCAATATGTATGAGTTATAACCATCAATGTTAATGGTCTCACTTCACCAATCAAAAGAAATAGACTGGCAGAATGGGTCAAGAGGCAAGACCTTGTATGCTGCATACAAGAAACACACTTAATTCAAAAAGAAACTCATACACTGAAAGTTAAAGGGTGGAAAACAATACTCCACATGACAGGAACTCAAAAAAAAGCAAGAGTAGTTATCCTCTTTGCAGATCAAGTGGATTTCAAACCAACACTGATTAAGAGAGACAAAGAAGGACACTACATCCTTGTAAAAGGAACAGTCCAAGAGGAAGACATGACAATCATTAATATATGTGCACCAAACACTAGTATGCTCAACTATATAAAACCAATGCTAATGGACATGAAAAATCAAATAAGCACTAATACAATAGTAGTGGGGGACCTCAATATCCCACTGTCACAAATAGATAGATCAACTAGACAAAAAATAAGCAATAGAATGTTAGAACTCAGTAAAACTCTTGAACAAATAAACTTAACAGATGTTTACAGAGTGTTCCAGCCAAAAAAATCAGAATACACATTCTTTTCAGCTGCACACAAGTTGTTCTCCAAAATAGACCACATACTCTCTCATAGAACATGTTTAAGTGAGTGCAAAGGAATCGAAGT
This sequence comes from Heterocephalus glaber, assembly GCF_053883595.1. Taxonomy (NCBI): domain Eukaryota; kingdom Metazoa; phylum Chordata; class Mammalia; order Rodentia; family Bathyergidae; genus Heterocephalus; species Heterocephalus glaber. The sequence goes on along the minus strand of NW_028258412.1, from coordinate 2,898,584 downwards.
TATCCCCTGTATATTAACAAACCATAGTGCGATGAAATTGATGATCAATAGCAAAAGAAATTGCAAAAATTTCATAAACACATGGAGATTGAACAATGTACTTCTGAATCACCAATGGGTCACAGGGGAAATTAAAGAAGAAATCAGACAGTTCCTACAATTAAATGACAATACAACATATGGGAATCTATGGGACACAATGAAAGCAGTCTTACAAGGGATAGTCATAGCAGTGAATACTCATATTAGGAAAATAGAGTGAGCCCAATTAAACAAACTGATGCTGCACCTCAAGCTTCTAGGAAAAGAAGAGCAGGACAACCCCAGAGCTCATACAAGGGAGGAAATTATAAAGATCAGAGCAAAAATCAATGCAATGGAGACTAAGAGAACGATACAAAAAAATCAATGAAGACAACAGTTGGTTCTTTGAAAGAATAAACAAAATTGACAAACCCTTAGCCAACCTTATTAGAAAAAGGAAAGAAAAGGCCCACATCTATGCAATTAGGCATGAAAAGAATGAAATGGCAAAGGACCCAGCAGAAATTCGGAGGATCATCAATACCTACTTCAGGAAACTATATGCCAATAAGATGGAAAACACAGAAGAAATGAACAAATTCCTAGATATGCATGAATTACCAAAGTTGAATTAAGAAGACCTAAAAATTCTAAACAACCCAATATCAATCAATGAAATTGAAAATGTAATTAAAAAATTACCAACTATGAAAAGCCCGGATCCTGATGGCTTCACCTCTGAACAAGACATTTAGAGAGGAACTACTACCACTACTGTTCAAACTTTACAATGAAATTGAAAGAGAAGCAATACTTCTGAATCCATTCCTGGAATCAAGTATCACCTTCATCCCCAAAGCAGAGAAAGACCCAACTGAAAAAGAGAACTATAGGCCAATCTCACTAATGAGCATAGATGCAAAAATCCTTAATAAGATACTGGCAAACAGAATGCAGAAGATCATCAAGAAGATCATGCACCCTGACCAAGTAGGATTCATGCCAGGGATGCAGGGATGGTTCAACACATGCAAATCAATAAACGTAATACACTATATCAATAGAGCCAAGGACAAAAACCATACAATCATCTCAATAGATGCAGAAAAAGTATTTGACAAAATCCAACACACATTTATGATAAAAACCCTACAAAAATTGGAATAGATGGTCTCTACCTCACACTGATAAAAGCCATCTATGAAAAACCAACAGCCAATATCATACTAAATGGTCAAAAACTGAAATCCTTCACACTAAAATCAGGAACAAGACAAGGATGTCCCCTATCACCACTTCTGTACAATATAGTTTTAAAAACATTAGCCATGGCAATTAGACAAGAGAAAGAAATAAAGGAATAAAGATAAGAAATGAAGACATCAAATTGTCATTATTTGCAGATGACATGGTACTCTATATAGAAGACCCCAAGAACTCCACCAAAAGTCTTCTAGACTTAATAACCAAATTCAGTAATGTAGCTGGATACAAGGTCCACACAGAAAAATCAATAGCTTTCTTCTACATGAACAACAGTCTTGCTGAGAGAGAAATAGGGCAAACAATTCCTTTCACAATAGCATCCAAAAAACTGAAATACCTAGGAATCAACCTAACAAAAGAAATCAAAGACCTCTTCTCTGAAAATTACAGCACGCTGAAAAGAGAGATGGAAGATGATATCGATAATGGAAAGACATCCCCTGCTCCTGGGTAGGAAGGATCAACATAGTGAAAATGGCCATACTTTCAAAACTGCTATATAGATTCAATGCAATCCCAATTAAAATCCCAGCAGCATACTTCACAGACTTTGAGAAAACAATCCAAAAATTCATTTGGAACAAGAAGAAACTCAGAATAGCAAAAGCAATTCTTGGTAACAGAGACATGGCAAGGGGTATTACAACACCCAACTTGAAACTGTACTGCAAAGCTACTGTGATGAAAACAGCATGGGACTGGCAAAGAATCAGACCTGAGGACCAGTGGAACAGATTAGAAGATGCAGAAACAACTCCAGACACACTCAGCCAGTTCATCTTCGACAAAGGAGCCAAACACCCTCATTGGAGGAAAGATAGCTTCTTTAATAAATTGTGCTGGAAAAATTGGTTTTCAACTTGCCAAAGATTAAAACTAGACCTGTATCTCTCACTATGCACTAACCTAAAATCGAAATGGATTAAACATCTAAATATTAAAAAAGAACACTGAACTGGCCGGAACAGAGGTTAGGTAGAACTCTTGAAAACTTTGGTGTAGGAAAAGATTTTATGAACAAAACCTCAGTTGTCTGTGAACTAGCACAAACAATCAACAAGTGGGATCTCTTCTTACTAGAAAGCTTCTGCACAGCAAGAGAAACCACCAGTAGAGTGAAGAGACAACCCACAATGTGTGAAAAAATTTTCACCTGCTGTTCCTCAGACAGAGGTCTACTATCTCGAATCTATAAAGAACATAAAAAAATTGGACCTCCCAAATTTAAAGACCCAATCCGAAAATGGGCATCCGAAATGAACAGACATTTCTTAGACAAAGAAGTAGAAATAGCAAATAAACATATGAAAAAATGTTCAACATTACTGGTCATTGGAGAGATGCAAATGAAAACAACACTGAAATTTCGCCTTACTCCAGAAAGAATGGCTGCTATCATGAAGTCAAGCAATAACAAATGCTGGCGGGGCTGTGGGGAAAGAGGAACCCTGCTCCAGTGCTGGTGGGTGTGTAGACTGGTGCAACCACTGTGGAAATCAGTATGGAGATACCTCAAAGAACTAGGACTGGAAGTCCCATTTGACCCAGCTATTCCCCTGGTGGGTATCCTCCCCAAAGAATTAAAAGAATCATACCACAGTGATATATGTGCACCCAAGTTCATAGCAATACAGTGTGTAATGGCTAAAACTTGGAAACAGTCCAAATTCCCATCAGCTGGAGACTGGATCAATAAAAATGTGTTGTTTAAAAATAAAATGGAGTACTACTCAGCCATAACAACGAGAAATTAGATATTTATAGTTAAATGGATGCCCATTGAGGTGATACTTTTAAGTGAAATACATAGGACACACATGTGTAAATACCGAATAGTTTCTCTAGTGTGAGAAACTGAAAGTGTAAATAAGGACTAAAAGTTGTAATAGATAATGTGAAATAGGAAGAAAAGGAGCAAAGAGGAAGGGGAATTGGGAGGAATGGGAATGGGAATGGGAATGGAAATGGGAATGGGAATAGAAATGGGAAATGGGAATGGGAAAGGAAAGAAGGGAATGAAATTAATATGAGAACATGAAAGAATGGAAACAAAGTCTTTGTAAATAGGGAGGAATGGAGGGGTTGAAGGGAGGTCAGGGGAAGGGGGAAAAAATAAGAACCAAGAGAGATTATGCAAAGGTGCAAATTTCCAAAGATGAATGTCATTATATTGTATACCTAAAATGTGTCAATAAAATTAAATTAAAAAAATAAAGAAAGTACAATCATCTACAGATGGTCCTCCAGTTAGGATAGGGCTACAGCACAAAGTTGGCAGTGTCAGGAGCTAAAAATGCCTCAGATAAATCTGACCTACTGAGCATCTTAGCAATGGGGCACTACAGGGTACTGGGTGCCTACTCTCCATTGTGGGGTGATGGTGAGCTGGGGTCCTCACTACAATAATGCCAAAGAGGTCTGTGCTGCATAGCACAACATGAGCTGGGAAAAGATCCACATTCAGAACCCCATGTACAGTGTCCACTGTATGTGTGTTGCTTTTGTACCACTGCGAAGTCAAAGAATCCTAAGTGAACCTGGGAAGTTGGGGGACGGTCCGCCGTTATTTTACAAAAGGGCTGCTCCAGGCAGCTGTCTGGCAGAACTGTGCTGGAAACCAGCTTCATTCACTTGTTTAAGGCCTTGTCCTTCCGACTGTGGGTTCCTGGCTTCTTCTCTCTGAGCCTCGTTTTCCTTGGCTGTCATGTGGGGCCACTGTTCCCTGTTTTTCCAGTGCTGTCATCATCCTGTGAGTCTGTTCCATGTGAGTCCTGAGTATGTGTCAACTGCCCTCCCCAGTGTTCACTCTCTTCATTGACCTCTCAGCCCCTCCAAGAGCTGGGACAGAGATAGAGAAATTGCACCACTGGGATGGAGGCCCTTGGACTGATGACTGTCTTTGTCCATTTCCTGTGGAGAGATGCTTGCTCACTCAACCAATCTTCCGGCCCTTCAGTGCTGTCAGTTAAATTTATTTGAGCAGCTGTTGGGAAGGCTCATTTACTTTCATGGAGTTGACAGGGGTGGCTTCATCTATACAATCTGCAACAGTTTGTGACTGGCACTGATGAATGTGCCATGCATAACACTGACTGCTAGTGAGTATTCATTCCAGGACCATAGTGACATTGATTCCTGGTGGTGCGTGGGCTACAAGAGGGCCGGTCAAGGTCATTCAGGGGACAAGCAGGCTTCCTGGTCCAACTGGGGGACGTTGAGGCTCCAGAGGTACACCTGGGTTGGATTCCCACCTGCCCAAGTCGCCAGCCCAGTGAGCCTGGCTGAGCCCATTCACCATTCTAGGCTCAGCTCCCTCTTCTGCAGAGTTGCAATATTCTGTCCACCTCAGAGGATCTGATCAGAAGTGAGTTTACTCAAAAAGCCGTGGCTTTTGTGCCCACTGTGGCTTTTATCAAATGATTGATGAGGACTGTCTTTCTAGATAGACTGTGGAGTGAGAAGAGGGTCACGGGACGACAAGAGCAAAGGTGATGGGGGAGGCACCCAGCTCCAGAGACCCAACTGGGGTTGGATGGAAAGAGCTTGGCTGGGGCCAGGGGTCAGCGGACCTGAGCAATGGTGCTGTCTTCGCTGCTTTCTGTGTGCTAAGTGGGCAACCACACCAGTCAGGATGCAAGGGCCCTTCCAGCCCTGACGTTGTGGGGCTTTCAAACAACCAAGCAATTGACCATTATTCTTAGAGCCATTTGTTAACCCTGCTGAATCAGGCAAGAGCCTGCATCGCTGTCTGGGCTGATGACTTCTGTGGGGTCCCGTGGCTAGACAGCCTCTCCCCAGGTATGTCCCTTCGATGGCAAAGGTCAGGGGTGCATGATGTCATGTCATCTGCACCAAAAGAGGTGACAAAAAGCAGGACAATGCACTGTGACCATAATAATAGTGATATTCATAATATTTTATTTTGTTTGCTATATTCAGTGTCAAATATGTGCCAGGCATGTGCTAAATGCTTTGTACCTGTGATCTCACTGAGCTCTTTCTCAACCTTATTAGGTAGAAATTACTATCCCTGTTTTACAGATGAGCAAACTGAGGCTTTGGGATACTAAGTGACTTTTTAGGTTACACAGCAAAGCTGAGTCTTAATTTTAGGCTTTTTCTGGCCTCAAAGACCATGAAACTATTGTAAGAAATACAGGATACTGTCTCTTGTTGTCTTCTTCTCAGCTTCAGTGGTGCCTTCTCTTTTCCCTGTCAAATTCCCAGAGAAGAACCCACCCTGCCCCACCCTGAATTCAGACTCAACAAGTCTGAATCTCCAGCAATGGGTCTGGGGAAGTTGAAGACTGAAAAAATCCCTCTGTTGATTGTTGATCTGGATTTTCCTTTTCTAGTTATTTTGAAACATAGATTTCCATGGACCACAGTTGCCCTGTTGTATCATAGAACACTAGAATGAATCCCTTCTATCTGACTGTATTTGGTACTTGTTACCTAACCTCTGTCTATCCCCACTCCCTCAACCCCTCCTTGTTTCTAGCAACAACCATTCTACTCTGTGATTTTCATTTCACAAATGAGCGAGATCATGTGGTATTTGCCTTTCTGTGTCTGGCTTGTTTCACTTAATATGATGTCCTCCAGGTCTGTCCAGGTTGCTGCAAATGACAGATCTTATTATTTTTTAAGGCCAAATAATATTATTCCAGTGTGTGTGTGCGCACGTGCCCACCACATTTTCTTTGTCCATCTACTTGTTGAGGAACACTTCAGTCATAGCCAGTAATGTGAGAGCCGGATCGTATGGTAGATCTAGTTTTAGTTTTTGGAGGAGCCTCTATACTTTTCTTCATAATGGCTGCACTAATTTACATTCTTACCAAAGTGTGTAAGAGTTACCTCTTGGGCTGGGGATTTAACTCAGTGGTTCTACTGCCTGTCTTGCAAGCACAGGGTCCCAAGTTCGATCCCTGGAACCAAAAAACCCAAAAATAACAACAATGAAAAACCCCACAAGAGTTCCCTCTCTCTGAGTCCTTACCAGCATTTGTTAGTTTGTGTCTTCTAACTGAAGTGAGGTGCTAGCTGGTTGAAGTTTTGTTTTGCATTTCCTTGCCAATGAAATCAGAGATGCTGCTCAGGAACCTGTAATTTCCTGACTTGCTACTTGCTCCTCTTCAGTTCTGCCTTCTAGGTGCCCGAGGTTGTAGGTGGCAGGAAGCAGCTCTGACTCTTGCCAAGGCCTGTGACTTCTCAGGGGGTTCCCAGCCCTCCAAGACCAGAATACTGCTGAATAACAGGTCAGAATAGCATGGAAGGAAAAGTGGGAGAAAATCCACGATTGCTTCCTTTCCCTGGCCAACACTCCCACCCTCAGGGTCCCCAGGATGAGCAGGAATCAGCCACCATTGCTGCAAAGTACTGAGGAAGCAAATGCAGGTGGTGGAGAGTCAGCCCTTTCTCAGTGAACACTTGTGGGTCTAGGGGGCCTTTTGTATCCTCCAGATACCTCCCTGCCTCCACTGTCCTCAGAAGGTCCCACATAAGATGGGATCTTGATGTTGACTCCATGCTCCGAGCCAAGTCCAAGAGAGTTGAGTGTATATCTGTGGTCTGCAGTGAGTGCCGCCTGTGGGCCTCATCTGTAACTGGGATGTTGGCCAGGTGAGTATTTGGCAAAGTCAAATCCCACTGAGAATTAGTCCAAATTGGATTCCAGCACTGCAGAGACCCAGAAACTTAATAACTTGCTCTAATGGACCGATTTTCCTGGGGTCCCCATGACTACTGAGTTAAATTCACTCCTTTTTTCAAAGCTCTTAAAAATATCAATCTCAGTTGTCACATTTGGCTGATCCTTTATCGTGGACATTTGGTGCTATCCTGAGATACTGTCAATCCACCAATGCATCCATCCACCCACCGGTGACAGTACAGGGTACCAACTTTCTCCTCGGCTGACACTCAGCACTCTTAGCATATGTTCCTGCCACCAAGAATTTAGGATGACAGACACACACGGATAACCAAGTACAGAGATCAGAAAGAAGAGATGGAGTTTTAATTAAATGTACATGGATATTGTTCTTCTGTCTATCAGGACAGAGCTGAGCAACAGAGACAGTGCCTGAGCACCTGTCCTGTCATCCAAGTTGGGAGAATTACCTCTTCCTCTCTCCCCCTTTTTCTAACTTTTTGTGGGGAGACAGGAGACTAGAGTGGGAAGTGCCCCACTGCAGTGGGAAAAGCCCGGATTCGGAACCTGAAGCATTGTGCCTTCCGTGCCCAGGAGAAGTAGAGTGGCTGGGAGAGGCAAGGAGCCCCATATGGTAGCACCTCCTGGCGCAACAGAGTCATGTTGCCCTACGACGGGAGCGAGAAGACAGAGCTGTGGGTGCCTCTGCAATAACACTCAGCAAGAAAAGCAAGATATAAAATTCTAAGGCCTGTATGAAAATGACTAGAAACAGCCAAGTCAAACAAATTGCAGAGCAGAGAGTCATGTTTTAACTTGAAGAAATGGTGTCACAATGGCAATCTCTGTTGCCTCTGGCTGGTGGGATCATCTAGGACATTTTTTTCTTCCTTCTACTACTTGAAATTTTCCAAAACTATGTATAACTGTTAAATAGGAAAAAATTTACAAAAGGGGCTGAGCATCAGAGCTGGTCTTGAGAGGCCCAGGGCAGGCAATGACACATCCATAGTGACACGGCACACCATGGAGCCACTGAGTCATGAGCCACTTTGGAGTGTAGTTTCTTGGTAGCAGTGATAATTCTGTCTTGACAGGAATGTTTACAGTGACCACTTTTAGGATGCAGGACTGGAGGCTGAATCACTGGATATATTTTTGGCAAATATATTACAGGAATGTTACTCACTATTCTAATCATCATTATAAACACCCAATCCAGTGGTTATTTCTGGTACAGAGTTACGATCGGCCTGACATATGAACAACTTGGGTTATGGCCAGAATTTTAGTTTTAACTTACCACCAAAGTCTTGAGTTATGACCTGAATGCCGGCTGCTTGTGCTTCCAGATGGTCTCAGATACAGATTTAACTCTTAAAGATTTCTGGAGGGAACATTACAACATCCTTTCCTGTGTGGGGTTAATTGAGAAATCCTGGACTGAGATGTGCCTGGAAGAAAATGTAGCCTAAAAGTATACAGGAGAGAGACTTTGAAGGCCAGTGTAGGGAGCCTGAGCCTTCAATTGAACCAACTTGAGTTACAACTAGCCCTTGTAAAGGAACTGAGTTTGAAAATCAAGGGTCCACTGTACCTTCTGATTCCACAATGAAGACCTCTTAAGCCTGTCCTTGTTGGCTGGCTTGGTTTCAAAAGGGACAAACACAAAAGATCAAGATCGCATCTTGAAGACTAAAAGGTTCCCAGAGACTATGGTTATAAACTACCCAGAAAAGAACTTTCAAGACTGGAGAGGAGACATGGCTGCCCAGGGTCACACAGCACACTACCATAGTAGCAGTAACAAAGCAAGGTTCTTTGAGCCTCGAAAAGTCACACCAGAATACATTCGACAAAACCAAAAATAAAACCAGGAACATCTGGATCAGCCTGAAGGCTATCAGTTCTATGCCTTCTATATCAGAGCTGGATCATTTCTGCCATGAACAAAAATGGACATGGGAGGATGTTGAGGAGCATCCCTGGTCTCTCCTCCGTAGACACCAGTAGCAAACCTGCCTCCACCCAGTCCCTGTGTGACAACCATACATGAGTCCAGACAGTGCCAAATGTTCTCTTGTGTATGGCAAAATCACCTGTGGTTGGGTCTCACTATGTTAACTACAGAGAAGAAAACAGAGGTGACCCGACACTGTTGTTGGAACTGAGTGATCTTCCTTCTCATCCCCAGAGCTGGTCAGCCTTGCTTTGCTTGTATCATAGAATTTCAGCATCAGGGAAGGTTCTGGCCCTTATCTTCATTTTATAGCTAAGAAGGTCAGCTGAGTTTCTTTGTTCCACTCCCATTTAATTATCATTTTATTCATCCACCCTCTGTCCATCCATTCACCCATCCATCCATGTACTCATCATTCATTCATTCAGGTCCTCCTGCAGGCCAGTCTCTTTGGTCAGGCAGCAGGTGCTGGTACCCAAAGCTCTGCTTTGGATGATGAATGGACAGAGCTGATGGACATAGCTCTGGCTTGTTGCAGCCAGAGAAGACCCTGCTTGTCTGCCTCTCCCAGTCCTGTGGGACGCTGGGGTAGAGTCTTGCTGTGATCCCTCTGGAACCTGTGATGATTCTGTGGGGGAAAGGTCAGAGTCGGGGGCAGGATAAGGGGCAGTGAGGTCCCATCTGCTGGTCAGTAGCAGTCCTCTCCCTGCATTCATGCTAGGGACTCTGGCCTTCAGGGGGTGACTGACCCTCACCAAGGGCATCCTCACTTGGGGCTCATCCCAAAAGACGAATCAAGGCACAGAGAGACAGTGATTTGTCCAAGGTGATAGGGCAAGTTAGGGGTAGAGTTAGGCACTTTTCACATTGTTTCTCATGCTCTTTTCTTTTCCACATGTTCAAATATTTTTTCTTATACAATAGTTCATTCAAAAACATTAGAGAATACCTGAAAGGGAGGCATTTGAAAGCATAAACCTCACCGCCCCCAGCCCTGTGCACCAATCAATCCTCCCTTTTAAATGGCACTCGGATTAATGAGGTCTTGTTGCATGGCCAAATAAACTGTATTGATACAAAGTAGCATGTTTTTGCTGTGCATGGTGTGATGGCACCCAGGTGAGCAGGGCTGGGAGGCAGAATTGTTCCTGTTTTAGACTCGGCCTGTTGCTGAGCACCAGAGATAACCTGGGTGGTCATTACCCTTCTCTGGACCTCACCATTCCCTTCTGTAGGACAAGGTCACACCAGTCTTAGCTCCTGGAGCCATCAGAGAGGGAAATTCAGCCATGCTCCTGGAACACAGAGTTCCTGAGGCAGCCTGTCAGCCACCGCAAGTGAGGCTGCTGTGTTCTCTCTGTCTGAGCATTCACAGAATGATCACTCGGCACGGACTGCCTGTCACTCACTGAGCAGCGTATTGTGAAACAGGTCAGTCCTTCCAAAAGAGTGAAAGACTAAGGCAACAAAGATTCCCATGCATGCACATCTTCTGCTTAAGAAATGCAATGCAATCAGTACAGTCAAACCTGTGTTTGTCCCTCCCCATTACAATTCTCTCTTCTCCACCTGCTGGAAGTAACTACCATCCTGAATTTAGTGTTTTGAATTCTTATTTATTGTGTGCATTTCAACATCATTACTAGTGTTGTTATTTTTATGTGCATTTATTTATCAGATATGATATTTCTGAACAATGTATGGTACTATGTAGCATGTTTTAAAACTCTGTTGTTTTTAAATTTATTTCCTTAAATTAGTATATGCTTGCAGTACATCATAATTACATTTATTGTGGGGAGTTTGTACATGTACATAACACATAATGCTTTATATAAATGCTGTCATATCCTATGAATGTTCCTGTAAACTGCTTTTTTTTCCTTTTTTCCTTTGGCGTGGTACTTTTTGGGATTCATTCATGTGGATGGTGTCATTACTGATTCATTTTCACTGCTGTATAGTATTTAATTCCATTAGTATTTCACCAGCTCTTCACTTACAATCGACTATGGATATATTTCCATGTTAATGCATGTATAATAATTTTATTCTTTTTAAGTGTCTACATTAAAATAAACATTCATGTTATTAAATCAGTCTTCTGCTTGTATTTCAGCTGTCATTTGCCTCACCTCCCCTAGTTAACACAGCAATTAGTACACATCTGTGGTGAATGTGTCCAGGCGACTTCTGCAGGAGCCTGTCCTAACAATTAGATTACTCAGGCAGAAGATGTAGGCATTCAAAATTTGGACTGAGATGGAAAAATCATCTTCCAGAACAATGTAGACCTATTGACCCTGCCCTAACTCTTTCGCGAGAGTGCTTGTGCTCTCCAGCTTGTCACTGCTCTGCTTCTGGTGGCTTTTGATTGGACCAGCTGGACTGGAATCTAGGGCAGTTGGACACAGGGGTAGTGTGCTTCTAAAAGGTTCCCCAGGTGTTTCCTGGCTTTCTCTGGGAGCAGCTGCCTTCTGCAAGCCAGGTCCAGCATTGGTCCCAGCCTGTGACCTGCCTCACTGCACTTGCTCCACAGCAGGCAGGAAGCTCATTGTTCACCCTAGACCGGCCAAGTTTGTGGAAGGAACCAGGCTGGAGCTCCTGGCATGGGAGGGCTGGAAGAGTGCAAATCCAGCTTGGATCTTCAGCCCTGCTCCACAGGAGAATGGCCCATCCCACCAGGCCCCTTGTGATTATTTCGTTTAAGATCTGAGGTGAGGGCCAGCAAGATGAGTTAGGACTATCCCTGGTGTTCAGTCTGGCTGGGTAGAGCCTGGGGTCTTCTGAGAGCCTCCTGAACAGGCCTGGTGGCCCTGTGTGTCAAACATGGGTTACCAACATATACCTCTGAACTCCACCTAGCACACTCTGCTCTTCCAGCGGGCACCCTTCAGATTTGGGGTGACACTGAAGGGCCGCTGATGTCCTGTACCTTCAACAGATGCGGCTCTTTGTACACATGTAGGAATGTGGCACTGCAGATTTCCTACCAGATCCCCCAAATTGACCTTTACAGCCAGGATTTATATCAGAGGGGCTCTTAGAAATGATCAAGTGGTCAGATCTTTAGTTTTAAGTTGGAAAAAAATCATTGGTGATAAGTGAGTAGTTCTTTTAAAGTGCAAATCAGATCATATATCTTTTTTTCTTAAAGCCCACCAGTGGCTTCCTGTCACTCTGAGAATAAGATCAAAACCCCTTTCCAATGGGCTACAAAGCTTATGGGCTCTGGCTTTGGACTTCTCTTTCCTACATCTCTTACTATTTCCTCCCTCTCACTATTATGGCCACATATACTTTTTCCCTGCTTCTTAAACTTTCTACATTCATTCTACACCTCAGGGCCTTTACATCTTTGCTTGGCTGGCTCCCTCTGGGCCTTCAGGTCTCAGCTCGCCTTCTCCAAGAGCCTCCTCAGCTCTCTGTATCCCATTCCCTTCAGAGACCTTATTGCAATCTGGATTAATCTTGGTGATCTGTGTCCTCACTCACTGTCTCTGCTCCCTGGTCCCCACCCACATAGCACCACCTCCTGTGACCATGTGCATTGTGTGCAGAATGCCTGGGGGTTTGGAAGCTGCCTGGCAACCTCAAGACCTCCGTGCTGCTGTCCTGCACGCCAAGCAGCAGTCTTTCCCTGTGCTCTCCCTGAAAGCTAAGTTAAGGAAGAGCTGAGCGAAAGGTAAACAGATATAAACTTGATTTATGTTGTTCACTGTTACATTTTCTACCACCTACAATAGTGTCTTTGATGTAGGAGAAATCCAATGACTGCTGTTCAATTCATCAGGGAAAGAAGGAAAAAGAGAGAGAGAAGAGGAGAAAGGATGGGATGAGATAGTATACGATCCAGGCAGAAAACAACCAATACTTCAGGTTAGGTGTACTAAATGCTTTTCTGACTTATGATATTTTATTTCCAATTTATGGTAGCTTTATCAGGTTGGAACCTCATTGTAAGACGAGGGGCGTCCACATCTCTTACCCTTTGCACATGCTGTTATCTCTGCTTGGATTTATTCCCTTTTTCTTAATCCTAAACAACACCAAAAGAAGTCAAAGCCTTGGTCACACATTCACAACTGCCTGGCTTCTCCCTGCCTTCCATGCCAGGGGGAAATGTCCTGAGGACAAGAATTGTGTGTACCTGTTCACCACTCTCTCCTACAACCTGTTCCACGGCTACGGACCTGACACATAGTAGGCCTCTAATAAATATTTGTTTAATGAATCATGGATATATCTGCAGCATGGAGAATAAGATTCCACATGTTGGACAAAGCCCATCTCTTTAAACAATGAGTTACAGACTTGTTGATGGCTTACACAATACATTGAAAATTCATAATGCTCCAAAATCTGAAACTGGTTTGAGCACAGCTATGATACCACAAATGGAAAATTCTGCACCATGAACGTTTGTTCCATGAATACAATTATTCTAAATATTGTATAAAATTATTGCGTACAATTGTGTTTTTAAACTTGGGCCCTAGTACTTCATTTCTTATATGCAAACAGTGCCAAATCTGACACTTCTGGTCCTGAGCATTTCAGATGAGGGACGCCAAACCTGTACTAGCTATCATGAAGTGGGCAAACTTTGCCTTGGCTAAGCGTGCTTTAGTGTGCAAGCAGAAACCATGACAGTTGCCCATCCTATTACATATGTCTGGTTGGACAGAAGCCAGGGTAGGGAATTTGTTGCTTGGTCCCTTCACTTTTCTGGCATTGTTCAAACTACCACAGTCATGTGGGTGGAAGGGAAATTTAGTCACAATCTACATGCCACCCAGAATAGTACAGCAAGCCACATATGTGCACTGACCCCCAGGCCCCTCCCGAGTGTGCTGCAGAAGCCCAGGGGCCTTGTAGTAGGGTGGAAGCGCAAGCTTGTACAGGCTAGAAAAGAAGCTTTCAGTGCAATTATCTGACATTGTCGTCTGTGTGATACTCTCTCCCCCACCATGGGCCTCCTCTATCATTCATGTTGAGCTCAGAAAGCCTTGGATAGTCTTTTACACACAGTTACATCCCATCAGGGCATCACTGGGCACTGCGTCCATCTTCCCCGAGAGGACACCTGGGCTGCTGTTGGCACACAGATGCCATCCTGCCCTTGTGTCTAACAATCTGATTAACCGGGACTGACATTACTGCCAGCCGATTCGCAGTGAACAGCCCTTTTTTCCCCTCCTCCACCTCCACTCCCCCTCCATCCTTACTCCATTCATTCCTCAGGGTGCCACAGTGTGGTTTATTTGTGTGCGTGAAAATCTGTGAGTCACCGAAGGAGGGAGGCAGACATACCAGACAACTCGGAGAGGAAGCCCTGGGTGGGAAATCTATCTAGTTTCAATCCCTATATGCACATGTAGATGAATGTGAGACTTAGGAATGAATCCACACAGTTTGTGGGGCAGTTTAAAACACATGAGGAAGTTAATAATTTCCCTTCATTGGTTTGCTTAGGCTCACAGATGAGAATAAAGAGCAGACCAGCATTCTGGAATGCTTCAAAGGATGTGCTCAGAGATGGGAAAGATCCAGGATATTAAGAGATCTGAGTTCAAGGACTGATTTTACCCCCAAGTTACTATGTGACCTTGAGCAAATTCCATCTCCCAAACACTCACCTTCCCACTCTGTAAAGTTTGAACAGTCATCTTTGCCTGGCCACCCTTAAAGGAAAAATCTGGGGCAAGGTGAGGGGAACCATGTGTATGACTGAGTATAAAAATGTCAAGAGGGCTTTTTACAAATACTAGAGTTAATTTGTCTCGTTGCAGAGATGGCAGCTGTCCTCTTTTCAGAAATAACTCAGACAGCAGTGGTTTTGTTTGTGAGGGACCTCCAGAGCATTCCTGGGAGAGAAGTAATTCTTGTTTTCTTCATTTTAGTGATGAGAAAACTGAGATTATGGGAGAGGTGCCACAATTGGTAGTTGGCAAGGCCAGGATTGGGGGGGGAGCTGCTGGGCCCCCAAAACTGTGCCTGGAGGAGGAGAGCAGATGGACTTAGGACCTGCCCTGACTAAAATGTCCCCAATGACATCCCTACTCCTGGGACACCCGGGGAAGGGAAAGGATACTTGTGGCCCCCAAGATAGCAGAGAACAAGTGCTTCGACTGAGGACTGGACTGCAGAAAATAGCGACAGAATAACTTCTTCAAAGCCAGAACCCAGGGAACCCAGGGACATCTGAGAAACAGGGTTTCTGCCCTAACATCCTCATTTGACAGATGGACAAACTGAGGTCTGTGGTGCAGAGGGAAAGCTCAGGGCTGGCACCGTGGGATGCCTCAGGAACTTGCCCTGGAGCCTTGGAAAGCCCATTCTCCTCTCTGGGCCTCAATGCACGCTCTGATCACAGAATTCTTTCTTCAAGCAGAATTGATGGAGGAATGACAGTGTGGTCAGCCCCTCTCCACCCGAGGTCCCTGCTCTGAGCAGACAACCCAATATGGCTAGACAATATTTGGAGAAAAATCTTGCATCTGTACTGAGCGTGCAGACTATTTTTTTCTTTTCCACGATTCCTGAAATGACACAGTAGAATAGCTGTTTACATAGTATTTGCACTGCACAAGGCGTAAGAGATCAGCTGGAGATGATTTAGGTCTCTGGGAGGAGGTGTGTAGGTTCTATGCAAATACTGTGGCATTTTATATAAGGGGCCAGAGTGTCCTCTGGTGCTGGGTTAACTCAGTGGGTCTTGCTCATCCTTGCCCTGAACTTTCCAAAGAACCATTTTGGCCTTGCTTGTGGCTCCTGGGAGGTTGCCTCTAGTGCTCGGAAAGTCCCTCCTGATGAGTGTCTCTGGTCACCTGGGGCCTTGGCCATGCAGACAGTCTTGTTAATGTGATTTATGGTGGGGCCCTGACCTGAGGGTCACTTGGACCTCAGGAGTGGCAAGGGGCTAAGGTCAGCCACAGAAGGTGTCAATCAGGCATATGTGACAAGCCCTCAAGTGAAAGCCTGGACACCCAGAGCAGCGCTGCTCTCTGAGGGGCAGTGCTCTGTGATCCTGGAGAAGGGAGGGCTATCTGAGAGAGGCGCTGGACGGACACCTGGAGCGTGTCTGGGCCTGCTGGCTACTCTCTGCATACATTGTCCTTCGCTGAGCTTAGTCTGTGTCCTTGCCCTGTTGTGAGCCACAGTCTGGGGTGTGATGGTGTCTCTGAGTTGTGGGAGTCTTCATTTAGCAACTTCTTGAACATGAGGGTGGCTGTGGGGACCACTGCTGCCCAATAGTCAGCCAAAAAGGGGAGCACATGGCTTGATGCAGGAGTGGGGCAGGAGGCTGGGAGTCACCTGTTGAGCTCCCCTCCGAGTTGCCTCTGATGCCGGCGATGATGGGGACCATGGAGGTGAGTGGTGGCAGGTGCTTACCATGAGCCAGGTCCTCAAGTTTGTTTACTGCGCTAACCCATGTGTGTGTGTGTATGTGTGTGTGTGTGTGTGTGTGTGTGTGTGTGTGTGTGTGTGTGTGAACATAATTTCAAAAGCCCTTGATCTGTGTTCCAGACTTGAGATGTTTTGGATAGGTTATTTTAGGGACATCTCTTCTGGGGCATGGGTAGGAATCCTGGGGTTTTTAGGGGGAACTGGTCTCTACATGCCCCCTTCCCTGATCTCTCCGGTGGCTTTGTCCATGCCAGGTGTATACCTGCTGACTTCTAAGTCAACTCCAGGAAGGAGCTGGGCTCCAAATAGGAGAAGAAAATGCTCACTTTATTCCATCTCATCTGACCTCATTCCAACTCCTTTCCCACACCCTATCACATCCTTTCCCGTTCCATTTCAGGCCATTCCATCCTTGCATCTATCCCTCCCTCCCTCCCTCCTTCCCTCTCACCCATCCCATCCCATCCCATCCCTCAGTCATGTCCCAAGTGCCTGACCCATGCTCAGGGCCTGGGGAAGGCACCACAGATCGCCTCTACCCTGAGCCTGCACAGTCAAGGTTCCCGAAAGCAGGCACATCCTGGTGCATGCTGGGAGCAGGCTGTGCCACTGCACACGAAGCTCCCAGCTCCTCCACTCTCCACCTCCCGTCCTTGACGTTGTTTCCTGGAGTCCATCCAACCTGTGTCCAGAGTCTAACGAGCTCCCACTGCCAACAAGGACAATGCCCGGGCTGTGTGTGGGCAGAGGCGTGCGTGGGCCATGCACAGAGCCTCCCTTCTCTCATGGCCTGTGTGGGAGCAGGTGCTGGGGCAGGGATGGGGGTGCAGAGGGTCTGCACAGCACGCCTCAGTGCCAGACATCCACCTGGACCCCTTCCCAGGCACTGTGCCTGTGCGATCTCCCCGGGTGAGGGCAGGATATGCACTTCTTCACGTAGCAGCCAACTCTGCCATGGTTGGCTTGGCCCACGTGGGGCTGTGACACAGCAGCAGGGAGGGGCAGAGATGGGCAGAGCAGTGGGGGCCCTGGTGCCCTTTCCCAGGAGCAGTAAGGGCAGCCTCATTGAGATAGTGACAGCCTTCACTGTGGGAACCTTCTGAACTGCTACAGACTCCGCACACATTTTCTTTCTGAACCTCAGAACCTCTCTGGGTTGTGGGGGATGCTACTTTCTGGATCAGCAGATGGGGAAACTGAGGCTCAGAGAGGGAAGTTCCTTCCCTGAGGACACACTGGCAGGGTCTGGGATTTGAACCAATTTGTCTAGTAGCATTTACTCCAGTTTAGGTCCTATTAAAAGCACTCTAAAGACATTATTTTATTTAATTTTTGCAATGGCAATTCATCCATCCGTCCATTCATTCATTCATTCATACTCTCTCATAGTCACTGACAAACTCTCCCTAGGAACGGCCCAGAACTGCGCTCGGTGCTGTGGAAGGAGGGATAAAACACACTGGAATCAGCTAGGGATTTAGCTCAGTTGTTCCATCGCCTGCCTCGCAAGCAGAAGGACCTGAGTTCAATCCCCAGTACCAAAAAAAAAAAAAAAAGAAATAAAAACACACTGGAATCAGCCCGTTCTACATCAGTGGGGAGAGGAAGGTGAAAGGTAGGTGAGTTCACTCCAGAGCCTCTGCTTTTTGCTTTCCAAGGCACCCATGCCTGTCTGAAACCATGGAACCAGGAGCAAGCAGTGCGCCAAGGTTAGTCCTCCACCCTGCCTGCACAGTCTGGATTTTCCACTTGGCGTAAGACAACAGATGTGGCCTGGCTCCTAATAGTAGGGGAGAATGCATGCCTCTTGTGTCCTGAACTCCAGCCCAGTGCGTGGGTGTTGAAAGCTCAAAGTGAGGCATGCCATATACATCATACTACATCTTCTGGTCCACTCCCCTCATCGCCAGCCCCTATGCTGCCTTCTGTTGCCAGGGATTAGTTTTGATGGCTATAATAATTATGTGGCATTATTCTCTTTTGTATGTGACTCCTTTTACCAAACATTGTATTTGTGAGATATACTCATGTCATTGTGTGTAGTGGAAGCTTGTTCCTTTTTATGGCCACCTAGTATTCCATCCAATGACCACACCACTATTGATCCATTCTACTGCTGGTGGGCATTTGGGTTGCTTCCATTTTTGGCCATTGTGAATGGCGCAACTGTCACCATTCTGTGACATGTGTTTTGGCATACATGAACACTCATTTCTGTTAGGAACATCCCCAAAAGAATGTTGATTATAGGATATAACACACTGTCTTTAGCACATATTACCAAAGATTTAGGAAAAACTTCGATTTAGATGAAAAAAATCCATTCAGCTGCTTTCCTGCAATCCTATAACTAGCTGAGGAAGTAAGAGAAACCTAATGTTATTTATTAAATACTGTAATAATTAGTATTTTTATTTTATTTTGTTGTTTCTATGGTTCAGGGGCTTGGGAACGAAGCCAGATGCAAACACTAAATGAATGGCTTGGTAAAAACCCAAACCACTGCACAGCAAGAGGCGGGGCCTACGTTACTCCAGTGCAGATGTTTACTCGCCAGGGCCGGTGACCTTGCTTCCTCCTTGGGCATCTGGACCACAGTGTCCTGGGACAAGATTGCTCCTTGCAGGCCTTGCTTTAACTCAGCATGAAGTGAACCTGGCCAGCTTTGCTGTCATAAGGTTGGGGCAGCCGCTCACATGTGCACCCCACCCTGACCACGCCCTGAGGAGGAGGGGAACCTGGGCACTTTTACAACAGATCTCAAAGGGCCTGGGCCACAGGTCCTTTCTGCAAGGCACCTCCTGCCTCCGTCCCACCCGTCTCTGTGCTGTTTCTCTCTCACACACGGACACACATGCATGTATCACATGGCACAGTGATCAGCACGGACAGCTCTGTTTCCAAAATCTCTGATGATTCTGCTCTTAGCATTTAAGCCTCTTGTTTTTGTGCATATTTTTAGAGGTGGAAAGGAAGCTTTTTATAGTTGAGGAAACTGAGGCTCAGGGAGGCAAGTAACTTGGCCAAAATTAGCCAGGAAGTAATGAACATGGCAACAACAATACAGATGTTCCTGGACATGCAATGGGATGGTGTCCTGACCCACTCATCATATTTTAATCATATTGTAAGTCAAAAATGACCTGAATACACAGAACCCCCAAACCTCGCAGCCCAGCAGCACAGCATGCTGTGGGTTGTCAGCGGCTTCTCCCACAATTGCCGCTGCCTGGCACTGCAAGTGGGGACTGTGTTGCACACCACTAGCCCAGGAAAATATATATATTCAAACTTCTAAGTGTGACGTCTATGAAATGGACATTGCTTGTGTGCCACTGTAAAGGTGAAAATCCTATAAGGGGTGATTGCAAAATACAGTGAAGTTTTAAATAAAAAAATTATTTCAGTAAAAGACGCCTTGCCACCAACCCTCGCTGGCTTTGAACACACTTATCCCACTGTTCTTGCCTCTTTCTGAAGCAGTTCTGGAAGTCCTCTTTCGTGAGTGTCTTTAGGAGGTGTGATTAAAAAATGTGGTCGAGGGTGCAGCTGAGTGCCATCCAACAGAAAGCCTAGCTCATGTCCTCATCCACCCTATTCAGCAGATCTGGCACTGTGCCACTCCTCAAGGCTCGTCCTCAAAGTCACAATGAGCATGAGAGGGAAATGTGTTGAGTTGATTCAGGATGTTGAGGCAGCCATAACAGTGCCCCAACACCCATGAAAGAAGACACCCAGAACTGCTCCAGAAAGCAGCAAGAATGATGGGAGAAGTGGGCTCAAAGCAAGGAGGAGTATTTTGAGGGGAGTTAATGGCAATGTGTCTTTTACTGTAATAGATATTTTTAAAAAAGGTAAGTACACACTGTCTTTTTCAATCACACCTCATAAGTTGAACCCTCTTATGACAGCTATTGATAGCTGAGCCCTTTACCATGCACCACAAACTGGGCTAAATAGGTCACTATGCATCCTTCTGACTCAGGGCCTGTGGTTTGGGACTATTTTATAGATATGGAGACTGAGGTTCAGAAAAACGAAATTATCCACATGAAGTTTCCAGAAGCCAACTTGGCACTGTCCTTGGGTCTGTCCAATTCTGGGGCACATGTCCTTCAGCACTTCTTCGGTCATTGGTCCTCAGCACTCTTTCCCAGCCGTCTTCTCCCTGCTCCCATCCTTTCCTTCTGCTTCTATGATGGTTTCTCTCCCCTCTTTTCCTGTCCTCTCCCCGGATGCACTAGGCTTCTAACAGGTGACTGTACTGACACTGGTGAGAGAAACAATTCACTATTGATCCTCCCACAGTATACTCTGTTCCTTGTAGCTGAGCATGAAGGAGATTAATGCAGGGCCTCAGCGGACAGCAAACACAGTGTCTGTGACAGACAGGATAACATGCTTTATTAGCCTCCTGACAAGACAGTGTTTTACCATAATTTTTGATCAGAGACTGGGAGATGTGAGCATCAAAATACATGTGGGAGGTGGTCACGCTGCATAAGTAGCAAATGAAAAATAAAGGTAGTGGTGAAGGGTGGTGGGTTGGAGGCTGGAGCTAAACTCAAATCTCCAAAGAGATAGGAAAATTGCAGTGAATGCTCAGATGCCCAAATCACATCTTACAAGAGCTCTAGGACAATGCAGGGGACACTTTCTCCTCCCATTCTCTAGGTTTTTGCATCCATTTAAGTCCTCAGCCCCCCTCCAGACAGCCATGAGTCTGGCTAAGGCAGAGTCTGGGGGTGAGGGTAACTTCCCCCAGAACAGCATGGCTCCAAAGGCCTCTTGTAGCAGAATCTCCTTGGGGTGATCTTTAAAATGTGCATTCTTGGGCTTCAGCCAGAGCCCCTGGATTCGATTTTCCAGGGTGGGGGTGGGACTAAGGAATCTGCATTTATCTAGTATTGTGGGTGAGTCTCATGCCCTTTGATGTCTGAGAACCTTTGCCTCCAGAAATTCTGGGCATGGGGAAATGACAGCC
Source organism: Heterocephalus glaber (assembly GCF_053883595.1). Lineage (NCBI taxonomy): Eukaryota > Metazoa > Chordata > Mammalia > Rodentia > Bathyergidae > Heterocephalus > Heterocephalus glaber. The sequence goes on along the minus strand of NW_028258412.1, from coordinate 2,877,284 downwards.
CCTAATACTCCAGCATGCTTTACATCAGCCCAGTTGCACTCACTGGCACCCTACTTAATCATGTGATATTTTCATGAGAGCACACAGTCCCATCCATCGCCTTGCTGGATCCTAGAGCAAAAACCTCATGAAAGAGAAATTGTTCCTCTCATCGTCTGGATGGGCTTGGAGTGGTGCAGGGCTGTGTGAGAGGTCTGTCAGCCAGAAAACAAACCAGCCGGCATTGATTTCCCAGCCCTCCTTTAAACACATCTTGTTCCCTGGGATTTTCTGGGGGCCAGTGGTTCTCAACTGGCCTGTCAGGGGATGTCTGGCAATGTCTGGAGTCGTTTTTGGTTGTCATACCTGGGTTAGGTGTGCTATTGGCACCACTGGGTAGAGGCCAAGGATAGAGCAAAGCATCCTCGAATGCACAGGACAAGGTCCCCCAGCCCCAACGAAGACCCAGCCAGCCCAAACAGCAGCAGTGCGTGGAGGAGAAAGCCTGGGCTACGTGCGTCCTGCTCTATCCTGCCTTGACCTTACTCCAAGTTCATGGGCAGCTTCTGGAGCATTGTGAGCATAAGTAGTTTGTGCTTGGATTAAGGTATTGGATCCCTCTGCCTGCCTCTGGCTACTGAAGTGGATTGTAATGGAGAAAGAGCAAAAGCCAGAGGTCAATCAAGAAAGCTTAATATTAGTTGTATGACTTTGGCCGAGCTGTCCCTCTTTGCCGAGCCTCAGTTTCCACCTAGCTAACTCAGGGTGGAGGGGTTGAGGGACACAAAGTTCCTCCTCTCACTTGCAACTGTGCCATGATCTAATTCTGTCTTATTTCTGCTCCTTCTGGGTGACCTCTCTCAGACGGGGAGACGAGCTCTGAGAGCCTGGCCCTTGTGCAAGACCAAGTCTCTGTGTGTTTGGACCTATCCATCTTCCCGCACTGCCAGCCAGAGCTGCTCCATGTTAAAAGGGAAATCCCAAGGCAGGGGATGCTTTGGAAGGAAATTGGAGTGGAATTTAATTGATAGCCTGGGCGATATGCCACTATCATTAAATTGCCCTGCAAAGCTGGCCTATTGTTCTCTACAGAAGCAACATGGGATTGTTTGGATAACTCCATGTGTATGAACTGGGGTTTTTCCCCAGTGGGTCCATTACGAGGAGAAAGGAGCCAGGTTTTGATGCCAATAGGCCAGATGCAGGCCAGGCCCCCAAAGGCAATGATGTGCACCCTGTCTGTAAAGCCTCAGACTAACTCCTGCCTCCCGTTCCCCGCTCCCCTCCGGTGCCCTCTCATCTGACCATGCCACCCCTGCCTTAACCTTCCCTGCATCTCCACCTCCCTGCCAGTGAACCCCAAAGTTACTCTTCTGCAGGCTGTTGGGAAGGAGGCCACAAAAGTGAGTTCACAGCTGTTTTCTCCTCCTTCTTGATAATCACAACACCTAGCTTCATAGTAAAGGCTCTGACAAGCCCTGCAGCAAAAAAGAAAATGTATTCAGCTCATTGGAAATCATGTTTCTTAAATCATTTGCATATGAATTATCTCCCACTGCCCTCTTTATCCATATCTCACTATTTACCTTCTGTAAAATAGCATTTCACAGAATTCCCATTTGGGAAATACTGGGCTAGAAATGGAAGTACAAAATCTTTAGCCTAGATTTCAAGGTTTTCCACAGAAAGGTCTTTGGGGCCAACCTCAACCTTCTGTCTTCCAGCACTTACTTTACAGCTGAGCCAGAGTTCATGTTTCAGAGGGGCGGGCGGAAAACCAAAGGTTCCAGCCCCGCCTGGAGTCACAGAATCACTGAATCCTCTGAAAACATTTTTTTCACTCCCTAGAGATGAGATTTTAGAGAATTAACCTTGGTGATCTTAGTCTCCTCACCTAAGAGTGGGCACAAAGCACCACTTCATTAGGCAGTTGTGAGAATTCAATGAGCAGATACATGTGCAGGGCCTAGGACATAGTAAACACTAACTGTGGGCCCTGGATTTAGTTATATTGCCATGACTTTGTAGACACTGTTCCCCCTGCTGGCAATACCCTTCCTCTCACTGGTCATCTGCTGAACCGCTGCACATTCTAAATGTCCTGGCCCTGACATCGTCTCTTCATATCCCTTTGGAAGACATAATTGCTTCTTCCCCAGTGTTCTTGCAGCATCATTCATTCATTCACTGCTTTTTGCATTTCATTTGTATCAAGTCCCTCCTCGGTGCCTGCCACTCCTCCAGGTATTGGTGACCTGGTGGGAGCAGAACTCACATGGTCTGTGTCCTGAGGCTGGAAGGAAAGCCAGACATGAAACAAAGTCTTCCACAAATAAGGAGCTACAGACAGGACATGAGGGGCGGGAACACTCCCAGCAATGCTATGCTGCATTTGAGCGGCTTGTTTGTAGGCACATCTTCCCCTTCAGACCCGGGCTCCCTCACTCCTTCAGGGCTCCCTCAGGGAGCCAGAGGGAGGGTCTCGACCCTGGAGGATGCACCCAGGATGTCTGCTGAACAGGGGAGAGCCAGGGACAGCACAGGTCAAGGATGGCCTTCGTCCCCTGTTCCCTAACCCTAAACACACCCGCTGGCTCCTACAAACGTGAGCCCTTAGGGAGGAGGAGAGAGGATGACCTGGTTTATTCTATTTGAAGAACTCACAGCTTCCAGTGCCCTGCATATCTCTCAGAGCTCCATTTTTGTTTCTTAAAGGAAAATAACAAACCAGGTTAGCTCTAAAGAAGATGAATTGGAACAGAGACAGGATAACCGGGCAGTCTCCATCCCTCCAAGGTGCTTTCCTGGTTGTTTCCAGAGAGAGGGAGAGAGAGAGAGAGAAAACACAACTCTTCAAATAGCTCTTCTCTTTTTGGGGAATATGTAATCGTCTCAATTAAAACATAGACCAGAATATTTAATGGCACGGAAATTGATTTTGATGCTATTTAAATAATTTCCCTCTGGAGAAGACGGGTACTACTTGGCCTAATTTGGTAGAAGCATTCGTTTCCTCCCCAGCTCTGAAGTTGCGAGCATGAGGTTCTGTGCACACAGGCAGAGCCAAGTGCAAATCAGACTCCGAGGGCCTGCAGGCTCCAGGAAGTGGACAGAGGTGAGCCAGGAAATGCAGGTCAACAGAGGACACAGATGGGGCGGTTCAAGAAAACTTGTCTCAGCTACGTCTTTACCACCTCCCAGTTGTGACTCCGTGAGGCCCAGCCATGGGGAGAGGCTTCCAGTGGGCGGGGCTTGGGGACCCAGCAGCTCTGCCTGGGACATCACAGGAGGGGGGTCGGCAAGTGGAGCAGGGGTCTGTGCTCGGGTCCCACTGTGAGCCTCCTCCAGCCGATGCACACCAAGGCCGCATGGACACACTGGCCCTAGAGTGTTGAGCTGTGGAGTCTCCAAGATGCCCTTCTAGGAAGCAGATCCGAGGGAGGGAGGAAATTGACCTGGATTTATTACTGCCAGGCACTCTGCCAGGTAGACACTGGCGGGAACTCCATAAACATTCCACGTTTCACATCCCAACCATTTCCCCTTCCTTTTGACAACAGTAAATCCATGGGTTTGAAGCAGGCATTGGCAAACTCCAGTCCATGACTAAATCTGGCCCCCTGCCTGTTTTACTTTTTTCAATTTTTATTAGTACATGTCTGCAATACATAACCATCACGTTCCTCACGGGGAGCTGGTGCACGCACATAACACATCTCAATTCTTTTTTATCCTGTTCCCCTCTCTGCATCTCTTGGTCCTATTCCCATTAAAAAAAAATCTATCTGCCTGTATTCTATTATCTGTCTTTTATTTACTCTTTATTTATATTTTGGGTTTGTGAATAAAGTTTTATTGAGAGTTGGTCATGCTTTTTCTTTTAGGTATTGTTGATGGCTGCTCTTGCACTCCAGAGGCAGAGTTGAATAGTTGTCTCAGAGAATGAAAATCAATGCCTCAGATATTTACTCTCTTACTCTTCAAAGAACACATTTGTTAACCCCTGGTTTGGAGTGTGAACATACGCAATGACTATTTTTGTAGGTTAAAAGAAGAAAAAGTTCAAATATCAGCCATTTCATAGGGTTCAGTCTAATGCCCTGTTTTGGTGTTAAACCTTTACATTGTACAGCTTGTTTATCCATCTTCCTCATTTGTGTTTGTATAGTAAACAGAACTAAAGCTCAGAGAGTTTAAGTAACTTGCCTGTGGTCACACAGCTGGAAAGTGGCACAAGGAAGCAACTGAGGGCCCTGAGTCCAAAGTGCTGGCTCTTCTTGCTCCCTGTGCCTCCTCCCAGCAATCTGTCTTGCTCTTGTAGCAGCCAGACATTAGCACTCTCCCCTGAGTGCCTGAGAGCATGCTGGGAATCCAGGATCAGAATGATCCTGGGTTTATTCTCTGGGCTGCGAGCAGCAAGCTCTGTGATTGGAATCTTCCCTCTGAGAGGCAGCCAAAGGTCATCTTAGCTGTCCATGCTGAAGGGTGGAGATGCATTTCAAGATCAATGGGGCCTTTAAACAGGAGGGCAAGAGTGACCTAGCCGGATTTGTAATGATCTTCTTTCTGGCTGGAGCTCGGGGAGAGTGAGAGGTGGGAGCAGAAAGCGGTCTCCAGGTAAGAGATTATGATGAATCATAGGGACTGGAGGGGAGGGAGGCTCAGGGCAGAACTGTTCAGAGCCCAGAGGTCCTGAGGTTGGGTGGATGTGGGCCGGGTTGGGGTGGGGAGGAGAAGGATCGGGGCCACACCAGGCTTCTGCTAGGGGAAGAGGTGGAGAGGGGGAGGGTGCAGACTCCCTGATGGGGGCGGGGTGCTGAGCGAGGGAGGGGAAGCTGCCAGGGAGAGCAGATTCGCCTAAAGGTCCCTGTAGGAAGCGGAAACTGTATTCCAGACGGCTGTTGGAGGTCAAGTGAGATGATGTTTGTGCAAGGCTGGGCACATGGTCGGTGTCCCTTACATGCAATTTGAGAAGATGAAAGGGGTCAAGGGTTGTGCCAGGATGGAGAGAACCTGGCTCTGGAGTCACAGGGACTTCTGTTCACACCCACAGGCCTGCCACTGGCTCACCTACCCACTTCTATGCCTCATCTAGTGACCCGGAGACTGAAGAGCAGGTCTGGCGCTAAGCAGTCTGCTTGCATATTTCCTTTAACCCTTACATGCACCCTCACAGGTAGGGGTGACTACCAACCTTATTTCATGGATGAGGGTGGGGAGGCTCAGAGAGGTGAATATACCTGCTTCAGGTCACACAGTAAGCAGGAGAGCAAGACCTGGAACTCAGACCTGTGGACTCTGTAGTAATATGGGGTCTGTAGTAACACCTGGCTCCTGCGTGTTTGCGGGAGACAGAGAAGGCAACATGATGTGGGGTCTGGCACCCAAGAGACCTGGCAGTATGGCGGTGCTGAATGGTACCAAGAGTCCTTGGCATAGAGGTTTAGGGGAACAGAAGACGGTGCTCTGGGAGGCTTCCTGGAGGCAAGTGGAGTCATGAGTGTAGCAGGGCAAGCCCTTGGGAAGAAGGGAATGAGTGTGGCAGCTCACGACTCCAGCTCCATCATGTTGCGGATTGAAAAGAAACCAACATTCTCCATCTTACACCCAAGCTTCCCTCCACCTTTTGGTCTGCATTGAGAAGCTTCATTCTCATGACCTGGTGCCGATCTTTCTGTAGGGATTGGACTTTGATAGTTAACTTGGGCTTCGAGTCTTGGGTTTCAGCAGCTCCCCATGAACCCACTCGCGGATGGCTCCTAATTCTTACTCAGATTCCAGGGTCCCTACTTGACTATCACCTCGGCAGCTTTCTATACTAGTTCAGCCCCTGCTCCATGCTCCCTCACGTGCTCTGCCCTTCTCCTGACACCCACCACCTCGCTAGGAGGGAAGCGGGGAGTGGGAATGTTACCTGTGTTCACAAAACAGGTGGCAGGAGCTGTGATAAGGGTGTCTAGAAGAGGCTAAATAAACACTTGCACGAATGAATGGCTGGCTGGCTGGAGAGGTTTTGTGTTGCACCATGGCTTACTGCCCCATCTGGATTGTTATCTTTCCTTTTCATTCCTGGAGATCTCTGCAGATCTTTATGAGGAGGTATGGATTTGGACCTCACACCTACCACACATTCTTTTCCCAGGAAGGGTCTGTTTTCAATATATCCACCATGCTTCCTGTTATGGTTTGGGTCTAGATGTTCCACAAAGCCTCATGCAGTCATAGATGACTTTTTCAGAGGTGGCTGAATCTAGAGTGTGTGGTGCTGGAATGAAGGGCGTGTGATTACTAAACCCATGTACTGATTGGTTTGGCACCGCCCTAATCCTGGTAGTCTGGATAAGATAAAAGGGGCAGAAAGATGCCGCTAAGTTTTCCTTGTTGCTTTTGTTACCATGTGGGTGCCATGCACTGTTTTTCCTCTGTGTTGCCCCTCTACCATGTGCCACTCTGCCTTAGAGCCAGCCAATTATGGACTGGAATCTTTACAAACTGTGAGCTAAATAAACCTTTCTTCCTTTAACTTTGAGTGTGAGGTATTTTGTCTCAGCAATGAGAAAGTAACTAAGGCACTGCCCCTAGGACCAGATGATTATTTCCAGAATGCCACTTTTCTCCAGCACAGCTCACCTGCTGGACTCTTGGGGTTGAGCCAGACAAATCTCTCCAATCTCACTTCCTTCTGATTCCTGATGACCTTAGCTCACTCTTCCTCCTGCCAGGATTCTCAGGGGACCGAAGTTACCTCATCCTTCTGCTGACCCTTGACAAGACCCCCTACCTCCTCAAAGCCACCCCCAGCGACCCAGGTCTGTTCTGACTCTTCCGAAGTACATGAATCCATTGGGTCTGAACCATTCTTTCTGTTGTTCTGTCCATGTCTATTCTATCTTCCCAACTAGAGTCTTTAAAAGGAGAGAGTGTATCCTAGGTGAATCACTGTCATTTCTCCCATAACTTCCCTACTCTATTGCAAGTTTCATGACTTGCATGACCATCATCCATGTCTATACCTCTTGCTTCCTGATTTCTTGTGGTACAGAAAGTGCCCAAGAGGCATCAATTCCTGCCCCAAACTGAGGTTTATCTTCAGCTTGTATATAATCTACTCCTTCATTAGATGTGCAGTGACCTTAAGTGTATCAAAGCAAGCTATGGGGGAAGATCTTCTCACTCAAATTTCCAAAGGGAAAATATTTTTGTAATTGTTTGCACCATAATCGAATGTTGATACGAGCAGATTCCTACCTAGCCACACCTATGTTATGACTCAGCGTTGTTCCTCTACAGCACAGAAATCACAAACTTTGCATCAAGAAATTTAGAGAAATTATGAGCCCTGGGAGACATCTGACAGATACAATCATTTCCAGGATGGAACAAGGTACCATAGGCTGCCTAGAGCACAGTGCTCTTTGGGGACCATGACAGTCACTCCTGAGAGCACCTCCTTTAAATGGTTGAGGTACTCCCAGGAGGGTGGTGACCTGAAGAGGTGGTACTCTTACAAGCTGCTACAGCTGAGTCAGTGTGGTTGCGCATGCCTGTAATCGCAGGACTCTGGGAGGCTGAGGCAAGAGGATCACAATTTGAGCCCAGCCTGGGCAACTTAGAGGCTTAGTGAGACTGCCTCAAATTATAAAATAAAAAAGGGCTGGGAGACAGCTCAGTGCAAATGCTGTGGGTTCAATCTCCAGTACTGAGAAAGGAAAAAACCAACCAACCAACCAAACAACCAACCAAACAAACAAACCTCTCCCACATCTGTATTAGGAACCCTCAAGGTATCTCTCCAAGTCCACATCTCCCTTTTGGCCTCTGATCACTGATTTTACCAAACATTTTCACTATTTGTGAGCAGTATTTGCCTCTTCTGGTGCCTTTGGATCTGTGCTTTTGCTCCTTTCTGGCAGGCTGAGCTAAGCAGGAGACAGAAGATGAGAAGCCCAGACACAATGCTTCTGGATCCTCCTCTCTACCTCTCAGATTGCTCTCCCATGCCAGCCTCTGGATGGAAATCATCAGCGCGGGCCCCAATCCTTCCAAGGCTGTCAGGGATCAAGAGAGATATCAGGAATGAATGTCCTACCTGTCTTGGTGCCTGCCATTCCATCCTCACATGATCATCCCCGAGTCACCCTGCAGCCCTTGCCTCTCTCCCTCTTGGTATGAAAAAATCATTTGTGTGCGTCTCAGCTATTGTGCTCATTCTAACTGAAGCCAGAAGTCTGAGAATCTCTCATTTCTGCTCTCTTCAAATCCAGTGCCTTAGAAAGTTTTGTTCCTTATCTTTGTCTCACCTCCTTTGCCCATCCTAAGCTACCATCACCCATTTTAATTAATTAATTATTATTTTTTTTAGCACATTTGCCTCTTGCCTCTTATTTGGATCCCTGCAGTATTCGCCTCAAGAGTTGCCCTGACTCCAATCTTTCTCTCCAGAACTTCTTTCCATGGTGATTTTTCTAAAATGCAAATAATTACCAACTTGGAATTTTTGCTTAAAATCCTTCAGACTTTACAGTCAGAATAAGGTCTGATTGTTGATCATTTTATTCTGCCTGGGGCTCTTCAATTCTAGTCCAGGTTCTCATTTATAGCCTCAACTCCCCTCCTCACCCCAGGCCCTATGTAATTCAGTTATCCAGTTCTATAAAATGGTGGATCATTTTCTAGATAGAGGCATCAAGCAGCATAGTGGTAGAAACATGGGTCTGACAGCAAGTTTGCCTGGGTTTGGACTCAGTTTTACAACTTGCAAGCTCTATGTAACATCCTTATCCCCAAGTTTCCTCATTTCAACAAAGGGGGAAACATGGCAATGCCTCCTTCAGGTGGTTGTTGTAGAGTGAGCAAATTCACACAGATGCCTTAACTCTGTGTCTGCTTGTCATCAACTGTGCTGTATTGTACATGCCTAGTTCATGCTGTTGTGTTTGCCCTCTCTTTCGTACCTGGTTAGCTGCTGCTTCCTCCTCACTCTCCTTTTAAGTTAGTGCCTCTTCCAGGAAGCCCATTTGGATTCCTGTGCTGACTCTTGGGCTGGGTTAGTGACTCCCTGCTTGCTTCTCATGCTGCCTTACAACTATCTGCACAAATGACATGTGTCACATGTGGGCTGTGTCCTTCCTGGCACAGTGCATGGGACAGGTGTTCCCTCAGGTAACATCTGTTGGCTGGATGGAAGAAACCTCCTCTTTGGAGCCTGAGTGTATTTCAGAGGTAGAGCCTGTGCTTTCTCTCCAGCCTTGTGGCTTTCCACCCAGATGCAGGCAGAATGGATGTTCACAAAAGACTTTTTAGTCTGAGTGAATTGGAAATGACAGACTCATTCCTGGAGTACTCGCGTGGCCAACTTGATGGAGGGAAAGGGTGGCTGGCTGGCAGGAGCACGAAGATAAAGCAGGCCAGAGTTGGTATAAGCCATTTATTCTCCTGAAAGAATGAAAGCTAATCTTTCATGAGCAGTCTGGTTGGATTCTGGTTTCTAATACAGATGGTATCAGGGTCTTAGATGTGAGAAACTCCCCGGGTTTCTGTAAGACCATGGATGCTGGCTGGAGTTAAATGCCTGTTTTCCTCCCAGACCCAGCAACTCCCTCCGGATCAGTGAGCACAGTTGCCCCACTGTGGAGAAAGCCAGGTTCTCCTCACAGGCTGCAGTGTCCGAGATGCGACAATCTCGGTGCCACTGCTCTCTGTCTCCAGGACTTCCCTGCTCGGTCCAAGATTGCAGCATAAAAGCTACCCCCTCAGCATAGACACCTCACATCAAAAAGTCCTTATACTTTCACTGATGGCCTTGTTTACTGTGAGCTCCATGATGTCTGCCCTTCCATCCTTTATGTCAACACAGTACTTTGTATGAAAAAAGCCCTGTGTAAACATTTATGGCATGAATGGACAGATAGGAATTAGGAGCACTGTGAACCCCTTGGAAACATTTTCTTTTCTCTGTCTTGCTTCCTCTCCTATAAACTGTGAAAGTTGAGTGGAATTTTGTAGAGTTCCTCCCACTTCCATCATCTATGAACTGACGGGAATGAGGTCATGAAGCAAACATTTCCTTTCAGGTGCATTTTATCTAAGCCTTGAGCATTGCTGGGTGCATTTACCAAGACTGGTGCTCCTCAACTTTGGCACTGCTAAAATTTGAGCCAGATAATTCTTTTTGGTGGGGGACTGTTCTGTGAATTGTAGGACATTCAATAGCATCTCTGGTCTCTACCCACTGATGCCAATAGTGTTTCTCTTCACTTTTCAGTTGAGACAACCAAAAATGTCTTCAGGTACCAGCTGATATCCCTTGAGGAACTGAATTGCTCCCTACACCTCTGGGAACCACAGATGTAGACCACAGTGACTCTGATCATCACACTGTAGAGCCTGCACTTTGTGCTTCTTTGCCTCTAACCCGAGCCTTCTCTTCAGCAACAAGAGCCCAGGAACCTTAGCAGATGACAAACTCCCTCAACAACAGCAGAGGTCAGATTTAAGGGCATTAGTGTTTCTCTGGGAGGAGTTGTTAAAACATAAAGGCCCAGGATTCATCCTCAGAGTTTCTGATGCAGTCCATGCTATAGATTGAATGTGACCCCCAGAGTTCACATGCTGGAGATTTATTCCCCAATACAGCAGTGTGGAGAAGTGGGACCTTCAAGACGTGACTGAATTACAATGGCTGTGTCCAGGGAGTGGATCAATGCTTTTACCTCAGGAGTAGTTTTTTATAAAAGCAAGTCTGCCCTTGTACTCTCTTGCATGTGGTCTCTTTTCCCACTGCTTCCCACCATGGGATGATACAGTGAGATGCTCCTGCCAAATATGGCTCCTCCCACCTTGGACTCCCCACCCTCCAGAACTAAGACCCCAATACTGTTCATTGTAAATTGCCCACTCTGTGGTGTCCTCTTATAGCAGCACAAAACAGACTAGGCCAGTAGGTCTGGAGAGGGTCTGAGAATTGGCATTTTTAATTCACAAGATCCCAGATAGTGCTGCAGCTGGTGGTGGGGCCAGACCATGGACAAGTGCCCTGTGGCAATGCTTCCCAACCCTGCAAGGACCTGAACCACCTGGGGAGCCCTCCATAACTCTCACATTTGGGACACACCCCAGACCATTACAACAGCCTCGTTGGGGTGGAACCTGGGCCCTGAGGTCTTTTCAAGGCGATTCCCGCATTGTAACCAAGGCTGAGAAGCTCTACCTAATGGCACAGTGAGCTGTGAACTTCTTCCATACTTTTCTGCATGCTGCTCATGCGAAAAGAGCCCTTGGACCATCCTGGCCATGGAGCAGAGGACACCTACCTTCCATGCGTGGGCAGGTCTCCTCCCCAGTTGGCCTCTTGTTCCCTGCCTCTGTTCACTTGTTAGCTTATTTCCTGTCCTCACAGTCCCTATTAGTTGATTCTTTCACGCACGTCTCCCTTAATGCCCAGTCTGCCTATCTGCCTCTCACTCTGCACCCAGCCTCTTACTCCTTTATGCCTTTCTCCACCTACCCACTCCTCCTCCCCTGTCTTTATCTTAGCTCATTCATTTTCCTGTCACCTTTTGTGAGCAGGGAGGTGCAGAGCAGAATGACTAAGACAAAGGGCCTTTCTTTGCATATGAATTCCCTTCTAATCTCCCTTTGAACTTCAGTTTAGGCGCCCCCCCCCCCATCCCACAGACCTGGCTAGCACCCCTCGGGTGCAACACTACAGGTCTCACAGGTGAACGAGATTTTTCATTTTTAAAGTCCGTCTGTCTGTCTATCTGATTGAGACAGGTTCTCACTAAGTTGCCCAGGCTGGCCTTGAACTTAAGATGCTCCTGCTTCAGCCTCCTCAGATCTGTGCAATGGTGTCTGGCTTTCAGGGTTTTAAATTCTATGATTTTCCTCTGTCTGTCCCACACAATTGTCTCCACAAGGGCAGGACCATGTGTATTTTGCTGTCATTGGATTCCCAGTGCTTGGTTGGTGCCTGCCTTGTACAGCTGCTCATGACATTGATGCTGAATGAACACTGGGAGGACACAGAGAGCCCTGCTGTGGGTCACCCTTGCCTGCATGCCTCAGTAAGGCCTCTGTGCTGGGAGTGATGGACACGCACTCTGTCCGCAGAGACTGTGGGCTGGGCTGATTGGGGGGTTTCCTACTGGAGACAGAGACAGGCCAAATCCCCAGTGCCCTTGTAAGCATTAACCCCAGCAGTCAGAGTGAGCTCTCAGGCTGCTGTCATGTGCTGGCCCTTTGGTCAGGGTTCACAAATCCCAGGAAGGTCCTTCTCTTCCAGGACTCCGAAATCCCCAGGTGCCTAACATCTACTCACCAGGGGAGTCCTCCATCTCTCCTGGGCCTGCAGGCCCCCCCAGGTGGGAAAGCTGGGGGGATTGGCCCTCTTAAAGGCATCAGCCAGGCCCCTGGAAGGATGTAGGGGAAGCAGGTAAATGCAGGTGCCTGTGCCTTGGTTGGCTAAGTCCTCACATGCCTCTGAATCCCCATCCAGAGGAAAATGGGCTCTGGAGGCTTCCGGTGATGGTGTCCCCGGTATACATTCATCTCAGCTGCATCGAAGTGCACATGTTAAGTCACTGCAGCTTTTTGCTTGTCAATTATACATCAGTAAAGTGGGAAGGAGGAAGGGTGACAGAGAGGGAGAGGGAGATAGGGAGAGGGAGATAGGGAGTAGGAGAGGAATAAGGAAAGGGACAAGGAGGACCCTAAAGTATTCCTCAGAGCTGCTCTGCCCAGTGCATCTCTGCTGGGTCCATGGCGGGGGCGTCTTCACCCAAGGCAGGCTAACCCTGGAAGCTGCAAACAGCAGCTTCCTCCTCTGCTGTGAGCTAGGACCAAGTCACAGACCTCTGTGGAACAGAGGACAGGAAGCAGCTCCCAAGTTCCTGCTGGAGACACATGGACCTGGAGGCATGGAGGATAGCCTCCCAACCGGGGAGCTGTATACTCTCTTAGCTCCCCGGGGTGTGTTCTACCCCTTCCTCACTGCAACCCCTGGCAATCCTCCTGGCAGGACGGATGCAAGTGGGAAGGGAGCACTAACCCAGATGCTACCATCCTGGAGCACACACCATGTGCTCAGCTCTCTGTTGGCTGCTTCCCATATGGGTGTCAGTGTTCCTAGCATCCCTCCCTTCCTTCCCTTTCCTTTCTGACTTCACCCTCTCCCTTTTTTCAGTGCTGGGTAGAATGAATGAACATCTTTCTGCATGCAACTGTGGCTATCATTGAATCCATTTCCAAGGACAAATTCCCTGGGATGAAATCCTTTGGTCAAAGGGTATGAAGAATTTTGCAGCTCTGCTGAACAGAATTGCATGTTTTTTTCCTAAGGGTTCTTTCTAATTACAAAACAACCGGGCTTACCAATGTTACAATAACCTTGCCAGCACTGCATGTTATCGGTTTAAGCATTTAAGCTAATTTAGTCAGTGTAATGTGGCCTTTCAGGTGCATTTACTTGACCTCTGTGAAGGGCGAACACTTCCCATGAGCCTTCCACTTGGGCGTCATCCTTGAGAAATTATTTAATTATGTATTGTATTTGTGCTTTGGGGTCCATATTTTAAAAATTGTAACTTTGAATGAATTATATTATCAACCCATGTTTATCATCTTTTTTTCTTTTTTGCGTTATCACCCATCCCAGGAGCTCTTTTGGATCATTTTTCCATGCAAGCTTAATGCCCCATATATACTCTATTTCTGTTTATGTAGGTTTATAAGTCTGTACTTTATGCATACACAGGAACCCAAGAACCCACTTCTGTCCCCTTGGGGGCAATATTGCCCCCATTGAGAATGTGTGTAATAAACTAAATTCAGCTATGCAGCTCAACTAAGTGATAATGAGCTAATGGTAATGAACTAAATAATAATTGTACTACATAAATAAACTGAATTCAACATATATTTTCTGGGACCCTATTATGTAAAAATGGCAAGTTACTCACTCCGGATTTGAAAATGAAGCCAAGGCTCCCAGTATCTTTTCTTCTGGCATCTTTAATGCACATAGATGAAAAGGTAGGAGGAACAGCCTGAAGGAAGGCTTGGGGTTGTTAAAATAAACACCATCAGCAGCAAGGGCAACAATGATCCTGTAAGAGGCAGGCGAGCAGATGCATTTTGCACAGAATCACAGAGCTGGAGCTGAGGGCTGTGTTGGGCTCTTCTCCCACAGCACAGGATGAGCTGCCTGGAGGTCAAAGAGGAGCCCATCATCAGGAAGGTCTGGTCCAAAGCCCAGTTTGCAATTCATGTGCTGTGTGACTCTGGGCCAGCCACATTGTCTCAGATTCCAAATCCAGAAAATATAAGAGAATCATAATACCCAGCTCTCCAGGTAGGTGTTTGGATGAAATGAGATAATGCTCCCTGAGCTGTTAGCAGAGCGCTGACCTGGAGGCAGGGCTCAGAGATTGTCTGCTATCACTATTGGTATTATTCTTTGTCAGTTTTCAAGAAAGTTGTCTGCATGTGGTCAGATATTTGGGGGTGAGAGATTGTGTTAGTCAGCTCTCTGTCACTATAAGGAACTTGCTAAGACAATTACTTTATAAAGAGAAAGGGTTTATTTAGGCTCAGAATTTTGGGGTTCCAGTCCAAGGTTGGGTGGACCCATTCTTTGGGCCTCTGGAGGGTATGAAGACAGAGAGAGGGAGGGAGGGAGGGAGGGGGGGAGAGAGAGAGAGAGGGAGAGAGATTGGGTCCCACAATCCCCTTCAGAGGCACGCTCCATCACCTGAAGACCTCCCACCAGTCTCCACCTCTTAAAGGTCCCACCACCTCCCAGCAGAGACATCTGGGGAATCTGGGAGACATTCAACATCCAAAGTATAGCAGGAATAGTTTTGGAAAAAGGTCTTTCAGGGATTGCAATAGGAGCATGACCTTCAGATATAAAACCAAAATTAAGTACATAAATTACTGGAAAAGTAACTTACTCTCTTCCTGGATTCTTTCTCCCCAACCTTCTTTTTACTTTCTAGTCCTGTGCTTCTTAAACTTGAGTGTTCACACAAGGCACCTGGGGATTTTACTAAAATGCAGATTCTGATTCAGTGACAGGTACATTCCCAGGTGCAGCTGCCAGGGGCAGATTAGCCTTGACCTTGTGCTGGCTCAGTGGTGTGGGTGTGGGGTGGCATCAGGCTTCAGGGAGGTGAGTGAGGGAAGCCGACTGCAGATTCTCACTGCTGCAGGACCTCAGGCCTATCCCTTAGCTCTTGTGTTTAGAAACCGATCTCCTTCCTCCCCCACCCAGCTCAGGCGGTATGAATCTGCCTGGTCCTGGGGTGAGATTTTCAACTCTACCAGCACCATGGACTGGTGTCAAAAATATCCATCCCTCTCCATAGGGCGCTGACTGTGTGCAGACACTTGGCTCCTTAGAAAGAATGCACCCAGCAGCCCTGAGCCAAAGAAAATGGGATGGGAGTGCAGTGCTGAGTCATCTTCTCAGGCCCCAGAGCAGCCACTGGGTGGGGGTGGAGGATGCAGTGCTGCATAAGAAGCGAAATGGCAGGTTTACCATCCTTTGGAGAGGACAGGTTGCCCAGCATCTCTGTGCCCAGCGTGTAGCAGAAAACACCCCATGGGGCTCTTGGCTTCATAATCACATTCCTTTTGCAGTTAATCACTGACATTATGTAAAAGGGGGTCAGTGTTTTATCAATATCCCCTGACTTGCCAGAGATGGGAGGCCACCCCAACCCAAGCAACCCATGTCCTTGCTGGAGGTAGGAGGCAAATGGCTTCTGTCTCTAGAGAGGATCTGAGATGCCCGAGGTCCAAGTCTGAATGCCACTTCCATGTCCTGGGTGAAGAAGGGCTTCGTGGCTGTGCAACCTGGGGTGTGATTTTACCTTTCTGTACCTATTTCTCAATTGTGCAAAAGAGCTAATTGCAAAATAGCAATAGTACTTCTCACGACTAAGTATTTCTGCACAAGGCATTGTGATTCCTTAGTTATCCTCATCAATTTCTTTGAGGTAGGAATGTCTCTGTTCTTATTTTGCAGATGAGGACTGTCGTGGCTTGTGTCTAGATATCTCCCCAAACCCTCATGCACTCATCAGTGCAGATTTTTTGGAGGTGTCTGGATTTAAGGTGTGTGAATATAGACTAAGGGTGTGTGATAACTAAATTAATCCACCACATTGGTTTAACATAGTTTTGGGAGAGGATAATGGGAAGAACTACCCCGGGTGTGGGTGATGCCAACCAATGCACTTGTAGCCTGAATGGAACAAAAGGGAAAGGAAGCCTCACTGCTCACTACCTCCTGCCTTCCCTGCCATGAACTATTTCTCCTCTGTGACACCTCTCTGCCATGTTGCCCTGTCTTGGAGCCAGCCAACTGTGGACTGAAACTTTACAAACTGTGAGGTAAAATAAACCCTTCCTCCTTTATAACTTGTAGGTGTCAGATAATTTGTCCCAGCAATGAAGAAGTAACTAAGACAAGGACACTGTGGCTTAGGGAGGTAGCATGGTGATGTTGACCCTAGAGGCTGCTCTGAGGCTGTACAAAGTGCCTGGAACCCAGCAGGGCCTGCTACAGGTGATCACAAGTGCCTCAATGCAGGTAATATAACCTTCTCTTGTCCCTGCCCTGTAATCCCTCAAACACACAGTAGGCTCTTCAGGCTGGCCCTCTGTGGTAGAGGCAGACACAGAGCTCTGGGCAACTGAGCCGCGTCAGGTAGCTGTCTGGATACTCTCGAGGCTGACAGAATAGGCAGGGACATCCATGGCAGACACTCAGGTCAGCCTGTGTCCTGCTCGACCATGGAGCTGGTGTGCTCTGCACCCTATTTAGAGTTTTGTGTGATCATCTCACAAAAACCTCCTGGCCAAGCACAAGATTTCTACTATGCTGTCCCCATTTTACAGAAAACCAAGGCCTAGAGAGGGTGAATTAGTGTCCCAGGGATGCTGACCAACTAGGTGGTTTGAAACATTCTCTTGCAGTTCTGGAAGCCAGAAATCTAGAACCAAGGCATTAGCAGGGCCCCAGACTCTCTGAAGGCTCAGGGGAGGATCTTTCTCTGCCTCTTCCAGCCCCTGGTGGCTCCTAGAGGCCACGAGATCCCTCAGCTTGCAACAATGTCACTCCATAGTCATGCGGTGTTCTTTCCTGAGTGTATCTTTCCGTATCTTCTCATTACCTATGAGGACATCAGTCGCTAGATTTAGGCCCCCCCTAATCCCATGTGACCTCATTTTAACTGATTGCATTTGCAAAGACCCTATTTGCAAACATGATGGTACAGAGATGAAGTGACTTACCTGAGGAAACCGCGGAGCTACAAGTTGAACCTGATTCTGTGAAGCCCAAGTCTGTGCTTAGCTATTTCAGTAATGATGTAATTTGGACCTCACCACCCTAAAATGCTCCGCTGTTACTTGGAACTGGTGTGGGAAAAGAACACAATGGGACACTCATCTCAAACTGTGGGATGAGGGGCTGGGGTCTCGCTACAGATAGGACAGAGCTATCTCTCTCTCTCAACTCAGGCAGAATGACTCGGCCCAGAAATGACTCAGCACACTTTTTGCAAATCCCTCTGGAGTCTTCATAGTGCAGCCCCTGACAGCCCCAAGCTACTGACCTCTCAGTGATCTCATGGCCTTCACATCATCACCCCCATTTGTCTGATGGAAAAGTAGAGACTCAGACGGTAGGGCGAGAAAACACATTGGAAAATTATTTGGAAATTCCAGAGTACTCTGCTAATAAGGAGGTTATTAATAATCCTAACTAGGGGGAGCCACAACAATGCTTAGAGTCCCTACCCATGATAGATTCAATTTTAGGCAATAAACAATACCAGGCATGGTTCAGAGTCCTCTGAAAATATTATTTCATTTAATTCAATGAATGATAACAGCCCAGGAGAAAGGTTGCAGGACTGACATTGTTGTAAGGAAGAATGCTAGCAGATTAGAAACTGTGTCCGATATCCTTCGAACCTTAGAAATATTATATTCTCTTCCTTTGGGCATAAAAGAAATAAAAGAAAGTCTGGAGCCAGAGCAGGAAAACAGTTTTCAACTGAAAGAGATATAGGAGGTATGTTTCTATCTTAACAGTATAGGGCTTGTAATAATGGTGATAATAAGAGCAATGAAATCAATAATTCTCCAGATGAGTGGCTGGGATGTGTAGGGCTCAGTAGACAAACATACCTAAGCCCTCTCTCTCAATTGCCTCCCCTCCCCTTTTACCTGTCACCCCACTGTGGGTGTTCTCTGTGGACCCCAAAGTCAGCCTGGCTACAGTCTAGGCGACAAAGCAAGGAAAACGTGGATTGCATGCATACATTTTCCTACAGAAGGAAGAACTTGTCATGCAAGGGTGTGAACTAGGGAACCCTCATTAAATTTAGAGTCATATAGGATAGAAATGGGCTTCCAGCCCAGACCTGGAATGGGAACTCAAGAGATTTGGGCCAACTAGTAAGACTAAGATGGGTATACATGGAAGAATTAATGTGTCTAACAAGTGTCACTGCCCAGAAGCAATCCTGTCTTGACATAAGGATAATACAGTATTTAATTTCCATGAACTCTTTTCCTATATTTCAAAAAGGGGAAGGAAAGTTATACTGTCTTGTCCACTTCACTACGATAGCTTCATATTCTCATCTACAGTGGAGTATTTATAGGACTCGCCCTCTTTGAAGCAGGGATTATAATAACAGTAATAACAACATCAATAATGTTGGCAATAAGAACCCACAGAAATAATCAGAGTGAGGATCTTGTGATGCTTAAGAATGGGGCCAGCAACTCCACAGGGCACAGAAGGGCAGAGAAATGGAGAAGAAGGATGGCAAGATGGAAGAGAAGGAAGGTGACTGTCTCAAGGTCATGATTTAATTACGTCAAAGAGAACAATAAGCACTGTGCTGGGCCAGGTATTGTGTGGGGCACTCGGTCAGCAATACTGCAGGTTGTCACAATAGACCCGACAGAGGTGCCACCAGGGAAGCCCATTTTCCTGATGGTACAGAATGCCTGCTAATGGAATGGGGGCAGGGTAGGCTTGGAAGGAGAGGGGAGGAGTCTGGAGAAAGGATAATGGGCGGTTCAAGGCTGCTTGGAGGCCTGCACTCCCCTTCCTGCTTTGTCCCCACCCCTCTCCCTCGCCCCTTTGCTGCTACCACATCCTAGTCTTTCTAAAACCAGGCTCTCAGCTGCCTGGGATACCGCTTGCAAGGTCCACGGAATGGTGCTGGCGGAATTTGCATAGCTACCTTGGCTACGGGCAAGCAAAGGTTGCCATGGAAACCCTTCATCCCTTCCCAGCCCCACAGCCAGTTCTCTTTCCCCTGATGCTCCTTCCTCTATCTCCCTGCCCACAGGGGCAGGGAGACCAGGGAGCCCATCACAGGTAGGTGCCGGAGGGTCCTCCCCTGGATGCAAACCTCCCTCCTGGCCTTGGGCTTCCTTCATCCAGGCTGCCCGGATGGTGATCTCTCTCCAGGTCCAAGCATATCATTCCCCTCCAGTGTCCTCTATGGCTCCCCATTCCTTGGAGGAGCAAGCACGTGCTCCTTGTCCTGGCACTCAAGGCCCTCTTGCCTCTGAACACAGCTGCACGTCAACGCTGGATCTCACCAGCCAGCTCCCACCGCAGGGATCATGGACGGCTCATTCGAGGCAGCTTCCCTGGCACCCTTGGGAAGGGAGGAATGAAAAGGGCCAGCTGACTCTACTCTCAACATTCCCTTGGCTTCAGGTGCCCCTGAAACAGATTGGAGTTTGGCAATCAGATCACTCTTCGAGGCTCCTCCTCCAAGACCAGGCAGGCACCTCAACTCCTCTTGCACCTCAACACCTCGTCAGATGCTGCCTCCTCCAGGAAGGCTTCCCAGGTGCTCCGTGGGGACACATGCCTGTCTGTCCCAGAGCTCACCTTGGTGGCCTTGTGTGTGCAGAGCACCCTTCCCTCTCCTCTCTGGTCCTTGAGTGCGGAGAGCCTGCGTTCCTCAATTCTGCCTTCCAGGGGCCAAGACTGCAGCCACCGGTGCTCAGGTAGCAGATAAGATTTGAAGTTATTCTCATCAAAGCCTGCTGTGATTTTCTATCATTCTAGGGCTTTTTAAGCAGGCTCAGCATTTGGCAAAGTTCACAGCATCAACACACCTACAACTCGTGTGATCTGCTGCCTGGCCGATTTTTCTTCTCTGGGAGTTGAATGAGTTAAATCAAATCACCAGATCAAAAGCTCTGATGACCTTCAAAGGTGCACTTCCTCTTCTGTTCACAGCCATGCTTCCATCTGGGCCTCTACAACCTGTTCTCCCTGCACCTGCGAGAGCGATCTTCCTAAAACCACCACAAGGTCCCTCTGAGCCAAACCCTCCCGTGGCTTCCCATCACTGTCTTGCAGAGTAATGGCCTCAACTGCAGGGGCTGCTAGTGTGGGTCTGGGGCATCCCCCAAAGACACATGTATTCACAGGCGGCACTTCTGGGAGATGCTTGGAGCATGCAGTGCTCTCCTCAGGTGGGTTAAACCACTGACCAGTGCACGGCTGAATGCACTGTCAGGGTGGGGGCTGGTTGGCAGAGGCAGGGCACTGGGCTGTGACCCGGAAGGGAGTACAGTATCTCCCTCTTTGGCTCCTCCCTTCCCTCTGCTTCCTGGCTACCTTGACATGAGCAGTTTCCTCTGCCCAGCCCTGCCACCATCCCATTTCTGCATTTCAGCCAGCGAATCATGGACTGAAATTTCTGAAACAGTGAGCCAAAACAAATCTCTCCTCCTTTAAATAAATCTCTCTCCTGGGTGTTAGGTACTGTGTTTCAGTGATGAGGAAAGTGACTGAGAGAGAGGCCAAAACTTGTTTAAGAGGATTTTCCTGCTCCATCTCCTCCCTCCACTCACTTATTCACCTCTAAAGCATGGTCCTGCCTCAGGACCTTTGCATCTGCTCTTTTCTCAACCTGGACATTCTTCCCCTGGTTCACTCTGTGGCTTGTGCTCTCACTCATTCAGCTCTCCCCCCTTCAGTGTCATCTCCAAATAGAAGACTTCTCTGCTCATCCATCACTTGAAATCTCTCTAAACCCTGCTTAACTTTCCTCCTGGCAGCACTGCCTTCCAACATATCCAGTATATATTTGTTTACTTGTATCCTTGTGTGGTAGGTCAAATTGTCTCCCACCCAAAAAAGATAGACTCAGATTTTAACCCCTGTACCTAGGAATGTGGCCTTTTGGGAAAGTGGATCAGATAGATGTGATCAAGCTCAGAACCAGCCCCTAACCCAGTGACTAGTGTCCTTATTTTTTTAAGAAAGGGGAAGGTTGGTCCCAGAGCCAGAGGGAAGGCCACATGAGCCTGGCAGAGATTGGAGAGCTACAGCTCCACCCCGAGAATGCCAAGGAGTGCTGGCCACCGCAGGAAGCTAGAACCCAGAACGACTGTCCCAAGTGGTCTCCAGGGGGAAGCCGCCCTCCCGACACCCTGACTTCAGACTTCTTCCAGGAGTTTAAGCCACTTCCTGTGTGGCACCATGGAATATCAGCTCCAGGAGGACAGGGGCTGTGAGTTTAAGCCCTGCTGAATCCAGCACTTGGTGAGGGTGGATGTTCCCACAGTATCTTTCTAGAGGAGGAAAGTGACTCACTTTGCAAGTCTTTGCCAAAAGTGACAACACGCCTATCCCTGTTAAGTTTATGCCTTTCAGGGAACCTGGAGACATTTCCCACTCACATAAGGCTCCACCTACCACTCCCTCCTCCCACGCCAGAATAATGGTCGTGGTTCTGGAACCGCTTCCTCAAGCATTTCAGCCCCTCACCAAAGAGCCAACAATCCACCAAATGGACAAACTTAAGATGAACTTACTACCCATACTCTGATTTTCCAAGCAAGGAAGCCAAGACTCAGAGAGGTACAGAAGTTTTCCTGAGGTCACCCAGCCACAGAGGGCCTTGACCACAGGGCAGTCTGCTTCTTACAGAAGGAGACAGAGCCCAGGGCCCAGAGGTTATCACTGAAGGAAGTGCTCAGGAAGCAGCCCGGCAGCCTCATTAGGATGTGTTTATTGAGCACCTACAGTCTGCAGTCACCTGGCACATAGCAAGTGGTCCCGTGTACTGAGACAGAAGTTGGGAGAGAGCCAGGCACTGTGGTCCTGGCAATAAGCATGGGCAGTTGAAGCTGAATGCCACCTTCCGGGAGAGCAGGGTGATTTGGCTAAGTGATCCTCTGTCTGGGTCTGGGGACACCTGAGCAGGCATCTGTCCCCACCTCGGTAGTTAGTTGTCCCCAGGCCTCTTAGGTGTGATGCTTCTCATCAACAGGCACCAAGTCCCTCAGCACAGAGTTAATCTCAGCCTCTCCCTGCTAGTGACTCAGGGAAGTTGGCCTTGTCCTCCGGATCTCCTCTGCACCTCAGCACATGTGACGTCCAGATTTAAGAGGTGGACAGAGAGGAACAGTGGCCCAGACCATAAGCAAAGGACTCCTCTTCAAACAAGATGGGAGCCTGGAGCCCAAAAGCTATTTTTAAAGGAGTTCTACAAGTGCTTGTTTTAAAATATCATGAAATGGCTATTACCAACTTTATTTTTCCCCCTGCCTTCCTCCCAAACAGGTGCAGTGAGATTAGTGGTAATTGAAAAAGTAGGATCGCCTCTGTGTCAATTTCCTGCTAATGAGCAAAACACGCTGTGCAATTGCTGTGTATTGAAGGAGGCAACAATGCGTTTTCGGTGGCAGTTTAACAGGCCGGGGCCTGGCTTAGCAGATGTTCTGAGACTTGCTTCCCAATGCAGAGGAGCCGAACCCAGAGGAGAAGGTGTCGCTTTCCCTTCCATCCACTGTCAGGTCCCTCAGAGGGCACGAGGCAAAGGTCAACGCTAGGCTCCTGGAGGCGGTGCACCGGGTGGGCAGGCATACTGGCGTGCTGCCCCTGAAGCGCCTCCTCTGCTGTCTGCCATCGGGGACCAATGTCTGGTCATTGAAAGTTCTTAGAGTTTGCTTGACTTCCAACCAGCCAGGGCTGTCCCTCTCTAGCTGTGATCCTGCTGTGTGACTTTAACTTCATTGAGCCTCAGCTTCACCATCTCTCAAATGGGGATCTCTAGCTGACCTGTGCACCTGGCTGGCCCCCTTACCTGCACACGGGGAGTTCGACTGCAGGACATCTGCTCCTCTTGCTGCTTTTGGCAGAGCCTTTTGTTCTGGGGACCAGTGGACTTGGAGGCCAATGTCACCATCTTCCTGTGTCTTCTCAGGCCACCCAGCTGTCTGTTCCCTCTCTTAACATGCTGCGTGTTTTCTGCCAGCACCTGACAGTGGCACCTTCCAACTGCCTCTCCTAATGAGAGTATGAGCTCCTTGATGATGACTTGGAACTTGCATTTTTCTTTCACTGAAGAAGTCTAAGTGCCAAGAACAGTGCTTGGCACACAGTAAGCGTTCAATGAGTGCTGATTGAATGATGCACATAGAAAGCTTAGCCCGGTGCTCACAACACAGTAGTAGCTGAATAAGTGGTACCATATGTTTTTATTCCAATGACCTCAAGCAGAGCATCTTCATACTGAATTCACTATCTTCTGTCTGCCAGGCATCAACGGGACGAGATGCGTTTGTTTAATTACCTCCTCGTCCTCCCTACAACCATGGAAGGTGTGTACCATTGTCATTCTCATCTGACAGAGGCTCGGAGAGATAGGAGTGAGTTGTCCGCATTCTCACAGTTGGCAGGAAGCGGGGTTGAGTTGATGTCATCGTGGCCTGGGGGCTGAGTACTCTTTTCAGGACCAGCATTGGCCACCTGGTTCCTGAGTGTAGGAGGCACCTGATGTGTGGGATTTCCCTATCATTGAGGAGCAAGGAATTGGAGGGCATTTGGTTTGCACCTTTGCAAACAGGAGTCCAACACAAGGGAGGAGCGAGGGCTCCAGTCAGAGGGTATGGCATGAGTGAAGGCTGAAGATTCAGCGGATGTATTTCTTGTGCATCTACTCTGTGTCCAGCTCTAGGTGAGATGCAATGGGAGGGAAGAGACAAGAGATCTTCTCTTGGGAGAAGAGCACCAGTGAGCAGCAAAAGAAAGAGAAAAACAAATCTTGCAAAGACTATGTGCAGCTGAAGTAGCCCCAGTCCCTGGCTGGGTGGGGGAACTGGACCCCTCCCCCTGCAGCTAAGCCGAAGGTGACCTGGAGCTGAGAGCAGGAAGAACAGTGAGTGGCTTCTGCACTTGGGTGTGCACGCAGCAACCCCAGGGCGTGGCAGCAGGTCCAGCACACACTCTGCCTCTGTGATAGGGGACAGGGGTGCTGGAAGTCTGTGCTGCTGAGGCCCCCTGATGGGCCACACTGCCCCTTGGGTGTGAGGAAGAGGTAGCACCTGGAGCCAGAAAGACTTGGGGTCAGAGTCTGGGGTCTGGGATTCTGACCTGAACCAGGACCTCCTTGCTTGAGGAGGTGCCCAGGTCTAGAGGAAGAATGTGGGTTTAGAGTCTGGGCACCTAGGTTCAGGTCTGAATTCCATTGCTCATTGGCCTCAGTTTCCTCCTGTACAAAGTTGGGTTCTTGCCATCCTTCTTATGGACTGAGTGCATAAAGAGCTGCTTTGTAAATGACCTTAAGAGAAAGGGACAAGCTGGATGAGGTGGTGCATGCCTGGAACCCCAGCACCCAGGAGGCTGAGGCAAGAGGATCACCAAGAGTTTGAGCTCAGCCTGGGCTACATAGTGAGTTCAAGGGCAGCCTGAGCTACAAAGCGAGATCCTGTCTCAAAAAAAGGGAGAGAAAAGGACAGGGACTCACTCAGTGGTGCTTAGAAAGGCTTCAAAAGAACTCAAGCAATCAGCAAGTGTGTGTTGACCACCTACTATGTGCAAACACTAGGGTGTGTGCTGGGGATGGGGGGTCACCACCATGGCCAAGGACCCTCCCACCTCCCACCACAGCGGGTGGTATGAAGCCCTACTGTGCTTTCTGTGGTTCTAACCCAGCCAAGGACACTTGCTGTCGTCATTATTTTGAGAGGCAGAGCCACCC
Organism: Heterocephalus glaber; assembly: GCF_053883595.1. Classification (NCBI taxonomy): domain Eukaryota; kingdom Metazoa; phylum Chordata; class Mammalia; order Rodentia; family Bathyergidae; genus Heterocephalus; species Heterocephalus glaber. Next base: position 2,852,265 of record NW_028258412.1, on the reverse strand, counting down.
GGGAGCCACCTGCAGGGGTTCGGGTTGGATGGAGCTGCTTTGAATCTTGGTTCCTTTATAACAGCATGAGCCTCAATCAAGCAACTAAATCTTTCTGTGCCTCAGGGTGGCCGTCTGAAAACCAGGGTAAAAATAGGACCTGCCGAATCAAGCGACAACGGTGAGGAAGCCTGGCTGTTGTCAGTGCCGGTCAGCAGCAGGCATTCCTGGTCTGGCTATTATTGCCACTGCTGCTAATGCGGTTGTTTGTGAGCCTGCTCCTCCTGCCTCTCAGGCAGCTGTGAGGCACCTGCCTCCCAGCAATCCAGAGCTGTATCTTATTCTTGTTTGGCACCAGTGAGGAATCGGAACCGTGCCTGGATCACGCTAGGCGCTAATCAACAGTTTCGAGGTAAATGAAGGGGAGATTGAATGAATGCCATCTTGTCGTAGGGCCATCTCTGCCGCAGAAAGAAGGAACAATTAGCTCTTGCCCGTCTTCCTGTGCATCCTTCCTGTGTGCTTCTCACAGTGGTGCTCACGAAACGGCAGCCCGTACCCCTGTCTAGGATGCGACCTTGAGGTCACCGCACTAGCCCAGAGCTGCTCCTCTACCCCGAGCCCCTCCTGACCAACGTTCTTCCTCCCTAACTGGTAATGGGACACACACCTCTCCAGCCCCTGCCTTCCTCCATCTCCTGCCCTGGGTAGCAGGAAGGCGCCTGCCTCTCCCACCTCCTTGGGAGACTTGGGCCCAGAAGCTCCTCCATCATACACAATCCCAGGCTGCAGGCCTGATGGTGGAAAATGAATATTCTGGCTGCTTTTCAGCTTCCAGATTGATTGGGGACAAACGGGAACTCGCCCCCTCAACCAATCATCCGAGGCAGTCAGCTGTAACTAGGTATACACTTAAACAGTCGGCGTGTGAAATAGCATGGCCGCACTCTGCTGATTAGAAAAATAAAATTTCAAATCATTATTGTCCACGGTGATGGGCTGGGGAGCCTGGGATGGGCGGGGGGGGTGGGGGGGTGCCGATGATGGGGCATCTCAGAGCTCACACCGTGCCAGTGCCCACCTCCCATCCTCCTCAAGCTGTGGAAGGTCTTTCGTCTTCCAACCTGCACTGGCAAGGTAATAAATCATCCAGTTCTCTGGTTCTCATAATCAAGTGATAAAAGTAACACTTATGTTGTGTTTGCTCTGTGCCAAGCACTTTACCCACATGGACTCGTCTCAGCCTCCCACCAACCCCACCAGGGAGGTACCCTTGTGACACCCATGGTACAGATGAGCAAGCTGAGCCCCACAGAGTTGAAATAACTGGCCCAGGTTTACCCGGCCCCAGAATGGCTCTAACTCCAAGTCTGACTTCGGACTCCTTTTCACGCAAACATTCCTGGGCCTTGGGTATCGCCACAGATTCTGAGGAGAACAGACCACAGACCTCTTGCACCCCTTGGAGAGGACATGGGAAACAGACTGTAAAGAGAGAAATGAAGCTGCCGTAGTGGCACAGGCTTTTAATCTCAGCTACTTGGGGACTGAGGCAGGAGGATCACAAGTTCAGGGCCAGTGTGGGCAACTTCCCAAGACCCTATCTCAAGATAAAAATGAAAAGACCTGGAGGTATAGCTCAGTACAATGGGCTTGGGTTCAACGGCCAGGACTACAAAAAAGAAAGAGGAGGAGGGGAGAAAGAAATGGATAACATTAATGGGAGCCAACTCAGAAGTCAGTCAGTATGAAGACCCTTTACCATGATAATTCCACTTGGTTCTCATGGCAACCACAGGAAGGAGAAACTGCTTATCCTTATTTACCCATGAGGAAGCTGAGACCCAGAGAGGTGAAGTCATGCCTCCAGTTGAGTGGCTGAGTCTGGATTTGAACCCAGGTCCTGCTACAAGAGGGCCCCTGTCAGGCAGCCCCTCCTGGAGAGTCCATGCTAGTTTCTGGGAGGGTAGAGTCCTGGGGTAGCAGAGGAGGCATGGAGGAGCAGAAGAAGGAAGGTTCTGGGAGTGCAGAGGCTGGAAGTCTAGGTGCTGACTTGTCAGGCTTCTGTGTGACCAGGACATGGAGGGCAGGCAGGTGGTGGCCACACCAGCTGAGCCCTGGAGGCTGTTAGGATGTCAGAGGCACAGATGGATTTGAAGCTGGGAAACCCTGACCTTTGAGTTGGCAGATTCAGCTTCAGTTTTGCTAAGCAGAGAATCCCCCATAAGGTCTTCACAGTCTGTAGCCTCTCTCTCAGCCTCCTGTCCAGCTACCCCTTTCTTTTCCTTCCTTCCTTCCTTCCTTCCTTCCTTCCTTCCTTCCTTCCTTCCTTCCTTCCTCCCTTCCTTTCTTCTTTCCTTTCCCTTCCCCTCTCTCCCTCCTCCTCCCCCTTCCCTCCCCCTTCCCTCCCCCTTCCCTCCCCTTCCCTCCCTCCTTTCCCTACCCTACCCTACCCCACCCTTTTGTAAATTTTTAAATTTTGAGACAGGATCTCAGAGTTGCCCAGGCTGGTCTTGAACTTGCAGTCCTCCTGCCTCACCCTCCTGGAGTGCTGGGATTACAGGCCTGCACCACTGCACCCTGCCCATCACTCCTTTCAAGGACACTGAAGGTCGGGGGACCCCGAGTTCAGAAATGGAGGTCTCATGTATAACTACCTATTTTGAGGAGGTTCCTTGAAAATAAATGTCATGACTGGAATTAGTGAGGTTCATGGGCTCCCAAAATCCAGTCGTCTCCCATTTGCACTCCCATTCCCAACACTGGATGCATTTTTCTTCCCAGACAGATCCACCAAATGCATGCTTTAATGGAATAAGAAATACAACATGGTCTGCTTTGGAGAGCCTGGGCAGGCCTGGCCTTTGATGAGAGTCACACAGCATTTGGCACTGGGAGGTTCTCAAGCCCTTACAGTGTCCGCTCCTTTCCTTTCCCCTCTGGGGGCCTAGCAGCCCAGCAGTCCCAACTCTCCCAAGATGCAGTTCACACACACTCTAGTTTGCCTTCAAACTCCCCAAGTCATCAGGGGCTTGGGGAGGGTCTCTTTCCCCTGTACTGGGGATGGAACCCAGGGCCTCTGCACTGAACTATATCCCTTTTTGAGACAGAGTGTAAGTTACCAATGGGTTTGAACTTGCAATCCTCTTGCCTCAGCTTCCCAGGGTCCTGGGATTATAGGCATGCACCACCACGCCTGGCACAGGGCTGGTTTCATGGCATGGGCAGGTCAGACACCTTCCCACATCAGCCTGCAAGGCCATGGTGGCTGGGGTTGCACTGGGTGGACTGGGGATCTTTATGGGAATGGGAGAGATGAGAAGTGAACTGGCCCACCCTGGAGGGCAGGGCCCAGGCTGCATCGATGCCGGGAGGGGCTACTGATGTCCTGGCAGCCTCTTCTCAGGCCATGGGACCAATAATTTGGGCAGCTCTGTGAGGCTTCTCTGGCAAGCAGCCAGAATGTTCCTCTCAAATGATCAAGTTTCTTGCTCTCTGCTTTGAACCTTCTGGTGGCTCCGAAGGGTGATTCCCAGGGCCCTTGATCCTGTCTCTCTCTGCCCCACACCCAGCTTCAGAGATCCAGTCTCAGGGTGTGGACGGCTGCTGTTCTTCCCTAAGGGCCAGGCTAGCCAGGGCTGCAGGGCCTTTGGGTCAGCTATTTTCTTGGCTTAGAATGTCTTCTCTTCCTTCTTAGTCTTAGAATGCCTTCCTCCCTTCCATGTGGCTAATTTCTGTTTGTCTCCCCCTCCAGGCAGCCTTCCAGGATTCTACACATCTCTCATCTCACAAGCTCCCACAGCCTGAAAGCCTCCTCATCTTAACTTACTCCCCATCTCTTTGCAGGTCTGGCCTAGCAACTCGCTGGGGGCAGTGGCTGGGACTGTGTCTCGAACATCTCTGAGTCCCTAGTGCCCAGCCATGTGCCCAGTCCATACTTAGTACTCAGTGCCTGTCGAAGTGGAATGAATACATGGATTTCAGTGCCAGGATTTCTCAGCCGGGGGAGTGCCCAGCAGGGCACATTTGCCAATGCTTGTAGATAGTTCTATTTGTCATGGCCTGTGGAGGGAAGGTGGCACGAGTACCTAGTGAGTGGAGGCTAGAAAGGCCTCAGAAAATACCCAGCAGTGCTCAGGACATGTCCTCCTCCACCCTCCTGCCACAAAGAAGTACCCAACCCCAGTGCCAACAGAGCCAATGTGAAGGGACTCAGCTGTGTCTAGGTCCTGGGTTTGGAAGAGAAGGCAAAGGAACCATTCCTGCCTCAGCAAGCATAGCATTCAATGAGACTCAGAGCAACCTGGAAGAAACACTGGGGCACTGAAGAGGACCCGAACAGTCTCTGATACCCTCTAGGATCAGGATGGGGTTATCTTTGCTCTGCTGAATTCCTCCTCAGCTTTCAAAACCCGTCTTACAGATCACTTTCTTCCGGAAGCCTCCCTGGATGCTCCAGCCCAGGCTTAGTCGACCCCTTCTCCTGCTACTGCAGTTTCTGTCACACGGTCCTATAATCCTTTGTATGTGGGACTGTCTCCCCTCCAGCCTGGGGACTGGGGCTATACCTGTGTAACATTATTTCTCTGGTGCCTAGAAAATAGCAAGTGATTTTCGAATTGTCTTAGGAAATGAACATCAGAAGGGGCCTACTGTGGCTGTCAGGCCAACGGTTGGTGTCCCCAACTCCTGGGACCTGGGAACACCTGTGTAAGTACCAGCTGTGCCGAGATGCTGGCAGGAAAGGAGGCCTCTTGCCTGTGGTGACCTCCATGGAGGAGGAAGCCGTGCTGGGCCGCCACTGACCTTGCTGCAGAGCCAGCCAGCGCCACTTTCTCCCAGCGAGCACATCAACCAACTGAGCTATAAATTAAAAAGAAAAAAAAGCCCAAACCCAGATCTGCTAATTCCAACCCACTCTATTTTTTCCTCACAGCTGCTAGGGTGGGAATGCACTGTGACTTTCATAGGGAACATTTCTTTGGCGCAAACTCTCCTCTCCCTGCCTGCCCCATTACTTCCCTCCTCTTGGGTCCAGCCTGGGTGCAGCGTGGACTTTGCCATCACACACACCTGGGCTTGAATCCTGGCTCTGTTGTTTCTTAACCATGTGTCTCTGAGCTTCAGTATTCCCCTCTGTAAAATCTCAACAGGAGGCAGCCCAGGGAAACGTGAGGTCTTGGGGTGAGATTTCCCCCTGCCCTCCACCCTCCTCCTTCCAGGGATCTGAAAGAGACTCCTCACAGTGCCCTGCAGGGTGCCTGGTTGAAGGGAGGCAGGGCTGACTTCCCATCTCCAGCCCTCTGTCCATGCACCTTCCTGACCTAGGAGACTGGGAGCACTCACTCATCCAAGATAAAGAGCTTAGAACATCACTTAGTCATGTAGCTCCCCCTGCACACACCAGGAAACGGAGGCTCAGAGAGGGAGGGGACCTTGGTGGGGCCACACAGAGAGAGGAGCAGAGGCACTGCATCTCCCCACCTCATGTGGTATGTGGATTTTTTCTCCCATAGTAAAAATAATGGCATCTGCCATTTGTCAAGCACTTACTGACATGCCAGGCACTGAATTATCCTCACATCCTACAAGAAAAACACCCATAAAAGGAAAAAGGGGATAAATGGAACCTCATTAAAACAAGAACTTCTGCTCTCTGAAAGAGACTGTTAAGAAAATCAAAAGACGAGCCACAGGATGGGATAAAAGATTTGTGGATCTCAAATCTGACAAAAGACTTGTATCAAGAATATAGAGATTGTTCTCAAAACCAATAACCAAACAAGCAAGTTCCCAAAGAGGACAAGATACTTAAGGAGACTGCATGAAAGACATCCATGGATATAGCAAATGAACCCATGAAACCACACTCAACATCATTCGTGATTCAGAAAATGCAAAGTAATCTCACAAGCAGATACCCCGACACCCCTGTCCAAGTGGCTAAAGTTAGGCAGGCAGGTAATAGCAAGTGCTGGCAAGGATGAGGGTGAGTGGAGACCCTCAGACCCATCCAGGGGAATGGAACATGGCCCAACCACTTTAGAAAACAAACCGAAAGTTTCTTGAAAATTAAGCTCACACCTACCAGAAATTCCACTCCTTGGTATTTATTGCAGAGAAATGGAAATATTCACCCACCCAAAGACTTGCACAGGAATGTCCACAGCCGCCATATTTCCTACCAGCTGAAGATGGAAAAGGCTCCCTGCCCACCTCAGATGGCTACACTCACTGTAAATCACAACGGTGCCCACCAGCAAGAGCAGCACACCAGTGACACTCACACCAGACATGCCAGCCCCAAGCCACTGAACGGAATAGCACAGGCCCAAGACGGGGCTCACTCTATGTGATTCAAATTCCATGAGCTTCTAGAAAATGCAGATGAATGTGTGGAGGCAGAAAGCAGAGCTGGGTGGAGAGTGCTGAGAGGAAAACTAACAAAAAGCCACAGAAACTCTCTGGGTGATGAATATGTTCATTATCTTGATTGCGGTAATGGTTTTGTGGAGATATATATATATATATATATATATATATATATATATGTATATGTCTTAACATATCAAGTTGTACATTTTAAACATTGAAAGGCATTTTTAAAAGGCTGTGAAAATCCCATGCAGTAATATTATGCTATTTTACAAATGAGCAAACCCAGGCTCAGTGAGGTTAAGTCACTTGCATAAGGTCATCCGGGTAGGAAGGCATGGGGTTGGCATCAAGTCCTGGAGGTTGTGAGGAATCAATTCTACCTCAAAATTACTGGGTGTGGTGTTATCTGGCTGAAGGGAGAGGGAGAGAGGAAGAGAGAGGAAAAGGGAGAGTGGGAGCGAGAGAGAAGAAAGAAGGAAGGAGGCAGGGAGGGGGAGAAGAAGAAGAGGAATTAGACGAGGGGGAATAAAAAGGGAAAAAGAGAGAGAGAAAGAAGGGCAAGAAGATGGAGATGACAACCATGAAGAGGGGGGAGGAAGAAGGGAGGAGAGGGAGACGGAGGCAGAAAGAGAGAAGAGAGGCAGAGGAAAGAGGAGGGCCGGGGGTCAGGGGCCTGGACAGCAGCATCGGAGGAGCAGGGCGCTCAGTCCCCTTCCCGGGGCCCTGCTCCCCCAGGGCTGCATGGCCTCCTCCTCCTCCAAGCAGCCCCGTCACCTGGCCTCTGCACAGACCAGGGGAGGAGCCCTCTCCTGCGAGCTGGCTGTGGCCCCCATGCAGACAGACGGCTCACCCAACCGCATGTGCTGTAGGTCCGGCCTCTGCCCCATCCCACATCTTGTCCCTCGCACTGAGTTCTACCACGACCAGCTTGTCTGACCCGGGAGCCTCCTGAGTGGCAGCAAGAAGCAGCCTGATGTTTCAGGAGGAGCTTGCCAGCTCCATCTTGGATGCAGGCACCCCAGTGTGCCCAGGGTGGTCAGGGGGACCCCTAGAGTGCTAGGGGGCTGGCTGTACCCCCCCTTCCCCTCTATGGCCTCTAGTTGCACTAAGCATGAGCGCAAAGTCCTATGCTGGCATCAGAACCTGCCCCTCCTGGCTCCGTGCCCCTGTCCAGCACAGTGGCCTGGCGGGCTGGCCAGTGGTCCTCACTTCCCCTCGCCTCAAACCCTCTTCCCTTAGGTCTCCTCTCGGCTGGCTCCATCTCCCCACTGGGGTCTCTTGGAGGGGCCCTGGCCACTTTTCTAGGGAGCACACTTACCCACCCTGACCCCAGCATCAGCTCCTCGTGCAGCAGTGGTCCCCTCTCATATTTGTGGGTCACTTGTTCATCATCCGTGTTGATGCTTAGATCAGAGACTGGTAACCTGGTAAATACAGGTCATTTCAGGAAACCGCAGGCCACGTCTATGCGGGAACATAGCTGAATGCCGCCATCGCCATCTCAGTTCATGGAAGTGCTGTGTGACACTGGCCTAGTGACAAAATTGCCTGAAGACATTTCTCAGACAGTGTCCCTGTTGTTAGGTGACATGTGACTGTCGATGCAGAATGACAGAAAACTTGTCTGACGTGGCACACTCATCGCAAACTTGGAGATTCAGGGATTGGAAAAAATCTGTATGCCCTTGGTCTAAGTGCTCAACTTTTCTGAGCCTCAAGTTCCTCAGTGATAAACTGGGCACGCTAGACTTGCCTCAGTGAGGGTGGTGTGGGAAGGCCCTGCGGGGCCCACAGCACCTGTTGTCTCTCTGTGAGACATGGGTGTGGGGAGAGCCCTGGGCTCCAGCAGAGCCGGGGTGGGGGTTGCAGACAGCCCAGCACTGGTATTCTCCCAGCTTGGCAGCGGACTCGTGCTCTAAATGGGAACAATCAGGGCCGGGCGCTGGCTTCGAGGGCAAACCTTGTTTACTCTGTCCGGGAACCCAGCAGTCTGTGTGCGCTGAGCGGGGTATCTCAGTTTCCTGTCCGCATCTCAGATGAGCCGGCAGGCGCTGGCACACAGGGTGGTGTGGTCTGACAGCAATTCTGAACCCTGAGCCCAGTGTCACTGCGGGCCCTCGGCCGGTGCTGAGTCTGGGCCTGTCCCCATTCCGTGAGGAAGAGGCTGGGGCTCAGAGTGGTCACCCAGCTCGTGCAGGGTCACGTGGTGAGGGATGTCAGGGTGGGGTCGGAACGCACACCTGCCTGTTTCCAGAGTCCAGGCTCTCAGCCCAGGCCTGAGCGTGCGCCTGTGTGTGTGCGCGTGCATGCTCATGTGGCTTTCCGGGTAGGAGGGACAGCAGAGTCAGCTCCTCTGGCCACTTCTTTGCATAGATGGGGAAACTGAGGCATTTCCCTGGTGCTCAGAGCCCACAGGAACCAGGAGGAGATGGAGATCTGGCTGAATGAGCGCTTAGGTGGTGTCAAGCCCTGGCTTCTGTCTCCTCATCCAGACCATAAGGAGTCACCACAAGTCCCATGTGGAGCCGGAGAAACTGAGGCTCATTGTGATGGAGCAAATAGGTAGCAGAGCAGGGGTTGGCACCTAGGCCGTCAGACCCCGAGGAGGGCTGCTGGGACCCGGGCAGGCGGCCTTCTCTCCACATGCCTGTCCCTCACATCACAGGACTACAAACTGGTTTTCCAGGTGACCTCTGCTGGAGGAGCTGGCTTGGAGGGCATGGCAAGAAATGGGATTCCAGCCGACGGGCCGCTGAGGGGCCTCTGCTTGTGCTGAGCTGCAGATCGTGGGCTGAGGCAGGCAGTGAGGATGGACCGAGAGGAAGGCGAACCAGTGTGGGCCCCAAGTCCACCTTGGAGCAGGGCCCCCAGTTCCAACAGAGCAGGCTGCCCATGTGCTGAGGATAAAAAAAACTCCTAGCTGGGTGCAAAGCCCTGCATGGTTTGTCTCATTGAACACACATTGGTGGCTTTGCCAACAACTGTGCCCTCCACTGCACTGCAGCCCTGCAGTGCAGGTCTCCTGGCCCCCTGAGCACATCAAATGTGGTCTCTCCTGAGGGACCTCCAGTTCTCTTCCCTGGAACACTCTCACTCCTCATCCCTGGTTCTTCCTAGGGCTCTCTTCCTCCCATCTCTCTAGCCTGTGCTGACATTTTCTTACCTAGGGAGGTTTTATCTGGCCGCTCAGGTCACACTCACCATGATCATTTCCTTGAAGAATTTTCTTCTAACTCCTGGTCCATAATGCATGCTTCATGGTTATTACCTGATTTATCTCATGAGAACATAACAGCCACTGAGGCAGTGACCTGACCTGTCTTGCTTATGTCTAAACCCCCGTACTTAGCCCTGTGCCCAGCTCTGACTTAGTGCTCAGCAAGTATTTGTTGAATGAATGAATAAATGACCACTGCACGTGGGAACTGGCACAACCACAGCAGCGCAGCAGTCTGCATGGGGGAAAAGTCCTTTTCTGTCCCTTCTCTTTTATGATCAAGGACTCAAGTGGGTCCCTTTCTCCAGCCTCAGTTTCCTCAGTAGTAAAAAGGAAGTGGCTAGCTCTAATTCAGGTCTTATGGAACAGCAGGTTCTATTTTTCTCTGTCATCCTTGACTCTGCAGCCCGTGAGCTCAGCTGGAACAGCCACAACCTTAGCAGAAGCCTTCCTGGCAGATCACTGCACAGGCTGGTGCCACATGCTTTAAGAACAACTGCAGGGGGAGAGAGAAAGGGCTGGATTCAGCAAGTCATTTGGACCTTCAGTTTCTCTTGCAATAGCTGCAGCACCTGGCTTGCCTCTCCTGGCAGAGCGGGATGTGATCAGCACTTGCCCCTGGCTTCCTGTGCCCCAGATAAGAAGCACAGATCACCTTAGCTCAGTGGTGGCTTAGTCCTGGCTGCATGATGGAATCACCTGGGAAACTGTCAAAAGGCACCCGATGCCAGGTCTCACTCCCAGAGAGGCTCTGGTCACAGCTGGGTGAGACCAGGCTTTGGTGTTTCTTTCAAAGCTCTCAAGCGATGCTGAGGGGCAGCTGCAGGTGAGGACCACTGGTTCCACAGATGGGGGACTGAGTCAGAGTCCCTGGAAGATGTCTGTGAAGCCACAGATTGCAGACCCCACGATCAAAGTCTCTACCAGCAGTGAGTGGGGCCCAAGAGTCCACATCTTTAATAAGTCGCCTGGAGGATTGTTATGCACAGTCATTCTTTGGATTGGTATATATATATATATATATATATATATATATATATATATATATGTTTAAAGAGTATAATTTGAAAAGCTTTGACACACACCCATGAAACCATCGCTACAGTCAAGATAGTGGATATAGTCATTCAACCCCCAAACTCCTCAGACACCCCTTAAACTTCAAGCTTTGCTGGCTTAGAATAGAAGAGAAATCTGAGCCTACAAGCACAGGAATGAGGAGGCCAGACTTTGGCCTCAGGGATACTGGGGTTCCTATTCCAGTGCTAGTGGGAACCCGGGGAGGTTGCTCCACCTCTCTGAGGCTCCATCTCTTCACTGAAATATCCCCAGGTCAGTGGGCCATTCCATGAGAAGACTGGAGAGCACTTGGCTCGAAGTGACTGCCATCAACTGTAGATCTCCCGTCACCCCCTTTCTCCTTGTGGCAGGCTGAGAGGAGCCAGAGGGGCAGAGAAGGTGCATTAGATGGCTTCCTGTTACCAATAACACAAGCCCAAAGTGGAGAAGTTATAAAGAAAGAATCTGATTGTGACACATGGTTCTGAAGGTACAGGGTAGGAGAGTCCACATCTAGAGATGGCCTCCTTGTGGGCAGAGTCTGAACATGGCTCAGGTGTCTCATGACCAGGCAGCAGGTCTGCATGTAGGGTACCTCCTCCTCCTCTCTCTCACTCCTTCTTCTTACAAAGCCACCAGGGTTCACTGGTGGGGCGGTACTGTGAAGACCTTGTCTAACACTAGCCACCTCCCAAAGGCCCCGCCTTTGAGCACAAGTCGGATGACATTTCTGCCCTCTCAGTGGCTCACAATAGGGATCAGATGCCAATGGGGGCTTCACAGGGGACAAATCACATACATACACCCCAGCAGGAGGCAAGGAGGCTACACACCCAGCAGAAGGGAGGAGAGGGGCTCAGCAGGGTGAGGAGGTACAGGGGACTGAATGGCTTTGTCTCTCCATCAGTGTCTGGGCCCAGCACCAAGCCGGTGCACACTTGTTTCCGATGGAGCGACACATGGCTTACTGTCCCATGGAGGGCACTGGGGCTGGGGCTGGGGCGTGTGTCATAGACACCAGCTTCTCTCCCCCACACACGTCTCCCACTGGCTCAGCTGGCCGGCTGCAGCCTGGGCCTAGGATCTCCTTGTAGTCTCCCTATCTCTCAGGAACACCGACATTTCTTTTCTGGCTCGTCTGTTTCTCTTCAGAAGTTCATTTTTCACACATTTGCTCATTTAATCCGTTGTCCAAGCAGGTGAGCCTTGACAGTCCCTCCTGCATCTCAGTGGCAGTGGGCTGATGTGTCCTCACCCTCTGCCACCCCTGGTGGTGGACGATTGTTAAGTGCTTGCTGATGGACGAAACAGAGAGGACACAGGCTTCCTGTTCCTGTGCTCTTCCCAGGGGCCAGTTCCTCAGGGCACTTCAGTTTGCTCTTTTCTCCAACCACTCCTGGGTGGGTTGGGGCCCTTTATGGCTATCAGCCCATTTTTACCGAGTGGGACTGTGAGTTCTCTGTGCATCTGGGCAATTTTTTTCCCATCACCTGAGCTGCCCCATCTTAGACAGTAGAACCCACTCTGTGGGCATTTGTCCCATCCACCCCAGGATACCTGTCACAAAGCTTTGTACATTGCAGGTTCTCAGGGTGACAGTTGGAAGTGACAGAACCAATCACTCACAATCATGATATCAAGAACTACTATTTATTGAGCTCCTAGCCAAATCTGTAGTCATTTTCTACATGCTGCCTTATTAGACCCTCAGAAGAACCCCCTGAGCATGGTGTCACAGGCCTGGTTTTACTCTTGAGAAATTCAGGGCTCTGAGAGGTTAAGTGGCCACACAGACAGTGGCAGAGCAGGAATCTCAGCCCAGACCTGTGGGACTCCCGAGACAGTGCTCTCTAGCACTCATTCAACAGCTGTTTGTGGAGATACTGCACATTAGTCACTGATCTGGGGATGGGTGGGCAGCAACAATAAACATGGTTCACAGCCCCATGGAGCTTGTACTGGTTTGAATTTAACTTGGCTGCCAGGAACAGGAAACCCTCATCCAGTGAGGATAAGAAGGTGAGTAGCAAAGGGACCACAGGAGACCAAGCCACCTGATAGTGACAACAAGGACCTCAGCCCATCTTCCTCCTTCCCATCTTGATTGTGTGGTTTCACTCTCATGGCTGAAGGACCTCACTGAACTTGTCTGTGCAGCCTCTGGAGTTTTTAGGCAAGAACAATGGAAAAAGCCAAAAAGCAAAGGGCACCCAAACTGCATTTGTTCTCATTAGAAAACCTTCCCCCATGAACATTTTCTGCTTGCATCTGATTGGGCAAACAGTGTCATGTGACCATCCTTAGGTTCAAGGCTGGCTGGGAAGACAGCCATAGAAGAGGAGGGCTAGAGAGGCTCTAGGAGGTTCGGTGAACACACTCACAGTTTCAGTCATCGAGTTCACAGGGAGCCGGATTTCAACCACATAATGATGGGAAAATGAAGATACAATTACTAGCTGAGAGTTGGCCTTTGAAGGAAAAGAACTTGTCTATCGGCATATAGTTAAGGTTCTGATCTCAAATATCATGGAGGTTGGTGGCTCTGAAGAATAGATGCATGAATTGAAATTTGAGGAATGATGAAGTGAACTTGGTGGGAGCTGGGGGGAAGTCTGTGCCAAACTGATGGAAAGGAACAGCTTGTCCAGCGGTGAGAGGTGGGCAGGCAACCAGACCTTGCTGGGAACAGTGGATCATGGGAATCATTTTGGTCTTTATTCTGAGATCAATGGGGAGCCATAGCAGGGCTTTGAAACAGGGAGGTGGTGTGGGCAGATCTGTGTTTTGCAACGATTGCTGTGGCAGCAGGTGGAGGATGCATTGAAATGAGGCAAAGCTGGAAGATAGAAGACCAGGAAGGGGCCTGTTGGAGTTGGCTGGGGAAGAGCTGGTGGCAGCTTAGACCAGTGTCATGGTAGCGGGAACAGAGAAAAGTGAGTTGCTTTGAGAAACACATGGGAGGCTAAATCAACAGGACTTGATGATGGGTGGGTGAACGAGGGAGAGCAGGAGTGATAGATGACTTCCAAGTTTTTGTCTTTCTCAGGAGCACATTCGGTGGCACTGTTCACCAAGGCAGCAACACGGCAGGGAAAGGGCCCAGTCCATGGCCTTGGAGAATAGGCACTCAGGAGTGTGAGCCAAGAGAAGCTTTCTGCTATCTGCAATTAGATGTCATTCTTCCTTTCCAAAGTGTCCTTTACCTTCCAGACAGCCTCACTCAATCCTGTTCTCCCTCAGTGCAGCTGCTTCAGGCTTCTTGTCCAATCCCATGGACTTACTTTCAGTCCAGATTGCAAATTGCCATTGGGATAGCAACAATTCTCCTCAAGCATATCCCAAATTCCTCTTTCCCCATAGGAAACATGATGCATGACTCCAGCATGGCTAAAAGCATCATCTTGTTGGCTATCTTCCTTCCTCGAGTCATCTAATTCCTCATTCTGGGCCGAGGACATTGTCTATTTGCCCTTCTATGTGTTCATCTTGCCCTTGAAAAGATCTCCACCCTCTGTCTCAAAATCAGCCTGCCTTGGAGTCTAATGGCTTCTGACATACTGAGGGATCCCGCTGCTCCAAACTGGTGATGGAAGAGCAAGGCCTGGCTTGGCAGTGGCTATAATTCTTACATGTTGTGAGGATGGCGTTGATCAGGGGGAGGCAAGCCAATCTTTCCAACTGAGTTGGCTTTCTTACCAATGGCAAGCTCTTCCTGTGTTTGGCATGATGAGCTATCTGACGGATAAAGTTCCTGCTGGTATACAAAGCTAATCAGAAAAATGAAATTGCCTGAGTCTGGGAGACTTTGTAGCATACTCTTTTCTCTCAGTGCCCTGAGTTATGGAATGGCTGGGATAAATTTTTTCCAATTGCTTGAGAATCATATCACCACAAATTTCTTCAACTATTGATTTTCTCTTTTTGCTCACAGTGGCTTATTCGTTCTAGTAACGTTTTGTTCAGATGCCAAAGTAAACTGAGTTCATTATATAACTAACATAATAATAGCATGTGGCACGTCTGAAACAGGGTTCCTAATCTGAATCTGTTTGCATTGCAGGTGACGGAAAGCTTATGCTGTTGTAGTTCTACTTCCCACCTCGGGGGTTATGTGTTATGCAGCATCATCCGAGTAATGGCTGAAAGATGCAGGGATCAACATGCCCCTAGCTACTTAAGCTCTGGTGTAGGGTGGCATCTGTGACTGCCCTCCTTCTCCTTCACCCTCGCACATCCAACCCAGCAGCACCTGCTGTGACTTAGATGTGAATTTTTCCCTCGAGGGTTTGAGTGTTGGAAGTTTAGTCCCTAGTGTGGTTATGTTGAGAGATGGTGGGTCCTTGCAAAGGTACGGCCTAGTGAAAGGTGACTGGGCATTGCAGACATTGCGGGCCAGGGGTTAGTGTAGTTCTCATGTGAGTTCTGTGAGACTGTGTTACAGTGTTAAAAGACAGGCCAGCCCTCTCCATGCTCTGACTTCCTCTCCCCACGTGATCATGTGAGTCAATGTCCTAATAAATCCATCCAATGTACATATATTCTGTTGGTTCTGTTTCTCTAGTAAATCTCAATTAATACAGCATTGTCTGCAACCTGACTGTCACAACATTCCCTGTGCTATGGTTGAATGTGTCTCCCCAGACTTCACACATTGATGATATCCAAGAGGTGGGCCTTAACAGGGTAGCAGGCGACAGGACTCTGCTTTCATGAATGGATTCATCCCTTCATGGGTTAATAGGTGCTCCAAGAAGTGGCGTTGTTGAAAGCTAGCTCTCTCTAGCAAGCTGTCTCACTACGTGGTGCCCTCTGCCAAGTTATGATGTGGTGAGAAGGTCCTCACTCAGTGGCAAACAGAGCTCTGGACTCATGACCTTGCTCCTGCTCCTGGACTTCATGGCCTCCAGGATGGTGAGCTAACTAAACCTCTCTTCTTCATAAACCACTCATCCTGTAATGTTCAGTTATAGCAACAGACAGCAGACTAAGTCACCCTGTATCTCTGTGCTTCTTTCGACTCCCCCCAACACCCGAGTCCTATGTCCACCCTCTGTAATGTTCACCCAGACAATGGCAGTAACTCCCTTCTGATCCCTCATTTTGACCTTCTTCAGTCTACTCTCCAGCCAGTAGACAGAGTGAGTTTTAAACAATCACATGGAACTGCTCTCTGCTCTGGTCCCAGCAGAATTCTCCTTCCCTGTGGAGTCAGCCCAACCCTTCTCATGGCCTTGAAGACACTGGATAATCTGCCTGTGCCTGCCTCTCTGATACCCCACATTTCTCTCCCCCTTACCTGCTCACAGAGAGCAGGAGCTAGGCCAGTGCCTGCTGTTCTCATCCCAGCCTGGTTCTCTTCTGCTCCATACAATGTCCACTCCTTGGTGACAGGCGTCCTGAAGTCCCCCTAATTCTCCCTTGGTTACTGCACCACCTCCCACTTAGCAATTTCTGAGAAAGCCAGGCTAAGTTGAATTCTTGCTCATTTTCCCTCCTACCTTAGTTTCTGTCCCTAGCACATAATTTACAGCCTCCCTGGATTAATTGTCAACAGCAGCAAGTGTTCTTAAGGATTTTTCAATTGGATCCAGGATGGTGCATTAATTCAGCTATTTTTCTCCCTCAATACATTTTCCTCAGTGATGATAACCTACTGAATCTGCCACAGATCCCACAATGCTTCATAACAAGGCCACTTTAATGGTAATTAATTCCAATATTGGCTATACTGTCGTTAAAAGGAGGAATGACGGGACAGATTTAGTGAGCTATGAATCATCAGATCCTCCCGGTACCAGCCTGCTTTGCAAATGCTATGCGGTATCCAAACTCTCAAATTCCTACCTTCTCCCTATGCTGAGACCTTAATTATAATGATGATGATGCTAATGATTGTAATTATTTTTGTCAACAATTATTGAGCATATTCCATGTGTCAAACACTAAGTTAAGTATTTCCCCTGCATTAATAGAGTTAAACCACATAATAACCTTTTCCAGTGGAAGCTATTATGCTCAAGTTACATATAAGGAAACAGAACCCCGGAGAAGCGAAAGGACTTTCCCAGGGCCACACAGCTAACAGTCAGCAGAGCCAGGATTTAAATCCAGACAGATCATAAAATCCACATCCATTAACTCCTAAGAATACTTTTTTCTACCTAGCAGGAAGCCAAAGGGATACAGGTTACACTTGCACCTGAACTTGGAAAACTATGTTTAAAATATCATGAAAAATAGGCTATGTTCAATTCAAAGGAATTTAATGGATTATATCATAAAACCTCAGTATGCAGGGTTTCAACTACCAGGCAATGAAATATCGTTAGCTTTGGAATCAGATTTGACAGACAGATAACTCTACCTCTTAACAGCGCGATCTCTGCCAGGGGACCCTATCCTCCCTCTTGCACACACTTCATCCAACAGCGTGGTATACCCATTTTTCAGATAGAAGACAGAAGGAACACTCAGGGCTGAGCCACCATGTCTACCATGGGTAGCAGAGTTAGCAGTTATACCGCCTCCTAAGGGTGGAGGTGGCTATAAACCATCACATCCAAACTAGGAGATTCACATTTTAGAACAACTTTGGCACCCATTGACATTTAGGGCCAGATAATTCCCTGTCGCAGGAATTGTCATGGGCATCACAAGGTGCTGAGCAGCTCCTTGACCTTCACCCACCAGGTGCCAGGAGCACTTCCAGCTCTGATCATCAGATACCTCCTGGAGACAAAATTACGCCCAGATGAAGACAATTGCTAGGGATAACATTCTAACTGCAACCATAAACCATGGGTGATTTCCTAGAGGACTCTAGCATATACTATACTCTGTTTACATGAAAGAAAAGTATATATATTCTTCATATTGAACCATTTTAAAATCATTTTCACCACATGTGTAATGAGAGGACTCCCTTCAGTTTTTCCCTGGGATATTGGGATTGTCTTAGACTCCAGCATGTTTTGTTTTTCATCAGATAGGATGCTTTCAGATTCTTTCTCAGAATGATGGACATGGTGATATCTATCCCTCAGGACTGTTAACTGGTCCTATGGCAAGTCCCTAGTACATAGCATGAGCTCAATAAAGGCTAGTCATCTTCTTTCCCTCTAGAGACAGCAAGGACTCCTTCCAAGGGAAGAAGTGGGTGGTGCAGTGCAACAGATGACCCAGCAGGGTGGTGAGGATTCTGGTTCATATCCCAGCTCTGTTGCTGCCTTGCTGTGTGGATTTGCATAAGTGGTTCACACTCTCTGAGCCTCACTTGCCCCTGTCTATAAAGTGAAGAAGTGGGACTAGAAACTCTTAAAACCTAGAGTGCTGGGGTCTAGGTTTCCATAAGGCTGAGTAAGACAGTGATTCCCTAACTAAGCTTGGACTAGAAGAGTCAGAGGAGCTGGTTACAATGCAGATTCTCAGATCCCAACCTCCACCTCCAGCGTTTCTGTTATGGTCAATCTGGGCTGGATCCCAGAACTCATTTTTGCTCAGTTTCTCACCCCCAACCCAGGTGAACCTGACCCTGGACCCTTGCTCTGAGAAAGCATCCTCTCTGCTGCTGATAACTCAGCAGGAAAATGGCATCAGAGACTCCCAAGCTTGTTGAGAAAACTCACCACAATTTCTGTGCATTTCTCTCTGCTTCCAAGACCTTTCTGGAGGGTCAGTGTGAAGAAAACCACGGGCAACCTGAGTCTCACTTAACATGGATCTTTAGAAATGAAGCTTCCTGATGGGGGTGCACATCAACACTATCCCGTAGATATGGTGGATTTCCAGTCCTAGCCTGGGGTGTGTGTGTGTGTGTGTGTGTGTGTGTGTGTGTGTGCGCACATGTGTGGACATCCCGGCTAGGAAGGGAAGATGGCAACTGTCCCTGAGAACCTCATAATGCTGCTGGGTAGGAGAGACAGTCACACACACACAGTCACACAGGGCCCTTTGTGTGCAGGGTCTCACATGAAGCTCAGTCACACTTCATCATGAGTGTTCTCCCTAACACCTCCAGGAGGCAGTGACCTGGACTCCATCACGCACGGTACAACTGAAGCTTCAGGAGTTGGAGCAACTTCCTGCCCGGAAGTAGCAGAGCCCCCCTTCTTCTGGCTAGTCCTGTGATGTCAACTACACTGCCTGACACTAACAAGTGCTATGGTTGGTCTCAATTAGAAGAGAGAGTGTGCAACCAAGATGCTAATTGGCAATTAGGCACCAGGAACACCGCAAGGTTAGAAGAGAGACCCAGTCTCTGTGGGCCAGGACAGACAAGAGAGGGAAGATTTAATTGGGCCTTGCAGGCTGTGGGAGAAGTCGACCAGCAAGGGCAGGGGAAGCTGCAATTCATTTCTTACTTGTTCAGCATTCATTGACTCTGCCAAAGGAAGCTTCCCTGTTTTCTCCCTCTCCATCCCCACCCCTTCCCTCTCTTCCTTTGTCTTTTCCTTCTTTTATCCACACACCTCCCTCCCGTGCCTCTCTCCGTCCCTCTGTCCATCCCTCCCTCCCTCCATCTATCCATCCCTACATCCATTCCTCTCTCCTTCCTTCTCTTCTTTTTCCTTGCACTCATCTGTCAATCCATCCAAGGATTTTTCCGTACAATATTTATTGTATAAAATAAGCCAAACATTCTTCCTAGCTCCCTTCCTTCCTCCTTCCCTCTTTTCTTTATTCTTTCCCTCTTTTCTTCTTCCCCTCCCTCCTTCCTTCTCTTCTTCCCTTCTTCATCATCCATTCTTTTATTCAGCACGTGTACTCTGAGTGCTCCCTGGGTCCTGGACCCCAGACTGAGCTCTAGGGCTGTGCTAGAGAGGAGCCTCCCAATCCAAGGGAACCTCAGGTGCGGGGTGTTTCCTGTGGCTGTTAGTATGGCCAACCCTGTTGGTGCTGCACTCGGTGACATCAGAGGGATGAGCTCCAGATAGAGCAAGAGCCTGCACAGTACCTGTCTCATCACCTCACCCAGAAGTCAGGTCTGCTTCACCCAAGGGCACAGATGGAGTGGAGAGAGTCCTAGATAGCACATCGGGGGCCCTGTGCCCTGATGCAGCCTGGGCTCCTGGCCTCAGTCTCCAGCCTTGTGCTCTCACTCATCTATGCAGCCCCAGTGCTTACAACAGAGCTGGTACCTAGCAGGCACTTAGTAAACATTTGTTGAACACTGTATGATAATTTGCCTTCTACAGGGATGGCACCTGTGGCCCAGAAAGGTGGAAGCCCCTGTCTATGGTCCAACCTGGAATAGGTGGCAGACCCAGGGTTCTAACTGGAGCTGTCAGACTCCAGCATCCTGTGAAGCTTAATTCTACCAGTGAAGCTCATGGGGCTGCACCACCCCAGCCGTCTCTTCCTCAGGCACTGCATGTCCCATTGCATTACTGAGGACACATCTGCCCAATTCACACAGCCAGACAATTTAATGGGTCCCCCTGGGACCTTGCCCCTTAGGTGTTCTTATTGGGTTTTCTCAGGGCCCAAGATTAAGCAAAACACCTTTAGTAAGTGGTGAATTTACTGGCTTAAGTAGCTTTCTTGGGCTCCAGGCATGGGTTCACATTGAAATGGTTCTTGGGGTCTGAGACAAGAGTTTATATGGGAATTAGAGTAGGAAGCCATCCACTCAGTGGGAAGTTTCCTTCTCCTAATTCTTTGTAACTGTCCCCATATAGAAAGCAAGGGGACTTCAGAAGATGCCTTTGGGCAGGACTGAGTGGATCTTCCGAACAGGAGGAGTCCTGGAGTCCATCTCAGAAGAGTGCTGCGGCCTCATCATCCCTTTTACAGATGGATGAGTGATGCCCAGAGCAAGGACAGGACTTGCCATTCAGGAGGAGCTGTATGAGCATGGGCTTGGATAACTACCTCATTAATATGGCATCACCAAAGGATGGTTGCCACAGAGGATGAGGGAGAGCTGTCCTTCGGCTGAGATCTGAAGGAGAAGCGGAAGCCGGTGAGGTCAAAAGGCAGGAAGGGGTTTACAAAGATGTGTTTAAGAGGCAACAGCAGGTACACAGGCCCTGTGGTAGAAGCCTCAGGAAGATCAGCTTGGCCAAAACAAAAACAGCAAGGGAGGATGTTTGTGATGTAGAAGAAGTAAGAAAGACCAGATTGTGCATGTCCTGGTAGTCCCAGGTGGAGTTTGGGTTTGGTGTTAAGAGCAACAGTGCTGTGAGCAGTGGGTTTGGAAATAACACTGTGGTGGCAGAATGGAAGGGTGAGTGGTCTGAGTCCCAGCTCTGCTACTCCCTAGCAGTGGGAGCCTGTGTGTGTGGATTCTCACAGGAGTTCATAAAGCTGTTGAGCAGTGATAACAATGAGTGTATAACCACTATCACTAGGGAAAAGAGCATAGTCATAGGCTAAGGAGTCCTGAGTTCAAATCTTAATTCTACTCATTTGCCAGTCCAGGCAGGCAGGTGAGGCCAGGAGTTATACCAGGAGCTCTGGCACGACACCAGACCCTGGGGCCGATCCCTGTCACTTACCCCCTGGCTACGTGGGCCGAAACAAATGCCTCAGTGTTTACACACACCAGCTGGGGACAATAATGGAAACTTCCTAGTGGGTGGTTGCATGTATTTAATGAAAATTAATAGCATGGTGTCTGATAAACCGGGATCATTGTTATTGTTCTCATGGTCTAATTGGTTTTACTCACATTAGGGCAATAAACTAAATGTACTCTTAGGGGCAGAACGATGTTTTAGGAAACATTTGACTATGACTCCATGGGAAGATTGATGTAGAGGGAGCTGGACTCCATCCATCTTCACCAATGACCATGTGGGCTTGACAAGACCCCTGATCTCCCTGGCTCTCTGTACCCACCTCCCGGGCTTTGCTGCCAAGAGGCACTGTCCCTTTAAGCCTCCAGGCAGAGGCAGGGAGAAAGGATAGGAATGGCTCACATCCAATTTTCAGGGCTTCACTTTGGCTCCTGTCACAAGACAAGGAGCGGTTGGGACCTCAGTTTTGCTTGTCAGGGAGAAGTTGGGATGGTTCAGCACCTTGCAGGCTGTGCTCCCTGCACTGAGCTGTTCACCCCACTGGAGATAAGGCCCAGGTTACCAGGCAAGGTGCACACACCTGCCTCAGATGCTGCCCCACCGCCTGGGCTCTTCCTCCGAGTGAGGCAGTGGAAATGATCTGTGACAAGTTGCTGGAGTCCAGACTTGATCCAAAGCTGTGACGGGAAGCTTGGAGCACAATCGTCAAACTATGAAATGAAGTCCTGAGGAATTCTTTTTATTCACTCATTTCTCTCTTTTTGAGGTTTCTTTTTTGCTACCTTTTTTCTCTCTACCTCTCATAAGGAAACTGGCTGTCCAATTAACTTATGGACGAAGCTTTTTCTTCTCCTCTTTCATTCCCTCCCTGAGTCTCCATGAGGGATCAGTTTTCTTTTGAATACAGGAAGACTGGCCAACAGCATTTTGGTTCTGCCATTCCAAGATGACGGGGAGAAATCTATGAGGAAAGTTCTCCAAGTAAGGAAAAAGAAGACTAAGGCCTCACCTAGAGCACATGAATGTACATCTTAGACCTTCAATGATATCATTTAACTTCACAATTAAATAAATTTAAACCAATTATAAAAGATATTCACACATATGTACTTCTGTTCTTCTAACCCAAAGCTACCCATGTAAAAATGGATGAAAATTCAGTTCTTAGAAACATTTCTTCTTGAAATGTTTTCTCCTCTCCCTTAAAAGCATGTTTCACCTTTAGCTCAATAAACACTTATTAGTACTTTCCCAATTAATACCTACAACTCACTGAGCACTTCTGACTATACACCAGCCACTCAATGTGCATTACTTTGTTTAGTCATGGTATGCATTTAGACATTTCTATTTGTGTTAATCGACATTGTAAGTCTAGTTTTCAAATCACAATTCCGTGTTCTACATTTCTTTCTTCCTAAAACTGAAAGGTTTTGTTCTAACTGCAGCTTTCCCCTCTTCCTCTCTTCTCCAATCTGGCCAACCGGCTCCAACACTTTTGCTGCGACTTCTAAAAAACAAGGTATCGCTGTCTGTTTGTTCACACCTTTGCTCTGGGCCAGCTGCTTTCTTCTTGAAATTGTCTGAGCTCTGGCCAGCAATCTTTCTCATGGATAATGCTCCATGTAATATTCCTGCTTGGTATAGCTCTGATTCTTTGTCACTTTAAAGTTTTTATCTTGTTTTTCTTCCCCATCAGGGAATCCATAACCTTTGATCCAGGATCCTAACAAATGTTCTATCTGGTAAAATGAATCTATAATGGGAATAGCTAAGAATAGCCTGCACTTCTAGGTTCTTTTCCCTGCCAGGCTCTGCACTAAGCACTTTACAGCCATTGGCTGGTGCCATCCTCAGAATAGTTCTGTGAGGCAGGTACTATCACTGCTGCCACTTTTCAGAGGAAGAAACTAGGCTCAGAGAGGTAAGGCAAGCTACTCAAAGACACACAGCTAGGTTTAGAACAAAGTTTACTCCAAAGCCTCTTTCTTAACCATCAGATTTTATGGCTTCTCCTCTCCAGAGAAGAGTATCAGGGGTAGACCTCTTTAGTTCTCAAAATAGTCTGTGTGTGCCACTGAGTTACAGGCAATGGCAGGCAGAGGTTGGCATTTGTAGCCTCTATGCCTTGCCGTGTTGAGCTTCTCATATGACCTAAGCCATACTTATTGCCCAAATTCTAATATAAAAACATTAGTTGAGTCCAGCTGGGTGCTGGATGCTAAGGGAAAAAAGGGAAATCAAGTTTCAGTCCTTAAGGAAGAAAATAAATAACAAAATAAGCAGGAGTCCACGAGCTAGAAAGCAGGGATGGGCTTCAAGGGATATGGCCCGAGAACCATCTGGAGTTGTATGCCCAAGGGTGTTTGCATTTTAGAGTGACAGTGCCATAACTTCTGGTCAGCTAATGTCCTCTAAATGGATAAAGATGGTGTATGTTGTGGCAGCTCCCATGATAGAGGTGAAGTTCAAGTCAAAGTGGAAGCATCTTTGTTTCTTCTCTGCAGCCTGGAAAGCTGAGGCCCAGAGTGGTACAGGAACATGATCAGGACCATGTGTCTGCAGGCAGGAACTAGATTCATTTCCATGCTTCCGCATATGAGGTTTCTCATGTTCTTGTTTGGAATTGTAATACTCTGGTGGTAAGTGAAAGACACTTTCTTGTAATGCAGCAGATATTTTGCATTAAAAAAACCCCCAAATAAAGCTGGACAGAGAGTCATAGGATAAATGAAGCCCTGTCTCAGCCAGCCACGCGATTCAAGATGAGTAATTCTGACATAGTTGGGAGGGATTTAAGAAACCTCAGCCAATCCACATTTGGGATTCAGAATCCTACACTCCTGGATACTCAGAAGGCAGGCACTGGACAAGATTTTCATCTCTATCTGGGGTCTCAGCCTACATTTTGTCAATTCTTTTTTATTCTTGCCAATCCCTGTTCCAGCAATAGGACTGCCGACTCCCAAGCTGAGGTCCAGCTTCCCATTCTAATCCTGTCAAGAAGCTTGGCCGCCATTTGCAACCTTGCAGCACTATATTCTGTCTTCCCTTTGCTTCCAATGATTGGCTATTTCCCCAACCACCACCTCTGCATCTCAAGGGAGCAGGCTCTACTTCAAGGCTCTTTGTCTTGAAACACTGCAGGAACAATGATTTTTCCAACTCTTTTAAGCTGTAAGATCTTTTATTTCAATGAGAACAGATTGAGAACCTCAATATAGAAGATAAAAATAGTTTTCTGGATGACTCGAAAGGGCTATAAAACCATGACATTTTTCTTAGGATAAGAGCCAGGCTCCATCTCATGATCTGAAATGCTCTGTGTGGCCGGGAGCCTCTCCATTCTCCGGACTTATCTCAGTCCATGAATCTGCTTGCAATTCCTTAAACTCCTCATGTTCTCTCCTATCTTGAGGTTCTTAAATCTGCCATCCTCTTTCTCTGGATCAAACTCTGCCTACTCACCTAGTTAGTTTTCACTTGTCCTTCCTATTTTCTTACTTCACTAAGAGACGTTCCCAGTGCAGGGAAAGGAATAGGTAGGTCCCTATTATACCAGCACACGGCCCCATACTTCTCTTCTCTCACATATGTCTGATTTCTTTTTTCAGGAATGGATGGATCCTATTTTTGCTTATCAGTTTCTGCCTGTCATAAAAGGGGCTCTTGATAAATATTTGATGAATGCCTGAAAGGGATGAGAGTTTTAGAAGCCTTCTGGCCTGGCCATCCACTTCCTGATTCTCATTGCATTCTGATGGGAAAACCACCAGATTGAAATCATTTCTAAGGTTCCTTTTGAGCCTAAAGCACATTAGAGCTCCAATGTACACACACAGAAGCAGCAATATGGGAAGGTGGGCAGAGTAGGGTCTCCTTTCCTTTAGCCCTTGCTTTCTGGGCCTAAGATCTGCAGTGGAGCAAGCCTTGCTTCCAGATGGCATTGCTATTTAACAAAACAGCCAAGAGTTTTGCCAATGCCATTAACAACCTCATCTCATTCCAATAGACTCCATCAACCAAATCCCTTGGCAAGACTGAAAGCTTATGGTAAGCAAAACCTCTTGAATAAAAACAAAAGTTTTGAACTTGGTTCTTCCTTTCACCAAGTGGAAATTTCCATTATAACAGTTCAGGTCTCATTAGCATCTATGAGGTTTTTTTCTCCAGAAATGGAGAGGCCTGGGCAAGTGCGTGGATGAGATTAGGACTTGGGGTATCCCAAGGTCAGAGGCAGAATTGTCAGGGTCAGATACCCACAAAGGGTGGAAGAAAATGGAAGTGAGTGGAGTAGACCATGTGGGACCATGCGATATTAGAAAACCCATACAAACTGAAGGCCATGCTAATGTAGAATTCGGTCCATCAGTTATGCCTGCTGTGCAGGCATGTGCATTCCATGTTGAGAACCTTTCTGATTTTTCTAGGGATGCTTGGAACTGAAATTGTCATGCAAAATCTTTAATGTTAAATATTGGAATAGGTAATTTAAAAATATTGTAAAATAATTCCAGGCCAAACCCCAAAATACATGCGGGCTAGTTTTGGTTTGTAGACTGTCTTCTGATTAGAAATTTGGAAAAATTTCCAACTTGTTTCATCTCCCCATGAGTCCTTTGGATTGTAATCAGAAAGCCATTCTAGCTACCCTGAGATAACAGGAAACGTGCGTGATGGCGCTGGGCTGGCAGGCATGTATGAGTGTGTGCACCGCACCCACTCTCTCAGGCAAAACACAAAAGATCCGCCTCCAGGGAAGCTGACTAGGCCGTCATGGCATGCCACTGACATCAGAATTACATAAAATTATCACCACAAGAGTGCCTTCCGCTGTTATTTGTGTTCCAAAATGTCCCAATGAATTCTAAAAGGAGCACTACGTTCCCTTAAAGAGAAAAAACCTAATGTTCTGTCCTTTATCAGAACCTACTCAGGAAAATGAGCTTTCTGAATGTGAGCCCTCCCTCCTTCTTTCTAGGGGCAGAGAAGGATAGAGGGAGAATTTATTAAAGCTTTTGATTAGGTCACTGTAAACTTTTCTTTTGCTTTTATTGTGGCTTATTCTTTCCTGCAACAGAAATTGGCCAGAGAGGTCTCAAGTCAGAACCAGAGGGGAGATGTAGTGTATGCACCTGGCAGCTGGCAGGGGAAAGCTGATAGTTCCTACAGTATCTATTGAGTGGTTTTTCAGGTGGTTGAATTAATTGTTATCCTTGCCCTACTCACCTGGGTTCACAGAGAAATGATATCTTTTGCTAACATATGTTTGTAGCATTCACAGCTTCATGGGATACTTTTTTTTCATTGATTCTTCTTTCCTTCCTTTCCTCTTCCCTCCCTCTCTTCTTTCTTTCTTCATTCTTTCTTTCACTCTTCCTTCTTCCTTTCTTTCCTCTCTCTTCCCTCCCTTCCTTTCTCTCCCCGCCCCTCACTTCTCTTCCTTCTCCATCCATTAGTTTCTTCAGTGAACACTTACTGAGTATCTTATCTTCTAGACACTGTGCTAGGCAGAACGTATGAAGTCATCTAGCAGGGTCATTTACAATACATATTCAAGTTACAGATGCTGCTTGGCTTACCACAGGGTTACATCTTAGTAAATACATTTTAAGTTGAAAATATCCTAAGTCAGAAGTGCATTTGATACACCTAACTTACTGAACAAGTCAGCTTAGTCTAGCCTACCTTAAATGTGCTCAGAACACTTACAATAGGAAAAATCATCTAATTTAAAGCCTATTTTATAATAAAGTGTTGCATATCTTGTGTCACTTATTGAACACTGTACTGAAGTGAAGAACAGAACACTCTCACAACATTATGAATTTAAAAAACTGTTAAGTGAGCAGTTGAAAGTCAGGATCATCTGTACAGGAATTCATCTCCACAAGCTTAGGAGAAAGTTAAATAATTCAGATGATTTGGTTTAACAATCTAAAAATTGAGTGTCTACTAAGGGTTAGTATGCAGTAGACAATGGGTACCTGCTGCTCTCAGTGCCTCAGTCCAGTCACACCTTTCAAAATGTGAGCATCTTGCTCTATTGAGTGACTTTAGATGACAGCAAACACGACTGTGCCACTTCCAGGCCCAGTCAACTAAGAGCCTGTAGATGAGCCTCCAGATTCTTTCCTTCCTGTCTTCTAGATGGATACTGAGCTTCCATCAAAGAACTCCAAGACCCAGGGATGGTGAAGGCCCAAGACATAAAGAATGTAAGAACCAAGAAAGATTCTTGTTGGCTGGAAATGTCTGCAGTAGACATTGTACGAGCAAGAGGTAAATTTTTATTGTGCTAAATCACTGAGGTTTGGGGACTTATTTGTAGCACCTACATTACTTATCCTAACAGTTCAGCTATTTTTACTAAATAAAGAAATTAGATACAACACACACATACACATTATCTATTTCAAGACTGGATTAAAATATGGCCAGTTCAGGCTGATAGACAAGAGGTGTATGGCTCTCCATTATGGCTTCATGGTATGTATTTTTGCCTTAGGAATTGATCGTCTCAACTATGGATTTGAAATGACTTTTCCAAATGAACCATACTTAGAATTGTTTATAGACAAGGCAATGCAACCTAAGGCAATTTGGTAAATTAAGGAAGTAAACACTTCAAGTTCTGCCTTGCCAACACACGTTACCCACAACAATTTCAGTCCCATGTGTCACTTCTTCCCAGGTGGGTTATTCACTTGACCTTCACTGACCAAGTTTTACAACAAGAAGTGGCTGAGCATTCTTTCACAAGTCCATCCAGTCATGTCCCTAGTCAGTGTGGAACTCAGATCACGAACAGTTCCAGCCTGGGTGACTTCATTCATCTTAAACTACAGACAAAAACACCAACCCCAAAGATGTCAGGTTATAAATGAGAAACACACACACACACACACACACACACACACACACACACGCATACACTGTACTGTGTGTGGTTAGTGGGCAATACCCTTTAAGAGTTTTGTAAAACCAGACTCAAATTTCAAGAATGTTTCTTCAGAGATCAAAGACTGAAAAACTTTCAAAAATGTACAAATATGATGGTGATGGCCTTTAATTTTCCAAAATAACAACAGTCTTATTCTGTTTCCTGTAACTGTAATGAAACATCTTTGGTTGAATACCTTATTAAAGAAAGAGGTTTATTTACTGCACAGTGTTGAAGGCTGAACATGCCCAAACAGCATGGCATTGGGTTTGGTGAGGCTCCCCTGGCTGTGCTGCATCATGGAGGATGTAAGAGAGCTCACTTTCAAAGTGTAGCGAGAGCCCAGCCTTGAAACCTCACACTGGGCTCCACCTCTTAACATTACCTCTCACACTGCCACATTAAGGACACCGGACTCCTAACACATGAACCAGTGGGCACATTCAAACCATAAACCACAGCAACAGCTATAAATTCTGACTGCCCTGCAAGAGGAACAGGAATAAGCAGACTTTGTAAGGCAGTCAAAGCTTGAAAGAAGTTAATGGCATGAGATGAATTATTTGTTTTTGTAGCTATCAGCTTTATAGGAAGCTAAAGTCAGTGCTGTTCAGGGAAGATAAAATCCAGAAAAATGACCTAAAAACAGAGAGCAACCACAGCTAATATAAAGTGAGAGGGCAATCCCTGAAAGGAGATAGAAAGGAGGAGCCTTAAATTCTGTGTATTAAATTCCCAAGTCATAGTCTTATTCCAGAACTTCACACATAAGATAGAATAGACATTAAGAAGTTCAGCTAAAGATAGGAGAACTGAATTGGAATTTGTGTTGTCACATAGAAGGCAGAGTTTGATTAGAATACAATGAAATCAATTGCCAGCTAAAACAAAACAACACTCTTCAGAGGAATATAACGGAATCTGAAGTTTATACAATATAATATTTACAGCATCAGGATACAACCCAAAATGTCTTGACATACAAAGAATGGGAAATTTGAGACAGGCTCAGGAAAAATGACAATCAGATGAGACCAACCCCACTGTGGTATAGAAGTTGGAAATTAAGAGACAGACTTTAAAGGAGGTATTGTAACTAGTTCGATAAACTGAAAGAAAATATGGTTAAAATCAGTCAAAACACAAGATAGAAATTCTTGCATTGAAAACAGTACCTAAATTTAAAAATTCACCAAATGAGTTTAAAAGCCAAATGGAGATGACAGGGGAAAGAGTCAAGAAGCTTAAAGACAGACTGATAGAAATTATCCAATCTGGAGAAGAGAAGAAGAAAATATTTTAAATATGTTCTCAAGGATTGTAGGACAATATCAAGCAGTATAATATATTTGGAGACAAGAAGTAATGAGGAGTGAGAATTGGGTAGAAAATTTACTTAAATATGTAATGACTGAAAATCTCCCAAATTTGATAAAAAATTTTGCAGATTCAAGGATTTCAGCAAATTGCAAACAGGGTAAGAAAAACAATGGCTATGTACACTATGGTCAAACCATTAAAAATCAAAGATAAAAAGAAAAATTTGAAAAAGTCCAAAGAAAACTACACATCTACATGATGGATTTGAATTGTGTATGTATTGTATTGTATATATTATAAATGCATGGTAATTTGAAACATCATGGATTTCTCATCATAGAGTATGGAAGTCAGATGTCAATGGACCAATATTCTTTAAAGTGCTAAAAGAAAGAAGAAACTATTTTGAAACAAGATTTTATATCCAGCTAAAATATCCCCTAAAAATGAAAGTGAAGCTGTTTTCAGACAAAGAAACTAAATCTATTTTATAGAAGAACTAAAAGAGGGCAGGGAATGTAGCTCAGTGGCACAGCGCCTGCCTGGCAAATGTGAGGCCCTGAGTTCAGTTCCCAGTACAAAAAAAAAAAAGAACTAAAGGAAGTTCTTCAGGTTGAAGGAAAATGATACAAAATGGAAACTACATTTTAAGAAAAAAATGAAGAACAGTTGAATTCATTAAGTTTTTTCTTTTAATTTTTAAAAATCATATGTGATATTTAAAACAAAAATTAAGCCATGGTGGCGGTGCATGCCTGTAATCCCAGCACTCAGAAGGCCGAGGCAGGAGGATTGGGATGAATTCGAGGCCAGCCTGAGCTACAGAGTGAGACCCTGTTTCAAAAAGCAAAAAACTAAACCCCCAAATTATGACATTGTCTTGTAGGCTTATAATGCAGGTAGATAATAATTATAGCATAAAGGATGGAAGTTTAGGGGTTAAGGAAAAGGATAATGGTTGCAAAGTTTCGAAGTAGAATACTGAAAGTTAAAGACATTTTAAAATTTCTAGAACAGTCACCAAAACACAAAGATCTATAGTAAAACATCAATAGATAAATGTAATTCTAATTCAAATAATTAGAAAGGAGATTGGAAAGGAGGAACCCAAGACAGAAAAATAGGACAAAAAATACCAAGCTGGAAGATTTAAAGCCACATATATCAATAAATACATTCAATGTTAAGTAATAAGTAACATTTACTGAGGACTTTCAGTGTGCCAGCAGCCTTACTATAATCGTTTCATACAGTCCTAATAGCAACTTTGTGAGATAAATATTAAATTTCATTGATGACGGAATTGAGGGTCAGGAACACTAACTGTCTTGCATAAGAGGATGTTGTTAGCAATTGATATAGCTAAGATTTTAGATCTCCCTACAAAGCTTATGCTCATTCTGTACTGTCCAGCCTCTAAGGTGATGTATTAGTTATATTTCTGTTCGTGGGACAAAATAACTGATGTAAAGGAGGAGAGGTTTATTTGGCTCATGGTTCCAGAGGTTTCAGTCCATGGTCAGCTGGCTGTAAGGCAGAAACATGGCAGAAGGGTGTGGCAGAGCAAAGCTGCTCACTTCAGGCAGCCAGGAAGCAGCCAGGATTAGAAAGAGCCAGAGAAAAAGGCACCGATCTTCCCTATCTACATCTCCAGCAAGAGTGACCCCCACACGCCAACCCTTAGTAAAGCTAATATTAAAGTTTATGCTTTTTGCTTCAAACAAAATTTTAGATGCGTTAAGAAGAAAATAAGGGTTGTCAGGTTCACAAAAATACTAGATTATTCCAGAGGTCTCTTAGAAATAAATTGGCCCTGAAGCTTTCAAAGTAAATTACTATGGCTTCATCAGACAGAAAAGATTAGCTTTAAGTCCAATGCTTCAATGCCATTCTCAATTTTTTATTCAGAAAGAGATGGGTCAGTTTCTCTGAATTCATACACCTTTCACTGATAGTTTAGCTTAAAACAAATTTTTAGGTTATGTGACAGTGAAATACTTTTTTTTATTTCCTAGAATACTCAGATTTTTCCACTTACCATAGAGACAATGGAACACCAGTGACCGGACCGACCAGCTTGCTACTTTGACACAAACAAGCATCAGTCTATGCTGTCCGGGATTTTGAGTTTTTGCAAGATATTGACATCTGTTTAGTGTTAGATGGCTAGGGTTTTGGATCTTTACGCTTCATTTTATGAACTATGTAGTCTCGAGTAAATGACTTTATCTTTCTGGGTTTTAATTTTCTCATTTTCAAAAATGAGGACGGTAATAATAGCATTTAACACAGAGATTTGAATGGTTAGGTAAGATACTAAAAGAACATAACAAAGTGGTTGGCACTCTGTAAGCATTCCATTAAATGTTTAAATTACAATTATATGCAACACAGGACTCTTGGACCCAGAAGGAGCAAGTTACAATCTCTGCTCTGGAGAAGGAATTCGAGTAAAGGATGTGGTTCTGGAATTTGTCTCAGAGGAGTGATGATCTAGGGCAGGTCCTAAAGGGGGAGCAGTAGTTTCCTAAGGGGGCAGGGCAAAAAGGTCATTCCAGATTGTAAGGACACTGCTCTAAAGACTGTTTGGCTGGAGTACTGGGAATAAGGCTGGAAATTTCTGATACTGCAAAGCTGTGAGGGGTCCTGTGTGGGAAGGGAAGGATTTGAGTGCTCAGTCTGTAGGAGGTCACTTTAGGATATGTGAGGCAAAGAGTGACACACCACAGGGTCTGTGTGAAGACCTCTCCAGCTGAGGGTGGGGGATGGGCTGCAGAGGCACAAAGTGGAGGTCTGGGGAGTCTGGAGGGTCCAGCAGGATGGTTTCCATGAGCATCCATGGTGGGGTGGGCAGGGTGATGGCTGTGGAGGTAGGAAAAGGGGTAGAGTCTCAGATCTTCACAGAGAGTACTCCCCACTGGGAACTGCTAGAAAAGAAAGATTCATTCTCTGGGGGAGGAAGAGGTTCTACTGCATTGGTTCTTGAAGGGACTCTCGATAGAGTTAAAATGAACTCAAGAAGAAAGTGACTTGGTCAGAGCAGTGTGGTTGGTTTGGCTTAGAGGAGTTGCTAAAATGCCAAGTCCAGAGCTCCTCTACCCAGAGACCCTGGAGCCCAAGAAGCCATATTTTAATAGATGCTTCAGGTGATTCAGTGGAGTGGGGGGCTCTGAAAATTATACTCAGAGAAATCGTGGTTCAGGGAAATAAGAGTTGCAGGCACAGTGTGGTTAGAAAGCAAAGGAAGACCGAACTGAGCTGATGTCATGCAAGATGTGTAGGGGCTCTGTGGGATAAGCAATCAGGGAAACCTCAGAGAGCAGTTCAAATGTGAGTTGAATTTTAAAGAGGAAGAAATGAAATCTCAAATGTGAATTCCTCACATTCCGGGAGAGGAATTTGGCAAAAGGTGAGGAGTGATTCCTGTTCCTTGGAAAGGGGAAGACCAGCTTGGTCAGCGTAAGTCACTGATGATAAACTTGGAGAGCAGAAAGTAACTAGATTGTCAAGAGCCTCGAGAATTCCAGGTAAGCGTAGCTGATGGGCAGTGTTGAAGGTGGTGGGATGTGCCACAGATAACCTCTTAACAAGGAGAGGGGGTGCAGTCTCTGAAATCAGTGGAGCCCCACCTCTCTCCAGTTCTGACACTGAGATTTCTTTGCTAATTATGTCTATGGGGAGGAAAATGAGGAGGAAAACAAGGGCAAAAGGGAACTGGGTCTGCTGGTGACACGACATGAGTCTGTTGAGTTGGCGAGCCCAGCAGGTTGCTGGTTGGTGTGTGTCACGTTGGTTTGAAGTGGTGTCTTTCATCAGAAAGGGAGAGACCTGGGCAGGGGCAGGGCACAGCACCATGGTGTGGGTCACTATGATATTTCTTGAGAAGGTGGTCAGGAGGTCCAGAAAACAAATCCAGTGCATTACCACCTTTCTGCTCCAGCCTGCCTGGAGCCTTCCCTTGTAATGTCCCCTTCTACCTAGTACACTGATTCACATCCTTTTCCTCCCAGCACAAAGACAGCTACACAAGGGAGCCTTCCCAACTTCCAAATAAGATCAGATACTGGATATAGATGCTCTCAAAGCAACAGGCCATGGTTGTTAAAAACCAAGGCTGTGGAGCAAGACTGCCTGGATGTAGGATATGCCACTCCACATCTGTGTGACCTTGGGAAAACTCCCTCTACCTCTCAGAGCCTTAGTTGCCTCACCCATAAAAGGGGCTGATGTTGAGAATATCTCTGTGATAATACCTAATTTTTTAATTCCCCCACTCAGTGTCCTGGCAGTAGCATCCCTCTTGTCACATACAATGGAGGGGAAATGATCAGGAAGAGAAGTTGAAGCATCATCGTATACTCTCACTCTGCTCCTGCCATTCTTCAGCTCCTCAGAGGCCTATGTATATGGTGTCCCTGGTCTTGAGCTCTGATCCTGGCTCAGTGTGGGGCCCTAGCCAGTCCCCAACCTTTCTAAAGCCCAGTTTCCTTCTCAAAGAATGGGGGTAATAAAGTGTCTGTATATAGAGTTGTCATGAGATTTAAATGAGCAGATGATGCCCCACTGATAGTATGTGCTCAGTAAGTAAGTGTTCCTGTGGCTAGATCATCCCCATGCTACAAACAGAAACTAGTCTCACCAAGGGAAAGAAGGTGACAAAAGACAAGTGGTGGGACTCACCCATTCTAGAGTCCTGCACCAATACCTTCTACATGTCTCCTGCTTGGCAAAGAGATTTGGAGAAGCAGCCCTCACTGTGAAGGTCTCAGAGACCAGTGGGAGGGATAGACATAGCTCAGCAGTCACACTGTGTGTCATTGCTCCATCCATGGAGCAATGTCTGAGACAACAGGACCACAGAGGTCTCACCTAGCCAGTGTGGCGGGTCCAGGGAAGGCCAAGGGCACACGAGGCAGAGGGAGAGGCAGACAGCAAGGAGGTGAAGATGCACACATCAGGAGAGTCAGCTTTATTTACACCTTCAGCAAATGTCTCCCGGCATGCTTATGTAGCTACTGAGCTCTAAAGAGATGTTCTAGACACTGATGCACCAACTTGGATAAAATAGATTAAGAAAGACCTAGCAGATTAGTAAGCCCGGTTCTGGGTGTGTGTCAGTGGATGGTTGACGCGGAGGCCAGCAAACTGAGCAAGGAAGATCCACCCCAGATGTGAGTGGCACCAACCAGCAGGGTGTAACCTGGATAGAATAAGAAGGTAAAGACAAAACAAGTGTGCTCATTTTGGAGGAGCCTGTCTTCACTGTTGCCTTTGGACATCAGTGTTCAGTCCCTTCAGCCTCCCAAAGCAGACTCACACTAGCGACTCTACATCGAGCTTCCAGGCCTTCAACCTTGTACCTGTGCTGTATCCTTGATGTCTCTTATTCTGCGGCCTCCACCCTCTTGGGGTTTGCAGTGAGCAGACATCCATCACAGACTCTCCTACCTGACCCTTAAGCCTACCTAATAAATCCCTGTGTAACTATACATATATTTTGTATTAATTCGGTTCCCCTAGGGAATCCTAGCTAATACAGACACTTTGACAGTTTGTAAATAAATGTCAAGGGCAGAGGCTGGGAGCCAGGGGGCACACTGCAGGACAGCTGGTTCTCACTAGGGCAACTTCGGGAACTGCTCCACCAGGGGGCGCTGCAAAAACTGTCCTCCACTAAATACAAAAGCAAAAGAGAGAGACATTCTGGAAACTTGGCTACCAACTCCAAAACTGAATAGAGCTGTTTAAATATTACATGGAAGAAAAATGACGACAGCTTCTCGTACCTTTTTTATTATTTCTATTAAGTGTTAATTATGATTAATGATTCGTCACACGCAAGCTTGATACTACAGTTGGAGAAGAATATTCTAAATCATCCCGCGACCATCCCGCTAAAGGTCTGCTCTATTTTGGTGTGGTGGTGATTGAATGGCAGATCTGCCCTTCCGCCCACATCATCATTAAATTCTCCCTCTCCTCCACTGCTAAGCTCATCAGAAAAAGAATAAGACATAAAATTGATGAATTGTTTACTGGAGAAGAGTATCCGAGTTAACCCCTGTCACTTTCCTGTCCCTCTAGCTCGGGATACTGTGTCTGATGATGGCCTCGAGGGAGAGACACGGAAAGGAGGCTGGGCTCTCTTCTCATCCATCAATCTCAAAGACTAGGGACAGTACTTTGACAGCCCAGGCCACCTTCATTGTCTAGTGAAGAGTGTGCTCTTGTGAATTTATGGACCCCGAGAGAACCTCCGTACCCACTTAAAGCTACCCTTCTGTGGTTAAGGAGCTGGCGACTGACCTTTCCATCTTCTCATTGGGATCACCTTGCAATAGCTTCTGCTTTTCATGAATCAGGAATTTAACCCTTTTTTTTTTTTGGTACTGGGGATCGAACTCTGGTCCTTGAGCTTGTGCAGCAGGTGGCAAAACCACTGAACTACATCCTCGGCCCTAACCCTTTGTTAAAAGGGACACATGCCCACATAGACACAAGTATGAAGGAGAATAGAAAAACCTCACTCCTTGACTGTGTCTTCTTTTTAGAAAATAATAATGATGATGATGATAGTTACTATTCACTGGGCTCCTCCTCTGGGCTAGGGGAGTGAAAATGTTTGGAGGTATTAGCTCATTTAATCAACGTCAACCAGCAGGCAAGGCAGAGATTGTTCTTTCCAATTTAAAGATGAGGAAACTGAGGCTCAGAGAAATGAAGGAAGCTGCCAACTGCAGTGGTCATTGATTCTAAATACAAATGGTCATTGCCAAAGCCTTGCTTTTAAACATTACGTTCTGCTACCACTTCTAGAGACATCTTGACCAATTACATTAACATTTAGTGAGTGTCTAATGTGTGTCAGGCTCTGCCAGAGTCCTGGGCTCAGAGTGAAATAAAATGCATTGTCTCTGGAAGAGCTTACAGGCCAGGAGGAGAAAAGACAAGTCAACCTGGGAGCAGAACCTGAATGAGCTATTGAAAAGGGTGCAAGAAGCCAAGGGCATTCAATAAGGAGGGCCCTGGCCCTGTTGGGGGTCCCAGGAGAGGCTTAAGGATCTGAATTGGGCTGGGATTCTGGGTAGTTTCAACTGGCCGGTGGTGCGGGAGCTCAGTCTTGCAGGGCCAAACTTGAAGAAATGTGCTCAGGAGGTAGCAATCCACCCTGCTCCTTTCAAGTGAGGAGCTGGGGTAACAAGAAGGTTAGCTATGTCACCCATAGCTCTAGGATGGGTGGAAACCAGAAGCACATTCTGTTTACACGGAGGACAGGCATGATCAGACAAGGTTCTCCCGCTGGCCGGAGGCTGGAAAAGCCAAGGGGACACAGGGTGCAGTGGCCAAACTGGCCGCCATAGTCACGGTCACTGAGTCCAAAGGCTGGGTGTGCCCTAGGCACCACCTCCCTTCCTCATCACCTTTCATCCCTCCCCAAATAGAAGAAGACTGCCGGTCCTCAGAGATGGGGCTCCTGGACCAGGGAGGCAACACTGGCAAGGGCCTGGCCAGAGGGGACAACACAAGGGCCACTGGCTGCTGTGGCACTAGGGAAAGAAAAGGGATTCACTGTCCACTCTTGAGCCCCAAGAAGGCAGAGGCTGTGTCTCAGTGCTCAGCAAAATTATCAAAAAGGTGGCAAGTATACACATAAATACCTACACACATGCAAACACAAACATACACACACACACACACACACACACACACACACGGATATATGTACACATGTACACAGCCACCATTTGAATGTCTATGTCCCCTCTGCCAAGTTCATATGTTGAATTCCTACCCCTCAAGGTGATGATTTTAGATGGGACCTTTGGGTGGCGATTTGATCATGAGGACATAGCCCTTGTGAATTTGATCAATGCCCTTGTAAAAGAGGTACTGGAGTGGTCCTTTCCCTTTCCACCTTGTGAGGCCAGTCCATGCATCAATTGCTGTCTATGCACCAGGAAACTGGCTCCCCCAGCACCGAATCTGCCAGTCCCTGATCTTGGACATCTCAGCTTCCAGATCTGTGAGGAATAAAGTTCTGTTGTTTGTAAGCCACTCTCTCAGTTGATAATATTTTGTTATAACAACATAAACAGGCTAACACATACACTCATGAACACAGAAACATGCATACACATACAAACACATACATACACATGTAGACATACACACACATCCCCAGAGGCTTCAATGGCAGAAACAAGGAGGGGAGTTACAAGGAAGTGGGGGAAGAGATGGTTTGAGAGGAGGCCCAGGAGGGAGAGGGATTCCAGAAGGGGTGGGAAGCAGTAACCTTCCAACCCTCCACCACTTCCTATGGGTGTGATCTTTGCTAAGTCTCCTTTTCTCATCTGTAAAATGGAAATAAAACACCTTATTGTACTCCTTAAATGAGTACAATTATCTTTTGTCATTTAAAAATAAAACTGAGCTAAAAAGAATAACAGTACCTAGTTCATAAGGCTCTTTTGAGAACACGATCTATGCAAAGTCCTTGGCCCACATCTAGCTCCTGATAACACAGATTAACCCTCAGACTCACTGCCCATGGAGGCACCCTGTAGATGTCAGCTCTCTTTTTTTCTCTGTGAAGTCTACAGTTACTTTCCCTTGCAATCTTGGCGTGCAGAATGCAGACTCTTCCCATCTCCTAAGAGGACCAATTAGCAGAAGGGAATTCACCAACCTGCCGAAGAGCTGCAGTGATGATTGGAAATGAATCTTTGCCTCTGGCCCTAGTTGCTTAAGTTTTGCCACCCAAATATATTTGGGAAGCATCCAGAGATAATGGGACTTCACATACAAGAGAATCAATTAAATTAATCTCTCTCCAAGAGCATCAGGTAGATGAATCAAACCAATGTAATTAAAGAGATTGCTTTTGCCTCCCCCTTAAGTTTTCATTTTGTAGAAAGTAGCTTCCAACATCATCAAACCATGACCTCCTTCTGGATAAACAGACACAAGGTAAATAATTCAGTTCTTAGACATCCCTCTCTCCTAGGCTTTCTGCTCTGGAGAGAAGAGGCTTTGATCAGCCCAGGAGATGAACATTAGCCGGAAGTCAGTGCTACCTACACAGTCCCTACACAGCAACAGGGCTGGCCTCCTTCAGCACTGGGCACGGCTCCCCCTCCTCATTGGTAATTACCAGGCCTTAGCACAGTGAGTGGTGTCAAAGCTTGATTGGTGATGGCAATGGGCTCTGTTGTGGTTTAGAGCTAAACTGTCCCCACCAGTTCTCATGTGTATGGAGGGTGGCTGGATCATGAGGCCACTATATTCATCAGTGGACTCACCTGTTGATGAGTTCAGCTGCTGAATGTGCTGTTAGAAGGTGGGGCCTGGTTGGAGGTAGGACACTGGGAGCTGACCTAGAAGGATGCATTCTTGTCCCTGGTCCCTCTTTTTTCTCTCTCTGCTTCCTGGGTGCCATGGATTGAGCATCTTTCCACCATGCCATTTCTGCCTTGCACCCAGCCAACCATGGGATGAAACTGTGAGTCAAAATAAACCTTTCCATCTTTAGGTTGTGGGTGTTGGGTATTTTTCTTTTCCGGTGATGAGAAAGTGACTAAGACAGGCTCATTTTCTCCCTTGTTGATTTGCACCCCATTTGGGGCAGCCTTTTCCATTTTCTGTGCCTCTGTTTTCTCAATCTTTCCAGTGGGTTAGAGAGCCTTAATTTAGGGACTTGTCCAGAGCTGATAATCCCTAGCTTGCCCTCACTAGATTGCCTTGAAATGTCCAGTGACTTCATTATTGCTCTATGGTCTCCCCAAGTTCTTGAGAATAACTCCTCCAGTACTGGTGAAATTGAGACTGCTAGTTGCTCCCAGTGGACTCCAAACCTTTCTTTGATAACAGTGTCCACATTTTAGCTGGAGACCTGCTCATCTAGAATGCAGTCACGCACTGCTTAACAATGTAAGGATGAACAGCAGATCATACTTGGATAAACTATAATGACTTATAAGATTACCATGCCTCCTGATGTTGCAGCCACTTTAATGTGTGTAAGTACACTCCATGATGTCTTCACAATGACAAAATCTCCTGATGGTGGTGCACTTCTCAGAAAATGTCCCATTTTGAACTGACACATGATTGGTCTACCATTCTCTGCCCCTCTTGAGGCTGGATGTGGCCATGTGGCTGTGTGCTGGCAATGGGAAGTGAGTAGGAGTCACGGTTATGACTTCCAGCAAACGTCCTTGGAGGAAGTGCCCATCACTCCTTCTTTACCCTTCTCCATTGGCTGGAAGGTTGGTGTGAAGATAGAAGCTGGAGCAGCCATCTTTGATGATAGAAAGAAGGTGTGTTGAGGTCGGCAGAGAAAAGAGTTAGAAGGAGCCAGTGCCCTTGACTCTAGAATCACCTTTTTAGCCCAGGGCTATCCACACTGACATGGCTGAGAAATAGAATTCTATCTTGCCTATGACGCACGTGCATTGTGATCTCCCTATTATAGCAGTTACTCCAATATGCTAGCACAACTGGTAAAGATGGCTCTTGTTTTATCCAGTAATAAGAGTCTGCAAATGTGTGAGTAAATGGAATTACTGTGCCTCAAGTCACATTTTCAATGTGACTGGAGAAGCAGTATCTTGGGAGAGCTCAGAGTAGAATGTTAGAGTTAGAGTTGAGTCCCAGCTCTACTACTAGCTGTGTGACTTTGGGCAAGTCAATTAGCCTCTCTGTGTCTCTGTTTCCTTCACTTATAAAGTTCAGGTGATGGTATTAATCTCTCAGGATTCCTATAAAGATTCATTGAGAAAATGAAAGCAAAGACCTTAGCATGGTACCTGGTATGTCATAAGCACTCTGCATACATTGAATGGAATTATGTGGGAAGTAGCTTCAGAATGTATTAGCAGGGGTTCTGATTTCATTGGTATTGAGTGGGGTATGGAGATTGGTATATTTTAAAGCTTTCCCTGTTCCTAGAGGAGACTGAATTAAAAGACTCTTACAGGAGGGCTTTCTATATGTCAGTTCCTGACTTACTTCCTATGCAAATCAGACATGAATGTTCACAGTCACCCTTCATGGTGAGTTTCTCTTATCTTCTGGTCCCTCCTTGCTATGACTTGAATGTCCGAAATTCAAACCTAAACCTCAGTGTGATAGTATTAAGAGGTGGGGATTTAGGAGGAGATTGAAAATGGGATTAAAACCCTCATAAAAGGGATCAAGGAAACAAGCTAGGCCCGTTTCGCCCTTCTCAATTCTGCCATTCTCCCAGTCTCTGGCCCCTTCCAGGTCACAGTTACAAGATGACATCTTGGAAGCAGAGCTGCCCTCACCTGACACCAAACCCATCAGCACCGGCCTGCACAACTATGAGAAGTGAATTTCCATTGCTTATAAATGACCCAGTGTGTGGTATTTCTCTTGGTGGCATGACCTGACTAA
This sequence comes from Heterocephalus glaber, assembly GCF_053883595.1. Lineage (NCBI taxonomy): Eukaryota > Metazoa > Chordata > Mammalia > Rodentia > Bathyergidae > Heterocephalus > Heterocephalus glaber. The sequence goes on along the minus strand of NW_028258412.1, from coordinate 2,811,437 downwards.
GATATTTCCTGTTTTCATTTCATGCTTTTCCATTGTTTCTCTGTCTTTGTGTGTTCCTGCCATGACTGTCTCCACCATGAGCTTCCAGAGGAATCCCTGGGTCCCGATGTACGGTCCACAATTCTCTTAACAATCAATGTTTAATCTATCTCCATGGCCCTTTACAAGCACTTCCACATATGTTGCCCCCTAGATCTTGGCTGTGGCTGTGACCAGTTCTTAAGACTGGATTTCTTGCCATCACCTTCACCATCCCCATTACCTCCAGTTCACAGAGGAGATAAGTGAGGTTCAGGGAGATTAGGTAATGTTGGAAGAGCCAAGATGTGTACTGAATCATGCCTGATTCCCAAGCCTGTGATTTACCGCTGAACCTCTCTACTTCTTTAATCCTGCTCTGTGATCCCTTTCTCTGGGATGAGTCATTTATTCGTTTGTTCAGTACATTTTTGTAGTCTCACAGAACAAGGAAATGATGGGTAATCACATGAGCTGATAAAACACTTTATAGGTCATCAACTTCTCCTTTTTGCCCAAATCTGACTGTAAATGTGGCCAAACCTTCAAAGAGATCTGATGTCACCAAAGCCCTTCAGAGACTCCACAGGGGAAGATGGAACCACCACGCTAGAGTTTCCTAGGAAACCATGTGACTGAAGAAGAAATACACAGATTGGTCACCTTTTGTCCCCTTCTCTAAATTCCTTCCTTTTTTGGATGGGGGCAGTTTTTTGTGGTCAGAATAGCTTGAAAGGCCATTGTCATACCTAAGTTACCTAAGTGCCCTGGAGATCAGCAACATCAAGGTGAAATGCTTCTGTCACATAGGAAGCCTGTGTTCTACTTAGGGGGAAAAGAAGTGTTTCTCTTACATATTATATAACTCCAGGGAGGCAGTTGCTTAGCAACTGAGCCCAGTTGGCTGGTCCAGGAGTGGTTATTAACTCTTCCTGCAGCAGTCAATTGACATTGAGTCTTCCTGGAAGGCCACCAGCCACCCCATTTCCATAACAGAGAGGTCTGCCACTCGTCCCTGTGCCAGGACCCCTCCTGGCTCTCTCCTCCCCAGAGCCCCAGTGCTCTCCCACTCAGAAGGAGGACTTCAGGCTGCAGGGTATCGCTCATCCAGTACCATCAGCCTCAGGTTCCCCACTCCAGGGAACAAAGCCATTAGGAATCCATTTGGTCCTTTAAAGTATAGGAAATGGAACACTAGGCAACAATAGAAGTTGGCTAGGTGAAAAGTTATACTCTTACGTTTTCAGTAGGAACTTATGAGCACTTACTATGCACCATGGCCAAAGTCAGGCACTGGGAATCAGCAAGGAACCAGGTAATCAGTGCTCCACGGTCATGAACACATTCTCATGGGAGAGGTAGAATGAAAAAAAGTAAAGAAGAAGAAAGAAAATGAATGAGATAATTCTGATTGTTGTGCTTTGAAGGAGATAAAATGAGGAGATGTAATAGAAAAGATCTTAGTGTGGAGAAGGGGTATGCCTGTGAAACATGATAAAAAACATAATAAGTGTTTAAATTAAAAAAATTTTACAGTAAAAGCTCAGTTATGCTGAGTTGTGCTGTTGTGGCTGCTTTGATGTCCTGAATTGATTCAAAACATTTACTTTTCCTGGTCATCTTGACTCTGGAGACGAGCCCGAAGTGGCACAGTGCCAGATCCAGGAATAAGGATTATTCCTTATGATTTATCATAATATCTTTATGAGCTGGCCTGTCTGCTAGATGGCACTCTGCAGGGGCATTCACTGTATTTTTGATCACACCTTGTTAAGACTTCTATGAAGTTCCAGAGCTGCTTCAGGAAACAGCAAGGATGATAAGATAAGTGTGTTTTAAGCAAGGGGGGAGTAATGTGAGAGGGCTTAATGGGGCAATGTGTCTTTTACCATAATGTTTTAAAATTTAAACATTCACTGTATTTTTTTAATCATACTTTATATCTTTCGAGCTATCTCCGCACCTGTCTAATACATGTCTGCATGTGTCTACATGCTGTGCACACTGCATTGCTCCCAGTAGAGAGTTTCTATTCCAGGGAGTGTTGCCAGGGGCCCAGAGCTGAGCTTGTTTTATCTGTCAAGCCTTTTGCATCACCTGATTCAGCCATTGCTTAAGCACTAACTGCAGGGACATCCTTGAATCTGTTTTCTTCCTTTTCCTCACCTTCCATTCAAGTTCAAGGCCAACTTTCTGGTCACTCCTGGGATGACCCTGATAGTTTCCCAGTTCATTCTGCACCCAGCAGCCAAACAGTTTTCAAACATAGCCCAAACCTTAGGACCTGTTCCTTTGCTTGATGCCTCTCAGCAGCTCCCTTCCAACTGTACGTAGGTTGCCTCCAGACTCTTACTGTGAGGCGCTGTGTGTTCTGCAGCCCCGCTACTCATTCCATATCATTTCTGATCACTCTTGCCATCATTTGTAGAATTGCAGCCACACTGGCCTTGGTCTCAAAACAAGACAAGCTTTTTCCTTCATCAGGGCCTTTGTAATGCTGTTGCCTTTGCTCTTGGCCTGATGAACCTCCATTCACCCATCAGATTATAGTTTAAAGGTCATTTCCTCACAGAAGCCCTTTCTGATTATCTGATCCAAGGACTCTTGTGGATGCCTTCATAGCACTTGTATTTGTAACTGCACACACACACCACACATGCACACACTAATGCGTTTATTGTCTTCTGTGACCTACATTGAGCTTCTTGAGGATAAAAACAATGACTACTTTGTCTATTTATTTTATCATAGATTCATCCTGGGGTCTGGCACATATAGCTTATGTTTAGATATTTCATTTTGTTCAATAAATCAACAACTATGACATAGTAAAATAGCTGGATGTTCCTAAGTGTTTACTTCATTCCAAGCACAGGGCCAAACACTTTGCATACCATGATATAATGAAATCTTTATGATAGCTCTGTGAGGTAAGCATTACTCACCCATTTTAGAGATAACTACACTGAGGTCCAGGAGCTGATAAGACTGAGGTCACGTAGCCAGGCAATGACTGGGCTGTGATTAGAACTTAGCTTAATTGGACTATTGAAGCTGGTCTTTCAAATCACCATGCAGTGTCTTTCTAGTTCCCTGCAGTTTCACAGCACTTTAGCCCCTTCCCTGCTCCATTGTGTATGGACTCTGACTCACTGGCAGTGGGGGTGTCGCAGAGAGTGGGGAGTTTGCAGCAGATGTCTGCTGAGCTTGGTCTGGCTGGGCTTGCAAAGTCAGGGAAAGTCCATTTATCTGAGCAAACAGAGCAGATCAGACAAAGGCAACCCGAAATAACTCCCCACACTGAGTCATTTCCAAAGCAAGCCTGGGAGGCTCGGCAGAGCATTCAGGGATGCTCTGCAGCATGTAGCAACTCATCTATGTCTTTGTGCCCAGCACCAATTCTTATTAAAAGGAATATGTGAATGTGGGTAGAAGGCCCAGATGGTTCTAGAGGCTGAAGGAACTTGGTTCAGATGAAAATAAGCTAATGCAAGCTGCCACCATTTGCTGGGCACTTAGGATGAGTCAAGCAGTGGAGCCAGATCTGCCCATGCAATTGTACTCCCTCCAGGTGGGAACTACTCTTTTGTTACAAGTGAGGACTGAGAGGTGAAGTTTCTTGCTCCAGGTAGCAAAGCTTGAGAGAGGTGGAGCAAGGATCCACACTGAGGCAGCTCAAGGCCCAGAGTACAAGCTCTTACCAATTGTGTTCTATTTCCTACACCACTGGGGGCACCCCTGCCCCAGAATCCCCAGCCCTTTTCTTGGGATTGAACCTAGGTTCTTCATACTGAATTACATCCCCAGCCCCATTTTAATTTTTATTTGGAGACAGGATCTTGCTAAGTCACAAAGTTAGGGCTGCCTCAGCCTCCAGGAATGCTGAGATCACAGGTGTGTGCCTCCTGGCCCAGCCTCCCCACCTCCTTTCCAAGATTGGATTGCACTGTGTCTTATGCCTTACTCCCATACAAATCCCCAAATATTATCAGCTCATCCAGGATGGACAATCGCCATGGACACCAAAGGCTGAGGAGCAGGCCAGTCTTGCCCACCAGTGAGTGTAGGGTCAGGCTTTTGAATTCAGGAGTAGGGGTAGAGCTTCATGCACAGACTTAGTCCTAATACCCATAGCTTCAGGATACAGTAGTCACCACAAAGAGATGCAGGATAGCCATCCTAGACAGTACCCCTGCTTCCTTACAGTTCAAGAAGGACAACCGAATGAGCTGCCTTGTGCAATAGCACTACAGATCTCAACAAGACCTTGCTTTCCCCATCTGTGTCACAGGGTTATGTGAGTATGCTCTGGTCGCATCTAAGGCTGCTTTCAGCTCCAGAATTCTGGTCCCCTCCTTTGGGCTTGCTCTTTCTTGAGTTTGCAATGCTTTTCTCTCCTTAATCTTTACTTGGCTAAGTCTTACTCATTCAGCTTAGGAATCACTTTCTGCAGGAAGCCTTCCCTGATCTCCAGCATGGTCATGTGTATCCCTAGACTTTTGTGGCTTATTACAATTACAGGACACACTATTTTTTGTCAAAATTGTCTGATTACACACCCAACATTCCACAAGCTTTTGAGTCTCCTGGGGGCAGGAATTCTGTACTAGTTAACTTCTTTGTTAACCACCAGCACAGTTCCTAACACCCTGGAGACACCCAACATGGTACATTGTATACTTAGCGTGAACATTATTTCTACGACAATTTGACCCAAACAGCCACAGGGAACTGAGCAGAGCTGAATACCATTGAAAGTCTAAACACTAAAGAGACTCAAGAAACAGAAACATAAAGGGACACTGCTTTTCAAAATTGCAACAAAGAGAAAAAGTTATTTCCACAGGCTGTTCACGTGCTCTTTCTTGGTGCGATGGGGTGGGGATGATATAATTAACTTTCTCTACACATCTTCCAAATGTTCAAAAATATGAATTTTTAAAAAAACAAATTGTAAGAAAAGAGAGTACCTTTTCCATTCACACATTTTCTACTATTTTAGGGCAGTGTGGCACAATGCCACAGGAGAGAGGCATCAGGCTGCTCGTGACCCACTCTTGCTCTGTGATCTTGAGTATATTGCCTTCCTTCTCTGAGTTGTCTGTCCTTCATGCTCAAACTAGGGAGAGAGACTGATACTTACCCAGGACTTCAGTGCATATGCCTTGCTCAGGCATAAAGCCATGTTTTCCTTACATGGAATTTTCTGGTAACAAACTGGGTCTTTTTTTTCCCTCTCTCTGGGGAATTCTCTCATTTCTCCATGTTCAAAGGTACACAAACTGCTCACAATTCCCTGATGTTGTAAGAGCAATTTGCCATCATTATCTTAAACCTTTCAGCATTTCTTGAAACCTCTTTTTATATAGGAAAAAAATGCTCCCAATGCGATCACAGGAAATAAATCTGCGATTTCACATTTCAAAAAGTAATCAAAATGCTCCGTGCTAGAGTAGGTACTCATTACAATTTATGGTGAGTGCTTGAAACTGCCTTTATCTTCCTCTCTCATCTGTCCAGAATTATTTGTTTCTATCTGGGACAGGAATGCCGAAGGGGTGAGGGGTGGGTGGGATGAAATCTCCTTGGGGTGATGCTTATGTTTCCTGTGTTTTACCTTCATCCATTCATCCCATTTCCCTTGGCTGACCGGATAGCTCTGTTGAATAACTTCTTTTTCTTCAATCAGTGAGCTTGCAGGATGTGTAGAAGGGGAAGAACTTGGGAAATGGGCCTATTTTACCCATTAGGGCCTGAGACCTACAAGCTTTTTAAAAGGCCTTGAAAATGAGAGATGAAAACGATGTATTGGCTCCAAAATAGTAAAAGAAAACTGCAAAATTAAAATTAATAAAGGCTAAAATTAAATGCTTCCATAATGTACCATTATGTCAACCTCAGTATTTTTTAAATTTAGTGTTCATAAAAGTTTCATTATGTATAAAAAGAGTTGATGGGTTAGAGTCACACTTCATAAGAATTCCTGAGTAAGCTTGATGGCTTCTAAGAAACTACAGATATATATAAATTGACAAAGTTACTGGTAAAAATTAATTTCAAAAGCATAACTTTAATATTTCTTTTATAATGTTGCAATAAAAATATTTTTAATTTGTATGGTGTGATGTATGAGGTCCCTAAACAAAGCTGTTTAGGACCAACCAAAGCCTTAAATGGCTTTGCATGCATGAAATGGGTTGATGAATGGAAAGGTGGATGGACAAATCACAGGGTGGATGGACAGATAATTGAGTGGATTCATTAACAGGCAGATGAATGGAAAGGTGGTTGTATGCAGGGCAGACCTGTACGAAGGGATAAGCAGGGGAGTGTCTGGATGGACCAATAAAGGGATGGATGGATGGATGGATGGATGGATGGATGAAGTGCCTTGCTCAATCTCATTCAGTGCATCAGTGGATGTTTCCTGGTTCTTCACTTTCACTGGAGACATTTAAATTTAGTTACACTTCCTTTTACATGAGGATTGGAAGTGTCCCAAGAGGTACAACTTGTTCATTTTGTAGATGGAAAAACTAAATCTCAGAGAAAGTGAGGGACTCAATTGATGGCACATTTTCTTTATCCTCATTGAATAAGAGATTTTTGCTTCAATATTTTCTTAGACCTGGCACAGGCCTATTTATCAGGCACTCCACAGATTAATAGAACAGCATTTCCCTAATCATGATGACCTTCTGCTAAACTGACAAGCCTGTCTTGCCAAGCCCCAGGATTTTTACTGTGTACACAGTCCCTACTGTCTCCTGCAGCAGGCAAGGTGGTTAGGGGCAGCATCGGGAGTGGTCCAAGCAATTCTGAAGAATCTACTGGGGGTAAAACTTCTATATTAGCTCAATTCACTAATTATTTCATTCTTAGCACATACTTAGTCCACTCTTGAGTCCTTTAGATACTGAAATGTGGCAGGAAAAATGAAGAAAGTGGAGGAAGAAGAAAAAGGAGGAGGGGAAGAGGAAAAAGAAGAGGAAGGGGAAGAAGAGAGGAAGAAGAGGAAGAGAAGGGGGGAGAGGAGAAAGAGGAGGAGGAGAAGCTGCTGCTGCTCTTTGTGCCCTAACATATTGATCTCCTCTGTAGCTTGTCACTGAGTGACACCATTCTGCTTTTCCTCTGAGAAGGTCCCATTTCCTACTCAGTCTATGCTTTGGGGGAGCCCAGGGATGGCCAACTAGGTCCTGCATGGCTCCAGCCTCACTGATTTGTCAAAGATGAGTACACGAATCAAGCTTGTCTATAGAGGACACATATTAGCCTACTTAATCATCTCCACAATCCTGTGAAATTGGCACTATTATAAAATCTCTAATAAAGATAAAGAAATTGAGGAACAGAGTGATTAAATGAGGTTCCTGAGATTATGCACTTGATAAATGGCAGGTGTGGGATAGGAACTCAGGTAGCCCGATTTAAAGTAAGTGTACCTAACCTTGTTCTATCCTGCCTTTTGGAACTTTATATAAAATGTGTCCTCCCAAAATAACTCAAAAATTACATAGATACTGAGAAATGTTTGCTCTCATGAAGCAGTTAACTTACAACTTCAGAGTGAACTAATCCCTAGGAGAATTGGGCTCAATGACTTTATGTGATTTTATACACATGACAATTTGCTTATCTGAAGTTTACTTCATGGTAACCCCAGCTATATGGAAACTACCAAGAACTAAGAGCAGGTGAAGAATAGAAGCTTCCAAGGGATAAATAATGCTGTGAAGAATGGGCTGAAAGTCCGATGGGAGTTACTCAAAGATGAGCCCCTCACTCTGATTTTACAAGCTACAAGGGGAAATTGAAAAATACAGTGATTGTTTAAATTTTAAAATACATTACAGTAAAAGATACACTGCCACTAACCTCCTCAAAATACTCCCACTTGCGTTGAACACACTTTTCCTATCAACTGTACCACTTTCTGAAGCAGCTCTGGAAATCCTCTTTCATGAGTGTCTTTATGCAGTGTGCTCAAAAATACAGTGAATGGCTTTGCAGAGTTCCATTCAATGGAAAGGCAGGCTCTTAAAAATATTACCATGTGTTCTTGTCTACCTTATTTGCCGGATCTGCAAATAAGGCACTGGTCCGGCTCTTCCCCAGACTCAAAATGCCCATGAAAGGGAAGTGTTTTGAATTGGTTCAAGACATTGAGGCAGCCACAACAGTTTAACTAATGACACAAAAAAAGACCTCCAGAACTGCTTCAGGAAGTGAAGCAAGAATGATGGATTAAGTGTGTTCAAAGTAAGGGAGAGTATTTTGAGGGGGATTAATAGCAATGTGCCTTTTACTATAATCATTCTTTAAATTTAACCACATATTTTATTTTTATCATACCTTGTATTTTTACTTGAATGTTATTTATTTTCTCAGCTAAAAATAATTTCCAAAATGGCTATGTGGGAAGAATTAAGTATAGCACTGTGGAAGAGCTGTGGACTCATGGGTTCAATTGATCCAGAAGGAAATTCCAGCCATGAAATTGATAAGCAGTAGTCTTCACTTCAGCCTCAGCTGTTTCCTCACCTGTGAAATAGTGGCACTAATATTATCTCCTTCACAGCATTGCTGCAAAGCGTCCACATACATAGTAGATCTTCAATAAATGATCTCCATTATGATTGACCTTTGACAAGTGAAGGGGTGGGTCCTTGTTCAGCCTCAGTTTCCTCATTTATAAACTATGGATCATTATAAAAGTCCTCTTGGGACACTTTACAAGTTATTGGATATAGTAAAAGGGTAATGGAAATAAAAGTACATTTTAAATGGCCAAATACTGCTTAAATGTAAGGCAGTATTACATTTATTAACGCCAGAGCAGGAGGAATTATACTGTTGTTAATACTTACTACTATTATTAATCATCATTATGATAACTGTCATTATTATTACTGCTGCCATCACAGAAGAATACTAATATTGGCCAGTAGGCTCCTGCAATATTTCACAATCATCTCAAGTTAGGAATGACTACACTTGGTGTGAATATCCAGGCTGTGGCCTTTCTACTGAACCAGTACCAATTGCACTTTCTTTGATCAGAAGTGAATTAGAAAAGGGCTCCTTTGCATAAGGAGATGGAGACATAAACCAACAGGTGGGTATGGAGTGGTGAGTACCTGTCATGGTACCTGCCATCCACATGGTAATGGCCCTGAACCATAAATGAGAATGGAGGAAAAGGAGTTTGAAGATGGCCACCAAGACTTTCCCACTCCCCACCAAGAAGCAGGGTCCTTTTCTCCTTCCCTTGAACCCAAACTGGCCTCTAGACTTGTTTTAATGAAGAGAATTGAACATGCAACTTCTAACACTGGCCCTTCAGCTTTGCTTTTGCTCTGAGACCTTTTTGTTCTGGTACCTGGCTGCCATACTGCAGAAAACCCAAGAGGAGTGTGGAGACCACTGGAGGGAGCCTTTGACTTCTTGGGGGAGAAGCATCTCAGGCTGTCAGACTTAGGCAAGGCCCATGGACCTTCCTGCCTAAGGAAGCTCCATCTGCCTATGGGTGTGTTTAATACCACGTGGAGCAGAACAATTTCCAAGCTGTGCCCAGTCAAACCACACACTCGTGATAGAATTAATACACAGATGCTATTTGAAGCCATTAAATCTTGGGGTGGTTTGTTACCCAGCAATAGTTAACTGAGACAAAGCAGATGTGAGTGCTCTAATGTGATGCTCCTAAGTCAGCTGAGATGGGTGGGGAAGGCTCCCTGGAAGAGGAGATGTGTGGACATGGGACAGTATCTGTGGGTTATGCTGGTGAGGAAGGGCTCCAGCTGTCAGTCATCGGTCAACTCTCTTCTCCGCATGATTCTTGGAGTGCAAGGCAGGTCAGGGACGAGCACCAAAATTTTAAACTCTTCTCTCACCCAGATAATTGTTCCTTCTCTTTAGGGATCAGCCCCACTTCCCAGGCTTTAAATCAAAATGTCAGGGCCTCCAAACTGGTTCAGGTGCTCACTCATTTGCAACAGTATCTTTTGCTGGAAAAGGTTTGGTGTGTCTAATTTCTGCCCCAAGCACATTTTTATAGTTAAGCTATACTATAAATGTTGCTTAATGTACCCAGTAATGTCGGGTCTACATTAAAAAACCAAGAGCTGGTGATAATATACATAAGATTCTTTTTGTACAGTCTGATCAGGGTTTGGTAGGGGGGGAAGGGTGAATGTAATTATCGTTTGTTGAAATTTATATTCTTTTCCTCTCTTCTCTGCTGATTTTTCCCCGTGTTCCAGACACTACTGGGAGGAACAAAGCAAGGCTTTCAAAGTAGGTGCCAGGTGGGAGAGGGCAAGTCTGCGAGGCATTGGACGTTGAAACACAGGGGAAAGATCAGGGCTGGGAATCCTGCGGACTCTTTAGCCAGCTCAAGCATCAGCCTCTCTCCTGTTGCAGGAGAGACTGCACAGGGAGCAGTGGCAGCTACAGGGAATCCAAATGGTGCCCACATTTTCTGGGGGTGGGGGCAAGAGGAAGAGAGTGGGTATCTCATGGTGGGGGGAAGGATTAAATTAAGTCCTTTAAGCCCTATCTTCAAGGGTCTCCTCAGTGATCTCTCCTTCCGTCTTTAATGTCTCCCATTTCCACTTAGTAAACAGGATTTTCAAACCCAAATGGTCCCCTCCCCTGCCCTAAGCACAGCAGAGAACACATTCTTGACACTGCCTGGAAGCCCTCCCAGCCCTATAGGATGTGGACGGGTCCACTGACAAAGGTCCTCTGCTTAACTAAACTTTGGCTGAGCTCCTGGACTTTCTCCCAAGCCCATCTGTGCACTTGCTTGTGAAATCTAGTTTTAGCAAAGATCTCCCCAATTCTGCCATATCAGTTGTGCAAGAATCCACCCCACCTTTTCTTTTTCTGTTTTGCAGTGCTGGGATGAAACCCAGGGCCTTTGCATGGAAATGCATCCCTAATCACCACCCCCTACTTGCTTTTTAAAAAATTTTGAGGCAGAGACTTGCTCAGTTGCAAGGCTACCCAGGCTGGTATTGAATTTGTAATCCACTTGCCTCAGCTTCCCGGAATGATGGGATTACAGGTGTGTGGCTAGCTCTGCCTATCCCAGATATCTGACGTGGTTCTGTATCCAATCAAGGTCCTCGTCCTCTACCACCCCCTAAATGATGTTTGGTCACCTGTCCTGTCCTGAGGTACAATGTGGTTAGCCAGGACCTCCTACCCTTCCACCCCTTACCCTGATGTTTCCTCTTAGTCACTCTCTACCCATGGACCTCACCCTGATCTTTGTAAATTCCCACTTGTCCATGTGTATTCAGAGTTGAGCTCTACCTCCCTCCTCCACTGTAGAATCTCACGGGCATGGCCCCCATGACAGTGGTGACGGTCTTGAGTAAAGCCTGCCATCCTAAGCTCTAACAAGGACTACTGAATTATACTTCTCTCCAGCACTTCTCTCCAGTGTCATTTTGCTCGCCTGCTTTGCTGTCCCTACTCTGGCTACACCAGCTTCCTGTCAGTTGGTCAAATGCCCCAAACTCTGGCGGTGTATCCCTAGCCACGAGGCTGAATCCTGACATCCTGAGTGCCACCACACCCCCGGCTGCCGGAGCGGAACACTGGGCTGATGGCAGCAATATTTCATGTCAGCTTGGCTGTCTCCGGTACATGGCAGACCTGTGCCTGGTTCACGGGAAGGCGGGGTGTGATCAATCACACACTCATGGGGCACATTTATTTGGCTCATTAAAAGAGTTAACTAGATTTTCAGGGAAGATAGGAGCCAGGAGAGCAGAGCCACCTCTGGGAGGGGACATAGTGGGTTGAGTGTGGACTCCCGCCCCAATCTGTGCCACAGAGGCAGTGACTTCTTTTAAAGTCACATGGACAAGGAGATGCATCCCAGCTCTGGATCTTAGTAATTGTGTGACCATGAGCCAATTGCTTCGTCTCTCCAAGTCGCAGTGGCAACTACTGTGAAATGGGAATATCAGTCCAGAGCCCAGTGCGTGACTTAAGTAAGATAATGTGAGCAATGGGCTCAGCATGTGCCTGGTATGCAAATGGTCAGCACAATTACTGAAAGCAAAGGAAGCATTAAAAAGATCACAGCTTAGGACTCAAATAATCCAGGTGAAACCTATGGATGCATCAGCAATACCCAGGGGCAGTGTGTGTAGCTCAGGCTTGGGTTTCAGGCAGTGGCAGAATGGTAGCCGGGGCTTCTGAGCCTTTAAAAGCTCCCTGTGTGGTGTTAACTCATTGCCCCATTCTCTTTTTAACCCCTTCATGTATGCACTGGCCATGAGAATGTCTGAGAGTCTTTGGGAACCATCTTGTTTACTGTCACATGTTAACAAACCTGACTACCGTGTCACTGCAGGAATGGGCCCCATTTCCAGCCCAATATTCGAGTATTGAGTGGTCAGCATGGCTGGGGGACCTTGCCCAGCGCAGACTATCAGTGAATATTAAAGATGAGAGGAATGGATATGTGAGGTGACTAAAGGACTGAAAGACAGATCATAGAGAGTACTGGTCCCTTGAGGGCTAGCATTGTCCATTCCTGTTCCAGGGCCCAGAGCAGAGCCTATAGTGTGGACATTCAATATATTTTGTTGTTTGCAGTTGAATCATTGAGTCATTCCTTGAATTTCCCAGGGCCCGGTGGGAAAGACCAATGCATGAACAAATGCTAAGACCAGAACAGGCTCACACTGTAGCAGCAGTGGCGGTCAGGTGCCCGGAAGCATGATGGAGGCCAGAGGCGCATCTGACTGGGCTTCTGGAAGACATCAGGGCATGTGTGGTCAGCATCGGAAACAGTGGAGGCAAGGAGCCAGGAAGATAGCCTGACCCAGGGAATTCTGGGCCTTGTTCCAGACATCGGAGAGACGCCTGCTGTCTTAGTTACTTTTCTCATTGCTGAGACAAAATACCCAACACCTGCAGGTCAAGGGAGGAAGGGTTTATTTAGCTCACAGTTTGTAGAGGTTTCAGTCCACAGTCAGCTGGCTCCAAGGCAGCTTCACAGAGGAGAACAGTTCATGGTGGGCAGAGGGTAAAAAGCAACAAGGGACCTTAATAGCGTCTTTCTGCCCCTTTTATCTTATCTAGGCTACTTAGGGTGGGTAGCACTCACACCCTTAATCCTAGTCCCCTTGAGCCTAACATTGTACCATGAATTGATATAGCATCACACATTCTAGATCCAGCTACCTCTGAAAAAGTCCCACCTATGACTAAATGAGGCTTTGAGGGGACATCTAGACACAAGCCATGACACCTGCCAAGGAGAAAAGCAAGTTACAGTTCACTATGGGTGGCATGCTTCCATTATGTAAGAATCAGAAGTCTAAGCCAGGTGCAGTGGAACATGCTTAGAATCCCAATCACTTGGGAGGCTGAAGGAGGAGGACCACAAGTTAAAGTCCCACCTGGGGAACTTAGTGAGACCAAGTCTCAAAATAAAAAATAAAAACAGCTGGGGATATAGCTCAGTGTGAAGGCCTTAGATTCAATTCCAAGTACTGAAAAAACAGTCTATATGCCTGAATTGATGGTCATTCTATATAAAGGACTTAACATTTGTTAAAAAGTTTCGATATCAGAAAAACAAAGGCCAAATGTTTTAGTCACTTTCTCATCAATACCTGATACCTACAAGTTAAAAGAAGAGAGGTTTATTTTGGCTCAGGGTTATCATTCCTGGTCAGGTGGCTCCAAAACAGAAAAAGCACGGTGGAGAGGCCTACCATGCTCATGTGATGGTGGTAAGAAAGCAGAGAGAAAAGGGAGGAGCCAGGGAGAGAGCTACATCCTTCTAGGCCACGCCCCAGGGACCACCTCTTCCTACCAGGCCCCACCTCCCAGCAACACATTTAGCTATGAAATCATCAATGGATTAATCCGTGGATAAGTGTAGTGCCCCCATGATGCAATCACTTTCCAAACACACGAGGCTTTGGAGAGACACCCCAGATTTAACCCATCACACGGAGATACTGTTCCATCACGGAGTCTCTCTGACCCTCAGTTTCCTCATCTGAAAAACAGCCTAGAGTTTCTACAGCACTAACTCCTCAAAATTATTTGTGACCATCTAATATAATAATGGACATCCTTTGCCATGTGGGAAGCATAAAAAATGACTATTTTTATTACTACTTAGAATAAAACTACCTCAGGACCTAAAATAATTAGTTTGTTTTTGAGAAAACCTCATTAACTGATTGTCCAAGTTAATGTTTTATGGAAATAGTGCACCTATTATTTATGTATATACACACACTCAGCTGCATCTATATAACTCTCTGCAGTTCTGCTCAGGAGATATTTTCCCATATGCACAAAAGAACAAAATGCCAGCATATTGTTGTGATAATTGAAGTCAGAAGCAGGCCACTGTTGGAGCTCTCCACTGCCTCTCTGAAGTTTCTGACGTTATTGGAGGTTCTCGTAAAGTGTCACATTTATTTGGCCCATTAGAGAACATAAGCTAGATGTTATTTTCTAGAAATGAAAGTGGGTAAGATCAAAACCACATTGCTTTGTTTAGCTACCAACCAGGGCTATAGGCAGTGGTCCTGGGAATTCATGGCTTCCCAGCCCTGGTCTCTTGGAGAGAGTTGCTTCCTGCCTGGAAGTCACCCGGGCCACAGAGGGCTACAGAGAGGAAGGAGCAAGAGAAAAAAACTTGCACAAGCCAAGAGTGTTAATGCACACTTGTAATTCCAGCACTCTGGGAGGTTGAGGCAGGAGGATTGAAAGTTTGAGCCCAGCCTGGGCAACTTAGCAATACTCTGTCACAAGATAAAAAAATTAAAAGAAAAGGCAGGGGATGTAGTGGAGTGTGAAGGCCCTGCCAATTCCCAGTAGCACACACATACACACACACGAAAAAAAGAAAAAAAGCACTTGGAGTTAGGAGTCATGCTTGAGTCTGAAGGACAGTGAGATGTTATATGATGGCAAAGATATGATTTGCTCACCTCTGTGACACCAGCACACACTGAGGACTTGGTACAGAATAGAATGACTTGAATGAAGAAAAAGCAGGTCCTGAATGAATGAATGAATCCTAACTTTGCCACATGTCAGCCACCTGAGCCTCATCTATAATGGACATCCTTGAAGATTCCCATAATTAAGTGCAATTCTGTGAATGAAGCCATAGCTAGTACATTTCGGGAGCTCCTCTCCTTCTCACCCTTGCTTTGGAAGCAGGAAGGGCCACAGTGAAGAGAGGACACTGGCTCTGGAGGCCCCACGCTCTGACGCTGCCCCAACACCAGCCGCACAGGGCAAAGAAGCTGGGGAGGCCTTGCCACACCCACCGGGGGCTCCTCTAGGGCTGTGTGGCTGACCTGAGACGAGCCCTGGTCATAACCCCCAGCCAGTGGCATTGGAGCCACTTACTGCCTTCTGTGTGGAACCTCAACTGTATTAAGCAAGATAATAAAATGCCTTAAATTGGCAGAGCAGAGCATAGATGTGGTTGTCGTAAAGTTAATGCTTCTCTTCAAATTCTCACAAAGTTTTCTATCTATGGGGGCATCATTAAATTGCAAATTCTGTTTCAGCTGGTGCTCATATACCAAGGCCTGCTCCTCTCTCAAGCCTCTTGGGAAAGGTTACTCATTCAGTCATGCATGGTAGTATGTGTGTTCAGCACCTTGTTTGGTGGCAGGTGCTATGCTCAGCTTGCATTGGAAAATTCCTCCTTTCCATCTCACTTCCACTCAGTGAACAAAGCATGGCTATTTCCCCTGTGCACAAAGCACAACTAACTTGCCCAAGGTCTGGCAGCTAGCAAATGGTGAAGCTGAGACTCAGGCTCTCTGTAACCCTGGTCACAGTCACACACCCAAGGAGCATCTGGTGGTGTGGCCCAATGTGCCATGCTCTGAGCTAGAGGCAAGGAAGACAGCCATGCAGTATTCCTGTGTGTTCTAAGATGAAGCAGTTCTTGTGTACTAAGAGCAACAGCACTTCACTCAGTATTCACAACTCTGCACTTCCTGACCCTCCACTATCTGGGAAAGGTAGTAGGAGAGGTGGGGACCAAGAGAGAAATGAGACAGAGGCCCTGCTAAGGAGGACCTCAAGTCTGGCAAGAGAAAAAAGCTTTCACATAGTTGCCCTTGTGGGGTGGTGACTGATGGTGGTGACAGATGACAGTCCCTTTGTGGAAGGCAGTCATACATTCCATAAGTGGGCACCCGCTGTGCCCCAGCACAATTCTAGGTTCTGGAATCCAAATGACACAGTGACACTGCATCCTTTGGAATTTTCTGTAAAGTCAAATGTAAGACCAGATACATTGCTTGGTTAATGATGATGACGATGAGATATTTTATAAATGTTACCATAGTTACTGAGTTCCACTGTGTAGGTCCCAACCACTGTTCCAGGAGTTACATATGTTCATCTCACGACTCTTCACTACAATATTATGCTGTGGTCTGTATATCATTTTCATTTCACAGTTTGGGAAATCGAGGCCTAACAAGGCTAAGTAGCTCGCTTAAGCTTACACTTTTGGATTAACAAGAAAGATCTAAGGCTTTCTTGACAAACAACAAGAATCATGAAAAGTAAAAAAAAATCCAAAAATTTTGCTTTTAACCCCAATTGAAGTAAAAGTATGCAAATTAGCCTCCACACATCATTTTTTATTTATGCCATAAATTAGGCAAATTTCCCTTCCCGAAGCCCTGGAAAATGAGGCTTGATTCCACATATTGTGCATTAATTTCCAAGGCAGTTGGCCCCAAATTAGCTTTACAACTTGGTAAACCTGCTATAAAGGGGGCATAGAAAGTGGAGAACTGATCAGAAATCTTCAGGGAATGAGATGTGGGAGGAACTCTGTCTCTCTCCCTTTGAAAATTGATTTATAATTCAGTGCTGCACATCCAGATCCAGAATTGCCATATACAGCTGTACAGGTTGTGTACTGCTTAATTCTAGGGGCTACCATTCCAGACACTGCAATATAAATAGCTCCTCCTGGAGCTGTGCAGGGAGGTGGCTGTATCCATTGCGTTTCTCTTTATGCACCATGCAGAGATGCCAGGGAAGCATTAAAGTCTTTTTTGCAGATGGAAACTGAGGCTTGAGTAGATTAAATGATTTCCTCCAGCATCACACAACACATCAATGGGAGAGTTAGGAACTGCATTCAGGTCTGTCTCAGTCCTAATTCCCTGCAGAGTCCACCATGCTGGGAAAGTTCACTCAGATTATATTCTTCTCAACACCTGCTCCCCTGTTTCTGTAACTTTAAGGCTTTGGAGAAATGTGTGGCACATTTGCAAAGCACATCCCATGTGTCCCCACTGACCTGCTCCTGCTCCTACTGCACCAGCATTGCCATGGCCCCAGACTCACCTTCCATGGGTAGGGAGAGGCTCCCAGGGTGCGCTCCACCCCCCCCACCCCCCGCCTGCAGTTTCTCTCCACCTTCTACTGCAGCCTGATTCTCAAAGAGTGAAGATCACCTTCAACCATCTCAGTGTACAAACAGCCCTCTGCTCCTCCCTCTGCCACCCCAACCCCTCTGTGAATGACTTTTTCCTAAGTCCAGTTTACTCAAATGATGTGAAAGTTATATGTTTTATGCAAATGCTTTTGGTACTATGCCCAAACATTTTGTGTCTTGGTTGAAGATTGTATGATTCATTCATTCATTCATTCAACAAAACAATTGAGAATAGAAAGATAATAAAAATCAACTGCTAACCCCAAGGATCTCATTGTCCAGAGGAAGAGACACAAGTCCACAGTTACCACATGTTGTGATTCTTCCCAGCTCTCTTGGTTATGGTTATGAGTGAAGCCATAGTCTTATGACTATATATGGATCAGAAAAAGGAGTCCAGAACCACATCCTAGCAGTGCGAAGAGTTGAGGAAGCAGCTACGAAGTCAGCAGTGTTATCAACGATTGCTCTTTCCAAGGTACAGGCCCGGTGGCCTGGATTTATGCCACATGGCACAATTAGCATACCAGCTACAGATGACAGGATCAAGCATATCCAGCCAATCTATTACCTGGTGCAAAGGGTTGAGCTGGTCAAGCCATATTCTCCTTTAAACTTGCACTGGGAAATCCAGGGAGGCTGAGTGTTGACCAGGGTCTAGGACAGTAGTGTTCAACAGAACTTTCTGGGAAGACAGAAACTCAAGCTCACTCCATGTTACCCAATATGGCAGCCACTAGTCGCACATGGCTACGGAGTACCAGAAATGTGGCTGACCTGGCGGGTGTGGTGGGTGGGGGGGACTCAAATTGCAACTTAATTTAGTTTCAATTAATTTAAATTTAAATAGCCACATGTGGCTTGTGGCTACCAAATTAGGTAGTGCTCAAAGGTGGAGAAATCATAATGGCCCAGGGGCAAGTGGAGGTGAGGAAAGCTGTCTGTGGGGAGTGAGTAGGAGCCAGAACCCAGAGACACACAGAGAGAAGCAGATGCCATTGAAGAGAAAGATGGCAGGAGAAGCTGGTCTTTGGAACGTGCCAGGCTTAGCATTTGTGGAATTCTTACAGCAAAACACTTTACTCTTCAACTATCCCAAGTGAAGCTTTGTTCTACATGTCTTAGTCCATTTGGGCTGCTATTCCAAAATGCTATCAGCTGGTAATGAATACACAGTAGAGATTTCTTTCTCACAGTTCTAGATACTGCCAATTCCAAGATCAAGGTGCTGGCAGACTCAGTGCCTAGTGAGGGCTTGTTGCTCACGTGTTTTTTTCTCCTCCTGCAGCACTGGGGATTGAACTCAAGGGCTTGGCACTGAGCTCCACCCCAGCCTTTTTTTCTTTAGTTATGCTTTTTATCTTGAGACAGAGTCTTGCTAAGCTGCCCAGGCTGAGTTCAAACTTGGGATCCTCCTGCCTCAGCATCCCAGAGTGCTAGGATCACAGGAGTACGCCACCACCTTTAGCTTGTTACCCCCATTTGGCACCTTCTTGCTGCATCCTCACAGGGTGCAGGTGTCTCCCTCTGACCTATTTTGTAAGGATGTTAATGGCATTCCCAAGGATTCCACTTCCAGAAACCCAGTCATCTCCCCACTACCATCACCTGCTGGGAGGGTCATGAACAGTCAGACCAGAGCACTCAAGATGGAAAGACTCTTATTAGGATCTAGTGCTCCCTGTCTTGGAAGCCGTCACTGATCTGAGAATCTGAGGTCCACTCAGAGCAGCAGTAATGACTCACGATCACTGTCTTCCTTGCCACCGCCCACCTCACCATCTCAGGGTTAAGGGACTTCATCAAGGTCACATAATCAGGACGGAACCAATCTCCCTTGGACTCCAGAGTCTGTGGCCTTGATCATGCCATACTACTCTCCCCAGCTGGGCTCTTGCCTTGGGCAAGGCCCCTTTCTGAACACACGTTTTTAGTGCTAAGCTTTGGTCCCTCCTACCTCTAACCTAGGGATGGGTGAGACCACACGAAGAAGCTGCCAGCCAGAGGCTCATACCTAGACCCCCCCCCCCAGACCTTGCCCCAAGCTCCAGACCCCATGTGTCAGGCTGTGTCCATGTTCCCTGACCCATGATCATTCCTGGTGTCGTTTCTTGCTTGAGGCTCCCATGGAGCACATCATCTATGCCTCAGGCAACCCTTCCCCAGTTGCCTGTGCCCCAGCCCCTGCAGCTTTCCAAATCAGCCCCTCCCCGTGACTCTGAGGAGGGCCTGGTCACCCAGCAGGGAAACCTGGCTGGGGACCTGGTCCTCCATGAGCCTCCTTGGTTTTCTCTTGCCTGCTTGACTCAGGCCATCTGCCTGGGATGGCACCATTCCCACATGCCAATCTGGGCTGCTGGTGCCTTGAAAAGTCAGGTGCCAACTCAGTATGGAAGGAGCCACAGCTTGGTTTCAGCTTCTCCTAAGGCTCACTTTGTGCAGTTTCCCTGCCATGGCTTCAGAATGTGAATACTAGTGTGGATAATGATGCCCTTAGTTTAATGAAGATAGATGCCCACAGGTCTGTCAATGCCATATCCACTGGGTCTCAGAATATACATGGATAAAACCCAAAATAAAAATAAATAAAAACAGAAAAGCCAGGTGTGGTGGTGTGTGCCCTAACTCCAATACTCAAAAGGCTGAAGCAGTAGCATCACTGCAAGTTTGAGGCTGGCCAGCGGGGCCATATGGTGAGTTCAATGCCAGATTAAGCTACGTAGCAAAACCCTGTCTCACCCTCCCCTCCACCCCCCAAAAAACATACATGGAGGAGAGCAGAGATTTCATTTCTCCCTAAGTCACTGTACAATGGTAGTCAGAAGAGAGGAATGAGGGGTACAGTGGGACTTTGAGAAAGTTCTTTCCTGTCTCTGGGTCTCTTTCCTCAATAGAATGAAATTCTCAAGGAGAGGCAGAGGATCCTAAAGAGTGTGTGATCTGATTGCACTTCAGACACCAAGAAGGTCTTCTGCAAGTCCATGGTGTGGCATCCTGGGAAGCGAGCAGAGCACAGGCATCAGCCGCACATGAGGTCCAAGGCCAGCTCCGGGGGACAGAGTGGCTTGCCTGAGGACACACGTCTAACAAGAAGCAACAGATTGCAGCCCAGGTAGTTCCAACTCTAACGCTTGGTTTTTATTCACTTTGATACACTTTCTGAGTTTTCAGGGGGCGCATTTACTGGGATCTGAGAGAAGGCGGATTCTACCACAACCTGCACTGCATCTGCAAAGTTCCTATTCTGAGACAGACTTAGCGGCAGGGTGAATGAATACACCTGGTGTTACTTCAGCAAGCACTCACTGGATGGTCCATCTTGTGGGCCTGGTTTTGCATAAAGGTGTGCTCTGTCTCTCTTTACAAAGCATCTCTCCCTCCTTCTTCATCTTTTAATTTTTCTTCCTCCTCCTCCTTTTTCTGTAGAGCTCCACAGTGATTTCCCATCTATTATCCCATTGATTTTCCTCACAGCCATCCTAGGAGACAGGATAATATTCTCACATGCTTTTCAGATGAGGAATTGAGGCTTACAAAGCTGCCTATGACCACACAGGTGCAGGGGAAAGAGTTGAAAATTAAACTCAGATATCAGGACTCCAACTCCGCCTTCTCACAGGTTGATTAAGACAAAAGGTAATTTAACATAGTTTTATGAATGGGGTGAACACTTATACTTGTTAGATCCAGGCTAGGGAAACACATATGAATAACATTCAGTTAAGTCTCTCTTAGAGTTGATTGTCTAGGAGAAGGGAGGCTTGTAAATTGCTAATGCATGAATTATCCATAAAAGAGAGATAGGAGTCCAGAGGAAGAAATAACTGTGTAGGAGAACAAAGGCAAGATGAGCCTTCACAAAAGAGAAAATCAGGGACTGGGTTTTGAAGGATGAATAAGAGTTCACTAGGTGAATAATACAACAAAATTTATCGAGTGCTTGTGATGAACTAGGCACATCGCACATACTATTTTTAACAATCTTGCAAGGTAGATATGACGTAAGGCTCACTTTACATATCGTGTCAAAACAGGCTCAGATAACTAAAGCAAATAGCTCAAGAATATGCTTCAAATCAGCCAGTTGGAAATTTCATAACAACCAGCTGTACCTCTCCTACAATGATGCTCTCAGCTGTAGGAACAGCATGAGTAAGATCAGAATGACGCTTCATTCAGAAGCCATCAAAGCGGGAAGCCAAAGGTGGACTGTTTTCTCTCTTGGAAAACTGGCTTGAGACACCTGACATTTGCCACTGGGTGAGAAAACATCTCCCCTCTTGGAGCCAAGGGAAACCACCTTGATTTCCATTCTCCCACTTGTCCTATGATGCCTGCGCCCTCAGCATCTAGAGCACACCTGGACTTTGGAGTCACACAGACTTGGGTTTGAGTCCTGACCCCATCACTCACTGACCGGGAAGCCTGAGCACTCTCCTAAGCCCCTGTTTCCTCATCTGTGAAACCTGGTTAGTGACATCACCTGATGGGTTTGGACAAGGACCAAATGAATGCACAGAGCACAAGCACATGCAGCCCCCTGCACTGACCAGGCAATCAGCAGTGTGACTTGCTGTCATTCTCTCATGACAACCCAGAAAGTGGGAGTGTTCAGGGTCTTCAGCTTTCCACGCCAGCACCTGCTTTCCTGAGGCTTGATTTCTGCCTAAGAACGAAGCATCTTTATTCCCTGATCTCATCCTAGCCTTGGGAGGATGGTTTAGTGAATGCACTAGTGATTGCTGTGATCCATTTTACAGATGGAGCAACTGGGGCTCATGTCTAGGCAATGCCACCTGAATTTAGGGTCTCACAGAAATCAATGTAAAACTCTGTGGGTCCTCTATTTATCATTGGGTGACCTTGAAACACAAGAAATCACAAACTGCCAGAATTTCATGCCAACTGACGTGCCAGCTAGACTCTGCTCTCTGTTTCCCAATGTCACCTGCTTTTCTTGGCTGGGAAGAGTAAGCCCTATGCTCCTCTCTTCGAGAGCTGCCGAAGGCTGGGGATGATTCTAGTTGATTCTGGTCTCTGTCCCAGGTTTGGGACCTGGAGGTTGACCCCACCCAGGTGACAGCACACTGATGATGAAGGTGTCTTTCCCATCCATGCTACTCTGTAACACAGCGGGGCCCAGCTTGGGAAGTCATTGAGCCCAACAGCCATGCTCCCAGCCTCTGCATTCAAATCTCACCCTTGCCACTTCCTAGCTGATAACTTGGGGCACAGAATTCAGCCTCTCTAGGCCTTTCTTTCCTCAGCTACCTAGTACCTGCAAAATGGAGGGAAATTGTGAAGAGTGGATAAAGTAGTCAGTGGAAGGGTCTGACACATAGTGAGTGTTCATTACCTGTAATGGTTATAAATTAATTATCTACAAATAAAACCACCACCATTCCACCATTTGACCTGCTTTACTCAAATGCTTGCTATGTATTAGGAGCTGTGTCTGCAGCACGTTGGGCACATACACTTCACACATGGACAAATATTTATCAGCCCTTCTTCTATGCATGGGCTCCAGGAATGCAAGATAGAAAACACTCTAGGGGACTTGATGTCAAGAGATCCTTTTTTAAAAAAACCCAAATTGTATTGTGTATATTTAAGGTAGACAATGCGATGTTACAAGATACATGCATAGAGGAAAATGGTTACTACAGTGAAACAAATTAACATCTCCATCATCTCATACAGTTACCTATTTATCCCTCCAGTGGCAAGAAAGTTATAATCTCGTTTAGCAAAAATCCCTAGTACAATACACACATTTGCTGCTGAAATAGTCTGGTGCAGGTCTGGGTTCCATGCTGGATAGAACCTCTTCTTGGCTTTGTGATGCCAGACACATTGCTTATCCTCTCTGTGCCTCAACTTTCTCAGTTCATGCATTGAGGATATTAAGGAGAATACCATGCATCTCTCATCGGGAGCTCTGGTGAGCATTCTCTGCAGGATCTATATAAACCACTTCTTACAGGCTTGGAACAAACCCAACACTTGGTGAGTGGATTCTCATTGCTTAGATACAATCCCTGCCCTGTTCTACTTAATTATGTCCACAGGGCTCTATGAATTCCTCCCACCTCACCATCCTCCACCTCTCCTCAGGGCAGCCCTGTTCCTGCCCTGCTCCCAACTGTCAGGGCGCCCACCAGGCTGCTTGGAAGGAACTCCAGGAACCAGGGGATTATGCAAATCTCCAGATTCTGGAGAGCAGTGTTTACCCAGGGCTGCTCCTTGCAGTCAGCTCTTAGCAGCTAGGCCTAGCTGCTGCCTTCCCAGAAGCTTCTTTCGCTGTCATCGCAGCCTCTAGTGGACAATAGTGGCTCACGGTCCTTTCTCTGCTCCAGCTCTCATCTAGGGAACTCCTGACATCCAGAGGGGAGCAGGGAGGACAGGTCTGCAGGTCTGGGGTCTTTCTCAGGGAAGAGCATGCACATCTGCCTCCCTTGCCCTCCCACTTGCTCCTCTTTTTCCCTCTATCCAGTTCTCAGAGGAAAGCTTCTTCAGGATTGTCACTACCCTACTGCAGGACTCTCTCCTGGCTGCTGGTATCTGTCACATCCCTTCAGGGCCAGATTGAATGCTACCTGCTCTGGGGTGAGCAACAAACCCACCCACTTTGGCGTCCACAAGCTCTATGTCTTTCCACTGCCAAGGTACTTAGCACACAGCCCGGACTCCAGTGCTTTGGACTTGAAGAGATCTCTTGCTGGGCTGCAGATACCAGGGCTGGGGCCTCAGCACCTAGCACAGGGTCTACTGCATGCAGAGTGCTATGGACCAAAAATCTGGATCTCCCCAAGATTTATAGCATGAAGCCCTAATTCCCAACATACCGGTATTGGGAAGTGGAGTCTTTGGAGAGTAATTAGGGTTAGCTGAAGCTGGGAGGGTGGAACCTCTATGATGGAATTAGTGCTCTTAAAAGGTGAGGGGACCATAGCTCTCTTTCTCTGTCATGTGAAGAGTCATCTAGAAAGTGGATGTCTGCAAGCGAAAGAGGGTCCTCACCAGACACCAGATTTGCCCAGACCTTGATCTTGGATTCCCTGGCCTCCAAAATTGTGAGAAAAAATTGTTGTTATTGAAGCCATCCCACCTAAGGTATTTTTGTCATAGCAGCTTGACCTGACTAAGACACACAGGAAATGTCCAACAAATGTATGCAAATGAAGGAATGAATGAATAAATATCTTTTCCCAATTGATTGTCTTCTTGTATTTTTCCAATCATTAAACTGCCACCCTGCATTTCCAGTACCATGAACTCATATTCCTGATGGTGACACTGAAATTCAAAGAGATACAGCATGAAGGTCTGGAAAGAAAGGGTGTCTGCACCAGGAAATGTAAAATTATCACCTGTAAAGACAGCAGACAGGTAACTGGGGCTACTTACTACTCCTTTTCCATCCCTTCTACTTTGGCCTAAACTATGTCAACATTTAGCCAACATCTACTTCACTCCAACTTCAGGGAGTCACTTTCATGCTGTCTACTCATAGGTGTGGTTTGCTTTTGGGAAAGCAGGAAAACATTGCTTGAGGACCTACTATGTGCCAGATACTTTTATACTTACTTATGCAACCCTTGCAACCATGCTTCCAGGCTGGTACCATTAACCTCCCTCTTCTCATGTCACAGATGCAGAATGGAGGCTCAGAGGAGACTGTCCTCTGATTCCAAAGCCAAACTTCTTTTCCTGAACTCTGTAAACCTAATTCCAGTGCTCAGCTCAATCAAACTCCCTAGATTGGCCTGGCCACGGGTTCTTTGATGTTTCACAATTTGGCTTCTTGATAGAAACCGTAAATGGTATAAAAGGGGGCACCTGGACTTTGTATTGTAATGATGCCTTCCTTGGAGCTTTCCTCTGCCCACTTTTTAATTTTTTTTCCATTGTATGTACCAAGAGTCACCAAAAATTTCTCCCTGAGAAACAGGAACCAAGTGTAATAAGCAGAAAGAGGGAGGATAGAAAGGATGTCAGGGCCACCTCTAGGAGGAGATATCTCCATTCTGGAGGCTTTGACGTTGTACACACTTGGTGGTTCCATGAGTCAGAATTTGCCTCTTCTGCCCTTAGACACCAAGGATAGCTTTGAGCACCCCTAGTGGTGGTCTGCACCAGGAGTGTGCAGCGGACGCCGACCAACTAGGAGAGCCAGTGCCTTGAGTCAGTTCGAACATCTGGCAGGAATGGAAGAGCCAGCAAGAGCCAGAAACAAGCCACTCTCCCCAAGAAACATCCTTTTGCCTTGGACGTGGAAGGAAGTGAATGTAACATGATTATTCTAGTGTCAAAGTGCACCGTGTGAACACAAGAAAAATCCCTTAAGCTTGGATAAGGTGGTCCCTGGCAGGGGCTGCCGAAACCCTATGAAAAAAGAACACTATAAGGAAAAGAGTCTGTAAGTGGATCTAACAACAATGCACATTAGAGACTGGGGGGAGAAGTGAATTGGAGCCTTATTGAGCGATATTGAATTTGCTTTATTAACTTAAGAGAAAAAGAAAAGAAATTACACTCAGGCTCTGCAATCTTAGCACGTAGTTACAATTATTCTCCATGTGCATATCTTAGACAATAAGAAGCTTCTTCAAAAACAAGTTATACTTTATACTTATTCATGCCTTACAGAAAAATGGCCCAGAGAATCACATGCTCTGCATGAGAATGTAGCAACAAGTCCCTTTCAAGTATTTACAAATCCCCTCACTCTGGCAGGAACAGAAGGGCTAGTTTACCACACTGAATTAGGTGAATGTTTCTCCACCTGACACTAGTGGATGTTGGGCTCCACCTTAAAAATAGAATTTATTACGGAAGGTTAATTATTTCCAAATGCACCTTCAGAATTAGTGATGTTCATTGGCTACCCTTGCTCCCTCCTTATGACTTGGAGTCTGAGAGGCAGAACCACACTGTTATTAATGAACCTTCTGAGGCACTAACTACATCAGGTGACTTTAATTTGGTGGTGATCGGAAGTTAATTAAAAATATATGCTGGCTAACCATAGTGTTGAACAGTTGGAAAAACAATATGAAATTCTTAAAATTGAAAATACACACACCATCCTCCTACACACACACACACACACACACACACACACACACACACAGAAAGAGAGAGAGAGAGAGAGAGAGAGAGAGAGAGAGAAAGAGAGAGAATATGGAATCCTTGTCTTGGATGACAATTCAGTATGTGCCATTAAGGCATTTTTTTCTGGAGGATTGTGTATTGGAGAGTATAGATTGTAGAGGTAGAATCACTTTAGAAAAGCCAGCCAGCCTCTGGGTAGCTTTGGTGTGTGTGTGTGTGTGTGTGTGTGTGTGTGTGTGTGTGTGTGTGTGTGTTATAGTCATAACACAGATTCAAAAAGGGGGTGGGGAAGGGAGATCTGAACTCAGTTCAAGGCCACCAAGCCATTGTTGGAAAGAGACAGCTAATTAAGAAAGGGCATGCTGTGGTGGAAACGATTTATTTAAACCACATCTATTCCCCCATCTTTCCTAGGGAAATTGTCTGGACCTGGTGTAAATTGTGAATATCTCTGCCTCATAAAAGGTGGCTTCTAAATGATATGCTTTGTTAAACAAAAGGTGACGAATTATTTCCTTTTCCCTGCACCCTGGGCTTCACGTTTAAAGAGCAGGGGCTGGGGGATAAAATGCCTGATTTATGCGGAGGAGGGCACTCCAGGCCTTGGGGAAGCAGAGTTGGAGGGAAAGGGACCTGAGCTGGGCCCACGGCGGGAGAGCTGTCCGGGGCCTTTGGTGCTGAACTCAGGTCCGTGCCCCAGGGGTCCAGAACTCTCCACGGAGAAACGACACCGCCTTCTGGCCCCAGCTCTAAGTCTACAGGGACCACAAGAAACGGGGCTCCAGCTGGGCCAGGCGCGTGCCCTCCGACTGTCTTCAGCCTGGGCAGGCACTGCAGTTGCCTTTTTTTTCTATGTGAGGAGAGAGTTTCTGGGAACCAGAGTTAGACCTGAGAAAGCGATGCCCAGTGATGCAACAATGCCACCCCCCCCCACACACACAACTCAGTCTCCTTGGTGGCCTCACCAAATTCTCGCAGCTCTTGCCATTAGCCTTGGATGACTTAGGTGTTCCATTCCTCCCTCCAACCCAACCTGGTGGCTCAGAGAGAAGGCGCGGCTCCGGGTCCGCCAAGGAGGAGCTGCCGGCCTCCATCAAAGTTGAATCCTTCCCACCCAGCAAGCACGTGGTGAGTGAAACCAGCGCCCCCTCGCACTCCTGACAGCGATCAGAGACGCTAGGCTGGGGCGGGGGCAGAGTAGGGGGAGTCCACTCAGGTTCCCGACCATCACCTAACATCTTCTCTCTACCTTGCCGAGTTCAGGACCCTGAGTCTCCTCCAGCAGCCTTAGTGGAAAGCCACACCCAAGTCCTGAGGCTTGGTGGGGATCCACCCGGGGTGCCAGCTGCAGGAAGCAAGGGGTCCTGGGGTGGGAGGGAGCGGAACTATGGCCCCCCCACACCCCAGCACTAAGTCCAGTCCTCGGTGTTGGACAGCTCCCTTCTTTCTGTCCTCGCCCCAGACAGCAAGATCTGGCACCCAGCCCCGGGCGCGGTTGCAGAGCTCCGCGAATCTGGGCTTTGGAGGCGACCCCACTCCAAGGAGCTCCTCTGTGCCTGCAAAAGGGAGCCAGCCCCAGAGCTGGGGAAGACGGAAAGGGAGCCCGCACCCGAACCAGGGGAGCGCCCCAGTCCTCCAGACTCAGCCCCGCCTCCACACTCCATCGGCCCGGGCCGAGGGGACACGGTTCCCAGCCCCGAATCCGGGCAGCCGCCTCCGCTACCCTGGAGGCAGGGCGCTGCGAAACGCCGGGGTCCTCCACGACCCCTGGCCGCCCCGCGCTCGCGACAACTTTGCCCTCCCGGCCCAGCCCCCCTCGGCCGCTTACCTCCCGCCAGGGCTGCCGCCGGGCTCCCCAGGAGCAGCGCGAGGAGCAGCGAGACGCCGCCGAGTCCCGCGGCGGGCGGCCGGGCCGCGGGCATGGTGGCTGCGGGGCGCGCGGACGGCGCGGGAGCCGGGAAGGCGGAGGGCGGCGGCGGGCGGGCCGGGCAGTTGCGGGGCCCCGGGCGGGCGGCGGGCGGACGCTGTGGCCGACTGCGCCGGGCGCGGGCGGCGGGCGAGTGAGGAGGAGCCGGCGAGAGCGGAGGAGCGCGGAGGAGCGGGAGGGAGGGGGCTGGGGCCGAGGCTGCCGAGCGAGAGCAGGGAGGGGGCGCGGCGGCGGGAGAGGGCCCCGCGGCGCCCGGTGCCAGCCTGTCCTCTGGCCGCCGGCCCGTCGGCCCTGCAAAGTTGAACGCCAATTCCCCCTGCGTCCTGTGTGGGCTGGGCGATCCCTCCCTGCGCTGCTGCTCAAAGCAGCCCTGCCGGGCGGCCAGGCAAAACCAGAGAGCGCCTTGACCATCTAGATCCCAGGCAGGAGCTAGAGACTTCCAGGCCCAGCCTTGGAGCAGCCCAGAGCTTTCTAGAGAGATCCCAGCCC
Source organism: Heterocephalus glaber (assembly GCF_053883595.1). Taxonomy (NCBI): domain Eukaryota; kingdom Metazoa; phylum Chordata; class Mammalia; order Rodentia; family Bathyergidae; genus Heterocephalus; species Heterocephalus glaber. The sequence goes on along the minus strand of NW_028258412.1, from coordinate 2,782,416 downwards.
CAGTTCCGTCCAGGCCCCTGGGGGCCTCCACTTGCCCTCTTTCCCCTTGTTTGCAAAGTGAACCCCATAACCTAGAAAGTCGCCAACTCAGTGGGTCCCAGGGGAGCTGTGACTCTCACTGAAGCAATACTAGGGCTTCAGAACTGTGCATGGAATACCAGGTGGTTCTCCAGGCCTTTCAAGGCCAACCTCAGCCTGGAAACGGATTCCTCTGTCCTGAGGGCCGTCCAGGTCTTGCATCTCCGTGGTAAGTGGGCACTGGGGCAGGAGCCAGGCCGGGCTTCCTCTGTGCCCAGCCTTTACCCTTGCTTCCGCCCTTCCTCCCTGGAAACTGGGTTCCAGGCCCACCTTCTACGGCGCCCTCGTCCACTTCTGATTCTCAAGCAACCTGTGTTTTCCCCTCAAATAGAGGTGATGGGGGAGACAGGCAGCTACTTGGGGTCAGCTACTTGGGGTCTACTACAAAGGTCAGTAGAGGACACAGTCCTGGAGACCTCTTGCCTTGTGCTGCACGCAGAGCCCGGGGAAAACCCTGGCTAGGGGGTTCCTCAGCCTTGTCCTGCTCTAGAAGCCCCCCCCCCCACACACACATCTGCTCCACTGTCTACACACTGCATCCTGAGCAGGCAGAGGGAGCAGATGGAGAGAAGGTTGCAGGCAGCAATGAGAGGAATATGTCTTTGGCAGAGTAGGAGACCTGAGCATTCCTAGAGAGAATGGGTGGGGGTGAGGACAGGACAGAAGAGGGGGCCAGTGGTCCCTAGGACCCTGCACATCCAAACTTCCCTGTTCACTCATTCGTGCAATGCCATTTCCACAGTAGCCACTGTAGGCCCAGCTCCACATCAGGCTCAGACAGCAGAGAAACCCCCATCAAATCCAAGCCTGGGCTGCAGGAAGTTTCCACTCTTGGCAATAAAACCAATTGGGTTTTATAAAGAGGGAAGTTGTGGGAGGCATGCAGAGGACATGCAGGAATACTTGTTGATGAAAACCACAAAGAAGCAAAGAAGGTGAAGGACAGGGGAGAGGGAGAACAGGGAGCAAGGGGCACAGAGGTAGGTGAGCTCAAAGGAGTGTTTATAAGCACCTGCTGTTTGCCTGGAGCTCTACTGCCTTGTGCAGTTTTGCATTTCAGTTTTGTGATCATCTTGACAATGAGGAGCAGTAATCACCATCCGACATGAGTATCTGACCCCTAGGGAGGGTTCCAAACTAGCCAAGGGCACTCAGCCAGGATGTGGCAGGTTCAAGGCCAGGTCAAAGTCCAGCACCAGAAATTCTTTCACCTAATGTGCAACTTCCCAGGAGTTTGGTGGCTGCCTCTGCACTTTGATTTGATGGCCCTGGCCTGGCTCTTCAACACCTCCTCCTTGCAATGACTAAATGATAGCCACTCCTTTCATAAGGGCACAGGGCCTCTAGAAGGGGTCTGATGTGGATGAAATGGTGCCATAAACTGTCCATCCCCACTAAACACAGGGGCTGGAACTTACTCCCAATGTAAGGGGATCACCCAGAAACAATATCAGGACTTTTCTTCTTTTCTTTTCCTTTTGCAAGAAGAAATGCCATCAAACGAATAGTATTGTTCTAGGGACCAGAAGAGCTTGCAGTTAAAAAATCTTTACCAGTTACAATTTTGATAACATTTTATAAATGAGGAAATTGAGGTTTAGGGAGGCAAAGTGACTTGCTCAGTCTCAAACACTTGGTCCATCTTTGTCCCAGGTATGAGCTCTCTATCATCACAGAGCACTCTGGCCTACATTCTGGTGATAGAGCAGAACTCTATCCTGCTACCCACTGCTGCCTAGGGAGAGATTCCCAGTTTCTCCGCAGAAAAGATGATGTGTGGTCCCAATCCTGCCCACTTTATATGATGCTCTTAGGCAGTTAAAATCTGTCCACCAGAGACAAAGGGTTAGCACCTGTCCTCACTCCTTCCTTGTGGGAAGACAAGGGCAGGTTACTTAACCTCTCTGAGCTTTGTTTTCCTCTTCTGAGGATAGGGACAAAAATAACACTTACCATGTGGCACGACTGACACAAGTGGATAATACCCTTGTGGCACGAGGGGATACCTCAGCACGTGTTTCCTAAAGCTATAGAGAAGACACCATGAATTGGTGAACTAAAGCATCTGGCCCACATTTTGAGCAGTTATCATCACCATCATCCTCACTGCCTCCCTCAACTGTAAGGAAAACACCCAATTTCATTCTCAGATGTTTGATGTCCTAAGGGAGTGAGCAGAGATAGGATGTCTGGTTCCTCCACTGCTGACTTTCTGTGTGATCTTAGATGAGTCACTAGCCTCTCGGGGACCCTGTTTCCCTATATGTTCATTCATCTATTTGCTTACTATTTGCTTACCCATCCAACTGCACATCCATCCACCAACCCATCCACCCATCCATCTACCCACCTATCCATCCACTCATCCATCTACCCACCTATCCACCAATCCACCTATCCACCTATCCATCCATCCATTCGTCCATCCACTCACCCATCCACCCATCCACCCACCCACTCATGCACCTATCCATCCATCCACCCATCCATCCACCTACCCATCCACCCACTCATGCATCTATCAGTTATCTATAAATTTTGTTTGCACATCTCCTATGCATTGAGTGGCTCTTAGGTTCTGGGAGTGCAGCAAGCTCCTGCCTCTTGCTCTCTGGAGGTGATCGTACATGAAAGTCTAGCAACACAAGGGCCCAACTCTTTCTCACCACTAATGCTCTATTCCTGGGAAGGCAGTACAGCACAGTGGTTAAACGCTGGGCTTTGTAACTCAATAGACCTCAATTTGAATGGTTTCTTTCCTATTAACAGCCATGGAACCTTGAACAGCTGGTGTAAACTCTTTGAAACTTTTTCAGTAAAGACCATCATTTAAGAATCAATGTTACACCTTATTTACACTTTCAGTTTCTCACACTAGAGAAACCATTTGGTATTTACACATGTGTCCTATTTATTTCACTTAAGAATATGGCCTCAAAATGATTAAAATGAATAATTGATAATTTGAAATAGGAAAAGGTCCAAAGGTATAGGGGTGGTGGGAGGGGAAGGGGAAATGAAAGAAGGGAAAGGAAATATTATGAGAAAAGAAAAAAAAATGGAACCAAAATCTATGTAAATAGGGAAGGGTGGAGGGGGTGAAGGGTGCACAGGTAATGGGGGAAAAAATAGGAACCAAGATACATCATGTACAGGTACACGCACCCAATGATAAATGTAAATGCATTGTACCTAAAATGTGCCAATAAAAGAATTTAAGGAAAAAAAGAATAAATGTTACAATTATTATAAATTATTTAGGGGTAGTGCACATATCACATAGTAAACTTCCATCCATCCATTTATACATCCACCCATCCTTTCAACAAATGTATTGTGAGCACCTATCCATGTACCAGCAGTGTTGGGGGCACTCTCAGTGCAGCAGTGAGTAAAACAGACAAAATTTCTGTTCTTTGGAGCTCACCTTGTACAGGCGAGAGATAGACTGTAAAATGTTTAATAAATAAAATTTTGGAGAGCTCTCAGTTCTGTGAAAAAGATAAAAACAGGATGAGTTGAGAGTAAAGGAGGTGAATTCTCTTTGGGTGATGGGGGATGACCTCCTAGAATAGGAGCCACTTGAACAGAGAAGTGGGTTGTGAGAAGACATCTAAGTACAGATGGGAAAAAAGTGGGTTCTAAGTGGAGAAACAGCACGTGCAAGACCCTAAGGCTGAAGCAGAAGACTTCAAACCACAGTAGCCACATTGGTCCTCACACTTTGTGATGTCATTTCTTTGTCTACACAGGTCACAGTGAGTCAGGGGTTTAATTTTGAGTTCATCAGATAGCTGATACTCAGTGACTTCTCTTTCCATCGAAGCACAATTCTTATACATATCCCTGTCCCACCCCAACTCAGCATCACATAGCTCTCTCTGAAACACCTGGCTACTGGGGAGATTTAAATCACTTTAATCTATGTAGAGGGTAGAGAAAATATCTTTCGTCTTAGAGAAAGAGATGCGATACAAAAGAAGACATCTTAGAAGAGAGGGAAAATAAAAATGAAAACAAAAAGTGCCAGCGATAGCATAGTTCTGAGACAAATCCACCCCAGGTCTTTGATGGGAAGGTGGATTTTCCAACCAGTGACTTGCCAGTGTCCTGTGTCCCACCTGGTCTTCATTACTTACACGTAAGTCTGTGCTGCCAGCCCCAGGCAGGATGTCCCAGCCCTCATATTGCAGGCCAGATGCTAACAAGGGAGTGATCGATCAACTGCGATGCAGCCCACTCCACCCAGCACAGCCACATTACCTGGAGAGGAGCAATTAAGTCCCTTTGGTTTCCTTGGAAATGTTCCATCCGTCCGTCCCAACTGCCCTGACTCTTGAGAAATGCTGTAAATGGTAGAGATGCTACTGGGAGACAATGCCTTTATCTTCCTATGGAAAGTTTCCAGAATACGAAGTCAGCCTACAAGATGGATTTGCATTTGCCAAGCCTGCCTGGGCTGATGGGAAGGAAAACCACTGATCTGTCAGGAACGTAGAGATGACTCAAAGACAGGGACGAAGATGACCCATCAGGCTGAGCCCTACAGCCAAGTTCTTGCAAACCCAGCTGAAAGTTGTTCTGACTAAGGCCTTTGTGCTTGGACCTCAAAGGTGAGAAAAATCAATCACAGATACTGTATGTATTTATGTACTCTGTTGGCATTAAAAGCATGACACATACATCCTTTACATGATAAAGAACTGCCTACATCAGCTCAAGTGCACATATGTGGGTTATTCTAAGTCCATAGGTTTGGGGACCCTGTAAACACTGGTGCCCTTTGAATTCACAGGTTCATCTGGAATCAGACATGCCTGAACTTGGCTCAGAGCTCCCTCGTGGAAAAGAACACTGTAAACTTCATTTGCTCTGTCAGCACAAGGTGAGGGACACTGGTAACTACTTCCTAGGGTTATTCTTGGGGTAGGGTCGTGTTCAGTGCTGAGCTGAGTGCCCAGACTATAATAGGTTAGGTACTCAATAAATCTTACTGTTATGAGGTATTGTACAATGTCTAATGAAAAGCAGAGCAGAATTTCTATACAAGATCTCCTCTTATAGGTTTATTAGGTGTATTTACCTACATTGAGACAGAAGAAGGTCCAGCTAGGGCTAAGGACACACACTGAGTAAGACTCTGAGCCCATCAGGTACATAGCCAGTTGAATCCACTTTTCATGTGACTCACTTTACATGGAATTAATCAAGGCAGTGCTGTTCTATTCAATTCCGGAAACCTTCTTTAGTCTTCTATCTTTCTCTCCAACCTCACACATTCTGGAATGGAATATTGAAAAGGCCAGCCTAGGGAAGGTCCTCACTGCTCAATATCTTGATCTTTCTCCCAGCTTTCCAGCCAAAGGCCAGCCTCTGTGCTCTGGAAGACAGAGCAAGAGGTCTATCGTTTTTCTTTAATCCACATTGTTCCCAAGAAGGGAGCACCACCTGGCACCTGCAGGAGCAGAAGTCAAGAAAGGTCCCCTTAGAGATCTCATCTTGGGCCAAAGTTCATGAGCCCAAGGGACAGTGGATGGAAGTCTGAAGTCCCAGAGAGTCTCTCACTAATGCCTGTGTGACTTCCATAAGTCCCTTGCCCTCTCTGCTATGTAATTTACCCATTTGAAAAGTCAATTTAATCCCCTCATGGGAAAAATGACCAGTTCTGAAATGCAATGATGCTACAGTGTCCACTTCACACCTAAGAGAACAGGGCTCTACTGGAGCCATCCCAGTGTGAGTAAAAGTTAACATTTTCATGCAGCTGTTGAGAGTTTACAGTTTGACATTTCATTTAATCTTCACAACTACTCTAGGACATTAGTATTATTATAACCCAAAACTCCAAACCTAGCCTATAGCAAGCACCCTCCTGATCCGGACCCTCTTCTCTGTTTAAACTCATCTTGGGCCTCCCTTTACAAAGCTCCAGCTGCAAACATTCCCATGGCAGACCTGCCTGCACCTTTCCTCTTGCTGTGTCCTTCCTGGAAGGTGTTTCTTCCTGAGACATAAAGAGCCGGCCCTTCCCACCCTCTGTGGTCAGCTAGAATGACACATTCCAGAGGGATGTTTTAGATCTTTCCTAGCTTAGCAAACTATTTCAAACAACCTCTTATTTATTTATTATGTGTTCATAGGTATGTTATTTGTGTACTCCCTCTAGATTCTGAGCTCCATTAATGCAAGGACCTTTTGCAGCAAGAGCTCATTGGAGGTTTGCAATAAAGTCTTGTGACATTTTGAATGGATTCATAAATGAATCTTTACATTGCAGATGAGAAAGCAGAGGCTCTGCAGGCGATGAGCTTTACCCATAGTCAGGGATCAGCAAGGGTGGCAGCACTAGGGGCAAGGAGCCAGATACAAGGCTGCTAAACCTCTGCCTGGAGCCATAGCCACTGGGTCACACAGCCATTCAGCTGTGGAGCAAACAGGTGATGGCTGCGGTGTGACATTCTAAAGCAGCAGGAGCTCCCAGCGGGAGCCATGATCTAAGTGCCAACGTCTGAATGTCTGAGCCTTTCAAGTCATCTCAAGAACAGGCAGCCTTACAGGTACCATCCAAGCCTGCTATTCTCCAGCCATCACTGCCATCCTCACCTATTAAAATAATGGTATGAAAAACAAACAGCCTTTATGTACAATTTTATACAACGTGTGCATTGTTTGTTTCCCCTACCGTTGCTATGGCAGTGATGTTCTCCAGATAACTTCTGGTTTCTACATGATGGAAGGGAATGGAATAAAATAGCTTGGGGGAAAATGGCCAAACAGAGGCTTTTCCTTCTTCAGATACCTCATGCGCCAGCATCCACCAGCAGGCACACCCTGAACTCTTATGCATAGGATGAAGGCTGCCCCTTCACCTAGAGCCTCCCATGGCTCCCCAGTGCCCATACTTGGGAGAAAGGTCACAGATCTTAGCATGGCTGCAAGCACCCTTCGACTTCCTCTCCTTCCCTCTGTCCCCTGCCTGCAGGAAGTTCCCTTCTCCTTCACCCTCTTCCCTTGGTATTTCACACCATCATACATCTGCTCTGGCTGTTGGCACCTGGGCTGCCCTTTTTCCTCCTATTTCTCTCCCAGCCTAATTGCTGGTCGCTTCTTCAAGTTGTGGCTTAGGTGTGACCTTGCAACCCTCTTCTTTCTCACCTACACTTTCATTTGGGTGAATTTCTTCTCCCTCTCTCCAATTCCCATGGCTCTGACATATTTGCATAGCAACTCAGACCTCAAGCTCCCCAAGGGCAGGAACAGTTTTGCTCAGTGTCTGACAATGGGGCAAGAATATATCACAGGTGACCCTTGACATCCAAGGGCCATTGGTTTCAGGCCCCCCTCAGATTGCAAAATCCTTGGATGCTCAAGTCTCTTATATAAAATGGCATAGTATTTGCATATAACCTAGGCACGTCCTCCTGTATACTTTAAATCATCTCTGGATTATTATATTTTGTAGTACAATATCAACGTTAAACTAGAAATACAAGAAAAAGTCTGTACATGTTTCCATAGATGCAGTTTTCTCAAATATTTTATTTCTATTAGTGCATATTAATTATTCAGAATAATGAATTTTACTATGGCATATTTGTACATGTACAGATCATACTTTTATCATGTTCGTTCAGTCCATCCCCCCCTTCTCCCCTCTCCCCTTCTTCTTCTCTAATGGTCTCCCTTCTACTTTCATGTCATCTTTTCTCCCCCAAGATTCCACACACAAAAGAACACTATAGTTTTTCTGAGTCTGCCTTATTTCACTTAACATAGTGATCTCCAGTTCTCCTTGGCTGTGGTTGACTAATGGAGTCATTGTGTATATGTACCACATTTTCTTTACTCATTCATCCACTGATAGATTCCAAGGCTGGTTCATATCTTGACTATTGTGAATTGTGCCATAATAAACATGGGCTTGCAGGCATCTCTATAGTATGCTGACTTTAATCCCTTTGGGTATATACTGAGGAACTGCATAGCTCGGTCATAGGATGGTTCTACTTACAATTACTTTGAGGAACCTCTGTACTGATTTCCATAGTGTCTGTACTCATTTACATTCTCACCAGCAACATGTAAAAGGTTCCTTTTCCCCTGCATTCCTGCTAGCATTTATTGTTTTTTGTATTCAAATATTTTCAATACACAGCTGAATCCTGGGATGTGGAGCTCACCAATACAGAGGACTATAGATACTCAAAACACACTTGTTGTAACAAATTAGAAATTTTACATATATATATATATACATACACACACACACACACACACACACACACACACACACACACACACATATATATATATATATATACACACACTCTGAGAAGCTGCCTAAGGGCATGGTGCCCGGGTGTATTTCATACTTTGGGAATGAATGTAGGGGATTTAAATCAATGCCTGTGGCACTGATTCTCAGCCTTGCTTTTAGAATTCCCAATGCCCAGCTCAGTCCAGAGCTAATTAAATCAGGCTTTCTGGGAATAGCTGGGCATGACTCTGTTTCCTAGTTTCCCAGGTGGTTCTGATGTACAGCCAAGGCTTAGTGCCCCTGGCTCAAGGATCCTTATCAGAGTTCCTCCTATGGCTCCAGATGAATATGCAGTGAACAGGATCCCCTCTACTTGGGTGCTGAGACCACTCCAGAGTGCTGGGACCAGACCTGAGACTCAGACCAGACTCCCACACTGGGCTAGAGAAGGAATAGCAGTATCTCCCATTGACTGGGCATCTACCACATGGCCAGTACATGACCGGGTGCTTTCTGTGAATCATGTCATGATCCCATGAATCTATGAAGCTGATATTATCACACTGGGACTCAGAGAATGGTGAGGTGGCCCAAGGTCACAAGTTCAGGCAATGGTAAAGGCAGGATTGAATCCAAGGTCACCTCTGTCCCAAACCCATGCCCTTGAACATTTCTCCAAAATAGGCAGCATGAGGCAGCAGGGAGGAATTAGAGATGTAAGAAGTTCCTGGTCCCAACTGCTGAGGCCCTGGAGTCCCAGCTGCCTCTTCCTGCCCCTTCTTAGTGGCCTGTGTCTCTTCTCCTCCCCCTCCCTCTCCCTCCTTCCTCTTCTTCTCTCCTCTCTCCCTCCCAATCCTTCCTGAGCAGTGGATAAATGTCCAGAGCAGCAGGAACAGGCAGGAGGCCAGTGTGTGTGTGTGTGTGTGTGTGTGTGTGTGGTGGGTACCAAAGTTTCAGCAGTTTCCAGATCCCAGAAGAGGAGGGGCTTCACTGAGCCCCAGGCTGCAGCCCCCTGCTGATGGCTCAGGACTAAAGGCTCCCCACCTGCTCTAGTGCTGATTTGGCACCTGCTTGGCACCTCCTTGGCTGGTGTTTCTCTGGTGATGTTTATTGTGACCTTCTTAAGTGTCAGGTCCTATTCCCACATCAGCCCTACAAGCCAAGTTGCTTGCAGAACAGAGTTTGGGAACAAGAGAACCCAAGACCCTTATCCAGGATTTGCTCACTTGTCAGGGGGGTCTTCCCTGACCATTAAGTTTAAAGTTGCAACCCTAGGAGTACAGTGGTTCTCCCCCCACCCTTCTCTCCTGCTGTGTTTTTCCCAGGCTCTTCTCAGCATCTGAATATTTGGCATTTTGACTTATTTGTGTTATTTATGTCTGTCTCTTCCGACCAGGATGTCACTTGCCAGAGGAAAGGGATTGTGGTCTGTTTTGTTTGTTGTCTTATTGTCTTAGAGTCTACAATGGTATTTGCCCATTGTTAACACTCACAGTATGTTTGTTGAATGGATAAAAGAAATCACCTTTCCTTATCTTCTGAACTATGTTGACTTAGTTTACTTGCTTAATTTAGTTTATGATTATCAAAAATAAAATTCATCCCAGACCTAGAAGAGGGCAACAGAGTCTACTGAGGCTCCCTGCACACACTAGGGGCTTTGCCCATATTGGATCTGATTCATTAATATGTGTTACTTGAGACTGGAAAGGCACTCATACCAATTAGTAGGAGGGCTTCATTAGAAGGGTAGAAGTATCCCAGAGACCAAAGAAGAGTAGGAAAAGCAGACCAGAGACAGCACCCAAGAAGTTCTCGGCCTGTGGGGAGCAGGGACCCTTCTTGGTTCTCTGAAGGGCCTGTGTTCATTGTGAATTGAGATCAGCTTGGATCTTGCCCCAGGGCAAAGGAGAGTGGGCATCTGATGGACAGTCTACTGGGCTTGCATCCACTAGGTGGTTTTCAGGACAAAACTAAAGGGCTGATACAACATCAAGGTGGGTGATTGTGGTCAGGGGAACCCAGTACATGCCATGGCACTATACATACTAATTTCACTGGGCACTCCCTTATGTGCAGGGGGCTGTGTAGGAGTGAATGAGCCAATCAGATCCCTGATGCATTGGATTCTCCTTATTCCTTTCTCTCAGCCATCTGAGGCATCTGAATGGTGAGGTGAAGGACTAGCCGCAGGTTACACAAAAAAACATGAGAATTGTGGCAAATCCCTATACTACAAAGATCCAGATCCCTCCATCCTAGAAGCCAATCCATCTGTTGAGGAATGCACAATAGCCATCAGGCCCTGCATGCATTCAGAGTAAGGGACATAAGGAAAGAAGTGGACTTGGTGGTAAAAACCAATCCCTGTAATCAGTATAGGTTTGGTTATACTGCTGTAACAAAATTCAAAACATCAGTGATTCGATGCAACCATGTTTTATTTTTCACTCACAAAAGTCCTTTAGGTTTTAGCTGCTTGCCGAGACACCTATCTCCCTGCAGTGACTTGTTGATCTAGGTCACTTCCAGCTTGTAGTTTTGTTATCTCTACATGTGGCCCCTGCTCTTTTCCCTCCAAATGAAAGTGCCACCCTCTGCTCAATCTGTTGGTCACTAGTTGTGACATGGCCTCACTCTAACCACAAGGGAGACTGGGGAATGCACAAGGGCATTTGGAATAGCTGATGAGTTCTGCTATCTCTGCCACGTGTACAGTGACAGATACGCTCCTCAGCAATTAAGGCCATGACAGCAGAACATCTGTCTTGTACAAGGCAACGCTGAAAAACCAGTGGCAGGCCTCTGAGCAAAGGCTGGTGATTAGAACCTGGCTACTCTGTGTTTGGTATTCTGTACTTGCCTGAGATACACCACCATCAAACCACCTGTCAAGGGCATGGGACAGGATACCGGAGAAGGAAGCTCACATTGTTAAATGTCTAGCTCTGTTCCAGGCACAATCCATATCCTTCTTCTCATCCCCAACACCCCACTGAAGGCTGTGCACAGTTTACAAATGAGGAGACAGACTTGGAGAAGTTTAATGCTTTGTCTGAGCTGCATAGCTTATCAACGGTACAAGCTTGAGGGTTCCTAAGTCCAAGGTCATGGTGTCTCTGCTGTACCATGAAGCTGATGACCCATGGCAGGCATTGTGAGGTTGATTTGACTGTCTAGGAATAATAGCAATGATGTTGATTACGATGAGGATGGTGGTAGTGATGATGACGATAATGATGATGAAGGTGATAATTATAATTAAGAGGTGGTTGAAGTTATGTATTACAAATTGAGAGTCCTAATCCAAACATCCAAAATGCAAACTTCTCCAAAATCCAAAACTTTTTCAGCACTGCCAAGATGCCACCGGTAGAAAATTCTATGCCTGATTCATGTGATGGGTCACCATCAAAACACAAAACAGGTGGCTGAAAATAATATATAAATTTACCTTCAGGCTACGTGTATAAAGTACGTATAAAACATAAGTGACTTTTGTGTTCAGACATGGGTCTTGCTCCAAGATATTGTGTTACAATGTACAGGACATGGAGATATTCCAAAATCCCCCCAAAATCTGCTGTCTGAAGCACTTCTGGTCCTAAGAATTTCAGATAAGGTTACTCAACCCATATTACCTGCAGAAAAATCTGTAATCTCATGAATCCTTTCACTTATCCCATGAGCTCCCTTTCACAGATGAGGACACTGAGGTGCAAAGTAAAACTCTTTTTAAGGTCTCCTAGTTGGTGAGTAACACCATGAAGAAATAAATCCCAGATTGCTTGACTTCAAAGCCACTCCTCCACGTGAGAGAACAACTCAATCATTTTGTCTGCCTGCCTCCAATCAGTAGGCTTGATAAATTGTTTCTTTAAACCAACCACTTCTTGTTTGAGCATCCCTTAGATGTCATCATGACTTGTATATATTTTCAAAATGATGCTTAAAAATGACACGAGTCTCATGGCCTGCCCCACCTAGGATCCAGAAATGTGACACCCTGATGATGTTCTCTATAAACATACACATTCCCGCCTCATTGTCCTTAACAAAAGACAGATGCTAGAGAGAGTTTTCAGCCACGTTTACAGGCTTGGTTTTAATTATGCCAGATTTATCTGAATTTACTGTAGCCCTCTGATTAACAGGGGAAGAAAATCAATAAGCATACCAAAAAATTTGGATGTGTTATACAGCTAGTTCCAATTTTATGTTATAATCATGTTTTAATGTGGCTCCTAATTACCATAATTAAGCTGCCTGTGACAGTGCTGGCTGGGACAGAAGCTGTTACTATTCTAAGATGACTTGTGGAAGGCTTTTCCCAGATTTTGGGTGCATTTTGCCATTTGGCTGGTTAGGGGTGTTGTAGGGGATGGGAGTAGTGTGAGTGCGGGTGAAGGTTTCTGGAACTCTGACTCTTCCCAAGAAAGCCTTGGATCTAAGGTTGATTCTAAACCCAGAGCCATGCCTGGGTAGCCCACTTGCACATTCAACAAATGCTTATTGAGCACTTACTATGTGCCAGATTCTGTGATGAGCACTGTAGGGGAATACCGATGAGTTTTCATTTCACTGGAAGGAGTCAGCCATTAAACAAACCGCAGAAGTGGAAAATAGTAGCTACTGTGAGAATTTTTGTAGTTATGTGTGTATACCTGGCACAATGGAGAAGTCTGTATGGGCTTTCCTGAGGAAGCAAATTCTTCCCTGAGGTATGAAGTGAAAAGAAGCACATGGCAACAGGACCTCACTCCCAGCGAAGGGTAAGGCATTTGTTAAGTCCTGGAGCAGATAGGAGGCTGGTGTGGCATGTTATATGCAAAGTTGAATGGTGCAGAGGGAGGCTGGGGCCTGAGCAGGAACCTGAGCATGTGAGGTTTTATAAGACCCTTCGTACATGCTAGAAGCCTGGGTGCTTTGGGCTTCAAGCGTCTGAAACTCTCCTCTCTCCCTCCTTTCTCCCTCTAGTTCTTCATGTGCTTCCTCCCTCCTCTCTTCTTCCTTCCATGCATACAAAAGCATTTATTGAACACTATGTACCAGACCATAGACTTTTAGGACTTGACTCTAATCATTTCATACATTTACTTTTTCAAAAGGCATTTATTTTGGTACCACAAATTCAAGTACCAGATTTATAGGGATCCACCTTGAACTCAGCAACCTTCCACAGAACCTTGCTGTATGCTAAGCATAGAGTGTGGGGGCCCTGGAGCTTGTGTGGATCATTCATCCATTCCAGTCTTCCATCAGGGGTCACTCAGCAGCTGGCCCTGAGGCAAGAATTGGGGTAACAGTAGCTGGCTTGGGAGATGCCTCTGGGATACAGCAGCAGTGGAGTGCAGAAGTGAAAGGGAAGAGGATGGAAACCTAAGAGAGCAGGTCACCAAGCACATAAAGATCATGGGCATCTGGGGCTCCTCCCCACTGGGGAGCTCAGGAAGAGTGCAGTAGCCTAGTCTTAGGGCTGTCACACTCAGGGTGAGGGATTTGGGGCACTGACTACTAACTTCAGTCAGTCCTTGCTTACAGGATTGCTAGAGGCCATGAGCCCATTCCCTAGGACTTGCGGGCTGCCATGCTTGTCGGTATGGAGAAAGCGTTCAACAAAGAAATGCAGATGCTAATAGCTGGGGGCCAGCACAATGAAAGGCTAAGGACTGAAGGGAAATGGGAAGGGGAGTAGGTTTCAATTAAGTGCACCTATGCGACAGCATTTAAAACACCTACTATGCACCAGGTGTTTGAATCTCATTTAGTGACATACATTTGCCCCGTAAGTATTTATTGGCCACCACTATCTACCTTGCACACAAAACCCCACCCTGCATTCCTTGTGTTATTCACCCGGGGTGCCTCACTCACTAGTCTTTATTTGTTCATTTAACTTGCGCAGGGGTTCTGGTATGTGCTGGACACTTAGGGTTTCAGCACAAATCTCAGGCTCTAGGAGGTGAAGACAGGTCCCCCCAGGGACAGCAGGACCAGAGTGGACAGCTTGCCTTCTGCAGGCCCAGCCAAATCTGGAGGAGCCTCCTGAGGGCTGAGCTATTACAGAGCAGGGCAGCCGCAGTGGTCTGGCTTGCAGCCATGACTGGTGGGAGCCACGCAGCAGCTAGGCAGGTAGCCAGGTGTCAACAGGGATCCTCCCTGGAGCCTGGAGTAGCTCCTGCAACTGCACAGGCAGGCCGGCATAAATTAACTCCTTCTTGTGTGAGAAAGAACAAACCTTGCAGGTGAATCCCTAACTGCCACACATCTGTGATTCTCAGCCTTTTCTATTCTCACAGAACCACCTTTGAGGCTTGTGAAGCATGCAGTTCCTGGGCCTCACCTAGGACGATGATGCACAGGTCCAGGGTGAGACTGGGGATTTGCCTTTAAATGAATGTGCAGGTTATTTTGAAGCAGATGGTCCCCAAGGCATGCTAAGTGAAACACTGCTTTAGCCTAACAGCCATCTTTTGAGAATGGAGAAACTGAGGCCCAAGGAGATACCCACGGTGCAATAACTCACGGAACCAGGATTTGAGCCCTCTACTTCGCAAGGCAAAGCTGCCCTCTGGTAGAAGAGATGAGACTTCCAGAGCTCCCAGGAGCTTGGGCATTTCAGGCACATGCCATTATTGACAGGCGCTAATGGTGGTAATGAACTAAGGAGACCCAAGTTCACCCAATAATTGCAGGTGAGACTAAAAGAGTGAATTGCATCCTCATTAATGAAAAGCAACCTTCCCCGCTATAGAGATCTTCTTTGAAGATTTAAAAATAGACATTGGCCAGTCTATTATTTTAAGCTTACTTATTTATTCATTGAACTTTCAGAAAAATATAGTTCAGAGTCCTTATAAAATACACAGAGTAAGAGATATATGTACGTAGGACGGTGTGAGTGGAGACAGTCATGTACCTACTTGTCCACACCACAAGTTCACCTGTATGGGGAAGTACAAGGCAGGGAAGAGAGGGCATGAAAAAAGGCACCTGAGCAGAATAATATATATGTGATAATGTTAATTGAATGCAGAATATAACATTCTACACATATGTATCCTGCAGAGGTATAAAATTTTAAAATGCAGGTGTCCCAAAAAGAAAAAGAAAGAATACTTTCTGAGTAAAGTTTTCTTTTCTGCAAAACATCCCCCAGCCCCATACAAATAACATGCAAATAATTGTAAATGGTGAACTTTGTAGCTGTTAATGACACTTGTCACTCCAGCAATGTAAAGAAACTGAGGAGGGATATAAGACTAATAGCCAGAGGTAGTGAAAGAAAAAGAGTTTATATTGTGATAAAAATGCCAGAGAACAGGATTTTGAAACTTTCTTGGAAATGAGAATCATCTGAAAGGCTTGTTACAATGCAGATTCTCAGGACACCTCTCAGAGGTGCTTATTTTAATGAGCTTCTCATGTAGTTCTGGTGCACATCTTGCTGAAGATACAACCTGATTGCAGACAGTAATCCTTCTTCCACCCAGGTCCATATGATTATGGCTAAGACAGCAGTGAGAACCTCTCTCTGTAACAAGACCCTGTTAAATGCCATTGCCACTTGGGGGGCCATCTATTGAGACTGATCATTATAATATCACATGATAAGGTGAACCTGACTTTTCAACCCATCCCCTAAACTGGGTTCATATACTAAGAATTGCAAATATTTGCTGACCACTTAATTTGGACTAAATGGTAGGAGCTTTGCCTGCTATCAACAGCTCCTGTGTAGTACTCTGCTTATCTTCATTTTCCAAATGAAAAAAGAGCTACAGAGACTAGGAAGAGGAAGAGTTAGTTTGGAACCCACATTATTATATACAAATTTATACTACTATTCCCTGAACAGAGTCATAAGGAAGAAATAGCATCATGATTCATAGAATCTGAAATGAAGGAAAATAACACACCAAGAGAAGGTAGGGTAGTAAACCAAACCCAACCCCATGACCATATTTCCCAAGCCCAAATTCCTGTGTGCGGTTAGACAGAGGGCAGCTTTTCCCTCTTTGAAAATTATGCAAAAGAATGAAGATGTACCATACTTTCTTATATTCTGAATAGGACGCATTCCTTAAAACCACAGAACTATAAAGAAATGGAATGGGGTCCCTCATTCAGCATAGAAATATGGACATAGGTGTGGTGAGATCTATAAAGATCTCAGCATTTTTCCTTGTAGTACTTTGTTTTAAACTCTCTGGTATCAGAAAAACTTCCCACAGTCTGGTGCTGTAGAGGAAACCCTTGTGAAAACCTACTCGAGGCATCCAGAGGTTTAAGATACTATTGGCCTTCCACTGGCTCCTGGATGGGCACTTGGGTTGTTTCCAATTTTTGGCAGTTACAAATAAAGCTGCTACCAGGATTCCTGTGCAAGACTTTGTGAGGGCACATGTTCTCATTTCTCTTGGGTAAATACCTAGGCGTGAATGGTCATGTTATATGGTAGGTGCATGTTTAACTCTCAAGGGACTAAGGAACAGTTTTCTAAAGAGCTTGTATATTTACTCACTTGTCCACCTGCTCTGTCTGAGTCCTAGTCACTTCACATCCTTGTTACACTTGGAGTAGCATTCTGCAAGACGAATCTATAAACCCCTGTTTGTTCTTTCTTAGACAGAAAGTTTCTCTAGTTTAAGCCATGCTAGTGGGTATGTAGAGGCGTCTCATTGCAGTTTTAATTTTCCTTTCCTTAATGACTAATAACATTGAGCATGTTTTCATATGCTAATTTGCCCTCTATATATTTTCTCTGGTGAAGTGTATGCTCAATTTTTTGCTCATTTTTTGTGTGCTTCTAAACTATTGAGTTGTAAGAATTCTTCAGATAGTTTAGAGACAAACCCTTGTTGGATATATGTTCTATAATGTTTTCTCCCATTTTGTGGTCTGTCTTTTTATTTCCATAAGTGTATCTTAAAGAGCAAAATATCTGAATTTTGATCTCGCTCAACTAATTGAAGTGTTCTTTTTAAGTCTGTGTTTGCATCATATTTAGAAAAACCTTTGACAAATCCAAAACCACAATATAAAAGAAATTCTTTTATATTTTCTCTGGGAAGTTCTACAATTTGAGTCTTAAATTTAGGTATGATAAAGATTTTTTAAAGTAATTTTTATCTATGATTTGGAGTAAGAGTCAAGTTTTTTTTTCCCTTTTGGGAATATGGTTATCCAATTGTTTCAGCATCATTTAATGAGAAGATTGTCCCTTTTTCATTGAATTGCCCTGGCAACTTTGTTGAAAATCAATTCACTATATACTTATGGGTTTATTTCTCAATTCTCTGCTGTGTTCCATTTATCTGTGTATCTTTATGCCAATATCATATTGATACTGTCTTAATTACTACACCCGAATAGTGCATCTTAACATCAGGCAATTCAAGCCCTTTAATTTTGTATTTTTTTCAAATTATTTTTGCTTCTCTAGATTCTTTGTCTTTCTATGTGAATTACAGAAGCTCCTTGTAAGTTTCTGCAGAAAGGTCTGCTCTGGCTTTGAGGGGGTTTTATTGAATGTGTGGATTGATATTTGGGAGCATTGGCATCTTAGCAATAGTAAGTCTTCTCACCCATAACAACAGTTTACCTCTTGATTTATTTTTGCCTTCTTTAATTCCTCTCAGCAGTATTTTATAGTTCCCAAAGTATACGTAGGTCTTGAATATCTTCCATCAAAGTCATTTTTAAGTATTTCATAGTTTTCATCTATAGTGGTAGCATTTGTAAATTTTAATTTCCAAAGGTGTGTTACTACCTTAGAGAAATAAGATTCTCTTTTCTGTGCATTGAATTTACTGAACTCAATTGTTACTTCTAGTGCCTTCTTGTGGATTTCTAAGAATATTTTTATGCAGATGATTTTTGCCTTCAGTAAATGCAAATAATGTTAGCTTTACTTTCTTCATTCTAATCTATGTGGGTTTTTTTTCTTAATTGCCTTGTATGGTACAATGTTGAATACATGTAATGTGGCTGGATAATTTTGCCTACCTCCTCATCTAAAGGACAAGGCATTCTGTCTCTTACTATTAAAGATGATGTTAATTGCAGATTTTTTAAAAAATCAGGGATGGATGCACAATTTTGTCAAATGCTTTTTCCACGTCTATGTAGATCATTTAACTTTCCTATTTTAGTCCTTCGATATGTTGAATTCTATTTATTAATTTTCAAATTTTAAACCAATCTTGTATTCCCTGGCTACATCTCATCATGATACATTATTCTTCTTAAAAATATTGATGGAGTTGATTTGGTAATTAAAAAATACTATATCTGTGTTTATGAAGAAAATTGATCTGAAACTTTCTTGGAATGCATTTTTTGGATTTTTAGTATGAGGGTCCTGCTGATTTAAGTGAATGGGGAAGTTCCCTCTTCTCTTATTTTTTGAGGGATATTTGTGCCTAATTGGATTATTTCTTCCTTAAATATTTTGTAGAACTCCACTGAAGTATTCTGGACAAGGAGTTTTCTTTGGAGGGAAGCTTTTAATCACAAATTTAAGTTTTTAGATCATCTCAAGGCTATTCAGGTGATTAGTTTCTTCTTGAAAAGAAGAGTTGGTATTTTCCAAGGGATTTGTCCATATTACCTAGGTTGCTGAGCCTATTGACATAACATTGTTCACAGTTTCTAATTGGCCTTTTAGTAACTATAGAATCCATGGTAATGGTATGTCTCTCATTCCTGATATTAACAGTATGTGTTTTCTCTGTTTTGTTTTGGTTTTGGCTAAAGTTTAGTACTTTTATCAATTTTCCACAAAGAACTAGCTTTACTTCCATTGATTCCACTGCATTTTGTTTACTATTTTATTGGTTTGTGCTCTGATCTTCATTATTTCCTTTCTTCTGCTTATCTTTTGGAGTTTAATTTGGTTTTCTTTTTAAATGTTTCTTAAGGTGGATATTGGAGTCAATGATTTGAGACTTTTCTCCTTTTCTACTACAGGGTAAGAATTTAATGCTATACATTTCTTCCAATACAACTTCAGCTGCATGCTACAAGTTTGATACATTGCACTTTAAAAATATTCAGTTTAAGTGTGTTTTAATTTATCTTTTGGTTTATTCATTGCCTCATTGGTTATTTAGAAATGTGTTTTTAGTTCAAATACTTTGGACTTTTCCAGATTGGGATCTGTCATTGATTTCTAATCTAATTCCATTGTGGTTAGAGAATATGTTCTGTATCATTTGTAATTATTTTCCATTTATTAAGGTTGCTTTATCAGCTATAAAATGATCTATATTGGTAAAATATTCCATAGCACTTGACGGATATGTATTCTTCTGTTGTTAGGCAGAACATTCCATAAATGTCAATTAGGTCCTGTTGGTTGGTTGTGTTTTTCAAGTTTCTGTACCCTTATTGATTTCATATCTGCTAGCTGCTCTATCAATTATTGAACTAGAGTATTGAAATCTCTGACTGTAATTGTCAATTTGTTAGATTTTAGTTAATTCTATCAGTTTTGGGTTCATATACTTTGAAACTTTGCAATAGAGATATACATATTTACAATTGTGGTATCCTCATTATGAATTGGCCACTTTATCACTATGGAATGACCCCCCCCCCACTAATGTTCTTTGTTCTGAAACTTACTTTCTTAACATGCCAGCTATTTCTCAAAACCACTGGGTGAATTTATTGGAGGGGTGGAGATTGGCGGAGATCCAGTGTACTATGGATGATGATGATGAAGAAAAGTATTTGACATTGGTTGACTGTTTACTATCTTTCAGGAACAGCTGGTCCTTGGGGCGCTGGCATAGAAAAGTGGATTTAAGACCTTCATTTACTCTTCTGTGGGTTTTGCTCCAGGTTCTTGATATTCGAAGCCATTCTCTGGCTTCGAAAGGGAACAGAGGTTTTTATTTTTCTGCTGCAACACTTGACATTTTCCCTTGAATCCCATGCCTTTTGATACCTCCAGCTGTGTAGGAGCATTCAGTTTCCTTACATACTCACCAGCACTTTCTATTTCAGTCTCTGATTAGCAACTGTTTTGTAACCTACAAAAAAATGGATTTCACATGGTTCAACTTAACATCATCATCCCCATTTTACATATGTGGAACTGAGACACTGAGATGAGAGAATTGAAACAGAATTGAAGTTCAAATAGGTTTGTCGTGCAAACCTGAGTTGTGTGATCCTCCAACTCACTTCTCACTGGAAGCTTAGCCCTGCTTCCTTTCCAGGCCCAGGGAGGCTTGTGCCCATTTTAGACTCCTTCCAACTCTCCTCCAGCCCCTCTGTGGGAAGCAGGGGATGATAGGGATGGCTCTGCATTTCCTGTCTGGACTTGGCTGCAGAAAAAGACCCTTCTATGCCTACTGTCCCGCCACACAGGACTCGAGCAAAAGGAAACAGCACTTGCTCAGGTGTGGCTGCCCAGGGCTTATTTCAAGATTGGTATTCAGCCCGGAGTTCCTCAGCTTCTACTTAATGGATCTCCTATAAATTGCAAGATAGTCTTGTCAGAGTCTGTTACTACATTATTGTTATAAGAAATCCTCTTTTAGACTTGTTGAATTTGTGCTGTTACCTGGAGGAGGAAAAAAATACATATCCATATAAATTTTCCTCTAGCTATTTATCAGCTGCCACTTTTCTAAAACCACATTATTTTAGAAATGTGTTCTGACACCCCAGAATTCCTATGCCACCCTGGCAGAGCCTTGGTGGGGGTAGGCAGGCTCTGCTTTCAAATGCTGACCTGAAATCCCAGGCTAGTGTCTGCTGGGTTTCTCCTGGCCTTTGGGGAATTGAGAAGAATAATATCGAGAGAGTGCCCAGAAAACCACATTTATTTAATTTAAAGAACTCTCCTCTATCCTGAGATTATATTTTCCCTTGCCTTTTAGGTGTTCAAATGCTCTTTCTGCAGGAAATGGTGGTAGGCAGGGATGGTAATTATGTATATAACATGTCTTATTTGACAAAAATGGAATATTCTACATCATTCTCTTTATGTATTATTATATTGTTATTATTAATATTGTTATAATTATACTGACAAGCAATGTCCAGATACCTGGGAACCACTGTCCGAGTAGCAGGGACCTGGAGATGGGAGAAACAAAGCTGAAAGCATTGCAGAAAGCTATGGATCTGGTTTTCAGCGTAGCATGGCTGGTTATTTTGCAGCAGTTGGGTCTCAGATAACAATGATAAGGACAACAATGGTGGAAAGAGACACTTGCAGGACTCCTTCTAAATGCCAAGGGGGCACCACTCCATGCCCTGGATGAGCTTTAGATTATTTGGTTTTCACCACATCTTGGTGAGATGGGCACCATGGTGGTCCTCGCTTGCAGACCAGGACTCAGGAACAGAGAGGGAACTCAGTGACTTCAGAGCCACAAAAATGCCACATTGGCCACAGTTTCAAGCATCTGAGTTTCTTCAGTAGAATGAAATTAAAACTACTTAGACTTGTGGTAAATTAATGTAAAAAGAGATCAATGTGTCGTCCAACCCTTGGTGTATGCTCAGTTGGTATAGACTTTTCTTCTCTTTTCTTCCTTGAGGCAAACCCTCTAGGTTTTTCATAGAAGCCAGATTAGCTGGTAGCAGCTTGGGTCTGGGAGTCCAACAGACCTGGATTTAAATCCTGTCTCCTCTGTTTCTTGGTTGTGAAACCCTAGGCAAGTTGCTCACCCTCTCCGTGCCTCATTGCCCTCTGCTGTTGTCAGATTGAGGGTAGCTGAGGTCATTTTTCATTTTGTGTAAAATTCCTGCTCTGCCAGGTGAGATTAGACATGAGAGTATGGGAAACGGCCTCTCCATTCTACTTCCCTGTTTTCCTCCTCCTGGACCAGACCCACCACTGCCTGCAGTGAGGTGTGATTTGGAGTTCCCCGCCCTCTGCCCGGCAGAGCCGGCTTCCCTCCAGCGCTGCACACCCTGCCAAGCTCAGCCAGGATGCCAACGCTAACCCCAACAAAGGCAGGCCTGACCAGCCGCAGCAGAGTGTGAACGAAAGCCTGAGTCAAACTTCATTTCCTTTAGCCCAGGGAGTCTTGCCCTCCGTGGGACAGGTGCCAAGCCAGAGTGACACTGGCAAAACAGCAGCTGCTCTGTGATAGCCCCGCTCACCATGCCCAGCAGGAGTAGTCACTCAACCGCCACTCTCTCTCCTGCCCTCATGGGGCCCCCAGAGGGACTGTCCTCAAGCCTGTCATGGAAATGGGGAACCTGAGGCTGGGGTGGGCATAGTCACTTGTGGAATACCCCACCTTGGAAAGTAATAACTGGGGTTTAATTCCCAGGCCTCTTCCCGTGACGACTGTCTTTCTTTCTGTGCCATTTTTTTGTCTTGCTTGCTCTTAGGTACAAATGACTCATTAACAAAACTTGAAATGTGATGCTCTCCTTAGAGAACCACATGCAAACAAAGACATTTAGCAGCAGCTAATGCAGGGGAGACTTTTAGTGGCATAAGAATTGTCCTGCAGAGTCTAGGATGGCACTGAATACCATTTTGTAAGCATATAAGCTGTGCCAGGGCCTGGACTTCTCATGTATTGTCTCATTTAATCCATAAAATAACCCAACAAGGGTCAACATTAATGGTTCCCATTTTATAGCTGCGGAAACCAAAGTTCAGAGAAGTAAGTCAGCCCAGAATCACATAGCCAGGAAATTCAGGGGCTGGGATTCAAACTCAGGACCTACTGTGGCTTCAGAGCCAATTCCTTTTTGCTCCTGAATATTAACCCATGTGGCACCAACTGTACCTCCTGTGGCTGGCCCAGGTGGCTGTAGCTGCAGCAAATCTTTGGCTACCCCTTTCCTGCACACACAAGACCTGACGCTGGTTATAAAGGAGCTATAGAGAAGAGCAAAGCAGAAACTACACTCCTGAACTGGTGATCGGGGATGCCTGGTTCTGTTCTTATCACCACCACTCAATGGCTGCCCTTTTCTTCTCTAAGCCTGAAATCAGGTTCACTCAGGAGGATAATTAATTCTAACCTGCATGTTACTTCGATAGAGTAGTGGATAATTGCCATCCAAAGTGCTATAATGAAA
This sequence comes from Heterocephalus glaber, assembly GCF_053883595.1. NCBI lineage: Eukaryota > Metazoa > Chordata > Mammalia > Rodentia > Bathyergidae > Heterocephalus > Heterocephalus glaber. The sequence continues at coordinate 2,759,018 of NW_028258412.1, read as the reverse complement.
AGAATTGCAAGGCTCAGGGACTGATGAGTGATGTCTGTCTCTAAGGGGTGGGGGTGGGGGTGGGGGTCCAAGGGCAACCTAAGTGCTAAGCACTTGCAAATTCCAAACCAGAGGATCCCTAAAAAGAGCCTAAGCCCTAGCTCAAAGAACAGATTGTTTCCACTTGAGCTCTTGGGACCAAGAGCTTAGAGTTAGATAAAATATAGGCATCTGTTTTTAAGAAATTTGCTAAATGTGTTTACTCTACAAAATCAGCTAGTGGAAGAGACTCCAAGAGAATTTCTCAAGCAACTCAACTGAATCTCAACTTTTGCCACAGCTAATCCACAGGTCATGATTGGTCCCCCAAATTTGGGCACTTTTTTCTTCTGTCCAATGAACTTAACTGAGGAGCCTCTTCTCTATATGCCAGTGGAGATCCTCATCTTGCTAAGCCAAGATACCTGGGTACTTCTGGGTTAAACTCAGTCTCTTTTTAACTACAGTCACACATCACTTAATGATGGATGCACTCTGAAAAGTGCATCTTTAGGTGACTTCACTGTTATGCAAACATCACAGAGTGAGCTTATACAAGCTCAGACAGCCAGTATCACTGGGTGAGGGCATCGTATGGCTCACCAACGTCATGCAATACAGACTCACTACCTGGCTTCCTTGTCCTCTTTCCTACCTCTGCCTGGGTGACACTGAGTTGAAGGCAAGCTTCTGTCCTGGCTGGCTGTGCTGATTTCTGGTTAGGTCTCAAGAGACAGCCATCACCTTGGGAAAGCCCACAGTGCATCAAAGCCTGCTGTGGCCAGGCCTTCCCACCATCGAGCCTGCTCCAATGCAGATGCCTCATTGAGAGGTGGCTTTACTGCACTCCAGTGGGCTTAGAGTAGCTTCTGCAGGGCTGAACAGATCCTCTGCCCCTGGGATAGTCTTGGGCCCAGGAGCAACATAGGACATCAAACTCATCAACATATCTTGTCTGGGAAGCTGGGAGCCCTAGCATGCAACCTCATTCATAGGGCTTTGAGCATCCCCCCCCCCATCTTTCCTTCTGGAAGAGGATTGGGGCCTGGAGCCTTTGTAAGGAGTGGAAGACAGACCTATGCTGCCTGACTCTCTTTCAGCCCTCTAGCATCAAAAATGGATCACACCTTCACACTTCCTTCTCCACTCTTTCATTTCTGTTCCAGGTTCTTGATGTTTGAAGCCAGCCACTGGCTTTTTTTTTTTTTTTTTTAAGGGAAGGGGTCTTTTTTCCTTCCTGCTCAAACATTTGACATTTTCAGTTGAAATCCATGCCCTCAATACCAGGGTTTCTGTTACAGATACACGTAAGCCTACCTAAGAACTCAAAGCCAATACTCTGATTCTTGATGCCTTTTCTTTTTCACCTCCCTTCTCTGAGGGCAATCTGACAGCATCTGTCCCTGTTTTGAGGAAGGTAGTCAGAGGGAGGGAGCCCAAGGACTTGAATATAAATATGGTGTTTAATATCAATATATTATGTCACTTTGAATATGCTTGCAATAAGTTACAAAATCCACAAACCAAAATGCTCTAACCCCACACGAGAAATGCTTATGGAAACCCAAGGCACGCATCTCAGCTGACCTGTTTCCAGGGTGTGTATGTAACTGTGTCTATGGTCCTGCTTTCCCAAGGGCATTTCTGTCTATTGGTCATCACATTTCCGTCTCATCCACACTGAGGGAAGACAGCAGCAGCCTTGTTCTAGATTCCTGCTGCCGATTGTGCCAATTCTTCACTCACTCTCCTCAGTATTGATTCATCGAGTCACCCACAGTTGCTTTTTTCTTTCCTTTTTTTGTATGTTAAGAGCTAATTTTTATTTTTAAACACATTTATGGAGTAGAGGTGATATTTCAGTACATGTAAATAGTTTGTAAGGATGAGATCAGGCTATACATATATGGTCATTTGTCAGTGGGAAAATTCAAAATCCTCTCTACCAGCTTTTTTGAAATATTCAATTAATTGTAAACCATAGTCCCCCACACTGTCCTAGATTAGAAGTTACTCCTCCTATAGAACTGCACCCTGGCACCTATGCCACATCCTCTGTCCATCCTCCTGCTCCCCATACCCTTCCAGGCACTGGTACCAACTCCTCTACTCTCTGTTCCACAGAGGTCAACATTTTAGCTTCCACGTGGGTGCAACACACTGTGTCTGCCTTTCTGTGCCTGGCTTAATCGGCTCACCCTAATTCCACCCCTGATCTTCCTGTGCTCTGAGTTGGGAATCTGTGGATGGACAAACTAGAGACAGTCTCTGATCTCACAGAGCTCCCATGCAAGTATAAGTATGTAGCTGATGCAGAGACACTCTTTCTCCATGACACACACACTCACACACTCATACCCATCTGTGCTTGAGTGTGTTAGAGGGTTAGTGAACGTAAGTCACGTGCATGAGAATATCTTAGTGTATTAATGTTTGTGGGCAAGTGTGAGGCTGTGAGTGTGTGTGAATGTAGGAAGGTATATGAGTATGTGAACATGAGTTTTCCTGTATGTGAGTGTGAGATTGTGGGTGTGAATACATGAGTGAGCAGAAGACTGTGCGTGCATCAACTTGCCTAAGTGTATGGGTGGGTGCATGAGTGTGTGTTTGTGTGTATGTGTGTGTGAGAGGGAGCATGTGTGGCCATGGGCACAGATGAATGAATGTATGTGTGTGTGTGCATATGTGGGTGTGTGTGTGGGTGAATGAATGTGCATGAGTGTGGCAGGGAGGACTGACTTCCTCGGTCTCCCTAGATGGGCTGGCCCTGCTGTGCCCCATTTCCTATGGTGATCGTGGTGCTGGGGAGCCTGCTGGGGGTGGAAGGGAGAGAGCTTGTCCCAGTGCCCATGCCTTTTGCTTCCCTGGCCAAACATGTGGTTCTTTCCTCAGACTGCAACTTTAGCAAAAAGTCCACAAGGTCTGAGAACAGGGCTAGGGGCTGCATGGCTCTAGTTCATGTGCATATTGTGAATGTGAGAAAGATGGGATGATGAGAGGTCCTCAGTTCCTATGTGACACTTTCTAAGGTGCAGGCGATTGACTGCAAAGATATCTAGGCTGCAGGTGGAGAAAAAATTGTTACAGTTTTAAAAATCTCAACTCTAGTATTTAGTGTCAATAATTAATGATGGGTTAAGAAGTTGAAGAAAGGCATGAACGTACATTTCTATGGCAGGACTGGTCTTTCAGCTGGCATTTTGTACACTGCTACACCTTTCATATAATTATGTCATCAACAGACATTTAGTGACCCCCTATTCTTTGCCAGGCCCTGCAGGAGGTACTGGAGAGATAGCAGTGAATATGAAAGAGATCTTCCATTATTCCTCCATTCCAATAAAGTTACTCATTCATCCAAACATTCATCAGATTTCTGGTCCTTTCCCTTGGTTCTGCTGTAGAAATCAAAGCTACTACACGAATCACACAGAGATAGGTCCATGCAGTCAACAAATTCTCACTGAGCTTCTACTATGCATGCACTCATGCATTCCATATTCTTGGGAGCCCACACCATGCCAGGCCAGTCCTAGGTACTGGGCAGACCTGGTCCCTGCTATTGGACTGTCTTGTAGCCACCCCTGTGTTGGTGGCCTTAGGGAATTAAGAGGTCCAAAGGAGAGATACCATTTCTACTGATGAGACAGACAGGTCCTCGGGGCATCACTTGAGGAGCTGATGGTGGGGATGCAGATGGGCTGCATCCTCCAGCTGCCCAGAGCCCATCTTATGTGCAACCTCTACTACTATCCATGAATATGCACGGTACGCACAGAAATCTCTGTCCACCAAGGGCAGTGCCACTTCCAGTCAGCGCTCTGTCTCTCCTCTCTCTCTCTCAGCATTTCTGCCTCCAGCCTAATGCACTGCTATTTCTGCTTTGAAAGCATTGTCACAATGCATATCCACCTCATCTCTCTCCTCCCAGCATCATGCAGTTGATGGCTGGTCAAGGGAACTGCATAGCTAATAATAAGGCCTGTCATTGTGGTCACAGCTGCCCCTTCCCCACTCCACCCAGAGCACACAACAAACCTCACTCTGGCTTCTCCGCCAGCAGCTCCAGTCTGGCCTTGGTCCTCCTGCAGGAGGCCTGGCTCCAGGCAACTTCTCAGGGATTCTACAGCTTAGTTTTGCCTGACCAAGCTGATTTTCTTCCTCTCTCTTATTCTCTCAAGGTTTTGTTCTTGGCAGAGTTGTTGGAGATGCTCTGGCTTGCAGTGAACCGAAATGTTATTCACTGCAGAGAAAAACCCCAGCAAAGTAAAGACTGCAACTTCCCATAAAATAAGATTTTAGCCATTGGGGAAAAGCTGTGTGAGAGTGAAAGTAAAAATTGAACTCTTACGGCAACATTCTTGCTATTTGCTTAAGGGAGTCCACTTGGGTCCTTGCCACGAGGGGTCTTCTCAGCAACAGAAGCCAAAGAGGGCATTGAGCTGGGAGGAAGCTCAGCTGGAGGGGTCTCCAAGCAACACTCAATTCATTCACTCACTCATTCATTCATTTCTTCATTCATTCAATAAATATTTATTGAGGACCTTTATGAGCCAGCCACCACACTAGGTGCTTGCAATACACTGATGAGCAGAGCAGACCTGCTCTTGCCCTAATGAATCCCACAGCTGTGGGGCAGAGACAAACTATACAAAATTAACCAGAAACCCAAGCAATGGGAAAAATATTAAAAACTGTATATCTGATAAAGAATTCCTATAAATCACAAAAAAACCCCAGCTAAAAAATTCAACTTAAAAATAGACAAAGGGCTTCAATAGATATTTCTCCAAAGAAGATATACAAATGGCCAACACACACATGAAAAGGTCCTCAACAACACTAATCATTAGAGAAATACTGATGAGAACCACCATAAGGATGGTGACCAATAAAAGGTACACCATGGTGATAAGAATGCAGAGAACTCACAAACCTTGTGCACTTCAGAGAAGTGAAAGAAACCAGCCACCAACGGACGAATACTGTATGGCTGTAGTTACAGGAGATATCTGTGAGATCAGATTCATTGAGGCAGAAATTAGAATGTGGTAACCAGGCCCAGGTAACCAGGGGGAACAGAGGAAGGAAAGTTCTTATGGATGGGGACTGAGTTATTCACTTTGCAGGAGGAGAAGCCTTCTGAAGATGGATGGTGGTGATGATTGCAGAACACTGTGAATGTGCTTAAAACTACTGAACTGCACGCTTAAAATGGCTAAGATGGTCACTGTTCTGTTATATGTATTTTACCACAATTAAAAAGAATCACCCAAACACGTTTACCTTTAACAAACAGAATATAGGAAAAGTACAAAGAGTTTGAACTGAGCTACAAGCCCAGTCCTTTTTGCTTTCCTTTTCTTTTTTTAAATTTTTAATTTTGAGAGACTGTCTCAGTAAATCACTAAGTTGCTCAGGCTAGTTTCAAATTTGTGATCCTCCTGCTTCAGCCTCCCAAAAGTGCTGGGATTCCAAATCCTATTTAAGAATGATCAGGGGAGGCTACCCGGAGAAGTTGATACTTCAGTTTTGAGAGACAGGAGTCAGAAAGGCAAAGAGGGAGGGAAGAGAGTTCCAGGAAGCGGGAACAGCTTGAGAAAGGCACGAGGGAGGAGGCAGGATGTTTGTGGGGAGATTAAAGCACCAACATGCTACAGTGAGAGGCGAGGTTGACAGCACAGCAGAGAAGACCAGAGTATTTGTGTATAGCCAAATGGTGAATGATTAGAAGTTTGCACCCAGAGTTCACTCTGGCTTCATTAAATAGATCACTGTCCTGCAGAACAGATGGAAGGGGGAAGCAGAAGGGGAGGGGGCCTATTTGGAGATGATTACTCTAGTCCAGGGAAGAGAGCTGCTAGGCCAGTATGTAGAGGCAGCCATGGGGGTGGAGAGACAGACATACAATACAGCAGCTGGTTACCGGTGCTAGGAACAAGAAGCCAGCTCCCCTGGGGGGATACCCATCCCAAGATAACAACTGAGGGAAGTCAGCCTATAAGCCAGAAGTGAGTCACAAGGTTAGAACTGGAAGCAAGGCAGGAGTCAGTGTTGAGGTGGGTGTGTGGGGATGTGTGGAATGAGACCCCCAGTACTGGAGTTCAGCTTACATGGAGTTCATGGCTTCAAGGCACACCTGAGACCCAGGAGGGCTGCAGTGGCTCCATAAATTTGCTGTAATCACAGCGCTCAATGTGCAACCTTGCAGAACCCTATAGAGGCGCCAAAGAAAAGGAGGCTGTTGTTGCAAAATTCTAAAGCCTGGCTCTCAGAGGTGGACGCTTTAAGTTTTCTGTTCTTGTCTCACAGTGCTGAGCTCGTGAGAGCTAGTGATCAGCTTTGGTTCCCCTTGCTGCTATAGTAACCTGCCCAGGTGGGGGTGAGACCCCGCAAGCCTGGAACCAACAGCATTGTCAGTATCTGAAAGGAAGGTGGATTGAATGACCTTGGGGAAAAAACTCCATTTAGGTCTATTAAAAACTCACAGTGCTATTCTGCGATGCACGAGGCTTACTTGTGTAAGGGAATAGAATCAGGAGAAAATACATTGTTAGCCTCATTCATTGCCAGGGGCCAGATGTATTGATCAATGCAAACCAAAGTCACAGACAGCAATGGATGCGGTGAAATGCTGAACTTCTCTAAGTCATTTATGACTCTTGTTGCAATAACTATTTCTGAGATTCCCTCTCCATGAAATAATCCTAAATAGGAAATAGAAGCTTTAAGGGTAGAAGCATGTCTGTGGGAGTGTTACTTGTACAGGTGAAAAACTGAAAACATCCTAACTGTCCAATATTAGGGCCCAATAAATTCTGCACCATTCCACTCCATGGAATATTATGTAGACATTAAAAGTCATGGCTATAAAATATGTACACCAACCTAGGCAATGCTTGTAACAGTTGAGTGGGTGTGTGCTTAATCTCAACAACAGGAACGAAAATTCACAACAGCAAATAGAATATTCAGAAGAGGAAGGAAATGTGTCAAAACATTAACCACCCTTGCTCTTTGGTGGGACAGTTGATACTTTTCCTCATTCTACTTTAATTTATTGCAACAATGTGTCTAGAAGGTATATCGCATGGTCCTGCCCAGGTGGTGCAGACCTATAATCCCAGCATTCTGGAGGCTGATGCAGGAGGCCTCCACTTTCCTTGCTTCTGTTCAAGATTTCTCACTTTTACATTGGTGCAAAAGCAGTATGTATTCAGAAGAAGCCATACTTGGAAATTTGAATGGTAACCTTTTCCAAGGCCAGTGATGATCTGTATAATGGTAGGAACATGCCATGGTAGGAAGTAACAGTGAACACGCAGCCCAGCTAGCACCTCGAGCACGGGGGAAAGAGCGGTGCTCTGTATTTGGTGCATTTTCAACTTAAGATATTTTCAACTTACTATGGGTATATCTGGACATAATGGCATCACGAGTTGAGAAGCATTTCTATTTGATAATGGAAAAAGTTATTTTTATTAAGTAAAAGCATTTTCAGTTAGCTTACAGCCAGAGAAATGGTCTGAGCCTTAAAAGAAGCCGGGTCTTTGAATGTCACTCTAGGTTCCTGCAAGCAGTGCAGGGCATTGCATGCTTGGTTTGGGGCAATTTCTGAGTTCTGACCAGGCTGACTGTGTGACCTTGTGTGAGTGATTCAGTCTTTCTGCGCAAGACTTCTCCTCCTCACTGGACGGGATACTGGAAATAACAGTATCCATACCCAGTCTTGTTAGGATCCTTCAAAATGATGTGGGTAACCATTTAATAACATGCTTGGAATGTAGACTATCTTCCATAAACATTAACTATTATTATTATTGCCAAGGGATTATCTTAAAGAGACATTTGTAGAAACTGTCGACAGCCAAAGAATCCAGATTTCATTGATCAGAAAAAAGCAGGCATTTTAGGAGAGTGATGTTGTCACTGAGTCCCTACGGGGCTCTATGGAGGGACTTAATGGTGCGTGCCTGAGGCAGCTGTGCGGGCAAAGGGCATTCTTGTTCTCTGAGGGGCTGTACAAAGCACTTACCAAAGTGTTTGTGTCTACAAGGCTCCTGCAGGGCTGGGAGTGTGGCTCAGTGGCAGAGTCCCACTGAGTCCACTTTATTGTTCTGGCTGAACAACAGAAGCTACTGAAGGGACATTGCAGTAAACCCCTCAAAGTTTGGGATAAACTGGGCACTCCAGGAGGCTGGGGCAGGAGGATTGCAAGTTTGAACCCAGTAGGGACAACTTAACGACTTAGTAGGACCCTGTCTCAAAATGAATGAATGAATGAATGAATGGGGATGTACTTCGTGCTTGCAAAAAAAGTCGTCTATTCCATACAACAGCTTTTCTCAGACAGAAGGAAGGCTCCGACTGGATCACCATGGTATTCTTCAAGGTCATTGCTCTCTCCTGTGAGGGACATGGTGCCGCACAGCCAGGCTTTCTCCTCAGACGCTGTGGGTGGTTGAACCTCTGCTCCCACCTTCGGGATGTCTTAGCTTCCAAGAACTGCTTTGTCTAGGCACGTGCCCATGCCCCGTGGCAGTGGTCACAAAGCCTGGTCATCTTGGCCAATTCAGTCAGTGTTGAGGGGACAGCCTAGCTCCAGGGCCTTTTGCACAGGGCTGGATTGGTCCGCATGGTGCTCCCTTCTCTCCCTGAGATCTGACATCAGCCCTGCACCCCTCCCTGGGGGGCTCCTGCATGACTGTCTTCCTGCTCCTCTCTGTGCCTCGGGGTCCACCTCCCAAGAACTTGACTGGACTCATTCTAAATATTCCCTGAGAGAACAAATGTAGGCATGACCCGCTCTGGATGGGTTGTCACTTCCTCTGTCTCCTCTCTGGCTCCACTCTAATCTGTGCCTCTCTAGAGGAAATTCTGTGTCTTTCTCCTGTTACTTCAGTGCCTTGCACCGTCTCAGGTATATAGCAGGTGCTGCATAAGTGCTGGAGAATGCATGGATGTGTGCGCTCCGTAGGAGGACAGATTTAGGGGAGAGGATATGAATGATTCCACATTTCCTTGCTTCCACTCTCAGACCTTAAACTAAAAGAACTTTCTCAGCAGCTGCTTTGCCAAAGGTGGTCCAGCAGCACTGTTGCCAGAGCAATCAGAATTGATGAGGTGCCCCCTTCCTTCTCAAAGACCCTTTCCATATCACTGGTTTGAGGAATGGAGCCTGGCCCAGAACACTGCCAAGGCTGATAACAGTGAAGGCTCCCTTAGAAATGACTTCTACTGCCTGTAGTCAATTTGAGGCTTGCAGGACACAGAAAAAGGTCTCAGTGGGCTTGGGGTTGTGGGAAATAGGCACAAATTGATTCTGGCAGAGGGGTTTTCCAAAGCCCAGACCCAGGAGAGGTTGCCACCCCCTGCCACAGCCTGTGCTGGCAGCTCAGTGATAACCAGGTGGTCGAAGGCATCAGAGCTTCAGGGATGGCTATGGGCTACTTCCTAGTTAAGTGATCTCAGGCCAAGGACATCACCGCTCACAGCCTCAGTCTCCTCCTCTGGAAAATGGGGTCACTCCAGTCCTCCCTCTGAAGAGAGAAGAGCAATAGCAGCTCAGGGCTGTCAGGAGAAAGGTGCACGATTTTCTTCCAGTGACAGTGCAGCTACAGCGTGGGCTTCCCACCCACAGGAGCTGGCTAAGGCTTAGCCCAGTTAAGAGTCAAGCTAATTCTTGAATCATATAGATGGCGTCTGAATTTCAACCTTGCCCTTGACAGCCATGTGACCTTGAGCAAGACATTTATCCTCCCTGAGCCTCAGTTATCTCACATGTAAAATGGGGCTCATAAAGTCTCCTTTTAGAAATTATGGAGAGAATGAAGATAACCTTTTTATGCACTGCCTGACTCTGAGCCCACGCTCACTGCTGTAATCACCTCAATTATAGGTGCAGTTCCATCACCAGGCAATTACCTGGGGCCTCCATGGAGTCCACAAAGTCACTGTATCATGTCCTCATCACTGGTTGGCCTGGGTTTTTCTTACCAACCTGCCTTATTTAAAAAAATATTATACTTCATTTTTTTTTCGTGATTACATAAGTAACACATGTTCATTGTAGTAAATTTGGAAACCACAGAATCGCACAAAGAAGCAAATAATATCACCCAGGGATAAACACTAGTAACATTTTGGCTTATTTTCTTGCTGTCTGTATTCTGTGCTGTATCCACATATGCTAATGTACATAAATATTGGTGCTTTCTTCCTTCATACAGGTCAGATGGTATCGTATGGTACAAATCAGATTATAACCCGCCTTTTGCACTTGATATATTCTGGGCATTCTCCTGTGTAATAAAGCATTCTTCCACAACATGATTTGAATCATTTCATAGCATTCTGTTTTTCGGTTATATTCCCGTTTCTGGATGTAGCTCACTTATTTAACCATTTTCCTAGTAAGTTTTCCCCTTTCCTCAAATTTCATGATTACAAATGAAACAATGGAGAAGGATGTCTTTGGGCCTAAATGTCTGTAGCCTTTTAGATTCTTTCTGTAGGCTAAATTCTTCAAGGGGGAATTGCTTCATGAAAAGATATTTTTTGTTTTTTTGGTACCAGGGATGAAACTCAGGATCTTGCACTTTTGAGGCAGGCAGCAGCACCACTGAGGTAAATCCCCAACCCCAAGATACATGTATTTTTGAAGTAGGCTTCATGCATCTAGAGTTTCTGTGGTATAACATGATCTATTTACACAGTAAATATCAATGAGATTTCCAACCCCACCCCGAAACCAGCCCCCTGCTGAAAGTTTACCAATTTGTATGGTTTCTAGTTAGTACATGAGTGTGATTTTTCCTCACACCATGCCAAAATGGGCTACCAGCATTTTGTTTTAAAGTTTTGTCTGGAGAATGTTTCTTTGTTTTAGTTTTGTAGTACTAGGAATCAAACCCAGGGTCCTGTGCATGCTGGGCAGGTGCTCTGGCACTGAGCTCTATATCCCTGGCCCGAATGTGTATTCTTAAAACACAGAAGTCAAAGTGAACTCAAGTTCCCTCATCCTTACTAGAGTCTGCCACAAACTTGCTGGGTGACCTCGGGCAAGTCATTTGCCCTCTTTGGACTTTCTCTTTACCTGTTATATGAAGGGTACACTTTAATTAGATTATTTTGTTGCAAAGAGACAGAAGTCAAACTTGACTGGCTTAAGGCAAGAATTAATAATTGATTGGTTCATATAATTATAAAGTTTGGAGAGCAGAATTTCAGGCACAGCTCCATTCAGGATTGGCATGATAACAGAAAGAATTCATTTCTTTTGTCTTCCAGGGGTTCTACTTTGGTTTACTCTTGGGCAGGCTCTTTCCAGCTAATCAGTTCTGGTACTTGAAAGCTGACATTCCCCCAGTTTAGCCTCACTTCTCTTGGGCTAGTGTCCCAAGGTTCCTTCTGATTGGACCAGCTCAAGTCCTGTGCCCATTGTAAACCAATCACTGTGGAAAAGAGGGCTGGACTATGCCAACTGACCAGATCTAGACCTTGGGCTTTCCCTGTACTTAGGAAGCAATGGCTCCTAGTGAAAATCAGGGTGGTGTGCCAGAAGCAGGTGAAATCAGAGAGAAACAAGCAGGTAAATTAGCAGGGACAATCTCTGAGGACTAATCCTCTAATGCTGGCTTCCAGGAGTCTAGGAAAGTGGCCCCACAGATTCCCTGCGAGGCTTTGTGGGCCTTTGTCTCCATGGCCTGTGCCTCCCACCATTAAGCCATGGGTACTTCCTTTGGGTTATCTCGGCTTCTGGGGTACCAGGATGGAGGGGAGGGTAATTACCATACAGATTTATAGACCTCTGCACAACAACAGGGCCTTTTCCTTGCCAAAGCACAAAGCCAACCTCATAAATATTAACCAGAAGAAAGCAGCAATCAACTCAAGTGGGAGAGGAAATGGCAAATTGCTTTTTCCTCTCTAGGACAGAAAAAGCAGCATCATTTGCTGCATGACCAGAAGCTGCTGGTCGCTCCCAGGTTTCAAGTTTCAGTAATAATAATGATAATAAACAATACATAATAGTCTTAACTACCTCTTACAGTATCTCTACTATACATGGCACACAAACTCCTGCCTTCATGCACACTAATTTTGTCTTCCATTTTATAGAGGAAGACACAGAGGCTCTAGAAGATGAAATCATTGGCCCAAGAAGCCATCAGCAGTAGAAAGTGGAGTCAGGATGTAAACCAGCCCCCATATCTGACCCGGTTTTGCTCACAGGCTGCCTGAGATATATCCAGGAGGGAGGAAGTTGATTTTCTCTTGTCATTGGAGTTTTTGGGACACTATAAATCACATTTCTGTTTTATGTCTTTTGTAAAAGTTTGCTCCCTCACAGAACCTGAAGTCAGAGGGCTCTGGAAAGTTCTGCTGCAGCTCCAGCCTTGGGTTTATACACTTTGTCCCTATTTTATGTCCATAATAACTTTGCCATTTGACCAGTCTCAGGACCACTTCACAGATGAGAACACTGAGGTCAGGGGGATGACTGAGGATGGATCTGTGGTCACGGACTCTCTTATCCTCGCAATGCAACACGGTGACTAGGGCCCCGCCCACCACTGGCTACAGGACATCACTCTTGTCCACCTGAGTGCTGGGACCCCAGCCAAGTCACACACTTAGTCCCACACGGTGGTGTTTGCTCCCAGACCTGTTTATGCTGGCTGTGTTTGTCATCATACGTAAACAATTTGATTAAGTGAGCCAATTAAATTTAGAGTGAAAGGAAATGGAAATGTTTCTATGAGAAGGGACCTGAATGCTATACAAAGGTTCAATAGAGAAGAGTTCTGGAAATAGTAGAAATAACCGCTATCAAATTAGGTGTGAGGGTGACCGTGGGATGACCCAGGGGTGACTGCAAGAAGATCAGGTGAAATTCCCATAGCAACAACTTGCTTCCTGAAAAAAAGTCCCTTTTTGTCTTAAGATGAGTGAATCAATGAACAGGGCTTTAAGTTAGAAAAAAAAGTGTTAAGGAATTTCTCATTTTCATTCTCAGTTTTACTCATTTTTCTTCTGGTGAGCTGACCAATGACTGGACCTGTGTCTATGTGGCAAAAGGGCTGCTTTGTGTGACCAGGACAGCCAGCTGCCAAGACCAGGGCCTGGTCAGGGAGGTGGGGGCCTCCTACATGTGGACAGTGACCTCGTACTTATCTCTTTCCCCTGTGGCACATACATTCCTTCTTTGAGAAGGATGATGGCACCAGCACTTGCCAAGATGCCTAAGCCAGGCCAAGTATCAGCATGAACTTGATCAGCACTTCCTGTCCCGCTATGTCCACAGCCAAAGTCCTGCGTGGCCACCTCTTTGACATCTCCCACCCACCCTCTGTCTTTTCCTTGTCCCTCTCTCCCTTCTTCTGTCATTTTCCTCTTCCCTTTTCTTCTCCCTCCCTCTATTCTTTCATCCTTTCTTCTCTGCCTCATCCTCCTCCTGCCTGCAAGAGTTAACTGAGTATCTACTATGTTCCAGCTCCTTGGCTGACTCTGGGCCATGGTTCTGCTCTCAAAATGTGGCAAAGCAGAACAGCTCAGTGCTACAGCCAAGTGCTACAGCTCAGAGGCACAGCTTAGTATTATAATTCAGTGTTACAATTCTGGATCGCAGCTATTACAATTTAAAGACCCAAGAATCCAAAGGTCATTCGAAGGGGTGGAGAAAAATCTTTTATTATGCCGGTGAGCTCAGAGGAGTCCATACTCTGAAGTCTGAGCACTTCAGCAGAAATGGAAGCCTCCTTATATAGGGAATCTATGGGGTAGGCAAACATGCTAACTGAAGCGGGGATATGGAGTTAACAGAACATTCTTGAAAGATCACGCAGTTCAAATGGGTACAAAACATTTTGATATATTGGGTAGAAGTGCTGCAGCACAAACTGTTACATTTCCAGAACAAAATATTTTGTGGAAAAAAACCCATGGGGGCAAGGCATTGTCCTGTCTTATTGTGTATTACTGCCCTATCAAAAGACCCTATGGTCTGGTAGAAAAGGCAATAAAAGAAATCAGTCATTCAGAAAATCCACTGATAATCACGTGTAGCTCTAAGTGCTATGGAAGCCACCCAGAGATTGAGAATGATAACTGTGGCAAAGGCTGTCTTAGGGGAAATCAAGGAAGACTTCCTTGAGGAGGTGGTGTTGAAGCTGAAGTCCAAATGATGAGACAATTGGTAATAGAGGCAGCCTCAGTATGGGAGAAGAAAGGGATTAAAGCAGCCCAGGGTAACAGGAGTCTGGAAAATGGGGCAGATGGGGTGATCTGGGAGATGAATAGGGTCTGGGGGTCAAGATGAGGATTTGGGTTGTGCTAGGAAGACAACCAGCAGCTTTGGAGGGTTCAGGCACACACGTGCTCTCTCTTCTTTATAAGTTAAACTCTGTATTTTGAGATAGTAACAGTTTCATATGAGTTGTGAGGAATAATGCTGAGACCCATGTACACTTTCCTCAGTTCCCCTAGTGGTGCCATCTTGCAGAACTCTAGGGCAGCAGGACATGTCACACATGGGTATTAACGCAATGCAGCCAGGGTGTAGAGTGTTTCCAGGCCCCTCCTACCGCTCCTCAGAGCTGCCCCCGCTCCTTCCTTCCCCAGCCCTCCCTCAAGACCTGCCAGCCACTCAGCTCCATTGCAATAGTTGTGTCATCCCAAGAATGCTGTATAAATGGACCCCTATGGCTTGTCTTCTTTGGCAGTTGGCTTTCTCTCCCTGAGCAAAATTCCCTGTAGATTCATGAGAACAATTGTAGGTATCAAACGTTCACCCCTTTTGATTGCTGAGTAATATTCCACCATATGGATGCAGCACAGGCATTTGGGTTGTTTCCAGTTCCCAGCTATTACAAATAAAGCTACCATAAGCACTCACAGACAGGTTTTTGTGTGAATATAAACTGTTTGTTTCCCTGGGATAAATGCCCACGGGGTCAGTTGCCACATCTTAGATTCATTAAGGACCTGCAGAACTTTTCCTGCATGGCTGTCCATCTTACATTCCCATCTCATCTGCAGGCTCTGCTTTCTGTCTCAGCCATTCTGATTGGTGGTACAGATGGCACATTGTGGCTTCTGCTTGCTTTCCCCAGTGGGCCATTAAGATGGGCATTTTTGCACGTGTTTATTTGCCATCCACCTGTCCTCTTTGGTAAACCATGCTCTTTCACTGGTTTATCACTGCCTTTATTAATAACTCCCTCTTCTCTAACAGGCCATGAACTCCCCAAGAGCAGGATCTGGCTGTCCCTTGAATGAACAGATTCAGGATGACTTGGCCCTGGTTCGACCTGGCCAGTGTCCGCTTCTCAGGCTCCGTCTCTGCCACCAATGGTGCGAGTCTCACCCCTGCACATGGGCATGTAACCGATGGTGTCAGTGAATCTCATCGAGAAAGGATTTGATGCCCAGAGACTTGCACTTGCTGTATAATTAGGTCTAGTGAAGCTTATGAATATAGTCCCAGATTATAATCACTTTTTAATTGTATTTACCTTTGTTGGCAGAGAGGTGAGGTGCATTATTGGCTCTGGGAGGTAACAATTCAAATCTTTATCCAAAGACGCAGGGGCCCAGAGGAGGGTGCACGGGTAGAAAAAACTGCTCAGGAAAGAACCAAAGAAATTAAAGCAGATCTGCAGACATAGCGCTTTGGCCTCCTGACTGAGTCTGGGGTTTGGAGGCCAGTACACTGGAGGCCTTACAGTTTTTATTCTCAGTATGCCTGGGTGGTGGGAAACTAATAACAGAGCCTGATCCTTCAGTACTGTGTGCTGGGTACCACACTAAGCTCTTCTTGGAAGGATCCCATTGAATCTGCAATAGAAACACTATTAGCTACTGTTATTACCACTTCTGTTTTATAAACCATACTGAGGCACAGAGAGGACAACTGACTTCCCCAAAGTCACAGCCAGGAAGATGCAAGGGTAGAATTCAAATTTAAATTCTGCTCTGCCGGATGTCAAAGCCCTTGTAGGGAATCATAATCCCATAGAAGGCTTCAATCCTACTTTCTTATAGGATTTCATAGTCTTCACATTCCTAGCCTCTCTGCTCATCCTCTGGCTCAAGAAGTCTCACTCGGAACAGATCCTTCAGCTCTCATTCCCTCCCAAGAGCAAAAGACATAAAGTTTCTGTAATCTTGCCTGGCAGTGATACCCAGTATCTCTTGCCAGAAAGTTCTCAGCCAACAGGATCATGGGCTACAATGATGCTGACCATGACGCCGACCCCGACAGGCAGCAGTTTACTAAACACTCACTGTATGCCGGCCACTGTGCTGTAGTCTTTATATGAGCTACCTGATGGCTCTCAGAATGTGGTCCCTGGGCCAGTGGCATTGTTGCCCGAAACCTATTAGAAGTGTGAATCCCTGGGTCCCAGCTGGCACCAGATCTCCTGACTCAGAGACACTGGGGTGGGTCCCGGCCACATGTGTTGCGGAAGCTGATGCTTGGTCAGTTTGGGAAGCACTCCGTTAGCTTTCCGTGAACTAGGCATGGTCTCCCCATTTTATAGGCAGGAAGCTGAGGCTGGGATGGGTGAGTCCCTGTGCCCAAGGTCACACAGCTGGTGAAGGGGGGGCCGTGCCTGTCTTCCCCTCTGGCCCAAAGCCCAGCCTGTAGATTCTACTTACCATGTTGGAAGCCCAAGAGTGTGGCTGCATCCTGACCCCCAGTTCACTCTTAGAAGAGCTCATTCAGAGTCTCTCAAGCTCAGTGTAAGTGTCATTTGGGATAGGATAATTCTTTGTTGTAAGGATGTTGTGCTCTGCGTGTGTGTTTGTGTGTGTGTGTGTGTGTGTGTGTGTGTGTGTGTGTGTGTACTAGGAATAGAACCCAGGGCTCACACATGGTAGGCCACAGAGGCACATCCCTGGCCCTTTTTATTTCTTTTTCTTTAAGACAGGATCTTGCTAAGTTGCTAACTTGTCCCAGCTGGCCTTGAACTCCTGTTCCTTCTACCTCAGCTTCCTGAGTCTCTATGACTACAAACGTGCACTCTCACACCGAGCTTGAAGGAAGTTTAAGTCTCCTTGGGTTCTACTAACTAGATGCCAACAGCTCTTCTTTCTCCACTCCAGTTGTGACAGCCATAAATGTCTCTAAGCATTGTCAAATACCCCTTTGGAAGAAAAACTGTCCTTGATGGAAAACCCACTGCTCTCAGTGCATACCTCACCTGCTTCTTTCTAAGGTGGGAGTAAGGAGACATCTACATCCCACATCCCGCAATTCCCTCCCACTACATTGAGTTTATTGCATGTAAATTGAAGCTGCATGATTGTAAGGGGGAATTTTTGAAGTTAAGGTATATTTGAATCAAATCTGTCTTGCCACTGGGATATTTTGTAACTTGGTGTACCTCTCTGAATCTCACTTTCCTCTCCATAATCTGAAGAGGGATGATGAGATTTATGCCATCAGGGTGGTTGGATGTATTAACGATTCTGATGCAAGGCAACAGTATGAACTGGACTCAATTTCACATCACATCATTACTAGTTGGTATGGGCTTGGGATGGTTACTCACTTTCCTCAATCTTCCATTTCCTCATCTGTTAGGGAGATATTCATATTCTTCTTCATGATGAGATTAGCACATACCCAGTACATAGGGAAGGCTCAATAGATGGAACTTGTATGCAGTGCCTGGCACCTAGTAGGTGATCAATCATGCCTCCTTCCTATTGTAACCTTTGACCTGGATCTGACTTTCCTGGCTTCTCTGGCCGCTCTCAGTGGGGACCAGATTTGCTGTACCCTTCAGCAGTGTCACAGCTAACGAGCTGACCCCCTCAGAGCCCTGCTCTGTCTCTGCTCCCACTGTGTCCTGAAGGTCATAGCTGCTGTCTCATTTGAGGCTGGTAAGGTGGGCACTCAGAACCACAAGCCATGACTCTGCTGAGTGCCCCCTTTCTCCAAACATGAGGAGGGATTTATACTAACTACTTCCTTCCTCTTCAGCTATCTGTAAATCATACAAATCCACCACCAGGACTGTGCAGTCTGGATCTAAATACCACTTTAGTGTGGTGACTCAGTGGGTGATTATGAGCAAGTGAGGTCCACCTCTCCCTCCACCTCACCTGGGTCTTGGTTTCTCAGCTGTGAGGTGGAGCAGATGTATGTGTGTCTCATTGGTCTCTCTTCCTGGAAGACTCGTTCCTTCCGTCTCCATTTGTGGAATTTCTTCCTGTCTTTCACATCTATTCTGGGCTCCTCTTTGTTCAAAAAGCCTCCCCACCTCCTCTTCCCCTTAGCTCCCCTGGTGTGTTGGCTGTGTTTCTTGTAGCTTGTCGCTCTTATACCTCAGGAGTCACTGTCATATTAAGCCACTAGACCATTGGTCCTGGACATGCTTGCTTCTATAACAGGTCACTGGTTTCTTAAGGGCTTTGTCTAGGGATGTCAACCCATCAGCCCACCTGTCCATCTCTCCATTCACCCATTCCTCCATCAGCCATCCATCATCCACTCACCCCTCCTTCCACCCCCATTCATCCATCCATTTAGCTATCCATCTACATTTGTCTATCCATCCTGCCATCTAGCCATCCATTCATCCATCCATTCCTTCAGTTACCTGTATATCCATCTATTCATCATCTTCCTCATGTATTCATTCATTAATTTACCAATTTGTTCATTCACTTTCTGAGTCAGAAAGGATTTACTGGGCTTTT
Organism: Heterocephalus glaber; assembly: GCF_053883595.1. Classification (NCBI taxonomy): domain Eukaryota; kingdom Metazoa; phylum Chordata; class Mammalia; order Rodentia; family Bathyergidae; genus Heterocephalus; species Heterocephalus glaber. The sequence continues at coordinate 2,740,289 of NW_028258412.1, read as the reverse complement.
CTCTAAGTAATGGTTAATTTTCTTTCAAAGCTTTGGAATGCATATATTTGAACACTAGTCTAGATGCTGCTGAGAAAGCATTTTATTTTTACATTAAAGATTAACATTTGAGTCAGTAGATTTTTGAATAGATTATCTTCCATAATGTGGGTGGGTCCTGTCTAATTAGTTGATGACCTTAATATGTTTTAAAAAGACTGAGGTCCCTCAAGAAAGAGAGGATTCTGCCTCCAAAGTGTGTTCAGACTCCAGCTACAACACTGATTCTCTTCTCTGGGTTTTCAGCCAAGGGTCTAGTCTGCAGATTTTGGACTTGCCAACCCCTTCCCTTGTCCATACATCAGTTCCTTAAAGTCAATCAATCTCCTATCATCCCCTGCTCCAAGTAATCTTTTCTTATCTGTAGTTTTACTTTCCTTGGTTTCAGCTACTGCGGTCAATTGTGGTTGATACGATTAAATGGAAATTTCCAGAAATAAATAATTCATGTATTTTACTACAAGGCATTCTGGGCAGTATGAGGAAATTGCACTCCGTCCTGGCCAGGAGGTGCCTCATCGTTTGGTCCCACAGTCTGTGCCACAGACACTCACACCTGTTAGTCACTCAGAAGCCCTCACGGTTGTCAGACCAACTGTTGCTATATCACATGAGAGAGAGAAAGAAAGACCGTATTCACTTAATGTTTATTACCATGTATTATTATACGTGTTCTATTTTGTCATCAGTTATTTTCATTAATCTCTTCCCATGCCTAATTTAGAAATCAAATTTTATCATAGGTGTATATGTGTAGGAACAAACATAGCACACATAAAGGATTTAGTGCTATCTGTGGTTTCATACATCTCCTGGAGGCCTTGGAATGCAGTCCCCATGGATGGGGGGACTCCTGTGTGTATATCTGTAGAATATCTGTAGGTATGGATACATAGATGTAGATATGGGCAGCTGTAGGTCCTCCTGGTGCTGTTGATCTGAAGAAACCTGACTAGTAAACTCTAAAACCAGAAGTCATTTCAGACATCAGAAGTCATTTCTGCCTTCATGAAACTATCAGTTTATTGGAGAAAACAGGAAAATAAACCAAAAATTGTGATGTAGATGTTACCGGTTGTAACAGAAGGCATGCAGGGTTCTATGTACATCTAGAAAATGTACCTTAGGCATAGGAGGCCCCCCAAGTATTTAGTAGATGAGTTTATCACTAAACTGACTAACTGGTCATTCAATTTATCAGCAAATTAGACTTAGGGCAATCTAGGAGCTATTTTGGGTGAGTAGAAAATCTTTGCTTGAAATCTGCAGAAAAGGAAAGTCCATGCACAAGGAGAGTCAGGGAAGCTGAGAACTATGGGTCATACTCAGGAAACCCCAACATCTCGATGCATCTGTGTACAGGGTGTTTTTGGGAGAACAGAAGAGAGAGAAGAAGACTCTAGACAAGTACACAGAAGCCAGTTCCTAAAGGATTGTACAGCCCATGTCAAGACTTTATAGACTTTACTCAAGGCCAATAGGAAAAATGGAAGATATTTAAGTGGAAGGTGTCATGATAAGAATTGCACTTTAGAGAGATGTCTGTCGTGGAGAGAATGGGTCAGCAGGTTCATCAGTTATGTCTTGCCAGGGAACAAATTACTTCAAACATAGGTTAAAACAACAAACATTTATGATCTTAGTTGCTGTGTGTGAGGAATTCAGGAGCAGTGAGGGTGGGTGATTCTGGCTCACAATGTCTTGTGCAGTTGCAATCAAGATGCCGGTTGGGGCTGCTGTCACCTAAAAGTCTGGCTGGGGCTGAAGAATCTTCCTCCAAGATGGTGCACAGCTGTTGGCAGGAGGTCTCTGTTTCCTGTCACATGAACCCCACCAAAAAGCTGCTTGAGTGTCCTCACAACATGACAGATGGCTTCTCCCAGGGAGAGGTAGAAGGGGTTGGGGATGAGAGGAGTAACAAGAAAGGAAAGAAGACAGCAAAAGGAGGAGGCAAAGGAAGAGGAAGAAGAAAAAAAGGAAAGAGGGAGAAGGATGGAGGAGAAAGATTAGCTTTCATCTTTTGTGGGAGAATTACTAAAGAATTTCTGGACATATTTTAACACCACTGCAGTGGGAAGCAGTTCCAGCTCTACAGGGAGGGAGTGTTTATGGAAAAGAGGGAGCAGAGTCAGAATCTAAGGGTTAATTATCTCTGTCGGGAAAAGGAAGTTAGCAGAAGAGGACCAGAGTCACTCCCCAGTTTGTGGCTTGGGCAGTGGATTGTGTGACGGCATCAACTCCCAAACTGAGGATTATGGAGGAGAAGCAAATTGGGGTAGCATATGTGTATGTTGGGGCGGGAAGTTCTTTGTCTCTTCTGAGTGGAGATGTACAGAGGATGGTTTAATATGTGGACTCCCAGCTCAGGTAAGACATTGTAACTGAACCTATGGACCAGGGAGCCTGTGGTTGAAAGTTGAAGCTTGGGTGAGAGTCTCTAGAGAGGGAGTTTGGGGAGTGAAAAGAGGGGAGGATGTAGAAAATCCCCAGAGAACATTGACATTTAATGATAAAACGACAGAGAAAACCCTGGGTAGAAAGGAGAATGCATAAAAACAACCATAAAAACAAGGAAAAAATTCCATTGCTTCAAGCCTAGTTATAAGAGGACTTTCGTGGAAAGGCACTGCCAGGAGTACAAAGTGGCAAAAAGATGTCAAATCATAGCCAGAGATTCCCCAGCTCAGTTCAGCACAGCTGCTTTGGTATCTCTCTGACCAGCCCTGTAGTTTGGCTTCATCTTCCAGAAATGGCAATAAAATCCCATCTTAAGGCTGTCTCGGAGTTGGACAACGTGGATGGTCTAGCAGTTCCTAGCACACAGTAGATGTTTATATAGGGGTTGGCTGGCTTTCCTCCATGCCCTCACCATGTGCACATCAAGAAGTGCTTCCAACTAGAAGAGAACCAGAGTGCCCTCAGTGAGTTGGGCGCAGCAGTTTTTATTCTCATGTGTAAAAGGGTGCGTATCGTGGGGGAGGTGCTGTGGGTGGGTTGCACCATCTTTCCTGGAGTGGTCTTGGCCATGAAGGGCTGACTCCTCCAGCTCAGCCCCACAGTGACTGTCACCACCAAAAGCCAGCTCGGAATGAACTCCATCGGTGATGGTGACAAGACTGCCACCATGCCCTCGGCATGCACCCCGAGCTGTAGCTGATGAGAGGGCTGGGTGTCAGAGCTGTCAACCCAGCCTCTATTCCCACAGTGAATTTCCAGCAAATGAGGTGTGTGTATATAATTATCAGAGATGTCGATCCTGACATTAAAACAAACTGTCTCCATCCCCCATCATCTCAAAACGATGGCAGGTTCAGAGGGAGTGGGGGGTGGCATGTCAGCAATGATTAGGAAAGGCATACAACTCGGCACGCTGGGGAATGCACACAGCAGAAAAATGGAGGAGGAATTTAATAGCACAGATTATGTTTTTAATTACTTTAGCAAACGAACTGTTCTTGTGCTTGAGTGGAGTTATTGGAGAAGCCACCCCCGGTGTTCCCAAGCTGCCTCTGAGTCACCACCAGGAAGGGGGCTGTTCACAGCAGCCAGAGCGCTCCCCACGAAGCAAGCTGCATCTTCCTCCCAGGGAATCCTTTGCTCCATCCATCCACAGGGCAGCCAGATTATCATGAGTGGAGGTTCGAGGGCACAGGTACTGAGCCGGCCTAACTGGACGTGAAGGCCGGCGTCACCAGTTATTAGCTGTGTGATCTCAGACACAGTGGCTGTTGTGGGTCGAATTGTGCCTACCCTACATTCATATGCTGAAGCCAAAACCCCCAAATCTCAGAGCTTGATCTTATTCAGAAACAAGTTTACCACAGATGTAATCAGTTAGGATGAGGTCCTATTGGGCAGAGTAGGTCCCTAACCCAGCAAGACTGGTGTCCTTATTAGAAGGGGAAATTTGGACACAGGGAGGACATGCTGTGAAAGTGAAGGCAGAAACTTGGTCGGTGCTTCTAGTAGCCAAGGCCAGCAGAGATTGCAGCAGAGCACTGGAAGCTAAGAGGGGCCTGAGCAGACCCTTCCTGAGCACCTTCAGAGGGAGAATGGCTCTGGCCAACACTTGACTTCAGGCTCCAAACTCCAGAACTATGAGACAATACCTTTCTGCTGTCCTCAGTCATTCTGTTTATAGCACTTTGTTATGACAGCTACAGGGCACAGAACTCTATATCTCTGTGCCTCTCTATCTCTAAAGATAACCATGGAGCCAGGCATGGTGGTGCACATCTATAATTCCAGCACTCTGAGAGGCTGAGGCAGGAAGATCACAAATTCAAGCCTAGCATGGGCAACTTAGTGAAACCCTGTCTCAAAATAAAAATAAAAAGAGGGCTGGGAATGTAGCTCAGTGCAAAGAGCCTGGCTTCAATCCCTAGTACTGGAAAAAAATAAAAGATAGTGGTATCTAGACCTCACCTGCTCTGTGGCTTACATGCAATTTAACTTTACATGCAACTTTAAACAGTACCCAGTATACTGTAAGCTGTCCACCTTAGCCCTGACAGCCCTTGAGATGGGGGAGTCTTTGAATAAGGATCAGAGGAGAAAACCAACTTGACCACCTGTCAGTTGCGGGGAGCCATGCTAGGCCCACTACACACCTGCTTCATTTGATGCTCATGCCCAGAAGGCATTTTACTCCCACTTTATTGACAGGAGAATTGAGGCTCAAAGAGGCAAAATGACATCTTGGCTAAGGTCTCACAGGTCCTAAGTTGCAGATAAAATGTTTTAAGCAATGGCATCTGACTTGGCAGGCAAATAGCCTCACCCTCTACTTGATTCCTGTCTCCATGCACATTAAGATGTATGTTGATATCACCCCGCCCTGAGGGTGAGGACAGCAGGGAATGACCATATAGAATGAGTAGCACAAGTAGGGAGAAGACAGATCTGGGTTCTGGACTCAGCGCCATCACCTCCTGGCTTTCTGATACTCCCCTCTCCTTGAGCCTTATTTTTATCATCTGTGAAATGGGAATGTGCTCCCTTCAGGGAGCAAGGCAAAAACATTTAGTAATGTAGAGGAAGCCTCTGCTGCTCACTGGATGCTCAGTAAGTTCTCCTTATTACTGTTCTCACCAGGAGAGAACACATACGTTATTATGTCTATCACGTGTTCAGTGTCTTGCATACCTGGTGTAGGTGAGTCCCTCCCTGATCATTTCATGGGTCTTCCTGGGCTTCTGTTTCCTCGCCTATAAGATGGGGCTGTTATTCACCAGAGTCCTTTGAGGTGGTCCCTGCTGAGAGTCCCACTTTGTTGATGAGTTCTGTCTTGAAAGCCTTACTTACACAGAGATAGGAGGTGGTGGCTCCATGACCCATCCCTGAGCATTCGCAATTTCTTTGCATCTCTATGTATTTCTGTGGCTTGGTCTTTTTTCTGTTACTGTGGCTTCATAACCAGCTACCCCAAAACTAGGTTCCATGTGGATGCCTGGAGGATCTAGGGGGCCCAGGAATTCCGGCCTGAGTACAGTGGGGATGGCCAGTCTCTGCTCCCTAGGGCTAGGGTCACAGCTGGAACCTGGGAGGCTGGGGCTGGAGCCACCCCAAGCCCGGAGTGGGCCTGTGTCTGGCAGTCATTGCTAAGTACTGGTTACAGCCAGAGCTCTGGGGCATGGCTCCTGTCTGTGGCCTCTCAGTGTGCCACACTATAGGGTGGGTTCCCTATAGCATAATAGAGGGTCTTGAAAGCAAACAAGGCTCAGAGAGAGGCTGGGTTGGGGGAGAGGGAAAGGAGAGGGCACTCTAGGAAGAAACAGTACCTTTTATATGGTTTCACCTCAGAAGTCCCACAGCCTCACTTCCACCCTCCTTTCACACACATTCATTCTTAGAAAGTACAACCTGCCAGGTTCTGTCACAGCTCTTAGGTAAAAATATATCAGAAAAGGTCCCTAGAAAAGGCAGTGTTTTGATAGCAATAGACAGAAACCCTGCCTATTTCCACAACAGAACAACTTCTCCTAAGACCAAACCCTCCATGGTCTGTGACAACTGAGGCCCAAAAGGAGTTAATGAAAAACAAACCTATAGTCTGCTGTCTCCCAAGGCCCCCAGCACAGAGAAAGGTGTGGATCCCATTCTCTGGCTGCTCTCAGCCCAGGGGAGCAAGGATCTAGCAGCCTTATCATTTTGGAGGAGAAGCCCGGCCCCCAGAGTGCCCCCGACTCTGTCTGTCCAAACCCTCAGAGGTTTTGCCCTGGGTGGACCGGAAGAGCATGATTGAACACTCAGCCACATCCTCGTCAGCGTAGTGCAGCTGACGCATCGTGAATCAGGAGACTCCAAGCTGGTGTGACCAACAGCCTCGGGGGCTGGAGGCGGATTGGGGAAATGTTCTGGAAAATCACCTAGAATCACACAAATCATGTTTTGCCAGGGGAAAATAGTGTTATTTTCATCACTCATTTAAAAAAACAATTGCAGGCCTCCTGTGTTCCAGATCCTAGAAATAGTGTAGGGAGAAAGCAACGGGGAGTCACCATTAGGCAATTATAATCTAGCACGCTGAGTGCTCTCATGGGGAAGCTGAGGCTGCTTCGGCATCCAGAGGTAGGGACCAGACTAAGGCTGGGGATCTGGGAAGGCTGCCCAGAGGAGGTGCCTTCCAGAAGGAATCTGGGAACTAGAGGAGGAGTCAGTAAGCATGGAGGAGGCAGGACTGGAAATGAGAGGTGTAGGAGGACATCACAGCTTCTAGGCCTAGAGGCCCTGCCGTGGGGACAGCACCCCAGAGTCACAGCCTCCAGCCCCTGACAGTGCACAGAATGAGGTTCAGATCCCACCACTGCAAGTGCCCACCAGAGACAGCGCTCTGCCAGCTGGCAGCTCCCCTTCACCTTGCCAGAGGCAGCAACTTCTCCCCTCAACCTAGAGGGCGGAGTGTCTCTGAGCATCCTCCACACTGGGCTGGAAACAGTGCGGGGCTCAGGAATGGGAAGGGAAGGAAAATGTTGGGTGGAAATGCAGCAGTGGGTTTGGAAAGGATCTGAGGTTTTCACAAGGCAACCGGGAAGAGCTGGAAAGGAGAGGAGGAGGAAATGGTGGCAGAGACACCAAACAGAGGTCAGAGTGGAGAGTGTGCATGGATAAGTGTGCATGTGTGTGCATACATGTGTGGGTGCACTGCGTGTGTGCATGTGTGTGGTGGGGAATCACTAGATGGGACTCGGGTGCCTGTGCAGGCATAGATACACACACACACTCACACACACACACACACACACACACTCACACACTCACACACACACGCACGCACGCACGCACATCGTTTCACATCAGTCATTTCAAACGGCCAGGACAGCCTTTGGCTCAGCCCTCTGTTCTTTTGTAGCCAGGGAGATGACCCCAGATCTCAGCCCAAAGAGACCGCAGTTCACGTCTCAAGCAGAAGAAAACAAAACAAAAAACAGCACAGTACTGTTCTTGTGGCAAAGACCAGGGAACACGTATGAGCAGGGACTTTGGCCTTGGTGAGGGTTGGTGTGCGTCTCCTGGGCTACCCAACTGGGAGTAGCAGAGTCCAGTGTGTTGGCTGGAAAAGACCTTGCCCCACCCCCACCCCAGCATGTGTTCAGACTGCATCTCAAACCCCTGGGGCCTGCCAGATCTGAGATCCCCTCCTTCCTTGTGGCCTTACAATTGTTTATTTGGAGCTTCCTTTCAGAGAGAATCTGTACAGTCTATGCTTTTGCCAGAGCACTCTTCTAGACACCCAGGAGGCACCAGGAGAGGAGCATCCTGCAGCAGCAACCTAGGGGGAGAAGGCAGGTCAGTGGCCAGGTGAGCCTGGACAACCTCTCAGCCCTCCTCTCTATTAATCTAGAAAGCTTACTCTCCTGTATCTTCAGAACAGCCTTGTGAGAGCAAGCAACCCCATTATCAGACCCATTTTACAGATGCGGACACTAAGGCACAAAGGGTGAAATCACTCAAGCATGGTTATGCATAAATTAGTAAGTGGTAGAAGACAGGTATAGGCCAGGGAGTCTGAATCTGTAACCCATGCATTTATCCAATTCTCTAATCAACACAGGCTGATAAAGTTAATCCGAGTTGGAACGGAGTATTCTGACAGTGCTCTAAGAGAGGAGGAAAAACATCACCCATGATTTCAGAATGGGCAGGACTACCTCAAGGCAGTGCAGGAATTTGGCTGTCAGGGGAGGAAACAGAGTGTACAAAATCACTGGGGCAAGCGAAGATGAATTGAGGGGTTTGATGTGGCTTGAGAACAGGATAAAACCAGAAACCCAATTTTGAAGTACAGTACTTGGATGCCATTTTGAAGTGTTTTGTTACTTTATCACATGTTCGTCAAAGACCCAAAGAGTCCATAGAAGGCAGCAATGGCTTTGGTTGGTTTACTGATGGGGGGCAATGTTGTTCCATGGTTAAAAAGGCTGGAGAATCAGTTTACTGTGATCAAATTTCAAATCTGTATCGCCTACACAGAAACACAGGGATATCTGAGTAAGTTATGGCACTTCTCTGAGCTTTGTTTTCCTCATCTGTAAAATGATGATAATGGTCACAAAAATCTGTAACTCAGAGTTATGGAGAGACGCAAATGACACACTTCACTTCCTATGTCCCATTTTTGAAGTATCTGAAATGCATGTTAAATTACTATTTGCAAATGAAGAAATTTGGGGCAACTGGCACATGGCGAATCTGAATTACTGTTTACTCCCACTGTATTGCTGTTGAAGGAAGCCCCTGGAGGCACCTGCATGGTGGCATGGGCCAGTGGGCAGGCAGAGGATGGGGATTTGGGGGCTACAGCAGAAGTCCAGGCCAGCAGTGATGAATCTCAGTTTACACTCGAAACTGTGGGAACAAAACATGGAGGGCAGATTTGAGGAAAAACTGGCAAGTACCGTGTATGTAAGGGATTAAATAAGCTCACATGTATGGGAGGATTCTGCGAACTGTACACATTTGATTATGATTACAATTAGGACTATTTTAATCAGCTTTATTGTGTGGAAACTGTCAGGCTCCAATCTCTAGAGAAAAGATGCCATTTAAGTCTCCCAGATCAAACATTGAACAAACACAGCATTGAATAAACCCGGCCCTGATTATTTATCATGTAGTCTGTACTTTTAGTTGCCAAGTGGAACTCCAGAGATTTACCACCTTGGCAGACGTGGGTCTCTGCCCGAGACTGTTTATCTGTAGCAGGGACTGAACACACCTTGTCCTGCCTGAGAATGTAGTACCTAGAGCCCAGGTCCCTGGGTTTGAATTCCTTGGGCAAATAGTCAACCTCTCTGTGTCCTCATTGGTCAAGTAAGTAGCTCAGTGTGATGATAGGGCAGAAGCTGCAGGGAAGCACGTTATCAGCATCACCATCTTCAGCATCATCATCATCACCGTCATCCTGTCCTTGTCATCTTCTCATTATCCTATAGCCACCATCACCATCACCATCACCATCACCATCACCACCATCATCCCGTCTTATCATCGTCTTATCATCGCTCTCATCCTTAGATGCTACAGACCATGAAAGCATGACTCTCATCAGTCACTCTGAGTCGAGAATGATTTAGAGACAGACTCACATTTTCAACCACTATAGATGGGAGACTGAGCCTCAGAGAAGTGACACCACTTGTTCAAGATCTAAGCCTGTTCATGGGCCTGCATCCCCAACCAGGACTGTATTCATATCCAAGTCCAGGGTTGGAAGTACCCAAAATACATGCTAAATGACCATTCTGGATAAAAGAATGAACAGATAAATGAACGAGTGAATGAATGAATGAATGAATAAATAACTCAGTGGTTCTAAAGGTGTGGCCTAAGGACTCCTGACAGTCCCTAAGAACCTTCCAGAAAGCTCTGGCTGTCCTCCTCTCCGTAACTATGTACCTGTGTAAGGCCAGATTTTCTTCACAGACATTATCCAAGCAACATCACAACAGACTGAGTGCAGGAGGCAAGAAAATCAAAGCCTTTTCTCAGGTCTAAGAGAGCAGCAGAAATGGAAAGCAATCCCTTCTTCTCAGTATATTTTTTGCTTTGCAAAATCCTAGTGATTATTCCCCACAATATGTTACTTGGTTCATTTGTAATGGTTTTATTCTTGTTATTTGTAAATTAAAATACACATTTTTAAATCATGCTTCTCGTTTTGATTTCTAATGTGGTACATTGTATTGAGAGAGCACACAGGGCTGGGGCACTGCGATTGGTTCCAGGCTGAGGCTGCCGTAGAGTTCCTGCACTGGGCCCTATGGCAGGGGCCACAGATGCTGGCTGGAGAGGCTTCCATGACCCCAACGATGCCCTGAAGGACCAGGAGGGAGCATGACACCCTGTCAGCAGCTCTGAATCACTGCAGACTGCTCCCCACCCAAGAAGCCGCAGGCGGAACCTCCCAGCCCTGTGCCACTTTCTGGGTCATTAATCTTCCCTGCGTCAGGACCCAGTGCTTGGCTCAGGGCCACTCGCCTGTCTGCTCTGGGTGTTGCTTTATTGTCTCTTTACTTTGGCCCCAAAGAGTACCATGCTGCTAATTAAGGAAGCCTTTGTTCCAAAGCTCTCTGGAGAGAGGGCACACACAGTTATTATGCCAAAGATTGAAGCTGACCCTCATCCTAATGGTGTCCTTTTTGGGAGAGGAGCAGGAACAAGAACATTCAAAGTGTGTATCTAGGAGCAATGTATTGTGTCAGGCATCTTCCTGTGGGAGTGAGAATACAGGCACCAGCAGCAGGCCCTGCACGCTCCACAAGTCTCCGAGCCTCTTGGTGTCCACCCCTGTGCAGTGGGTACAGTTCTCACATTGACTCTTAGAGGACTGTGATGAGAACAAAGCTTAGCAGACTCCTGTTTCCATCTGAGGTCTCATTTTCCTGCTTTTCACCTTGAGGCAAGTTGCTACTATTTATTTGCTGCGGAACGGGAGGAACAAAGACCTGAGACACAGGATTTGTGTAATCATTCTGTCTCCACATCCTGCCTTATTCTGCTGTCCCTGAAGGCAGGGAGGGCCTTGCAGACAGCCTTACCCGCTAGAACAGCAGGCCTACTGCAAACAGCTTCAAAGTGATCCAAAGGTATTTCAAATCATTATTTTTTTTCTATGAAAGATATCAATTGTAAGGACCAGGGTTTGGGGAGAAAAGAAACATATTTTGATTTGCACCAAATGAAGGATAATATTATGAGAAGCAGGTGCAGACTGCTTCTCATAATATTAGGAGGGGGAGGGGAGCCTGTGAAATGAGGCCTGGGAGGGCCGATGGAATGAACAGTTCCAAAATCGAGCTGCTGAATGAAGGAATCAGGAAAATAGCCCAATTATGGTATCAAATGGAGGGAACAAAGAGACGTGAAACTTACCTTGTAAAGGAGTGAGGATGGGGAAATCTAACACTTTCTCTACCAGGGGCTGCTACCCATGGGAAAGAAAGAGCCGCCTCATCTCCTGGATGTCACCTGGTGAGGCAGGGAAGCACCGTCAGATGGCGGGAGAGGAAAAGAGAGACAGAGACAGACAGGGAGGGAGAGAAAGGCGGAGAGAGGCAGGGACAGGCACAGAGCAGAGGCCTGGGAGGTACAGACGGACTCTCCAGTGCCCCAGATCCAGGCCCAACGGAGGGGTCAGTGGTCTCTGAGCTCCCATCTGTCCCAAGGGCCCCTTTCCCACCCACCACAACCCTCCAGAAAGGACAGCATCCCAAGGCCACCATCCACATGGAGTCTGTGCCATGTCCTGTCTGGCTCACCCTTCCTGGCTGCCCCATCTGTCCATGGGCTGGGCTCTGGGCTGAGACATGAGTGGATTCCCATCTGGCTCCGTGGAGAGGACATGGTGGACAGGCCAGGGGCCTGAGTCCAGACCGGCTCTGATGGGACTTGCTGCATGGCTTTTGGGCAGATGTCCAAACATTCTGAATCTGTTTTCTCACCTGCAAAATTCTTGTCCTTCCTGCCTCCCGGGGCTGATAGGAGACCTAAATGAGACCATGGTCTCAGCAGCCTTTGAAAAGGTGAAAGAAAAAGTATGTAAAAACTAATGTACGCAGAAGTAAGAAATCTCCATTACTATTTGTGGGTGTCAAGGCCCCCCTCATTGATACCCTGGCTGACTCTCTGCCTCCCCTCTAACCCCCAGGGAGTCAGTCTGTCTTAGATAAGGGATCGCTGTGTTCTCAGTCTGGGGGAGGAAAATATTCTGAGAATTGATGTCTTACTCCATTGCAGAGAAAAAGCCCTTCCAATGGGCCATGAAACTCCACAGGGAGAAAAATGGTAATGAAGATATAATAGCGATGATGATAATAAAACAGGAAAAACAAAGCCATTCGGATCAACTAGCATAATGGATAGCAGACAGCAGGGCCCTGAGCTTGTTCTGCCCCTTCCTCAAAGGCCTCCTCTGTGTCTTTCCATGGATTCAGGTTCTATTTTGGTTTTGCAGTGCTGGGGATGGAGCTCAGGGCCTTCTCATGCTAGGCCAGTGCTCACCACTGCACCACACTCCCAGCCCTGATGAACTGGGCAAGGAGAGGGCTCATCCCAGCCACCCTCCTCAGGTTCAGAGGGAGCACCCTGCCCCATGTTCTTCAAAAGCCAGCCCAGAGAAGTTGCCGGCTTCGGGAAACTCACCACTGACAGTAACCCCCAGTGAGAGCCCGGTGCATTCCCTCTCAGCCCAGGGCTGCAGCTGGGTGATTGCTTCCTAAATCAAGGGCTTGGCAGCAGGTAGACTCCTTTGGGCATTTGCTTCCACAAGGCACGGAATGTGTCAGAGACAGGAATGGAATTGTTTCAGTAGCAAGAATCTTCTTGAAGTAGCTGAGTCACAAATAGCCAGGGCCCAGGAGTCCCAGCAGGCAGGCCTGTGAGCCAAACACAGGAGCTCCCCTTCTTTTTTGTGGTACTGGGTATTGAACCCAGGGCCTTTGCACTGAGCAACACCCTCAGCCCTTTTGTTATTTTTTATTTTGCTTACTAATCACTAAGTTGCCTAAGATGGGCTTGAATTTGCAATCCTCCTGCCTCAGCCTTCCAGAGTGCTGGGGTTACCACGTCCAACTTTGGTGTCCTTTTGCATTGCATGGGACCCAATAAAAAAATAAGTGGGGGAGGTGGCTATTATTGGCTCATTGATCAAGGGACTCTGAGGCTCCCATAATTTCCCCAGGGAAACATTCTTTTTGAGTTGGGGTTGGGTTTAAACTAGACTCCAGGGCTTTTTACTTCACTACCTCAGAGCAAGGGCACTGAAATGTCATAGGAAGGATGGTGTTCTACCTATCCCATGGTGCCATGCAGTTTCTTACCCAGAAAGCCTTCTCTATGTGACAGTAGGTGCTTTGCCTTCCCTTCCATCCAAACATACTCAGCCAGAATCCCATCATTTCACACCTCTCTGTCAGTTTTTTTTTTTGTCTCAGAAACCAGTGATGGCCCTGACAATCTGGTACCGAAGCCAAATCACTACTAGGCCAGACAGTTGTGATGACTGTGACAGGCAGCTGTATATGACATCAGGGACGACTGCAGTCTGGAATGTCTTAGTTTCCTGTCACTAGGAAACAGTGTCTGACTCCAACAACCTAAAGGAGAAGGGGTTTTATTTAGCTCACGGTTTCAGGAGATTCAGGGCATGGCTCTAAGGCAGAAGTATCATGGTGGAAGGGCGTGGCAGAGGAAAGCTGCTTAGCTCATGGTGGCCAGGAAGCAGAGCAGGGGAACAGTGCCAAAGAGGAAGGGCTCAGGGAACACATATAGTACCCAAGGCCAGGCACCCACAACCACCCAGACACTCCCAGGAGCATGCTCTACTGATCTGTTAGGTGCTCTTTAATCTGATGAAGTTGATATATCAGGATTAAAAGTCATATGGGGACCATCCATTCTAAAATTATCCCAATTAAATACATTTAAAAAATATTTCCAAAGACAAATTAGCTCACACACTACTTGTAACTTTTGGTCTAGTTAAACTTCTACAAGGTGCACAAGAAAATATCACTTACCCATGGCCATGGCATTGATGTGGCCGAAGCCACTGTGATTTAAAAGACATATTTCTCTACTACCAGGTCAGTGATTTTTCTCTCTGAGGTCTAACTAATTAATACTACTGTGTTAATGATTGGTCGACTCTTTTTGTCACTCTTAGTAAGGTAAGAGTCAGGCAGAAATCTGTGACAGTATGCTGGAAGACATTTGAGGGTAGAGATGCCACTTGGTCCACATCATGTATGTATATTTGTCTCCTGCATAATTTATTTCCCAAGGAGAAAGGTGTGTGCTTATTGTTCACAGGAAGTGGCTATGCCCATCATGTCCTGTTCGTTTCCAGGTGTGGGAGGCTTCCTAATGTCACCAGCCACTCCTCCCTCCCCAGGTTTCAGGCCTTTCCTAAACATAGGAACTGACCTGGAAATGGGTACAAAATCAATGTCATCCCACTCTATTTTCTTCTGCTTTCTGCAGGAGGGAGGAGGCATTGGGCACTTGATTTGAATTCCTTGACCTTTGCAAACACGCATCTACTTATTTTGTTCATTGTAGAGGAAAATGTGAAAGCCCATGTGATGGGAGAAGAAAATGTGAGACTCAGAAGTTTCCCTTGGCTCTGTCTGGGTGATGTCAGTGTGACATAAGAACCAATATAAGGATAAAGCCAGAAATGCAGCCCAAGGGCCCAGCACAGAGCTAGGCCCGTAGTAAGTGCTCAGTAATGACGGACATGTTTATGAATCAGATTCCAGGGAAGCAGCATGCAGCAACAAAGCATGGCCTGAAGACCCCACACCATCTGGAATACAAATGTGCCATTCACTTAAGCATTTTCATTGTCTGCTTTTGTGCTGCAGGCTTGGAGCTGAGTGTTTGCCGCAGAGATGGCATCAATCACAAAACCAAAACCATGTGCTGTCTGTCTGGCTTAGTGACTCAGTGAAATCAGACTGAGTTGGTTCATGTCCTGGCAGTTACAGGGTAGGTTGCTTTGCTTCTCTGAGCCTCAGATTTCTCATCTCTAAAATGGGGATAATAATCGATTTGGGAGGAGAGGGTTCTGGGGATTGAACTCAGGGCCTTTGCTATGAGCTACATCCCCAGCACCCCACCCCCTTTTTATAAAATGTTTGTATTTTGAGACAGGGCCTCACTAAGTCATTAAGTTGCTCAGGCTGGGCTTGAAGTTGCCATCCTCCTGCCTCAACTTCCCAGAGTGCTGAGATTAAAGGCATGAGCCCTTATACTCAGCTAATAATTGAACCTTATAGGGTTATCGTGAGGACCAGAGCAGACATCCTGGCACATGCAGGGGCTTAAGGGTGAGTCCCCTTTGGCCTCCCCAGCCTACCACAGCCTCCTGGCCCTGCATAGAGGCCCTGTGAGGTCTTGTCTCTCTCCGGGGCTCTGCAGCAGGTGGGCCAAGACCAGTTGTCTAGATAGCCATAGATGACTGACTTTTGCCAAGTGGGGCCTTAGCCTTTGACCTGCCAGAGCACTGTGAGTTGTGTTGTGCTGCACAGGGGGAACCTTGTCACTCCAATGCGACAGACAGGGAAATACAGATCCTGGAGCATCTGACTTCATTGGACTGAGAACCCGAGATGACCTGACTCCAGAGCCCACAGGCTGGGATCTGGGACACATGCAGGGAAGCAGGAGGCTGCTGAAGGCCCTGAAGGCAGACAGGAAATTCAAACCTGGACATCGAAGTGGGAAGGGAGCTTGCAGATTACAAACAGGGATGATGCACCATTGATCAACATGGAGCCTGAGGCCCCAAAGAGCACAGGGACTCACCCAAGGGGAGTTAGTGGCAGAGCTGTGATCACCACTCAGCCTCTGGGGTCTTGCTCAACTGTCCTCATCCGGGCCCAGCCCAGCACCCTGCTGCAGGCACATAGCTGCCTTTCTGCAAGTGTCTTGTCCTCTCTCATTCCCCACCTTTGGTAGGTAGATACCTCTATCCCGTTTTTCCTTTGTTTCACCTGACTAACTGGCCTCCTGAATGGGGTCAACCACCCACTATGTTCTTTTTCTTTTTTTTTTTTTTGGTACTGGGTATCAAACTTGGGTCCTTGCGCTTGCGCGGCAGGCGGCAAAACCACTGAGCTAAATCCCCGGCCCATACCCACTGTGTTCTTAATCCCCCTGGGGTTTCCTGGAGGCTGACTTGACTTCTAACCGAGCCCCATCTGACAGCAGTGGTGCTCATTTCCGTGGCCAGTTTTCCTCCACCCCTGGGATGGTGCTTGAGAGGTAAATAGCTTGCCACATGGACCCCAGGCCAGGACAGTGATCACATGATCAGCTCAGCAGCCCTCACTACACCACTGAGGGCAGAGCCCTGTGCCAGGCAATGGACAAATCGGGTCTGGGTCACATGGCATCTTTGCCTTCTAGCAGCTGGGTAGTCTCAGCCGTGTCTTATGCATGATCTCATCCCTTCTCTGTCCGGGGAGGATGGATTGATGACATTCTCCTGAAGATCAGGTGAGGTGGCATTTGTGACCTTCTCAGAGCAGCAGTGACTCAGTTACGATAAGCTCCCTCACAGCATGGACAAAGGAGGTTTCCTGAGGAGGTCAAAGGTGAGAGCGGATGGTAACGACCAAGACACAGAGCTGGGGCTGCTTGCTCATTGGGTGGTGCCCTCTGTGTGGGCCCCTGCACACAGTAGGTCTACAGATGTGTGGGGATGGACAGAGGAGCATAACAGCGATGCTGCTGAAGGGCTACATATAACTCGACTTCAAGAACACAGAGGGGCTTTGCATGCAAACATGTTGCACGTGCAAATTAAGTCTTCAAAGGATGGATGGGACAAGCAGTGGCATTTGTGAGGACTCAAACTGCCAAGGACAGGAATGGTGTTTATTGCTCCAGGCACATCACCTAAATTGGCCTGTTTAATCCTCACAACAATCTACGATTACCTCCATTTAACAGATGAAGCAAGTGACTCACAGAGAGGTGGAGAAACTTGTCCAAGGTCACACAGCAGGAAAGTTGATAGACTCCAGCAATCTGGCTCGAGAGGGCTTGATTCTCACTGTTGCATTAGATTGACTCTTTCAGGTCAGGGCTAAGGAAATTGGGGCTACAAAGAAACAAAGACTGGCCAAATAAAACCCTAGCACCCACAAAAAACCTTAAGGGAGATGCTGAAAAACCACAAGATTCCTCTTATCTCAGGGAAAGGCAATCTTAGAACACTGAGGAAGGCTCCTTCACATCTGGGCCTCAGTTTGCCCATCTGCAGCATTGGGAAGAGAAATCTGAGTGCACCCTTTCTCACATGAGGCCCGGTGCTTCTGCACAGCCCCTCAGCGCCCGCTGCAGAGCTGGGAGCCTGGACTATGGTGGGATTCAGGGCCCATGGGCTGAGTCACCCAGCTTTTCTCCAGCAAAGCCTTCCTTCCCCAGCCTCCAGTGTGCAGAACAAAAGGGAAACCAGGGAGATTGTTCACGTTCTTCAGAACTCAATTCTGACGGACGCTGAGAGGCTGTGTAGCCAGGGAGACCAATCAAAGGCAAACTCGGAGGAGACACTAAGCCAAGGAAAACCCCATCCTGTTGGCCAGGGTGCCATGGCTCTGTGGGGGAGGAACAGGGCACAGCCAGAGCTGGGTCCTCACTGTGGCAGTCATCCCGGAAGGGAAGCAGGGGAAAGGCCAGAGAGTCTGGGTTAGCTGATTCTCCCCACCTCCTCAACTGCTTGGGTGCTTCGAGAAAGGTACCACATCCTCAGGTTTTATGTGAACACTCCAAAGGAGGCAGATTTGTATTTTATTGTTTCTGTTTATACTGATCTGTCCATCTGTCTAAGCATGTTGGACATATATTAGGAAACCATGTGTCTGTGCATCTTTCAGCAGATATTAGGTTCTGCCAATGACCCTTCAGGATATATTAGATTAGTTTCTGTCATTGATCTATTATTATCAGTCAACCAATCTATGATCCAGCTATTAGACTCCATTTTTCTATCCTTTATCTGTTTATAAATATATATTAGATGTATATTACATTCTATCAATTATCCACCAATCACAAATATAGAGATATAAGTATATATTGATATGTACTAGATTCTGTCAATCATCAATCTAGAGAATCTAATATGTATATATAAAGTACTAAAGGATAATCATACACATATATGTACGTATGTATATATGCCTCCTTCCCTCCTTCCTTCCCTCATTCCTTCCTTCTTTCTTTCCCTGAACAAATTTTGGAAATCTACTTGCACCAGAATTCAACATTATAAAGCTTGAGGAAACAGATCTAGAAGGAAATGAACCACCCCAGGTGCTGAGCACTGAAGCCGGAGTCCAGTACATGCAGCCCAGGGGAGCAACTGAGGAGCAGCAGCTCAAGGTCCAGAGCTCCCAGAATGGTGCTGCCTGGGGTCACCTCCTCCAGGGAGCCCTCCATGACCCTTTCCCCTCAGAGAGTTAACCATGAGTCCTTTGGATTTTACCTGTTTTAAATGTTGTATTTTATTTTGGGATTGACATGTGGTAATTGTAGGCATTAATGAGCTGCAGTGTGATGTTTTGATGCCTGTATGCATCAGGCCATGACTAAGCCAGAGCAATTAGGATCTTATCACCTTACACTTTTATTATTTCTTTATGGTGAGTTTATCCAAAGTCCTCTCTGCTAGCTATTCTGAGATACGTAAATAATCACTGTTAACTGCATTCACCCTACCAGGCCATAGAACACCAGAATTTGCTCTTCCTGTCTGACCGTAGCATTGTTCTCATTAATCAGCCTCTCCCCATCTCCCTCCCCACTACCTTTCCCAGCCTCTGGTCACCCACTTGGAATCTTCCAGCCTCACCTTTTATAGATCTCACATAGAGTGAAATCACGCGGTGTTTGTCTGTTTGTGCCTGGTTATTTCACTTAACACAATACACCCTGGTCCATTCACGTTGTTTTAGATAAAGACAGCTTATCTTTTTCATGGCTGCATAGTATTCCATTATGTGTATGTACCACATTTTTCTTTACCCATTTGCATGTTGATGGCTATTTTGGTTGATTCCGTATCTGCCTCTTGTGAACAGTGCTTCAATAAACATGAGAGTGCTGGTGTCTCTTGACATCCTGACTTTATTTCCATCATGTAGTGGGATTGCTATATTTTACAGTAATTCTATTTTTAGTTTTTTTGAGGAACCTCCATACTCTTCCATAAGGGCTATGCTTATTTACATCTTCATCTGAAGCTCCTATCAAAGGTCATAAAAAAAACCCTTCACAGGTCAGAGAGGCAGCAAAGATGAGCCCAGAGCACCCCAACAGAGAGTGGTGGGGACTGAGGCAGAGTGAAGATTGGAGCCGGTCTGGGAGGAAGTGGCCTCTATTCCCTCCAGCTGATGGCTGTGCTGTGGAATCCAGACATGTGATTACCAGGTCTTCTGACTGTTGCCTGGAACTGCAAATACAGATGTCCTTGTGCCCTTCCTTCCACATGAATCTGAGCCACAAGTTCAATTTTCATGGGTTCCTCAGAATATGCTGGGGACTGAATTGGATTCACGGGGCACTGGTTAGACATCCATCACAGCACAGACACTGCTTCTTATGCTTTTGTGTTTGTGTATCTTATTGACAGCTGGATCATGATCCCTGGAGCCAAGGGATGCGATTTGCTCATCATGGTGTGGCCCAATGCCCCTATAGGGTGGGACATCAAAGGACATAAATGCTTATTGAAAGAAGTCAATTATCCTTTCTCTCTTTCTCTCTCTCTGTGTCTCTCTCCCCAGCAGCTGAAAAAATAAATATATAATAGCTTTTAATTAAAAAGAAACAGGATGAAATATGCATGAGAATCTGATTCTTTGACAGGAGGCTGCGTGTTAAAGAGAAAGATTTTCAAATTATTCCTGCCAGGGAAGCTCCCAAAAGACTTAAAAAAGTTTTCTGGGCATGTGGTCTTGGCTGGTGAAATCCCCTCCTCAGCTCTGCACTGTGACTCGTGCTCGCTATGTATGGACGGTTCTCAGAGTCAGAAGGCTGCTTGTTAGAATAGGTTACTGCCCTTGTCAGCGCTAGTGAGCTGCTGCTGGGGAGTCCAAATTCTTCTTGGCTGACCTCGGCACCATCTTTGAACAGATTCTCCCTGGAAATGCCCTCCCCCAGTACCAAGGAAAAAACCCTATGTGCACATTTCCTCTGGGAGAGATGCGGTGTAGCAGGCTGAAGTTTTAACCAGAGGCTTTAAAATCAGACAAATCTGAAACTGAGCATGGTGGTGCATTTCTGTAATTCCTCCACTTGGAAGGCTGAGGCAGGAAATCTTATGTTTGGTCTCAGACTAGACTACATAGTAAGACCTTGTCTCAAAAATAAAATAAAGAGAAAACGAAAAGGACAGTTAGAAGATCCGAAATGGAAGCCCAGGTTTGGCACAACTACCAAGATGTCTTTGAGCCAGGGATTGAATTTTTCTAAATCTCGATTTCCTTTTCTGAAAAATGTAGATAAAACGTCTACCTTGTCATTTGTTACTGAAGGTTGGAAATGGTACACGTGGTAGCTTGGTTTATACAAAATGACATCTAAGGAGATGCTTTCCAAACTTCTGTTTAGCAACAAGACCCCTTTTCCAATTACATCACACCTGGGACTCTGATGTGGAAAGCAGAGTAAATGAGAGAAGCCCAGGTTGAGTGGTGGTGGCGATTCCAGGTCTCTTTCCAAGATGTGCAGACTGAGCTCCTGCTGGGGAGGAACTTGCCACAGGACCCACCATGAGTCCTCAAAGGAACAAGGATTCGGACCAGGACTTTGGGCTCCTCAGCTGGAGGTGCAAAGAGATCAGCAAAATGGAGATTAAAGCGATGGCTTTGAGATGTCTCTGGCCTGTTTTGTGTCCTCAATCCATTCCCATGCCTGTGTATCAATGAATCAGTCATTTACCCTCTCCAAACCTCAGTTTCCCCTCTGTAAAACGGAGACAATGACAAATACCTAACTTGCAGAGCCAAAGTTAAGGTACAAGAAAGCACCAAGCAGGATACATGGCACATAGCTGGCAATATACCAAGCATTAATAATAAAAGAAGCTATAATTGAGCTAGCAACTCCTTGAGCCTGTGTAGAAATTCAAGGGCTTTGATAGTCATTTTAATTTCACAACCACCAATGATATAGCAATTATTCCTCCTATTGTAGAGCCGGGAAAGAGAGGAGCAGGAGGAGGAAGAGGAGGAGGGGAGAAGGACGAGGAGAGAAGGAGGAGGAAAGAAGGGAGAGGAGAATGAGGAGGAAAGAAGGAGGAAAAGAAGGAGGAGGAGGAGGTGGTGGTGGAGGAGGAGGAGGAGGTGGAGGAGGAGGAGGAGATGTAGTCCTTTGCCCAAGGTCATATAACAGAGTGGTAGATGTAAAATTGAATTTATGTTCCAGCCAGGACCCACCAACCTGACCCTCTACTAAACACTGGATCAAAAAAGACTGATACATGGCATATATACCACTACTCTCCACTTTCATGAACATGACAGACATCACTAATCAGTCCCCACAACAGATTTTTACAGATCACAAATGGCTGATCCCCAGCTTAGGTGCCACCACTCTACTTCCATGTTCATACAGACATTGCCAATCAATCCCTATAGTCCTTCCCATTGAGCTTTCCTTGCACAGAGTTCTGGGAAACCATTTACAATGGACTGCGGTTGGGCTCAGGAGCAGCAACTCTTTGTCCCACCCCTAAATCCCTGTCCTGTGAGCCCAGGGACCCAAAGTCCTATTCCTTGCTGAGCACACAGGGCTCTGAGTTGTTTGGGTCACTGAGACATCTTCCTTTGTCCTCTGGCTCTCTGCCAGAGAAAAGGAACAGCTATTACAGAAAAATCTATTTGTGCTTTAAAATAATCCTTTATCTGAGAGCTGAATCACATAATTAGGAGTCCTTCCCAGTGAGATTTAACACTCCTATCTATTTCAGTGGCTATTGTCCACACCTCCCCCCTCAGCTGCATTGAGCTTCCTGCCCTCTGCCTGTGTCCAGCAGCTTCCTGGCACCTGAATTAGCCGCTGATGAGAGTGCTCGTCCCAGATTGGCCCCATGGAGATCTACACCTTTCCAGGTCAGGAAAGGAACTCAAGGGGTTCTGAGTGAGAAGCAGGGAATCCCTCATGCCACCCCCCCCCCCCCCGCCAAGTACCTGGCCCTTGGTTTACAGGCACAAGGGCTTGAGGAAAGCAAGGGAACAGTCTTAGCCACCACCTCCTCCTTCTCTGACAATCGCAGTCTTTGTTTTCTTCGCTGGTTTGATGAAAAGGGACATAATAGGTACAACAACACAGAGCAAATGTCACAGTCACTTCAGGGCCTCACTGCACAGTTATAGAGATGCTGCATGGCTGAAAGGTCTCTAGTATTCAATGACTCACAAACACTCCCACTGTGTTTAGGTAGGGGATGGGGAGGGGGACACAGAGAGACAGAGTTAGACAGACAGACAGACAGACAGAAACAGAGAGACAGAAAAAGGGACAGGCAGGTAGAGGTCCTAAGTCATCATCACTCCTTTGTATTGTACCTTAATATCCTCTGCCTTCTACGTCCTTTGCAAAATCTCAACCCAGGTTAAGTGCAAGTATTGGTTTATGTGCAAGTACTGGTTTGCTTCATACCTGTGGCTGCAGGAGAGAAAAACACAGCCAAGCAACCTGGTGTCACTTTAAATCCATACAACACTCACCCCTCTGGGACTCTACTTGTGTGTCTGTGATCCCAGCAGCCAGACAACCTTCATCCTCCATTTCTTCCTCCTCAGTTTTGCTGAATCACCCACTCTCTTTTCCCTGAGCAGATAGAGAAGGCTCCCCCCATGGTGTGTTCCCCATGTTTCCGTCGCCGTCAGCCCAGCCAGCTTCCCCTGGGTGCCCATGTGCCTGCCCCTCCCTGGTCCTCGATGCCCCACCCGCACTGCCAGCCCCTTCATCAGTGCCTCCACTGGGCCAGACCCAGCATATTGCTCAAACATACAATCCCCCTCTCCCCCCGATCAGCAGCTTTTTCTCTTTCTCCTGGATCACCCACCAGCTGGACACTTGTTGCCTCAGCTCCTTTCTTAAAACAAAATAAAAACTTCCCTTGACCCCATGCCCAAGTCCAGCCACCATCTGTTCCCTTTAGAAAAAGAAAAAGGCCAATTGGAAAGAGTTCCTCTCCCACTCTCCATCAAGCCCTCTGCACTTAAGCTGTCCTGAGACCACTGCCAGATCAGTGATGGTCTCCCTGGTGCCATGTCACATGGACTGTCCCCTGGGCTCATGTCATTGGGGCTGGCAGCAGTTTTTGTTACAGCTGACTGCTCCCTTTCCCCAGAAATGCCCTCTGCACCTGGATTCCGGGACAAGCACACTGGAGGCCTCCTCTACCCTGGTGGCACCCTCTCCACCTCCTTTTTTGGCTCCCCTCACCGCCTGGCACACCCGGGGACCAGGGCTCCTCCCTCTCTCCAACTCCACTCACTTACACAGGGTCTCACCCAATCTCCCAGCATGAACCACAATCTCAACTCTGACAACTCCTACCCAAAATACACATCTCCTACCTCATTTCCCCCAGGTGCTCCAAATTCCCAGCCCAGGTTCTGCTCAGCATCTTCTCCTTGGATGTCTAAGTGCATCTTACCCAAGGCACCCACATCTGCACTGCTCCTGTCTCACATGGCAGCTCCAGCCCTGCAGATGCTTGAAATCCATGCTGTTGTTTCCCTTTTTTCCCTTTTACCTAGTCTGCCAGGAAGCCACTCCTGATGACTTCTTAACACCTCCACCACTACTCTGCGGGTCTAAGCTGCTGTTGCAGCCCACTGGACAACTGCAGTGGTGTCCCCATGTCTCCTTCTGGCCCCATCCCTGTGCCTACTATTACTCTCTACATAGAAAATGGAAGGAGATGAAGTCCTATCACCTCTCCGCTCCACTCAAGATTCTCCAGTGCTTCCCATGTCACCCAAAGCAAAGCCACATTCTTACCATGAGGCAAATATCCTCCATGACCTGGGCCCCTGCTGCCTGTCTCTCACCTGCTCATTCTGCCCTAGCACATGGCCTCTATGCAATTCTATGAACATACCAGCTCTGGCTATGTCACAGGGCCTTTGAACCTGCACTTTCCAGTTCCTGGAATAGTCTTTCTTTGCACATTTGTACTTTTATTTTTCCCTTCTACTAACTTCTTCTCAAGTTGCACCTTATTAGAGAACTTTTATGACTGTATTAGATAAAAGATCATCCCCATGTCCAGCCCTACTCATATGTGACCACAAGAGGCAAGAGTTGGTGGAGAACATCCCACTCCCTCACCCTTGGCAGGCTCACATGGAGTGTGATCTTCAAGCAGGATTGAATCCCAGCCACCCAGGGCAAAGTTCCTCAGTATCATGACCTTTCTTCCCTTCCTTGTCTCACTTTCCCACTCCCAGTGGTGGGATCATCTCTTTCTTCCTGCCACAGTGTAAACTCCAGAGAGGAGTAGACCAAACTCCTCTGAAGATGGCCAATAAGCACACAGAAAATGTTTGCTCAGTGGAGGGGTGTTATTTATTCACTAATCTAATAGGTACTTTTTGGATGATTGTCTTACAATAGGGATTCTTCTAGATGCTGGGAATATAGTGGTGATTAAAGTGGGCAAAGTTCCTGTTCGTGAGGAGCTCACATTATGAGTTAGCGGATGGATGGATGGATGGATGGATGGATGAGCATAAGGATGGGTGGATGGATGGATGGATGGATGGCCAGGTATATGGATGGATGAATGGGTGGGTGGATGGATGGATAGCTGAGTGGATGGATGAACACATGAAAGAATAAGTAGATGGGGGTGGCTGGGAAAAAAGGAGGTGAAGACAAAAGGAACTCACTAGAACCTTAGAATACCCAGTATTTGGATGCTCCATCCCTGCAGCTAGAGATATCATATCTGTTCCAGAATTTCTTATAAAGAGCTCCTCATGACCTATGCATGCTTCTTCTGTTACCTCTACCTATTGGCCACACCCCTGCTGAATAAGTCACCCCCAGAAATCTCTGTGTTGTTTTTCACCCCTGAACCTGCCAACATGGCCTGCTTTCTGCCCTTTCAGACTCATCTTCACATCTTCTAAAGGCCTCCCTGCCTACTCTTGTTATGACGGCACCTTTCTTCAGGTCTAAGGCTTAAATGAAAGCAATTCTGCCCACACTCTACATGCATGGTGGGAGTCTGTCCTCATCTGCCTTCTTGAGTGGACTTCAATGCATGGTCACAGGAATTCATCTTTCTTGTTGATGGAAGAGGACAAGGCAGGGTGGGGAGTGCTGAAATTAAGCCTTTCAGGTGAAGCTCAGGTTGAGTCTTGACACTTCCTGTGTCACCTTGGCCAGTGACTTGATCTCTGTGGGGCTCAGTTTGCTCTCTTGTCAAATAGGAGTGGGAACAGCAACTGTCTCCAGAATTATGAATCAAATGAGGTTGTGAGTATAAAATACATGGGTTTTTATTCAAATCTTTGTTCCATCCCTCATTTACTGTGCGATCTTATTATGATTCTCCGGCCTTGTTCCAAGGAAGTTAGAACAAAGGCTTATTTGAGCTTTTTCTAAGGAATTCACTTGTCCTTGGCTTTGGTGTTTTGGTTCAGAAATCCCCTAAAATAGAATTCATCTGCACATTCGTGATCCTCTGTTTGTATAGCTATAAAATGGGGATAAGGGTGAGTATTTTATAAGGTTGTTTGAGGATTACAAGAAACCATGCAAATAAAATACTTGGCCCAGAATCTGGTGGAGGGCAGGTGCTTAATAAATACCCATCATTATTATTTTTATGAAGCTTTGGAACTCAAAGGCCACAGTGAAATAACAACCACCAAGCATGCTGGGAAAATCTCTGAAATATCCAGCCGCTCCAGTGAAATGTGATGTCCTTGGTGTTACAAGCCAACCTGGAGATGTTGCATTTCTGGAGCTCAGAATCTTCTGTTCTTCCCTGCACATTTTGTTTCTCAACTGGCACTTGAGAAGCAAGCCAAGCTTCTTCAATGAAGAAGGCAGCTGTTGAAGTGTCTAGGGTAGAATATGAAAGCCTTCCTCTTCATGCACATCCTGCTAGCAGTCTTAAAGAGGACAGCTCACCACTCCTTTATCTTCATCTGCAGATGAATGTAAAACACACTACTTGAGGGATGATGGATGGGGGCTGCTGCCGAGCAGATCAGTCCTCTCCAGAAGGTTAAAGATCTCTTTGTGAAGGCAAATACATCTTCCAGAATCCCACCGCAAAGCTAGATTTCAGCTAGGATCATGGGGAAACGGTATCAGTCCTTTTCAATAATTAGGGCTACATAAATCTTTAAACCTTTTATTGTAAAATATACCATGCATACAAAATAGTGAAAATCTACATACAGTGAAAGACTACCAGAAGTATGAATATCTGTATACCCATCCTTCATCTTATGAAACAGGACATTAATAATCATTTAGAAGTTCCTAAGAGAAAACACCACTCTGAGGCTTGATTTAATTATTTCCTTGCTTTTCTGTACAGTTTTACCATCATGCACATGTCCCTAAATAATGATGATAATGACAGTAGTAATAACAGCTAAACAAAAGTAATAATAGGAACTATTGCTGACCTAGCATTTACTCCGGGTCCGGCAGCTTTTTAGGCACTTTACACATAGTAATTCTTTTATTCCTTACAATACCCCTGTGAGGTATTATAGGAAGAATTGCTGGTCCAACTGAGGCACAGAGAACTAAAGTACCTTAGTCAGGTCTTCAGCAAGGGGGCGGATCCCCACTCATAAACTCACTCTTGGCTCCAAAAATTATAATGGTTAAGCCACCCTGACTACCACTTAGTTTTACTTCTT
Organism: Heterocephalus glaber; assembly: GCF_053883595.1. NCBI lineage: Eukaryota > Metazoa > Chordata > Mammalia > Rodentia > Bathyergidae > Heterocephalus > Heterocephalus glaber. The sequence goes on along the minus strand of NW_028258412.1, from coordinate 2,713,335 downwards.
CCTGAAGAGATTCCAATGAGTAGGACATGCTTCTCTTGGTTTTATAGGTGAAGAGACTGAGACTCAGAGAAGGGAAGAGTCTTTCCTAGATCACAGTCAGCAGGTGCAGAAAATGGCTGCAGTCACCTGACAGCCAAGTTCTAGTTCTTTCTCTTGTTCTATGGGGAGAGCTTAACTGGTAAGTACAGCCTTTTAAATTTGAATCTGTGGTGTTATTTTTAGCCTTGTTTTCCTCAGTGATGGTTGCAAAGGCTCCTTCTCTTCCTTCTGAGAGGAGCCACATTCACCCTTGCATACACATAGTCTAAGTGACAAGCCTCTTAAACTTTTTGAAGTGTTTCGTGGATAGCAAGATGAATAAGACAATCTGCCCTGGACTTGCTCTGTGTGCAGGGAGGAGAGTTAAATAGCACCTAAGTCTTTTTTTTTCCATTTAGTTTATTGGTGCATTTCAGGTATACAATATGGTTACATTCATCATTGGGATCTTGTACCTTTACATGATGCAGCTTGGTTCTTTTTTCCCCATTCCCCTGCCCTCCCTTCACTCTCTCCACCCTTCCCAATTTACAGTGACTTTGTTTCCATGTTTTTCCTTTTCTCATATTTTTTCTATTCCCTTCTTTCCTTTCCTCTGCCCCTCCCCCCACTTCCCCTACTCCTTTAGACCTTTTCTTCCTATTTCAATTATCAATCATACATTTCGATCCTTATTTACACTTTTAGTTTTTCACACCAGAGAAACTATTTGGTATTTACATGTTTGTCCTATTTAATTTACTTAAGAGTATTGCCTCAGTGTGTGTCCATTTAGCTATAAATGTCTCTAGTTTCTCATTCTTTATGGCTGAATAGTACTCCATTTTATAAAAAAAAAAACCCCACATCTTCTTTATCCAGTCTCCAGTTGATGGGCAACTGGGCTGTTTCCAAGTTTTAACTATTACAAACTGTGCCACTAAAAACATGGGTGCACATATATCACTGTGATATGATTCTTTTAATTCTTTTGGGAAGATACTCAGTAGAGGAATACTGGATCAAATGGGACTTTCAATCCTACTTGTTTGAGGTATCTCCATACTGATTTCCACACTGATTCTCCATACTGATTTCTACTGATTGCTCCGTACTGATTTCCAGACTGGTTGCACCAGTTTACACTCCCATCAGCAGTGGAGCAGGGTTCCTCTTTCCCCACAGCCCAGCCAGCATTTGCTATTGGTTGATTTCATGATAGCAGCCACTCTTTCTGGGCGTGAGGTAGAATCTCAGTGTTGTTTTCATCTGCATCTCTCGAATGACCAGAGATGTAGAACATTTTTTCATATGTTTATTTGCTATTTTTACTTCTTTGTGTGAGAAATGTCTGTTCATTTCAGATGCCCATTTTTGAATTGGGTCTTTATATTTGGGGGTCTGTTTTTTTTTAGTTTCTTATATATTCTAGATAGTAGATCTTTGAGCACTTCAGGTTTTTAAATGCTTGCTGTTGATTCAGAACTTTGCATTTCTAAAGATGGTTTTCCTATCTGTCCAGTGTGTTAAAAGGACAGAGTTGAAATGGTGGCCTTTATTCACAGTGAAAGCAACCTGTGGAATTGTTTGTGATTTAACACCTAAGTTTCATAGGAGAGATGACCACAAGGGATCTAGGTGCACAGAGGAGAAAGTAGAATCAGGGAAGGCTTTCCCAGGGGGAAACGTGCAAAGTGGGCCATGAAGACTGGGGAGAAATCATCCTGTTAGACAAGGGAAGGTCTTCTGGTAGACAATAGCCCATCCCAGGCCCAAACCTCGAAGCAGGAAGGTCACTGAATGCTCAAAGAGCAAGGAGAAGACTGGGGTGGCCTGAGAGTCAATGCAGGGAACAACAAAAGCCCTGGGAAGGGAAGGCTGAAGGTGAGTGGTCCTGGATGATAGGCTAAGGTGATTGGACACTGTATCAGTCAACTTTGCTATCCCTGGAACAAAACACCTGACACCCACAGCTTGAAGGAGGAGAGTTCTATTTGGTTCAGTCTATGCCTGATTGGCTCCAATGTAGAAGCAGCTTAGCCTGTTGGTAGCCAAGAAGTTACAAGAGAAGAGAGGAGCAGGACACAAGAGTACACCCTTCTAGGTCACACCCCAGGTGACCCACCTCCTCCATTCAGGCCCCACCTTCTAATACATGAGTGTATTGATGGATTAATCCACTCATGAATACAGTGCTCCCGTGAGCGAATCACTTTCCAAACACAATAGACTTGAAGGTGCATTTTAGATCTAAATCACATTTCATGTCCTGAGGGAGTGGTTGTCACTGAGAGTTTCCAGGCATGAAGGTGACATGATGAGGCTGCAGCTTAAGAACAAGCCCTTTGTTCCCAGTGTGAAGGTCAGTATAGGGGTATAGCGATTGGCTCCCCTTTCTAAAAGAAAATTGAAGCCTGAGATCCTACTCTGGGCAGTGCTGAGGATCCAAATGGGGCTTGAAGTCTGTGTTCATGGATTATTTTTTCCTTCACAGTAATAACTATGTGCTTGGAACCCAATTAACCATGTGAGCTGGGGGAAATAATTCAACCTCTTGTGTTGTGAGTTCCATAACTATAAAAAATGAACATCACAATATCTTTTATTGTGACAATTAAATGAATTCACACATGTAAAGTGATTGGAACTGTTCCAGGCAAACAACCTGAAATATTATTGAAAGCTGAATTCACTCATCATCATCATCATCATCATCATTATCATCATCATCATCACTATCATCACATTTCCAGGGAACAAAATTATGCTTTTTTTTTGGTACCAGAGATTGAACTCTTGTCCTTGCGCTTGTGAGGCAGGCAGTGGAACCACTGAGCTGAATCCCCCGCCCTGATTATGCTTTTAAGTACACTTAGTGATACTGCATCTTTTGAGTATCTCCATGGAGTAGGTAGCACAGGTGTTTTCTTTCACTGACAGGTCAGAGATCTAGGAGGTTGAGGGAGATGCCCCATTCATCAGAAACAACCATAGGCTTACAATATTGACCCATATCTTCCCAAGGATTTTCAGCCATGAACACTTATGCCCACTCCTAGGCCAGGGCATGGGCCTATGCCTTTCCTAGAGTGTGGAAGTCCTTGGTACACTTCAGTTAACTCAATCAGCACCACAGATAGGGCAGAAGCTCTTCTTCACAGAGTAACACTCCCCAGTGTCCATTCTAGCATGATCACCAGCAGCTTTGCAACAACAAATTAAATAGCATCTCCATGGGGAGTCCAAGCACCTTCTTATTCACTTGATAACTTATAATTCCATAAGGCATCCTATCATCTGATATTCTCCTGTTTATCTTCAGGGCTAATTCTTTGCTCTGATCACAGTGGGATGCATGTGCCCAGTTTCTGAACAGTTAATTAAGGTCAAAACTCATTTCCACAAGAAATAGCAGTGGAATTGAGGCTGCACAATGTAATGTTTCCTTCATTATTCAGAAAGTGGGTGTGTGTTTGATGGGGGTTGGGGCTGGCAGAAATTTAAAAGGGAGAGTAAAAGTTACAAAACAGGTTGGCAAACTCACAGGTTTGACCATTAGAATATAACGCCAAAAATTCTATTTGGGATTTCTAGGCCAAAGACGAGGATCAAGAATAGTGAATCTCTTAGTACAAGCCCAAATAAACCCTTGTCCTACATCTCTTAAAGCAAGGCTGGAGGGCTACAATAAAGTCTGCCAGTGAGTTAATTGTGCATCCACTGAATCCAGAGTTTTCTCCTTAGCTGTCCTGCTCAGCGGAGCCAAGAAGGATTTCCAAGCGAACATTGTGGAGGGTGCAGTTTCTCTGTGCAGCAGCTTTTGTAATCATTAGCATTTTGGACCAATTCTGACTACTGGAAACTGTTGGAATGTGCCCAGCGGTCTCATGGAGAAAGAACCACCATTGGAAACTGGAGGCCTGGGCAGGAGATGAGCCTGGCCTGTTGCCTGAGTCCATCCTTTCTCCTCTCTTGCATCACCTGCACCTGTCTGTCAAAGGTAGATAATCCGGACCTTGCCCACCTGGCTCTGCATGAGTTCAAATGCAACTGAAATGGAGTAACATGAGCACTTTTGAAAAAAGTGCCCACTTGGGGAGTGCAGACCTATGTTTAGTTCTGATCACAGGAAACTTGATAATAAGCTATTTATGTGCATTTTCACCAAATGAATATAAGCTTCTTGAAGACAGGGTCTGTACTCAGCCTTAACATTTTAGCACCCAAACCAACAGAGTGGACCCCACTGAATATTTGTGCAAAAGGCAGGATACCTGAATAGTTAAGAGCATTAGCTTTGCTCCCAGAAAGACAGGGGCAGGCCTTGGCTTTGTCACAGCTTAGCAGCGTGACTTTGGGTAAGTCTTTTATCCTCTGCCACCCTCGGTTTCCCCATTTGTAGAAGTTATTGGTGTCAGTAAATGAGGACATGAGTAAAATACATTTAGGGTGGTTCCTAGCATTTAGTCAGTGCTCAGCAAAGCGTACTCAACATATTCATCTGCTATCTTCTAACTTTTGAAGGAGCATCCCAAGGGAGGTACAATTGCTGTGTGGGCACTCTGCCATTTTGCATGTGACAATGCCAAATCCATTGCAAAGTGACTATTTCATCCATCCAGGGACATCCAGAAATAGCCAGTGAGAGCCTCTGGGTGCTGCAGAAAGGTGGACAGATCTCAGTGGGCTCTGCGGATGACATGCCAGGTGATCCCACGAAACTGCTTTCTGTCTCCCACCCTAAATTTCCCTCCAGGTAAGGAGGAGGCCAGAATTGATTTTGAAGCCCACCCTGCTGCCACTCAGCACCATGAATAATCTATGTGCAGAAAGGAGGTCACCCTTTCAGACACCCCTGCAGCTGTTCTCAGGAAGAAGGAAACAAAATAGAACAAGGAACGCTTGCTTTAGACAGAGCCAGGATGATCCCATGGGGACGGGAGTGGGTGACCCCGCCCAAAGCCACTGTGCCTAAAACACAATTCAAAGCTGAAAGCAGAGATGAGTGCTCCACTTTTCATTTGGGGACATCTAAGCCCAAGGGCTGTCCTGGATCCCACCCTCATTCTCCCAGGGGGCCATTTATACCCAGGTAACACATTTCCTGAGCTGATTATGCTCTCTTTAAAAGAAGCCCTCAGTGGCCATGATTCTATAAGGAGACCATTGCTGCTATATTGAAAAGGATCTGACTCCCATTTTCTTTCAGAAAATGGAATATTTGCTTGGGGAGTTGAGAAAATTAGATAGGCTTTTCTTTACTCCTTTAAATGCACAACAAAATTCCAAGAACCATTTTATAATTTTTATTAAATAATAAATTATTTGACATTTAGTCTTAAACTATACAAGGGAAAGCCATATGTAAGGAAGAGGAAGGCACTGCGGGGCAGCATGAAAATCTTGAGATTTGGAAGTAGCCGGAAGTGAGGTCCCTTTGCACAGCTTCAGTAGGAACATAGGGCATCCCACAAATGTGAGACTTACTTCATTGATGCCTCAGCATGAGGAGCTGTGTGATGTTGGGCAAACGTCTGTCCCTCTCTGAGTCTGTGCTCAGAGATCTGTTCAGATGTTGACCTTTTCTGCCTAACACAAAAGCAAGTAATAAAAATTGTCCAGCATGGGTCAGATGCACCTTCTCTGAGCCCAGTGCTGCCCTTGGTGCTGGGGATGCAATACAGTCCCCATTTGCCTGGAGCTGATGAGTGAGGGAAATGGAAGTGGAGACAAAGAAGGACATAGTGGCTTCCCCATGTGACTGATGCTGGGAGAGGGCTGGGAAAGCCACAGATGCCTTGGCTGGAGACATGGAAGGGCTGTGCCTACTTGTGCATGCACACATGCGTGAATGTATGTGCATATGTGTGCATGTGTATATTAGGAGCCATCAGAGACCCATTTTTGGTACATGGGTCTGTTAGTCAGCTTTCCATCACTATAATGAAATACCTGAGATAATAATTAACTTATAAAGAGAAAAGGATTCTTTTGGCTCACAGTTATGGAGGTTTCCATCCATGAGCAGTTGATTCTGTAGCTGTGAGCTGTGGGGAGACAGCACATCATGGCTGGAGTGTGTAGTGGAGCACTGTTCACCTCATGAGCAGAAACACAAGTGACAGAGGAAGGGGCCAGGGTGCACACTTTCCTTCAAGGGCTCATCTCTGGGATCACTTACCCAAGCCATAGCACTGGGTATTTCAACTAAAACATGAGGAAGAAGATTCATCACCATGTGTCTGTAATCCAGTATTCTAGAGGGAGGCAGGAGGATTGTAAGTTCAAAGCCAGCTTGGGCAAATTATACCCTGTTCCAAAATAAAAAAAATATAAAAAAGAACTGGGGATGCAGCTTGGTGTGAAGGCCCTAGGTTCAGTTCCAAGTACTATAAAAATTTAAAGAAGAATCACAAGTGCTGTTTTTGTTATCTCACTTATTATAAGAATGATTCCATTTAACCCTTAAAACATTTTTGAGACAGTATTATCCTCGTTTTAGAGATGAAGAAACTGAGGCTCAGAGATGGTAGGTCATATTCCCAAGGCTGTACAGCTAAGAGGTGGCAGAGCTGAGGTTTAAGCCCAGACCCACAGGCTACAGAGCTCTGGACTCACCAGTTGCCACCTTGCCTGCCGTGATGGAAACTGGCTAAGCAAATAAGGGGGCAAAAGGAGCTCCAGGAGGAGGGGAGCTCCTGCCAGGTCTGCTGGGATTCAGTGTATGCAGGACAAGGGTCAAGGAGAGGGTTGAGGCACCAGATTAGGCCAAAGGGGGAAGTAAAATCTATGGTCAGATTCTAAAACTGCCCCACAGCAAGAAGGAGCCAGAACAGGGTGCCAGCACTGGAGAGCTGTTGCCAGGTTTCCTGTTTTGACTGCCCAATTGGGAATGGAGTTTCTTGCCTGGTGCTGATGGCCAAGGGATTTAGCCACAAGAGGAGCTACATCCAAGGGGGGAGTCATGCTGTCTCCCTTCCCTGACTCACTGTCATTTTCTGTCCATGCCCAGCCCACCAAACTTCTGTTTGATCACTGTGACAACATCTCAGAAAGGGTCAGACCTGTCCCTTAGGAGGCCAGTGTTTCAGACAGCCACAGCTAGAGGCTGGAAGGCCATCAGCTCCTCTCTGCCCACCCAAGGCAGCACTTAGGGAAAAGACCCAGCAAGACAACATACACGATCGTTTGAAAGCAGACTCAGAGGCGCTGAGAGGTGCTCAATTAAAGTGTGCAGCACATTTGTTTTCTGGTGCAGTCCGTACTCTTGCTTGAGGGACTGGTGAGAGCTACTTTGGAGCCTCAGATTTCTGAACGGCTGAAGAAGAGCAATGTCTTCCAAAGCAGATCTCAACAAACTGGATTAACTATATGCTTCATGGGCAGAGGATTCCATGGATGCATAACTGTGGACAAAGCTGCTCACTATGGCTTCTTTAGGAGATTCATAATACATCTTGGCACATTAAGGATCTGACAAGTTCTGCAGGAAAGGCATTTGACTAATTCACAAGACTTACACTTGACAATGGACTTTCGTGCACTGAGGAAATATCTGAGTGTCACATCAAGCCAATTTCTACATCATCCCCACTGGGAGAATTGGGAACAGATATCTGTGATGTCTTCCTTGTTCTCTGCATCTCTAGTTTAAGACTTCCTAGAGGTCAACTTATAATCTGTTGGATGTGAGGGAAAAGCTCATGATTACTCCACACCTGCACCTAATCTAAAGACAACTCCCAGTCTCTCTATGTCAGCAGGTGCTACATGATGCACTTGGTAATTCTTATCACTCTCATACTGTTAGGGAGAGTGGAGTGGTGGGTATGCAGAGCCGAGCAGGAACTAAGAGGGAGGGAAGCATAAGGGCTGGTCAAAGTTTCAGAGAGGAGTTAACATGTGAACTGGTTTTGAAGGTTGAATAGGAATTTTTCCAGGAAGATGTTATACTGAAGAGAAATGTACCTAAAGAAAGGCCTAAGGGTATGAAGAGGCACAGTATTTGGGAGGGGAGATAAAAGTTAAATGATGTTAACTCTTCTTTAAAATCATTCCCCATGTCTCTGAAACTGAACACCTTGGAGGATGTGAGGAGGTCAACTGTGGTCACAGTTCTTCACGATTTAGTGACAAAGATACTGCAAATGAGAGCCAGCTGCTCAGAGTGCATAAACCAATAGACACCTCAAGAGTTCTATTGGGCCCACAAGGATCTTTAAGAAGAAAACTCAAGCCAACACTTTAAAAATTCAGGTACTTAAATCTTTGGTTTTTTATCAAGAAAAGGAAAAAAAAGAGATTACATGGCAGTCTCTTCTGGAACTGGCAGCAATCAATTGGAGCTAGAAGACTCCTCAACCAAGGCTAGAATGGAGTCTTTAGTTTGTCACACTTCCCACCACTCCCTATTTACTCTCTCAACCACCTTTTAACTCTCTTCCTCTATACAGGTTGTTCACTGGGCTCTATAAGAATTTAGATTGATGATCCTGCCTGTAAAGAGTATTACCTCATCTATAATTTCTTTACTATCCATTTTCCTCTGTCTACACCATAGTTAAACACTCTGACCTGCCTTTCTCTGCTCGGTGTCTGGGAGAGGCTGGAGCCTGCTTTCCCACCTCTGTGGCTTAGTGCACCCAGCATCGCCTTGTTGTTAAGTGGGCAAAAGATGGGTTTGATCTGTCTCTTATGATCAGAGCTGGCAGCATTTTAAAGGACTACTTTGGAGAAAAGCTTGTTCTTTGATCTATGATGCCAGACCAGGAGGATTCTGGGAGTATCAGTCAGCAGGGGGAAATGGAGAGAATGGTAGAAGCCACACCAGCTCACATAGTGAGGAATGAGTGGGCCAGGGGACAGAGGGACCAACATTGGGGGCTGCTTCATAGAGGGTGCTTGTCCCAGTAAATGACTGCTTTCTCAGTGCAAGAATATTGCTTGAGGCAATGGAGTGGGGTGTCAGAGGTCACATAGCCAAAAGATCATAGTGTAATGGTTCTAAACTTGGGGACAGCAGAGTTACATGGACACAGGTGCAAATATCAGCTCCTCTATGAATACAATGAAAAGTCACTGACTGATTCTATTATTCATCCCAAAGGAACAGCTCGTATTTCTTGATGCACAGACTACAGCAGCTCTGCACACTGGAGGACTGTCAGGATGGGCAGTCTCTCCTTCCTGTGGTTCCACTGCCACAGTGTGACTTTGGAACCAGATGCCCAGGTGCATCACACACTCCTCCTCCATCAGCTAGCTTTATGGCCTTAGTCCCACCACTCCTCCTGTCTGAGCCTCACTGTCTTCATGTCTAAGATGAGAATGTGACCTCCCTCCTGGGATAGTTAAGAAGACCCATGTAGAAACATTGGTGTAAGGCACCTTGTAAGTGTTAGTGCCTTCTTCAAAGGTCTGGCCCTGCTGGGGAGCTCCTAAGACCACACACCCCTCCTTGGAGTCACCAGATACACAGCCTCAACTTATGGCTGCACTCAAGGCTGAAGTGACAATGTGAGAATATACAGTTCACTCAGTAATGGAAAAAGACAAAGGAGGGGCCTAAGATTGTCCCTGTGCAGGCTTCCTGGACTCCCTCCTATCATGGGCAGTGTCACATGGGTGTCACTTGTATTTATAATATTTGTCTTGCACAGGGTAGCCTATTTGAGGCACAGAATTTAAGGGGTATTTTTTGAGGAGTGCTGCTTATGTAGATTTCTCTGGCTAGCAACTACTCAAATTCCAGATGTGTAGAAGGAAAGAGGGTGTTCACCATATGTAACATTGTCTGTGTAGACATTTTCAGCCTAGAGAATCAACCACATCTGTTGGGAATGGAGAGAATGTTTGAAAGCCAGGTTCCCACATGCCGGCTAAAGACCAATCTTGCAAGCAGAACTTCCTAAAGATCACATCCTTGGGCCTGTTGGGTTAATTCTCTTCTGCAAAGACTCCCTTCTGGAGTACTTACACACATTCTCCGAGTCTTTATGAAGCTTTCATTAAGTTTTTGGGTTGACGAGGCTATGTATTTGCCCAAGAACAGAAAGTTCCAATCTCAAGGAACTATCAATCTAGGTAGTGAGAGAAAGACAAAGAAAACACTGAAACCAGTGTCAGTGTGAACCCATGAGACCTGTTGGTTTCATCTAGCTGTGCCCTTCCTGGATTTTGAGGACAACAATGTCCCTTCCTTCTCTTGGGAGATCTGCACCCACCTGACCCTACTTCCATCTCAGATCGATGCAGACAGTTCCATATAGACCACACCTGACAATGACATTCTCTTGGCCAAGAATCCAAAGTTTGACCAGAGGCACCCAGCAGCAGAAAATGGTTGGGACTGTGTTACCCTTGACTATATCTTGGAGAGACCATCCTGCTACTGCTGCTTTGATGGTCCCTGAAGCTTATGTGGAACGTGTCCTTCCAGAAGCCTGGTGCTTTCTCCCTGTAATTCTTGTTCTGTTTTAAGTGAGCAAGTCAGCTTCTGTGGTTGTTAATTATGATATGTCAGCTGGACTTGAGTAAGAACCACCTAGATTAGTAAGTTCTGGCTGTGTCTGTGGATGACATGTAGGCCAGCAAACTGAGAGGAGAAGACCCACTCTGGATGTGAGTGGCACCAACCAACAGCCTTGTAGCCTGGGCAGAATAAAGAAGAAAGTGTTTCCCTTTTTGGAGGTGCTCTGATCTCCACCATCACCTTTCAACATTCATCTCCAGTTATTTCAGCCAACCAACACAGATTCCCACCAGGGACTACAGGGAACTTCCAGGCCTGTGACGGCCGCTGGATCCTCTGACTCTCCAAGACACAGATGACCAGTTTGGATTCTTCCATTCCTGATCCCACAGATGGCCCTTGTCATCTTGGAAGCCTACCTAATAAATCTCTTGTATAGCTATACATATATTTTATATTGAATCTGTTCCTCTAGCAAGCCCTAACTAATACAGCTTCTGACACCTAGACCCCAACTGGAAGCTGCAAGAGGAATGACTTTTTGAGGAAGAAGCATGATGTGGGACACACAGATGGGACAATGGTATCCTGAAAAAGTTGTCAGAGAAGGGAACATTCAAGCTGCAGCCTCCCAGGAGGGCAGGAATACACTGCAAGCACAGAGAGTGTCGAGCTCAGGGGTCTGGGGAGTGAAGAGCATAGCATGTTTGAGGACCTGAGAAGTTTGGTATCTAAGCACTGAGTGGAAGATACTGGATGGTTTGGAGATGGGGTAGGGCAAGCCAGACCATGGAGACTTGCTTGTCAAAGGAGGAGTTTGGGTTTTATTTGCAAGCTAGTGTGCAGGATACATATTTTGGGCAGATCACGCTGGCTGAAGGGCACAGGGGTGGAGTTCTGGTGAAGATCATGATCAAGGTCACTTCCTTTTTCAAAGAATGTTTACCCAGTCCAGGGTGAGGCAGGGCAGAATTTAGGTTCACTTTGTACAAGAGAAGAGGCAGATCCGCCCTTGGGGAGAATGGATCTCCACCCAGTGACTCCAGGCTCTGGATCTGGAGGGTTTGCCTATACAGTCAGTAGCCAGTGTCTCCCCATGTACACAGGGGCCAGCCAATGGGTATCAAGCCCAAACAATTCAGGAGCCAGGCACACAGAAATAAAGGAGTATATTAGGTCCAGGTGAGTGCGTGCGGGTGAGGACGGTAGCAAAGTGGGAACAAAGTAGGTGGTGTGATCAATTTCAAGACAAGGTGGAAATCTAGATTTTATGTGAAATTTCCTTATTTTGAAATACTAGAGCTGGCCACATGAAAACATTTCAGCCTGCAAGTTAGATGTCTTCAGCTCCTACACTAAATTTCCACCAAGCCTCCCCACCCCTACCTAGCTAAGGCTATCAGATTTAGCAAATAAAATAGAAGATGTCCAAGTAAACTGAATTTTAGATCAATAGTGAATGACATTTTTAGTGTAAGTATACCCCCAAAACATTAACTACTTATGCTAATTTTTAAAATCTGAAATTCAAATTTATCAGGGGCTAAGGTTATGGTTAAGGTTAGCAACCACTCTTCAGACCTGCTCGCCTGGTCCAATACAGGAGAAATGAACTGACTCCATTTCTACCTCCAGGCCCATGTGAGCCCCCCTGATGCTGCACCTTCATCCATAACTCTTGCTGCTCAGATCACAATTCCTCTGCAGTCCTGTCCTGTCATCTCCTTCATCTACTGATGGATGGAGGCCACAGAGACCCATCAGAGAAAGCCAAAGGAGCCCTGCCCTGCATTCAGGCCTCCCTGCCCCACAGCACAATGCTAATGCCTTCCAAATAGGTCACAATGCAAGACCAGGCTGATCACTGAATTCATCTCACTTTTGATCTTGGGGGAGGGGAGGAAATCCCCCTGCCTCTCCCAAAGCTGGTGGTTCTGGTTCTCTGGTGCTGATTAGAGGCTCCAGAACAGGCTCTGTGGGATCGGCCCAGTAGGCAGTTAAGAGGATCATGTATCTCACTCACCTGGATGTGCTCCCTGGGAGTGTCCAGACAGCCAAATTCAAGGCTGTCTTCCGCTGCCCACCAGATGCACATGCCACTGGGTGCAAAGATCTTTTGTGGATGGCCAGATGATTGGGGGTGTTCTGTTTCTCATTCTGTCTTCCAAATGTCCCCCACGGGTACCTTTGAATGTCCTGTTAATGAATGGCCTCACTGTCAGGTGGAGATGAGATGACAGAAGGTGGAGATGAGATGACAGGAGGCAGAGGGAATCCTGTGACTTGATTCGCTTCCTCTGCACCAGAGACTAGGACACCCACCCACCCATGCTTTTCCTGCCTGGAGGGGGAACTCAAAGGGCCCTTTGAAGGAAGGATAAGAAGATGATCATGACTTAGCAGGCTGATTTTGTCACTGAGTGTCTGCTTGACTCTTTTCCCCCAATCTGACTTTTCTGACCGTGTGAATCTCTGTTTCTCCTGAAAATGCTTCCAATTGCACCTAACAGGCCTCCCCAATACCAGCCTGTTCTGTCTCAATCCTGGCTCACCCCTGGATGAATCTAGAAGGGAGAGCCAGGAATGTTTGCAGCCAGATGGAGCCAGCCTGGAATCTTGGCCATTCCTCTAGAAGGCTGTGTGCAGCCCTCGGCAAGTCACTTCAACTTTCTGAAGCTCAGTTTCTTCACTTGTGACTCAGAGATAATCATTCCAAGCTCACAAAAATTTAAGACTAATTCCATCTTATATGTGACATCAGTGGTGGGTGAGAGAGGTGTGGAGAGCTGAGGCTGCGAACACTCGCTGTTAGGCTGTGCCCTGGCCCCGATCTCTTGGTTGAGATTATGCTATTTCATCCTCAGAGCTTCCCATGCAGTTGTTATTGACCCCTTTTTTATGTAAGAGGAAACCTAGATGCACTGAGTGCTTATTGAGCACTTATTATGTATGCACTAGACCAGTGATGGGGAACCTATAGTACCTGTGCTGCAGCAGGCTGTTTGTGTCATTGAAAACTCTAAAAGATTCACCATCACTGGACTAGACTCTATCCCAGAAACCAAGAGTGCAATTAGTAAAGCTGTTCCAGTCCTTTCCCTCCTGGGAGTTTATATTTAGCTGGAGGAGACAGATATTGATAAAATTAAGGTGCCTCTAAAATATGATCACAGCAGATATGAGTGTTATGAGCAAATTGGAGAGAGAACACTGCCTTTAACTCCAAGTCCCACTCAGGTGTGGCTGTCAGCATGCTCCCGCAGGAATGGGTATGCATGGCGAGTGAGAGTGAAAGACTGATGTCTTAGTTTGAGATCTCCAGAAGAGCCTGAGATAAGAGTTTGTGTGAAAGTAGTTGAGTCAGGAGATGACACAGGGAAACCTTTGCAGAGGAGGGAAGAGGGGATACAGAGGGAAAAAAATGACCCACAGGAAGTGAACAATGGAGCCAGGACCCACGCCAGGAACTCAGCTTACTCCTGTCTAGGAACTGAGAAATGGTGCAGAGGAGGGACCTCTGACTTTTGCTGCCAAAGGGGCGAGAGAGCTGGGTATTTATCCCCAACTCTCACAGGTCGCTGGTGGATGGATGCTCCTGGAAGGCATCAGTTCCCTAGGGCTCCTGATGCACTGTGTCCGATGGCAGCTGGGGCTCAAGTGTGCAGGGAAGCAGTCGCCAAGGAATAGGGGTGGTGGCAGCTGGTCACTGGGTGGGTGTGCACAGATGTGTAAGTGCAAGGCTGTGGCAGGCACCAGTGGTGTCTCCTGCTGGTGAAAGGGATGGCCTCTGCACAGGCCCTCAGTGGGAAGAAACAACTTGTTCCCATCTCATCCCATTTATAATAAGTAATTCATCCCAATCCCATTTATAATAAGCAGTGGAGCCAGGATCACACTTTGACTCCTGAGCCTTCATTTCTGAGACTTCCTGTGTCTGCTCCAGCGGGGTCAAACAGAGGATTGGCCCCATGCCAGCTTCCATAACCAGGATTTAATCACAGTGCAGATGCCCAGGGCTTTGAAAGCCACAGACTGGGTGTTTAAAAGGCAGACAGGAAGCTTCCCCAGGCCTTGCTTTCCCTTCTGCAACTGCTCCAGGGGACAGGGATTCATCAAATCCCCAGCCTCTTTTCATCTTTCTTTTGCTTTCCCAGCTCTTTAGCCATAATTTTTTTTTTCCTTCCAGATAATTATTTACACAGAAGGAGAATAATTAGAAACCTAAAAAATGCTGCTTTGTTCTCGGCTCCTTGGCCCTACCACCTCTCTTGGGTGAAGTGGGGCTGCTTGGATGAGGGACATCAAAGCCTGCTGAGGAGGCTTTCTGCGGAGAGGGATTTTCTTTGTCTGGTAGAAATGCAGAGAAAGACAATCTTGCCTTGTTTGTCTCTGCCCCTGACCTTAGCCATTTCTCTGGCCTGGAGCGTTTAGAATAACACAGTGCTTCCCAGGGCGAGATGGTTTCCTCTGGGGTCAATCTCTCTCTGTGGATCCTTTTACCTTTTGGTCTCCTGCTTCTGAAAGGTGTGTTCTGCCATCTCAGAAAATGTTCGTACTGACAGAGAAGGTTCTGGAGGCACAGATTCAAGTGCATGTGTGGCTGCAGGCTGGAAGCTAGAGCTGACATGAGACAATGGGAAAAAGTGGGGTCTGGGGTGACCTGGAGACAATGCACCCCTCCACAAACCTACTTGTCTCTGTCATGTGGCAGTGGAGGCCTGATGGGGCTAATCCCCTGATTTTTCTAAAAAAGTCAGATGCATGAATTTTCATATATGACATTTTCTGAATTGTAACATGCTGGCAGGTAAATGAAACGCCAGAAAAGGAAGGGATGGGATAGCCGATAGTTACCGATTTGCAAATATGGCTCTGTCCCAATCCCATCATCTAACAGGGAAACTGAGGCTCAGCCAGAAGTAGTTAATTAGCCAAGATCACATGTAAAGGATGGAGCTAGGACTGGGATCCAAGCTTTCAAGTGTGCCACTGCTGGTCTCAGCACTTATCCATCAGCATTTTGCTGGACACACAGCTTATACTCAAATAGTTGTCAACTACATAAATAGTAACAATATTTCTATTGATCACCAATTTAATGTGTGTTATGCTAGGTGTTTTATATCTTAGGTATATTTATAAGGACTCTTTTGATTGTAAATGGCAGAAATCTCTAACTCAAAACAGTTTAAATAAACAAAGGATATGTTGGCCACCATACGCAAAGGTGCATGTGCTTTAGGCATGGCTGTGTATAGGTGTCCACACTAATAGTCAGTTTGTTTTGGTATTCCGTGTCCTATTATATTCATTTCTATTTTCCCGGAGTCAGTGTGGTGACTCCATTCCTAGAGAGGCACAAGATGATAACATTGACCATAAACGGCTCTAGAACTGCTCTTTTCCAGCTGAAAACCAGAGTGGGTAAAAGAGCTTACTAGTCCCAAAACTTCAGTTGAAGTCCCAGAGCTGACTCTTTTTAGACAAATGTCAGTACACAGGCCTGAGCCAATCCTGTGGCCAGGGGGATGGATTGCCTGAGATGTGGAGGCAAAGGTTCCTCCAAGGAAAACCAAGGCTCTGTATGGGATTGAACACTGCACATACTGAAGCCACAGGTGCCCTCTCTAACAGAGGTACTTGTCACCACAGTCTTGGAAGATAACCATTACCTCTGGATCATGGGACTCACGGCCTCTTTTTCCCCATGAAGCAAGATATGGGAATAACAATATGGCATCCTCTACTCAGAGGAAAGCATGTGGATTGTCTCAGGAAGTGGGTCTCAATTAGGGCACTATTTTCCCCTTGAGGGATATTGCTAGTGTCTGGAGACACTTTTGGCTGTCTCAGCAAGGAGACACTATTAACGCTAATGGGGAAAGACCAAGCTAAATATCATACAAAGAACAGGAAAGTCCCCCACTGCAAAGGATGATCCAGTCCAAAATGTCAACAGTGCTGTGGTTAAGAAACTGTTCTCAGAGTTCACACTTAAGGAACCCTTATGCACCTGTATTCAAAGTAAATAGACACACAACAACCATGCCTCCCCCAGGACTTTGCCCTTGTACTTACAATAGGGTGGTGCAGACAGAGGCTGTCGAGTAATTCTACCTCCTAGAAGAGATGACATATATACTGGTGCCCAAAGTGAGTGCAAACTGGCAGGAAGGAGCTCTCCATCTATGAGGTAGGCTCAAGTTCTGGCAAGCATGATCTGTGGGGTCCAAAGGTGCCCACAGGCAAAGCGCTGAGGGTCCCAGAAAAGTGGGCATCAGAGGAGTCCTCTGCAAGACTATAGGTGGGGCTCCAGGGCTCAAGGGGAACAGCCAAGACTGGGCGGGGCTTGGCTCCTGGGCTTTATCTCGGAGACTGGGACCCAGGCCAGCACTGCTAACAAAACCTGGGCTCAGGGTGAAAGCCAGGCATAAGACAAACCAGAGGCCCAAAGGGAAGACTGGACTAGGAACCAAAGTCAGCCCCAAGGCTGGTTGCCACAGAGGTTTAATGTGGCTCACCTGCATGTAGGACTGGTCCCCCATGCCAAGGTGGGGGTAGAGTGCGAGTGGAGATCAGGTAGCTACAGGTGTAGAAGGGAAGGAACATGTGAAGATATCTTGACTAGCACAGAGTAAAGCCAAAGCTTTTTAGAAATGCATTTTATTTCAAAATATCCAGTGGAAAAATAAAAATTGTGTGTAATCAAATGTATAATGCTTTTTCTTTTGGTGCCCAAGATGAAACCTAGGGCTACATGAGTACTAAGCACAGGTTCTACCCCTGAGCCACAGGCCCAGCCCAATATGTCACAGACGTGTTAAGCCAAGACTTTAAAAAAGATGTGTGTGTATTTATCTATGAGTATTTGTATGTGTTTGTGTGTATATGTTTGTTTTTGAGTGTTGGTGTGTTTACATCATGATTCAGTCCAAAAAGGATATGAAGCAAGTGATTCTCAATCTAAGATACCCATGGCACACAGTAAGGGATCAATAACTTCTTTGTTAACTGGTGTGAAGCATATTGAGTGAGCAGAAAGCTCATTTCTGGCCATAAAGGTAAGAAACTAATGCTCACCTAGGATCAGCAAATGAAGATGTCTACTTCGTGCTTACTTGACTATGTCATCTTAATTTTTTATTTATTCATTTAATCACTGCATTAGTTTTTCAATTAAGCACATACTATGTGCTCAGCATCTTCCTACTGCTAGGAATATAGCATGATGAGCAAAATAAGAACAATTTATCCTAGTATATTATGGTTGAGTTGGGAGAAGAAGATACTAAAGAAATGAAAAGTAATTATTTAACTGATAGCTGCTGTATTTGTCAGATTTCCAATCACTGGATCAAAATACTTAACATCCATAATTTAAAGGAAAAGAAAGGTTTATTTTGGCTCACGGTTTCAACAGGTTCAGTCCATGTTTGGCCAGCTCCAAAGCAGGAATGGCATAGTGGAAGGACCTGGCAGAGGAAAGTTGCTCATGGAATGGTGGCCACCAAGAAGAGAGAAAAGATGTTTCCAAGTCATGGCCCCACTGACCTGCCTCTTCTGATCAGGCTCCATCTCTGAATATGAGACTTTTCGGGGACATTTTGGATCTAAGTCATAACAGTTGCTGTCCTTATTAGGGACTGTTAACTCATCTTCACGAAACTGGTTGGGTTTGCTAAGAATAATAAAGTTTACTTATGTCCACTGGATTATCTTTGGAGTACTTTACTTTACTTTCCCCCCACCTCCCCAATACCTTAATTAGTAAAAATGTCATTATAGGCCATCAGTTACCAAACCAAGAACTACACAATTGGGAAAAAGAAGAGGCTAAAATGTAATATAATATTCTTTGTCATGGACCATCTATAATTTGAGCAGTCACAGTTTGCATAGATAGCAACAAAATGGGCTAATAGAAAAGAAACCACAGACACTTCAGCAAAAGGGGGATACAAATTTGAGATTTTTGAGTAGCTGGAAAAATGGAAAATAAAGCTGATGAGATGGAACCAAACAATTACCTCATGTGACATTGAAGAGAGAAATGGTGCTAAGCCAAGTACTTCCCATTCAGTCCCTGACTGTCCCCCTCTGCCTATGTGACCTTGGGTGCCATAGGTTACTTCATATTCTTGGCCACCTCAGTAATCTCCTCCACAAAGTGAAACTAGCCATCTTCACCTGCTAAGAGGGTGATCTGAGCAGGAAAAATGCATTTAGGGAACTACTCTCTCTACCATGCTCCACACCCCTGCCCTGCTGTGGAGTGTGGAGCTCGTAAGGTGGTGTAATTCATTGTTCTCTTCACGCGCAGGGGGCTTCTCATTTCTGCCACTTGTTTACACCTGTATTCTTGACACTTCTGCCATTCCACATGAGTAATTTCCAAATTAAAACTGCTGCTCAGCTGGAAGGCCTTGAAGTCTTTCGTTTATTAATCTGAATATCATTCAAGTCAACATACGTTGTTTTCTAGTTGTGCCCAGTAAATTGTTCCAGGGCTAGAATCAATGGTCTTTGGTATTAGAGCAGTATAACACTGGAGAAGAAGACATGTATGGTAAACATAGAATCATGGCATAATCCAGGGTAGGGGACCTGGTGACCATGCCCCTATAATTCTACCAAAAGGTTGGCATAGACCAAGCTCTGGGATGCTGGGACCATGACTTAACTCTGAAAAGTGAGTGACAGGTGGAGGTTCATTGTGCCCTTGGTTTGCTCCATCTGTGAGCGCCATGTTCAATCCCTACTTCTTTACTGCTTTTCTCATCAGGGGACCTGGAATGGGTGAAACACTGGCTGCAGGCCTTGACCTTGGGGATTCAGGGCCAGCAAGGATATTCTGACCCCAGAAACCATGGCACATAGTAAGAGCCAGAGAAACCTGTGTTTTCTCCATCTTTTGATCATATTGCATATGAGAAAGACAAACTGTGAACTCAAATTAACTTAAGCCAAAGTAAAATTTAAAGGGGGATGTGGGATTTATTAGCTCATGTAACAAGAAGTCAAAGGAATAGGACTCACTTGTTCAGCCCTCACTGGGCTCAGGAGCTTTGGATATATTGCCAGGATTTTGCTATCTCCACTTTGCAATTCTGCTGTCTCTCTTGGCTTGGCTTTCTCCTCCAATATGTTCTCAATGTCTACAGCCATTGACCCTCTGACCTACATGTGTCCTAGCAACTCAGCATCCCCAGTAAAAGAAAGAGCAACCATTCCTGAAATCCTTGCTAGAAAAGCTCAACCAAAGACCTGATTGATCCAATTTAGGTCTATTCCTATTCTCAGCCAGTCACTATGGATGAGTCTGGGTCACATGCCTGATCTTGTTGCTGTAGATGGATGCTGAGGAACATTCCTCCCACCCTGGATGGAAAAGGTCTCCAACTTGAGATAAATATCTTGTCAGCAGAAGAAGGGGTGGTGGTGGTGAAGGAAGGTAGAACCTGGATAAAAAACAGCCATAAATATTCATTATATCAAATCATGCTTCATGGATTCCAAATCCCATAAAACAATCCACCCACACAGGGAATAAAAGTTCCATGCTCGAATTAGCTTTGAAGACACTGCAATCTCAAGAACCTTGTATTTTCAAGGTTCTAAGAAGTCCTGTGGTGAAAAGACATCTTTAAATTTGTTTAGTCTAGTATTTCTTAAAACATTTGATTATCTAATCTTTTTGTTTTTCAGAATCAACTTTAAAACCTCAGAAAATTGGGGAAGAATTCAAATGCCAAGGCCACCAAGGCCAATCTGAGGTGGGAGTGAAGTTGGAGTTCCTGTGCTAAAGGCTGGAGTTGAGCAGAGATGCATTAAGAATGAGCGGGTCAGGAACAATTTAAGACCATTAGAAGGATGATCTTTCTTGGCTGACAGGGGGGCAGTGCTTGGATGTGACAGAGTGGTCAAAACAAACAGGGGCTAAGAAATGTAATGGTGCCTCCTACTCGGGGACCATCTCAGAGGAGCCACACTGGAAAGTGGAGATGGGTATTCTTCTGGTGAGGGTAGAGAAGCTGTGTTAGCTTTTTGTCACTGTGACAAAATACTTGAGGAAATCAAATTAGAGGAGGAAAGCCTATTTGACTCATAGTTTCAGAAGTTTTAGTTCTTTGTCAACTGGCTTTATGGCTTTTAAACCTGAAGCAAGGCAGAAACATCATGGGAGAGGAAAGCTGCTCACCTCATGGTGACCAGGAAGCAGAGAGACAGAAGGGCCTGAGATAGAGGGTACACTCTTCAATCATTCCCCCAGTGACCTTCTTTCTGTAACAGGCCCCACCTCCTAATAGCCATTCAGCCATGAAGTCATCAATGGGTAAATCCACAGATAACATCAGTGCCCTCACAGTCCAATCACCTTTCTGGGCTCCACCTCTGAACCCTGCTGCTTTGGGTATCAAGCCCCCACTACCTGAGTCTTTGGGGGACACTTCACATTTAAGCCCTAGCAGAAGTGCGTGGTTCAAGTGAGGCCTTCTTAAATGGATCCACCTCCTCCCAATGCCACTTAGCATTCCAAGCCAAACTCCAACAGCTCCATCAAGGTGGGAAATCCACAGCCAGCTCGAACAGGACTTTCAGGCTCTGGCTGAGATTCAGGGGGAGAACCTGCACTTGTTGGGACTCAACCAGGAGCACAGAAACAATTCTGTGGATTTTAAATGGAGTCTTTGGTACAGGTGGTGGATGGGCTGAGCACCTGAATGAGACAGTGAAAAATCACAGAGAATAACACAGCAAGAAGCCCTCATGCTTGCCTGGCATTTCAAAGAGAGAGAGACAGTGTTACCAGAGTCTTGGGACTGGGACTCCAGCAGAAGCTGGCAACACAGTGGGCCAGCCCTACAGGGTCTTGGGCCACAGAGAAGACACAGTTGGTATTGGAGGTGTCAACAAATATTTGTGCCCACAAATATGTGTGTATGTACATATGTGTAGACATGTGTCCCTTCTTTTTCTTCTGTAGCCTCCCATCAGCACCTGCCCTTCTGGACTGAGAGAGAAGCCAGTGGACACCAAAGCCTTCAATGCACATGTGGAAATGAGCTGCTTGGCCACTTCTTGTTTTGCAGAACAGAGCAGGAAAAAGACTAGGAGGTTCTGGACCAGCATGAAACCCAGTTCCAGAGTTTACAATCAGGTGGTTTCCCAGATGTTCTCTCAGATTGAGGTAGAAGGTAGAGCAAGGACAAGTAAGCAACAGAAAGCTATGGGGCAAAGAACTGAGAAATTAGACAGAGCAAGGGCTACTATGTCAAAATATCAGAAATCAAAAAAGAGGTCACCCTCCCTCATGCCAAGGCCCCCAGGCATGCTGAAAACCAAAAGTACATGACTTGGTCTGTATTCACCTTCATCTGACTTGTAGTTTTGATTCTCCCCAGTGGGCTTTGGACATCATGGCACCATCTAAAAACCTCCTATGACCAAAACCTCCCCCTCCCAATGGGTCAATTACCCTATTGGCCTAAGACTCCTGTTAGTCCCCAGATAGGGGACCTTGCATAATCCCATGATCTTAAGAAACCCAGTACCTGCCCCTGTAGGGCCAGTCTGCTCCCACCTGTAGAAATGTACCTTCATTTCTTTTGCTTTCAATAAATCTTACTATTGCTACTCCTTTTGAGTGTTCTGCTCAATTCTTTGCTCAGGATACCAAGATCCTGGAAACAACTCCCCTGAGGACCCCCACCCCCACACACATTGATAACAAGACCAGCTTAGGCAAACGTTTTCCTGTAAAGGGTGAAATAGAAAATATTTCCTGCTCTGCAGCCTGTTGGGCCTCTGTGGCAAACTGACCCCATGCAAAGTGCTGTCTTCTAATGAGATGGTATAAAAACAAATGGTGAACCTGGGAGAGGTGGTGAATGCCTATAATCCTAGCACTTGGGAGGCTGAGGCAAGAGGACTGCTTCAAGTTCAAGGCTAGCCTTGGCTACACCTACACAGTGAGTTCAAGGCCAGCCTGAACTATATAGTGAGACCCCATCTAAACAAACAAGCAAACAACAACAAAAACAAAAACACAAGTGGAGGGCCAGATTTGGAGCATGGACCATAGTTCTCAAGCCCTCAAACATAAAGCGATCCTGAGAATGTGTGAGGGGCAGGTATCACCCTTGTACTTGACACTCAGAAAGGGAATGTTTTGCTTCTTTCAACAGGAAAAGACTCCTGTGCTTTCACACATCACTGGCTCCGCTAAGAACAATTTAGAAATATTTCTATGCTTACTATATTTTTTTCCAGGATTCTGCCTTGCCACATCTGCCCTGGACTGTAACAACAAGCAACTACACTGTCACTACACATGTCTCTAAGATGCATCAATAGTTCACAGCCTCGGCTCACACACCTTCTCCAGCCTTCTCCAGGACAACATGTAATTTATTCTTCCAAGAACCCAAGGATGAGGGAATTGTGAGCAACAGGGGGTTGATTTTGAATTGTACATAATAAAACGCCAGTCAAGGGCTGATCACTCATTGTTTTAAAGGGGATAATTTTGTCTGCAGATTGGTGTGAATAATTCTGTGAAATATTCTCTTGGGGGCTTGAGGATGGAGTTATGGAGGCAGTGGAAAGGTGTTCAAGTTGGAATTGGACCAAAGTGGTGCAGACAACTGTTTAACCTGGGGAGACACTGTCCTCTTCCCCAACCCCAGGGCACAGCCACTGCCTGTCTGAACTCTGCTTGCCTGACAAAGGGGTTGGTTTTAAACTTTGACACAACCATGAAAAAAGTCTCTCTCCAAAGGCAAAGTTCCCCAGAAAACTCTCATTCTTTGGGATTTCAAAAGGAAACAGGCATTTAGGCATTTGCACATTCTGTCCCTTCCCAGCCTAGGTGGGGCACACTCTAGACTTAATAACTTTAACCTCCTCCATCTCCCTTGCACCATAGTTTGGTTCCTTTCCCTATGTTCTTTGACTTCCTTTGCTAATGTTCCTGAGACTCATCATCCCATAACCATAACCCTCAAGAGGACAAAGTGACAACCATGACTTGCTTGGTTGGAAGAATCTTAACAGAATTTTCTGGCCACATGATAACTGCTACTCCCAGGAGTCGGGGAATGTCCTTGCCCCAGTCATCATTAGAGAGGGCAACAGTTACAAAGATTTCATGGGAGCCAATATCATATTGACCCCTCCCAGTTTTAGAAACTGCCCCTTTGCCATGGTCACTCATATAAAAGAGGTAGAGGATCTGAAAGAAGAGTTTACCTGGTCCGTCAATACTGGCTTGGTCCCTAAAGCCAAGTATGTATGATCTTCTTCTAGTCAGGTTGCATTTCCCTCCTGCTCAGCTTCAGGCATTCACATATTATCCTCAGCCTATTGTCTTCTTGGGACCACCCTTTCCCAGTCACACCAGCCCCTCCAGGTGGTCCTCATTGCTACTCACATCCCAATTTATCTTGATCTTGTGGACAATAGTTGTCTAGATATCTCCAAAAATTATCAGAATTAGAATCAGATCTTCACTAGAATAGGTTGAGTATACTTGGGATGAGAAATATTTCAGATTTCAGAGCTTTGTGGATTTGGGAATATTTGAATACACTTTATAGGTTGAGCATCTCTAATCTGAAAGTCAAAGATATTAAATGCTCCAAAATCTGGAACTTTTAGTGTCATGTCAACATTTAAAAAGTTTCAGGGTCAGTCCTGCCATTCCCAGCCCAGAGAAAGGGGCTTCCAGGCCGCCATCCTTCCCGCCACTCCCGGCCCAGAGGTAGGGGGTTCTGAGCCGCCATCCCACTGCTCCTGGTACAGAGGAAGGGGTTTCCCAGCCACCATCCCTCCCATCACTCCTGGCCCAGAGGAAAGGCCTTTTGGGCCACCTTCTGTACCACCACTCCCAGCCCAGGGGAAGGGGCTTCCAGGCCACCATTCCTACCACCTCTCCCAGCCCCTGTCCCACCTCTCCAAGCTCAGAGGAGGTGAGTGGCACGGGCGCCAGCAGCATCCACCCTGCCCCTCCAGTGGAAATGAGAAAACACATAAATAAGTCTCAAAACCAGACTTCCAGATCACCTACAGCAACCCCAAAGGGAAATGAGATGGAACATCTGATACGCAACAACCTGGACCCACTGAACTGGCAACAAAAGGGGATCTGGAAAAAATGAAATCAGAAATAATTTCTCAGGTAACAGGAGAAATTGTGCTCCTAGTGCCAGACATGATTAATAAATCTAGAGAAGAGCTGAGGAACAGATGGAATCCCAACATAGGAAACAAATGGAATCCACAAAACAGATGCAAATAGATTTCCAGGAGATGAAAAATTCCACTGAAAGTCTACACAGCAGAATGAGCCAATGTGAGGACAGAATTTCAGATATAGAAGATAAGATTGCAATTAATGACCAGGAAAAGAAAAATTGCTGCAAAATTATAAGGGAACATGAGAAACCAATCCAGCAGCTGCTAGACGATGTGAAGAAGAATAACATAAGACTGATTGGAGTCAATGAAGAAACAGGAGAGAGTGCAGATGACATTAAAAAAACTCTTCACAGAAGTAATGGCAGAAAACTTCCCAAGCAGGGGAAAAGAACTTGACATACAGATAAGAGAGGCATATAGGACTCCACCTAGCCTTGATAAAAAAAAAATCTACACATAGGCATATAATTGTTAAGATTCCAGAAACTCAACAGAAGAACAAACTTCTACAAGCAGTTAGAGAAAAGAAACAAATCACATACAAAGGAAAGCCCATCAGAATCACACCAGACTTCTCAACACAAACCATCAAGGCAAGAAGAGCTTGGAGTGACATATTCCAAGCCCTAAAAGAAAACAGTCTCCAACCCAGATTGATGTGCCCTGCAAAACTATCTTTCAAAGTGGATGGAGAAATAAGATACTTTCATGACAAAGAGCACCTTAGGAACTTCGTGAATACCAAACCAGCAGGCCAAAGAAATTTACACAATATCCTAGGAACAGACATTGAGGATCACAACCCTAGGAAGCAAAGCAGAATGAACCCATCTGGCATGACAAGAAATTAAATGTAAAGGGGGAGAACCCAACACAAAGAAACAGTCATGGCAATGACAAGTCAATTCGTTTCAGTTATAACCATCAACATTAATGGTCTCAATTCACCAATCAAAAGAAATAGACTGGCAGAATGGGTCCAGAAGCAAAATCCAACAATATGCTGCATACAAGAAACACACTTCATTCAAAAGGAAACTCATAGACTGAAAGTTAAAGGGTGGAAAACAATACTCCATGCGACAGGAACCCGAAAAAAAGCAGGAGTAGCTATCCTCTTGGCAGATCAAGTAGATTTCAAACCAACACTGATTAAGAGAGATGAAGAAGGACACTACATCCTTGTAAAGGGAAGAATCCAAGAGGAAGAGATGACAATCATAAATATCTATGCATCAAACACTAGTGTGTCCAACTATATAAAACAAATACTAATGGACATGAAAAGTCATATATGCACTAATACAATTGTAGTGGGGGACCTCAACACCCCACTATCACAAATAGATAGATCAACTAGACTAAAAATAAGTAATGAAATACTAGAACTCAATCGAACTCTTGAACAAATTAACTTAACAGATGTTTACAGAGTCTTTCATCCCACAAAATCAGAATACACATTCTTCTCACCTGCACATGGCTCATTCTCCAAAATAGACCACATACTCACACATAGAACAGGTTTAAGAACTGCAAAGGAATTGAAGTTATCCCCTGTATATTGTCAGACCATAGTGCAATGAAATTGGAGATCCATAGCAAAAGAAACTCAAAAAATTGCATAAACACGTGGAAATTGAACAACACACTTCTGAATAACCAATGGGTCACACAGGAAATTAAAGAAAAAATCAGACAGTTCCTTCAATTAAATGACAATGACAATACAACATATCGGAATCTATGGGACACAATGAAAGCAGTCTTAAGAGGGAAATTCATAGCAGTGAATACTCATATTAGGAAAACAGAACGAGCCCAATTAAACAACCTGATGCTGAACCTCAAGCTTCTAGGAAAAGAAGAGCAGGACAACCCCAGAGCTCATACAAGGGAGGAAATTATAAAGATCAGAGGAAAAATCAATGCAATGGAGACTAAGAGATTGATACAAAAAATCAATGAAGCCAAGAGTTGGTTCTTTGAAAGAATCAACAAAATTGACAAACCCTTAGCCAACCTTATCAAAAAAGGAAAGAAAAGGCCCAAGTCCATGCAATTAGGAATGAAAAGGGTGAATCTACAACAGACCCAGCAGAAATCCAGAGGATCATCAATACCTACTTCCAGAACCTATACGCCAATAAGATGGACAACACAGAAGAAATGGACAGATTCCTAGATACATATGAATTACCAAAGTTGAACGAAGAAGATCTAAAAATTCTGAACAACCCAATATCAAACAATGAAATTGAAAATGTAATTAAAAACTTATCAACTAAGAAAAGCCCAGGCCCTGATGGCTTCACTGCTGAATTCTACAAGACATTTAGAGAGGAACTACTGCCACTACTGTTCAAACTCTTCAATGAAATTGAAAGGGAAGCAATACTCCCAAATTCATTCCTGGAAGCAAGCATCACCTTGATCCCCAAAGCAGAGAAAGACCCAACCAAGAAGGAGAACTATAGGCCAATCTCACTAATGAACATAGATGCAAAAATCCTTAATAAGATACTGGGAAATACAATGCAGAAGATCATCAAGAAGATCATACACCCTGATCAAGTGGGATTCATCCCAGGGATGCAGGGATGGTTCAACATATGCAAATCAATCAGTGTAATACACTATACCAATAGAACCAAGGACAAAAGCCACATGATTATCTCCATAGATGCAGAAAAAGCATTTGACAAAATCCAACATGCATTTATGATAAAAACCCTACAAAGAATTGGAATGGACAGTCTCTACCACAATCTGATAAAAGCCATCTATGCAAAACCAACAGCCAATATCATACTAAATGGTCAAAAACTGAAATCCTTCACACTAAAATCAGGAACAAGACAAAGATGTCCACTATCACCACTCTTGTTCAATATAGTTTTGGAAACATTAGCCATGGCAATTAGACAAGAGAAAGAAATAAAAGGAATAAAGATAGGAAATGAAGAAGTCAAATTGTCATTATTTGCAGATGACATGATACTCTATATAGAAGACCCCAAGAACTCCACCAAAAGTCTTGTAGACTTAATAACCAAATTCAGTCAAGTAGCTGGTTACAAGGTCAACACACAAAAATCAATAGCTTTCATCTACATGAATGACAGACTGAAATACCTAGGAATTAACCTAATGAAAGAAATCAAAGACCTCTTCTCTGAAAACTATAGCACTCTGAAAAGACAGATTAAAGATGATAACAGAAAATGCTTCTGGATAGGAAGGATTAATATAGTGAAAATGGCCATAATTCCAAAACTACTATATAGATTCAATGCAATTCCAATTGAGATCCCAGCAGCATACTTCACAGACCTTGAGAAAACAATCCAAAAATTCATTTGGAACAAGAAGAGACCCAGAATAGCAAAAGCAATTCTAGGTAACAGAGACATGGCAGGGGGTATCACAATCCCTAACCTGCAACTATACTACAAAGCTACTGTGATAAAAACAGCATGGGACTGACAAAGAAACAGACCTGAGGACCAGTGGAACAGATTAGAAGTTGCAGAAACAATGCCAGACACCCTCAGCCATCTCATCTTCAATAAAGGAGCCAATCACCCTCACTGGAGGAAAGATAGCCTCTTTAACAAATGGTGCTGGAAAAATTGGGTTTCAACTTGCCAAAGATTGAAACTAGACCTATATCTCTCACCATGCACTAAACTAAAATCAAAATGGATTAAAGATCTAAATATTAAAATAGAAACGCTGAACCAGTTGGAACAGAGGTTAGGTAGAACTCTTGAAGACATCAGTGTAGGAAAAGATTTTATGAACAAAACCTCAGTTGCCCATGAACTAGCACAAACAATCAACAAGTGGGATCTCTTCTTATTAAAAAGCTTCTAAAAAAAGAAAAAAAATTTTAAAAAAGCTTCTGCATAGAAAGAGAAACCACCAGCAGTGTGAAGAGGCAACCCACAATGTGGGAAAAAAATCTTCACCTGCTTTCCCTCAGACAAAGGTCTACTATCTCGAATCTATAAAGAACTTAAAAAGATCAGACCTCCAAAATTTAAAGACCCAATCTGAAAATGGGCATCTGAAATAAACAGACATTTCTCAGACAAAGAAGTAGAAATAGCAAATAAATACATGAAAAAATGTTCAACATCGCTGGTCATTCAAGAGATGCAAATGAAAACAATGCTGAGATTCCACCTCACTCCAGAAAGAATGGCTGCTGTCATGAAATCAACCAATAACAAATGCTGGCAGGGCTGTGGGGAAAGAGGAACCCTGCTCCACTGCTGGTGGGAGTGTAGACTGGTGCAAGCACTGTGGAAATCAGTATGCAGATACCTCAAAGAACTAGGACTGGAAGTCCCATTTGACCCCACTATTCCACTGCTGGGGATCTTCCCCAAAGAATTAAAAGAATCATACCACAGTGATATATGTGCACCCATGTTCATAGCAGCACAGTTTGTGATAGCTAAAACTTGGAAACAGCCCAAATGCCCATCAACTGGAGACTGGATAAAGAAAATGTGGTTTTTTAAATAAAATGGAGTACTACTCAGCCATAAAAAATGATAAATTAGAGACATTTATAGCTAAATGGATGCACATTGAGGCGATACTCTTAAGTGAAATAAATAGGACACACATGTATAAATACCAAATAGTTTCTCTGGTGTGAGAAACTGAAAGTGTAAATAAGGACTAAAATGTATAATAGGTAATGTGAAATAGGAAGAAAAGGGGCAAAGGGGAAGGAAGTGGGAGTGGGTAGGGGAAAGGAAAGAAGGGAATGGAATTAATATGAGAAAATGGAAAAATAGGAACAAAATCTTTGTAAATAGAGAGGAATGGAGGGGTTGAAGGGAGGGCTGGGCAAGGGTGAAAAATAAGAACCAAGAGAGACTATGTAAAGGTGCAAATTTCCAATGATGAATGTCATTATATTGTATACCTAAAATGTACCAATGATTAGAATGAATGATCGAGAACCCAAAATATTAAGAAAAAATCCAAAGTGGTAGGGGTAGTGGGAGGGACAGGGGAAAGGAAAGAAGGGAAAGGAAAAATGCTGAGAAATGGAAATAAAGTCTTTGTAAATAGGGAAGGGTGGAGGGCGTGAAGAAAGGGCTAAGAATGGGGAAAAAATAAGAACCAAGATGCATCATGTAAAGGTACAAGTTCCCAATGAGAAATATAATTGTGTTGTATACCTAAAATGTACCAATAAAAGAATTTAGGGAAAAAAAAGTTTCAGATTACAGAACACTTTCGATTTTTAGATTAGAGATACTAAAGCTGGATTTCAAAAGAAACTACTTTGGACTGAAATTATTTTCGGAAAGCAATACAATTTTTGAAAGCAGACACTCATGTAGTACTTATTTTGTGTCAACTGCATTATGTATGATGCCAGTAATAAATAGGTTTTATCTTATTTGCAAACTCCAGTTGATTGGGAGTTCATGCCGCGAAGCACATCCACACTCCACAGGAAAGAGTTCCATGATTGATTAGTAATGTCTGCCCTGGGCATAGGTTAGGAGAATGCTACATAGCTGCTCTTCTCATGGTAGGTGTTCAACCATTACTTGCTGAAGTGGAGTGAGATACAAAATGGTCATATGTCAGGATTAGAACACCTAGAATTTAAAAACCAGCAATGCTACCTATTAGCAGTGTCTATATGGAGCAAGTTTCTAATCCTCTCCCGGCCTCCATCATCTTAACTATTACGGGAAAATTTTGAGACCAAAAGAAAAACATTTAACCTTGAACCTTGCAAAATAAATTGTGAAGAAATTAATGGGTATTCCCCAAATGAGTGTCAATTTTTCTAAAAGACTCCTGAAAAGGTGTAGCATGTAGTGGTTAAGAGAGACTTTGTGTTCAGATTAACCCAAGATTGGAGCTTCTTGGAGAAATTGCAGAATGCCTCTATATCTCGATGTCCAAAGGTGAAGATAACAATAACTTTGAGACAGACTGCTAAGGATTAAGTAAGATAAGACATGTTAGTCCTTCAGCTGGGCTTCTGTAAGCATCCAATAAATCATAACTGTATTGATACTATCATGATTTTAGGTGAGACAGGCCACTTACCTTCTAAAGACATCCTATTAACAGAGTGATCATTAGTTATAGAGATCCATGGTTATTCTGCGGGAAAGCACATCGCTTTTCATATGATCAGAGTAGTTTGGTTTTCTAGCTGCATCCTTTAGAATATGAGACCCAAGGGAAGGAGGGGAACATATCAAAGAGGTTTCTGATGTGGAAAAGGCTGGGGAGCTCAGGGAGGGATGTCCTCTAAAGCCCATAGTTTGAATGTCTGACTCCTCCAAATGCCAAGAAAGCATCTCCATGGGGCTCGGCACACAGGCAGCTCTGCTGATGGGAGGCAAAGCCATTCTGAGATTTTTCTGTACTATCCTGTGACTCAGTGTACAGTTCGTGTCCCCTGTTGGGCCAATTACCAACTTAAAATGTTGTTAGCAAAAGGCAAGTGTGTTCATTATGTAGCAGCTAGCACTCGGGCCCAGTGGTTGCCTATTTATGCTGTTTGAAAGCCATTCTTTTGCAGTCCTTTGTGTGTGCGTGTCACCAAAAGAGCTCCAGATCACAGATTCTTTCCTGTTGCTGTCCATCTCCTTTTCTGAGGCCCATCTATCACCTCTCCTCCTCCACAGGGACCAGCCAGGATTGGCATTGCAGGGAGTGGGGAGCTGACGTTGTTGGAGACAGAGATGCTAAGTCCTGCAGGAGGGAAGAGAATGAGATAAAAGGTGAAGCAGGAACTAATCAGCTGAGCATCCTAGTGGCAAGACTCCCTGGGCTCTGGGCATCATTTTGACCTTGGACAGGTCACTGTACCTTTCTGGTTCCCAGCTTTTCCTGCTGCAGTCTGAAATTACTGGGTGAGAGCTGCCCTGTGCTTCCACTCTGCAGTTATAATCCAAGGAGTGGTGATCCCATGACCCAAAACAGGCTGAGAGACTGAGTTCTCTGGCAAGCTCCTACCTGGCTTTTAGAGACCCAGCCTCTGCACTTACTATAGAAATGCAACTGACCACATATGAGGATTTCAAAATCTGGATACATCTTGGATAAATCCACATTCACATACCCCAGAACACAGAACTTCAACAACCTGAGATACTGTATACTCATCTAGACAATTTACCTCTTTTATTTTTAAATCTTATGCTATTTTATGGCAAGAAGCACACAGATTGGTGCTTTACAGTAAGTAAGCCCAGGCTGCTGTCAATTGGCATTCAGATTACTGTGTCCATCTTGTTTTTCCTAAGCAAGCAGGATGAACACATCTCAGGTGTAAGAGTAATTCCTCCAGTGGTGAAAGCTTTTCTGCATCTTCAAGCCAGTTTGACATCTAAAATCTTCACCTCATCAGGTGCCTGCTGCTTATTAACCCAGCTGTTCACTCTGTTTCAGGTTGGCTCTTCTGATTTTATTTTCTCTCTTTCTTTTAGAATCACTTTCTGAAAGTTCAAGGCACAGATTTCCAGGGAGAAACTTAGGGAACCTAATTTCTTGATTAGGTAAAAGATATTCCTTTATAACCCCTCACCCTTGCTTCAGGAGAAATAGAAAGATACAGAGTCACAAAGAGCCCCCTTTGCCCACCCAATCTCCATGACAGTTACTGCCCTCCAATCCAAGGGGTGAAGGGCCTTTCTTCCTCAAAGGAGAAGTTTCCTGTTTTCACTACCACCCAAGCACTTCATTTTTACTGATTGAATATGACAGTGGTCTCCTTAGCAACCTCACACTGAAAAGATTAAACTGGACAAGTCCCTTTTCAACGCTCCAGGTTACAGAAATCCTAGTGTAGACCAGAACATGGCTCTCCCCAACACTGGTAAACAGAACATAATGAGGTGATAAAAAAAGCAAGTGATATAAAGCAGCTTCTCTCCAAGTAGCAAGGGAGGCTTGTTATACTGCATAGAGGTTGTTGTGACCAAGGGCCTCTTATACAGCGAACAGAGCATCCTACCAGTATTCTTTCTAAACGAACTCACTGTTTTAATGAGAAAAGACATCAGGCTTGGTATAGCTTTTGATTAAAGCATACAGATTATAAATGAGAGTGAGAGAGACAATAGTGTCTGGCATCCACAAGGAAATCACTAACAAAGTCTGAGTCATGGGACATGCTAATGATCTACTAGACTTTACATTCTAAGAAGTCAGGGGGCCAGTTTGCCTTACCCATTGTCAGTCCTTGGCCTGGTGCTTGGCCAGTGACTGATGCTTCTAGTGCATGCTGCTTAGACACACTCTGTATGTGTTATTACATAGGTTGAAGTCTCAAGATACTCAATGAGCTATATAACATCATTGTCCTACATGTTGCAGACGAGAAAAATGAGATTCTGAAAAAAGTCCCTGGGCTGAGGTTCCACCATCAATGGCAAAGCCAAACAGACTCTGTCCCTAGTTCAGCTGACATCAGTGCCAAAGTGTTGGACTACTCTGTTAAACTATCTCAGCAAACAGTTGCTTTTTCTCCCAACTCCATGGGGAACAAAAGAAGGATTCCGCTCCAGGGCTCTCAGCCTTGTTTACCTGCCAACTTGGAAGAAGCAAGTGGCATGTGAAGATTTCCTTCAAGGAACTTCAAGCATCCCCTTTGCTTTGAAATTCCAGAACTCCATCTCCCTTCTCCATTCCCCCTGGAAGTTGTCTTTAAATTTGGAGCTTGAATGACCCTGTTTCCACACAGCTCATTCTAATTCATGGAGGAAGGCTCACTCTCTGTTGCTTCTCCAACATATGTTTATCCAAATTAATCATAGTAACAGGGGAGTGTACATCCCTGGCATAGGGCTCCACTGCCTGGGCAGATTTTCCTGGCAGGGAACCCAAGAAGGCACACAGGACTGGGAAATGGGACGGGAGCAGAGCTAATTTTATTGAGTCCTGGTGAGAAGCTGTCAGCCTCTTTTCATGGTGTGGAAGAGGAAGGCAAAATGTAGTTGTGAACATCTGGTTGAAGTTGTGTAGTTCATGGCATAGATTCTCACAGGGAGCCCAGAAAGTAGGTGATGGAACAGAGCTTTGGCCTGAAGCTACAGACTTTGTATATGGTCCAAAGCCTCTGCTCTGGGCTGATGCTAAGCAGTGTTTGGGAAACAGCAGCCACTTGGATTAGAAACCTCAGAGACATCCAAGGATCCTCCCTTTGTCTCAACCACCATGTCCCATGTCCCATCAGTTTCAAGATCCTTTATATCGCCTCTCTCTGCTTGAGTTCTCTCATTATTGTCTCTTACCTAGACTTTTTCAATAATGTCCCCATTGTTCCCAGCCTCTGCTAATACTCTTTTCTGTTTAATTCATCATCTCCTTTGCAGCTGGAGTCATTTTCTTAGAAGGAGGAAAATCTACTAAAATTCTTCTAGGACTTCCATCTTTTTTTTGTATTGGGTACTGAACCCAGAGTCTTTGCACTGAGCTATATTCCCAGCTCATCTTCTATTTTTTGCTTTTTGAGACAGATCTTGCTGTTGCCCAGGCTAAGCTGGAACTTGCCATCCTTCTGCCTCTGGCTCCTAGAGTGCTGGGTTTACAATCCTGAAGCCCCATACCCAGCTTCCTGTCTTCATCATAAAACAAAATCCTGTAGCCTGGCATTCAAATTCCTCCATAGCTAAGCCCTCTCTAGTTCTGGTGTCTCATCCCTTTGTACCAGCCCTCACTCTTTCTGGGCAGCAGTGCACTTTCTCACCTCCTTCTTGCTGCATATGCTGTTTCCATTATTCACAAATGCGGGCTAGCCTGGTTTACTTTATGCAATCACCAAGACTTCATGCTTCACTCTCTCCCAGGGGACAGCTCTAGATCTCCAGGAAAGTCTTAGGTAACCATGAATTTTATGATCACTCCCAAGAGGCTCAAAAGTATACCATGCAAATTAAGAACACTAACATAGATTACACTAATAAGATGTTAACCAAGATCACAGTGGACTGAATGGTGGGGTTTTGAGATAGACACACATAAATGTAAATTCTAGCCCTAGCACTAGACATGAGGCCATGAGCAAGAAACTGAACCATGTTTAGCCTAGGTATCTTCCTCTGTAAAATATAGATAATAATATTACCTATCTCATGTGTTTGTTTTTAACTTGGTAAACATTAAATGCTGTATCTTCCTCACAGATGTGTTTAAGGAAGAACAGTAATAATGCTGAGGGTGACTGATAGCAATAAAAATAATAACCCACAGCCAGGGATTTAGCTCAGTGGTTCCACCGCCTGCCTCACAAGTGCAAGGACCCAAGTTCAATCCCTGATACAAAACAAACAAAACCCAAGTGTCTTAGTCATTTTTTCATCACTGGGACAAAGTATTGAACCACCTCAACTTAAAGAAGGAGAAGTTTATTTTGGTTCATGGTTTCAGACCATAGTTAGCTAGCAGAAAGAGGATAGCAGAGAAAAAGTTGCCCAACCTATGGCAACAAGGAAGCCAGGAATGAAGGGAAGAATCAGAAAGAGGGATATACTCTTCCAGATCATGTCCCAGTGACTACCTTCTCCAGCCAGACCCTACCTCTTAACAGCACATTTAGCAATGAGCTCATCTGTGGATTACTCCACTGGTGAGTATAGTACCCCCATGATCCAATCACCTTCCAAAAGCCCAAATGTTTGAACATATGAGCCTTTGGAGAGCCATTCTTGATCTAAACCACAGCCCCAACTAAATCTGGGTATACCACATAGTCCAATTTTGGAGTAGAAATATTGCTCAGCAGCCAAAGAGTACAAAAAAGAAATTTCAATATCTACACACCTCTTTCACAGAAATATCCAGTTCATACCTCATAGCACCATGTTTAAAACTGATTTTTCTAATTCCTCTTACTCTTCCATATGGCAGCTGCCCTAGAATGATTCCTTTACTAACCTCCCCGCAAGCTGCAGTTTTTAGTCAAGAACTCAGCACCATGCTGTCGATTTTCCTCTTCTCTTAGTTCTCCTGTTCATCTGTGGACTGAATCTCTCCAGCCCCAATTGTTCATTTATCCCACACTGAGTCCAGGGCAGGAGGACAAGGAGGGGTGGGGGAAATTCTAAGTAAGTTTGTCTTTGTAGAGATGGGAGGGAATGAGGTAGGAATGGTCTATATGCACATCAGTCCTACTGTTCCTGTCAAAGCAGCAAACTAGAACACGATATAAACAATGGTAGCAAGCTTGACAAACTGAGACGAACTTTCTTATTCTAGAAGAAAGTAATGTATAAAATGGTCATTGCCATCTTAAAGCAGTCTGCAGCCAAGGTAGAAGGAGTCCCATTCCCCATACGGGTGTCTTTCACCCCTGCAAAGCCAGCCCATGGCACAACCCCTAGTGGACACAAGGGAGCTCTAAGGCTGCAGAAAACCACACTGACTTGGCATTTTAGCAAGGTCTACTATCAACAACAACACACCTTTTGATTAGTACTTGCTTACCTTTAAGGATTCATCCTACACATGACCTCAAACATAAAGCTTAAGATGCATCTGCCAGGGTAGTCTTTATAACACTGTAGAAGCAAAAGGCCAGAAACTATCTGAGTGCTCAACAAGGAAGCCTGGTAAAAATACAGTGGTACATTCCTTCAGGGACTTGTTATAGTGGGCCTCTTTGTGCTGATACAGGAAAATCTCCAAGGTAAGTTTTTAAATGCAAAAGTGATGTGCAGAAGCTTTTAT
Source organism: Heterocephalus glaber (assembly GCF_053883595.1). Taxonomy (NCBI): domain Eukaryota; kingdom Metazoa; phylum Chordata; class Mammalia; order Rodentia; family Bathyergidae; genus Heterocephalus; species Heterocephalus glaber. The sequence continues at coordinate 2,676,929 of NW_028258412.1, read as the reverse complement.
AGTCTTCCCTCTGGTATCGGTAGTTTCCAAATCTGCAGACTCAACCAACCATGGATTGAAAACATTCAGAAAAAAAATTGAATGTACACAGACTTCATTTTTCTTGTCATTATGCCCTAAATAATACAGAATAACCATAATTTGCACAGCATTCATATTATATTAGGTATAATAGGTCACCTAGAGATGATTTAAAGTATATAGGAGAATGTGCATAGATTCTATGCAAACACTACATCATTTTATGTAAAGGATTTGCAGATTTTGGTGTCCACAGGGGACATAGAACAAATCTCCCATGGATACTGAGGGGCAAATACATTTTATATGCTTGAATTTGTTTTTCAAATTATTTTATATATTTAAAATTGTCATATTTTACATTTATTCTTGTCATGCATAAAAAATTTATAAGGAAAAAATTACAAAAAATCATTGGGAATAGTCAAGCCTTAGCAATGGGGTGGGATGAAAGTGGGAAAGAAACATTTTTCACTCATGGCCTTTGGTGTTTCTTTTTCCATAAGCTTGTCTTTATAATGAAACTTTTTCTTTTTTAGAAGAAAATGTACTCACTTGAAAATAGACCCAGATTCAAACCCGGTGCCTTCACTTTTTAGCTATATGACTTTAGTATTTTCCCTCTTAGATCTTTGTTTTCTACCTATAAAGGAGAGTAAAAATCCAGATCTTGCCTGGTTCTGAGATGACGTACACAAAATGACCAGCATGCATCTGGAAGATAATAGATGCTTAATAAATGGTGGTTTTGCTGTTTTAGTCTGTCTTCAAGTCTTGTTCATCATGCAAGTCTTATCATGCAAGTCAAAATTCTTTGATCCTGCATTTGATCCCTCATCTTCATCTCCCTCCCTCAGAAGTATATCTGCCCCTGAACTTAATAGCAAGTCACATTTACCTTCAAGACTTTCACCTCAACAAATTTGAAACTCTTTCCAGCAAATTTTCTACCCAACCATATTCAACCTTGGAACCTACAATGGGACCTATTAGTGGCTGGACTTCTGAGTCATTACTCAGGGGCAACAATAATAAGATCCAGGATGTGTCAGGCATATTCTATGCACCTGATACTTTCCAAACACATAGTTCATGTAAATACTCAGAAAAGGAAAGCTTATTATCCTCACTGCACAGACAAGGAAACTGAAGGTGAGTGAAGTGGGAGTAAGAAACTTGCTAAGAACTGGGAATCAAGGGAGCTGTGTTGCTATCTTGCCTCCCGTATTCTTACCTTTCTGTGTCCAGAAAATGCACATTTATTGAGTGTGAAGACCCTCCACCCCCTCACCACCATTAAATCACCAGATGCTCATACATTTACATAGATGTGTTATTCATTCCTCATCATCTCTCCACCAACATCTTTAGAATAAGTAGCTGCAGAAGAGAACTTTAAACATATATCCCCAGGCTGACCAGAAGAGTGCCTGAACTCTGAGCATACTTTCGGCCCACAGTCTGTACATGAAGACTCTCAAGGAAGCTACCTTGCCCTCATTACACTAGGGTTCCAATCAGATGCTGGAGACTTTACTGCATACTTGTAGTGCCTAATTATGGCTCGATGTCCACATCTGTAGGCCCACATGCAGCCAAAGATAAGTGGCTCATTTTCCCCACATGGCCACCCCTATTTATGGTGGCTTTATAGGAGGAACCATGTGTTCAGGGATGACCATCCATTTCCAGGAACCCATTGACACAGCCTGATGAATGGTAGTCACCTTAGTTTATCTGTTTCATAACTTAATTTCCCACCAGAGAGAAACAAGACTATTTCCTGAGGCCATTTCTTGTAAGAATTGAAACCAACTCATGCATTGATTTAGAATTGCTTTGTCAGAATAGCTGTACTTTAAATTTAGAATTTCCGATGTTTTTAGCCTGGATTCTGATTTTGCAATGCAAAGGATAGCTTACCATTATTATGTACTTGCTGTATTCCAGTCACTGTGCCCTGCACTTAACCTGCATTTCCCTATTGGATTCTTTTTATAAGGCAGGTACTATGGTTATAGATGAGGAAACAGATTCAGAGAGGTGAAGTGAATAGCCCAAGGTCCCTCAGAAGTGTGGACAGAACACAAACTGAGGCATCTGGTGTCCCAGACCTGTGATTATTTATTCTTCATTCAATCACTCTATTATCCAACAAATATATATCAGTGTCTCCCAGTGTCTGGGTCTGGGGATTCCACAGGAAGAAAGATGGTCACACTTCTGCACTTATGTAATCTTTAGAATTCTTATATTAAGAGCACATTATGCTTGCAAAATAACCATTCCCTCTTATTTGCAGAGTACTTTAAAGTTTACAGCATGCTTGCACAGCCATTATCTCATTTTGAGTAAACTTACTGTGCTCCCGCTGCTTAAATAGATGGCAAATGAGACCTGTGTCTCTGGAGCAGCCTGTTGCTGAGAGTGTATCCTCTTCTACTCAATCTTCCCCGAACCACAGGCTTGTGTTTACTATACTCGGAGCAATTGCATTCAGATTAAATTACAGTCCTTTCAATCACTTCGCTCTCAGCTTTCTGCTGTTATTAAAATGCTCTTTGGTCTCCAGATCACTGACTTCTGCTCTCCTTTGCTATTACATCCCACACGAACATGTGTGTCTCTGTGCTGGGGGCTGGGTGTCACCTACAGGGAGCAGGCCAACAGTCAGGGGCAGCCCCTGAGCAGTCAGCCCCCTCCCAGAAGCCTGCTGTTCCTCTGCTGCATCTTTGTGGAGGAGTCCTCTGAGGCAGGTTAGTGGTAATGACATTTACTGTAATGACATTTTAAAATATTTTAAGGAAGTTGTTGAAACTTAAACACATACCGTACTTTTCGATCATGCCTCGTATGTCCCAAGTCTCTTGAGGATAATCCTCTAGCAAGTGCATTTTGTAGTAGCTCTCTGCAATGGAAATGGAGTGCAAGCCAGAAAAGCCTTAGATTCCTAGAAAGAGTAGAAATAACCAGAAGAAGAGATCAGTTTTGATAATATATTTTATTTAACCCAATATAGGATAACAAATATTTTATCTCAAGTTGTAATATATAATAGTATTAATGAGCTATTTTTCTTTTTATCATTCTATCTATGTCTCTGTAATCTGGTATGAATTTTATACTTCCAACCTATCTCAGTTTGGCCTAGCCATATCTTAGATCTCAGCAGCCCTATGTGTCTAGTGGCTGCAGTCTAGGACAGCACAATGCTAGGAATGGTGGCAGTGATAATCAGTTACACTGGTGACTTCTTCCCTCAATGAAGCATGCATCTCATTAGTCAGGCCCTTCTGTGGTCTCTCTACACACACACACAATATAGATGGACCAACTAGTGGAATGATGCAGAGCAAGGACTGGCCTTCTGAGGTTTGCAGCCTTTGCTCTCACCTCTTGTGCTATTGCATTGGGACTCAGTCACTATGCTGGGAAGAAGCACAAGTAGCCTCATGAAGAGGACTACATGGATGACTGGACATCCAGTGCTGGCACAAGATGAGCTCCAGCAGCAGCCAACAGCCAACTTTAGTCATCAGCCATGGCCATGGTCCACTTTGAACTTTCCTGCTGTCCACATGCCCCAGCCCTTTTCAGAAGAAGTTACCAATCAGAAAATTGTGAGGAATATTGAATTGTTATTTTAAACTACTATGTTTTGAGGTGGTTTGTTTCCTAGCATGCAATAAGCAAAAGCCATGGTAAAGATTTTATTTTTACTTGGAGAGAAATGGGGAGCCATGAAAGAATTCTGAGCAGAGGATCCTTGTTTTACTTTATTGTTAACAAGATCACTCTGGATATCAGATGAATAAGAGACTGTTGGGGGCAAGAGCAGATGGTGGGCTCTAGGTGGGAGAGGATTACAGCACTCAGGCAGGAAACACTGTGGCTCTAATGAGGATGGCAGTGGAGGGGGCGGAGAGGATCAGACCTACTTGGGATATTTCCGTGGTAGAGTCAAAGTCCCTCTGAGGGACTGGATAAAGTACTGAGAGAGAGAAGTTGAAGATGCCTGTGTGAACTGCTTGGCAGGAGCCCTCAAGAACAACTTGGAGCATTTCCCACCTGCCACGTTGCCCACCTTGCAATAATGCTGAGAGTTGGTGCAAGTTAGAAGTCAGAAGTACCTCCCCTCCCCAAAGGGTATTATTTACAGCATTTCTCCAGGTTCAACGAGCACAGGCCAACCGTGTCAACCTTCTGCCCCTGAGCTGAGCTGTGAGTGTGTAAGTGGGTGAGCATGAATAATTAACAAGTATCTTAAGGTTTTCTGACAGTCACTGCATTTCAGTGGTTGTATAAAATTCCCACCTCCCACCTGGTCCCTGAGAGTGCCAGAGTGCCTCAGTTCTGCTAGAAATTACACAGTAATACTTCATGAAGTTAGAAATGAAGACATTATTAAATAGCAATAGATTGGTTGTCCAGTAGAGGAAGGCACACCCACAATAATGAATAATCAACATTTATTTGTTTATTCATTTATTTTTCTAGCTGGAGTAGAGTCTTCAATTTGCTTCAGTGAGAAATGAATGATCTGCCTGTTGAGAGCAGAGTTAACTCATTGTATCAGCTATTTACTGCCAGAGTAATGCTACATAATAAGCATTCAGGAAAGCCTGTGGTATGCAACAGTACATTTTTGTGCTCATGTGTCTGGGGTCACTGATCCAGTTGCCTGGCTTTGCTCTGCTGTCCTTGGTTGGCCACTTTCACATCTCTGTGTGCACCTGTCTTGCAGATGCTCTGTTTGCATCTTGCTTCAAGAAGACTTTTATGTTGGGTACAGTGGAACACTCCTGTAATTCCAGCTACTCAGGATGGTTGGACAGAAAGATTCCTTGTTTGAGGCAAGCCTGGGAAACTTAAGGAGATCCTGTCTCAAAATAAAAACTGAAAAGGGCTGAAGATGTAGCTCAATTTATCTCTAATACAAGAATTTCCTGTTCAATGCCAAGCCTGCAGTTACTTGAAAGCCTCCAGCAGTTGGTACCTTCAGTTGCTTCCTCAGCTTTTAAGCCAAGATGACAAATTGGAGCGCAGCCCCAGATCGTGACTGACATGTGGGTGAGGCAGAGCCTGGCCATGTCATTCTGGGCTAGACTCCCATCCAGGGAAGTCTTTGCTCAGCATTCCATTTGGCTGGGCTGAGGCTTGGTCAGATATGGACCAGGATTTGGGGCTCTCTGCCCAATCCTTGTCACAGGTGTCAGATCTGCATTGGTGTCTAAAGCCTTTCCCTGCCAAGTTTGCTTTTTCGTTTTTTATCTTTTGTTGGTGTATCCCTCTATGACCATCTTGCAGTCCTACCTTTATCTATGAATCTGCTCCCTAGATGACTCAACAGACATGCTGGAGGCTGGCTGGCTCCTAGCCAGCCTTGGAAGGTCATGGTTCAAACAATAGTGTAAGCTGTCTGTGCTTATCTCATGAAGCTCATGTACTACTCATGAGAGGCATAAGGCTCATGAGAGATGCATGTGATGCTCACGAGAGGCATAAGAGAGCAAGCAGAAAAGCCCTCTTGGCTTGTGTATAAATCACTTTTCATGTTTCTGGGACAAAATACCTCACACTTATAACTTAAAGGAGAAGAAGTTTATTATGGCTCATGGTTTTAGAGGATTCAGTCCATGGTAACCATACTCCAAGGCAGAAACTTCATGGCAGAGGGCCTGGTAGAGGTCAGCTGCTCTCCTCTTGGCACCCATGAAGCAGAGAAAAGAGTAGGAGCTGAGAGAGAGGAAGGGGCTAGGAAGAGGATTCACCCTTTCTGGTCACACTCTCAATGACGTACTTCCTCCAACCAGGCCCCACCTCCCAACAACACATTTAGCTATGAACGCCTCAATGGATCAATCCACTGATGAGTATAATGCCCCCACGATCCAGTCACCTTCCAAAACCCTGAACATATAAACCTCCTGGAGGGCATTTTTGATCCAAGCTATTAACTGGTACATTCTTCTTCCTTATTCTGTTGGCTTAGACAGTCACATGGGAAGGAAGTACTTTGACTTTATGGTAAGAACTCCAAGGTCACATGACAAAGCAAGGGCATAGTGAGAGATGTGTTACTGGGGCTATCACTGTATTTTCCTGTGCTCATTGGCATTGGATAAACCAACCCACTGAGCAGCACACCAGTCTCAGGGCCACTGCTCATGCACTTTTCCCCCTAGAGACAAGTTATCCTTAAACTTAAGTACTGCGCCTTACCCAAGCTCCAGTAGTGATCCTCAACCCTCTTCCCCTGAGAAGTGCCCCCATCCACAGGTGTTATCGCCTCAATGTTCCTTGGCCAAATGCAGATTCTGAAGACTGCTGCCTAGCTCCAAAATAACCAGTATTTATGGATCATGGAAGTAAACAAATAGTGAATTGCAATGAAAAATCTAAATTAGAGTCCTATATAAAAATGAGAATCATTTTTTACCTGCTTCACAGAGAATTAAAGAAGACATTGTTCAGGAGAATTAAAGAAGACATTTCACACAGAGCACTTGATACATCTCTCATATCTTATGAGGGCTCATAGACATAAATGTAAAAGCTCAAACAGGAAACTGCTAGAAGTAAAAGATAGGAGGTTATCTCCCCCAACCATCATATAGAGGGATTGAACTCACAACTTTCACTGAGTTACATACTCAGCATACTCAGCCCTTTTGTTACTTATTTATTAATTATTTTCTATTTTGAGGCAAAGTCTCACTAAATCACTAAGTTGCCAGGTTGGGCTTGAACCTGAGATCCTCCTGCTTCTGTCTCCCAGAGTGCTGGGATTACAGGAATGCACCATTATGCCCAGTAGGAGTATATATTGATGACATTTTGAGAATGCGAATATTTCTTTTTTTTGAACCTGGGGCTTCCACACTGTGCTACAGCCCCAGCCACCCCTCGCCCTTTTTTTGTACCGGGGATCGAACTTGGGTCCTTGCGCTTGCGAGGCAGGCGACCGAACCACTGAGCTAAATCCCTGGCCCCTAGAAGGCAAAGATTTCTTAGAAAGGGTTTTGAAAAGATTATCTTAAAGGAAAAGAAGTAATAAACTAGGATTCATCAAAAATAAAAACATCTAGGGCCTGGGATTTAGCTCAGTGGTTCTGGCGCCTGCCTCGCAAGTGCAAGGACCCGAGTTCGATACCTGATACCAAAACAAATAAAAAATAAAAAATAAAAAAACACATCTAAATATACCTTTGTGAAAGTAAACAGGAAAGTCACAGACTGGAAAAAATATTTCAGAACATATATCTGACACAGCACTTGCATCCAGAAAATATAATGGATTCTTACAACAATGTGGTAAAAAGATAAGCAATCCAATAAAAAGGCTTGAATAGATACTTGATGCAAGAATATATGGAGATAGTCAATATACACTTGAAAAAGCGTTTAGCATCATTAGTCATTGGAGAAATGCCGATTGAAGCACAGCACGGCTCTACCACACACCCACCAGAGTGGCTAAAATCAAGATCAACAGCGGCAAATTTGGGTGGGGATGTGGAGGAGTTGGGATTCTCCTACACTGCCCATGGAAAGAGAACATGGCACAAGCACACTGGGAAAAGTTTGGCAATTTCCCAAGAAGTTAAACATATGTTTACCCCTGACCCCACAATGCACCTCCTAGGCATCTATCCACACAAAAGGAGAACAAATGTCCATAAAAAAACCTTGAACCATGAATGCTCCTGTTCACAGCAGCTCTCTCCGTGGTAACCCAAATATTCATCTGCAGGAAAATAGTTTAAAACTCTGTGGTCTGTTTAGATAATGAAATGTTATTTATCAACTTAAAAAATGAATAACTAATTCATCCAATAACAGCAGAATCTCAAAAATGTTTTGCTGAGTGAAAGAAGCCCCACCCCAAGTTCCTTGTGGCTGATCCCATTTGTATAAAAATCTAGATCAGGTGAAGATAACCTAGGATGATGGTACAAGTCAGGGAAGTGGTTATTCGGGGTAGGAGGAAAGACTTGACTGGGAAGGAGCGTGAAGGAACTTTCTGGAGTGATTAAAAATGATCTGTATGACATACATTTGTCAAAACACATTGAGTAGCAAGCACACTTCAGATTTGAGGACTTCAATGAAAAAACAAGATATTATTATTGTCATTATTGTTTTTTGTGCAACATGGTCTTATCTTGTGGTCAGTAGACTGGATATGCCACAAAGGCAGAATCTGGTCCCTCTTGCTCCTGCATGGCTCTGCGGTATGTAACACAGTGCCCAGGACATAATAGGTACTGGATAAACATCTGCTGAATGAATTTCTAAATGATTGAATGAGTATTGGAAGAAGAAGAGAGCAGGAGTGAATAAAAATTTCTATCTTTAAAAAAGTAGAGCTGGGAGAGACACAGTCCCCATATTTACAGCCCTCAAGCATCTCTGTTCTGGCTTGCTGGACAAATAGGGGCACGCTTAACACTCCTATCTGTGTATTTACAAGGCAGCCCAGAGGCTGCTTAGGAACTAATTCAGCATCTCTAGGAAATCATTTGCTTTTAGAAAGGAAGATATAAATATTCCCCACTTGGCTGAGCAGAATGGCTCCAATGGGCTCCTGAGCACAGCCCTTAAGAGCATCCTTTTACTTACACAGCAAAGCTTGTAAGGGCAGGTGGAACCGGGGCCGGGAAGGACGGGAGAGTGACATGACTGAAGACCTACTATGCGTCGCACCCCATGCGGTGCTCCACATGTTGTATACAAGATCTCCATCCCTTCTGATGCTGCTAGCCAGGATCACTGTCTCCGTTTCACAGAGGGAAAATTAAGGCTTGGGAAATTGTAGCTCACTTGTCGCAGGTGAGTGGCCCCTGAGACACTGAAGCCTGGGCTGCCCTCACCTGGTGAGGACGTGAACTTGGGTGCATCCTGGCTCTGGGCTTTGATTTCCTCCCTCATAAGAAGGATGGGCCAGGGTGGGGCCAGGATGTCCTCGGGGACACACCACAGGTTACTATTTCTTGGTCTCTCTGACACAGAAAACAGTGGGGCTGAGTGAAATCCCAGGGAAGGCCACCGGGGCAAGGGTTCTGCCAGGTTGTCACTGTAAGGAACAGATACTTACTTATTTCTCCACCAATCTTTCTTACCACTGTGGCTGCCCAGAATGTACTCAGGGTCTTCCACCTCTCATGCCTCCACTGCTGTGGTGCTGGCCTGAGCCATCTTCCTTCCTTGTCTGGATTGGTGGCTACTGAGCAGGTCCCTCTCATTCTGCTCTTGTCCTGTTAGAATCTACTCTTCACTCTGCAGCCACAGAAATCTTCACTCTGCCAGTGAGATCATGCCAGAGTTCTCTCAAAACCCTGAGTGAATCTAGGTGACTGCCTCATCCTGGATTGCCCAGGAATGTTCCTGCTTCATCACTTAGGGTCCTGTCTTCTAGGAGCACCCTCAGTCTTTTGCAAAAAGAGATGGCTTGTCCCCTTAAATGGCTCCCATCTTGCTCAGATTTAATGCCAATACAGTTACAACATTCTACAAGGCTCTACATGATCTGGCCCCCTTCACCTCTCTGACCTTATCTTCTGCCCTTTGCCTCTGGCTCACTCCATGCCAGCTCTACTGGCATGCTTGCAAGTATTCAAATACATTATTTGTGCTCCTGCTTCAGAACCTTTGCACGGGCTAGTCCCTCTGCCTAGAATCTTCTCTGATTTACAGTCATTCTTGGACACTTGACTCTCTGCAGATTTTTATTTAAATGTCTCTTTCTCAAGGAGGCTTTTCCCCACCTATTCTATCTAAAATATCCTTTGCATCATTGCAGTATCTTCCAGCCCTGTCTTCCACTTTCTCTTTTTCTGGTCTTCATTTGTCATTATCTAAAACTTTGCATAGCTCACTTACTTCTCTTGCTCATATTTGCCTCTATTCCCAACTAGAACAGCAGCTCCATGAGAGCATGGTGATAGTCACTGCTTTATCTCCAGAGCCATAGAGCTCTGGAACCTAGTAGATGTTTTACAAATAAATTTCTTTAGCATCACCCACGAGTAGGGTCCTGGGGTCTCAGTTGGGGAGAAAGAGCAGTGAATAAACAGAGAGCTGCAAGTTATGGTGCAAACATGACAGAGAGAAGCCTGGAGTCCAGGGGGCTATAGCTGAGCCCCTGGCTCCACCTGGAAGTCTTGAGGAGCTTAGGCTAGAAGAAGCAAACAAGTAGGAAAGTGATGGACAGGTGAGACTTGTGTGTTTTTCTGGGGCCAGGAAACACATCCAGGATGTCTGATTGATTGAAAGGATTCTCTACAAGTTCTTGTCTTATGAATGAGTAAATTAATATATGAGCATTCTAGACAGAGATAAAGGCACTCAAGAGAGACCAGCATGGGGTTGGGGTTGGTCTAGCACATAGGTCGCCAAATAGGTGGGGACCACATCACTCAAGAGCCCAAATGTAGTCATCTATAAAAGTAACAATGATATTAACAGCCATAATGGTAACAGCTGCAGCTCAGATCTGTGGGATACTTGCAAAGTGCTAGCAGTGGATCAAAGTGCTTTCCATGTATTCATTTATTTAATCTCACATCACCTTTTGCCATAGCTTTAGTCTTAATGCAGTCTCTCTCAAAAATGAACCTGAGGCAAGGCGTAAATGTTCATCTGTTATTGAAGGTACAATCTCAGGGCAGTGAGACCAAGGGAGAAGGGAAGGGAAGGTGGAAAGATAAGATATATGGAGGTCAGTGTTACATTATTGAGCTGGCCCCAGGGACTGCCTGATCACGTGGTCTTCCTCAAGTTAGGTCATGCAAGAAAACTGCTTAATGTCCACCCAATGGCAGAGTGCAGTATCCACCAGGTCTGCAGTCATTCAGTAGTTAAACTCATCCCCAGAAGAAGATCCCATTCATACTCTGCAAATGGTAGGAGGAACCAGAGACCACAGCCCCTGATCTCAGGCAGTGAGAGTTGTGATGGGCAGAGAGTATGTTACCATGGCGACAGCTATGCTACAGGAAGCCATTGATGGTCCAGATGTTGAAGGAGGCCAAGAAGACCGGAGAAGGTTCATGAGATAGACTCAATGACACTGGTATTATTTCAAAGTCCCAGAAAGGAAATGGAGAGGCTACATAGTTTACAGTCAGCCTATGGTGGGCCTGACACCACACTGAACAGAATTTGGACCACTCAAGGATGTAAAGAAAGAATGTAAAAAAATCTTTGAGACAAGAATGTGGCGATGCTAACAGAATTTTCTAGTTCACCCTAATTATCCACAATTAAAGACTGAATTATCCTCAACTCATCTCTCTCCAGCTCCAGAGGCAGCAAGAACTGGAGGGAAAATACTTGGCTTAGGTCTGCTTCAAATTTTCTGTGTGATTTGGGGTGATAGATGGTCCATCTCTGTTCCTGTTTCTGCATATGAAAAATAATGGAGACAGCCTAATGCACTGGTGCCAGCTGCGTCTGCTTCTCGGCCAATGACAGCACTCCTTTCTGTCCCCATCATGGGGCCTTTGTGCACAGGGCTGATGGACCATAGGCCCTGGACCAAGAGCCATGACATCCAGATGACTTTGAATGATATACCTGGTGAACCAGATGCAGCAGCAGTAATTTCTAAGACCTTGTTCTCTTTCGGAAAGGATACATTTAAACTTTTCTGGTGACTTCTTGTGCCACGACAATTTGGTATAAGACACTTGACCATTACAAAATTGGATTTCCCGAAGCACAGGTGAACAGGCTGGGGAATCTATGCAACCACCTCTTACCCCAGCTTCGAGATGGGAACAAGCAGCAATGATGAAGGCTCACTGGGCAGAGGGCTGTGCTGGGACCAGGCGGAGCTCTGAGCTGGGCTGTGGACTGTCTAGTTTTTACTTTCATTGTCCAGAGAGCAGGCTCTGAGAGCAGAAAGAGGCCAGAGAGAGACTGTGTTAGGAAGAGTACTGAGCTTAGAATTGAGAGCTCTGAACACCAATCCCAGACTCTTTGCCAATAACTAGGCATGGTCACTGGGTCTTGCTGAGCCTGTTTCCTCAACTATAAAATAAGCATAATAATCCTTGTCCTGGTGCTTCTGTGGGCCCCTTGAAGGCTCTAAAATCAGGTTTCCTCTTTCTCTTCTTATTAATCAAGAAGAAACCAAGCTTTAGGTGGGGTTTGATCCACTACTTGAGGTTATACAGCTTGACAAAAGGCAGAGCCAGGAGCAAAGCCATGCTTGTTCCTGGAGCTGGCACAGGTTCCTCAGATGTTTGGCCAGGCAGAAATGAGGAAGGAAAGAGATGTGACCCATGGGTCCATTCCACCAGCTGGCCTGGTGCAAAAGCACTGTTTATACCAGTGGTCCCCAACGTTTTTGGTAGTAGGAACTGTGCCAAAATTGTCATGAAAGAGAATTTTTCTATGAAGAGGGTTGGGTGTGGTTTTTAATTTTTTAAAAAAATTTGCATGTGCTTGTAATAAATAGTAATGACATTCCCCAGTGCTAGCATCACAGCTTCAGCTGCACTTCAGATCATCAGGACATGAGATTCTCCTAAAAAGGGTAAAACCTAGATCTCACTTGCATGCACAGTTCACAGTAGGGCTCATGCTCCTCTGAGAATCTAATGCTGCTGCTCATCTGCCAGGAGGCAGAGCTCAGGTGTTAACGCCAGCAATGGGAAGCTGCTGGAAATACAGATAAAGCTTTCCTTTCTCCCTCACCACTCACCTGCCACTAACCTCTTGCTTTGTAGCTGTTACTAACAGGCCACAGACCAAGTGGTTGGGGACCCCTGGTCTACCCTGCCAAACCTGGCCCATGGCATTGTTCCTAGGAATGCCTGGGTTTGGAAGCAGAGCCCTGAGTTCAAATCCCAGCTTCTCTGAGTTTCAGGACCTGATACAGGGAGGCATTAACCTGCTTCCTGGCCCCTTGACAGCTTCTGTCCCTGCCCACTGAGCAAGGAAGAACTGCTGTTTAATTGGTCAGGGTTAGCTCAGCCAGCTGTGCCTTGAAGGATTCCATCCTTCTGCTTGCTGCTGCAGACAACTCCAAAGCATACAGCGGGGGCCAGCTAAGGCCAAGGGCTTCTGCTCAGCGCAGCAAGGTTTGCCCCCATTCTCATCCTTCTCCACCCTTGGAAAGGGTCTCCTGTTACCCTTTATAGCAAGCTGGGGAGGATGACCTTAAACTTCAGTTCTGGGAGATGAAAAGGAGCAAAATAAGCCATACCACTGATCTCTGCCAGCTGCAGTCATGGGGACACCAGCACAGTTTTATTACTGAGCCCAGAATAGTACCACAAAGCCTACAGGCAGCTATTTATAAAGCCACATTTTGAGTCATTTTCTATTTCTCTTCCTGTGTATAGAACGCATGGGATGATTGACGCTTCAGGAGAACCCCAACCCTTACCCCTTAGAAGGGATTTTTGAATGTCATTGAGCACAATGTATGGGCTGTCACTGACTTGCAAGGAATAAAAGCTTTGATGGTCCCTAACAAAGGGTGACAGGGTCACTGTCTCACCGTGTCACCAGGGCTGCTACCTAGCACCTGTCACTGAGCTCTGAAGCTAGCTGCCATGCTGACAGGTAAATAAGCAATGGGTCTGGAGAGTAGGCCACAGCCTGGGCCATCTATGAGCTCCAAAGACAGTGACAGGAGCTTGACTGGGCCATTAATCACAGCCTGAGCCTTCCAGGTGACATCTTGAGTGTTTGCTTTCCTGGCTGTCATGAGTCTCCTGCTCCTCTTCTTCCCACAGATAGTCTCTTAGCTGAGAAAGAATACAGAGCCTCAGCAAGAGCTGGGGTCTTGGGACAGGGCTTGGTCTGGGTTGGCCTGGAGAGTGAGCCTGGGGAGCCTGAGGTCACCAGACATAAATGGACTCCTACTAGGGCACTGGGTGACACTTGCCTCCTCCAGGAAACCATAATCTTCTTGAAGGCAGGATCTTTTCTCATCCATCCTCATCTTTGTCTACACATGCCTGCAATAGTGCCTGCTTGAGATACGGAGTGGCAGGAGAGTCGATACATGTTTAAGTGAAGAAATGTCAAATTTTTTCCCTCTATGAACCTCAATTTCCTCACCTTGAAAAACTACCTGAGACCTTCTCATCCTGCATGTTTAGGGTTCTTTTCAGACCTTGGCACCCTGTAAAAATGACCTCAGGGTATGGAAGCAAGAGGAAATATTTGGGATGACCGCCTAATCCACCTGGATCCATGATCTCCAACACCTCATCTTTGAAACAACTTTGCTCGTATCATTCCGGAAGTCATAGCAGGGCATAGTCATGTAGGATTTCACCAGAGGCAGCACTGGTTCCCCCAATGTGGATACACAGACACTAGCTCTGCCTTTGTAGAGAAGGAGTCTTTCATGTCAAAGTAGGGCCTCATTTGTGGGGAAGCATCCATGCCTGTGTGTTCCATGCATTCAGAGTGTGTCGACTCCTTTATTTGTCACTGGTTCGTTCTCATGTCTTAAAGTTTCTTAAATGCTCACACACACTTATTTTCACACAAGGTAAGAAAGTAAGTAGTCAGGGGATACAACAGAGCTAAGGATGGGGGTGTGGCAGCATGGAGAAAAGCGCTGCTTTCAGTCTCATGTATCCAGGAAGTCACCTGGAGGTGGTCACTCTTGAGCTGAATGTGGCCAAGTGAAGAGGAGGAGGAATTTATGTATGTAGACATGCAGGGAGAGAAATGGCAGAATGCATCGCACACTATCAACAGTGAGAGGTGGCTCTGTCCTTGGGAACCTTTAAGTCCCAGACCAGGGCATTGGGGAGCAGCACTCATGAGCCCAGAGAGCAAAGATGCCACTGTTGACCAATGGCTGGCTGGAATATGGACCATCCATTGCTAGGTAAATACTTCCTGGACATCTAATTGCTCACAAGAACGTGGGGAGGCTGATAGTGGGGATAGACCCATCTTATAGATTAGTAAAGAAAAATCCAGAAAGAAGTGAACTCACTGTGGCTCCCTAGGGGCTCAACCATTCTGATGTCCCTGGTAGCTGAAGTGGTGGCAGTGAAGACTTGGCTGGTGCTCACTACCTGGGTGCTGGACTAACCACACTGCCCACTTGACACAGGATTGTAGAATTTCTGCAGGTAGCTTGGAGGGCAGGGGACCCAGTTGAGGAGGGACCTTCTGCTTTGGGCTGTGCCTGAGGAAAGGAACTTGAGGCATGAACCTGGTTACCATCTTGTAGTATAGTAAGCTGACTTTCATGAGCATCTCCAGGACTTCCATTTCCTGCTGAGCAGTGAGGAAAGCTGTGTTGCCTCCGCTTGATTTTAACATCTTTGGAGGCGTCACTTTACATCATTGGAGAACAATGACAGGCTTCTTCCTTTACAAAAATATATTTCATAAATAAATGTCCTACAAATTTTCAATGGGCACCCACAAGGTAATTTCATCTTTATTTTTCTTCATGGCGCTCCTTGCTCTCTGACAGTATATTTACTTCCTTGTTTATCATCTGTGTCCCCAGCAGAGGCATGTCTCACAGAAGAGCAGGTTGGCTCTGCCTGCTCCCAGGATCCTCAGTGTGGGCACAGGGCCTGGCACAGAGGAGCTCATGGAAACTCACAGCGTCCAGGCCTAAAACATGTCAGTGAAATGCCAATGCCAGCAAAGCAGTGTGAGTCTGCTCCTGACTTTCTTAATGGCTTTTGGGGGGGAACTAGCTGGGAGCTGAGGACAAACTTATTTCATCACCACATGAATAATAAATCGAATCACCACCTACTTTTGCGTGGCATGTATTATGGGATGAATTGAGACCTTCGAAAATTACTATGTTGAAGTTCTAACCACCCAGTACCATAGAATGTGACTGTATTTGCAGACAGGCTTTTAAAGAAGTGATTAAATTAAGATGAGGCCTAATCCAATCTGTGTATGAGAAAACCCTAACCCTGAGCCCACAGTGGCACCTGAGGTGCATGCTCACTGAGGCAGGGCTGTGCAAGGACACAGCAAGTGGTGGCCATCTGCAAGCCAAGGAGAGAGACCTCAGAGAAGCCACTCCACCAACACCTTGATTTCATACTTCCAGCCTCTGAAACTGTGAAAAAATAAATCTCCATTGTTTAAATCACTCACCCTGTGATATTCTGTTATGACATCTCCAGCAAAAGAGCACAACGTACTGCACTCTCCCTTCCCCACATCTCCCTATTATTATTTCCATTGCAGAGATAAAGAAACTGAGGCTCAGGAGGAGAAAGGACTTCTCTGAGGTGCCAGGACTCCATGTGTTCCACCACAGGGAACTTCAGGAGAGCCTGGTACCTGAGCCATGTCCTATCCCATGCCGAACCCACACCCAAGTGTGGTGCTGGGGAATGGTGCCTTCCTCCACACCAGGGCCTCCAACTCCCCACAGAGGTCCTGATGTCAGCCCCAGCCCCCACATGTTCCAGTTCTATCTAATGAGCTGGAGCCCCCCCCGCCCCGCCATGAATGGCAGGCTGCGGGTGGCTGATCCTCCGATACCATCTGCCTGTGAACTCATCACAGGGGAGAATGTACCCACACCAGGGAGAACAGTCCCCTGCTCCCTGACTCACTCCACTAGAGAGGCAGCAAGACAGCCAGATCTTCCAGAGAGGGGCCCTCCTGCCCCGTCCTCCATCCCTGCCCACTGCCACCCACAGCCTCTGGGGAGGGTTCAGGGCTGAGGCCCCTCCCTGTTGGCTTGAGCTCTAATCAGCTGGAACAGGCTGGATAGTGTCTGAGTCCACATCAAGTGGATAAAGATGAAGACAGAGACAAAGAAGAGACTGGGGGCGGGGGGGCGGTGGTGAAGTTCTAACCTCCAGTACTTATAAGCAACCTTAGCAATAAGGTCTTTACAAAGGCAATTGAGTTAAACTGAGGTCACTGGCCCCACTGCAGTGTCTGGTGTCCTCAAAAGAGGAAGTTTGGGTATGTGACAAACACATATGGGGCAAGATGATGTGCAGAGACAGGGGGAACACAGCTACTTGGAAGCCAAAGAGAGAGGTCCTCAGACACCTATAGAGGAGCCAATTCTGCCAACATCTTGAACTTGGACTTCTATCCCCCAGAACTGAAAGACAACACATTTGTCTTGCTTTAGGCATTCACTGTGTAGCACTTTGTCACTGCAGCCCTAGTAAGTGAATCCATCTGTGATTCAAACAGGAATTCCCTCCCTCAGATGGGTCTGTGACTGGCCACACCAGTGGGGTCCTAGGGATGGCGGGAGGCACGTTAGGAGCAGGATATGGAGCCTGTCTAGTAGAAATTTACACAGAGGCAACACTGGCTACCTGAATAAATCGAGGATAAATATGCCAGTTCCACCTTTGTAAAAAGGGAATAAATCAGTGCATTTATCTTTCAGGACTTTGTAAGGCTGCAGTGATTCACACCATGTAAAATGCTTAGCACAGCAACCAGCACATAATACATGATCAAAAAACATTAGTTGATAGTTTTATTATCATGAATACTTCAAAGATGTTTGAAGAAACAGATTTCTACACCACAAGTTGGAAGATGTGCTGGGATGTAGTTTCTGGTGCCAGTGTATGTTTAAATGTGTGAGTGGGGGTGGGGGTGGTAGGGCTCTGTGTATGAGGAGGTGGATGGAGGGCTGTGTGGGTGATCACAGGTTCTCGAATGTTGATGTGAGTGCACATTTATAGAGATAAAAAATCAATGTGCCCCATGCCTTCAGGCTGCATGGGCTCATTTATTTGTTCACTGGCTCATTGATTCATTCATTCATCAGTTTCTTACATGCTCACACAAATTTTTGCACACACAATGTAAATGCATAAATAGGGGAAAACAAAAGAGCTGAGGAAGGGATTCAAGGAGCATGGAGAATGAGCATCTATTTCAGTTTGGTGATCTGGCAAGACTTTCTGGAGGAGGCCACGCTCCAGCTCAAGTGGCTGGGTGAAGAGAAAGAGGAAGGCTACTGCATATACACACACGGGGAGAACGATGGCAGTGTCTACCCTGCCTGACAGGCTGGGCTGATTCCACTCTTGAGGACCCTTATACCCTAGTGCACCCCATCAATCTTCCAGCACCCCAGGTGGCATGGTCAGGGATGGATGACCATGGGTGACCGTGGTCAGCAGAAAGGATGCCAAGGAAACCAACTTTATTTCGTACAGACCAAGCATACAGGGAGCCCCAAAGCCCTAGCAGGATATGGCTCTCTGGGTCCATCTGGCTCTTGAGGGTGGCTGTGATGCTGAATCCACACTGAGGGCACTGGGGAGGCCTGGCCAGTCTCTCTCCAAACAGCTGTGGAGTCTGGAGGTCTCCAAGGGCAGCGGCATTTCAGGAGGCTGGAAGGAAACAGGTCAGAGATAATGAATGGGATGTAAGCTGGGGATGTTTGGATGGGGAGAATGATGGGCTAAACAGCCTGGTGTTCTGTGTTCCCAGGTGGCATTTCTTTGCGGGGGTCTACCGAGCGAGATGACAGAGCACAGGCAATGGGAGGGAAAGACTGGACAAAAGGCTGACACAGATTTCCTAGAGGACCTGTTATAGACCAGACCTTAAATGTCTCCCAAAGTTCCATGTGTAAAGGCTTAGTCCCTAGCCTGATGCTACTGGGAGGCCGAGGAAGCTTTAAGAGGTGAGTCTTAGTTGTAGATCTTTAGGTCCCTGGGATTGTGCCTTTCAACAGAATTGTGGAACCCCTGTCTCTTTCTTTTTTGCTCCCCAGCCCTGAGGTGAGCAGTTTTTTTTGTTTTGTTTTGTTTTGTTTTTTTGAAAGTAAAACAGACCTTAGTCTGGCCAGACGGCACTCCCAAAGCAAAGTAGCTTAGAGAGGCGACTAGCCCAGAGTCCGAGGCTCTTTTTATAGGGGGTTGCAGGGGAAGTTAACAGGTGAAATTTACAGAAGAGGAACAAAGGTTAGTGGTCAGCTGACATGTACTGATGGTCAGCAGATGTTTGTAGATTGTTCTATAGATAGCGGTGTCCAAACATCAGTTTCGAACAAAGAATTGAGTAATTTACTTTGGGACCTTATGGCTGATACAGATCTTATCTAGTGTCCCTGAACTAACAAGCATCTTTATCTATTTACTCACATTCAATCACAGTTGGGGCTAGGGGAGTTTTATGATTATAGAGTTATGCAGTCCCACATTCCCCACTGATTTTACAACTTAAGTAATCTTACGTATAAACGTAGGCATCCATTGTATACAACAGCATGACAATAGTAAGCATATACACACAACTATAACGATGAGAAAAAGTTGTTTTAACCATTGTAGGTTGGGCAACCATTTAGTTAGCCATTGGAACAAGTCCCAGCCATCTTCATTATGTACCCTTTGAGCCAGGTCTTCCAATTGTTTTATCTTTTCTTTGATTTTTGGACTATTGTCAGTCAGATTGAAACAACACATATTTCTTATTTTCTCACAACCTTGGTGGTGGAAGAGCAACAAATAGTCTATCGCTGCCCTATTATCTAAGATTGCCTGTCTCTGTTCCTGTAACTCTTGGTTAATTAATGCCAAGGCTGATGAGGTAGCATTTAACCCTTTGACCGCCTTGCATGCTAATTTCCATACTGCCTTTTCAGCATGGACTCCTATAGAAGGCAAGGCAACAAAAGATGCTATCATAGTTATTACTTCAGCATCTGTCAACAGACCTACATCATCATCACAACCTGGTGCAGTATAGGGTGACCAACGTTTAGTTCTGTTTGGCATAATCAAATCAGTTCTATCTGGTAGAACCACAGCTAGACGACTCAAACAGCAATGGGTCTTGGTCAAATTGGCCAGAATATAATTGAAGGTTATTCCTTCACAGGTATAAAACCATCCTGTTGGCAGGGAGATATGGCAATTGTTATATACAATTTTCTGTTTTATATGGCAGGGCATCCCTTCTGACCGTTTTATCCTCAGACATAGGTGAGCAGTTTTGGCACATGCTCCCTTGCTACAAGCCCGAAAGCAACATGGCCAATCAATCATGGGCTCAGACCTCCAACATCGTGAGCCAAAATAACCCTTCTCTCCTTGTAAGTCCATTCTCTCAGGAACTTGTTACAGTAATGGAAATCTGACTGGCACAGGACCCAAATTCCCAAACACAAGATAACCAGGCATGAAGGCATCCACTGAGTACCAGGCTCTTTGCTGAGGTCTCTCATGCTCTCCTTAAGCCCTCAGAGGGACTTTAGGTGGTTGGCATTGTTATCCCCAATTTCCAGCAGAGGACAGAGGTGCTTGGCAAGATGCCACTGCCTGCACAAAGTTGAAGGGCTGGGTACAGGGAAGGACCAAGTCTGAGGGCTCCTCTGGCTCCAGAGCCCACTGTCCATGCGCAGTGAGGGGAGCGGGGCAACTGGGAAACCAAGGCAACTGTAGGCAGGGGCCCTGCTGCGATGGAGAGAAGCCTCCGAGAAGAACCTCACCCAGGGGAGGAAGAGGCCTTGAGACTTTAAAAAAAATGGCAGAGACAAGATGTTCTGTGATGACTTCTGCTAAGCACTGTTCCCCTTATGGCCGTGTGCCCTTCACTTGGCCTTTGAAACTGCTTTCCATGTCCCCAAGTGCATAATAATGTAAATGAATATCAGATCTTTACTTGGTAATTGAGAGCAGAGAGAAGGCCATGTTAAGTCAAATTCATTTGCTCTGATGTAGTCCCAGCTTGTCTCCAGGGAGAGGCGGTCACTTTTTGATGGGCTAAGGATGCCTGTCGAAGAAGCAGGTGTGCACCAGGAGGGACGTGCAGCTCACACTGGTCAAGAGGTCTGGGGGTTGTGACAGTGTGTATACTGAGCAACTGTATGTGATTGCTTGACCACCTGAGCCTGGGGTTCTGAGAGTCAGAATTGGGAGCTAGAAGTGTGCTGTGGGCTATTGGGCAGCTCTGATGTCACTCAGGAAGTCACTTGCAATATGCACCCAAGGAAAAATACTGAGGTAAAAGGGAGAATTCTGAGCTTTGAATCTCAGTTCTGTCTGGGCGATTTTGTATACGTGACTTAACCTCTCTGATCCTTAGTTTGTCAACCTGAAAGATGGGAATAAATAGTGCTGACCCCATCTGGGGAATATCATGAAACCTAAACGACTAGCTGATACATACACTCAATAAAATAAGCCATTACTAGCAAGGAATCCCTCTTTCTGTGTTTATTCCAAAGAAGAACCAGTATTAGGACTGGAAACAGAAGCAGGATTTCTCCCACACTGGTGCTCTGTGACCTTTGCACATGACTCCTACTCCCAACCCTGGGCCTCAGTTTCTCTTTTTATGTGATGCAAGAGTGGACTCCACTGTTCTACAGCCTCTTCCAACCAGGCCTCTTGAGGCTCTGTGATGCCTCCATGATGTCTCCCACTGTGTGGCAGAGGCCTCACAGCCCTTGTCACTCCCAGGTGGAAGGGGCACAGGAAAGTGAGACTCAGCTGGGGAAGCTTTAGAAGCCCGACACCTCCTCTAGCATGACCCGAGGACTCTCCTGCTTTCCCATGCATCTGTATTTTAAAGTGCAGTGAAATAGGCGGCCCCTTCGGAGAAGCCCTGCATCCAACAACACTTAATTTCAGCTCAAATCTCCAAAAACCCTGGAGCAAGCAGTCGTGGGGTTAAAGGCAGAAGCAGCACCTGTTCTCTGCAAGGCTCCCAGACCTGGGAGGACTCTCTAGGCCCAAGGAGGGTCCCAGCCTGTCACTTTTACCTGCACTCCTTCCTACTTTGGGAGGTACTTCTTCATGATGCTCTCCACGTCATCATCTTTCCTTCCTGTGCCCGACTCTCTGTTCTCAGTGGACATTCGCTCACCACCACTAACTTCAAGGCGTGGGCTTCTTGGCTGGCTCTTGATGCTGCCGGCACTTTTGAAAGACACGATTGAGCTGGAAGATGAGGATGAGTCAGAGAGGTGAGCAGGGTCCTCCCTGGACTCTGCGCTCTTTTTCAAAATGGTCTTGATCCCTGAGAGAAAGGAGCGGTCAGCCTCCTCCGTCTCAAAGAGGACACCTGAATGTTTTGAACCTTCATGCCCATCTTTGGCTGCCCCTGCCAAGGATGTGGGCATCTCAGGCTTCCGGATGGCAGGGAGGAAGTCATCGAAGTCCACTCTGGCCTTGCGTCCATAGCTGAGGCTTGGGAGCATCCAGCTGCACGGGTCACTGCCTAGAGGCTCCTCCATCAGGTGGGCAAATTGGCGGTTCTGGAAGACAAGTGGCTCCTTGCCAAGGTCTGGGCAGCCCGCATCATCCACTGAGGACTCCAGACAGCGCCTCCGAGGACGCAGCGTGGGCGACAAGAGCGTGTTCCTGGGGGTGGTGGGGGAGCTCGTTTTTCTCCTCACACTGGGCTCTGATTCTAAGAGGGACTCACAGGAACTGAAGCGGGTCTTCAGCCTCTCTGGGGCCAGGCTCGTGCCCTCAGCAACCCCCAAGGAGATGCACTTCAGGCTGGTAGACCGCAAGAGACCAGCAGGTGTGCCAGGGGACCCCTCCTCCCCCAGGGGGGACTTGGCCTGTAGCCTCAGGGAGAGGTCTCCCTCGTCACTGCCCGCCCTGCCCCTCCTGAGCCTGGAAGTGCTGGTGGTCTGGTAAATGGGGAGCGTGGGCCAGTCCTCCAGGCCCAGCGAGGAGCCCTGGCCTCTCTGGGCCCTCTTCCTCCGAAGTCCTTCCACGAACTCCGAGAGTGCTGCTGATGGGCTGGGCAGCTTCTCCCTGGGCAGCGGGGATGTGTCTGGACTCCGAGAGGCCTCACGAGTGGACAGAGCTCCCGATCTCTCCATAGGCTTTCTCTGGACACCAAACTCTTCACAGCCCCCAAAATGACAGGACTTTCGCTGGCGGGTAGAACAGGGAGAAACAGAGTAGTCTCTTGAAGTCTTGCCATGAGCATCCCAGGTTCTGCTCTCAGCATCTCCAGCCTCTGCATTCATCCTGTCCAGGAAGAAAGATGAAGACAGTAGAAATTGTGCAATTCATACAATTTGTGCAATTGGTATGAGAGCCACTGAGCGTGGGCACTAATATTATTTTTTTCTTTGGAAATGCCATCCCCACTGCATTCTCAAATGAACTGTATGATTTAATGTGCAAATTCAAGCCATGTAAATGATTTCTTGTTGCTTTCTGAAATGCAATTTCTGTCTATAATTAAACCCAGCTAAGTACATTTGAGTAGATTAACGCTTCAGCTAGAATGGATGACTTAGATTTATGAGGTATCATCTCTGACATGATAGGACTGAGCATACCAGAGCCTACTGTGGAGTAAGTAATTTGCTTCTCCAAGACAGGAGTGGGAAATGCAGAAGGTAATTTATTTATTGAGGGCCAGGCCCAGAGGACAGTCCCACTGAGCAGTGGGGTTCCCTGTGACACCTGCCATTGTTTCATGGAGATGGAACAGAGATAAAAATTGTCCCCCCAAAAAGCAAAAGAGTCACATGAGTTCAATTGAAAACCAAATCTATACACATGAGGACAGACAGTGTCTATTCTGGGACTGTACTAGCCCCAGCTTTTACGCAGAGGGAGTTTGTAGCAGCTGAGCCAAAACCATGCTGCCTCCAGAAAGTAGGAGCCTCACGGTGGGGCAAAATTATAGACTGGAAAATAAAGGGCATCCTTTAAAGCAGAGAGACTGGAGTCCATCAGCCTTTCCTTTAACAAATAAAATCTACAAGTCCTCCCTCGAAGATACACTGCCCCTTTCCCGCCCACCAGCAAAGTAATAATTTATAAAAAAGCAGAAAGGAGTGCCGAATGTCAGATTCTGGCACTGCAGACAAAGCTGTGGCTGCAGGCCTGGGGAGAGCTGGAGAGCTATGTGCAGGCTGCCGAGGATTAGGCCCACAGCTCTGGCAGCTATGTCGCTCTGACTGACAATGGGGACAATTGTGGGAGTCAGCCTTCTTCAACACCTAAGGTGGTTGGGATTCTGGTATAAACCAAGGAGAACATCTTGCTCTCCCAGCTGAATATCACCACCTACACCCTTCATTGCTTGGGGCAGCCATGGCCCAGTGGGCTTTGGAATCTGAGAAGGAAGCCAAGATAAAGGCCTCTGGAGGGGATGACCCAGAGGGGACTGGAGGGTAGATTGGCTAGGGGGTTAGGGTCTTTTGCAGGGAAAGAAGTAGGGACTGCAATGGACTGAATATTTGCACACCTGACCCAAATTCTTATGTTGAGACCTCACCCTCAAAGTGATGGTATTAGGAGGTGGAGCCTTTGGGGATAGGTCACGGGGGTGGAGCCTCCTGGATGCGCCTGGTGCTCTTATAAAAGAGGCCACGGAGAGTTATCTCAGCCATTCCTCCACATGTGGGCAAACAGAAGACAACCAGCTATGCACACTGATCTTGGATTCCCCAACCTCCAGAACTGTGAGAAATATTTCTGTTGTCTATAACTCACCCAGTCCACAGGATTTTTTGTTATGGCAGCCTGGAAGGACTAAGACCCTGCCTTTCTGAGCCCCTGAAGTCAGCTTCAACCACTCGCAGCCTTTCCAAGGCTGGCAGGAGTCCCCAACCCAGCACCTGTGGGAGGTCACTGGGGCAATGAAGAGTCCTGCTAAAGGGTTTCATGAGGGTGGGCATTCCCTGCATCACTTGGGTAGTGGAGGGTTGATACCACAGACTGGACATGGCATAGACCTGCAACTTCAAGGTGCCGTGCAGGTGAGCCACCTGCTCACCATCTCCTGAAAGCAATTTCTGAGTGGTCAGGCTCCCAAGCATGCCCTTCTATCTTAACCTTCTCCCCCCTTACTTTACGTTGCTCTGCTGCTCCTGGGTCAGGATGAGTGAGTACTGCTTCTGAAGTTTGCATTTTCGGTTCCTGTGCTGGGAGCCACCCTTCCACCTCCCACCCGCTACTCAGAGTGCAGACTTCATGGTCAGGGAGGAAAATGAGGAAAAGCCCTTGATACCATGCCTGCTATCAGATCACTCAGAAACAGTGAACAGCTCAGAGGGATAATTCATAACCAATCATGGACAGTTATCAATCTTCAATCATTCAATCATTCAATCATTCATGGCAATTGTTATTCCAATCCATGACTCCAGCACTGGCCCTGTCGATGGACACAAGGAGAAAAGTTCATAGAAGTTCATAAACAAGCTGACCAGGCAGATGACCTTGCATCTTACCATGTATAAGAAGAAGGGGAAGAAGGGTGGGCCCATGTGCTAAAGCAAAAGCCTCACAATTTGTCTGGTGCAGCTGCCTCCTCTCCCATTTCTTGCCTGTCACTTTCTGTCACTATCACAGTGGGACATGGGCTGGGAGAGGGGCTGGAGGCCTCTTTTATAATTACCCAAAGGCATGTTTGTCAACATCATCACTTTAGAATCGCTCCCCAAATACACAGCAAGGTGGCAATCGCACTCCCTTGTTTATTTATTTATTTCTTTTTAATAAACAGCTCAGGGCTGCTGGGCCAGTGAGCTGCTGCTGAGCTGACAAAAGTCATTTCCGTCCTGTCTTGGCCCTGAAAGGAGGCGAGCGTGATGGATGTACTTGGGCACTCAGTCTCATCCATTGCCTGGCACCTGGGGGTGACAGAGTGGGGGTGGGGGGCGCCTACCGCCAAATCTCCCGGGACTCTGCCATCCTGTGCACTCAGCTCCCACCACCACTGCAGGCTGCAGATGCCAGCACAGGGCACAAGGAAAGGAAGGAAGAGGAGTCACAAGAAGAAGGGGAGGAGGCAGTAAAGATGAGCAAGGACACGGAGAAGGCGGGCATCAGAAGGGGAGTGGGAGAATCAGACTGGAAGCTCAGATGACAGGGTCTGACGGACTCTCTTCCTGCCCCTCCTTAATTAGCACCAAGCCTGGCACACAATAAATGGTCAGTAAGTGGTGTTAAATGCAATCAAGGCAGATGAGGAAAAGGAAGTAGCCAAGGTGAGGAAAGTAGAGGAAGGACAGAGATGTGGGATGAGAAGGAGGTGGCTAGGGAGTGGAAGGATGGGAGCAGAGCAAACAAAACAGAAGTTGAAGGGAGGGAGGGAGGAAGAGGAGAGGAAGGGATATTGGTGATGGAGGAGAGGAAAGGGAAAAGAGGCAAAGGGGCAAAGGGGCAAAGGAAAGGGAAGGGGGTTGTAAATGTAAATGATGATCTGCTGTTTTGATCTTGGACACAAAGAGGGGTCAGGTAGGGGAACAGAGAAGGAGCCAGGAGCCCAGGATGTGTGTGCTGCTACACAGGGCTGAGATCTGCCAGCAGAGTGTGCAATCTTCCTGACTCCCCAGATCCCCCAGTGATGCCTTCCACAAAGTGTGAAAGCCAAAGTGTTCCAGCTCACCACTCAGGCCCCACTGAATGTCATGGGGAGCCCAAGGACCCAGTGTCTTGGGACACGGTGAGCTGAGTCCATGTTTCTGGGATGGTTGGGTGCCTCTGGAGGCTCAGTGTGAAACAGGAACAGAAGCCTAAAGTGTAATTCTTGGGGGGGCTGGAGAGGAAAGAAGTGAGGCAGAGTGAGAAGGAAGGGAGACAAGCTGAGGAAGGGAGGGGAGGAAGGAATGAAAGAAAAGAGCCACCGGTATTTGAGTGCTCCCTCCTGGCTCCACCATGCAGAAACCACCTACATCTCTGGGCTCCCTTTCTTTTCCTGCCTGGGCCATTTCCTTCAATGTAAGAAGCTCTGCCATTCACTCCTCTCTGTGTAGCCACTGTGGGCTTTAATATGGATTTCCACCCCTTTTGCAGGGCTTAGGAGCGAGGATCCCAAGGTTTTCTGTTTGAAGCCAGATGCTCCCTTCCAGCTTGGCTTTGAACCCTGCCTGTCAGATGCATCATGGCTGTTGTCCTCCAAGGGCCTGAGGAAGACTCATTTTCCTTCCACTATCTTTCCAGCACGGCCTGGCTTGGCTGGAACTCTGCTCTCCTGGAATTGCATGAGAAATGGATGGCAGATAACCAAGATGCCACACCTGCCTCTCCGAGCCTGGGCTGGGGAGAGGGATGATGTACAGAAGCTCTGTGAGTGGCTGGAGACAGCCGTGAAGAAACACTGGGAAGTGGCACTGTGAGGCCTCTAATGAGAGGCCACAGAGACATCCAGCAGTGTCTACTGCCTATGCATGGTCTAGCCTGAAAGGGTTAGCTTTCTGGTATACCTGCCACAATAGGGGTCAGAGGTCAGGCCTGAGTGAGCACTGGTCACAAAGGTGCCTTCCAGGGCTGGTGCTATAATCAAGTTGGGGGATATTCAATGGTCACTACAACAAAACCCCTGTCTGTGCACCTATGTGCCAAGAACTGTACTGGAAGAAGAAGCTACTGGTTCTCTTGGCTATAGGGCAACCCAGGGAGGTAGAGACTTCCTGGCACAGCTAGGTGGGGGCCTCTGCAAGCACAGACATCTAGAAAATGGCAGAGGTAGGGTTTTGACCCCAGGTGAGCTGACCCCAGAGCCAGGAGCACCCTTCTCTCAAACTCCATTCAGAGTCTGTAACATGATGCAGGGTTATTAGAATTTCCTATGTCACAGCTTTGTGGCTTTGGCTCTAGACTGCTACTGCCACTTGTTAGCCATGTGGCTTTTGAACTGCTTGCTAACTATGAGTCCTTGGTCTCTTCTGCTGTAAAATGGGGCAAAACCTTATCAACCCTGCAATGCTAGGGATACACAAGCTCCATGAGGGCAGGAACCATTTCATCCATTATGTTCATGTCTATCAGTGGCCAGACCAGTGCTTGATAAATATGTGTGGGATAAACGGATGAGCACCAGGGCTCTGACATGTAATAGTGCTCCATTAACACATGGCAGATGAATGAGAAAATCTCTAGTCATCTGGCACATAGCAGGTGCTCACTAAATATGTGCTCAATTTATGAGTGATCCTCCTGTTCCTGCCACATTTATAGTGTCCAATAAATGGTGGCTAATGAATTAATGAGCAATAGGATTTACATTAAAATGCTCTCTTTTTCTGATTATCTAAAATTACAAAGCATTATAAGGTAAATTTCAAAGATTCAATAATATTGGAATTGCCACTCCTCCTAACCTGCAAGGGAGGGAAATGAGTTTTCAAGCAAATAATCTTGGATTCAAATTCTGGTTCTTTCTCTTCCAAGTCAGGTAGCTTTTGGAACATGAACTTTCTCAGCCATGAGAGTGGGAACAATAATGACTAAGGTCACAGGGTTTTGTTAGGAATTAAAGGTGATGTGTGTTACCTGCAAACTCAGTATCTTAAATACTGGCTTTTTTTCCTCCACTTATCCATTGTACTTCCAGTAAGGCAAAGCAGTGATGGAGAACCTTTTAGAAACCAAGTGCCCAAACTGCAACCTAAAATCCACTTATTTATCACAAAGTGCCAACACTGCAATTAAACCTGAATACTGAGGTTTTAGTTTGGAAAAAAACAACTCAACATCTTTTGTCTTAAAAGAAAAAAAATACCCTGCGGGCACAG
The DNA here is from genome assembly GCF_053883595.1 of Heterocephalus glaber. Classification (NCBI taxonomy): domain Eukaryota; kingdom Metazoa; phylum Chordata; class Mammalia; order Rodentia; family Bathyergidae; genus Heterocephalus; species Heterocephalus glaber. The sequence continues at coordinate 2,648,455 of NW_028258412.1, read as the reverse complement.
AGGAGGTAAGCCACACAGGCCAAAGCAGCACACCCTTCCCCCCACCCCTCCACCCATTGAAATGAGAAGACAGGTAAACAAGTTTCAAAACCAGACTTCCAGATCATCTAAAACAACCCCAAAGGGAAATGAGATGGAACATTGTGATACTCAAACACCTGGACTCCCTAAACTGGCAACAAAAGAGGATCTGGAAAAAATGAAATAAGAAATAATTTCTCAGATAACAACAGAGATTATGCCCATAGTGCAAGACATGATTAATAAATCTAGAGAGGACACAGATAAAAAAAGAGAGGAGCTGAGGAACATGATGGAATCCCAACATAGGAAACAAATGGAATCCATAAAACAGAGGCAAACAGACTTCCAGGAGATTAAAAACTCCATTGAAAGTCTACACAGCAGAATGAACCAATGTGAGGACAGAATTTCAGATACAGAAGATAAGATTGCAATTAGTGGCCAGGAAAAGAAATATTTCTTTAAAATTGTAAGGGACCATGAGAAATCAATCCAGCAGCTGCTAGATGATGCAAAGAAGAATAACATAAAACTGATTGGAGTCAATGAAGAAACAGGAGAGAGTGCAGATGACAAAAAAAACTGTTCACAGAAGTGATGGTAGAAAACTTTCCAAGCAGGGGAAAAGAACTTAACATACAGATAAGTGAGGCATATAGGACTCCAACTAGCCTTGATCAAAAAAAAAATCTACACATAGGCATATAACTGTTAAGATTCCAGAAACCCAACAGAAGAACAAAATTCTACAAGCAGTCAGAGAAAAGAAACAAATCACATACAAAGGAAAGCCCATCAGAATCACAGCAGATTTCTCAGTGCAAACCCTCCATGCAAGAAAAACTTGGAGTGACATATTTCAAGCCCTAAAGGAAAGCAGCCTCCAACCCAGATTGATGTACCCTGAAAAATTGTCTTTCAAAATTGATGGAGAAATAAGATACTTTCATGACAAAGAGCACCTTAGGAACTTCATGAATACCAAACCAGCACTCCAAGAAATTTTAGACAATATCCTAGGAAAAGACAATGAGGATCACAACTCCAGGAAGCCCAGCAGAATGAATCTGTCAGGAGTGACAAGAAATTAAACACAAAGGGGGAGAACCCAACAAAAAGAAAAAGTCATGACAATGATAAATCAATATGTATGAATTATAACCATCAATGTTAATGGTCTTGCTTCACCAATCAAAAGAAATAGACTGGCAGAATGGGTCAAGAAGGAAGATCTAAAAATATGCTGCATACAAGAAACACATTTAATTAAAAAAGAAACTCATAGTCTGAAAATTAAAGGGGGGAAAACAATACTCCATGTGACAAGAATCCGAAAACAAAAAGCAGAAGTAGCTATTCTCTTTGCAGATCAACTGGATTTCAAATGAAAATCTGAAACACTCTGGTCCCAAGAATTTCAGATAAGGGATTCTCAACTTGTACGTACAAATCTACTGTGAACATGTGTTTTCATTCCTCTCAAGTAAAAATTTAAGAACAGGACTGTTGGTTCTTAACAGTAATACAAGAAATTTCTATATTGTTTTCCAAAATGGTTTTGTCATTTTACATTCACATTAGCAGTATTAGAAAGTTCTGATTCACACCTAAGCTGACATTTGTTCTTTTAAAACGTTTAACTTCATCTCCCTAATGAGTGTATAATTCAATCTTGTTATTGTACTGATTAGTATTTTTCTGATTCTAGTGTTGCACACCTTTCCTTGTGCTGTACTGGCTATTTATCATCTTCTTGTGTCTACTTTTTAATTGAGTTGTCTATTAATGAGATGTAAGAGTTCTTTATATATTCTGGTCATAGGTTATATGCATTATAAATATGGTCTGTTTAAGGTCTACTTTTCACTTTCTTAACAATGTCATTTAAAATTCTAAATTTTGATGGAATCTCATTTATCAATTTTTTTCTTTTATACATCATGTTTTTTATATCCTGGGAAATTCTTGCCTACTCTAAATTCATAAACATTTTCCCTTATAATTTCTTCTTAAAATTTTATAATTTTAGTCCTTCATATTTAAGTTCATAGATCCTTTCAAGTTACTTTTAGGTATAGAAATAAAGGGTTGAGGTTAATTTTTTATATACAGATACCAGGTGTTTTAGTGCCATTTGCTGAAAACACTATCTTTTCCTCTGCTCTTGAATTGAGTTTATGTTCTATAAAATGTTAATGTTTAATAATCTTTCAAAACTCAGTGGACCATATATAGGCGGTTCTATTTCTAGATTCTCTGTGTTATTCCAATGATCTATATGTCTTTCCTTACATCAACACTGCCTTGATTACTGTAGCTTTTGAGGAAGTCTTAAAATTAGGTACTAAATGTCTTCCAACATTGTTTTTTTTTTTCTTTTTCTTTTTACTTTTCTAGGTCCTTTGTATTCCTACATAACTTTTAAACTTCAATATCCAATTCTTCATTTATAGCAAGTATATATAGACCTGAGTTTTTATATCCACCTTGTGTTTTCTAATCCTGCTAAATTCAAATACAAGTTCTAGGGGCTCCTAGAGATTTCTTAGTATTTTCTCTGCAGATGATCATTTCATCTACATATAAAGATTTCACTTCTACCTTGCCAATCCTATGCTAATTGTTTCTTTTTATTGCCAGACTATTTTGGTTTGGGCCTATGTTTCAAAGTTTAATGGACAGATGAAGAGTAGGCATATCTGCCCTTGTTCCCCACCTTAGGGAGAAAGCATCTTCTTCATTCATGTAAGTCATTTTTGCTGGAAGTATGGAGTACATGTCTCTGATTTGTTGAGAAGTTTCTGTTTCACTTCTAGTCTCCTGTTAGCTTTTACCATGAACAGCTGTAGAATTTAGTCCAATACTTTTTCTCCAACTACTGACAGGATCATATGGCTTTTTCCTTTCCTCTGTTAAAATGATGACTTTTGGAGGTGGATCTTCCAATGCTGAACCAACACTGCCATCCCTATAATAAAACCACTTTATACATACTGCCAGATCTGACTTCTAAGAGTTTGTTTCATTAAACAAATTTCTATCTATGTTCATACCTTTTTCTTCTATTATCTTTATCCTGTTTTAGTATTAGCACAATGTTGATTTCCTAAAATGAGGGAGAAGTGTTCCTTCTGTTTTCTGCTTTAAATGTTTGATATAATTTATCAGTTAAAATGTACATGAGCCTGCTGTTGTCATATAGGTAGGTTTTCAAGCTAGGAATATACTTTCTTTAATAGGTGCTATTCAAATTTTATATTTCCTCCAGAGTTAGTTTCATTAATTTGTCTTCCAGCTACTTCTTAGAAGTTGTCAAATTTATTTCAAAAAAGATTTTTGTAATATGCTTTCTATATCCTTTTAAATTCTGTAAAATCTGTGTTAATGTCTCCTAGATCTTGATATTATAATTTTAAAAATGTATAATTGATATTGTGAAACAGGAAGAAAAGGTCTAAAGGTGCAGGGGAAGTGGGAGGGGTAGGGGAAAGGAAAGAAGGGAAAAGAAAAATATGAGAAAAGGAAAAAAATGGAAACAAACTCTTTGCAAATAGGGAAGGGTGGAGAGGGTGAAGGGAGGGTAGGGGAAGGGGAAAAATTAAGAACCAAGATACATCATGTAAAGGTACAAGATCCTAATGATGAATGTAACTGTATTTTATACCTAAAAGGTACCAATAAACTTAATGGAAAAAAAAAAGAAAAACACAGCAACATGCATGCCATATGTTCACTCCCACTGCTATAGGGAAACTTGCACAAAAAGTTGATACGGCATATCTGCAGGTTTGGCATCCATAGATTCAACCAGTTCAAAAATACTAAAAAAAAAAAAAAAAATCTATCAGTACTTAATATACACAGACTTTTATTTTTATCATTAGTCCCTAAATGATACAATACAACTACTTCCACAGTATTTACTTAGAGTAGATATTTTAAATTATCTGAGATGATCTAAAGTATACAGGAGGATTGTGTGGGTCATATGCAAATACTATGCCACTGTAGATCAGAGACTGAGCACCTGCAGATCTTGGTCTGAGGTTGCCCATCCCCTGTGGATACCAGAGGATGGCTGCACTGCTTACTCATCTCAAAGCATTGCTAGTAATAATTTAATGTAGTTTAAACTCTTATCATTTGTTTGATTGCTTTTCTTGAAAGACCCCTTCCACCAGGGCTCAAGAAGCCTCAGGACTGAGAAAAGATGCTCAAGAATACATAAATCCTATGGGCAAGCCTGCTCTATCTGAGCAGCATGGCAAAGGGAAGCAGAGGCTGAAGTGGTCAGTGTACCCTGGAAGCCAGCCGGGCAGCTGAGGTGAAAGAATCTCTCCTTGGACCACACCCTCCCCCTGCCAAGGTACCATGGCTCCATCACTTTTATCTAGTGCCAACCTCAGTAACAGATGTGTCATGAATATTGTTTGAAGAATGATGATTATATTGTTTTTGTACTGCAAACTGAACCCAGGGAGACTCTCCCACTGATCTGCATCCCCAGCCCTTTGTATTTACAGATAAGGTCTTGCTAAGTCATGCAGGCTGGGCTCAGACTTGTAGTCTTCCTGCCTCAGCTTCCCGGAGTGCTAGAGTTACAGATGTGCACACCATACAAATTCATGCATGTATTTTTTATACATCACCTCTTCGAGATCAGAATTATTACCTCATCTTGCAGATGAGGAAACTGAAGCTTGAGAAATCACTTGTTCAAGGTCCTACTTCTAAGTGGCAGTAGGACTCTGCCTACTGGATCTGGACTCTAGTTGGCCAGATGTAAAGTTAGTTCTTTTCCCCTTGCACGGTACCACATGCCTGCCAGGCAGAAAGCTGGGTAGAAACCACAACCAGTTGAATTTAGATCTACATTTATATATTTTTCACAATTTACTGAGGCATAAAGAACAGAAAACTTAGTCCAATTTAAGAAGATGCTGTATTCACTGGCATTAAACATAATCACATAGGAAAAAAATACATATATATAATTCCCAGGTCTGAGTCTGGCCGGAGTCTGGGAAAATTGTTGCTACAGGAAACTCAATGCAGATTTAATGACACCATGAATCATCCCTAGAGGCATGCTGTCACCCCCATTCTTCATCCACACCCTGAAATTATAGAGGAAATTAAAAATGTATCAATGTTCTTTAATACTGGCAAGATCTGGGATGAGAAAGCAGAAGTCCTTTTAAGATGGCCTGAAGATACAGTAACTGAGCCCAAAATAACAAATGATGTCTGTAATAAAAGTTGGCCTGGTGTCCATGACCATGTGAGATGTGGGGAATGGGAGGCATTTATTAAGGCATGCATCAGTGCAGTGGATTCCAGGTAGCAACAGCTCTCATGCGCTGAGTCTCAGGGTCTGCAAGCATCTGTCAATTTTATTTTCACAACAGTCCTCAGAGGCAGATATTACTGGCATCTCTCCACGTCACAAAGAGACTCAGAAGGGACAACTCATTTGTCACGTGATACATGGAAGGACATGGATTTAATCCAAGGGCCCCAACTCCAGATCCATGCCTCCTCATCCTTAGGCTACCCTGCCTCTTACTGACCCACTTTACATATGAGAAAGCTCAAGCTCCAAGTGGCAAATGGGTTTGTGGAAGAAACAGCAGAGCTGAGACACTCACCCTGCTCTGTCTAGTTGCAATGCCAGGCTGAGCTCAGAGAGGTAGAAGAGGTACTACCTTGGCTTCCTAGAGAGCATGCTATAAGCATGGGGTCTGGGACACATCCACAAAACAGAGGCCACAGTGCAAGAGGTTTCAGACAAAAGATGAACTGTGCATTATGAATGCAACAAAAGGTTGACATGAAAGGAGCCAGCAATATGTACTGGAGCCTGGGCCCACAGCCTTTCTCGAGGAAGTGGGTATGAATCAGGTTTTGGAAGATGGAATGATTTGGATGGTGGGGATGGGTCCAGAAAGACACTGCAAGAAGGAAAGGAAGATTCTTCCTTTCAGATATAAGCTTCTTCCATCAGCAAAGTGGTCAACAAGCAAGAAATTTCACAGGCAAGAAAACAGGCTTAGAAAGATAATAATCCCAGCACTCTGGCAGGCTGAGGCAAGAGGATTGCAAGTTTGAGCCCAACCCGGGCTAGCCATATGCTCAGTGAGAAGGCCCTGATTTCAATCCCTACTACTGAAAAAAAAAGACACCCAGCTGAGAAGGAGGACTCAAAGCAAGGGGATGCCATGGGGTTGAGGGGACAACCCAGGAAGCAGACTCAGTGGCAGGTCAAAGAGGTAATGCATCAGCAGTACACCATCCCTACACTTGGTCAGTTCTGTCCTGAAGAAGTAGAGACTGAGTCAGGAAGCAGACACTGCAACAATATCCTTCATAGGACCATGATACTTATGAGACAAGTCAATTCTAAGCCTTATGTGCTGCTTTCTGCTACTCAAGCAGGCATCTAGCCCTTGGAATGTCAAAAAACCAATCCCACAAGTTGCCCTCAAAGGACATTGGCCCACATACCTTCTGCAAGGCAGTGGGATTGGCCTTGGCCTTGGTCACACATGCTAACTGCCCAGCAGGTACTAGGAGCAGTGGTTTATCATGGTCCCTGGAGATGAGGGTAGATCAGGGAAATGAGGACAGAGAGGGGTTAATACAATCAGAGAGGAGAGATTGGTCCTGGTGTTCTATAGCACAGCATGTAGGGTAACTATAGTCTACAACAACTTAGGATGTATTTCAAAATAACTAGAAGAGTCCAAAGAGCCCCAACCCATAGAAATGTTAAATGTTGGAAGAGATAGAGATGCTAATTACCTTAACTTGAGCACTACACACTGTATACTTATATTGAATTATTGTGCTGTACCCCCATAAATATGGACAAATATTATGTGCCAATAAAAAGAAAAGAATCGCCCTTGGAATTCTACCAAAAAATCAATTTAAATGGGGGTATGAGAGAGGGGGGTGCTCATTCTAGTTTAAAAGAGAATAAAGACAAATGCAAGATGTTCATGATAAAGACAAGTATGGGCCAGGGAGAGAGGTATGCAGGAGCTCTGCACTTTCTGTATGACTGAAATTGCTCTAAAACAAAGCCCGTATTTTTAAGTAAGAGAGTAAAGACAACCAAATAAAATAAGTGTCCTTAATAGGATCCTTCTTCTTATAAAAATTCAGTGATACAAGATAATTTTAGGACAGTTAAGGTAATGTGAATGTTGAGACCTTAGATGATGGGATGGATTTGTTAATTTTCATAGATATGATAGTGGCATGCTCTTAAAGAAAGGTCCTCCTTAGGAGAAAGATGTGAACCCATTTAAGGGGAACTGTCATAATGTTTTCAACTTATTTTCACATTGGCAAAAAGAAAGGAAGAAAGAAAATGAGAATATGTTAAGATCTCCTTAGAAGCAGAGGAGCAAAGACAGAAATGAAGTTGATATGAAAAATGCTGTCAACTACCAAATTGTGGTAGAGGCTGGTTGATGCTGTCCAGATACCTTCATTGTTTTTTTTATAAATGAGGGGAATGGGGGAGGGAGGGAAGAAGGGGTTAGAGAGGAAGAAAGTGGTACTATGTAGTTGATTCTGAGGAACCATGGCCCTGTATGTTTTTTTATAAACAGACATTTTTTACTGGCCCTTCAATATTCAGCCAAGCTATAGCCTCCCCAAGAAATCCTTTATCTCCTCCAGAGCCAGATTGGGACACCCTCTGGCTCCTGCAATCCCCAGTGCTTCCTCATCATTTTGCATTGCAATTGGGTGTTTACTTACTTGCCTCTCCCAACAGGAATGTTCATTTCTGAACTAGACTGTGCCTTTCCTCTATGAATTCCCAGCATCAAGAAGAGTGCCTCAAGGAAAATTCAGGAATGGAAAGGTCAGCAGAACACAGCAGTAGGACTATGGAAAGAATGGACAAAAGGCTCTGTCTGCTTCATCTGTGCAGGGTCATGCACAGCCCAGGAGCCAACTTGATCAAAGCAGCTTCTTGGGGCCTAAAAGCAACAGCTTCAAAACCAGCTTCCAGTGCAGGTCTACAACAAATTCTCCACGTTTCTAAACCCAATCCAAGAGCATAGTTTCATTTCTACAGAACATTGTCACCTTCTAGAGTATCAGAACCAGGAGGGACCTGGGTCCTCATCTGGGCTAATGCCCTCCTTCTACCCAAAAAGAGAGAGAAGGGAGAACTCTAGTCTGACACTGATGAGGTAGTCAAAGTATGAGCGCTACGATTTGAGTCATACCTTTGAATAAATTTTCCACAGTGTTTTTGAAAGGATATAATTCTGGATATGTAGAATAATTAAATCTCTAATTTGATTACAGATTCAACTTGGATCAAACATATTTTAAGTAAAATTTCAGCACATCCCTTTATTCCCCATACACAGACATTGCCTCAACTGAGTATGATAAAATGGCAATAACCACATAAGATTTCAAATTTATTCATAAAAGCACCCAGTTCCCCAAGGAAACACAGTTTTAAATAGATGGGGATTTTCTTTCTTTTCTCTCTCTCCCTCTCTCTCTCTCTCTCTCTCTTTCCTTCCTTCATTTCTTTCCTTTCTTCCTCCCTTCCTCCCTCCCTTTCTCTTTTCTTTCCTTCTCCCCCTCCCTCCTTCCTTCTTTCTTTCCATTTATCCAAAATCATTTGAGTGCCACCATGTCAGGTGCTATGGATATGGAGGTGAATAACCTGTGATTTCAAGGAGAAAGGGAAGTAGATTCACCAAGTTTTGACTGGATAGAAATACAAGTCGAGCTTCATGCCTATAGGCATGGGAAAAAGAAAAGGAAGTAGAAGTCTAGCTCAGCATTTAGCTTCCAGATATGACAGAAGAGCCTCCAGAAAACAAATTCTATTTAGAAAATAACCAAGAAAGCCGAATTCAAATGGAAAAGTATTCGAGAGCCACCAAAGCAGTGAGGACTTGAAATCAGATTCTGAAAAGAGGGTCATACACTGAAGGTGAGCACAGTGGTATGGCTCCTTCCCTGGGTGTCATTTTTTGCTTTTAAAAACATAGAGGGCTTTACTTCCAGATATCAAGACCTGCCCCATAAAGTGACATTAAGAAAGGCAATGCCTATATTAGCTCAAGGATGGACAGAAAAATCAAATAGAACAGACATTATAAAAGGCCCATGTTTATAAGATTACTTGATTTATGACAAAATGACACTGTTGTGCAATGTGGAAAATATTTTTCTCTAAAATATATGTACTGGGCCGGCGATTTAGCTCAGTGGTTTTGCTGCCTACTGCGCAAGCGCAAGGACCTGAGTTCAATTCCCCGGTACCAAAAAATAAATAAATAAAAATAAAAATAAAATAAAATATATGTACTGGGCCAACAGGCTACCCATATGGAAAACTACGAATCTTAACCCCTACTTCACACCATAAGTAAATACCAATTTCTACTGCATTGTATATTTAGATACAAAAGTGGTATAAATAGTATCTATAAAAAGAATAAAGAAATAGTTTCATGATTTGAAAGTAGGAAAATAATTTTTCAATAGGCTATATAGAGTACCAACTATAATAGAAAATTATAAATTGAGATATGGAAAAAATAAGTACTGTTTATCAAAATAAATCATGCAGAGAATGAAAAATTTCAGCCATTGAATGGTAGGTCCACATATCCTATAAAGGACTTGTATCTGGAATACATAAAGAATTCCTACAAATCAATGAAAAGGAGATAAACTAAAGAGAAAACAATTAAGGGCAAATGATTTCTTTTTTTTCTTTTGTACCAGGGATTGAACTCGGGGCCTTGCACTTGCGAGGCAGGCACCGGTTAAAGTTTTGGGGTTTTGTTTCATTCTGGTGATTTTTATTTTTTTGTTTTTTTGGTACCAGGGATTGAACTCAGGACCCGCTTGCAAGGCAGGTGGCAGCACCACTGAGCCAAATCCCTGGCCCTTGGGGCAAAAGATTTCAACAGACATTCTCCAAAAATATCCAAATGATGATATAAGCACAGGAAAAAGCTTATTTGTGAGGAAAATGCAAATTAAAAACCAAATTTTTATGTTACTAATATCCACTAAGCTAGCTAAAAAATTTTTTTCCAGTACTGGGGAGGACTTTGCACTGAGCTATATCTTCTACCCTTTTTATTTTTATTTTGAGACAGTCTTGGCCCAGTTGTCCAGGCTGAATTTAAACTTGAGATAGTCAACCTTGTGTCTGGGGGAGGGTGTAAAAGTGACCCCAGGTGAGGGCCATTGTCATGGACTCTAGTACATGGAAAACTAATGAATTTCTGCTGTGTATGACAATGTGGACGATCTCACACCCAAAATGCTGAAAGAAACAAGCCAGACACAAAAGGATCATCTACCAGAAGCTTCCCTATATACAGTTCAAATACAGACATTTCTCATTTAGGGCATTAGAAGTTGGGATGGCGGTCACCTTCGGAGAAAGAGGAGGTCATGGCTTGAATGGGCCCAAGAAAGTTTTCAGGGCACTGATCATGCTTGGGTCTTAATTTTGGTAGTAATCACATAGCTATGATCAACTTTGGAAATTTTTACCACAGTGCAATTTTTGTATGTATATTTTAATAATAAGTTTATTTAACAAAACTTTAGGACGACTAGAGAATCACAGATTCTAACAGAACGTTCTGGACCATTGCTGATTAATTCTAATGATTTGATACAAGCTTGCAGCTGATTTAGGCAAGCCTTGAATGTTGTGAAAAGTCCACACACACTCTGTCCTAGACCAGGGTTCTAGACAGGACACAGACCTCCTCTCCAGAAGTGACGCGGGTCCTGGGGATGAATCCTGTGTTCTCAGACCACATCTGCTCTGGCTCTGGTCCATGGGTGATGTGTTGCACTGAACGTTTCTGCACTTTCAGCTTCAACATCTTTTCCACTAATCCCCCTAATACCAGTAAACCTGGAGAGAACCCTTATACACCAGAAGGATGTAAAACCATATTCATGAGAGACTCGTTCATTAAGTATATTCAAGATGGATTAAAATGATCCTGAGCTTTCGTCCTTAGAAGGCAAAACCCAGTAAATAAATGTACTATTGAAATAAGATTAGCAGAGAATGCTTAACCTACTCTGAGAACAAGCTGTTGTTTTTAACACTAAGTACCATCCATTCACATATCCATAATTAATGAGCTAATTGCAATCCAGTCTTATCTAATCATTTAAGTAGTCCTCACGTGACCTGTCCTTGGCTTTGTGTCTGTAGTAATTGCATTTCCTTGAAAGTAATACAACTTTATTTTTAAAATGATACCCCGTAAATTAGACCTTTCTACTAATTCAAGTCAGCCTTACACCAAATAAAAACAAATGGGGAATGGTGGTGATATCTGAATCCTTTTCATTTAAACTAGGAACCCCAAGCCAAGAGTATGGGCTGCAAGTGTTTGCAGAAAGCAAATTTTCCCCAGAAAAAGGAAAAGTTGTAATGCTATCTTTTAGCCAGATGAAAAACAGTTGTGTTAAATCAGCACCAAAGCAAAAGATAAATACAACAGTAATTAGCGAAGATTACACAGTAATTAAAATCATGATGATTATTGAGTGAGAATAATTTATACAATAATCTCCACGCTCACATTGCAGTGTGGTACAAGTCCAAGAGTAACAGGATAGAGTGGGATGGGTAATAAACTCAAATCATAGCGCCACTAATTAAATGGTGATAGATTGGCCCCTGACATTTAGAGATTATAAAAATCTCTGGCCAACACACACAGTCTTATTTGGATTCCCAAGGCTGCCACATTGGGGCCGGCTCTCTCTCTCTCTCTCTCTCTCTCTCTCTCTCTCTCTCTCTCTCTCTCTCTCTCTCTCTCTCTCTCTCTCTCTCTCTCTCTCTCCCCTCTTCATAATCTTCTCCACATCATCCTCCAGCTCCAGGCAAGGCACCTACTGGCCTCCGGAGAGACCTCCTCCCCAGTGTTCCCGTGGTGTATCAGCACTTAGCCCATCTCCCTAAACTAGGTTAAAATACTGATTTAGCCCTCAGGTGAGGAGAGCTTTCATTCCCTTTCTCCTGTCTGACTGGCTCAGTGACAGACCCGTGACTCTTTCAGGCCTGGGACTTTTGTGAAACTGTTGAAAACAGAGAAATCTTTTTACTGTTGGTCTTAGAATGGAGCAGGCATGAGCTCAGAGTTGTTGGCTGCCATCTCTCTGCTGCAGGAAGGAGTCAACAGGGAGGAAAGCAGAGCAGAGAAGCTGGAAAGAGCACAAGTCTCCAGGATTATTGTCAAATTCCTGGATCCAGCAACGCCTGAGGCTCTAGATCCCCAGTGAGGCTCTTAGATTTCCCAGTGGTAGGAAACAATATGTTTTCATTCTTGCTCAAACCAGGTTGAGGTGGTTTTCATGTCACCTATGCCCAAAAGAAACCAAACATGCACAGAAGTCCTAGCCTCTCCCTTGGGCTCCAGGACAGAGTTTATATTCTCATTTTTATTAGTACAGGTGTGCAGTACATAATGATTACATTCAGCATGGTACGTGTACGTAACACATCTTAATTCTTTTTACATTCCTCTCCCCTCCAAACTTGCTTACAAGTTCCATTTGGATGTTCCCAAACACCCTAGGTCCAACATATTTAAAATTGAGCTCAACAAATCTCTACTTTCATTGTCAAGATGCTTTCTAAGGAGTTCATGGTTTCCACTGCAGGTTAGCCCACTTCCTCAACCTCTGGCACATGAAGAAACCAGGTTTGATTCTGCCTGTTACTGTCAGCATCCAGCCTCCTAGCACACCATCTCCTGGCCTGGCCTGAGACAAAGGGGGAAGGGTGAAATGCAGTTTCTGCTTATTAAGCCCCAGCCTGGTGCCAGGCTTTCCAATGGGCACTTTATAGCCATTCATTCTTCAGCCCTACAGAGGAAATCTTGTAAAGTTTATTTTTGGAAGAAACAATCTCTGAGTCTCATATTGTAACTTGGCGACAATCAGAGAGCTCGTAAGTGACAGTCTGTATTAAAACCAGGTCCACCGGACTGCAAAGTCTGCTGCTTTCCTTACCTCCTTTGAAGTTTATCTTCACAGTCCCTTTGTCAACCTGTTCACTTCTCCAAGGCCCCTGCCTGCCTCCAACCTGGTTCTGCACCTGCCCCAGAACTTCAGTCTCTCCATTATATTCCATCAGTTCTGCTCTGTGATGGAAGACACCTAACTTGGGTGGCAAATCCACACTTGGCTCTTGATATCAACATTGTCCTTTTAATTGCCCGGTGAGGAACTACCTACCTTCCATCCACCTGTCATTTAGGTGTCAATGAATACTTTTGAGTACCTACTATGTGCAAGGCACTGGCTAAGGAATGAGCTTCTAGAAGGACAAAGATGAGGTTTGTGTCCTCAAGGGCTCTCAGTGGAAAGAGGGACAGAAACACTTTGTCTGTGCTTGTGAGACTTCTGCAAAGGAGTACTTGGCCCACTAGAGAGTCAGGGGAGCTCCCCAGGCAGGCAATGCCTAAGCTGAGTCCTGAGGCTGAGAAAAGGGAGAAAGATGGGAAAGGTGATCAGGTTGGAGACAATATAGTGGACAAAGGACCCAAGGTGGGAGATAGCAGGACATATGAGGATGACTAGGTACCACTGGGGACTCAAGTTATAAAGAGGAGGAAATGAGACCAGCAAGGTTGGCAAGGGTCATGTCACTGGGGGTACTGGTGCAGGGCAGAGGTCAGCAAAGATTATTGACATCTGATTGTCAGATGGCATCTACCATCTGTTTACCAACATGTTTAGTTTAAATTAGACTCTACGGCCTCTGTTATAACTAATCAACTCTGACACTATAGTGCAAAGGCAGCCATGGATATTGAGTAAGACACAAAGGGCAGGACTGTGGTCTAATTTAATTGTAAAAACAAGTTGGGAGGCAAGATTAGGCCTATGTCAAGAGTTTGTAGGCAATGAGAAGCCACCAAAAGCAGATTCTTATTTCTGAGGAATCAAACAGGCTGAAGTGCAGAGGATGGACCAGAGGTGAATGGGTGGCACTGAACGGTCATTGCCGGGGTCTAGGAGAGAAATAATTGTCTGACACACAGGTGATGGCAGTGGGGATGGAGGGAAATAGAAAAAATCGAGTATTTGGAGGGATCAAAGTTGTCAAGATAAAGGGATGAGCTGAACGTAGAGAAGAGAGACAAAGAGGACTGAGACAATTTGAGTGGCTTTATGAAAGACAGAACCCCCCAAAGATACTGATAACCCAGTGGAGAGGCATGAGCCTGCTCCGCATATCCAAGAGCTCAAGATACAACAGAGTATCAACAACTAGATAAGATAGATTCAGTTTACTACTTTGGAGAATGTAAGAGTTAGTGGTCTAGATTTGGGGGTCATCTGCTTTTCTCTGGGAGTGAAAATCCCTAGAGAATTGCCCAGCATGAGGTGGAGAGAGAAATAGCCAGGTGAGTGAGGGCAGCATATGAGGTACAGCCAGCATGTGGTGATCAGATGAGAAGGAGAGACTGGGAGAGGAGTTTGAGAAGCACCAAGGAGAAGAAATTCAGACCCAGCCACAAGCAGAGCTCAAAGAGCGTTGCACGGTTGCCAACAGTGGGGAGAAGTGCAAAACAGATAAAGAATGGAGAATGTTCCTGATATGAGACTCAGAAAGCTGTTGACATGGTGAGAAGACTTTCAATGAAGTGGCAATGGCAGGTGATGAGCTGTGGTAAACTGAGGCATAAATGTGGAGAGAGGAAGTGAAGACAGGTGTGTGCAGACCTCTATTCTGAGAAGCCTGGGTGTGAAGGCAAGTAGAAATGACTTTACAGGACTGCAGAGTGATAGGTGACAGTATAGTCAGGATGGAGACAATGTAGTCTGCAGGGTATTTGGAGAAAGAACAACTGAAATTCAGGAAGATGAGCATGCAGGAGTGAGCAGGCACGCAAGTGGAGCAAGTATTAACTGTCCAGTACAACAAGGGCAGCCAATGACCAGGGAAGAAACGAGACAGGAGCATCCTGTGCAGCTGGGTCAAGAGATTCCTGTCAGCACTCAGATGATGCAGCACTGCTGAGTGTGGGGTGGGGTCTGGAAGGAACTGGTGGTCAGACCTAGCTTGGAAAGCCTGTTATGCTGTAGCAACCAGAAGGAAATGGGGGAGACCTAAGGCTTTCAAAGGACTGCAGCAGGCTGACAGCCTATGAAGGCAGGAAGGAGATGCCAGGCACAGAGTGGGCAAAGGGCTGCATGTTGCCCTGGGGCAGCCCTGGCACCATCTGTGGCCAGATGTTAAGAAAGCCTCTTGTGCCAAGTGCAGCTGCCTCACCAAACCCATACCCTCCATCTTGGGGGCCAAGGAGGTAATTTAGTGTCTCGTCTCCAGAAGCACTTGCGTTTATCAGCAGCAGCTGCATGATTCCCGGGCTGTAAATCACACAGCCTCAGGTATATTTCTCTCCGGTTGACATCCTCTTATAAATAATGAGGGGAATGCTTTTATGCTGCTGGTAGAAAGACTGCTTTCTCCCTTTCTTCTGTTTTTAGAGTGACCTTCTCTCTCAGTCAAATTGGAAATGGCCAGGAGGCTAGTTTACTGGGGCCTACCATGTGCCACGTAGAATGACGGGACAGGTATCCAGGAGCCCAGTTCTTAGCAGTCTCCAGCACAAAGGACAGTGGGTGATTTGGTAACATCTATTAAATTTAAAATGCAAATAACTCTGACTTGAAAACTCATTTGCCCAGATGCATAAGTATGTGTGTTTTTTTGAATCCCAACAGGTTAAGAACAACTATCTGGAAAACACATAGAAGTGAAATATGCAGATATAGTTAAAATATGACATACTTTTAGGATCTTTTGCAGGGATTTCAGAGTAAGACAGACTTATGTCTTCTGATAGGCAAAGATCTCCAAGATATAATGTGGAGGTAAAGAAACATATTGTAAGAATTTATGAATAGCATAAATAAGTATTGTATCATTTATTTTTTTAAAAGTCCCACAAATACACTGTTTACTAGAAGTGCATATATATATTTATAACTTCACAAAGAGAGATCTGGAAGAATGTTCACCAAACTGAAGATACTCAATCCTTATAGAAAGGGAGCCAAGACTGAGGTTGTGGCCAAGGGGATTTTAGTTTTTTACTATATTTTAAGTTCTTTTTTGTTTTCATAATAATCCTGAGTGTATTAGGGAAGAATGTATAAATGAATCGTGTTTGAACTTTATATCATGTTATGAAAAGGCAAAACATTTTGTTTTCATGAACAGAGAAATTATTTCCCTTGTCTTAAATACAGATTTGGAACTATCCCTACTTTACTTCTCCCAACATATTTTTTTTGAAAAAAAGTGGTTTCTATATTCATCTTTCTTGGAAATCTAACACTGTTTTCAACATAATAATGATATTAATGCTGTGGCATCATTGGATTTTTTTCTCCTGTTGGAGAATTTCATTTTAAAGCTCTTTGTTCAGATATTTTAAATTGAGCCATAAATATTTCTCTGAAACTGGTCATGAGAGGTTTGAATCCTAGTCCTTTGGGGGACAAAAAGAGTTGAAAATTCTCTACAATTACATGGGAACACTGAAATGAGAGTATATTTAATGAAAATAATTTAATGGTACATATTCATGAGTGCAGTGTGGTAATTCAACACAAGTATTGTTGGTGGGAATGTAAACTAGTACAACCACTATTCAAATTAGTATGGAGATTCCTCAAAAAACTAAAAGTAGCAATTCTATTTGTCCCGGCTATTCCCCTTCTAAGTATCTTCCTGAGTTAAGAATATCATAGTATAATAACACATGCATACCTATGTTTATAGTAGCAATTCATAATAGTTAAATCTTAGAAGCAACTTATATGTCAATGAACAGATTAATGGATAAAGAATATATAGTATTTATACACAGTAGAATCCTACTCTGCTATAAAGAAGGATACGTTTGAATCATTTGTGGGAAAATGGAAGCACCTTGAGCCCATAGGGTTAAGAGAAATAAGTCAGGCATACAAGTTTAAATATCAAATGATTTCTCTTATATAAGCAAACCAAATATAAATAAATTAAAGAGCAAAATAAAAGAAAGATAATAGGAAACAAGTAGATAAAACTTTTGCAAATGGGAAGACCAATGTGCTAATATAAAAGATGGAGAGAGCAAATGGGAAAGGGACATAAAAAATTAAAATGTGTTATGTACATGTACTGACCGCCCCCATGATGAATGCAGTCATTATGTACTGCAAATAGGTACTAATAAATATTAAAATTTAAAAAGTCAACAGGTATACAATGGGTAGTGATGAAATCAAGGGTAATTAGCATATCCATCTTTTAAACCATTGTCTTTTCTTTATTTTAAATTCTTGGCAAAGTACTCATAGATGACACTTGTGAATTAAAAAGAGCTGATGCTGGGTTGGGGATGTGGTTCAGTGGTAGAGCACTTGCATAGCATGTGCTAGGCTTTGGGTCCAACATCCCACCAGAAAAGCACACATAGAGAGTTACAAGTGAAAGAAACTGAACCTAGGCCAGTCCCCATGCTCAATCTGGGTGAGCTAGTTCCCTCTGCAGAGCGCAGCTTTCCCATTTGTATGAACATGTGACACTAACAACTCCAATGTCTCCAATGTTTCTCTCTAACTCGCAGTGTTCAGAATCTTCAAATTATAAATAGGAGGAGTCATTGAAAGATGCAGTAAATATTTATATTAAAAGAAAACTTATTACAGTAAAAGACACACAGCCAGGAACAATGTGTGTTTGAAGCAAGGGGGAGAGTTTTAAGAATTTCGGGGGGGAATTGGTGGCAATGTGTCTTTTACTGTAATACATTTATAAATTTAAACATCCACCATATTTTATGATTACTCCTCACTGATCAAATGTTTACAGCAATTTCTGTCAAATCATTGTATGTCTTCCTCTACCTTTTTCACCGGATCTGGCATTGTGCAACTTTTGGCTTTTCTTCAGTCAAAATGACCTTGCCTGGCAAGTGTGAGGTCCCAAGTTCGATCTCCGGTACCAAAAGCAAAACAAAACAAAATGACCTTGAGAGGTAAACGTTTCCAATCAGTTCAGGACATCAAGGCAGCTATGACAATGCAAAGAAAGACACTCATGGAAAAGGACTCTGAGATCTGCTTCAGAAAGTGGCAAGAATGATGGGATAAGTGTGTTCGAAGTGAGAGGGAGTGTTTTGAGGGGAGTAATGGCAGTGTGTTTTTTACTACAATAAAAAAATTTTAAACAAATTTAAAATTATTCACCATATTTGTGTATCACACACTGTATATTCAAGGGAAGGTGTTCAAAAGCTTTAGGACTTTATCCCTAAAGAGATCTGGCACTCTGTAGAAATTGCTCTTGGCTAAATGCTAAATGTTGAATAACAATCCTTAGGCAGTTTTAGTATTAATAACAGGCCAGATTGTTGCCAGCAAACTTTGCCAGGTGAGTGATCCACTCAAACCTCGGTTTCATTTCTGATTCTTCCTCCTACCTGCTGTGTGACACTGAGTGAATTATTGACCCTCTCTGAGCCACAGTCTATCCTGAGCTGTAGCCAGATATAGTTAGTATCTCTGCTTCAGCTTTGGTGTGATGGTCCATTATTCACTCAACAAACAGTATTGAGCACTTACTGTGAGCCAGCCTTGGGACATGGACAAGAAGGTGGACAGAATCCCTTCTTACAAATATGAAAATAATCTGCTTTGCCTCCTGCCTCTGTGCTGTTCTTGGTGCAGGCAACTGCACTCTGAACTGCAGGTGAACACACCCAGGACATGGAGGGGAGATGGGGGAGAAGAGGGAAGAAACTGGAAGAGGTCTCCTGGGGCTGCAGGGCAGCTGCCCTGTTGAGGGTCAGCTGCAGAAGCTGGGGTGCCAGCACACATGGGTCCACTGCTTGGCACCTCTGGATCTCAGATTCCTTCTTAACATGCAAGTAATGGTGACTGCCTCTAGGATCCTCCAAGCATCGCAAAGGCATTAATGCTTATAAAGCAGCTGGTGGTCTTGAGCTCTTTCCTGGTATGAGGCTCTGAGTGAAAAGCAGCTTGTGCATCATTGCATCATTCCTCACAGCCACCTCTGTGTCCTCCCAAGGACACGAGACCAGAGAAGTCAGGCAACCTGCCCCGAACCTCACAGCTGCAGATGCGCAAATAGAGGATCAGAATCCAGACGCCCTGACTTCAGACCATGAGCAGAAACCACCACACCTACCACCTCCCCTGCAAACAGGTCTCAGAAACTGAGTACATGATCCATGGGGCACAGATACGCTGCCTGTACCTTGTAATTTCATTGTGAACCTTCGCTATCTTATGCCCGGGGGTTTGTACTCTCCTTTGGTCCCCTCTGGTTCTGTTCTGCTCTTACCCACTGGCATGCGGAGAGGACAAGTCCTCCTTTTCACGGAGGATGTGATTCTTTCTCCATACAGACCTTTGTTTTTAATTAAGAGCAATGATCACATAATCTCACTTTAATTAACTCCCCAGATGAACCCCATTCCTTCAGCCTTCCTTTGATATTTTCCACATCAAATGTTTCAGCCTAAGATTAACTGCAGACATGTGCCAGACATCTGCCATTTGCCACATCTGCCCGATAGGTTAGCATGAACTCCTGCCCCTTCTTTTCATGGAGACAGCCCCCTGCTTCAGATGGGGTTGTCTGGGTTGGCTCCAGTCACCTGTGATTTCTCTTTCTATCTTATCACTTTGGTCCTTCTGTTATCACAGAAGCAGTGTGCATTTCATCTCAATTATGCATCTGCTTAATCTATAATTTCTGATTTATAGCCACTAAGTCCTAATTACAAGAAGGTTGCCCTTGAAAGGGAAAAACCAAGTGAGCTCAGAAAAATGGAGCTTGAAAGCAAGAAGGAAAGGGAATTTAATTCATGTAACTAAAACTGAAGCCTAAGAGCCATTTGTTGAGGAAACCTATTGTGGGCAGTCCTATAGACCTGTGCATGTCCCATCTTGGCTGTGATGGAACTAATCTCCATCTATGGGAGGGAAATTATAATGTCCTGATGTTCAGATAAAGCTAAAACTCTCAGAGTGAGAATTCATCCAGCTCAATCTAAATTTTTTCCCTCCCTCCTTTCCTTTCTTTTTCCCTCCCTTCCTCCCTCCCTCCCTCCCTTCTTCCATCCCTCCTTTTCTTTCTTCCTCCCTTCCTTCCTTTTCTTCTTCTCTTCTTTTCTTAGTGTCTCACTAGGTTGCCCAGCTTGGCCTTGAATTCCTGGGCTCAAGTGATTCTCCTGACTCAGCCTACTGAATAGTTGGTACTACAGGTACAGGCCATCATACTTGGCTTCGGCCCAATTTTTATGACTCCCCATTTAAAAAATCACAATCGAAAACAGAACAAAACCAAACCCTTCAGTGACCACGTCTATATAGAGAAATTTAAACTCATAACTATGCGTAAGTGAAAAACTAGCATGACTTGCTCTAAATAGAAGGCAACTATATCAATTGCTGCTTTTAAAAGTTCATACTGCACTATTTAGAACCTCCAGAACACCATGCTTCAGAGAGGACTGCTTTGGATCCTCATCATTTCAACTGTTTGAGTCAGTGAATACAATTATATTCTACATTTTTCAGGATATGGAAGTAAAGACAGAGAAGATGAGTGACCTGCTTAAAGTCACAACTTAAACTGGCAGGGCCATGACACCATTGCGGGTGGAAGACCTGAACAACATCCTGCAAAGTCTAAGAGCGTAGAGCTACCATCCATCCAGAGGCAGCAGAGTGGTGCTTTCTCTTACCTGGAGCTGCGGATGCAGCTGCTGGTAGCTGACTGTCGAGAGGGTGTCCGCATGGTGTCTGTAGCCATCGACAGGGTACAGCTCAACCAAGACTGCAGATTGCCATCAGGCTGGGAGCTGATGATGGAGACATTATCCCTGGAATCAGAATGCAGGACACCACCATCACGATGTCAGCCACAGTAATGGCAATTACTAGACGCTCACTCCATAGTGTAAGCCAGGCATTGTGCTATGTGCCATGTGTGCATAACCTCCCTCAGCACCCCTCGGAGGAGGGAGTCTGTCCTGCCCCCATTACCCATTAGGAAGTTCCAGGATTTGTAAAGGCCAGCCTAGGTCTTGGCCCTGGTCACCCAGATGGTCAACAATGAAGCCAGGGTACAGATCCTGCTCCTTTAATTCCCCTGCCTACACTAGTGGCCACTGCACTCTTCCTCAGGACATACACACTCCCATAAGATGTTGAAGCCTTTGCTTTGGGAATCAAACTTGGCATTGAATTTTATATCAAATTATATGTTCGTGGATTCTGTCAATGTGGGGGCCTTAACTCCTTCCTTGCCTTAACTGGAATGTGTCTGTGAACTGAGAATTTGTTTACAGGCTCTGATTCAGAAGGCAGCACAAGGAAGTGTCCACATGGGTATTCAATAATTATTTTCTGGTTGATAAACTCATTGGGTATTGCATTGTGTGCAGTGGTGGTGGCATGTGTGTGTGTGTGTGTGTGTGTGTGTGTGTGTGTGTGTGTGATTTATCCTGAGTTTCCTGTCTTTCTTTGTAAAATGGAGCTAATAACAAGGCCCTGCCTCCAGAGTTGGGAAGCAGAGTAAGTGAGATTACCCTTGTAAATTTCTCAGCATGGTTCCTGGCAAACAGATAGTGCTAATTAAACGGCAGCAACCATTCCCACTACTTTTTTGGGGAAACCAGTGCTGGTTTGTTCATAGGACACTCTGTGCCAGTCACCATGGAAGGGGTGCTACACACAAGATCTCAACATTGACCTTGTCCTCAAGACTTCATCCTAACCGACCAAATAAATAAACATCTGTATAAATAACTGTGAAATACCAGAAAAATTATTACTAGTGTGGAAAAGTCTGAGGGCCAATTCTAAGGGCAATAAGCAGGAAGTCTTGTTTTGTTTCCTAGAGGCAGGCAGACCCCAAGCAGTGGAGGTTGAGCTACTCAGCTCAGGGCTACACAGGGACCGGGGAAGAAAATTCCAGGAGGAAAGTACAGCATACATGTAGGTATGGAGGGTGCAAAGTGTCAGGGTATAGAGACTATATAAAGAAGGAATCACAGGTGGAGAAGGAAGTAAAGGTCAAATTGTACGGGACAGAGATGTCTATGCAAAAAAGACTATTCTGGGGCAATGTAGGAACTACTGAGGTGTCTGAGCACAGGGGAAGAGAAGACATGGGCTTCTCCCTAAATTGGAAGGGGAATCTTATCTCCCCCATGCAATATGTTATGACCATGAAGTCAGAGCTCTCACAGGCATTGCTAGTAATTCTCCCAGTGATTGTGAATGTTCCCTCTGCAGACAACACACAGCCAAGGGCTCACCTTGGTAAGCTACTCAGTTCCACTCAGGGTTAACTTACGTCTCTTTTCTGCCACCACTGCCACAATCCACTGCCGTCTGGACACTAGAAGGAGGCAGAGAAAGAGTGTGTTACACCTGTGCTGGCAGGGGCCGGGGGACGTGGTTATTAACATTAGATACAGTAGTGTTCAAGTTCCACTTCCAACTTTTGCTGCTGTGTGATTGCAGGGCAGTAACTTATCCTATCTGAGCTTCCTGTCTTCCTTTGTAAAATCGGGCTAATAACAAGGCCCTGCCTCCAGAGTTGGGAAGCAGAGTAAGTGAGATTACCCTTGTAAATTTCTCAGCATGGTTCCTGGCAAACAGATAGTGCTAATTAAATGGTAGCAACCATTACCACTACTTTTTTTAGTACAACCAGTGCTGTTATTAATAGCATTGTTATTACCAACAAGCAAGGCATTTGCTTTATATTCTTAGTGAGGCTGGCACATCAGTCCTGGGGCAGAGTAGCTTCCCAAGGCATTGTGGGAAACTCTAAACTAATTACAGTAGTAGCTATTCTTGAGGGAGAATCCTTTCTTTCAACAAATATGCTGTGTATACAATTTCATCTGCCTAAGCCATGCAAATCCATTTTAGAGATGAGGGACTGGACACTCTGTCTAAGGTCATGCAGCTTTGAATAAGAGATCTGTAGGGTCAATGAAAGTCATGCTCCTAACCAGTGTGCAGCTGCTCACTGTGAATGCAGACTATCAAACCACAATCTTCAGGACCCTACAACATCATCTAATCCTGAATCCTCAGGCTGGACCCTTCTAGCTGGCCTGCGGGTGATTCCTTCCTTGGAAGACCTGCACACTTCTTCCAAGGGATGCACCTGCTACTCCTTGGTCCCTACCCTCAAGGACCTATCGCCTTGGGAAAGTCTGCTTACATGCATCTGTCCCTTCTAACTGTGATACCATTTGTGGGCCATGCCTTATTTGTCATTCAGCCCCAGGGCTCACCAGAGGTCATGATAGATCAGTCCTCAAGAAATACTTGGTGATTCCAACAGAAAAGGGGTCAAGTTCAACCTACATGGGCCAAGTTCAACCTACTGCCTATTTTTATAACTAAAGGTTTTCTGTCTGTAACTTCTTTTGTATTATGTATAATAACAAAGTAGAGTAATTATAACAGAGACTATGTGGCCCCCAAAGGCTAAATATTTACTAACTGACCTTTTAAAGAGAAATGGCCATTTTACACAGTGAAAGCTTTACTAGAACTCAGGCACACTCGTTCATTTGCATTTGGAAGACTTGCTCACATACTTTGTTTAACTAAACACCAACCTTTACTTGAACAACACTCAGGAGAGTTTTCTAGTCTGATCACTAATCAAAGCACACACTGGTGTTAATTCTTTTCCATGCTTTACCCTAGCAGGCCCTGTGAGTTATTCCCCACAAGTGGGCTCTGCATTCAGATTGGCCATCTCCTGAAAGGGCCCCTTGCTCCACTGCTAGAGATCCATTTGCTATGTCATGTCCAACTATGCTGGATACTGTATCTTATCTTCTTTTTCCTCTTCCTCACTCACTTGTGGCTTTTCCCAATATGTGCCCTGGGGCTGGGCTATAAGGACCACGTCAATCAGCTTCCTGCCTCCGCAGCTGCCCCTTGGGTTCAGCCAATGGGGAATTCAGTTGACAGTTGGAAGGAAGGAGGGAAGAGAGGGAGAGTGGAGAATTTATTCTCCCAGATTTTTTTCCATTGCATCTCCTATGCTGGTTCTGTCCCTCCACTAAAGGCCAGTCTCTCTTGCCAGGAAGCCCTCTCTATAGTGGTCTCCTCCCCCCCGCCCTTTCCCTCACCCACTTTCTTTTTCCTCCCTCCCCTTCCTCCATGTGCCTTCTTCTGGAATCTTCCCCCTTGCATCCTTCTTCACTCCTTCAAACTTGATGGCAGTGACTTCTCCCAGCTGTTGCAGGTCCCTGAGTGCCATACCATCCCCTGGAACCTCCCTACACACAGAGCTCTGAAAACAGTCCCTTTAAGTTTTCTTCATTAGGGTTTGGTTTCTGGTTCCTTCTAGACTCTATTACCATAGTTTATCTCTGTGCTGGTTCCAACCTTAATGGGAAAACCTGGGTTTGTCAGGCCAATATTTCACATAATAAACAAGCAGGGAGGAGGCATGACCCAACACTGCACTGCTAAACCCTGCTATGTGTGTGTGGGAGACACAGTAAAGAATATAAAGTGGCAAAAGATTATAAGCAATCATTATTATCCTCTCTAAGCTCTGACTCTGGAAAATAACAAGCCATGAGGATAAATAAAAAGATGCAGGTATGGATGCCTGTTAATCCTATGTCTTAATGGGAACTGTGCCCTGCTTCTCCCTGCCTGTGAACCTGCATCACTGGGTTTGGCACAGGACCTCTGAGGCAGAAGTCTAGAGCTGATGGGTGATCTAATTGTCGAGTCAGAATGAAATATTTTCCAGGGAAAATGTGGTGTCCAGTCTGGGCCACACATTATCTGTCATTTGAGAAGCTTCAACAAAATAGAGTATGCTTAGTATAAAGAGGATGGATCAAAAAGTTTTGAGAACTGTGTCCCCTATTTGTTGTACGAGCAAATGTCAAAAGCACCTAACACCTCTATTGCAAGGTGGTCTGGGGTGGAGGCTTGGGGTGGGGCCTGATGAAATACTTTCCAGAAGATGCAGGGAGAGTTTTGTTCTACCTGCTCCAGAGAAACACTAAACCAGATGGGGTAGAAATAATCACCATGTTGCCTTAACACATCAAGGACTGTTGGTCCCGGGAGGTACTTGAGTCTGTACACCATGGTGTGTGGAGCCTTGAGCTCCGGGAGACCTCACGGGGATTTCCTTGGGGTCAGGAAGAGAGATTAGAGGGAGAGCTCAGCTCCATATCTTCCTCTCTCACTTCAACTAAATGACAGTTGTATTTCATCCTAAATTAGAACTTTCTTTGGTATAAAAAAAAAAGTTCTGTTTAAAAGAGGGAGTTTGGAATCCACTGGCCCTTCCACCAGGCAAAAAGTCTCTGAGATGCACATTCCATGAGGGAGTTTGTTTCCTATGCCACACCCAGTCTGAACACAGAAAGTGCCCAGTGGTTATCATCTGTTGAATAGGCAAGCCGGGACCCCAGGAGGGCTGAAGACCTTTCCATGGTCCTGATCTCTTTGGAGGCACACTAGGAATGGAACCCACATCTCTTGACCAGTGGTCAGTGGTCCTTTCTCACCGTGGTGTATATGGATCTTTAGACAAGAATTTGTGCTAGAAATCTGTAAACAGGAGATGGATGATAAGAAAGGTAATTGATTAAATGTCTTCAGATGTATTCCTTTAGGGTGAGTCTTCGCCAGACAACAGCAGTCTAAATGCAAATGTTGCCAGGGAAGTAATACACCAATTCATTGGCCCCATATCCCAGTGACAGATACAAGTTCACCATCCTGACAGGCTAGCTACTAGGCAGGGAACAGAGACTTGACAGAGGAAGGAGGAAATGGGATATGTTTACTTGACTGCAGAGCTTGATTATCAAAGCATGGGTGGTAGTGTCAGCCTGAAAATCAAATCATGGCTCCATCACCTACTGTGTAGGTTTAGTAAAGATTATTGACTCCAGTGAGCCTCAGTTTCCTTATCTACAACCTGAGAATTTTAATGAAAAGAACGTTACAATTGTTGTGGGAACAATGAATGGCAAACAGGTGGCATAATAACCAGCACAAAGTCTTTCAGAAAGGGTACTTTTCTGACAGTTACCATACTTCCTGTAGTGCCAAAGTAGATATAGTAGTTTGGATCTCTGGCTCCCAATGAATTGCAAAAGCTGGGTGTCTAGGATAGAAGTCTGCTCAGAGAGCAAGGGACCTGTGTAGCAGCATTTAAGTGGGTGTTCAGTTGCACTAGGACCTCATGCTGTAACTTGGTGAGGAGTCAACCTTCTTAAACCGTTACGGTTTAGATTCAAATGTCCCACAGCTGTTTCGTGTGTTTGGAAGGTGACTGGATCATGAGGGCACCAAATACATCAGTAGATTTGTCCACTAATGAGATGGGTAGCTAAAAGTGCTATCAGAAAGTGAGGCCTGGTTGGAGGTGAGTTCCTGGGACAGTGACCTGGAAGGGTGTGTTCTTGTTCAGGGCTGCTCCTTTCTGTCTCTCTGCTTCCTGGGTGCCATGAGGTTGGCACATTCCCTCTGCCATGTTCTGCTTCCCCATCATGATTTGAATAGACTGAATCCTCCAAAACCTATGAGCCAAAAAATGCCTCTCCTTTAAGTTGTGGGTGTTGAGTATTTTGTCCCATTGATGGGAAAGTGACAAATATACAGACTAATAGAGAAACCTTCCAAGCTGTCCTTCCAGCTCTGGAGCAGGCTCATCACTAACGTGGGTAGGTGGTATAAACTAAAAGATAAGATAGTTGCAGGAAAAGGGCTGTTGGCATTCCCAAGACTGTCCTACTATGAAGCAGGAAACTTTATAATCTGGCCACAGCCTGGATCTTTTAGTGAATAAATGAACCCAGAAGTATGTCCTCAGTGGCAACCACAATCTGTGGTGAGACCCAGGTGATCACATATCTTACTTTTAGACAGGTATCAAAGGACATATGTTGGAAAATGTGCATCTCACATTCACCCCAGCCAACAGAAGACTTTTCCAGAGCATTCATCTAGATTGACCCAGCTGGAATGGATGCACTTTTAGCTGACCTAGATCATCCGCTGACCTCCCCACACCTCACCCAAACCCCCAAACCCAGAGCCAAGGCATGAGAGCAGCTATAGGCTCTGGGCAAGAAATAGATGGGCTTGTCTGTCAGCCAATGCAGCCCTCCCTTCATGAATAATGGGAATCAACTTAAAGCATTTCACCATTAATCAAGAAGGTAGGTGCCACAGTCTAAGTTACAATAGTGAGGCCCTGACATAGGACAGCAAGTGCTGAAATGCTGCACACATGACACCTGACTTTCTGAGCATGGAGCAACATCTCCAGCCTGGAAGGTCTGTTACATTAACATCTAATTTCCAACATGGGGGAATATGATTTTATAATTATAATTTAAACAAAGTCTCTCAAATAACTTCAGTTGGAACTGAAGCATCTCTCTCTCTCTCTCCTCTCAGGTGGGTTTGAAGCCTAATTGAGAGATCAGTTTGAAGAAGTACCTCAGACCAACCCCTCAGGCCCCAATCTAAAGCTCTTACTCCAACTGATAAGACAATTAGAAGTACAGTACAGAGTGGCAGAGCTGCCCCAAAATGGAAGAATCCAAGCTGGAGATCCTGCTCTAGGCAGCAGATCCATAGCCTAATAACACATATACTTCCTTTTATTGTTGATAACCAAGTATAATCACACTGTGGTCAGAGATCATGCTTTGTAAATTATTAATTCCTTGAAATGTGTTGAGACTTCTTTGTAGGTAATTTTTCCCAGTTCCCCAATTCCTGTGACATTATGGAAAGCTATACTGTGTTTCAATCTCAAATCCGAGCTATGAGACATTTAGTTAGGACCAAGAACTGCAAAGCATTAGTAAATGTTCCCTAAGAACAAAGCTGGGGGCAGTGCTGGCTGCATGCCCATATCTGGCTTACTGCTCAGCCATCACTGTCTTGAAATTTTATATTTTGGAACAAAGAGGCCCAAGTTTTCATTTCTTTCTGGACCCTACAAATGATGGAGCCGGTCCTCCCTGGGGTTCTGGGGTGCTTTAATGACTTGAGTGTCTTGTTGGGTTTCCACGGGTCACTTACAGCGAGGAAGAAAGATGGGAGAAAAGGAAAGGAGGATTGGATGGAGAAAGTACAGAGAGGAGAGAGCTACTTTTTCTTCATTTCCCATACCCCAGAGCACTGCCCTCATTTTACTTTCTAGAACCTGACTCTGCCCGATACACTTTCTCCAGGTTGGAATAGGTGCTCAGTAAGAATTTATCAAATAAATGAACTAATGAAAGCAATTGACAAGGGTTAATCTGCTAAGATACACAAGGCTCTGTGCTAGAGAATCAAATTTTTTCACTTCTTATTGCTAATTTGCCTTAGAGATGAAAAGACTGGAGGTCAGAGAGATTGAATAACTTATTCAAGGTCATACAGAAATTTAAGTACGGAATTCCTAATTGAAAATCAAGCTTGTTGAAATGCCAAGCCTATGGGAGCCCTAATTCTTCCCCCATCTCCAACTGTAGGAATCCAACTCATTGCCTGGGGCATTTTCAGGTACAAGATGCATTTCTTTAAACCTGGTACTCAGTAGTCATTCTACACCTCACAGCAACCTTGAAATGCAGGTGAGGTCTCTTCCAACTTAGGAAGTATAAGGCAGGTGCTGTGTGGAAACTAGATACCCAGTCAAGTAAAAGATATCAGAAAACAGCAGAAATGAAGGTTTAAGGTCCCAGAAGTCTTAATCATGAAAAGGCAGACAGAAAGCCAGCATTCAGGCTGGATTCTTGGGTCCCAGGGCCTGGAGCTCTGGAAAGATGGAAAAGTACAGAGAATAAGCCTTATTAACTGGAAGAGAGACAGATAAAGGGGTCTCCTACTGGGATGAGGGTGAAGCGGGTGTCCCTGTAAGGCCAGGGAAGAGCCTTATAAACATAGACTGATGTGATGCCTGCTATTCACCCAGTGAGAAGTCTGTTCTTTGTTTCTTGTCAAGAAATCTGTCCATCCTGTTACCCACACTCCCAAGCACATCCCCCTGCCTCTTTCCAAGTTATTTTTCTTTTAACTTTTGTTGTTTTTTAGAAAAACAATCTCTTACTATGCAAATGAGAATGATTCAAAAATGGCTGCTCATTGGCCCAAGATCCTAGTACCCACAGCCGTTCATCCTCATTACCATGAAGGCAGATGTGCTGGCATATCTAGTAATGGAAAAGCCAGCCAAAGCATCAAGCATGTAAGTCCACAAAAGGGGTCTATAATTACAGATGGTGGTTCTGTCGTGACACTAATAAAAGCAGGAGGGCTTTGTGGAGGGGGGAATTTTAAATCCAGTCAGGAGTTGGAAGCTGCTACAATTTCACTATTTGCCATTTTGTCAACAGTTTGGCAGCTGTGCAAATTAGCAGGAAATGGTAGAGAAACTTGGAATATGCGTGTAAGTCACTTTACAAAGTAAAGAAGACTTTTTAGATAAAGCTCTTTATTTAGAGGCAAGAACATGGGGTTTTAGAATCTACGGGATCTGTCTTCTGCTGTTGAGCATGAACATCTTTAAGGGAGAATTGGAGGCTGCAAATCCCCAAGCAGCTATGATCAGCCCAGGGCTGCATCAAGGGAACAGCTGATGTATGTTCTGAAATGCAGTGTAAAAAATCACACAATCAGCACACACCTATGATTCCAGGTATTTGCAAGGCTGAGTCAGGAGGAACACAAGTTCGAGATCAGTCTGAGCAACTTAGCAAGACTCTTGTCTCAAAATAAAATTTTAAAAAAGGAGAGGGGCCTGAGAACGTAGCTTAGTGGTTGAGCACTTGCCTAGCATGTGCAAGGCCCTGGGTTTGATCTCCAACATTGTAAGAAATCTATATCTATATCTATATCTATATATTCATTGCACGGATTTTAGAAAATATAACTATGTGCGAAGAAAAAAGTCACCAATGATGTCTTCTCTCAGTAGAATGCTGGTTGTTTATGTATAGTCCTTTTTCTTAACTATACATGCTAATATCACTAACACAAATGTCTTATTCTTCCCAGGGGCTAAACCAGAGCCAAATAATGCCCCTCTCTGCTTCCCTGGCCTGTCTCACACCTGCACCTCTAGCAGAGAGCAGCCATCTCACTCTCTCAGAAGGGAGAGAGAATCCCTGTTTAAAAGACTATGGATGGTAAAGGTCTGTAAAAAACTCAGCAGACCTGGGCTCTAACTCCATATACTACACTAATTTGCTGTGTGTGAACTTCTCTGAGGCCAAGGTCCTCCTAGCAACAGAGAGTTGCAAGTACTCCAGTGGTGGAGATTTAACTGCTCAGACTGCAGGACAAACCAGCCTTCCCAGAAGGGAAGACCAAACAGCACTGATTTCCAGTGCAACCTGCTTAGGTACTAGAAGGGCTGTGCAGGTGTTGGGAGGGAACTGCATCTGCAGATTCCCTGCTGCAAAGCTACACGAAGAAAATGTCTTTCCCTGCTTCCCAGGCTGTTCTATGCAGTCTGGGGCAAAATTTCAGCCCAATTGGCAGCTGTGGTTCCAGGAGAAGCAATAAGCTGAGGTTCTAAGGGCAGTTCCTGGGAAGAAGATCCTCTGGCTATCTGGAGAGGTAGGATAGCCTGGGTCCCTGTGTCTAGCTGGGACACTTCAAGCTCCTTCTAGCTGAGCAGCCTTCTACCCTACATGGCCTGTAGAAACTTGAGGCTAAAAAAAGACAGGAAGTGGCTTATCTTTTGAGATAGGCAAGAGTAGTCCTAGCATTGAGCTTGGGTAGCCTTGTCACCCCCAGCCCTTTGAATTGATTGGCATCTCTGAATCATCTACTGTCTTCATAAAACAGCACTCATTATTTTGGGCAAGTGCAGCTTATACTTACAGACCCCAGCACTGCTCTCAGCGATGTTGTGGATGAACTCTAATGAGTCTGTGGGTGGGCAGATGAAACCTCTGGTCTGCAGGTCAAAAACGGTCTCCTCTTGGTAATTTCATGTGGTTCATCCTAATACTATTTTGTCTACTTCACAAATGAGGGAATTGGACCTGGACTGGACATACAGCTTTTCTAGTTGTCCATGCTGGAGTTCACTTTCCAGCTGTGCGTGCTTCACCTAAGGCTTGGTGAGCAAGCCCAGCTGGTTCCAACAGTAACAGATGTCAACTCCAGTAGGGCAGTATACTCTCTACCCATCCAAGGGATCCCCTTATATGGCCAACTCCCAAATACCTTTGGGATTCCCTGCAGACATGCCCTTAGGCCCACTGAAGCCCACACTGTGGACCTCTCCAGGGTCCAGCCCCACCTAGTCACTTTCAGGTTACCTTTCGGTATCACTGTCACTGGACGCCACCTCTTCCAAGGCAGCCTGCAGGTCAGCAATGCGCCGGATGGATGTCTCCAGGTCTGTCTGCAGTGTCTGCCTCACTGCGCCGAGCTCCTCTACATACTTCTCCTGGAGACACAGACCACAAGCCCATATTGGCCTAGGCAGAGAACCACACCCACTCATGACTTCTGGGGGAGGAGATGCTCTGGGCTGAGCCTGGGTTCACTGGGCACCTATTATGGAACAAGTACTCCTGGCTCTTACTGCAGATGGGCTCATGGGAGGCTCAGACAGATCCTCGCTGTTATACAGAGGCGGGAATGGATGTGCAAGGTCCTCAGCACAGTCTAGGCAGGCACAACTCCCTCATCCAGATGAGGGTGAAGACCCCCGTATGCCTGAGCCCAGAGCTGAGCTCTGACTTTGCATCACTCCTGTGACACATGCACAGAGGGTGGTACCCAGCTCATTTCTTATGGATGAGTGAACTTTCCAGCCAGGAAAGGCCCCAAAGGCTGCCTTGGGAAGCTGAGCCCTAAAGATGCATGTGGTGCAGGAGGCTGTGAGGAGCACAGGCAGGCATGGTTCCCTTTTACCTCCACCACCGAGGCACTGCCACTTTTTTGTCCCCAAAGATATTAGTGGCAAAGATGGAAAAGCCAACAGTGCTTCCTGCAGAGCAGAAAAACTGAATGGCACTCACTGAGCACTTCCTGTGGCCAGCGCTAGGGTGAGCATTCATAATGTCACCCACTCCTTGAGGGCCTGGAGGGTCATGCATGACAGCTGCTCCCTTTCCACAGGTAAGGAACTGAGACTTTGAGGAGTGAAGACTGCACAGCAGTACTGGAGCGGGGCTCTGTGCCTCTGGTTCTCCTCTCAGTGCTCATGCTCCATGCTCAGTACTCTCTAACAGAGTCCTAATCAGATTTTGTCCTGACTCTGGAAAATCTTTGATTTCCACTTACAACCCATTGTTCATACCTCCACCCTCTAATGCCATGATTGTTGAGGAAGGGTGATTCTGTCTGCCACCAGGAACACGTGGCAATATCTAAAGACAGTGTGGATTGTCACAACTTGGAGGAGCCTATGGGCATCCAGTGGATGGCTGGGGATGCTTCCCAGTAACCTCCAATGCACGAGACAATGCCCACCACAGAGTCACCCAGCCCAGTGTTCACAGTGCTGAGCCTGAAACCCTGGGCTAAACTCAGAATCCCACCCTTTGGAAATTAATCCTATGGCAGGAATAAATCAAAACTCAAAGCAAAGCCATGCACCCCAGGATGCTTGGATGCTGCTCCTAATGACATGGACAGCTGAAAGCTGCCTCGTCATCCAGCCATTGTGGATGGTTAGTGGAATCACAGTGTGTCACTTTGATGGTGTCAGGCAGACATTAACATTGGAAACGAGGACTGAAAACCCTGATGGCTTCCGTGCAGTAATGTGAAGCATAGAACCGAGGAAGATCACCCCCAAATCTACACCAATAACACATGCATGCGGAAAAACATTTGGAGAATTAAGATTATTTATGGATTGGATAGAGTGGGGGTCGGGGTGGGGTTTTTTCTTTTAATGTGTTCTCATTATGTAAAGCTTATTTTGCAATGTTAGTGAAAGGAACATACACATACCTAAAGATGAGAGAGGGGCTGAGGAAATACAATTTTGGATCAGATCCAGGTGCAACTCCCAGCTCCCCCCTGAATTCACTGTCTGTGACCACAGACAGCTCCCAGGCCCAGAGAGGGATCTTTTGTGATTTTCTTTAGGTGAGGAAACTGAAGCCAGCCTGGTTGTTCAGGACAAGTAGGAAGAAGAGCTGGGATTTGAACCCTTATCTTCCAGGTTCTCAGTGCAGTGATCTTTCTGGGGTTATGTGTGGACTCCCCAAAGTAGTCAGCAAGGACCACAGCTGATCCTCATTACAGGAACATGTTCAGTCTTCCTTGGTGGATCAGCTTGTCTAATCTCATTTTTATGAGTCTGTGCCTTTCAAGAGATTCTGAGTCTTTTACAATTTTGAAGGGTGAGAGAGAAAGGCAGTAGGCAAGGTCTGAGCAAGCCCAAGGGCAGAGTCAAGCTGGTGAGGAGGATGGCTTGGAGGGACATGGGAGAAGGGACTGGCGGTGCAGAGTAGCTGATTGAAGCTGCCAGCTGTGAAATCCCCATCCCAGCACTGACAAGGTGAGAGACGATCTGAGGCAGGGGTCCAGGCTGGAGGGCAGTGTGGATGAAAGGAAATAAAGGACATGTAGGGACAGCAAGGGGGTGTGCACCCTGTAACACCAGTGTGTCAGCTCACATGCACACCTAGGAAAACAGATGGCTGGATGGGAAATTCCAGAAGCTTATGGAACTCGGCTCTGTCCTAGTGTCCAGGACAGTGGTGTCACTGGGAACTGGCTACATTCCTCCAGAAAACATGGCCACTGTGTCTTTGGAAGACACAGAAGACAGATGTGGATTTCTGCCTTAATCCCATCAGAAGCCAATATATCTGGGCCACAGGAAGCATGTGCTCAGTAAAATGAATGCCAAAAACACTGGCTAAATGATTGTCCATCTTAAAGACAAGGACACTGAGGACCAGAGTAGCCAAATGACCCACCCAGGGCCATGTAGGTGGGAGGTCACAGAGCTGGGATAAGCATCCCGGTCTTGGGGTTTTCAGGGAAGAACTCTTTAGGTCACATGTGCAGAGACAGGAAAAAGACAAGGGTGTCCCCTCCATGGTTTGCGTGGGTAATCTTTGTCCATGTCAGGGTCACACAGAAGCAGCACAGGTGTAAGTCTCAACCCTCAGGGAGCCTCATGGTGAGTGGAAGGGAGGGACAGAGACAAGTACTCTGTCTCAGGGTGGATGGCTTGGGCTGGGACCTAAGCAGGGCAGGCCAAGGAAACAAGGATTTGAAATGAGTCAGATTCATAACCCCAGTGAAAGAAGGCTCTGGAGCTGGGCTGCCTGAGATCAAATCCCAACTCCGCTGCTCAATGGCTATGTGACTTTGAGCAAGTTAGTCAGCCTCTCTGACCCTTCTTTATCTCATTGATAAAAGGAAGGTAGTAGTCATCCCTCCTTCAAAGGACAGCTGTAAGGAGTAAATAAGCCTAGTAGAGTCCAAAGTCTCAACCAACAGCACAATGCTATCATTTAATTCTCAGAGGAAGATGAGGAGCCTCCAAAAGGACCATATTGTTCCCCACGTCACTGAGGAGACTTGCCAAAGTCACACAGCAAATAAGGAGCTGGGAGTGCTGGACTCAGGCTCCAAAGCCTTTTCACTGTCCTACAGAGAAAAGACAGGAACAGAAAACAAGGGCTGCACAGAGGAGGCATCGGCTGAACACAGGGAGGATCGCTGAGAACAAGGAAACCATCAGGAGATAGGACTTGTCACTTCCTCCCACCTACCACATCCCATCAGCCGCCTGCCAGGGAAAATCGTCAGGCTTGGTGGGACACCCCAAAGACAGGGGTGCGGAAATTCAGCGTCTGTGTAATCAGCAATCAGCACATTTTCCTGCTTCAACTTGAGAATCAAAATGGAACCTGCTGATTACAGAGAACAAGTCACAGAGTAACCGATGCAGGGCCCTAACCTGTCTCCCTGGGCCAAAGACCCCACCAGGGACTCCTCGAGGGACAGGGAGTGAGGCCCAGGAGTGAGGCTTTCTTCCATCCCCGTGGAACAGGAAGGGGCAGGTAGCATAGATTACATTTGATTAATAAAGCTCAGGATTGGCTCAGGCTGCCCTTTCCAAACAGGGCCGTTTTGAGGCCAGTTTCGAGTTTGGTCTCCTCTGTTGTTAGCTCTCTGTGGAGACTTGGCATGGAGAAGGTTAGAGGGTGAAGATAAATTAGGATATAAAGTGACTTAGGAATATATATATATATATATATATATATATATATATATAGCAGAAACCTGTGAAGAAATATATCATATGCAAAGGCTATGTATAAAACTGCAAGGTAGTGATATAGACACTGTAATAGACACACAAAATATATAGATGCTATTACAGTGGTACCTCCATTCATGAATTTAATTTGTTTCATGATTCTGGAAAAGATGGCCATGTTTGTGTTCATCAGGAAAGATGGCTGATGACTATGTTTCTCACCCCATGCAGAATTCACAAACAAAAACAAAATTTTGCCAAATACTTTTGTTTGTGAACCAAATTGTTCTCAAACAAAAGTGTTCATGAACCAAGGTACCACTGTACAGATTATCTATTCACCTACTAGTCATTCATTCATACGTTCATTCAATGAACATTTACTGAGTATCTACTAAGTGTGAACCCTGACCTGGGCTCAGGCAATACAAAGCTCTTACTTCTGTAGAGCTGACATTTCTGCAGTGATCTAGTCTACCAGTACTGGTGGTGTCTGGCACCAGACACCAATATCTGTCTGGGGATGGAGTGAATGGTGTTATTGCATGGCTATTAGTGGTGAAAGAAAGACGGGGTACTATACGCTCACCGATGCATACATAATATGTATCATGCACACAGACAAAAGCAACAGCATACAGTGAGTAAGTAAAATGTGTAGGTGCTGGACTCCCCAGCATCACTTGAGAGAATCATGAGGTTTATTAACTTCCAGGCTGCTCCCCCAGAAGCACATGCATAGAGTCGGCCATGTGGGAAGCACCTCATGCTATAATTAATGGTTGCAATTAAAATCATCTCCTCTTGTGATGTTCAATTAGAAGCTAGTATTTAAAACTGTTGTTTGCTTTTTGTTTTCTCTGCCCAGTGCATCTCAACCTTCAGAGGTCCTTCTCTTGCCTGCAAATGCACAGGACTCTCACACATAGTTTTCTTCCTCCGGAGGTTGCCTCCCTAGGCTCCCAAAGTGAATTTCACCTGTGCCACACAGTTCACACTAGAGATCAGACATCTCAAAACACCCACACAACTCGATGAAAATTCATTTTATTTTCTTCTGATTCATAAAGACAGACAGGGGTCTCCTATTATGTGCAAATATGTACATCTCCATATACATGCAAAAATTCCCAGTGTCTGACATATAGCTGATTTAATCAATTTCAAGTACATATTTAGAAGGGTCTGTGTGATCAATAATCAGCACATCCTTCCTGCTTCAAGTCAAAGATCAAATGGACTTGAATTTCATATATTCATATCTCATAGTATGTATGTATTGGTAAGTATGCAGTACTCCTGTCTTTCTTTCACCACTAATAGCCATGCAATAACACCATTCACTCCATCCCCAAACAGATATAGGTATCTGGTATGCATCAGATGCCAGCAATATAGGCAGACTAGATCACTGCAGAAATGTCAGCTCCATGGTTTTGAACTGAGTACTGCAGAAACAGAAAGTAACTTAAGAATTTTACAGCAAAGTAGTGGTGGTGGTTAATATCTCTATTCTATGCGATAAACTATCAAGTGGTTTTTTGTCTTTCCCTTTTTATATTTCTCCAGATTTTCTGCAAAGAATGTGAATTTTTTTAACCAGAAAGTTAACATTAGAGAGAGCTTTATTCCTCCTGTACACTACAATGTACAATCTTTTTATCTACCTGCTCAAGAGTGAAGGCAGTCTTGGTAGCCCCAGTATTCCCATTTCACAGATGAGCACTCAGAGTGGCTAAGTGATTAGCCTATGCCAGGGACACATAACTAAGAAATGATCTGGAGCTAAGCCCAGACTCTCCTGAATCCAGCCCAGAGCTCTTTCCCTCTGTACCTCGAATGTTCCCGCTTCATCCAAGGACGTGTGTGTGTGGAGGTGAGGGAGTCTCTCTTTAAGAATGGTTATGAAGAACTGCCTTTGCTTCCAAGGGTGACCAGCCTGGGAGCAGTGTGGCTGCAGGGGAAACTAAAGTGCTGTGAAGGTTTTCCTGGCAGGAGCACCAAGGCCACCTTGTAGCAGAGTGAGAATCATCAAGTAGTGCCCTGTCCCACTTGGGGAAAGGAAAGGGTGGCCCTTAGAAAATCTGAAAGGTATGCATCAGATTCTCTCATGTA
Organism: Heterocephalus glaber; assembly: GCF_053883595.1. Taxonomy (NCBI): domain Eukaryota; kingdom Metazoa; phylum Chordata; class Mammalia; order Rodentia; family Bathyergidae; genus Heterocephalus; species Heterocephalus glaber. Next base: position 2,610,981 of record NW_028258412.1, on the reverse strand, counting down.
AGAATGGAAAAGAGCCAAACTTCAGCAGAAAGGAGGACTGGGGAGCATGTGGTCTTCACTATACAAGGGCCTTTCTTCATCATCATCCTGCAAATCCGTTGTTTTATGCTATTTTTATGACGTGATAATAGACTCAGAGGACTCATCAAAGATTCCATTTTAGTTCATTTTCTGTTACTATAATAGAACACCCGAGACTGAATAATTTATACTGAAAAGAGGTTTATTTTGGCTTGCATTTCTGGAGGTCCAAGAGCATGGCACCAGTGTCTGCTTGGCCTCTGGTGATGCCATATGCTGCTCCATGTATGGCAGGAAAAAAATGGTAAAACAGAAGGGGAAGCAGACATGTACAGAAGAGAGGCAGATGTGCAAGACAGCAAGGGAAGGTGCCAGGCTTCCCTTTGACAGCCTGTCCTTGAGGTAACCAACCCAGTCCCCCGAGTATGAGCTGACTCCTCCAAGAAAAACATCAGTCCCTCATGAAGACCATTTCCTAAAGGGCCCACCATGTCTCCACACCATTTGTGTTGAGCCTCAGCACCAGTTGTGGTAGGGACAAATCATAGCAGCTTCAAACCATAGCAGATCCCAAAGGAACCCAGCTACAAAGTGGCAGATAGAGTTGAGCTGAGGCCTTCCCGTTTCTGAAGGGTCATCAAATACCTAACAATCTGTTGTGGTTTGGATAAGGAAAGTTCCCCAAAGGGTCCTGTGTTGAAGGCTTGCTCCCTTTTATGGTTTATATCTAAAATGTCCCCCAAAGCCTCATGCACTCATAGGTGGTGGGGCTTTTGGGATGTGACTGGGTCATGGGTGTGTGATGCTCATCAGTGGAATAGTCCTTTGACGAGTTTATAGCTAAATGAGAAGTTGTAAGGAGATGGGCCACAGGGGGCATGGCCTGGAAAAGTGTGAAGCCCTCTCTCCTCCCTTGATCTCTCTCTGATTCTCACTGCCAAACCATGAGCATTTTCTCCTCTGCCATGCTGCGCTGCCTTGGAGCCAGCCAACCATGGACCGAAACCTTTTCAAACTGAGCCAGAATAAACTGCTCCTCCTTCCAGCTGTGGGTGTTGGGTATTGGGCCTCGGTGAGAAAGTAGCTAAGACAGTTCCCAGTGCAGCAGTGTTCAGAGGTGGAGCTTTGGGGTGGTGATTGAATCACAAGGGCTCTGACTTCATCAAAGGATTTAACCATTGATGGATTCATAATCTAATGGCATTATTGGGGGGCGGGCCGCTAGAAACATAAGAAACGAGCCTCGTATGTCACTGGGGTGTGCCCTTGAAGAAGCATATCTTGTCCCTAAACCTTTTTCCTCCTCACTCCTTTCTGCTGTCTGGCAGCCATAAGGTAAGAAGCTTTTTTTCTACCACACCCATCTGCCTTGCAACAAGCCTAAAAGCAAAGGAGCCAGCTGACCATGGGCTAAAACCTCTGTAACTCATGTGGCTTTTTATCTAGGTGTCCACCTTAAAGCCTCATTCTGTTCTGAAGGTGGCTGAATCTGGAATGTGTGACGCTGGGATTAAGGGTGTGTGGCTACTAAACCACGGCATGCAAGTGATTGCTTCGGCACCACCCTAATCCTGGTAGTCTGGATGAGATGAAGGGGCAGAAAGATGATGTTAAGGTCCCTTGTTGCTATTGCTGTGTTCCGTTGTTCCATGAACTGTTGCCCCTCTGCCACTCTGTCTTGGAGCCTGCCAATCATGGACTGAAACCTCTACGAACTGTAAGCCAAATAAACCTTTCCTTTAACTTTGGGTGTCAGGTATTTTGTCTCAGTGATGAGAGAAAAGTAACTAACACAGTAACCATGAGCCAAAAAAACTTCCTTCATTTAAATTATTTTTTCTCTAGCATTTTTCCCCAGCAATGGAAAGCTGACACACAATTCTTTCTTGGCCTTTCTCCACCCGTGGCAAACATATCTATTAAGTTACTGCACGGACTCAGGCAATCAGGGGCCAGAGTCTATTCTCTGACCCACCACACTGAGCTTTCATTCCAGTAATGGGCTGCAGTTAATCTGCCAGGGTTATTCCCCTGCTGGGTATCTTCCCCAAAGAATTAAAAGAATCACACCACAGTGATATATGTGTACCCATGTTCATAGCAGCACAATTGGTAATAGCTAAAACTTGGAAGCAGCCCAATTGCCCATCAACTGGAGACTGGATAAAGAAAATGTGGGGATTTTTATAAAATGGAGTACTACTAAGCCATAAAAAATGAGAAATTAGAGACATTTATAGCTAAATGGATGCACGTTGAGGCAATACTTCTAAGTGAAATAAATAGGGCACACATGTGTAAATACCAAATAGTATCTCTAGTGTGAGAAACTGAAAGTGTAAATAAGGAATAAAAGGTATAATAGATAATGTGAAATAGGAAGAAAAGGGGCAAAGGGGAAGGGGAAGTGGGAGGGGTAGGGGAAAGGAAAGAGGGGAATGGGATTAATATGAGAAAGTGAAAATATGGAAACAAAGTGTAAATAGGGAGGGATGAGGGGGTTGAAGGGAGGGCAGGGGAATGGGGAAAAAATAAGAACCAAGAGAGATTATATAAAGGTGCAAATTTCCAATGATGAATGTTATTATATTGTATACCTAAAATGTACTAATAAAATTAATTTTAAAAATCTGCCGGGGCTGTCCAGAACGCCTAACTCTGCCACATCCTAAATGATCTCAATCCTCTTGGGGTTACTTTCTATATCCCTGAAGAACTTATACAGATGGTCCTTAATTTAATGATGGTTCATTCAACTTACAATTTTTTGACTTTATGATGGTACAAAGCCACTATACATTCAGTATACATTCATACTTTGATTTGGATCTTTTCCCAGACTAGCGACATACAGTATGATTCTCTCTTGCAATGCTGAGCCACAGCTCCCAGTCAGCCTTCAAGTCACAAGAAACAACCAGTATTCCACTGTACTGCCCCAGCATTGCTGAGCCAAGATGTTAGGTAGAGTAAGTGTATAAAATGCATTCCTGGCTTATGATATTTCTAACTTATCATGGATATATATAAGTCCAAGGGCATCTGTACTAGCTGATTGCTTTGGGGACTTTATTTCTCCTTAAAAATTTATGAGTGCTCCATGGAACAGAGAAACTGAAATAAATCACACAGAGAGACCCTGAACTTGGTGGGTGGGAAATGGCAGAGATAGAGACTGCTCCCTACATGGTGTACATCACCGGCTTTAGAACAGACAGACTCTGGAGTAACTGTGAGATTTGGCAAAGTTACTACTCCTTTCTTATGTTCATATTCTCATCAATTGAAATGACAATATTATCCTCTAACAAAAGGCTGTTACAAGAAGCAAATGAAGTGATATAAAATTACATATACCTGGCATCTCTAACTCAGTGGCACATACTTGGCACACAGCAAATACTCCCATTTCCTGCTAAGACCAGAAAATATGAAATGTAGGTATTGTACAGTGAGGGAAACCTCAGGTTTTAGAAAGTCTAGAATCAGTTAGTGTTTGTTGAAGCTGAAAGGATTTTACACACTGTCTAGAAGGAGGCTTCCTCAGTTAGCAACCCAACCATTCAACCCAAACAATTTAAGGAACTAGTAACCCAGGCTATGGAAAAGTTGAGACACCATGAGAAATTAGCAGCAGCAGGAAGGCATTGCCAACTTTGGGCTGGAAAGAAAGTCAAAAAGTGAGTTCAACAATGGGAGGTGAATCTCAACAATGCTGCCCGGTGGAAGATAGTTTTGCCTTTAATTCCAATGAGATCTGCCTCTGGGGATTCCCATGCCAAGGAGGGAGAACTGTCCTAGCTCCCCTCCTCCTGTCCAGCTGTCCATCACCACCTCTCATTGGCTTGAACCTATCAAAAAGCAAGCAAACCAGTGAATGTTTCTTGCAATAATACAGCAGAGCAGAGAAGGGGTAAGGATGAATCTGAGAGTAAAAAGGCAAATATATAGATCAGTCCAGCTTCATTGTTTAAGATGCACGATGCTTTTTCCATTTGTACACATTAATCACACTGTTCACTTATAAGACTTGCTCACTTTTTTATATGTATATTTTTGAGGAAGAAGTTGTAAGGCATCCAGAATTATGGCTTCTAATTCTATACAATCAAGTGTTGGATTGCAAATCCCCATTCTATATTTATTTATTGCTGCATAAAAATTACTTCAATATCGAGTGTTTTGAAATATCAAATATTTATCATCTCATGGTTTTTCTAGGCTGGGAATTTAGAATTAGTCTAGCTGGGCCATTCTCCCTCAAGGTCATTGGTAGCCTGAGTAAAAGCTTCTTAGGGATATTCATGTCCTAACCCAGGAACATGCAAATGTGTTATCTCACATGATAAAAGCTGTCTTGCAGATATGATTAAGAATCTTGGAGGAGGACCCCTCGCTACTTACCACACACACAGTGACCAGTTTAGCCAGGTGGGCGCCTGCAGCCCCACCCCACCCTGGCCTCCTGGTTATGCCGCTACCTGGTCCCACACTACAAAGGCACAGGAGGACATAAAGGCCATTGTCCTGAGCTCCAGAAGACAGAGCAGAAGTGAACAACAGAGGGCCTCTCAGGCTCCTTGATGAAAACTGAAGCCCACCAGAAAAGTGAAGAGAATCTCTGCAATAAAGGTACACCAGACCACCATACTTGTTAAGTTGGAGAGATCATCACCTCCCATGGGAACCTGGACTGTCTTCAGGGGAAAGGCAGCTGGAACCTGCAGTAGAAACTTGCAGACTTCAACCCTGAAGGAGGTCAGGGAGCTCAACTAGGGACTTGCAGCCAGAAATCTGCCTGAATCTCACGGGTCTGCTACTGGCTTGCTGAGACTCATTGACTTATATCTGCACACTGCTGCTCATGTTGTCTACTGTGACAGCAGAGACATACCCCAAAGGAGGCCTTTCATTTTTATTTTTTGTTATTTTCAAAATTGTTATTATTATTTTTGTTCCTATTTTTAATTTTTTTCTTTTTCTACTCTTTTCAAATGTTTACTTTTCTCTTATTTTTTCTTTCTTTTTGCTTTCTCTCTCTCTCTCTCTCTCTCTCTCTCTCTCTCTCTCTCTCTCTCTCTCGCTCTCTTGATGTCCCACATTGTTCTTCATCTAACTTTTCCTGTTCTGGCCCTAATTCACATTTCTTCTTTATTTTTCTTTTCTTCTCTTTTTCCTTCTCTCACCTGTGTCCTCTGGCCTCACTGTTAACTTTCCCCTATCCTTCTATCTATCCCTCCCTCCCCAACTCCTTCTAACTCCCCATCCCAAAGGATAAAGTTGCTATATTGAAGCGTTTATTCACTATAAACCTATGTTGGGCTGGTCCTTGATTTTTATTTAATTCACACAGTTAAAGGTGATAGATTAATAACTAATATAAATTGTCATTTTCTAAGTTGTACTTGATGCCATGTTGTTGCTATCACTTGGGCTAAGGTGTTGTGATTGATCTAATCAGTGGTCCTTCCTGGTATAATGAAAATGAGATAGCCTCAGAGTCATTAGAGACTCAAAACCTAAAGACCAGCTATATCTGGAAGACACCTCTGAGAAGCAACCATTCCATAAGTGTTCTAAATACAAGCAACAAAGATACTTGCAATATGCAATTTTGAAGTATCAACCCAGGAATTAAACCAGGACAGTACCAAAAACAAAAAGGAGGAGACATTTAAGCAAGGCAAAAACTCAGACTTCCACCCCACCAAAGGCAAATTCTGGGGGAAACGAGGTGGAAAAGTCTGATAATCAACAACCTGGACACCCTGAACTGATAGCACAAGAAGTAATAAAACAGATGAATGAGGCCCTAGAAAAATTCAAAACAGAAATAATTTCCCAGACAGAGATGGTGAACAGAATGAGAGACATGATTAGAGGTTCTAGAACAGAAACAGATAAAAAAAATGGATGAGCTCAGAGGCATGCTGGAAGCCATGAACGTCCAGCATAAGAAAGAGATGGAAACCACGATCGCCCAACATAAGAAAGAAATGGAATCCATGAAACAGATTCAAACAGATATCTAGGAGATTAAAAACTCCATTGAAAGTATGCACAGCAGATTAAGGGAATGTGAAGATAGAATATCAGATATAGAAGACAGGATTGTGGTTTTAAGGACCATAAAACAGAGATTTCTTCAAAATAGTAAGGGACCGCAAGAAATCAATCCAGCAGCTCCTAGATGATGCAAAGAAGAATAACATAAGACTGATAGGAGTCCACAAAAAGCAGGAAAAGTACATTTGATATAAAAAAACCTGTTCACAGAAGTAATAGTAGAAAATTTCCCAGAAGAGGTAAAGAATTGGACATACAGATAAGTGAGGCATATAGAACTCCAACTAGCCACGATCAAAAAAAAAATCTACACCTAGACATATAATAGTCAAGATCCCAGAAACCCAACAGAAAAACAAAATCCTACAGCAGTTAGAGAAAAGAAACAAATCACCCACAAAGGAAAGCCCATCAGGATCACATCAGACTTCTCAACTCAAACCCTCAAGTCAAGGAGAGCCTGGACTGAAGTATTGCGGGCCCTAAAAGAAAATAACTTCCAACCTAGACTGTTGCATCCTGGAAAATTATCTTTCAAAATCGATGGGGAAATTAGATACTTCTATGACAAACAACACCTGAGAAATTTCATGTACACCAAAACAGCACTCCAAAAAATTCTAAATAATATCCCAGAAAAAGACAATGAAGGTCACAACTCCATGAGGCCCAACAGAGAGAAGGCACCATGCAAGGTAAGACACTAAAGAGAAAGGGGGGAAAATAAGAAATAAAAGAGCCAACAACAGTAAAACATCATGACAAGGATGAGTCAATATCTATCAATTATAAACATCAATGTTAATGGCCTCAATTCATCATTCAGAAGACATAGACTGACAGAATGGATTAAGAAGCAAAATCCAACATATGGTGTATACAAGAAACACACCTAACTCAAAAAGAAATTCATAGACTGAAAGTAAAAGGATGGGAAACAGTTCTCCATGCAACAGGACCCCAGAAAAAAGCAGGGGTAGCAGTCTTATTTGCAGACAAAGTAGATTTCAAACCAAAACTAATTAAGAGAGACAAAGATGGTCACTACATCCTTGTGAAGGGAACAATCCAAGAGGAAAAGATGACAATCCTAAATATATATGCACCATATACAAATGCCCACAACTATACAAAACAAATATTTTATCTTATTATTTTTTTAATGATTTTTTTTGGTACCAGGGATTGAACTTGGGTCCTTGCACCTGTGCAACAGGTGGCAAAACCATTGAGCTAAACTCCCAGCCCCAAAACAAATATTAATGGACATGCAAAACCAAATAAGCACTATTACAATTGTAGTGGGGGATCTCAATACCCCACTATCACAAATAGATCATCTAGACAAAAAATAACAATGAAATTCTAGAACTGAACCAAGCTATTGAACAAATGGACTTAATAGATGTTTATAGAGTGTTCCACCACACAAAATCAGAATACACATTCTTTTCAGCTGCACACAGGTCATTCTCCAAAATAGACCACATGCTAGCTCATAGGACATGTCTAAGTAAATGTAAAAGAACTGAAGTTAATGCCTGTATATTATCAGACCATAGTGCAATAAAATTAGACATCAATAACATAAGAAACTGCAAAACCCCCATAAACACGTGGAAATTGAATAACATCCTCCTGAACAACCAATGGGTCACAGAAGAAATTAAAGAAGAAATTAGACAGTTTCTACAAGTAAATGATAATGCCAACAAAACATACAGGAATCTATGGGACACAATGAAAGCAGTTCTACATGGGAAATTCATAGCAGTGAATGCCCATATTAGGAAAACAGAGAGGACTCAAATAAACAACATGATGTAGAACCTCAAGCTCCTAGAAAAAGAAAAGCATAACAAATCCAAAGCTTCTACAAGAGAGGAAATTATAAAGATCAGAGGAGAAGTCAATCCAATGGAGACTAAGAGAATGATACAAAAAAATCAATGAATCAAAGAGTTGGTTTTTCAAAAGAATAAATAAAATTGATAAACCTTTAGCCAACCTTATCAGAAAAAGGAAAGGAAAGCTCAAATCCATGCAATTAAGATCAAACAAGGTAAAGTACAACAGATCCAGCAGAAATCTAGAGGATCATCAATACTGCTTCGAGAACCTATACATTAATAAAATGGAAAACACAGAAGAAATGGACAGATTCCTAGATACATATGAATTGCCAAAGTTGAAGAAGTTATAGAAATTTTAAAGACCCCAATTACAATGAGTGAAACTGAAAATATAATAAAAAATTTAACAACAAAGAAAAGCCCAGGTCCTGATGGCTTCTACAAGACATTTAAAGAAGAACTATTCCCATTACTCTTTAAACTCATCAATGAAATTGAAAGGGAAGCAATACTTCCAAATTCATTCCTGGAAGCAAGTATTACTTTGATTCCAAAACCAGGGAAAGACCCAACCAAAAAAGAGAACTACAGGCCAATCTCCCTAATGAACATAGATGCAAAAATCTTCAACAAGATACTGGCAAACAGAATAAAGAGGAGCATCAAGAAGATCATACACCCTGACCAAGTTGGATTTATCCCAGGGATGCAAGGATGGTTCAATATCCATAAATCAATAAGTGTAGTACACTATATTAACAGAGCCAAGGACAAAAACCATATGATCACCTCAGTAGATGCAGAAAAAGCATTTGACAAAATCCAACACCCATTCATGATTAAAAACCCTACAGAAAACTGGAATAGAAAGTCTTTATCTCAACCTGATTAGGGGCATCTATGAAAAATCAACAGCCAACATCATACTAAATGGTCAAAAACTGAAAACTTTCATACTAAAATCAGGAACAAGACAAGGATGCCCACTATCATGACTCCTGTTCAATATAGTTCTGGAAACATTAGCCACCGCAATTAGAAAAGAGAAAGAAATAAAAGGAATAAAGATAAGAAAGGAAGAAGTGAAACTGTCATTATTTGCTGATGATATGATACTTTACATAGAAAACCAAAAAAACTCGGCCAAAAGACTTCTAGACTTAATTGACAGATTCAGTGGAGTAGCTGGATATAAGGTCAACACTCAAAACACAATAGCCTCCTTATATACAAATAACAGACTCACTGAGAGAGAAATTAGGGAAACAATTCCTTTTACAATAGCATCCAAAAAAATGAAATATCTAGGAATCAGTCTTACAAAGGAAGCAAAAGACCTCTACGCTGAAAACTACAGCATTCTGAAAAAGGAGATCGAGGAGGATATAAGAAAATGGAAAGACATCCCTTGTTCCTAGGTAGGAAGAACCAATATAGTGAAAATGGCCATACTTCCAAAACTGCTATATAGATTAAATGCAATGCCAATTGAAATTCCAACAAAATACTTCATAGAACTAGAGAAAACAATCCAAAAATTCATTTGGAACCAGAAGAGACCTAGAATAGCAAATGCAATTCTAGGCAACAGAGACATGGCTGGGGGTATCACAATCCCCAACTTGAAACTATACCTCAAAGCTACTGTGATAAAAACAGCATGGTATTGGCAAAGAAACAGACCCAAGGATAAGTGAAATAGATTAGAAGATACAGAAACAACTCCAGACATACTCAGACACCTCATCTTTGACAAAGGAGCCAACCACCATCATTGGAGGAAAGATAGCCTATTTAATAAATGGTGTTGGAAAAACTGGATTTCAACTTGCCAAAGATTAAAACTAGACCCATACCTATCACTGTGCACAAAACTAAGATCGAAGTGGATTAAAGATCTAAATATTAAGACAGAAACACTAAACTTGCTGGAAGATAAGTTAGGTAGAACTCTTGAAGACATTGGGATAGGAAAAGACTTTATGAACAAAACCTCAGTAGAATGGAAACTAGCACAAAGAATCAACAACTGGGATCTCATCTCATTAAAGAGCTTCTGGACTGCAAAAGAAACCACCAACAGAGCTAAGAGACAACCTATAATCCGGGAAAAAATTTTAGCAACTGTACCTCAGACAAAGGACTACTATCTAGAATCTATAAAGAACTGAAAAAAATCAGACACCCCCAAATTCAAAGACCCAATTCAAAAATGGGCATCTGAAATGAACAGATATTTCTCAAAGAAGTAGAAATAGCAAATAAACATGAAAAAATGTTCAACATCACTGGTCATTTGAGAGATGCAGATGAAAACAACACTGAGATTCCACCTCACCCCAGAATGAATGGGTGCTGTAAAAAAATCAACCAATAACAAATGTTGGTAGGGGTGTGGGGAGAAAGGAACCCTTCTCCATTGTTGGTGGGAGTGCAGACTGGTACAAACACTGTGGAAATCAGTATGGAGATACCTCAAAGAACTAGGGCTAGAGGTCCCTTTTGACCCAGCTATTTCCCTGCTGGGTATCTTCCCAAAAGAATTAAAGGAATCATACCACAGTGATATATATGTGCACCCATGTTTATAGCAGCACAGTTTTTAATAGCTAGAGCTTGGAAACAGCCCAAATGCCCATCAACTGGAGACTGGATAAAGAAAATGTGGTGTTTTTATAAAATGGAGTACTACTCAGCCATAAAGAACGAGAAACTAGAGACATTTATAGCTAAATGGATGCACATTGAAGCCATACTCTTATGTGAAATAAATAGGACACACATGTGTAAATACTGAATAGTTTCTCTAGTGTGAGAAACTGAAAGTGTAAATAAGGATTAAAATGATGAAAATGAATAGATACTTTGTAATAGGAAGAAAAGGTCTAAAGGGGTAGGGGGAGTGGGAGGGGAAGGGGAAAGGAAAGAAGGGAAAGGAAAAATTATGAGAAAAGGAAAAAATGGAACAAAGTCTTTGTAAATAGGGAAGGGTGGAAGTGGTGAAGGGTGCACAGGGAATGGGGAAAAAATGAGAACGAAGATACATCATGTATAGGTACAAGCACCCAAAGATAAATGTAAATGTATTGTATACCTAAAATGCATCAATAAAAGAATTTCAGAAAAAAAAAATCTTGGAGAGAAATATCCTGTATTTTCCATGCAGAGGCCCTAGACATAATCATAAGGGTCCTTAGAAAAGTGAAGCAAAGGAGTCCCTGGGGAGAAAACAGCAATGTGTGACGGAACCAGGGAATGGAGTCATACAGAAGGAACTGAAGATCCAGCTTGTCCTTGGGGCCCCTAGAAGCTTACACTTCAATTTTTAACCTCTTAAGACTCATTTTGGACTTCTGATCTCTATAAATACAAAGGAATACATTCATTGTTTTAAGGTATCATATAGTTATTTGTTGCAATAGGAAACCTGCGGTACTAGAGTGTCCTTTCCCAGGAAGCCTACTCATTGAGATGGCTGTGGGCCAGAGAGCTCAGTTCTCTGCTTCAGGGGATCCCCTCTGAGCTGCCGGAGCATTCCCATGACATGTGGCAAGTGTTCCCCAGGACCGGGGATCTAAGAGAGAAGATGGCAGAAGCCAAAAGTCTTTAGCAAAATGTGTAGCCTCATAAGGCACACACCATCACCACTACCAGAACATAAGCTATAGGTCCCACAGACAACTCAGATATAACACATGAACCAGATTGTATATGACTGAGAACCTGTCAGACAGGCTACCACAAGAACATCAAAGCATTCTTCACAGTTGGGTCCCATTTCAACGGACTCCCCTAACCATAAAGGAAAACCCTGTAGCTTACCCTGAACATTTCTAGGAGCGTATCTGTTTGGGAGTTGAATTATGTCCCCAGAAACGATAAGTAGAAATGCTCATCCCTAATACCTCAGAATGAGGTGAGGTCTTTACAGAGATAGTCAAGTTAAGATGAAGTCATTTGGATGGGCAGCAATGCAATCTGACTTGTGTCCTTACAAGGGGAAACTTGGACACAGAGATGGACAGAGGGAAGAGCAAGTGGAGGAACACAGAATAAAAGTCACACGGTGGCTGAGGATTGGAGTTACATAGCTACAAGCCAAGAAACATTAACAATTACTATCATACCATCAGAGACTGGCAGGTAGGCATAGAATGGTCTCCTCCCTAGAGCTTTCAAGGGGAGCATGGCCCTCCCAATCCCTTGATTTTTTTGACTCCTGACCCCAAGCCATGAGACGGCACATTTGTATTCTAGGCCATTCAGCTTGTTGCACTTTGTTATACAGCCTTAGAAAGTCAATACATATTCTTCTTCTTTCTCTTTGAAACACCATTTCTTTGCTTTGTTGGTTTTAATAGAGTTCACTATAGGGAGTTTAGAAAATCAAGTAGCAAAGAAAAAAAAAACACCATAAAAATCACCCTGTCTGTTTCTTCGGGATAAGTACTCTTAATGAAAATGTACGAATATGTTGGTGTATTTTCATGCTGTGTTCATTTCTACATATGTGTATAGAAAAATCTATGATACACTCAGGTAAAAATGATTTCCTGTTAAAGGCAGAATGGAGTTAGCTATGCAGACAAGCAGGGAACTTTGGAGCCACGCCAACATGTCCAAGGCCCCCTGCCTCATTATCTTGAGGCAGAAGAAAGAGCTTGGGGCTCCAGGCACCTGCTGGAAATCTTTCCTTTCTCTTCTTCTATTTCAAGCTGACTGTCTCAAAATGCCCCCAGCTGTTGCCTGAAGGCCTTTATAGCTTTCTGGAAAGTTAACAATTAGGCAATTTGAGTTGTTTAAAACCTAGGTGATAAAGATCTTGCCTGCAGAAAGTCAAAGACTCTGATATTGCTACGGGCAAGGCTAAGGGCATACAGAAGGCCCTCATGCAATTCTGTAGACTTAGGACCCAACTAAGACTCAGAGTAGGAAGCCACCTGCCAGGGGCGGCAGAGAAAGAACCAGAATCCAGGTCTTTCTACTCAGGCCCATTGCATGGAACAGCACTCCTGCCTCCCTTTCACTCACTTTTGATGGGCTATTACTGCCCAAGCACAGTCTCCACCTATTTAAGCTATTGTGGTGCCAAAGACTGATCCTTCAGTGATGAAAAGGGTTCTTGGTACTTGATTCTTGGGGTCTCAGGTCTCCCTGATGGATGAGAAGGAATGCAAGGCAGAGATTCTTTGGGACCCTCACAGAAAAGGGATATGGCTAGTGGTCTTGGAGACACAGGGATGGAGATGGAGAGGGAAGGAGGAGCCAGTGCACAGCTCTGCCTGGGGTCCTGCAATTACAAGGTTTGCAAATTAAACAAACCAACCAACCTCTACTCTCAAGTCCTTCATTGCTCCAACTCTTAAGAACGCTTGCCTTTCCCAACCCTGAAAATTCCCTCTAGCCTGTGACTTCGTCTGCAGGATCTTCAGATAGAGAAGAGGGAGGGCTGGAGCTGGAATGGAACCTTCCCAAAGGTGACACAGAGCAGAGACTTCACAAAAGCCCCAGTCTCGACCAGACATCCTGACTTGAGTCACCCATCCAATGACTTCTTGATTAAAGAAAAAGGGCATTTCATTTTTCTGCTCCAACATGAATATGACCTATCTAAACCACTCATTTTCCCTGACAGGGGAATAATTATATCAATATAATTAAGTCTCAAATGCAAAAATTATCTGTACAGCATATACTGACATGACACTTCCCACATCAGAGGGCCATTGTTCCGGCCAGTAATTATCAAGTCACCTTTGACATGTCTTATTTCAATTTTAATGGAAATGTGCCTCCTATTTCTTCTCAGCCCACTGGCCCATGTGATTGCAGAAATAGGGAAAGTGGACACAAACTTCTGCAGTGGCCACTGGGTTTTTAGCCAAAGAAGGTGAACATGAGAATAATTTATTATTTGTCCCTTCTCTGGCCTAGGGACCCTCTCTCGTCAGTACACTGCCCTAATAATCTCTTGCATCTTTCTCTTGTTCTCCATTCTTATCATAAATTTAGACTTTCTCATCTCCTACAGTTCTCATAGTCTTGATGTGGTTGGTACCCCCTCTCTTCTATCCAGACTGCTCTCCACTCCATACTGCAAAAAGCATCCAGGAAGGAATCTTTTTAATCCTCACACTTTCCACCTTAAAGACCTTCAGTGGCTCCTCATTTGAACACTGTTGTTTAGCATACAAAGCCCTCTACAATCTCCCTCCAAGGCTCATTCCCCACATACCAGTAATTCCCAGTCTCTCCCAGCTCCCAAGCATGCCACATTCTTCACACCTCTGTGCCTTTGGATCTACCATTTGAAATGTATTTTCTAGCTTGATCCCTCATCTCTAAAGTGAACTCCTACTTATCCTTCAAGACCCATTCCATAGTTACCTCCTCTGGCTTCCTTGGGTAGCCCCTTTAATCTCGGTGACCCTAGCATTAGCACAAGCCACAAAGGTAGGAATATATCCTATCAGCTTGTATAGTAATTATTTTTCAGTTTCTAACTATTACACTGAGATCCTTGTAAGTAGGATTGTACTCAGCCATACATCCCAAATGCCTAGAGCAATACCACAAAGTTAGAAGTCACTACATAAATATTTCAGTTATAAATTCATCCAGCTCTAAATTCATACTTGGGCAGTACGTGCAGATCTTACAAATGTGGGCTTTCAGTTCACACAGACATGGGCTTGCAACCCAGCTCCAACATGTACAGTGTGACACCAGGCAAGTCTTGTCACCCACCACTCTCAGTTTTCTCACCTGCAACCTGGGAATGAAGACTGCATGTCTACCCTGGGGGACTAGCTGAGAGGTTCCCCAGAGGAAAGTGCTTGAAATGCTGCACAGAGTCCAGCAAGATACCCATCAACTCACTTTCCTGCCTCAGAACCTCTTGGCTGACAGCTTGTGAATGTAACAGTTTGAGGGTCTCCTCTTCTGATGCTTTCTCCCCTCACCTCATTTTCCCTGGCTCCTCCACTCTGTGAATCTCCACGAAGCATCTGTTACACTCAGCTCTGCATCCCCCTGCCATACTCTTTTAATGCCCCAGCATGGTCCTCAGCACTTTTCCTGTCCCCTCTCCACCAAAATATGCCCATGGCATGTCCTGTTTCCTCACTGTCAAGTCACAAGTCACATGAGTATGCGCAAGATTTAAGTAAAACCAACTGCCAATCCCCAGGTCCCCTTAGGCCTTAACCCTGTTAGAATCTACACACAGACACTCCTTGACTTACAGTGTGGTTCTATCCCAATAAACCCATTGTTAGTTGAAAAAATCCTAAATTGAACATTCATTGAATACCCCTGACCTACTGAACATCCTAGCTTAGCAACACAGCACACTATAGAGTGTCAGTTGTGTCCAGCATGATTTCAGGCAGCTGACTGGGGGCTGCAGCTCGCTGTCATTGCCCAGGGTGTGGAGAAAGGATTATACTGCATATGGTTACACTGGGAGATGACCCAAATTGAAAGTATGGTTTTTATTGAGCACATAGAGATTTCACACCATCATAAAGTTGAAAAATCCTAAGGTGAACCACTGTAGGTCAGGGACCATCTATTCAAATCAATCCCAGGAGAGACGTGACTGGGAACTGCAGACCTAGCCTAAGATACAAGAGTCCGTAGGTTGCCCCTTGAATAAAGCTACTAAAGTTGGGGACAAGCAAAATGCTCAAGATCTGGAAGCAAACACACATTTGTCTGACTCCTCAGACCCCATGAACACATCCTAGAGTCCATCTCCTCTATTCTACTGTGCCTTCCTCTACCTTCAGTACAGAGTGATATGAAGTTCAAGTTATCTTCAGGTGCTTTGTAAACTGGGAAGAGCCACATGGCACAAGATCATCACGGCAGTGCTGTGCATAAGGATACTTCAGCCAACAATGGACCACCAACAGGATGGTGGAGCTGTAAAATTCTAATGGAGCTTTAAAACCTTCTGCAGTGAGCGATGTCATAGTCAACATAATGTGGCAGCACAATATAATATTCATGTGTTTGAGGTGGTGCTGGTGTTAACAAAATTACCAACCATTGTATAAAAGTATAGCACACACAATTATGTACAGTACATGATAACTTAATGATGATAAACAACTGTGCTGCTGGTTTATTTACTATGCTACATTCTTGGCCATTATTTTAGAGTGCATTCCTTCTACTTATCAAAAAATGCTGACTGGGCCAGGGATTTAGCTCAATGGTTCCACTGCCTGCCTTGCAAGCACAAGGTCCCAAGTTCAATCCCCACTACCAAAAAAAAGCTGACTGTAAAACAGTCTGCCATGCTACCCTAGTAGCAGCCTCTCTTATTTACTGTGACTCTTGGTCCCATCAAAGGCCACAGGGAGTGATGGACTTACATCTTGTAGGATCAGGTGAGGTTTGCACAAGAAAGAAGTCACCTGACAATGTGTGTTTCATGATGTACCTCCGTTGTTAGGGGACACACGACTGTATTTATCACATGGCTTCTTCCCTCTTTCTATAGCATTGGAAGCCCCAACCAGCATTCCTCACAAGTCAAAGAAACATCCCATATGAGGTCTGGACATGGAGAGAAGCACTGCCTCAGGAAAACCAGCCCTCATCGATTACCTTGTATTGTAACATCTGTTCCCCCCCAAGAATCAATCAGGGAGGTTGTGGGACAGAGCTTATGGCATAGGTGATCAATGTCAGATTCTGGATTCCCTAGGGTGGGACCAGAATCAATGCTGTCTCACTGAGAAATGAGGTGAGGCAGGAGCCACTGTCAGAGAAAGGTACGTGTGACATGGACAGCAAAAGACTCCAATAAACAGCGTGTGGCCAGGCATGATAATGACTGAGAACAAGACAATGATTTCTGGACTTGATGGACTTCTGTCTGCTGAGCTAGAGGATGCTACAGAGTCCCAAACGTTACAGCCTCATCTCAAACTTGTGGGAAGCCCCACCTACACATTGCAGAATGGACTGTATTGATAGTTAGGGCTTGCTTTCCCTCATGAGCACTTCTGAGTGAGACTTGTTCAAATGGCCTCCAATTCCTCTAATTCAAAGGCACTAGAGAAATGTATTTTCTGGAAAAAACTCCACCAAGCTGGAAAGCAAGCTTTCTCCATCTTGCTATTATGGGTGCTAGGGAGCTGATAATCTTTTGTTATGGGTGTTAGGTCTGCCATGGGCACCTCAGAGTGTCTGGCAGTACCTCCTCCCTATAATTGTGCCAAACAAAAATCTCTCCAGAGGTTGCCACATGTTCAAGGAGGGCAAAATCACTCCCAGTTAAGAGCCTAGCTAAGTTCAGCAGACTTCATTTTTGAAAAGTTGGACATTCTGGAGTCAGATAGATATGAATTCAAATCCTGGACAAACTGCATGCTGCATGAACCCACTGTAAACCTCCCTCTGCTGTGACTCCGGGGTTCTGAACTAAGGAAAAGTATGGTACAATGTCAGCTACTTCAAATAAGGAGCCCTGGGCCAGCTCTATCTCCTGGCTTCTGGTTAAAAATGCAGACTCTCAGGCTCTGCCCCACATGTGCCAAGTCAGAATCTGCATCTTCACACATCCCCAGGTGATGTGTGTGCAGGTGACACCAGAGGAGGAATGTCAGCATCATGGTTCAGAGCAGAGGCTTTGGAGTCAGACACTCACCGCATATGCACCCTGGTGCTAATCTTCCTAGCTATCTGGCCATGGGCAAACATCTTAGCTCATTGAAGTCTCTCTCCTGAACTGTATGAAATAGAAATAAAAATATTACCTTGACCATAAGGTAGAAAATGCAGTTTTAATTAGATGGTGCATGGAGAGCACTCTGCCCAGTGCCTGTCTCACAGCAGACATGCAATCAGGGTTGGTCTCAGACTGCTCCCCACCCTCCTCTCAGACACCTCTCAGACTGGGACATTAGGCAGCTGGGCTCGCCGCGGTGGAACATAAAGATGCTTGAAGTCACCTCCACACACTTTTGTGATCTTCCTTTTGATGGAGTCTGAAATTATAACAGCCACTTGGCCACTCATGGTCCATTTATCCATTTATTGACTCAGCAGGAAAGAAAAACAACTGCTAAGCGGTGTGCTCTCTCTTCCCGCCACATCTCTAGGTTATGGCCAGGCTGCGCGTGTCTCTTGCAAGAACAGCCTCATCAAATTCTCCTCACAGCTGGGGCCCACCAGCACTCGCAGCTCCATCAATTCTGCCCTCCCAGGTACGCAGGAGCCTCTCCCACATCTGATTGAAAGTTTTGGCTGATGGGATTGAGCAGTACTGTGGAAGTCAGGCTTTGATTCTGAAGGCCTCCAGTTCTTTCTTCTTCAGGTCTGGGATATAGTTCTGTGACTTTCTGCCAGTGCCAGGGGCCACTTCAGACACAGCCTTCAAGGGCTCCTTTTTCTCCTTATTCCCTCTCTGGGGACTACAGCCATCCTGGGAGGGATAGTGGCCTGAACTAAGCAAAACTGCCCTTAAACTGACTCCACATGTGAATGGGATGCTCTAGAACTGCTAGAGGTAAGTCAGTGCATATCCTGTGCAAATCCTGGTGCTTGATGGGACCCTTTCAGTTTTATGATCCAAAAGGGGGCACCAGACAATAGCTCATGGATCAAATTTGGCCTGCCACTTGTTTTTGTAAATAAAGCTTTATTGGAACCCAACTTTTCATTCTTGCATCATCCCTGACTATTTTCAGGCAAAGTTCATAGATTGAGTCAGAGATTCTGTGATTTGCAAATAGGGAAATATTTATTATCTGGCTCGGGAGAAAAAATTTACTGGTCCTTGTTCTACAATTCTAAAGTTCCAAAATTCTGTAGCATTAGGAACTTATCAATCTAAGAATATATACATTTCAATATTGCATACTTCTATTAAGTTGAGGTATATGAAATCAACTGTGTCCAACCATATCTTATCTATAAGAACATCAAATTCATAAGGGTTAGCTTATGAGTTTACTAATTTGTATACCTAATGATTCATAATTCTCTCATTCCTAAGATGCCCTGGCTTGAAGATTCTAAGGTCTTACACATCAGAGTTCTAAGATGCTATCATTCTAAATGCTAGAATGTTGTGGGTCTGAACTCTGACTAGTCATATGTGTTGAAGATGTTGCACTAGAAGAGGGAAAGTCATGAAAGCTAATAAGCAGACATAGAAGAGTTTAGCTAGTCAAGTAACTTTTACAAAGATACAGATTAGTAGTACCTTGTGAGGAAAATGGGTAAAACACAGATAAGGGATGACAATGTTTGTGTTCTCACCATCCCCAAAATAAGGCATAATTGAGATATGACCCAAAGAAAATGAGAGACAAATGAGACCAGTTGTTCATGTATTGCTCTTGGTTTCTACTCTTTATGGTTTTGCTTTTTATGACCATGATATGATGATGAGAAGAGCCACATGTGAATAAAAACAGAACTAGAAATGGAGCTTGAACCTAGGGAAAGATCTTCAAAGGAACTGAAAATAGGGTGGGAACAAAGAATAGCAACTTAGACTGTACTCAACAGGCTATGTGGGTTCCAGGCATGCCTACTGCCCAACATGGTGGCCACATGAGGCTACTGAGCACTTCATATGTGATCAGTGCAACCAAGGGATTGAATTTTAAATCCTATTTTACTTTATTCAACTTAAATTTAAATAGCCCTATGAGGCTGGTAGCTGCCACCCTGAATAACACCATCCAAGGGTATATGTCTACATTATCATGAGATGGAAAATAATCTGGGGAAACCACTATGTTCCATCTGTTCTGTCTGCTGAAATCATCACTCCAAGGGAGTCAACTGGAGAGACTCTAAGCTAAGAGCCATTGGGTCTTACATTTCCATACCCAATGTTTCTAAGCTTCTAAGATTCTGAAGTGTTACTGTTACATGTTCTAAAGACCCAAAGGGCAGAGGTGCCTAGGAAACTCTATTAATGGATACTGACAGCCACCAAAAGCACCTGGTTTAAGAGTGAACTCTCAGTTTTTCATATCAAATATGTCACAGAGTCACTCAACAGGCAGCAAAAGCACCTACTGGGAATATTTTGGAGCCCACACTGTAAGCATCCAGAAGAAAGTGACACCTAGGCACAGGAAGTAGCATAGTTGAGGAAAATCACAGAGCAGTAAAACAATGAAATCAGTAATTCAGAGGCAGAAATCATAACTAACGTACATAACAAACTGTATGTGAAGATCTGTGTGGGAGGAAGTTCTGGCTCTTACCTTGCTCGGCCTAAGTCTCCTCCCATCTAATAGTCACCATAAAATATCTACATTAGGTCCCCTCCTGAGCATGAAAGTCACCTGAGGCTCTTGTTACAGTCACAGCTGTGACTCAAAAGCACAGGAAAGAGCCTGAAAATTTTATAGCCAAGAATGCTGGTCTATGTATATATTTGAAAAGCAAAGTCCTAAGCCACAGGGAATTTGGAAGAATTCAGTGTCAGGAAGCATAAAATATACTTAGGTCTGACATAAATAATAAACTATTACATAAGTAATCATTAACAACAGCAATAAATAAATATAAGCTATACATGCATGACCCAACTTAAAATCAGCCTCCAGCTGACATCCATAATAGAAACAAACCATAGTCACAAATCAAGATTCTGCTTATTCTTTTCTTATGAAGAACAATCATTTTTCCCTTGTTCCAGGTAAGTGAATCTTAATTACTGGGAATCACCAGATAAAAGTCTGAATTGTCCTCAGAATACTGTCTGGAAATCATACCAGTTAAAATGCAATCCTAATTATTACATTGGTTACACTGTGTCCTTGACTTGCAGACACAAAGTTTTGAAGGTTCGCACAGCAATAAACTACAACATAAATGACTCCAAAGAGGGGAGGGCATAAGAAAAGTCTCAATGTGTGCACTTGGGACTTTCCAACTGGGTCTGTGCCCTTCGTGATGAAGATGGAATACATTGAGCCAGCAAAGGCGTCTTGGTCTGAGAGGGCACTGGCAGAAACCAAAAGCAACAGGACCATCCTTGAAAATTCAGAGCTGCTAGACTTTCAAATGAGCTACACAAAGATGTGCATCACTAAACTGTAACAATGGCGGAGACCAGCAGGAAAGCAGACAGCCTTCTTTGTTCAGTTTTACTCCCTTGTTTTTCAGCAGGGTGAGGGCACGGGTACTTGGGACAGTTATAATTTATCAAACACTTAATATGTGAAAGACATTCTTTTAATCTTCTGCCTTCCTTATGAGCTGTTTTAGAAATGAGATATCTGAGACTCCGAGAGGACAGGTGATTGGCCCAGTACACAGTCTGAAAGAGCTAGAGCCAGATTTAGATCTAGCTCTGTAGAGAAAGAGCAGGCAAACTACGGCTGATGGAACAAATCCAATCTACCACCTGTTTTTGTAAATAAAGTTTTATTGGAATATAACCAGGCCATTCATTTGTGTACTGTCCATGGTTGCTTTTGTGCTACAATGGCAGAGTTGAATAGTTCTGGCAGGGATGGCATGGCCCACAAAATCTTAAGATACTTGCTGGCTGGTCCTTTATAGAAAATATTTGTTGACCCTTGGGATAGAGCATCCTGTTGCTACCGGAACCGAACCTCAGCAGGCTTTCAGGAAGAGGTGAAAACCATATTACGTTCTTTCCTTTGTTTGCTGACAAGTGACATCAGTCGTTTTTTATGCTCATCCACCAAGCAATTAACTCACAAAAGCAGGAGCCTGAAGGATTCCCCCTGAGTGTTTGTTTATAAGACTTTCTCCAGCAGGAAGCTCTGTCTCTAACCCTGTGCCAAACTTAAATAACAACATGGACCATGACCGTGTCATCTCCCACTGAAAGCAAACAGGAAACCCAGATCCGCCACCCAGCTGGGTGGATGTTAGCTGCGGACAGCTGCAAATTGCCTGAACAAGGACAGATGTAGCTTGTTTTTGCCTTTCTTTTTCCATTTGAAAACTTTGCAAGGGGGGAAGATGAGAATGCTGTTAGGGAAATGAATGTGTTGATTCTTATTATCTAAGCAGGCGGCAGAGGTGACATGTGGCAAGACAGGCTTCGAGTCATTTACCTGGAATGCAGCCAAGGCAGGGCTGGAGAAGGCAAGAATTCCAAAGGAGCTGATGCTCAGGACACTGAACATAAATAAGAAGCATCTGGGAACCACAGGTCATAGGGGTGGGGGCACAGCATTTGGCATGTAATTCCCAAAATTATAAAATTGGAAATGATCCACCACTGAACCACTGGCCTAGGTTTATACCTGCTTTGAAGCTCAGAGCTTACCTACACTTCTTAAAGGGGCTCTGTGGTGTTCTCTGATTTGGGTCTCACTGAGACGATGATGATGATGATGATGATGATGATGATGATGGTCTTGGTGGGGGAGACGATGGCAATATGATGATGAAGATGATAGTGATGATGATGATCTTGATGATGTGATGATGATGATGATGATGATGATGATGATGATGATGATGATAGTCACGGTAGTGAGAGTAACAGTTTTCATGTTGGTGTTGGCAGTGGTGATGAGGAGGAGAAGGAAGAGGATGATAATGATTGTGATGCTGCTGCTGATAACAGTGGGTTTGCTTTGTGTCAGACACTGAGATAAGCATTTAAACACACTGTCTCATTAAATCTTTCCTGTAATGTTGTGAAGGAGCTGCAGTGACTCTGCCCACTTTATAAGACAAGAGACAGCCAAGAAGGCAAGAACCTGACCACAGTCACACAGTAAGGCACTAGGAGAACTGAAAGGGAGCCTCCTGGCCTCCAGTCCTGTGCTCTGTCAAGCTTTTCTCTCCACTGGTAATTTTAAGCCTACTGTGTGTTAAGCAATGTCCTAGGGGAAAGGAAAGAAAGTTTTGGGTTTTTTTCAGTAAAATGATGAATAGTAACTATTTTAGACTTTGTGGGCCAAATGGTCTCTGTCACAAACACATCTGCCACTGCAGCATGAAAGTAGCCATATGCAGCATGTCAATGATTGTGAGTATGTTCCAATAAAACTTTATTTACAAAAAAGCAGAAGGTCAGGCAGATCTGACCATGCATTTATCAAGCTGTGTTTTATAGTGCTGCCTCAGGGGTCAGGGTGGGAGAGTAGGTAAGACCCAATGGGGAGCTGTGCTTTTAATTACCACAGATCTGCACCAGCTATGGATTTAAAGGAGATGTAGAGCGCCGGAGATTTAGCTCAGTGGTTCTGTTGCCTGCCTCACAAGCCCAAGGACCCGAGTTCGATCCCTGGTACCAAAAAATAAATAAATGAATAAATAAATAAATAAATAAATAAAGGAGATGTAGAGAGCAGCTATGCTTATCACTATAACACCAAGTACAAAGTCACAGACAAACAAAGCAGTAGTGAGTTCTGCTGTTCTGTTGCACAGCAAGATGGCTACAGTAAGTGTACTATTTCAAAATAAATAAAAGAGAATTTTAAATGTTCTCACCATACAAAAAAACAAGTCTTAGAAGTGATGAATATGCTAATTAGCCTGATTTGATCATTCCACAAGGTATACAGGTACTGATTGGTCATTTGAGTTCCTAAATTCCTCAGGGTCTGAAACCAAAGGCCATTAGACTTCATCATGACATGAACTGATCAATTCCTTTTGCATAAATCAACTTGAATTTTGTTAGCCACTTACAACTAAGAGAGCCATAATTTGACAAATTCACTCATCCTTTCCCGATTCCATACATTTCCAATTTCAAAACAATCAATTCTCCCAGTAAGACCACTTTTGCTTTCCCATTACTTAATCTACCATTAAGTTCTTAGGAGCCTTCTTCTTGCTATTTAAGCTCAGCAAAAGAAATACCACCAGAAAGAGAAGAATTACCCTTCCAAATAAATTATTATTTGGAAATGAATTCAAGACTTCAAGAGTCTGACTTTGGAGCCCTTGCATTTCCTTGGGACCAGTATCTCCTAAAGATGTTGAATGGTATCAATGCTGGTTCTTCTACTATGAAAACTAAACTTCATAGGCCTCCTTGACATGCAATTAAGGGAAGCATAACCTCATCTAAACGATTTGAATTGGATTTATTTGAGTAATTGAATGTACACCTGCAGTATTCAATCAATACCCCCTCTTTCTTTTTTAAGTAATTAACATTGTGGAGTTAAGTTACTCTAATTTCTAACAAGCCTGAAATGACAAAAGTTCAATTGATGAAGTCTCAGGGGATAAGATTAGTATCTGCTCCTCTGTTTGCCAACTTGAAATGCAGTGCATTATTTTTAATTGGTATTAGCAACCTTAAATTCTGATTAATTGTGGAAAGCCTATTTCCAATGCAAAAACAAAGCCACAAGCCAAGGAGTAATAGACCCAATTATTCCCAGGTATGCTTTTGGTAATAGATTTTTATTATCAGGATATCTCATCTCAGAGGCAGATGCAAAGAAACTCATTTCATTAGACGACAGCACCTTCTGAATTAAGATGAGCATATTCAGCATTTGGGATAAAGGTAGAGCGGAAAACTCAATTTCAGAAACATGCTTGGGGCTGGTGATAACAGGTCCTAAGTCCCTTCTAGGACCAACTTTCTTTGGGACAGAAAACTTTGTGGTGGCCAGGGCAAGCAATCCAGAAATGGTGGCAAGAAGTAGATGAGTGACATAAGTACCCACAGGGGGCTCTGCTGGCTCTCTGAGCAAGTGGAAGGCCTTTAAGGATAGAGAGCTGACGTAGTCTGTGAACATGGAGTTTGTAAACATGCTGGGCAATTTTAGATCATGCTAAGATAACGGGACAGTAATTAGGAGAGCTATCTCCCCGTCAGGAGAGCAATAAAATGTGTTATTTACACCCAGCTTGTGGGCCTAAATGCCCTCCATATGGAATGACTTTTTAAATACTTCACTTCCCAGCCAAAGTAATTCAACTTTATGTGCTCAAGTTCAGAACTATTTGCAGAAGGGAAATACTCAGAGCTTTTCAAAATGAACCTCTTTAATGCTGGGTTGGGTGAATGCTCATGCGAAGGATCCTGTTCCGATCTAGAGGTTGGAAACACAGGTCTTTGGGTGTAAAAACCAAAGTAAAGAAGTTAAAATAACTCAAAAACTAAAAAGAATCTGGCTTTTGGCTTTCCCTGATTCTTACTACATATAACCAGACTCTCAGAAAACAAGAAAAAGTAGATAAAAGATGGAGGAGCCAATATGTCTTTAGGGACAATAGTGAGACAAGCAAAGTAATATGCATGGCATGAATTAGTTGCTTTAGTCTTTTTGAGTAGATATGATGGTACCCATTTTACACACAACATTAAAGAACTTGCTCCACAGGACAAACTTCTGATGGGGAAGTAATTTTACTTTAAGAATGACAATCAGTGAGTGATGAGATTTGATAGAAGGGTATTCTGTGTCCAAACTTTCTTTCCACTCCACCATTTCCTTCCACCTAGGAAATGGGTACCTCACTCCAAGGAGACCCCAAGTCATTGAGTAGCTAAAAGTGGCTCCAATGGACTCGCAAGAGCTAATACATTGTTAAGAATTTTGCAAGCTTGTTATCAAACATGGTTATTAAAAATTAAGTGATATAAACTGACAAATCAATTATATTGAAAACAAAGGTAATACATACTCATATCCTTCTTAATTATTTAACTAACATTTTGCTATTACCTCTGTTATTGGAATTATTTGTGTCTGTTCTACCTATATGGTGGAAATGATATCTAATGGTGTGCTACTGCGCCTGGCTTCCCAACTCTGCATCCAGTGACATATCAGCCTGGGTGGGAGAATTTACACCACAGAAATTGGCAAAGACTATAAATCAGGATTCTGCTTGCCCTGGAAAGCAGGTGTTAAACACTTATCAGCACATCTCTGCTCCCAGCTCTTTTCCTGGTGATCTGATGGATAATCTCAGATCCAAAGTCACCTTTCACTAGCATCAGTGAAGGGTTTTCTCCTTAAAGGGAAATAAACCAGTGCAGAAGAGGGACAAGACCCTCAGAGCATCCTCTCATTTCCTTTAGACCTCACATTCTTTTCATTTTTCCCCTCTGAAAGTGGAAAATATACCCCAAAGTAATACCAAATAAATAATTCATAGGCCATATATAATTGATGTTGGATTTAACAGAAGTAGAGCCGTAAGTGGTTGTCTATTAAGTATTTATGACCTCGCCCGGGCAGCTGACAAGCCAGACTCAGTGTGGAGATCACACCCATGCTCCCATGTTTTATTTAAACACTATTAAAAGTACACAGTCTGCGGCAAAGCTTTCAATCCCACTCAGAATTAGATTCTGCTGTGAAGTTGCCTCTGGGTCTTGGAAAGGTTAGGAGCAGGTTTGGCTGGAAGCATTACTGTGTTTTCTGTGTGTGTAAGGAGTCAAGTTCCCTACTTCTCCCATTCTGGACCCTTCTCCCCATGTCAGGTGGCCTGGGGTACATCACCTCACCTCCTCAAGCCTCAGTTTAATTATCTTTAAAATGGGGAATACCATAGGCTTTACCTTAAAGAGTAGATCAGATGAGTGGTTCTTAGTGAGGGAGTGATCCTGTCCCCCTGGGCACATTTGGGAGTATCTAGAGATATGTTTGATTATGATGACTAGGGTAGGAGTACTATTTGCATCTAGCAAGCAGAGGCTAAGGATGCTGCTAAATATTTTACCATGAAAGCATAGTCCCCACCACAGAGAATTATCTGACCCAGGGTTTCAATAATGCCAAGATTGAGAACCCTTGAATACAGAATCCAAAGTAATATTAATTTCTGTGATATTTGAAAAGTACTTGAATGAGTGAATACTTTGAGCAGGGAAGACTGGAGTTCAAATTCTAACACCACTGCTTACTAGAAATATGACTTTGGAGAAACTGCTTCATCTCTCTGGCTCTTACTACATGGGTAAAATGAGGATGATTACTTCAAAGGGTGAGAACTCATGTAAAATACTTGACCCACAGCCCAGTAGGTAGTAAGTGGTAAGCGAATACCAGCTCTTGTTATCACCTGCATCAACCATCAGGGACATGTATGGGACATGATGTGGGGTGGGTAGACTCCTAATGAAGTCTGAGAAGGGGAATGTCAGAGAATCCAAGAAATGTAAGAGAGAGGGAGAAGTAAAACAGAGTAACATCTAGTAAGTGCCAGTGTTTGACACTTTCATGTATCTTGTCTCATTTAATCCTCACAGCCAAGGGGAAAGACAGCTTGTTACACTTACTCTTTTACAGGTAATGAAACTGAGATTCCACACTATTAACTTCGTTCTCTGAGGTCCCAGACTCCAAGTTTGGTGTTCTGTCTACCATCCTATAGTGGGTTGAATAGTGTCCTTTACAATCCATATTCACATAGGACCTCAGAATGTGACCTTTTTGGAAATAGGGTCCAATAGCTGGTGTCCTTATAAGAAAGGAGAGGACACTCAGGGACTGACAGAAAAGAAGAAGAAGAAGGAGGAGGAGGAGGAGGAGGAGGAGGAGGAGGAGGAGGAGGAGGAGAAGGAGAAGGAGAAGGAGAAGGAAGAAGAAGGAGAAGGAGAAGAAGGAGGAGGAGGAGGAGGAGGAGGAGGAGGAGGAGGAGGAGGAGGAGAGAAGAAGAAGAAGAAGAAGAAGAAGAAGAAGAAGAAGAAGAAGAAGAAGAAGAAGAAGAAGAAGAAGAAGAAGAAGAAGAAGAAGAAGAAGAAGAAAAGCACAGATAGAGAAGAGAAAAATGCAGTCTGAGTAGAGGGGCGAGATTGGAGTGATCCAGCCACCAGCTAAGGAACACCTGGAGCCATCAAGACTTGGGAGACAAAGGAATGATTCTTCCTAGAGTCTTCAGAGGGAGGCAGTCCTGAGGTGCCATGAATCAGACTTCCAACCTCCCAACCTGGGACACAATAAATCTTATTTTTAGACATCCAGTTTTAGGTAATTTGTTACAGCACCCATAGGAGATTAATACATACTATCTTCTGACACAAATCAAAACAATTCTGTGAGGGATGGAAGGAGGAGAGAGAGGACAAGCAAGCTAGGGAAGGAAAGAGCAATGTAATTTGTAACTGGCATGAGGTGAGGGATCTGCAGTGAGAACAAAGGAAGAGGAGGAAGAAAGGACAGAGTGAAAAGTCTGTTTGAATACCTACATCCAGTTTATCTCTGACTTTCTGGAGAACTGGTGGTTGACTGGTTCAGAAATGTCCAGCACACAGCAGGAATTCACTAGACACTTGCTGATGCAAGTGTGAGACAGCGTCTTAGTTTTTTGCTGCTGTAACAGAATATCTGGAACTGGGTAGATTATAATGAACAGAAATGTATTTGGCTCATGGTTCTGGAGGCTGAGAAGTCCAAGTGCATAGGGCCAGTGTCTGAAGAGGCCTTTTGGCAGCATTGTCCCATTGTGGAAGGTGGGGGGGGGGCAACAGAGCAAGAGAGCAAGAGGGACTATGTTCATTTTATAATAAACTACTTTTGCAGTAATGAATCCACTCCCATGAAAAGTCCATGAATCCATTCTTGCCCTGATCACTTCTTACTGTTTCCCAGCTCCCTACACTGTTGCACCAGAGATAAAGTTTCCAACACACAAACATCAGAGGACACACTGAAACCACAGCAGAAGACAAGGATGAACTGGACAACCAATCCCTCAAAGCTGCCTCATTATGTAAGATGCTCATACTCTGTAACACTTCACTTTTTACATTATTTGGCTGTGTAATTTTGGATTGCTTCCCAATATTACAATATTATTTTCTTTTAAGAGAACAGAAAGAAAACTCTTTCCCCTCACATGAAGATCAAAATCCCTGGTCCTTCCATATCTGCATCTGTCATAACATCAGAACAGGGCTGGGTACACATAGGATCCATACTTGTGGATCTGAAAGTTCTCATTTTTAAGACATACTTTTTGAAAACAAAAGATATACTTTTTGAGCTGTTCTCTTCAGAGATAAAATTTCAAACTGTTGAGGAAAATATTCAACAGACAAGTGCTGGGCATCTACCCTATGCCTGACCTTAAACTGGAAGCTAGAGGCAAATAAAACTCACTCTCTTTCTCAGGGATCTCTGTCTAGGCAGATGAGAAGATGAGTGAATTCTGATAACCGGGTGACACATGTATCCTTGGGGTGAGTTTAGGGGGGTATGGGAACACAAAGGAAATGCTTAATCTGACTTCTGATCTGAATTTTGAAGGCAGAATAGGTAGGAGGCAAAACCAAGAGAACAAAGGTGGTGAGTCAAGGAATAATGCAACACTGGGTCCTCAACATTGCTTTCAGGCACTAGCAGAATATGCAGGTGACAAGAAGCAGACATCCAGAGAAAAATCTACAGAGGCCATAATTCAGAAGCCCAAAGGCCATAGGAAGGAGTATGGACTTTGTTCTGAAGCCAAGGCAGGGCCACAGGAGATTTCCTAGCAGAGAAGTAACACAATGAGATATATTCCTTCTAGAAAGATCTTCTCCTGGGAGGAGAAGTAGAGACAAGTGAGAACTTGAAGTGAGATGAGAAGCCCAAACTGCAGGGGATGCTGTTAGACAAAGACAAGAAGCAAGGATGGGATGGGAGGAACAAATTTGAAGAAGACATAAAGAGGGTAGAATCAACAGGCCTCACCATCATATTGAGAGAGCAAGGCAGAATCTGACCATTGTGGCTTCTAACCAAATACTCTGAGGATGAGCAGAAGCACTGCCCAGGTTTTCCAAGCCCAGGTAAATGTGTGAACTGTGAACCAGGTACCTGCCTCAGCAAAAGCTGACACAGAGGGTCTAGCAACAGGGATGAAGAAACCAGGAATACCTGACTGACGGCAGGCAGAAGGCAGGCCTTCCTCTCACCATGAAGATTCTCAAGTGCCCTAGATTCCCCCCTTGTGTGCCTGGTTTACCCTGGGCTCTATAACTACTGAAAAACAACAGGATATATTCATGGATGAGCTGTCTCATCATTCCAGTGACAAATGGACTTGAATGATTTAGAGCTAGAATATTCTTTTCTCTATAATGGCTCCTGGAGTCGCCAGGAATAGTACATTTACTAAAATTAATGGCAAAACTTCATTTTTCTCTTTTCCAGGAAGCAAAGTTCCATTGGTAGGGTAACTGATCCTGATCTGGATGTGCCAGTGAGCCAGCTGGGGTATAAATCATCCACATGCAACAACTCACAGCCCTTTAAACCAACACCAACAGTGACAAATGGTGCAGGCTGGGGACAGGCAGAAAGGAATGAAGACGGGAGATCCATCAACTTCCTTCTTGCATCTCCCAGAGGGCCACAGCCTCCTTCTGCCTCCCACAGTGAAGCCGTATCTCAGCGAGGTCATGTTGAAAAGGCAGCAGGATGGCACTGTGACAGCTCTAGTGTTGGACACACAAGGTCGCCAATCTCAGCTCTGCCACCCCTGTCCCTGCAGCCCTGGGCAACCTCGCACCTCTGCCCGCCTTACAGTTCCCTGCAGATGGTGATGGTCCCTGTCAGCATTAAGCATTAAAGATGACAACATCTGCCCTTGGACTGAGCACAGAACAATGCAATGTTTGAGGGAATAAATGAGTGAATGAATGAATGAATGAATATATGTGGGCATGCATGCTTGGACTGCAGAGTTGGGAAACTCCTATCCCTTTCAGGGAAATTTGAATTTTAAAAATGCAAGACAAAGAGGATAATCTTTTACCCTAGGAAATGGATTTTCAGTAGTGACAGTGGGCATGGGAGAAAGAATTGATGCCAATTGGCTAAGAATGCCCCAAATCACAGTGCTTGGCTGCCAGTTTGGCCCGCGAAAGCTCTGACCTCTCATCCTGAAGAAAACTCTGTATTTGTATAAAATACACTAGCAATGACCAGAGTTCTATTTTCCCATGGAATCATACATTTCCCACAAGTCCTGCTCCTCGGTAGAGAACCAGCACTTACCACCAACCTTGACCCATAGTAAAAACTACAGATACAACGTGTGTGTGTTACAGGTGGGATCCAAAACCTCCCACAGAGGTTCACTGTGTGGAATGCCGTTCCCAGGCTTGGGGGATTGACTGGATTATCAGGGCTCCAACCTCATTAGTGGATTAATCCACTGACAGATTCATAATGTGATGGCATTTTGGGAGGCAATGGAAACAGAAGGTGAGGCCTGGCTGAAGAGGATGGATCATGGGAGACTGTATCTGTTCCCTGGTCCCTTCCTCTCATGCCACCTCACCCTCTCTGCCCAAAGACACGGGACATTGCTGAGGGCAAATAGGTTGGTGAGTGTGGGACATCCAGTGCTAGGAAGAGGCTCATGGCCTGGCATTGTTCCTTCGAGCCTTGTTCTCCCCCCAGAAGCACCAAGGGAACCCCAAATGTGCTGCATGCCTTCACAATACCAGCCAGGTGGGAACATACCCTCCACTCTGGGAGTGAATTCCAGGGTGGCTTCCCATGAAATAGGTCCACTGGGACCTTCGAATAAAACTTTGTTTGGAAAGGAACTCTTTGTAGAGAGAACTAAAATAAGGACCTCAAGATGAGTTCCACCTCAATTTAGGGTGGCTCCTAAATCCAATGCCAGTTACCCTTCTAAGCAAAAGACAGAAGAGTATTTGAGACACACATACTCAGAGAAGAAGGGAAGATGGAGGCAGAGACTGGAGCCATGCTGCCATAAGCCAGAAATGCCTGCAGCCATCAGGAGCTGAAGGAGGCAAGGAATGGGTTAGAGCCTTGGAGTAAGACTGCTCTGCCAACTCCTTGTCTTCAGAACCCTGATCTTCATGGCTGTGCGACAACACATCTATGCTATCCAGTCTATGGCCACTCATTGTGGCACCCATGGGAAACCAATCATAGACAAACAAAATAAAAAGACAAGGTTAGCCTAGACAATCTTATACAGATTCTTACAATGAGAAAAAAAAGATGCCCTAACTTCAGCATACATGCAAGCTTTGTGTGTTATGTACTGTTTCATATTATTTCTACTGTGAATCACATGGGTGGCAGTACACAGTCCCACGTCATTTCACTGCACTTTTCTTTATTGCTATTCACAGATATTACACTAGCTGCAAACTGAAGGTTTGTGATGACTTTGTGTGGGGCATCTTATCAGTCCATGTTTCCAACAACTCAGATGACCTTTAGCATTCATTTGCAATCAAGTATTTTTAAATTAAACCATGTACATTGTTTGTTAAATACACAATGTTGTCGCACATTTAATATACTATAATACAGTGAAACATAACTTTTAAATTCAGTGGGACACCAAAAAAATCTGTCTGACTCTCTTCGTTGTAATAGTCACTTTATTGCAGTGGTATGAATCCAAATCCAGAACATCTTCAAGATGAGCCTGAACAATCTTTTTGGCACTTTAAGGCCTTTAAAAATCTGAATATGACTCCAGGAATGCAGCAAGGGAAAAGAAAATAGGGAAAGAGGGAAGTCAGAGAGGAAGGAAGAAAGGAAAACAGAAAGTGAGGGAGAGAGAAAAGCACTATTTGATATAGCCAGAGTGCCTGTGTGTCTGGCCAGTTGAAGAAGATGTCAGAGGAAAAAGGCTGGGATGTCTTCTCTCCTCCCAGTCAGAGCCTGAAGGCTCGGCAGCATGAGAAGCAGGCTGTCAGTGAGGAAGTCAGCCTGTCAACCGGAGGACAGAACTTTTGTCTCTCCCAGGGCCAGGGTAGAGGAGCTGGCAGCCAGGGGACCTGAACTTTGCCTGGGAACCTCAGTCTCTGCCTGGCACCTCTCCAGCCTTCTGTCATGCTGAAGAAGAGCCAGGCACCCGGATTGTCCAGGGAAAAGCTAATGGGGTGACTGTGGCTACGGGATACAGTGGCCCTCAAAAGCTATTTGCCACAGGAGGACAAGTTGATGCAACCTGTTGCAATGACTGTACTTTAGAGGCCTCTGGGCCAACCCTGGCATGCTACACATTGTGAAGGCCCTATGGTACAGGGCAAAGGAGACTTCAGAGGCCTCACAGGTCACAGATTCAGAAATCTGGAGCCTTGGGATATCTGCAATCTCTGAAGGAAGCTGTTCTTAGAATGTAGCATAAGAAACAAAGTTTAAAATGTTCCTCAGACCACACCACAGGCAAGGCACAATTTAGTGGCTAAAATCAGACTACAGAGTTGGGCAGACCTGTGTTTAAATTCATAGTCATGTGTGCCCCTGGGCAAGTGAATGCATCACTCTGAGCCTCAGTTAGGCAAGTCAACCTCCCCGTGCCTCAGTTTCCTCATCTTCACAATGAACAACATAAGAGCAGCAACCTCACAGTTCTGATAGGAAGACTTAAACAAAAAATGTTTCACCCAGAACTTGACACACAGGAAACCTTTAATACACAGTGGCTTTTACCCTTATCATTTTTCTCTTTCATGTTTGTTGTTACTGTTAATAGGCCAGAAATAGTTCCACATTTACCACACGTGCCTTAGACTAGATATCTCACTTCTTTGAGGGCTCAGTTTCCTCATCCGTAAGCTGGGAGTAAAAATTCTTATTTGCAGAGTTGTGATGGAGATTCTAGGACAGGACGATGCTAAGACTGTGCAAGGCAGACATTCAGTACACATCGGTTCCCTCCTTTTTGCATGAGGGTTCCCTGCCCTTGGAATGGAATGTAAGTCAGGAGAAGTCTGAGGTCTAAAATATCCACATGCTCAGCACCCAGGCAGCAGCAGTGAATGCCCCTGGTCCACTTTGCTCCCAGTGCTGGATGTGCAGCCCATGACCTTGTCGTTGCACAGCCCAATTCCCTCAGGTTTCTCCCTGCATCTTGCCCATGCCACAGCCCCAACAGGCAAGACATTGAGTTTCCCATTCAGAAGTCCTCCCCTGGGCTGTGCTGAGGGCTCCATCACAGCCCAGACCTGCAATCACTAAAAGCCAGCTTGGGGACAGGACTCACCAGCTCCATGCACCGCCGGCTGGCCTCTGCCTCGCGCTGCAGCAGCTCCTCCATGTCTACTTTCAGCTCCTCCAGGCGCCGCTGGTAATACTGGCTGCTCTCTCTCTGCTGGGACTCTGATGCCACTGCCTGTGACAGCTCCTCACCCATCTTAATCAGGCTGTCCCGAAGCCGGATCACCAGGACCTGCAAGGGGTGGAGCACATCCCTGAGAGGCCAGCCAGGGTCCAGGAAGAGAATCCTCTGCTGAGTCTCTGCATGTTTGCATACAGTAATTGGGCTAAAAATTCCAATTCCTGCTATCAAAATGAATTGACTTTGAAGATAGAAAAAAAAAAATGCTAACTGCTACTTTAAGAGGCAGTAGAATACGAGAACCCTAACTCAAGATACTCTGGGTTCAAATCCCACCTCTACCTCTTCCTGGCTGTGTGACCTTGAGCAGTTAGTAAACCTTCCTGAGATAAAGATGATGATTGGATCTGTGTGCAGCAAGGATACTGCCCAGGCCTACCCAATATGCTAGAGGACTTGGTGGATAAAGGCTGGGAATTGTTAATATTTACAGCAACCCCATCCATCCTGAGGTCTGGCAGATACACTGTGCCCAAGAGAAAGAACTATGCTGGGGGTTAGAACTACTTTGCAGTGTGATTTTGGTTTCTAGATTTATAAAGTGAGTGGCTTTGATCAGATCACCTGTCATGAGCCTCAGTCCTAATAGTTTATGGTATTTTTCCTATTAAGGGAACAAAAATCCACGAGGACACAATGAAACAACAGAGAGAAGGTGCACTGGGCATCACAGTGCTAAAGAAAGAAAACCCAAGGGCTGTTCTGCAGAATTCATTAGGCCACCAACAGGCCTAGAACCAATCGACCCTGATGCACAAACACTCCAGTGTTGACAGAAGAGAGGCCCGCATGAATATTTCAAGTCTGTGCTAACTCTGAGCTCCTGTCTAGAGCCATGGACAAGGGAAGAAGCAGACTACAGATCAGACACTGAGTAATATCCTAAAGGCAGGCTTACTCTTCGGGTCCTCTTCCCCTTCCAAAGGGAGTCGAGCATCAATTTCAAAACACAGCAAAGGGGCAGGAGGAAGAAGAGTGATTCACAAACCGTGTCCTCAAGGTACCCTATCTCTCTACCCCAGGGACCTGGGGTTCAGTGAATTCAAATAATGGTGGCAGAGAGGAAAGTTGTAGATAGACTATTTCAATTTCATGTTATATTAATTTTCCTTTCTTCTCTGAAAGTCACTTGACCCCTCTGAGGTCACTTTTGTCCTTTATTAGATGAGGCCTGTCCTACCTAACCTCCAGGGCTTTATTCAACATCAAGTGGATGGCCTGATGGGAGAGGCTCTTGATAATTTGACTTTGACAATAGCAATGTATTCTGTAAATGTCCCATGACCTTGGCCAGCAAAGCTGAAGAGGTGAATAAACACCTGGGATCCCAGTGCAAGGTCAAGTGTAAATGTAATCAGTGAAGCCTAACTCACCCCATCAAGGGCTTATCTGTCCTTCAGGGTCCAGCATTAAAGGCTTCTTCTCCTGGAAACCTTTCTACCTCCTCAGCCTCAGAAGGACCTCTGTCCTCTGAACCCCACAGCCTCCTCTTCGGACTGTGGGTATTTGTGCACATCCTCATCAGAGCTCTATGCATTATGCATTTATCTTCCAGGCACCTGACATAGGGTTTAGCACACACGAGGTGAAAAACAAATTTCTGTTCAAAATGAGTGCTGGGCAACTAAGTGGATGAGTGGAGGGGTGGAGATGGGAAGAACTGGACAAAGGATTGGCAAACAGAGGGGTCTGGGTCTGAATAAAAGAGAAGAAAAAAATGGAGGGAGTGTGGAGGAGGAAAAATGGAAGGGGAGATAGACTCATGGAGTAATGACTGATGGTGGATGAGGTGAACAGAGATGGATGGATGAATGGATAGGCTGTTTGTGGAATGTGCAGTGGAAACAGGAAGAAAGGAAAGGGGAAGGGAGGAGAGGAAGAACAGGAGATAGATGTGCACTCTTTTTCCTCAAAAAGCATTTGAGTTGACAGATGGTGGGTGGAAGGCTGGATAGAGCTGAAAGCAAGCCTCCCGCTCCAGGCCCAAGCCAGGTTTAGATGCCACTGAGTACCTCTAATCTCTTAATCTGCACTTTCTGGAACTCTGTCTTGTTCTCCAGGTCACAGATGACTGCCTCCTGCCTGCTGACAATAGCCCGGTCCACGGTGGACTGCTCCAGGTACTCGATGCGCATCTGAGCCACCTGCAGCTGAGGGCACACAGAGAAGAGTCCCAGGACAGAGGCACACACAGGTCCCAGCCCCAAGGCCCACTCACATTGTCTCCTTCTCTGCTCAAGTACTACACACTGAATGTCTGCACATGAGAACTTCTGGGGCCCCAACTGAGGATCCCACTGGACTCTCACACTGGATGCCACTCCTGGTGGCAGGTGCTTAGAGGTGATGTTTCCTATGCCTTCTGAATCCAAAGGGGCTTTTACTCATCATTTCTCTTACCTCTGTCCCTGCTGTGATAAAAGAGCAAAGCTAACCTGTGAGCAGCAAAGGTCCAGCAGCAAAAGCCACAGGCCAGGGTGACTCAGGAGCCAAGCACAGGACCTGCCCACTGCTTGGCAGCTAGACCAGCTTGGGTATGCAGGCTCTCTTCCCTTAGCCTCAGATCCTTGTTTCCACTGTGTGGACTGAAGGAGTTCAGCTCCTGGCACATCATGAACACCCAACAACGGCCAGTGCTGCTATTATTTTTGTCATGCTTGTTGCTGCTCAGTTTCCATGGATATTTGTGTGAGAATTAGTCACTCTGACAGTCACTCTAAGCATGCACATATGACAGTTCTAGAAGGACTTATATAATACGAGTTTACCAGGTAATGACAGAAAGCCAGGGAGATTCAGAGACATCATGACTTCAAAGCAAGATGTCCCAAAGGGCCAAGATCCTGTAGGCATAGACCAGTCCCTTCTCAGAGGGAGAAAAGCCTGCACTAGTTAGTGCTGAGTGTCATTTGCATATGGGGCAGAAACAGGCAAGAGGGACTCTCCGTGTGTGTGTGTGTGTGTGTGTGTACATATGTGTGTTCACCTTGGCACACACTAGTTATTGAGTGAGTGAGTGATAGTCCAAGGGTCCCAGGGAGCCCTTCCTTTCTTCCCCCATGGTACAGCAGCTCTGAGCATATACTTGCTCTTGAAGCTTGTGCTTTTCCTTCTTTGCTTCCTCCAGCTGCAACTGTAGCTCTTGGATCTGTCCAATGTCAGCTGCAGACTGGTGAGACAAAAAAAAAAAAATCACTGCAAGACCATAGACTTTGCTAGGATAAGAGTCCCTTCTCCCCCTCCTAAAGATGTCTATGACTCTCAGAGCTTCCATGGCGATGGCTGTACTCAAACAATACCTCTCACACCCTCCCAACCTCCTCCATCTCAGGGTTGGCTGAGTCACTTCAATTACATCAGCCTGTAGCCTGGTCCACTTCCCAGAACCTTATGATACACCTTGGAGAGCCCAGACTGAGATGGGCTGGCCACAATACAAAGGCCAAATTCCAAGGGAGAGCTGCTCTATTGCCAGGTGATGAAGTCCTAGACCTGGACACTGGCCATAGCAAGCCAAAGAACCTCTCTGTGGCCCAGTCTCCCCATCTATAAAATGGGCTGAGAATGTTTGCTCGGTCACTGTCCACAGGGTTTGTTCAGAGATTCCAGCAGGTGATGGAGAGTAAAGATCCTACAAAAAGGTAGAGCCAATGACTGAGCTTGATTATCTGTGAAGAGAAGAATTCCAAAGAACAAGATGGTCTCTCCTTTTCCTACTTTCCACATGTTTTTATTAAATTTTTATAATGGACATATGTACACATTGGTTTTATAGCTGAACAAATAAACTTCTATTTTGGACAAAAATAAGTGATTCACCAATGCAAAAGGTAACATGAGCTCTTTTGTGCTAGTCGTTACAATGGTAGTGACATCACTGAATACTTTTGTTATGAAGGTCCCTTGTTTAGCAGAAGCACCTTCAGCTGGAATCTCTGTTGGCCGTGTTGGAGTCTGGGGGCATTTACCCCAGATATCCTCTGGGGGCAATGTGGAAGGCACTCATGGTTCAGTTTGCAAGTCCCTTCTCTCCTCTGGGTGATAATGTGATAGGTCTGCCCAGTCCATGGACCCTGAACTACATGAGGTCATGAATGGAAAGGGGATGGGCAACCAACCACCACAGCATACTTGGCCCTCCTCACATATGTGTGGTCCCCCACACATAGGAAGTCTTCAGCAAATAGGGGGTGGATAGACAGAGTAATAGATGGACAGATGAATAAATGTTTAGATAATAAATGAATAAATGAGTGGAAGGATGGATGAATGAAAGGATAGATGGAAAGATGGATAGAAAATGAATAAGTGGGTAGAAGGATAGACGAATGAAAGGTTGGGTGGATAGATGATAGGTGAATGAATGAACAATGAATGAATGGGCAAGTGAGTAGATGTATGAATGAATGAAAGAATGGATGGATGGATGATGAATGAATGAGTAAATCGGTAGAAGGATGGATGAGTGAAAGGATGAATGGAAGGATAATGAATGAAGAAGTAGATGGAAGTATGGACAAATAGATGAACAGAAGGATGGATGAATGAGTGGATAGATGGATGAATAAATGGGTGGGAGGATAGATGAATGAAAGGATAAAAGGATGGATGGATAGATGAATGAAAGGATAAAAGGATGGATGGATGGATAGATAGGTAAAATGATAGGAATTGGAATAGGTGGGTAAATAGATGGATGGGTGGGTAGATAGATGGATAAATTAGTGGTCTGGTAATTTAATGGATGAATTGATGAGCAGATAGATACTGGATGGGCAAATAGATGTATGAATAAATCAAACTTTTTTTCTGGATGGAGAAGTTCTCCAGAGATGCACCCACTATCTTGAAGTGACACTCTCCTCTCTTAGGGCCACAGGAATTTCTAATTCCTATCTGTCTATATGGCGTGCATTCCTCCAAGGTCCTAAGACCAGGAAGTAGTCCAAGTACTTCACCTCTCCACATTCCTGTCACCCTACCCCCAAGAAGCCCACTCTTCACCTGGGCAATAAGGTCCTTGTGCTTCTGCATGAGGTCATTCAGGTCATCCTGGTCCTCATCGATGTGCTTCAGGAGGTCTGCCCGCTCAAACTGCAGTCGGTACAGCTGCTCATCCACCTGGCGGGAGGCAGGCCAGGAACAGGGGTGAGGTCAAAAGGTGGCAAGTAGGAGGAGACCTGGGGTCCTTGGCTATGGATGTGTGAGGTGAGTGACTATCTATGGGTAAGGCTGCAGTGGGTGACAATGCACGTGCTGCTGCTGCTGCTGCTGGTGTGTGTGTGTGCGCTAGGTGTGCATATGACTGTGAATGCAGTGGGGGGTGGATTTGTTATTCATGTAAGCCTCCTATGAGAATCCATGTAGCAAGCACATTTTAAATACACATGGCACAGATATGGAAGTGCAAACCTGTAATCTCCCTGAGAACAAGGACTTGGTTCTGCTCACAGCTGTACCCCCAGCACTAAGCACTGGGCTGGTACTATAGCAAATGCTTGATAAATGTCTGTTAGGTGGGTGGCCAAATCTGCTTGGATATTTTACCTATGAGGGCATGTGAGTCTGGTGATTTTGTATATGTGTTGGTACAGTTCTGTGTGAGTGCATGAGTGTGTGTGTGTGTGTGTGTGTGTGTGTGTGTGTGAATGTTTGTGGGCAAGTTCCTCTTAATTTAGTGCAAACAAAATTTAGGATGAAAGGACCAGGAGGAATAATGAGATAAGCTTTTATTTATAAATCTGTAGCTCTACCTAAACTTTTGGGATTTTACATAGAATATAAATTTAAGCCAGTCATGTACACCCAGACAGGAGCACTGAAACCCATACCCAATATTCTTCCATGCTATAGACACATAATGTGTGTTCATTTGTACACATTCACCGAAGAGTACAAAGTGGGCCTATAATAAATGCCTGAGTCTCTTTACTGTCTAAATGGGCCCATGAGAGACACCCTTATCTTCTTATAGGAATAAGCCTACATAGCCCAACACTAAAGACCAAGTCCTCTGATGAAGATGAGCACACAGTAGGACTACAATAGCTACCTGGGAACCACTTACAGCAGTAAGCACAGTGGGTACACAATGAGCAGTCATGTTCCCATTTAGGGTGCTGAGCAACAACAGGCTCACACTGGATGCACCCTCACAGTACTGAGCACACAGTAGGTCTACAACAGGCTCCCTTGCTTACCTTTGCAGATGGTAGTATACAGCTGACCCTCGTATATGTCCTTG
Organism: Heterocephalus glaber; assembly: GCF_053883595.1. Classification (NCBI taxonomy): domain Eukaryota; kingdom Metazoa; phylum Chordata; class Mammalia; order Rodentia; family Bathyergidae; genus Heterocephalus; species Heterocephalus glaber. The sequence continues at coordinate 2,570,748 of NW_028258412.1, read as the reverse complement.
ACCTCTATAATGCTCAGCTCACAGTAGGATCTCTGCACAGAGTGCTGAGTGCCCAATAGGTAAGTGCTCCTGTCACTCTTATAAAGCTAAGGTATAAATGGAGGTCTATACTCCAAGGTGGCACCCAACAGGTCCACAGTGAAGGTCTATTTCTCCAAGGGGGTTCCAATTACACCCACAGTAGATACTCTATGATCAAACACAACAGGTTCAAAATAATTGCCTCTGTCTCCCTCATAGTGCTAAGCACCCTGTAGGCCCACACTAGCACCCAGAGGCCCACAACATCTAGGCCTCCATGGCTGCAGGAAGGGACAGTACCAGGCTCTTGCTCCGGGTCATGTTCTCCAGCTCACTGTGCATGCTCTCCAGGTCCAGAGTCAGTGCCTTCTGGGTCTTCAGGGCATCTTCACACTTGGCCTCGCTCTGCTTCAGCTGGACCAGGCCATGGGGGACAAAGAAAGAGCTGAGTCCCTGAGGCTGCCTCCCTGAATGTCCCCTCAGCACAGCACAGCTCACTCCTCGTGGGAAACAGGGTAATGTACCTAGTCATCAGTGGACTACCAGGGGGAACTAGTGTATTTGCATCTCAGGTGGCCAGGCTCTGTGTCCACTCAAACATCACAGGCTCTGACACACAGCTATGTCATCTGCTGCAGCACTGGTGTTCCATGGTCCCACTCGGCATGCACTGCTGACTCCCCTTACAGCCAGGCACATGACACTCTGGGAATGATTGACCTGGGCCTGCCCTCCTGAGGGGACAGGCAGGGATAGGTCGTGACCACCTCTGGGGAGCACAGGGAAGAAGGGGCACACGGTGGCAGGAATGGGATGAGAATCCCAGGAGACTTCCTGGAGGAGGCATCTCGAAGGCTGGTGGGAGCCTGCCAAGTAGAAGTTTCTTAACCAGGACTCAGGGTTAAAAGCCAGTTGATAAACCTTTGAAATGCAAAATATTCTGCAAGTGAGCATTTTCCTAGGTTCACAGCTTTTACTAGACTCTGAAAGGCTAAGAGCCACCAACTTAAATCTCTCTACCATCTTCTTTCTCTTCTTGTGCCACCTGCACAAAATGAACCTCCTATCCTGGAAAGTGGGGCCAAGATAGGCACAATTACCTCAATGAGCAGCCCTGGAAGACAGCCATGCCCCACTGGAGAACCCCCACCTGTGCACAAACCTAAGCCCAGTCTGCAGCTGGCAGCTTCTTCTTAATTCCTGAAGTCAAGAACCTCCAAAGAGAAAGCACCTTAGAAATCACCTAAGGAAACACTCAGGGCTCAGAGAAGGGCAGCACCTTGTCTGAAGCCACACAGCTGCAAAGCAGAGATATGTTTCCCTGAAGAGCACACCTTCTAAAACACCAGGCCAGTCTTCAAAAGAGTTAATACTAGGGCTGCTGCTGATAGACAAAGGAAAAAGGCTTGTGGTTTCTCTTCTGTTCTTCCTGCCCAGTCTTCCTGGTGCACACCACAAACATCCTCACTTTACAGAAGAGGAAAATGAGGCAGGGAGCTAGGAGGAGGCTAGCATGCAGATGGCACTGGGATCGCTGGTGTCTGAGGCTCTCTGACTCTGGGAGTATTCACACACTGGTGCTTTTGCCCAGCTTGCCCCGCTGCCAGGGGCCGAACACAGCTGCCTTTCTGAGCCCCTGAGAACAGTGTGCTTCTACAGGTAGGTGCAGTACAGGGCCAGGAAAGGAAGGCTTGGTGGCTCATCTCCCATGGTGACTGGGGGGGACTGAGAACAGTGAGGGAAATGATGCAAAGCATGGGGAGGTGACCAGCATAGTTAAAGGTTAATCAATGGCAGAAAAGAGATGTTAGATGTGAGGTGAGCTTCCAGCAGCTAAGTCCAGAGCCTCTGGCCAGCTGAGAAGTAGGCAGGCAGGCAGGGCAAAGCCAACCCCTCCTTGAAGTCGGGGCCTCAAAAAGGGGAAACATTTTAGCTAAGACTTAAAAGATGCAAAAGAGACAGCTTTGTACAGATTTAGGAGAAACAGGGTCCTGGGTAGAGGCAGTGACAAGTACAAAGACCCCGAGGCAGAGATAGAAATAAATGAAGTACTGTATGAAAGCAGAAAGACTGCCAGTATAGCTGGGCTACTATGCAGAGAGGGAAAGGAGAGAGAATGGGGGTCACATCAGTGAAACTTGTGGGCTAAACCACAAAGCTTAGGCCATTTATTATTAGGTTATTTATTATTTCAATCTGTATGGAAACCATGGATGGTTTCTAAATAGGTGGGTGGCACGACCTCCCTTGGCTTTACTGGGGCAAGATGGGAAACAGGGTGGCCAGGGAGGACGCTGCTGTGGTCCTCCAGGAAGAGACAATGGAAATGCTCCAACCAGGCAGAAGCAGGAAGAAATGGAAATTTCCGCACTGTGGAGTATGCACAGAAGAGAGGTGAGGCAGGGAGAAGCAGATGGTCCATTAGGGGAGCTGATGTCACATTTAACAGAGGAGGGGCGGCATGATAGAGGAGGAGGAGGAGGAGGAGGAACAGGAGGGACAGCATCACGCAGGGCCCCACTGCCCGGCCAAGAAGGCCAGGCCAGAGGCAGAAGGCAAATGAGCAAGCACAAACACAGACAGAGCATAGGAAGTCAGCCCCTACCTGCAGGGTTCTTCCTGCACTGCAGGCAACACCATTGTGACCCTACAGATCCTCAGGCCACAGGGCATGGGTGGCTCTCTCTCCAGCCTGAGTTTACAAAAGGTCAATGGAGCACCATCCAGAAGGGCTCCTTCTCCCCAGGCTGAGATGAACAGGAGCACCGTCCCTATGGACAGTGGCTCACTTTTCTCTCAGCTCCTACCAGGCCGGAGCCAGAATTAGCTTGGCCTGGGTGATTTTGGCACTTATAGCTCTGCCCATTCCTATGTCTTGGGGATCACTCCCTAGGCACTGTGCATTCTCTGCTTGCTTCAACCCTGGGATCAGTAAGGAAGCAGAGGGTCACAGAGGGGAACACTTGCCCAATGTCACACAGCTGGCCAGCCTATCTGCTCCAAGTTGAGCCCAAGTACCTAACCACTGAGCTTCTCTGCCCTCAGGAAACCCTCTGGCTGGAAAGTCAGAAAGCATGGGTAGAACAGGAGAAAGGCTTGTCCCCCAGTGAGTTGCTGCTGCAATGGATGCCACTCGGCAAGCGTCCCACAGGCCTGGAGCAGGATGGGGTCTGCAGACTGAGAGAACTCAGCCTTTGAATAAACAGACTTAGTGGGCCCAGCAATCCTCCTCTAGGAGTCCCACATCCTTCCTGGAACTTCCCAGAGGTGAAAGAGCTCGCTCCACAGGGCGGGAAAGAAAGGCAACAGGCACAGGCACTTCTAGGTGCCAGTTCTGAGGCATGTGCCTTTATCCACAAGTCACTTAAGCTTACTGGGCCTCCATGTCCTCATCTGGAAAATGGGGATGGTTACATCAAAGAATCTATCCAAGATATATGTGTAAAAACACTCTAAGTACAGAGCACAGTGCCTGCCACTGAGAAACACTACCAGATGCTGACAATCATTACTGTCACTGTTGTTGTGAGTCCCTTTCATGACCAGAAGAGCCTGGGAAGTTGATTTTTAGAAACAAAGAAAATGAAGCAGAGCCCAAAGAGGGCACAAGGCTAGGAAGATCATGAACGCTGGTAAGAACGACTTTGACGCTCTGGCTGACTCTGACAGACAGGGAGAGAGGTCGTGCAACCCAGAGGCATACAAGTCAAGGAGGTCCAGGTTTAATGGAATTCCAGCCCAAGGCCTCCACCGGGCAGGCTCAGGGATACTTCTGACAAGCCATCTTCATGCCAAGCTTTAAAAGTTTCAATTTATGACACTTTAGGGAGTAAGAAGAAATACAGGGCCATCTTGGGCTAATTCCCATTATGGATGACCTGGCGTAAGAATAACTCACTGCACATTATTTCCATATTGAGGCGTTTTGACTGATGTTTTTACGAAGTTGGCGGCATGTCACAGGAGGGCCAGCTCAGAGCCTTCTGTGGAGGAAAAACTGGCTTGACACTGCCCTGGAACCCTGGGAATACTTTGCCCAGGAGCCAGTGCTTCCTTGGAATGGGTCAATCTCCATCCCTGGCAGCCAGCCTGGCATCAAGGACCCTAGGTGATGGCTGACTTTTTGGTTTTGGGTCCCCATCACATCCCCTTGGAGGAAGTCTCTTGGGTTCATTCACAGAAGGGTGGAGATTTAGGGTGAAATTTCCACCTCTCCCCCCACCCAGCTGCAGGGCTGGCCTCACAGCAGATCCTGGACAGCACAATGGATCTGGTTTGCATTCAGAGACATCATGTTTTCCTTTCTCTTCCAAATTTCACTTGTTGCAGAATCATCATAATGGCACAAGTATGAGGGTGTGAACCCCCAAACACCTTCAATAATGGGAAGGCTCCCCTCCCTCTTGCCCATAGTCAGTCACTGTTTCCTTTGCTTGTGAAATCAGCCTCTGTCCCCAAAGCTCAAACTCTGAAGTATGGGCCCTGAAGAGGGATAAAGGGGGCCTGCAGTGCTGTCCCAGTCCCTGAGGACAAGGAGACAAGGGTCTCCATCTATGAAATGTACACACACCCACCCCAGTTCTCCCTGCACTATAGCTATGGGTTTGAACATGCTTCCCAACCTTGGGCATTAGGTAAGTATCCCTAAGCTTTGTAGCAGGGGGGTGTGGGGGGGTAATCTGCTGAGATCCTGACACTGCAGTGATTGTAGCAGAATGCTGCAGGTCCTGGAAGCCTGGAGTTCACAGGGCCAAGATGAGATTAGCACCACCTAGGATTAAATGTTGGTGGTGGGTGGTTTGCACTCTCCCATATGGCTCCTCAACTATGATGAGAGGGGACCTCGGACATCATCCAGAATTTCATGGTGGTTAGGAGCAATCCTGGGCTCAAGCAGAATTGAGTTCCTGTTCCAGATCCTTTATCTCTGATCCGGTGGCCTTGAGCAAGTTTCTCAGCCACTCTGAGCTTTGGTTTTCATCATACATAAAATGCGGGAGAAAATGTTTCTCATTCATTGAGCAGGACTGCAGGGTACAGTTGTGTAAGTTGTGGACCACACAAGTTGTGGGATGCCAAGCACATAGGTTACAAGGATGAGCTCTTACTCTGTGCCAGGTTCTGTTTTAAACACTTTGTATTTGAACCATTTCGACTCCACAGCTCTCTCAGTGACAAAAATCATTCCTGCTGCTCTAGTTGAGGAAACTGAAGACTGAAGAGGGTAAGTGACTTCTCAAAGTCATAGAAGTACTAAATGGCAGATGTATGAGATGGACCTGGGCAGTCTGATCACTGGGTTCCCACTCTGAGCCATTACACTGGGCTATCACCATAGATGCTCTGTAGCAGAAATCTACCACGGCATCTGCTCAGTCCCCTTTCCACAGCTGTTCATTCCCACACATCCAGGTGCTGCTGGTCATGCTAGCTCCTCGAAAGCCCAGAGAAGCATGAGCCCCAGCTGAGCCTAACAATGTATCCCCTCCTGCTGACTATAGTGATTTGTTCTGAGGAAAAATGAGGCTGATACAAGGACTTTTGCTGGCACGTTGGAAACAAAATTTCCTCTTTCAGAAATGATTTTAAAAGGCTGGAGTGTTGGGAATCCTCATGCTACTAATAAGGAAGTGTTTGCCTAAGAATACAAGCAGGAACTGAGCCAAGGGGTGGCAACAGACATATTTTTTTTGGTACCGGGAGTCGAACTCAGGTCCTTGCACTTGCGAGGCAGGTGGCGGAACTACTGAGCTAAATCCCCAGCAACAGACATATTTTTGATGACACAGTTGGAGCAACTAGATCCAGCCAACCCTGAAGGCACCAAAGCCTCGGAGCTTTTCTCTTTTTCTACTCAAGCCAATTTGAGCTAAACTGCTGAAACACAGAACCAGATACAGGATGGGTAAATGATTTGGGGAGATCACACATACATAGTGTAGGCCAGCAGTAAGCACCCAAAACCATTCATTGATAGTGTTTGTTGATGCTAGCCTGCCAAGAAGTTGAACCAACATACTTCTATCAAAACCTTGTGACAGAATCATACTTACTATGGTTTAACTCTTCTGTGTATGGATCCCCACACACAAGAGGCTAAATCATCTCCATTTTCCCAATTACTCACTGGGAGGAAAACCTGAAAGGAGGGGAAGATTTCTTTAACACTCACTGTATCAGGCCCTTTGTGAACTGTCTGGCATTCATAGTCACTGCAGCTCACAACAGCCCTGCCAGGAAGAAGTAAGCCTCCTCCTTTTACAAACAGAGATCCTTCAGTCCAGAGAAGGTGAGTGAAGTCCCCAAGGTCAGATGCACGTCAGTGGGGCGCCTAGCCCAGGCGGTTCTGGGCTCCCCTACCACCTGGGTGTGCACAAGTCTGCTGCAGAGTTCTTCCCAGCACCCTCCCCAGCCCCCATCTCCTTTCCATTCAGTGCTGAGGCAATTGAGATTCTCCTCACACACACATCAACTGCAAACCCATGCACAGCACCACTTTCCTATGCAAGCCATCTGCCTGCTTTAAATACCTAGGTGACATGTCTGCTTTGGACTTGGTAAGCTCCTGGAGGAGATAGTTAGGCATATGGAAAGAGGTGGGCAAAGGCAAAATTCTGATCTTTCAGTAGAGCACTTAGATCCTGGATTTCTGAGTCTGGCTGAACAACTCAGAGGATTTAAAAATACTGCATCGCAAATGCCACCGGGAAAGCATTCTGTTCAAGTGAGTGTGACTTTGGCGGGATAATCTCAACATGTTCTAGGCCTTGACATCCCCTTGGGCACTGCAAAGAACTGACCTTTAGCAGCAGGGTTCCCCTGAAGGGAACCCCTTATAACTCAAGCTACAGACAGCCTTGACCTCTCGAAACCAAAATGTTCCATGCAAACTTTTCAAAACTGTCAGAACAGTTCCCACAAAGGTCTGGGCAAGGCAGAAATCTGATGACAGTGGCCCCAAGGGAAAACTTCCCAAGACTGCAAGGTGGCTACTTCCTGTGTCCTTGGTCTCAAGCTATTTAGACATATATTAAATATTTCGGAATTTTCCTTCCATTTTGCAAAGGGACTATCATCCACTGGTGAATCAAAACTCTTCCTGAATGCCTATTTTTCCCATTTTTTTAAGAGTAAGAAAAACTGTTATTAGTGAACCTGCCCTGGTCAAAGGAGGCTGCTGGACAGTGTAGTCTGAAGGTGTTCACAACCCCAGGCCACCTCAAAACCACAAGTTCCCTTAAAAAATGTTCTAATGATATTTTCCCTCAATAATTTTCTTTTGCTAAAAACAAAACAAACACATATACAGACAAACACAAGCTTTGGAAACCAACCATGTAGTTGAAATTTCCCTCACTGTACAAAAGAAAGCTCAGGAGCCCCAGAGACTTTATAGATAATTGCACCCTGCAGGGAGGGTATTCCTGGGTCCAACACTCACTCAACCAGTGTTCAGCCAAGTAGAGTACCCTCTGCCTGACCCACTGATAACTTGAATTCCAAGGTGCCTACAACTGAAGATGAGTCTAAGCAACATCAAGAGTATCCCTTCAAGAAGGGACATCACTAGGAAAATACAACAGTAAGACACCAAGTAGGAGGGAACATTTGTAACAGACATACCATGCCAAGAGTTTATAGTGAAAATATCCTGCAAATCACTAAAAAAATGCAGACAACTCAACAGACAAGTGAGGGCATACCTTGAGCCTGCAAAAGTACATACCCAAGTGGCCAAAGTGCCTTCAGAAGATGACCCAACTACATATTATCACTCATCAGGGAGACGCAAAATAGATCCATAAAGACCCCTCTTCCCACATGGCTAAGAGGTGAAGATGACCAACCACACCAAATACCAGCCAGGGTCAGGAACCCTGTGACCTTCACACTATTAGCCATACAGAAACATCCACAGATACTTTGTTTTTTGTTGTTGTTTGTTTATTTAGGAAAACATTTATTGGTACATTTTAGATACACATAATGATAACATTCTTCATAGAGAATGTGTACCAGTTCTTTGGAAAACCAAAACCAGCACTGTGTACTGTAGTCTGGAGATATCACACATCTCGATCTAGAGCCTACAGTCATGCTTACACTTGTCCCCATCCTCCTTCCCCTGTAAAATAACATGTGAAAAATGTTCACATCAGCTCTAAGCATCATAGTAAAAATCCACACAAAACACAAGTGTCCATCACCCACAATAAAGATCAACTGCTGTGCTAGCCCACCAGCCAGTTTGGGCAGTTATACTCCACACACTGCCCCCTGCACCCGCGGGAAGTAGGTTTGAGAGGACGATCCAAGTTAGTTTGTGACCTCAACATGTTTGGCACCATGCCTGACAGTGTGCAGACAGTCAGTGCTCCCACAGGCAGCACTGCGGGTAGGATGGTTATTCGACCCCATTGGGCCAGTGGCTGCTCTGTGGGACTGGGGGACTGGTCCCTCATGGCTACTCAGGGGGTCCTTTCAAGGAGAAGATAGTGTTTCTTGCCTTTGATTAAACTGGCTTCTCCAACCTCAATTCATCCCAGCCTTGAAAGTGTTAATATTTGTGGGGCGAACAGGATTGTAATTACCATGTTTTTAACGAATTATGATGTGGCCTTTATTTCCTCTGACAGGAGGTTATGTTAATATTGAATCAATTTACTCTAACATAATATTTAAAGAAAAAATAAAGTCTCTTCAAATGAATCCCCAAACAAGGCCACCTGCTCTGGGGTTGCTGGCTGAGGAGATGAGTTCCCTAGGTGCCTGCTCACCCATGGGCTCCCATCAGGGTCATCAGCCCAGAGCATATCAATTATTTCCAACATCTCATGGAAGCATAGGTGACACATGGTGACAAATGTTCCAATTAAGGGCGCTGAGGATGGATCCGGGGTAATCAGTCTTCTGGGCACTAATGGGGGCCTCCACCTGTGCGTTAATCATCACTGGAAACTCATGGTGAAGAAGAGGCACCAGGCCAATGGCCTACCTGGGTGATTACAGAAGCTGAGCCACAGTCCCACAGAGAATGGCTCATAGGAGCATCCAGGGGTTTCAGGAGAGACACAGGGGCCCTGAGATGGCAGCAGGCCAATCAGACATCTGCTTGCATGGATGTGGGGTATTGGTTAACCAAGCAGGCACCACAGACTCCCTAGTTCAAATCCCAGTTCCACCTTTAGTTGACTTTGTGACTCTGGACAAGTATTACTCATTCCAGTCCCTGTCTTTAAGGAGCCATAAAGAAAATGCATGAAACGGGGTGATCACAAGAGAGTGGCATGTACTGACACAGGGGTAATCCCAGGAGGCTGTGGGCTATTGGTGGGACTTTCACCCCAGTTTATGGGAGCCAGAGATGCCCCCAAGATCAGATGCCCAAACTCAACTTCAGAGGAAACATGGATATTCCACAGGCAGAGAAAGAGCTGAGAGAGAGACAAGCACCTCACAGAGGTGACAAGGTAGGAACAGGTGTGGAGGACACCAAGGCAGAAATAAGGTTCTGCGTCGTGTAGGTCAAACAAAAAAAACATGGACTGTGTGCTGAGAGCAACAGCAAGCCACTTAAGGATCTTGAACACAAAGACCCAAGACACTATTTACATTTTAAGATTCTCTCTCCAAATATCAGGTGGTAGAAAGATTGTGTGGACAAGACTGGAAGCCAGTGGGCCTGAGAGAAATCCAAGTGAGAGAGACCAGGGCAGGGAGAGGGAGGAGGGGGGGAACTATAGAGCTGTTTAGGGAGTACAGTGACTGAGATTTGGTGACTGCTTTGATCTTAGCAGGAAGAGGTGAATCCAGTCCCCCACATGAATTAAGCAAACAAGTAAAGAGTTCAGTGCAAATCTTTCTCTATTTAACAACAAGCAAATAACATGTTTCCTTTGGGGAGGAGACAAGGGTCAAAGACATGAATGAAACCCAACCAAGTAACCAACCAGTGCCCCAGAGCAGACGACCTCCTTCACTTTTCCTTGGAGCAGGTGCCAGCATCTGCTACTCACAGATGTTATTTATGCATAGCGATTATCTCAATTATGTATCTTGGTTGTTGAATTGCTTCTGTCTCCAGATTAGTTTGTTTCCAATGGAAACATTCCATGGGAATTAATTAGTAATTGGCTCTGAAAGAACAAGTGTCATGCGATCGACCCCACCCCTTCCCTTGCCTACCTGTTCCAGGAGGTCTTATAAAAATTGGGTGCCCAGAGGCCAACACTTTCCATAAGCCAATGCTGAGGAGTGGAGCAAAGGTGCCAGGGGAAAGCATTCTATCTTTAAATGATGGTCTCAGAGTTTGTAGTTCAGAGAGTTCTTTCAAATCTGGGGTCTGGTGCTCCATACACCAACCTAATCAGCCGGAAGTATTCAGCCCCTTATTAGCTAAGAAATCACGGTCTCTGAAAGGCAGGGTGCCTTGCCTGAGATCACAGAGCTACTGAATAGCAGACACAGGATCTGAACCCTACAGGTGAGCTACTTCTCCATGGCCTCTCGGAGTCCTCTGTGTGTCACCAGGAAGGGTTCCCACCACAATTGTCCCTTGAGATACAACCAAGGTTTCCAGTGGGATAAAATGGATGGAAAGAAACAAACAATTCTCTTAGGTTCCAGATGTTGGGACAATGGGCTAAAGGGAGCCTGCCCTTATGGACAGGAGATGCTTTGTCTAAGGGGGCTCCCATGGTCCCAGTTGAGCCTGATATTCTGCACATCAGGGCTCCAGTGCCAGAGACTGCAATTGTGCCATTTTTTCCCAAGTCCTTCCAGTGGTATCTTCCTCTGCCCAATAGCTTTCTATCGCTCCCTGTTACTTTTGGGATAAATTTAGCCAGGGGATCATTCGACCATTCATAAGCTGGTTCTAGCTTCTATTGCTGGCACTACCCCTTACCCCTTTTATCCTTACCTCCTGAGCATTTTACTCCCTAGAAAGGCCATGCCAAGCTGAATGTATATCCTGTTGCCAGGTGCTTCCATCTCTTTACATACTGTGGCTTCCTCCTAGAAGGCCCACATCTATCTTCCCTAACCAGCAATTTATCTTTAAAAAGAGCTGACATTACCAGGTTCTGTCCCAAAGCAACATTAAAGACTCCCTCTTTAGTCAAACCCAACTGATCCAATAGAGTCAACCCCCTGCCCTAGTACAGGCTGCTTCTAGGTCTGCTTCTCACTGGCCTGGGAGCCCCTCTAAGGCAGAGACCTTTGTCACCTCCTCTTTGTCCCTGAAGGCTGCCCCTAGCTTACCCTTGAGTGAAAACCATACATGGAATGAACAAGGCTCCTGACCAGGTGTGTTCAAACGCTCTCCCCACCACCACGTCATCCATCAGGCCATGGGTGAGCTGCAGAGGCCTGGGCCCAGTCCTCATTTTGAAGCCCTGACCAGCTTTTCCCTCCTCAGACACAGGAGTGCCTGAGTGAAGTGGCAGCAACACTCCACTTCAGGAAAAGGGCTTGGGGAGGTCACATTGCTTGAAGGTCACAAAATGAACAAGTACTGGAACTGTTTCTCTTGACTCAAAATTCAGTTAACCGTAAAATAGACAGGACTAAGATCTGCCACAGAAATATCACCTCACTGGCAGTGTCCTCGCCTGAAAGATGGACCTCTGGCCACCCAACTTGAGAGGGTGTTCTGTGGGATAAAGGGTGCCTGTGGTTCCCAAATGCTGGTCCTAAGAATAGCATCAGAAGCTCAGGATGTAGTTGTTTAAAAATGCAAATCCTGTCCCAACCCAGACTTGAAGAAAAAAAAAAAAAAGATCTAGGGAGTAGGATCCAGGAATCAAGGGTTTTTGGGTGGAGTTTTCTAATGTACAGCCAATTTGGAGGGTCCACAAGGCACCGGGGAAAATCCTGGTGGTACACAGTAGGTGCTTGATAAATGTTAATAGGACCCATATGAGGCAAACCAAGTGGCAAGAGCTGTCATTCACAGCTACCAGACTTGCACAGCTCTGTGCTCTGGTAAAGCGCTCAGTCGCTCAGAGCCTGCTTCCTTCCTATCAAAATGGTCAAACAGGAATATCTGCCCTCCTCCTGGGGTCAGGACAAGGATTCCCTGAAATAATGTACTGTTAGACTAACCAAACCTTATCTGCAAGTCTCATCACTTCCAAATGAGCCCAGGTTTTTCCCTTCTGGGCCTGTCAATACTCTTCAACCCAGGTGACCATTTCCTCCAGGCATAAAGGGCTTTTTAGCCTCCTAAGGGCATCTATCAACCTCTCTTCAACTCCGTCTCTCCCGGAAGAATGAGCCTTTAAACCATGAATGGGGCTGAGTGTGCTGGTGCTCGCCTGTAATCCCAGCACTCTGGAAGGCTGACGCAAGAGGATCACCAAGTTCCAACCCAGCCTGGGCAATTTAGTGAGACCCTGTCTCAAAACAAAAAAATAAAGTAAAATAAAAATAAAAAGCCTGGGTTGGGATAGGAATCTGCCACTGGCTTCTCACACCTTGGAGTAAAATCCTAAGCTGCCAGGGCCTCAGTGTGGCAGTCTCTGCCTGCTCCTCCTCCCAGGGTACCACAGCTAACCACCCACTCTAAAGGAGACCCTTTTTCATCAGATAAAGTTCCACAAAAGTGAGTACCAGCCTGTCTTAATTGCCTGTATCTAGCCTGCCCTGATACATTGTAGGTGCTGTACCTCTGGATACATGAGTTCCTAGCTGTCTTCAGTACCATAGCCAGCACTTCAGAAGCAGCCAGCAGCAAAGTTATCCCACTCCCTGTCCTCCTCTTCCTTGTCTGCTCTCCCTGCCTCTGGCCTTGGAGCTTTTAGGCAAAGGACAAATACCATCCATCAGAGAGGAGAGGCAGCAATGCCTAATGTCATAGCTGCTTTATTTGATTAGCTCTGACTCTGGCATCCAGGACACGTGTGCTGGGAGCAAAGCAACTGTACCCTGACCTCTGGTCCATGTGATCCCTCCTTATAACCATTTCCATGACAACAGCAGCGGAAAGCCAAGGCTGTGGATTCCCTTTGATACGAGCCGGATGCAGAGACGGGGGAGGATGACTTTCAGAAGAATGAGACTCTTTGATTCAGCTCAAGGCACCTTCATTAAATACCACTATTTCCCAAGAACACACATTTTAACCCTGCAGAGGGAGGATTCTCATGAATCCTTTTTTTAAAAAAAAAGAAAAAAGAAAAAGAAGCAAAAGCACCACCGTTCCTTTTCAAGTATATTCATGTCACCTGCGGGGGAAGGAAGGCTTGAACACTGTGACAGCAGGGAGATTCTGACGAAAGATGAGCAGGTCACATACCCCTCAGCCCAGAGGGTTGCAAAAACTCAAGGTGCCTGGCCCTTAGCTGTGCACAAGGGCATCTCTGCCCACCTAAGGTAAGCCAAGGAGCCAGGGGGTCCCTGCTCACCCAGTTAGCCACAAGCAGGAAGACGCACAAACCCAGAGGCTAAAATATTCAGATTGTGCACTTAGGTTCACAAGCTTTGGATGCGAATCCCAGCTCTGCCACTTACTGCTGTGTTACCCTGGACACATCAATGGCCTCCTCTGCACCAAATCTCCCCATCTGTTAAATGTCCATGAACCAGCCTCCCCTCCCTGGAGGATCTCATGGTGACTTAGTGAGGAACACATTCAAGCTCTGGGGACCTGTTTTGCCAATCTGCCCATGAAGAGAGCAGAATGGCCACCCCCTACCCACAGTTTTCCTGGGACTGAGGGCCTGCTCAGAACACAGGACCTTGCAACGAAGCCAGAAAAATCCTGGACAAGCCAGGAAGGTTCATCATCAGAGAAGAGAATGAACTGATGACAAAGTCAGCCAAGACTCGTGGGATCTGCTGGCTTCTGGTGTCTCAGCCTTAGTTTCTGTGGGTTCCTCTCCTAAACCTATGAACCCGGCTTTACATTGAGAAAACCATCAGGTGAAACCAGACCAGAGGACATTCTATGGGCACCTGGACAGTACACCAAGCTGACCAGGTCATGAAAATCAGGGGAAGACTGAGAAACTGCTCCTGTCCAGAGGACAATGGCCAGGCTTGACAACAGATGTAGGCTGGTGTCCTGAGTTGGGCCTGGGACAGGAAATGAGGCACTAATAGGGAAACTGGTGAAATTGAGTCTGAGGTAGGTAGGTTGTTTTTAAGGTCTATAGGTAGGTGCGTAAGCTCCACCCAAAATGCTTCCCTTTACAGAAGGAACTGATGGCAGGCCCAGGAGCAGGAGAAGCTCTGGGGACTCCACTGCTAACACCTGGAGATTTACTCTACTGCCTCCCATTGCTTTCCTGGGGACCTGCTTTCTATCAGGAGCTCTTCCTGCAGAAAGAAGGGAGGAGATACCAGGTTTGGAATCTGGAAATGTAGGTTCCAGGCCTGGCTCTGGCTCAGTCTCTAACTGGCTATGTGACCTTGGGCCTCTCTGACCCTTGATTTCTCATTTGTAAAGCAAGGAGAACAATCCAACTGAACTGAACAGAAATACATTTGGTATGTGCAAAGGATCAGCTGAGCATCCTGAGATGATGGAACACAGGAGAGTCAGAACGAAAAGCACAGATTACCTGCCTGAGTTCCTGGGGATAACCTGCGGAGCTGAAGAAGGCCCCAGCCTTGTAGTGTGGCTTGGACGACAGAAGGCCAGTGGTAGAGGTGGAGAAGGAGGAAGGAAAAGCATACTCCGAGAAAAGAGTGGTGAATCCACTTGGGCTCATTAAAAACACCTTCTCCTGGGAAGGCATGTAACTTCCAAGGTAACAACAAATGCAAGAGTTCAGCACTCTCAGTGGCAAATCTGAAGTCCCTGCTATGTTGTTCAGCCCTGGGGCTTCTCTCCCAGGGGCTTGCTCTGCCCTCCAAGATCCACTCATAGCTCTCGACACTGGTTGCCCTGGGCTGCACTCTGCAGCAGGCACAACCCATGATTCTCGTGTCTCCTGAGGTTCCCAGCTCCTGGACTGGCCTTGCCACCCCTGCACCTGTACACCTGCTGCTCAGGTCCTCTTCTGAGGCTGCCAAAGATGGTGGAGCCACAAGACTTGGGTTTGAATTCTGACTCCACCATCCTCTAGCTGCACGCCTTTGTGTGGACCATCTCACCTCTCTGCCACCGAGCACCTCACTTGTGAAATGGAGTTAGCTGATGGTCCTTCACTGAGCTTAGCTAACCTGAGAACACCAGGTGACAACAGATAATGAGGACATGGTACCTCCCCCGACCATGCTGCTTCCCCAACCCAAAAATATCCCCCTCTCCCTGCAGAGAGATTCCTCTCTGAAAACTGGGGTCCTGTGCCTCATATGTGGTGGGGGGGTTTCTCCTCCTAGCCCAGAGGACCCAGCAACACTCACCTGGCTGTGCACCTTCTCCAGCTCCTCCTTGCTGACTGATGTCTTGCCATCGTCCACGGTTACCAGAAGGAGCTGGACATCTGACAGCAGTGCATGAGTCCTCCGGAGGTCCCTTCGCAGTCGCTTCTCTACATCAAAGTCCCGATGGCCAATCTAGAAGAAGAGAGAAAGCCCGTGAGCTCAGCAAAGTAGTGGACAGTGTTTAAATTCCCTGGATCCTGCCTCTGCTATGAGATGTTGGACAAGACCCTCCTCCTCCCTAACCCTCAGTTTCCCCACCTACAAAATGGGACTGGCACCAACCACACAGAGTTGCTCTGAAAATTAAATATGAGCTCAGCCTGGCACAGAATTGGTACCCAACAAATGTAAGTTGACATCATGATTCTCATCACAACTTCAGGGTCCAAAGTCATTCAGTCCTATCTTTAGTGCTAAGCCATCAATATGACCTCCCCTCTTCTCCTAAGAACCTCTCATGTCAGGTGAGTCTCTCAGCTGCTGGCCAGTCTCTGCCAACAGAAGTCAGGGGAGCCAGGGCAGATAATGATGGGCATTACAGGGGGAACTATGTTACTGGTCTGAGTGCTGCCAGATGAATGTATGGGATTCATGGAGCTATACACAGGGACATAGGGTTCTTCTCTACCGGAGTGTCACACCACAGGTTGTACATATAGGACATACTGTGCCTACCACATAGATGTCACACCTCAGCAAATAATGACTATGTTCCTTTTCAAGATCTAAGTCATGCTATTCTGTCCCTTGAGTTGGTTATGTATTTGAGTTTAAGGACAGGCAGATGAAATCACTTTCTGCAGAGGTATCTTTACCCAGAGCTGAGCACATTCCTTCTCCCAGAATTGTGAATTTCTGGAGACAGTGATCAAGTGGGTCATGAAGAAGCCACTTCCTGGACTGGGAACAAGGAAGGTGACCTTGAACATTTCACAGCTTCCAGTGGCCAACAGTACAGGCACAGGCAAAGCCAAGGAGAAACAGAAAGACATTGGAGCCCCACACAGATCCCAACAGCATGCTGTCCTGTCAAAGTACAGAGCAGCAGATTAGAGTCCCTGAGAGAAACAACCCCTTTATTGGGTTCTTCAGGAGACCAGAGCAAAGAACACAGCATCATCCATCAGACGGAGAGTTTTAAAGAAAACAGCGAACAGGTGGTTCCTTTCTGGAACTTCATTTCTATACACTGAGACTTTATCCTTCTGTGCCAAATGCTAACCATTTCCTGGGATGGTCAGAATGCCCCAGAATATTCCCAAAAGAACATGGCATTGAGAACAATGTGGCCCTTCCTTTAAACCCCAGCTTGCCCCTTCTTGGTGGCAGAAATCTTGGCTGAGTCACACCACCTCTCTGGCTCTGAGTTTCCCTATCTACAAGAAGGGAGGTTAAAAAAGAAATCCCTATCTTCCATGTTGAGATAAGACAACAATCATGTGCAATAATGGATCACAAAGCACTTTGTATGCTGTCAAGTGCTTTACAAATATAAAGGATTATGAGTATTGTCTGATGACCTAAAATGTGTTTCTGCAGATTTGGCATTACTATTTCTCTACTGTCAGTTTGGAATCCTTTGAAAAATGAATTGCTTCTTAGAATTTAGCCTTGTTTTCTCAGATGTATTATTGCTTTGATAAATTAAAATGTTGTTCTAATACAGACACACACACACACACACACACACACACACACACACGCAATCTGTTGAACTGAACTGAGAGCTGGGCATTGTGCCAGGCTCTTTGTCACATTATTACATTCAACTCCTGTGACAATCACTTAAAAATAGAGATTATTATTATTATTGCCTTTATAAAAGTAGTAATAGTTTGCATTTATAGAGAGAATTCTAAATTTCAGGGACTATTGTAAACATTTAGTGGATATTGATACATTTAAAATGATGATGACTCTATGAGGTGTGTATATTCCTGTTTTACAGCAGACAGAAGTAAAGTCACTTGCTCAAGAGCTCACAGCAAGTAAGTGGCAGAATTGGGTTATGAACTCAGATTTCCTGGCTGAAAAGAGGAAATTTTGGTAAGATATGACATTACAGGGATTCGTTTTGCTTTTTAATTTTTTTTAAAAAAAGTATCTTATGGCACAGGAGAGTATCACCCTGTTCTTGATGAGATGGGATGGGATGAGATGTGGAAGCACTACTACTACTACTCCCAAGAACTACCTCTCCTCCCAAGAAGAGGTGCCGGAGGTGCACTGCATGAGCAAAAACAGGGGTGCTGGGGAGCTGCCATGATGGTGTGCAACCTCAGGATGGGGCAGGTCACAAGGAGAAGTTAACCAGGGCACTTTAGTATATAATGTCATGGGGACATGGAGGTACAGCTGTAAAACTGACACAGAGAAGGCAAGTGATCTGCCAGGGCCATATTGGTACCAAATGGCTATGAAAGGATTTGAACCCAGGCATTTCAGCATTGGCTTGTAAGTCTGTAACTATGCTTATAAAATGCTCAGTGGAACTGCTACGTGAGCCCAGAGCAATTTACTCTCAAGTCCAGCTTTTTACCATAATAACCTTCCAGCGGTGTGTTTTGCTCCTGTCCTATATCCACATCTGCTTTTTCTCTGCACACACCCTAAAGTGCCTCTAATTCCCTTGTGGAGGAAGTTGGCATCAGGAACATTCCCTGATGTGGGCACTGACCACATGGAAGAGATGGCTCAGACTCTATAATCTTCACTGCCAGAGAGGGCTTGAAATTGCTGGCATTAAGTCCTTTCCAGAGGGAGCACTGCAAACAAAAATTCACAACTAAATCTCAGACCAAGTCATCCTTCCCTTCACAATGAACTGCGAGAGGAGAGGAAGGGAGGCTTATTAGGTTAAAGGGAAATAAATGTTACTCTACGAGTTCCCATTTTTCAGCACAAAGATTCAAATTTGGATAAAGATGGTGAATAATTAACCAATAAATCTAAATGATGTTTAGTGTTTTTGTAGAAAACTACATTCAAACCTCAATTGTTCGACCATTTATCATAAAGGCAAATTGTTCAGGGTGGTTGTTAAAAATTTATTGACAAAGAATTCTAAAAGCACTACTAAAGTATGATTTGGAAATACTGTTAAGAGATAATCCAGCCACTTTACAGATGGGGCAACTGAGGCTTGAAAAATGTGGTTTGCATAGCAAATAAAAACATTTTAATAAAATATTGGATTAAAATTATCCAACTTGTTTAAAGGAAACATACAAGCACACACAGACACAAGCATTTGGAAAGGCTAAAAATGAATGGATAAGAAAGATCTTACAGGCAAACTAATTGAAAAGAGAGACAGCATATAGTAAACAAACAATCTGCCAAGTAAATAAAACAATATGAAACTTCAATACACCTAAATATGCAGCCACATAATATATGAAGAGAAACTATAACAATTAACAAAATTTGGAAAACCCACAATCATATTTAGAATGTGAAAGGAACATCATACTAAATGGTCAAAAACTGAAAACTTTCACACTAAAATCAGGAACAAGACAAGGATGCCCACTATCACCACTCCTGTTCAGTATAGTTCTGGAAACATTAGCCACAGCAATTAGAAAAAAGAAAGAAATAAAAGGAATAAAGATAAGAAAGGAAGAAATTAAACTGTCATTATTTGCTGACAATATGATACTTCACATAGAAGACCCAAAAAAACTCGGCCAAAAGACTTCTAGACTTAATTGACAGATTCAGTAGAGTAGCCAGATACACTCAAAAAACACTCAAACACTCAAAAAACAATAGCCTTCTTGTACACAAATAGTAGACTCACTGAGAGAGAAATTAGGGAAACAATTCCTCTTACAGTAGCATCCAAAAAAATGAAATATCTAGGAATCAGTCTTACAAAGGAAGCAAAAGACCTCTACGCTGAAAACTACAGCACCCTGAAAAAGGAGAGCGAGGAGGATATAAGAAAATGGAAAGACATCCCTTGTTCCTAGGTAGGAAGAACCAATATAGTGAAAATGGCCATACTTCCAAAGCTACTATATAGATTAAATGCAATGCCAATTGAAATTCCAACAATATACTTCACAGAACTAGAGAAAACAATCCAAAAATTCATTTGGAACCAAAAGAGACCTAGAATAGCAAATGCAATTCTAGGCAACAGAGACATGGCTGGGGGTATCACAATCCCCAACTTGAAACTATACTACAAAGCTACTGTGATAAAAACAGCATGGTATTGGCAAAGAAATAGACCCGAGGATCAGTGGAATAGATTAGAAGATGCAGAAACAACTCCAGACATATTCAGACACCTCATCTTTGACAAAGGAGCCAACCACCATCATTGGAGGAAAGATAGCCTATTTAACAAATGGTGTTGGAAAAACTGGATTTCAACTTGCCAAAGATTAAAGCTAGACCCATACCTATCACTGTGCACAAAACTAAGATCGAAGTGGATTAAAGATCTAAATATTAAGACAGAAACACTAAACTTGCTGGAAGATAAGTTAGGTAGAACTCTTGAAGACATTGGGATAGGAAAAGACTTTATGAACGGAACCTCAGTAGCATGGGAACTAGCACAAAGAATCAACAACTGGGATCTTATCTCATTAAAAAGCTTCTGCACTGCAAGAGAAACCACCAACAGAGCTAAGAGACAACCTACAATCTGCGAAAAAAATTTTAGCAGCTGTACTGTAGACAAAGGACTACTATCTAGAATCTATAAAGAATTGAAAAAAATCAGACCCCCTAAATTCAAAGACCCAATTCAAAAATACACATCTGAAATGAACAGACATTTCTCAGACAAAGAAGTAAAAGCAGCAAGTAAACATATGAAAAAATGTTCAACATCACTGGTCATTTGAGAGATGCAGATGAAAACAACACTGAGATTCCACCTCACCCCAGAATGAATGGGTGCTGTAAAAAAATCAACCAATAACAAATGTTGGTAGGGGTGTGGGGAGAAAGGAATCCTTCTCTATTGTTGGTGGGAGTACAGACTGATGCAAACACTGTGGAAATCAGTCTGGAGATACCCCAAAGAACTAGGGCTAGAGGTCCCATTTGACCCAGCTATTCCCCTGCTGGGTATCTTCCCAAAAGAATTAAAAGAATCATACCACAGCGATATATGAGCACCCACGTTTATAGTGGCACAGTTTGTAATAGCTAAAGCTTGGAAACAGCCCAAGTGCCCATCGACTGGAAACTGGATAAAGAAGATGTGGGGTTTTTTTATAAAATGGAGTGCTACTCAGCCATAAAGAATGAGAAACTAGAGACATTTATAGCTAAATGGATGCATGTTGAGGCCATACTCTTAAGTGAAATAAATAGGACACACATGTGTAAGTACTCAATAGTTTCTCTAGTGTGAGAAACTGAAAGTGTAAATAAGGATTAAAATGATGAAAATGAATAATTGATAATTTGTAATAGGAAGAAAAGATCCAAAGGGGTAGGAGTGGTGGGAGGGGAAGGGGAAAGGAAGGAAAGGAAAGGAAAAATTATGAGAAAAGAAAAAAAATGGAAAAGAAGTCTATGTAAATGGGGAAGGGTGGAGGGGGTGAAGGGCACACAGGTAATGGGGGAAAAAATAAGAACCAAGATATATCATGTACAGGTACAAGCACCCAATGATAAATGTAAACCTATTGTATACCTAAAATGTACCAATAAAAGAATTTAAGAAAAAAAAAGAATGTAAAAGGACTCTCTTAGCAACAGCTTAAGCAAATAAAATTGAAAGCTAACAAGAGGTGATTTTTTAAAAAAAGATGGCTGTGTATTTTTAAACTTTTCCTTTATGATTTATAATTTTATATTTGCACATCATCTTCAAATCAAAATTTAAAAGCTTGATCTATTTGCCATGTATAGAACCTTATGCCTCATAAACACCTACATTCTTTTCCAGAAGCAGCTTATTAAGCTTGAGTATAAACTGGAAAAACAAAGAGATCTCAATAATTTCAAAGAAAATATTAGGCATTCCAGAATCTTCTCTACCTGAAATGTCATTAACTAAAAAATTAACATTAAAAGTTAATTCCAAATATTAGTAAACTTGAAAGTGCCATTTATAAATAATTTGCAAGTTGAAAGAAAAAAGCACAAGAGATATGAGGAAATTCTTAGCCTGTAAGGGTGGCACTGAAGCAGAATGCAAAGGGAGAGTATTGTCTTAAATATACAAATTTTTAATTAAAAATAGTTCTATAGGAATTGAAGTAATTTTAATGGATAAGAAATATTGAAAGTGCATTAAAATTTTCAACATTGAATCTAGAGCAAAATACTAATGTAACAAAAGACTAATAGGAAAGGAAAGAGAAACAAAAGAAAAAATAGAATAAAAGACTAACAGGAAAGAGAAAAAAAGCAACAAGAATAGAGAAAATCTGGTGCTTTCATAAGATTCATACACAAATCTCTAGCAAATCTAACACTGATGAAATAATGTCAAAAGTAAACAATATTGTAATTTAAAAAGGCAACAATCTGGACGTGGAATATGCCGAATCAGCCTGCTGCAGACAGGCAGGTCTGTGCACACCCTACCAAGGTCCTGAGTCGCGCGGAAGACACTGAATCACCCCGCTGCAGACAGGCAGCCACCTGGTTCCACACTACAAAGACGCAGAGGTCACCAGATCACCAGACCAAGGTACTGAGTCCCGCTGCTCCCGGCCCAGAGGTAGGGGCTTCTGAGCCGCCGTCCCACTGCTCCTGGTCCAGAGGAAGGGGCTTCCCAGTCACCATCCCTCCCGCTGCTCCCAGCCCACAGGAAAGGGCTTTTGGGTCACCATCCCTACCGCTGCTACCGGCCCCTGTCCCACCTCTCCCAGCTCAGAGGAGGTAATCTATGCAGGCACTCACAGCCCCCCACCCCAGTCGAAATGAGAAAACATGTAAATAAGTCTCAAAACCAGACTTTCAGATAACCTACAGCAACCCCAAAGGGAAATGAGATGGAACACTCTGATACTCAACCACCTGGACCCACTGAACTGGCAACAAAAGGGGATCTAGGAGAAATTGTGCCCATAGTGCAAGACATGATTAATAAATCTAGAGAGGAGCTGAGGAACATGATGGAATCCCAACATAGGAAACAAATGGAATCCATAAAACAGATGCAAACAGATTTCCAGGACATGAAAAACTCCATTGAAAGTCTACACAGCAGAATGAGCCAATGTGAGGACAGAATTTCAGATATAGAAGATAAGATTGCAATTAATGACCAGGAAAAGAAAAATTGTTTCAAGATTATAAGAGAACATGAGAAATCAATCCAGCAGCTGCTAGATGATGCAAAGAAGAATAACATAAGACTGATGGGAGTCAATGAAGAAACAGGAGAGAGTGCACATGACATAAAAAAACTCTTCACAGAAATAAAGACAGAAAATTTCCCAAGCAGGGGAAAAAAGCTTGACATACAGATAAGTGAGGCATATAGGACTCCAAATAGCCTTGATCAAAAAAAAATCTACACATAGGCATATAATTGTTAATATTCCAGAAACACAACAGAAGAACAAATTTCTGCAAGCAGTTAGAGAAAAGAAACAAGTCACATACAAAGGAAAGCCCATCAGAATCACAGCAGACTTCTCAATACAAACCATCAAGGCAAGAAGAGCTTGGAGTGACATATTGCAAGCCCTAACGGAAAACAGCCTCCAACCCAGATTGATGTACCCTGCAAAACTATCTTTCAAAATGGATGGAGAAATAAGATACTTTCATGACAAAGAGCACCTTAGGAACTTTCTAAATACCAAACCAGCACTCCAAAGAATTTTACACAATATCCTAGGAACAGACATTGAGGATCACAACTCCAGGAAGCAAAGCAGAATGAACCCATCTGGCATGACAAGAAATTAAATGTAAAGGGGGAGAACCCAACAAAAAGAAAAAGTCATAGCAATGACAAGTCAATATGTTTCAGTTATAACCATCAATGTTAATGGTCTCAACTCAGCAATCAAAAGAAATAGACTGGCAGAATGGGTCAAGAAGCAAAATCTAACAATATGGTGCATACAAGAAACACACTTAATTCAAAAGGAAACTCATAGACTGAAAGATAAAGGGTGGAAAACAATACTCCATGCAACAGGACCCCCCAAAAAAGCAGGAGTAGCTATCCTCTTTGCAGATCAAGTAGATTTCAAACCAACGCTGATTAAGAGAGACGAAGAAGGACACTACATCCTTGTAAAGGGAAGAATCCAAGAGGAAGAGATGACAATTATAAATATCTATGCACCAA
Organism: Heterocephalus glaber; assembly: GCF_053883595.1. NCBI lineage: Eukaryota > Metazoa > Chordata > Mammalia > Rodentia > Bathyergidae > Heterocephalus > Heterocephalus glaber. The sequence continues at coordinate 2,547,071 of NW_028258412.1, read as the reverse complement.
ACACTAGTGCACCCAACTATATAAAACAAATACTAATGGACATGAAAAAGTCATATAGGCACTAATACAATTGTAGTGGGGGACCTCAACACCCCACTGTCACAAATAGATAGATCAACTAGACTCAAAATAAGTAATGAAATACTAGAACTCAATCAAACTCTTGAACAAACAAACATAACAGATGTTTACAGAGTCTTCCACCCCACAAAATCAGAATACACATTCTTCTCACCTGCACATGGCTCATTCTCCAAAATAGACCACATACTCACACATAGAACATGTTTAAGTAAGTGCAAAGGAATTGAAGTTATCCCCTGTATATTATCAGACCATAGTGCGATGAAATTGGAGATCCATAGCAAAAGAAACTCAAAAAATTTCACAAACACGTGGAAATTGAACAACACACTTCTGAATAGCCAATGGGTCACAGAGGAAATTAAAGAAGAAATCAGACAGTTCCTTCAATTAAATGACAATGACAATACAACATATCGGAATCTATGGGACACAATGAAAGCAGTCTTAAGAGGGAAATTCATAGCAGTGAATACAAATATTAGGAAAACAGAATGAGCCCAATTAAACAACCTGATGCTGAACTTCAAGCTTCTAGAAAAAGAAGAGTAGGACAACCCCAAAGCCCATACAAGGGAGGAAATTATAAAGATCAGAGGAGAAATCAATGCAATGGAGACTAAGAGAATGATACAAAAAATCAATGAAGCCAAGAGTTGGTTCTTTGAAAGAATCAACAAAATTGACAAACTTTTAGCCAACTTTGTCAGAAAAAGCAAAGAAAAGGCCCAAATCCATGCAATTAGGAATGAAAAGGGTGAAATTACAACAGACCCAGCAGAAATACAGAGGATCATCAATACCTACTTCCAGAACCTATACCCCAATAAGATGGACAACACAGAAGAAATGGACAGATTCCTAGATACATATGAATTACCAAAGTTGAACGAAGAAGACCTAAAAATTCTGAACAACCCAATATCAATGAATGAAATTGAAAATGTAATTAAAAACTTATCAACTAAGAAAAGTCTGGGCCCTGATGGCTTCACTGCTGAATTCTACAAGACATTTAGAGAGGAACTACTGCCACTACTGTTCAAACTCTTCAATGAAATTGAAAGGGAAGCAATACTCCCAAATTCATCCCTGGAAGCAAGCATCACCTTGATCCCCAAAGCAGAGAAAGACCCAACCAAGAAGGAGAACTATAGGCCAATCTCACTAATGAACATAGATGCAAAAGTCCTTAATAAGATACTGGGAAATACAATGCAGAAGATCATCAAGAAGATCATACACCCTGATCAAGTGGGATTCATCCCAGGGATGCAGGGATGGTTCAATATACGCAAATCAATCAATGTAATACACTATATCAATAGAGCCAAGGACAAAAACCATATAATTATCTCCAGAGATGCAGAAAAGGCATTTGACAAAATCCAACAGGCATTTATGATAAAAACCCTACAAAAAATTGGAATAGATGGTCTCTACCTCAAACTGATAGAAGCCATCTATGAAAAACCAACAGCCAATATCATACTAAATGGTCAAAAACTGAAATCCTTCACACTCAAATCAGGAACAAGACAAGGATGTCCACTATCACCACTCTTGTTCAATATAGTTCTGGAAACATTAGCCATGGCAATTAGACAAGAGAAAGAAATAAAAGGAATAAAGATAGGTAATGAAGAAATCAAATTGTCATTATTTGCAGATGACATGATACTCTATATAGAAGACCCCAAAAACTCCACCAAAAGTCTTCTAGACTTAATAACGAAATTCAGTCAAGTAGCTGGTTACAAGGCCATCACACAAAAATCAATAGCTTTCCTCTACACCAATGACAGACTCACTGAGAGAGAAATAGGGCAAATAATTCCTTTCACAATAGCATCCAAAAAACTGAAATCCCTAGGAATCATCCTAACAAAAGAAATCAAAGACCTCTTCTCTGAAAACTATGGCACTCTGAAAAGAGAGATTGAAGATGATATCAGAAAATGGACACACATACCCTGCTCCTGGGTAGGAAGGATTAATATAGTGAATGGCCATACTTCCAAAACTGCTATATAGATTTAATGCAATTCCAATTGAGATCCCAGCAGCATACTTCATAGACCTTGAGAAAACAATCCAAAAATTCATTTGGAACAAGAAGAGACCCAGAATAGCAAAATCAATTCTAGGTAACAGAGACATGGCAGGGGGTATCACAATCCCCAACCCGCAACTCTACTACAAAACTACTGTGATAAAAACAGCATGGTACTGGCAAAGAAACAGACCTGAGGACCAGTGGAACAGATTAGAAGATGCAGTAACAACGCCAGACACACTCAGTCATCTCATCTTCAATAAAGGAGCCAAACACCCTCACTGGAGGAAAGATAGCCTCTTTAATAAATGGTGATGGAAAAATTGGGCTTCAACTTGCCAAAGATTAAAACTAGACCTATATCTCTCACCATGCACTAAACTAAAATCAAAATGGATTAAATATCTAAATATTAAAATAGAAACTCTGAACCAGTTGGAACAGAGGTTAGGTAGAACCCTTGAAGACATCGGTGTAGGAAAAGATTTTATGAACAAAACCTCAGTTGCTCGTGAACTAGCACAAACAATCAACAAGTGCGATCTCTTCTTATTAAAAAGCTTCTGCACAGCAAGAGAAACCACCAGCAGTGTGAAGAGACAACCCACAATGTGGGAAAAAATCTTCACCTGCTCTTCCTCAGACAAAGATCTACTATCTCGAATCTATAAAGAACTTAAAAAGATCAGACCTCCAAAATTTAAAGACCCAATCCAAAAATGGGCATCTAAAATGAACAGACATTTCTCAGACAAAGAAGTAGAAATAGCAAATAAATACATGAAAAAATGTTCAACATCACTGGTCATTCGAGAGATGCAAATGAAAACCATGCTGTAATTCCACTTCACTCCAGAAAGAATGGCTGCTATCATGAAATCAACCAATAACAAATGCTGGCAGGGCTGTGGGGAAAGAGGAACCCTGCTCCAGTGCTGGTGGGAGTGTAGACTGGTGCAACCATTGTGGAAATCAGTATGGAGATACCTCAAAGAACTAGGACTGGAAGTCCCATTTGACCCTGCTATTCCACTGCTGGGTATCTTCCCCAAAGAATTAAAAGAATCATACCACAGTGATATATGTGCACCCATGTTCATAGCAGCACAGTTTTTGATAGCTAAAACTTGGAAACAGCCCAAATGCCCATCAACTGGAGGCTGGATAAAAAAAATGTGATGTTTTTATAAAATCGAGTACTACTCAGCCATAAAAAATGTGAAGTTAGAGACATTTATAGCTAAGTGGATGCACATTGAGGCAATACTCTTAAGTGGAATAAATAGGACACACATGAATAAATTCTGAATAGTTTCTCTGGTGTGAGAAACTGAAAGTTTAAATAAGGACTAAATGTATAATAGGTAATGTGAAATAGGAAGAAAAGGGGCAAAGGGGAAGGAAGTGGGAGGGCTAGGGGAAAGGATAGAAGGGAATGGGATTAATATGAGAAAATGGAAAAATAGGAACAAAATCTTTGTAAATAGGGAGGAATGGAGGGGTTGAAGGGAGGGCTGGGCAAGGGTGAAAAATAAGAACCAAGAGAGACTATGTAAAGGTGCGAATTTCCAATGATGAATGTCATTATATTGTATATCTAAAATGTACCAATGATTAGAATGAATAATCGAAAATGTAAAATAGGAAGAAAAGGTCCAAAGGGGTAGGGGTAGTGGGAGGGGCAGGGGAAAGGAAAGAAGGGAAAGGAAAAATGCTGAGAAATGGAAAAAATGGAAACAAAGTCTTTGTAAATAGAGAAGGGTGGAGGGCGTGAAGGGAGGGCTAGGAATGGGGAAAAAATAAGAACCAAGATGCATTATGTAAAGGTACAATTCCCAATGAGAAATGTAATTGTGTTGTATACCTACAATGTACCAATAAAAGAATTTAATAAACCAAAACAATCTGATAGAATAGAATTTTTAAAATCATATAAAAAGTCTGTCAGTCTACATGAAAGTAAAATGAAAGAATAAATGTTCAGAAATAGATTAACCAAAATTAACTCCTTAAGGAAGAGAAAAATATCTGAATTTGTGCCCAGTTGTGATTACAGAACTTCGAGATAGTAAATATTTATCTTTCCCCCAATAGAAACTAGCTCCAAATGGGTTTACATGCTAATTATTTTCAATTTTCAAGAGCTACATGTCTCAAGTTTTATTTAAAAAAAATTTCAAATGTAATTGTAAACACATGAAATAGTTCAACCCTGGACAAATACATTTAAGTAAAGAAAATTATAAACCAATCTTATTTATGATTCTGTTTCCAAAAATCCTCAAAAATATTAACAGTGCAATACAGCAATATATTAAAATGCACACGGCTAAGTAAGATTTACCTACAAAATACATCGGGATACATAGCAATATTTAAAATATACACACTGTATTAATGGATGAAAGAGACCAGTCATAGGACAATTAATAACTGCATAAAAAACATATGAAAACACTCAATAAACTTTTGTTAAATATTAGAAAACTACAAGAGAAAAAGACTACTTTAACCTGACTGGAGTTATTTATCAAAAACACAGAGCAAATAAATACATGATAAAACTCAGAAGCAGGACTATGAAGGTCAGGAATGAGGAGATGAGGCCAGCAATCTCCACTATTCAACCTTGTATCAGAGGCCCAAGCTCATACAATTAGGTGAGAAAAAAATACAAAACATCTCATTGAAATTTAAACTTCTCTGTTATCCCAATTTATGGACAAGAGGCAAAATTATTCTTATTTTAAACAGTAAATTATAAATGTAAAAAAATCCAAAGAATCTACAGGTAAGATATTAAAACAGTGAGTTCATAAAATCTGTTGGATATAAAATCAGTACAACCAGTAGTCCTCTCGTGTGTTACAAGAACTAAGTGAAAAACAGAATACAGCAAAATGCCACTCATAATACCCATAAAAACTATAAGCCTCCTAAAAGTAAATCTAACAACAAAGTATAAGACCTGTAAGGATAAAAATAATGAAATATTACTGAACACCATAAGAAAATAGGAAGAGATGGCAAGATCAATAATACCATGGTTTAATTTAAAAAGTCAATTGTTTCCAACTTACTGACAAATCAATGAATTTACAATGAAAATCACATCAGGTTCTGTTAAAGAGTCTTTGTGTGTGTGTATGTGCGTGTGTGTGTGTGTGTGCGCGCGTGTGTGTGTGTGGTGCTGGCAATCCAACCCAGGATCTTATGCATGGTAGGAGAGAGTTCTGCTGCTGAGCTACCCCCTCAGCCCATGGAATCTTTAAAAAATTAAAAGACCAAGAAGACAAGTCAACTTAAAGACTAACAAGGCAAGCTGCTCTGCAAGTTACTGAAACCAAACCATTAAAACTACATGATGTAGGCTAGGGGTGTGGTTCAGTGGTAGAGTACTTGCCTAGCATGCATGAGGTCCTGGATTCAATCCCCAGCATTACCAAAAAAAAAACAACAACAAAAAAAACGATGACCACATTGTGTAGGAAGAGACAAATGAGCCAATGAACTAGAATGGGAAGCCAATAAGGACACACAGCAAAATGAAAACTATAGAAAAAAAGTATTCATGAAATAAAATGAAGATTATCCCAATCAGGAAAGAGTAGATTCCTACCTCATACAACACTCCCAAATAAAATCTAGATAAAGACCTAATAATATCAAAGTCAAAATTTTAGAACTTTAAGAAATACGATAAAATATGAAATCAAGGAAAGCAACCTTAAAATAGAAAAAACATAAAAATTGATTAATATGACTACTACAAACTCTGTAGTGAGTAAAGGACATTATAAACAAATGAAATAATTATTCACAGTCAGAAGACATTTGCAGGCTATATTACCCAAAACGGGATTAGCATCTGGTATAAGAATCATAAATAAATTTATAGGGAAAAAGGACAAAGCCTATGAATAGTCAACTCACATGAGACAATGGCAGTGAATGCGGAATGTGCACAGGTTCACTCGTGACTAGGGACATGCAGAACCATTCAACACCCAATGCCTGGAAAAAACCCACACATGTCTTAAAGCACACTGCGTGGTAGGGATATGCAGAGGCAAAACCTTGGACACCGCTGGTGACATAGAAAATGCCACAGCCACCTGGAGCGCCAATTTGGGTGATATTAATACTTCCAATATTGTGCATTTCTAGGACCCGGCAACTCCTCTTCCAGCTACACACCCTGCGGAAACACCCATGTGCACAGTGAGATATATATGAATATGCAAGGCAGTTTGTGTGTTAAGGTACAAATAAGAAAATATACAACAATAGAAAAATAAGGGCTTTTTATATTAATACTATGTAGCAGGTAAATGAATGTATTCGAGCTACTCCAACTATTATCATGAACTAATCTCAAGAACAGCATGAAGGAGAACAAAGTACAAAATCATATAGACTGTACCTGATTAAAGTTTAAATATATATTCATGGGAATTACACACTCCAAACATTGGGGCAATACTTTCCTTTGGGGAAGGAAGGGAGGGAGGGAGGGAGGGAGGAAGGAAGGAAGGAAGGAAGGGAGAGAGAAGCATGAGATTAGGAAGGAACACCAAGGGGCACCAGCAGGTCTTGAAAGGTTTTACTTCCTTAAAAACATGTGAATCAAACATGGCAAAATGTTAATTCCTATTGCCCTAAGTGCTTGGTACCCAAACATCAATTACATTCTTCATCCTACTTTTCCATGGGGTTGGCAAAAGGTCATAACAAACATGTTTGAAATCATCCAGTGTGACCATTTATTAAAAGCCTCCAGTGTGGTGACTAACACAAAGTTGGCGTTTTATGCCTCTAAGGTTCCCTTTGTGTGTAAAATTTATTTTAGCAGTATTTATAAACTGTTTTTGTTGCTTCTGTTTTGTTTTTGCAGTGCTGGGGGTGGAACCCTGGGCCACACGCATGCTATCACAGGCTCTCCCTAAGCCGCACCTCACTCAGCCTGGACTCCTTTCTCACCAGACATCCCACACCACGTCCTCAAATGCACAGTGCCAAATGAGGGCAAACTTCTCCCAGGAACTCCTGATTATCACTCCAGAGCCAAGTGCTGGCTGTGCTGTCTTGCACGAATACTGAAGGAGAGCAATTCAATGGCTCTGAACTCAAAAGTCCCAGATGCCCTGCTAGAAATCCAGAAAGCCCGTAGAAAGCCAGTGCTCAAACTGCTGCTGGCTCCCTGAGCTCCTCACTCTCACTCACACTGCTGTGACAGCCCTGCCCTCAAGTGCACTACTTTACTCCATTTAGTTTTAAATACATAATGAGCATTTATTTAGTCCAAGGCCAGGCTGCCTGAATGACCGTTTGAAGCAACCACATTCCTTTTTGAATAAAGTCAACAACTTTTGAGAAGGATATTAACAGCAGAGCCATTACTAATTAATAGACATTACACGCATGTGAGCAAATGCTTTACAATACTCCCACGTGATGCTTCAAGAGAAACTGTGGGAGCCCCAGGTGCTGCTCTCCACTGTTGAGATTTCTGACAGCAGCCCCCCTGGCAGGGAAAGGAATACTGAGGGTGGAAGAGCGATGTCTCCCAACTCTCAGGGCTGTCCCTGAACTCTGCTGGCCACTTTCAGTCTAGCAGCGGCTCTCTACAGGGAAGGAATCAATTTTGTCCAAAGGAGACATTTGGCAATCTCTGAAGACATTTCTGGCTGTCACAACTGGGAGGTGCTACTGGCATCTCGAGGGTAGAAGCCAGGGCTGCTGCTCAACATCCTACAATACACAGGCCACTCCTCATCACTCAGAAGGGTCCCACTCAAACGCTCACAATGCTGCAGAGGAGAACTTTGGTGCTCAGGAATGGCAAAAACCCCATGAGGCTCTGCTTCTCCAGGAACTCAGAGTGGTTAACTAACCCACCCAAAACTGTGGAGACGGGCAGCCCAGCCAGCATTAAACACCCTCTTTGCCTGACACTGAGCCTGGCTGCTTCTAGCAAAAGCCTTGTCCTCATGAGGCCACCCATGAGTGCACTGTGTTCATGCTTGCCCTATTAGAGCAAGTGCTGCCAAAAGAGTTATGATGAACATTTAAATTTTTTTAATTTATTACAATAAAAGACATATTGCCAGCAATGCCCCTCAAATTATGCTTTGAACTTATCCCATTGTTCTTGCCACTTTACGAAGCAGTTCTGGAAGTTCTCTATTGTGTGTTTACAAGGTCTGATCACAAATATGGTCAGTGCTGCTGCCAAGTCCCATCCAACAGAAAGGCAGGCTCATAGAAACATGACAGTGTGTGCTCATCTACCTTATTTACTGACTCTGGCACTGTGTGACTTCTGGTTCTTCCCAAAATCAAAATGACCATGAAAGGTAATCATTTTAAATTGATTCTGGGCATCAAGGCAGGCATGACAAAAGAAGGCTTTCAGAACTGCTTCAGAAGTGGCAAGAATGATGAGATAAGTGTGTTTGAAGTGAGGGGTAATATTTTGAGTAGGAGTAATGGTAATGTGTCTTTTACCACAACACAGTTTTGTAAAATTTGAACATTCAGTGTATTTTGGGGTTTTTTGGTTTGTTTCTGGGTTGGTTTTTGTTTTGTTTTGTTTTTTGTTTTTAAGACAGGGTCTCACTATGTAGTTCAGGCTGGCCTTGAACTCACAGCTATTCTTATGCCTCAGCCTCCCAAGTGCTGAGATCACAGGCATGTGCCACCACTCAGCAATTATTTTTGGATCATACCTCATACTCTCACTCCAAGAGACCCCGAAGGCAACAAGACTGCTTCCACTGCTCCCGCTTCTGGGCCCGCTATGTCTACTCCCATGGGTTCTTCCAAGAACCCTGTTTGGAAGTGCCTGAAGGTCTCCTTTGAAGAGTCAGTGATGTGCAGGAATGAAGCGGGCACTCTGGGAATGCAAGGACAGGCCAGCTGAAAGGCCTGTTCCCTGGTCCTTCTTGCAGCCTGAGGATGACCTCCCTCCATCTGGTCCCCCATGGTCCATATCTAAGGAAAACAGAGGCGGGGGGGGTGTCCTCCAAATGCAGGACAATGCCTCTGCCTTACCTGATCACACAAGCTTCCAATCAATCCTTCCAAATCTTGCTTCTCATGGAGCACCATCTGCTTCTCCTCGTACTCCTGCTCCAGCTGCATTTCCAGCTGACGGAGCTGCAGGCACAAAGGGCAGATGCATGCACAGGGTGAACAAGTGCCAGGAGGACAAATCCCACAAGGCAAGGAGGGAGGAGGGAGATGTGGAACTTTTGGCTTTGTTCCACAAAAGCTGCCCTGGCAAGTGGAAGAGCATCTGTCTAAGGGAGAACTCAAGAACTTAAAAGCTAGGGAGCTAGGCAACAAGAGGGAGAGCTGGTCAGTCAGAGCGAGCCCTGGGCTGACTGTGAAGTCCTCCAACAGAATGGGCCTCTACCTCTTGCAATATTTTATCCCCTCCACCCCCACCTTGAGGCATTACTGACCCCATTTCACAAACAGGCACACTAAGTTCCAGGGAGCATCATAAGTGCATGCTCTTAAATCAGGTGATGCTGAGGGTATAAGGGTTCTGCTCCTAACTCCAAATCTTTCAGCCATCCCAGATAACCACAGCATACCCCAGGTTACTAAAAATTGCTTTCCTGCCACCATGAGAGACAGGCCAGACAGAGCAGCCACCACAATGTGAAGTCAATGTTAGTGTCTATCATAAGGAGAAAAATGTCTTTGTCTAACTACTCTTTCCCTTTATAGATCTGTCCATGGAGATGCTCCAGGCAGGTCTGGCTCACATCACCAACTCATTGTAGCCCTGGGCCAGGACAAGCACCATAGTCCAAGGCACTCTTGGAACAAAGCAGAGATTTGTGTGTCCTTCCCCTAAAGGAGTATGAGTAGAGGCAGGGGCTTCTGTCTCCTGATCCACAGAGGGAAAAGTGAGGGCTGATGGTTATTTCTGCAGAAAGCACATTTATTTCAACATTTTCTTTTACGAGAAAGAAGTAGAAATTTCTCCGCTCATATCTGTTTTTAGAAGACTTTCTGGAAAAGCTAAACATCTTACAAAACATTCAAAATAATAAAATCTGTATATCAAGCAAGGCCACATTTTCTGCAATGCATTCCATAGAATATTTCTATCTAGTGTTCACAGGTATAATGGTGGTGAAGTGGGAAAGAGAAGGAAGGTAATGCTAGAATAAGGTAGATAAGGGTTAACCCAAAGGTCTCGCTCGGGCAATTTCCCTTTAAGGATTCATCTCCCCACACTGGTCAGTCATCTATAAGAATGTTTATTTCAGCATTGGTTATGATAGCAGAGAACAGAAACAACCTAAATGTCCAATGACAGGGATTATTTAAATAAATTAGAGCAGAATACTGGCAAGCTATTATCCACTTTACAAGTTAGATTTACAGAGGCCACGACAAACTGCTGAGTGAAAATCATGGGCTTCAAAACTGCATGGCCTCATTTAGTGAAAGTGTTTGTTTACACATATGTACAGGTGTATACACAGTGAAAAAGAGATAAAAGAACATTTAAAATAGTAGTGGTGATGGTTTTTAGGTGGAAAAATGGCCAAAGTTTATAGCTTTCTTGAACAGTCTTTGGACCATTGGCAGGGATAAAATATTGGCTTGGATAAAACATAAGAAATGATTTGAGGTGGAAACTGCCAGAAGAAGTAGCTCTGACTGATACTCAGAAGTCCTCACAAGGCATCAGCCACATATTTGAGGAGCCACTGGTAGTGGTCTTGGGGTGACTATGCTGGACAACTCCAGAAGCTTCTGGAAGGTTGAGGATCTTATTTAAGGTAGGTACTTCTGGACACTTGAAAGCACCTAGGGAGCTAAGGTCCCCAGAGGGCTGCAGAAAGAGCTGCCCCTTGCCCCAGGCCCTGGCTCCTCCTCCCACAGTGCACACACCCGCTTCTGGCAGGACTGACGGACATCTTCCAGCTCCTCCTCTTGGTCCTCACGGTCCTTCTGGTGCATCTGCTTCATCCGCTCAATCTCCAGCTCAAACCGCTGCCGGAGCTGGGGACAATAAGGACATGCGAGTGAGGGTGGCCACTGCCATGCTCTGGCCTTCCCTGTTATCCTGGGTATCCCCACTGCACTGCCCAATTTTCCCGCAGGGCTGAGGGTCACATTATCCCCCCCAGGAACCCTGGAAGGTCTTAAATGATAGCTAAGCAGCCCAAAGGCTGCCCCCTTCCTTCCTGCAGTTAGAACAGATATCATGAATCCATCATGTCCTCCCACAGCATTTACATGCAGCCTTCAAACCCTTCTCAGTGCTCTGAAGATGAACCCTCAGTTCATCCCTGCTCCAGAAGTTCACAGGTGCTGTCCCTAACAAGGAAATTAAGTTGAGGGGGGAAAATGATTGGGAATATCCCCCTCTGGTAGGGCTATGGTGAGTAGATAGTTACAACAGAGCCCCTGGTAACAGTCCCCAGTTTAAAGTAGGCTCACTTTCAACGTCAGCCACCTTTCTTCCTTTCTTCCCTTAAAATGACAAAGGTTATGGGAAGATAATCAAAATGAGGAGCTAAGCAAGTAAATATAATATTTCTTTTTCATTTTTTGTCTCTTGGGCACTCCTGAGATCTGCAGTACCATTTGTGTCAAGCTTATATGAGTTAACATAAAATTCCCTGGAAAAAGTGCTATATTGTGATCAATAAATATCCACAAGGACACAGTGCTGTGTGAGGTTGTGGGGAAGTTAACAGTGGAGAGAAGTATTGAGTCAGCCTCTGCTCTTGCACTTCGAGAGTAGAAGAGTAGGAAGTCACATGGACTTCTGAGTCCCCAAGGCCATGCCATGCACTTCTGCTTCCAAGCCATGAATGGTGCCTGGGTGGTATTTTCAAGAGTTAAAGCAATTTTCCAAAGTCCTTGCTGAATTCTTGGCTCAACAAGGATACTACTCATTTATAGAACACAGGGCAGCTATATCATACTGTCCAATCCACTGTGTCCCTTAAATACCTACACAGACATCATACTTCTACACAAATCTTCAGATTCAGGGTCAGGGCTGGAGGAAGCCTGGGGTTTGACAGGCTCCATATGTCACTACAGGGGAGGAGACTGAAGGCTAGAGAAAGCAGGGGCTTGGCTAAGATCATATGGACAATGAGTAGCCTCAAAGATCCTGTCTAGATGTAACCATATTATGGATTCTTAGTTGTCACATGACTTTCCAGCCACAGGGCTAATGTACAGGCTGTTCCTCCTGCCTGGAACTCTCATTCAATCAATTCTGAGTCATCTCTCAGCTTTCAGCTTTGGTAAATGTCGCCTCTTCCAGCAGTCTTTCCCAACCTCTCTCCAGCTCTCCCCCAAGAGTAGGTCAGCAAGTTCAATGTTCCCATAATATTGAGGCCTGTAAACCTTGGAAGATCATATCTGCATCCTTAGTATTCACACAGTACCTGACAGAAGGACCTAATAAACACAGTTGACTGAGTAAAGGAGCTCTGTTTTCTTTCCTGCTTCTTAATCAGCACCCAAGACCCCCCCAGACCCTGACCCTCCATACCTGGCACACCCAGAAGTCTCCATCCTGTGGGACAGAGTAAAGATAAGGAAGATGCAAGGGCTGGAATCTTGGCTTCAACAGAGCTGCTTAGAGCCCATCTGATTCACACATTTATGTTACCTGGTTACATTTCCTTGCATAAAGCCTTCTCAGCCTTTTAAGACAGAATTGCCTTTTACGAAATCTGACATTAGAAATGTCTTTAGAGCTAAGCCTCAGAACTCATTGCCTCTTTGAAAACCTGTTTTTGTTTATGTTGGGAATAAGCAAAAACATATCCTTCACATTTCCTTTTTCTCTCTGGCCACCAGAAATTTTAGAGCTATTAAGTGTACAAGAAGATGTATTTCTTGTATCCCATATTAATTGTGCCTACTCCCTCTTCAGTGCCTATTTTAATTTGTATTTTTCTGGTTCAGACTGTTTGACTTAGAGTTATTCTGTTCTGCACATGTCAATAAGCTGCTTCAAATGCTTTATAGAATGAGGCAGACATGTAAATCAGCAAGCAGACAAAACATTCATCTGTACCTTGTTCAAGGTGACAGTCCCTAGAGTATCTGAGAGTCCTGCCTCATTCCCCTATTGGTATTTCCCAAAGACTCACACTCCCTTCTTCCTCAGGGCTGTGCACCCAGCAGGCATTCAAGGCTCTATGTGCTCAGATGACTCAAGATCAAATCACATCATCATTATTTTTCCATGGCTCTTGAAACTTTTCCCTTAATGGGGGGAGAGAGTCACTGAGAAAACATTTTAATATAATATCTGATAGTGGATATTACAAAGGAAAACAACTAAGGAGATGAAAAGTGAATGTGATGTGGGGCTGGAGCTGTTTGCAACATGCAAGCTTCTCTGAGGAGGTGACATTGACCTGCAGGAGAGGTCTAGATCATGATGGATCTGAATGTCAGACTGAAGAGTTGAGAGGTTTTTCTGGGGTAGCAGGGAACCACAGGAGGATAAGAAGCAGTGGAGTGAGGTTCCTGTGCTGTGATTTACTAACATTGCTCTGCATTGGAGCCAGCCTGGGGCAGGGTGTTGCCCTGGACAGGACTTTCCCACCTGCTCCAGCTGCTTGATGGTGTTTTCCTGCTGGTTCTGGACTTTCTCATGCTCCTGAGCACTGGATTCCAGCTTCCAGAGCCTCTCCTTCAAGCTAGCTACGCCACTTGCCCCTAGAGAGGGAGATGCCAGCAGCTCCTGTTTATGCTTCTGCAGCATTTCCACCTCCTGTTTCAGCCTCAAAGTTTCTTGCTCCTTTTGCTAGGGAGACAAAGGGGACAAAGATGAGTTTCATGAGGGACAGGTCCCATGAGCAGGCCCTTTGTTCCCCCAGGGAGCCCTCTGAAGCCTGTTGGAGAGAGCAGTGCTTTCCCCTTTTCTCATGGGACATCTCTGTCACCACTTTTCGGTCCCCACAGCACCCCCTGAGGGATCCACTAAGGGCTGCTCTTTGGCTCAGCTGCAACAGGTACTGGGGGTAGGGGTGGAGGAGACAGGGAGAGAACCAAGCCATTGCCCCTGGAGTTCAATCTCAGTACACAAAGGAAGGGTGCTCCTCTATGTGTCCAGTCAGGCTGGGAGAGAGCCATCGGAGCAAGGAGGCACCATGTCTGCAAATGAACCTCCCAAGTGACAAAGCCAGTTCCAGAGAAAAAGAACTTGGGCTAGACCATGAAGGAGATGAACACCAAGCTAAATGGTGCAACAGTTTACGGGATAATAGGGAGCCAAAAAATGATAAGGAGTAGCTGAGAGAAGAGCCCATGTCATGGTTTAATAAAATCCCTCTGGACTAGTGTCTATATAGGATAGGACATGGTTATAGCTAACTCATTTTCTACTCAGCCTCTTGTACCTCCCAGGTAGTCACCTTAGACTCTGTGGAAGAGACTGGAGCAAGATCATGACATCAAGCTGCAGAGGTCTGATTATCAATCTGCCAACCACTACTGGTTTTATTAAAACACATAGGGCACCATGACTCTAGCTGCCTGATCAGGACACCCATATGAAGTTCTCTCAGTCACCAACTGCAGCACCTGCAAAACACCCAGCAACCAAGAGCCCAGCTGGCCCATGGTCCCCATCCCTGCTTACCTCCAGCTGCTCCTGCAGCTGCCCCAGCTCCCACCGCATGCTGCTGCTCTCCTGGATCGCTTTCTCCCTGAGGCTCCTCTCAAACACGGACTCCCCCAGGGCCTGGGCCAGCTGCATGTCAAACCTGTCCAGGACAGAGCACAGATCATAGCCTGTAGAGGGAAACTGAGGTAGGGGTGGGGCGGGGCTAGAGAGGCAATGAGTTCTCCGAGAACTACAAGGGGAATGATGCTTGATGCCTGTGTGTAGGGTTGGCGATGTGGATAGGAATCTGGGATACTGCCCAGTGAGATTTAGGGCTTCTAGGTAGTGTACACAAAACACTGACTATTAAAATCTCAACTACCCTGCCTCGCAAGCACAAGGTCCTGAGTTCAATCCCTGGTACCAAAAAAAAAAATCAACTACCTATTAAAATTAAAACAAAAGTAGACTAAGACTATAAAACAGATCAAAAACTAAATATATATTAATATAAAGCTATATAATTTCTACATAGAGAGAAAACTAAACTACCTAGTTTGCAAACATTTTTCAAGACCCATTAACTCTACCAGGCTCTGGTTTGGTATCTAAAATTCACAGCCCAATGAACAAATATAAACAAAAAGATATAGATATATGGATACACACAAATGTATGTGTATATACAGTCATTCTTTTGTCTCCACACAAATATGTGATATTTCACACTTTCTATTTTATGTCATATGTTCTGGTTGATGCACATTACAGCATGCTCATTTTTGATAAAATTCTGGATATTTAGGCATTCCTTTTGTCTTCCTTTGCCTCCCTAGCAGAATAAACAGACAAGATGCTCCCACCGAGAGGCACTGAGGAATTAGAAATGTCCCCTTAGGGCCCTCTGGCCCCTCATGATAGTGTCCCTGGAGCAGCTCCTGGATCTTCTGTCATTCTGCTCAGATTTCACAGCCTTCTTTTGTCTCACAGATGAGGACACCATGAAAGGTTCCTTTGTCAAGCCTCTGCAAGGTGTGACTTGGACTCACAAACAGGAAGTCCAGCCATATCAATTCAGAGGACTTTGAGTGGCACCTGAGGTTTGTTCCTTAGTGACAAGAGGGTCGCCATGTTATAAGATCATCCAATTTCCATAACACTAACTGATCTTTCAGAGTCTCAGATCCCTGAAAGTCACTCACAGCTCACATACTAGAGCCCACTGTTGGGACAGACCAGGAGCTTTCTGATTGGCTGCTAGTGACATCATTCTAGAGGCAAGGTTTGCTGCCCTGAATGGAAATACTGTAATGTCAGTGGTGATCCAGCAGTCCCAAGGTGCCAGGCCTTGTGCTGGGGTATCAGTAGTCCTTACAGCAATACAGCAAGACACATGTTACTACATCCATTTACAGAGGAGGAAATTGAAGTGTGGAGTCCCAAAGTTGTAGAAGTGAGCTTGAGCCCAGCTTCCCTGGGCTAGCTAATTCCATCTACCTGTCCGTGCCCTAGAACAAAGGAGGTGAGGCACTGGGTGCAGAACAGGGACTAATGTTTCAGAGGCATCCCTGAATCAACAGACCACTTGATGGCAAAGGAAGCCTCCTGCAGACCCCAGCTCTAGAACACACTGACCAATCGCCCACCGGCAGCCAAGCAGACCTGCACACACCCTCCACCCCACCAGGGGCAAGCCTGGGGTCTAACCTCCCTGGGTGTGGAGCCAGTGAGCTGGGGCAGGGCTCACCCTGAGCGTTCCATCAGCCTTGAACTGAGCTTTGTGACCTAGCAGGGTGTAACTGTGGCAACAAGAAGCCAACTCCAAATGGATCCATTCTGGCCACTCTGAACTGAGAAGCTAAGGAAGAGGATGGGGGCTTCACCAGCACAGAGACTCCACTCTACTCTGGGCCCAGCAAACCAAGGAAGCAGCTGCATCTATACTTTGATAAAACATGGAAATAGGCGGGAAAGCATAGCTGATTTCTAGAGCACCCCCCCACACACACAAAGCCAATGTCCCTGAATGTCCACCCTTACACTGTGACTTCTGCTGCCCCATGGCCTTCTGCTAAAATACTAATCCACCTGGAAGAGGAATCTGCTATCCACAATTAGCACCAAACTTGCTCCTGCTGAAAAGGAGTAGCAGAGTAGTGGGCCTCATGAGATGGGTAAACCTGGAGATGAAGAACTGTAAGCATGGAGAAATGGGCCTTCCTGGGGCCTCGTGTATGGGGGCAGGGTCTGAAAGGCTCTGGAATGGTGCTTTCTGTCCACAAGGACAAGGGAAAGTCCAAAGAGATGGAATTTTTCTGACTGCACAAATTCCAGAGGCTGAATCCCTACCCATTAGGGATCTGAAATCCTCAGAACAGAGTAGAATCCACAGCTGAGAACTCAGAAGGTCACAGCTGGCAGAAACTTGGAGAATGGTAGAGTCTACATTGCTCATTCCATCACTGGGCAACTGTTGAAGGCATTCTCAAGTGACCTGTGAAGTCCAAGGATTCCTTTGAAATATCAGCCTGACCCAGAGAGGTGGTGTCATTTCACAAGGTCACACGGCAAGTGGTCAAGCTAGAGCTGAGGCATTTTCCCTGGTGCAAGGGTCAAGTTTAGCCAGAGGACGTACCAGAAGATAGAAAAGGGAGCAGAGTAAAGTATCAATGAGAAGAGAATGAACCTCTCTTATTTGGGGGAAACATGCTAACATTACTCAAAAACTGGTTTTTGCAGATGAAGAAGCCAGCTTGGTAAAGCTCAAGGATATATTAAAAAAATAATATTTAACGTAAGTCAAGTTTGAAATTTCTGCGCCCTGGATCCCCCTGGATACAATTCTGCCTGTTACCTCTTGGAAAAGATGCACCTTCAGCAAAACTACATCTGATTCCCAGAGGAATGTTTTCCTGTATTTTATCCTGACTAGCCTAAAAAGAGGCTGCACTATACCTATTTGCCTCCTGTGAAGTCTCTATGGCTGCCTTACCTGGCTCAAAATAGAAGTCTCCTGTACACCTTTCCCTCCTGAGAGAACAGGAGGGTGGCAGACACAGCCACAATGGCCAGGGGCAAAGCCACTGAGAGCTGAAGATCTGCACAGGGGAGATGAAGAGTGTGGGCCTGAGAACCAATCTAGGAGACATGATTGCTTAGCTGGGCAGCATCATGACAGGAAAACAAGTGCAGAGCTCATGTGCACCTTCAGTGCTGGCATCTCATGGGGGCACTGGGTCCAATTTCTGCCAGAATTGCTCCCAGGATCTGAGAGTCTAACTTCCAACTGAGAAGGGAAAGGACTCCATTTTTAAAAATTTCCTCTGGATCCTCTTGTACCCTTTTCAACACTGGCAGGGAATCCAAATTCAGTTCATCTGGATGTCCAACCCTTTCAGGTAGCTCTTACCACAAGGGGCTGTCCTCACCCCCAACCTGCAGGTGGGACAAGCAATCGGAGGTACAGAAGGGCTAGACAAACAGCTCAAGATCACACAACTAGAAAGAGGCACAGATGGGACCTGAACTGGAATGGTTTCATAGCAGCACAATGAACCCTCACTGGACAAATGGAGAGGTGAAGGCTCAGCTGGCCAAAGGCAAGTGGCCAAGGCTGAGGCTGGGTTAGGAGCAAGAGCCATGCTGGAATTGTGAGAGAACTATGCAGAAATAAGGTGTGAGGAAAGGGGGAAGGAAAAGGAGGGAAGAAAAGAATGTTAAAGCCCATGGAGCAGGGGGCCTGATAAAAGTGAGGAGCTCTGGAAGAGAACCCAGAGGCCTACTGGACCCCAGCCCCAGTGCAGAACCCTGGCAGCCCAGATGATGGAAAGGGACACAACTCACTTCTTCTGCTTCTTCTCCAGCTCATGGTTCTGGCTCTGTTGGGTCTCAAGCAGGACACGAGTGTCCTCTAGATCCCAGGTGAGACGGTGGCTCTTCCTCTTTAGTTGGTGTGCTGTCTTCTTGGCCTCCTCATAAGCACTCTGCAGCTCTCCGAGCTGTGGAGGAATAGAATGAGTTACCCTGCTCTGTCAGTGCCATATCCAAGGGGAGCATCATAGGAAGAAAGGAGGCCCAGGAGACAGAGTGACCTGGGGTTGGCCGCTTTTGGTGTCACTTCCAGGAAGCTTCCTGTCTGAACCTCAGTTGGGTGAGAGGCAAAACGAGCATAATTTCATCAAGCTCTTCAGGTTGTTTCCTCTCTCCCTAAAAACCATCCTGGCAACCAGGGATTTAGCTCAGTAGTTCTGGCACCTGACCCACAAGTGCAAGGTCCCAAGTTCAATCCCTGGTACAAGAAAAAAACCATCCAGGGCCGGGGATTTAGCTCAGTGCTTCCGGCGCCTGCCTCTCAAGCACAAGGTCCCGAGTTCGATCCCCTGGTACCAAAAAAAAAAACCATCCTGGCAACACTCCCATGCATCTTTTACCTGCTTGAACTCGATTTGGCAGCCCCTGGAGCACTGGATAATTCCTGGTCTACCAACTAGGGTCATCTGGGAAAGCTCAGCCATGGAGCTACCAAAATGACACAGCTAGATAAACTGCCCAGGAAGCCAAAGTGGTGGGTCCCAAAGATTAGAGCAGTAAATGGCATTCCAGACAGAGTGCATCACGGGGCATGCATGTGGCCTTCACCAAACACAGACACAAAGCCGCTTGCATCTTCTTCAAGGAAACACCCTCCCCAAATGTCCTAGTTTACATCTGGGAAAGAGAACAACTCAGCACACTCGCTTTGAAGAAATGGTCTCATTAAGGAGTTGCTTTAAATAAGCAAAACTCTGAGTTAATAAAGCCTGTAATTCTAAATTCAGTATTTGAAGGCAAATGGGATGTTTTCTTATATTCTGCTGCTCAGAGAAGGTTGCAGTTTTATTACTTTTTAATGTAGCATGAATATCCCCCTTCCTTAGGGAAACCGATGTGACTTTATAATTTGTTATTAAAGAACTGGGCTGTTTCCCTGCATTCGTCCTTCTGTGTGTACGTATGGCTCAGGATATCTCCTGAGAACCACAAGATTACATCCATGTTGGAAGCAACCCTTAGACCATCACCAGCACCATGGGGGACACTGAGGCTCACTTCTGTCATTCACAGAATCTCATGTTATCTCACTATCACCCATCTCTGCAAGGTGATCACATCATACTTTCCTCTCACACTGAGGATGTAAGAGTAAGAGCAACTATTAAAAGGCTCCACCTCATGTCTCTTACACTGAATGGGAAAGACCAAGAAACAAACAGATAATTACAATATAGCACAGTAGGGCTTTGGTCTGGGAAAACATTTCAGGGACGCCCAACTCAACTATGTCAGTGAAGACTTTCTGGAGACAATGATATTTAATCTGCAATCTGAAGAATAAGTGGAGCCATCCAGAAAGAAGAGCAAGAATGAGCTTCTTAGAAAGCAGAAATAGCATGTGCAAAGTCCCAGGAGCGAGAAAGAATTGGCATTTCAGGAAGGACAAAAAACCAGTCTGGTTAGAGTTGATAAGAGTCCTAGAGTCAGCTTGTACTGAATGCCAGTTCTACATGTCTCTTCCAGATTCTAGGTTCAGTGACATCACAGTGGTAATCTAAGACTGGCTACAATGCAAGTAATGTATATCATGGGATTGGCAAAGTCTACAAATGGGGGCTTTTTGAGTTACTTGCCAGCACACCACTGGTTAGAGTGTAGACTGGCTAGACTGTTAGACTAATGATCGAGATAATGGAAGATATAGAATGGTCAAGCCATCACTATATTCATCTAGAAAGACTAGATACAATTTTATTAGAGACAAATAAGATTATATTTGTAATATCTTGTTTCACTTTCAAAAAAGATGGGGAAATTTCAGGATATAAGAAATGCAGAAGATATACAGCCAGAACAATAATGATAGATGCTGATATTGTGGCAATCAGGATGAGGAAGAGAAACTACTGGTAGATCCAGAAATATTCCTAAGGAGAGGTTTCTGTGTGGATGCTCTTTCAAAAATGGGAGCCAAGGCCTTGGACCCATGGAAGTGGAGAGCTGGAATGAAGACCCTTGCGCTGCTGCGACTCCAAAAGAGCAGTTAAGAAGGGACAATGCCAGCCTCTCCCCCACTGGCCTGGCAGGTGGCAAGAAAGCTTCCTTCTACCCTGACTCTATGAGGGGCACAAAGTCCTTCCACAGGAAATCAAAACCTCAGGTGTCTTCCTCATGGAAGTTAGAGATAGACACTTTCAACACTTTTTCATATATTGCAAAAATTTTAGACAGAGAATATAGCATCATCCCAGGGACTGTTTCAGAAGAAAGTGCAAGAGCATTTCCTAAGAGAACACTCCCATGTCCTATTATTAAAGGACTCCCATTAAAATGAACAAAAATTTTTAAAATTAAAATCTCCTGCTAGAGATCAACTTACAATTTAAAAAATAGCTAAAGACACATTCACTATAAGAGAAGAGAAAAAACAGAACATTCCACGATGTAGAACACCTGGGACTAATGGGTGGGAGATTGTGAAGATGAGTTCACAATCAAAACCTTAAAAACACAGGGAAAGAAATCCACCCTGAGAATCAACACAACATGCAACACTAGAACCATCTCAAAGGGCAGAGGCAAGATCTCTCGGTTGCAGAAGGGCAGAGGTGTTTGAGGGGAGAGGCTGGAAGAGGCCAGTTATAAGGCTGTTGCTCTGGCCTACATGACACATGGAGGTAGATGATTAGAATAGAGACAATGGATAAAATATGACTATTTAAAAAGTATATTGAAATGATTTTACAGATAAGAGCCGAAGGCCTAAAAGGTAATGTGATTTCCATATAGTCCAATCAGAAAAGGAACAGGAACTCTTATACCCTGAGTTAATGTTGATGTCATGTATGCCACAGAGCAGTCTCTCCTCGAACAGAAGACCCACAGGTAGAAAAAACAGTTCCCATACCCCCACAGTGGCCGGGACTGTAATAGCAGTAGATGCAGGACACCATGAGCCAGCTGGCCATCTCTTTCTCCTCCCCAGGATCACCTGACATTTTGATCACGACAGTGCAGGTAAGAATCTGTCCATTACTTGATGCCTCTGTGGCCCAGGCTCTCCACTCCCTCTTACCTTCTGCTCCAGCTCTTTCCGGGACGTCAGCTCTGAGTCCAGCCTCTCCTCACTCTGCTGTAGACGCTTGCGGAGGAACTCATTTTCCATCTGAGCACAGTCAAGACGCATCTGCCACTCATCTGCTGTGTCACAGAGTCAGGAGGCCGCGTGAGTGCAAAGCAAGAGTAAAACTGGCCATCTGCTACTTTCTCAGCTTTTTGCGTGGAATTTCACAGTATTAATGCAGCCCTTAAACCTCAATTTGGGGTTTCAAGGTAAGAAACTATGCTTTAAGTCCAAATTTTTTTAAAAACCACTTTTTCTAGGCAACCTCCTCCAGCTGTCTAAAGCTCTTTTATTAAATTAAATTAAATATTTATTGGTAATTTTTAAAATACAGAGCTTTGAAAGCTATAAATAAATACAACCTTTAACAAAATTTTCAGCAAGAAAGATACTAAAAAGTGTAACATCAAAAACTCAGAAATAAGATGAAGATGCATACTACTATAAAGTGCTATCAACATTTTTCTGGAAGTTCTGGTCAACAAAATAAAATAAGATTAAAACAATAGGCTAAAACTGAAAAGAAAGGGAAAAAAACAACTGCTATTAGATTATATGAATGTCAGCGTAACAAAACCAAGTGAATTAATAAATGAGAAGTAATGCCAGGGATTTAGCTCAGTGGTTCCAGTGCCTGCCTTGCAAGTGCAAGGTCCTGAGTTCGATCCCTGGAACCAATAAATAAACAAACAAATAAATGATAAGTAATAACAGCATTTACCAAGATATATGGATATAAAGTCAGTATGTAAAAAACTTTTCTTTAACCTCAGGCTTTTTCCTGGGAATTTATTTTTTGGAGAAAGCTATCTAAAGCTCTTGGCTGCTCAGCTGCTCTAGGTCAGTTGCCTTATACTGTTTGATTATCTCTACCAGTAACTCATATTTTTCTTTTCTCAATGAAGTTTCATAGTCTTTATGAGCAAGAGAGCTGCTTAATTATCTGTGAGTTCCTCACATCTTCTAGAAGAGTTTCCTACACACAGAAGATTCCTCATTACCTATTAGTACAATTCACCCATTGCCTAATTAACTCAACAAAATCATCAGGCAAAAAAGAATCATCCTAGGACTGGGGATGTAATTCAGTGGTAGAGCACCTGCCTAGAGTGCATGAGACCCTGGGTTCAAATCCTTCATTTGGTAAAATTTCTCTCCAAAATTATTTGCTTATTTAATTAAGATTTTTTGGCTGAATAAAATTGTCTCATTTAGGTTATGTCTTATTTCCTGACCATTTGAATAACAGAATAATGCCCCATAAGTGAATGGAGATGTAAAGATAAATTCCCAAGTAGAGAGCTTTAGAGAATATCCATCTATTCCTCTATCTCCCATCCACACCCATGAATGGATGCAGGGATGGATAAATGGATGAATAAATGGATAGATAAATAAATGATTGCACAGATAGATGAATAAATGGATGGCTGGATGGATGGATGGCAGGATTGAGGCCTTGGAAAAGATGACTCCACATCACAAACCCAAAAGAAAGATGATACAGTGGTAAGGAGTTAAAACGTGTCCCCACTCCCACCAAGGCAGATATTATCATGAAAGAAAAGAACCCTGTCTCCCCAGCAAGTGACAAGCACCAGGGCCTGTGAAGGAAGAGAAGCATAGAAGCACGTCTGCAGTTGCCCCTGTGCCCTGTGCTGCGGAACTTCGGAGAGAATGCTGGGAGTGCACAGGAACCTGTTCTCCATCTCAAAGGGTCACCTCTGTCTCCTGCTTTCTGGCCCAAGAGGGTCTCTCTTCATCAGTGTGTGCGATTCAGCCCTGCATTACACAGTCACCTCTTCCCTGGCTTTATTAGAACTCTACATTTTTAGTCCAAGTCTCTGGACAGCAGGGCCAAAAGCTAAAATTCTTCTGTAACCTCCACAGTGTCCAATCTCAGTGCTGGATGAGCACCATAAAAAGCTCTCTATAAATATCTAGCCATGCATAATGAAAAACCATATTTTTTACAATTAGTACTCCAGCCTGATCCAAAGAAAGAGGGTACAGTGCCATCGCAGTGGTATAAAGTGTTTTATTGCTTCTTTCAACTTTCCTATATTTTAGAAATTTTCTACAATGAGTATGTATTACTTTCATAATGAAAAACAAAATATTTGTAGGGTGGCTTTCTGGAAAAAGCACGCAGAGCTGAGAGCCTGTTCGGCATTGTGAATAATGTGCTCTAAGCTAAGCATATCTCATCAACTCCCTGACCTTTTCAGGAAACCAAACTAGGGACCGATGCTGAGACTCTTCTGCAGAAATTTTATGTCCCATGCTGCTGGTCCTGTGCCAATACATTCCCCACTTGGTATGGGTACCTTACCTTGCCAGCTGCCCCTTCTCAGAGAATCTCAAACTCCTGTGATATGAGCAGGACAGAGTGCAGTCAAAAGCCAAGTCCACAGACTCTGACTTCTATGCCTCTGACTCCCTGACATTACCAGGGCATAAATTCTCTGGGGACACTAAAGGTATGATGTCAGCATTTCTTAGAGGCTGACACAATGCATATTCTTTCTGCCAGACTCTATTTGGCTGGGGAGAGAAAGAGCAGAATGGCAAGTTGACAAAGATGTCACCAAGTCATCAACCCACAAGAGACACTCCCCAGGAAGCTGTGTAAGAAGAGCATGCTCAGGAACCTCCTGGCACTACAGAGCACTTTTATCACAGGGGACTTCAGGAGTCCTCCCACCTTCCCACCACAGGGCCCAGTGCAACCTGCTGGTCTGTCAGGTGGAGAAAGTGATGCTATCTGCTCCACAGGTTGTTAAGCAGAGATCCTATCATTTCTCAAAATAATAATGACTTAGCAGCTAACAGCTACTTGGCACACTGTACCACACCCATGGCCAAACACTTCCACTAATCATCCATGACTATCTCTATTGGAAAGATGAGGACCATATCTTTGTCCAAAGCCACCAGTCCAATGAGAGATGGAGTCAAGATTCAAATCCAGAAATGCAATTTTACAGGTTCTACCCTGAAACTGCCTTCATCAAAATGTATACTTAAAATAGTCACATGAATATAACATTCTCTTCTTCATAGAGCCACTATTTCTATTAGTCTTCCATTATATAGTACCTGCCACATTGACAATGTTTTTTTCTTTTGTATTGAGGTATTTGTTTTGCAGTTCTGAGGACTGAACCCAGGGCCTTCACATGGAGCTACATCCCCAGTTCTTTTTTATTTTTTGAGACAGAGTTTCACTAAGTCTCTAAGTTGTCCAGGGTAGGCTCAGACTGTGATCCTCCTGCCTCAGCCTCTCAGAGTGCTGGGATTGCAGGCACGTGTCCCCAAGCCCAGCTGACAATTTGGGGTACTGTTGGAATATCTGTATAGTGGCTGCCTGATGCATTAGAATGGAACCTCCAAGAGGGCAGGGGCTGTGTCTTTCTGCTCAGCCTGGGTCTCAACCTTTAACGCAGCATTCAATGCATAGTAAGTGCTCAATGTGTATCTGAATGAATAAATGAATGAATGAGTACATGAATGAATGAGTCAGAGTGAGATGTAAAGGTAGCTTGCTTTGTCTATCAGCATCCACCACCACTCAGAAGCCCCAGGCTGCTTACCTCCTCCAGTGTGCTTCCTTTCCAAATCATTCAACTGGATTTTCTGCTGGGCTTCTTCCAACTGTCTCTCCACTTCTCCCAAATTCTTCTGGACTTGTTCATACTTGTTCTGGAAGAAAGGCTTCAAGGTCTGCCAGGGTTTGGATGTTTGAGTTTGGTTCCCAAGAGTTTGGGGGAGCTTGGTACCCAATGGGATGTGAAGTGGTGGAGCCCAGTGAGAGGTTGATGGGTCACTGGGGCAAGGCTCAGAATGGATAAAGGCAGGTCTTTTGGGACTCTGAGTTCTTACAAGAAGGCTGTTATACAAGCAGCCATCCTGGAGCCACCTCTTCATTCTGGCTTCCTGTCTGGCCCTGGGATCTCTCTCTCTTATATGTCCTCCCTCTATGAAGTCATCTGCAATTAGGCCCTCAGTAGCAGCCAAACCAATAGGGATGCCCAATCATGGACTCTCAGCCTCCAAAACTGTGAGCTAATAAACCTCTTTTCTTTCTAAAGAAACCTGCATCCGATATTTTGTTATAGTAACAAAAATAGACTAATGCACATCCAAACTGAAGTTGGATAGAAGTTAAAGCTGGCCATCTCATTATGGTACTTCTAAAACGATGGCTTAGAAAGATTCAGAAGTCACCTGGAACCTTCCTCATGAAAGTCAGTCAACTGCATGTCTTGCTTAGGCATAGTGATCCCGATGTGGGCACCAGGGAGCAGGACCATCCACACCAAGCCACCCCATTAGGCTACCCTAAGTGAGCACTCACTCTGAGCTCCTGGACCTCCCGGGAGGCCTGCAGCCGCTCTGCGCACACATTCTCCAGCACCTGGCAGGCCACATCACCTTTGAAGCGCTCGTCAGCCAGCTCTGTGGTCAAGTCAGCAATCTGGGGGGAGGGGTGCTGGTCATTCACCGGGGACACCAACCCTCCTCCCTATGCACACTCCACAGCACCACCTTGGACAAACCACTAGTTGTCAGGGAAAAGCAGCCCCTGAAGCATAATCAGATAAAGCACAGACCTTAGGACATTATCCTTCTTCCTGTGGTAGAATTCTTGGTCCAACACTGGCCAGCTGTATAACCTTAAACTAAGCTTACCTGATTCTCAGCTTTCTCAACTTTAAAACAGAAGGGATAACTAGGAACTATTTTGAGGATAATCCATGAAAAATTTAGCATAGTGTCTGGCCACAGTAAGTGTTCAATAAAAAATATTTTAATAGAAGCTTTTCCCAACCATCCTTTATCAAGCCATCTTGAAAGAGTGACCATTATGGTCCCTCAATAAAGCACATGAATAGATGAATGCCCATAGCACCAGATGCCCTCAGCCTAAAACCCTTCTACAGGTGCCCATGGGCCATCTGCCTCTACCAGATGGTAACCATGCACACTTAAGGTCAATTGTGAATGTTCTCAACCTGTTTCATCAGTTAAACTTTTACTACAATCATCTATTCAGTTAGCTATTATATAAACCTAGAAAAGACTACATAATCTTAGAAAAAGACTTTCCCTGACAACCAGGCAGTGTTTTAGAAAGAATTAAGAGAGGTGAGTTGCTTTTTAAAAACCTGTCAAACAGATGTAGGTGTAAATACTATATAAAAAACTAGAAGTAAAAATTATGTTTCTGCATTCATAGTTCTTTGCCACTGACTCTTTTAAAGATGTCAAAGCTGGGAATTATATGGTTGAATATTAAGGGAATGGATTAAGAGAGGAAGAAGCAGAACCTGAGTCAGAAGTTCATACAAAGGCAAAAGGCTGTGGTCCTGCCTACGTAATGCAGGGGTGGAGTTATATGTATATGAAATTAAGAAAAATTCTTTCTTATGAATTCCCACTTGCACTAATTTTTGCTTCTGTTTTCCAATACCTGCAACTGATCATCTATCAGTGACAAAGCCATCAGGGCTTCTGTGGTATTACTGCTCTAAAACACAGTGCTCAGGGTTCAAAGATATGACAAAGACAGTCAAAAGAAGCACGTTAGTGGAGCATTTATGGTGACAAAGCTCAGCAAGGGCCTTGTGTTTTTTTTGTTTTTCTTTTTTTAAAATTTATATATTTATTGGTACATTTTAGGTATAAAATACATTTACATTTATCATTGGGTGTTTGTACCTGAACATGATGTATCTTAGTTCTTATTTTTTCTTCCATTACCTGTGCACCCTTCACCCCCACCACCCTTCCC
Source organism: Heterocephalus glaber (assembly GCF_053883595.1). Classification (NCBI taxonomy): domain Eukaryota; kingdom Metazoa; phylum Chordata; class Mammalia; order Rodentia; family Bathyergidae; genus Heterocephalus; species Heterocephalus glaber. The sequence continues at coordinate 2,519,371 of NW_028258412.1, read as the reverse complement.
TATTTACATAGACTTTGTTTCCATTTTTTTCTTTCCATAATTTTTCCTTTCCCTTCTTCCCTTTCCCCTTCCCCTCCCACCACCCTCACCCCCTTTCACCTTTTCCTATTTCAAATTATCAATTATTCATTTTAATCACTTTCATCCTTATTTACACTTTCAGTTTCTCACACTAGAGAAACTAGTCGGTATTTACACGTGTGTCCTATTTATTTCACTTAAGAGTATGGCCTCAATATGCATCCATTTAGCTTAAATGTCTCTAGTTTCTCATTCTTTATGGCTGAGTAGCACTCCATTTTATTTTTAAAAACCACATTTTCTTTATCCAGTTTCCAGTTGATGGGCACTTGGGGTGTTTCCAAGCTTTAGCTGTTACCAACTGTGCCACTATAAACATAGGTGAACATATACCGCTGTGGTATGATTCTTTTAATTCTTTGGGGAAGATTCCCAGTAGTGGAATAGCTGGGTCAAATGGGACCTGTAGTCCTAGTTCTTTGAGGTATCTCCATACGGATTTCCATAGTGGTGGCATCAGTCTGCACTCCCACCAACAATGGAGAAGGGTTCCTTTCTCTCCACACCTCTACCAGCATTTGTTATTTGTTGATTTCTTGATAGCAGCCATTCTTTGTGGGGTGAGGTGGAATCTCAGTGTTGTTTTCATCTGCATCTTTCAAATGACCAGTGATGTTGAACAATTTTTCATATATTTATTTGCTGTTTTTACTTCTTTGTCTGAATGTCTGTTCATTACAGATGCTCATTTTTGAACTGGATCTTTGAATTTGGGGGGGTCTGATTTTTTTCAATTCTTTATATATTCTCAATAATAGACCTTTGTCTGTGGTACAGCTGCTAAAAATTTCTTCCCACATTGTAGGTTGTCTCTTAGCTCTGTCGGTAGTTTCTCTTGCAGTGCAGAAGCTTTTTAATGAGATAAGATCCCAGTTGTTGATTCTTTGTGCTAGCTCCCATGCTACTGAAGATTTGTTCATAAAGTCTTCTCCTATGCCAATGTCTTCAAGAGTTCTACCTAACTTATCTTCCAGCAAGTTTAGTGTTTCTGTCTTAATATTTAGATCTTTAATCCACTTCGATCTTAGTTTAGTGTGCAGTGATAGGCATGGGTCTAGTTTTAATCATTGGCAAGTTGAAATCCAGTTTTTCCAACACCATTTATTGAACAGGCTATCTTTTCTCCAATGAGGGTGATTGGCTCCTTTGTCAAAGGTGAGGTGGCTGAGTATGTCTAATCTATTTCACCGATCCTCAGGTCTGTTTCTTTGCCAGTATCATGCTGTTTTTATCACAGTAGCTTTGTAGTATAGTTTCAAGTTGGGGATTGTGATATCCCCAGCCATGTCTCTGTTGCCTAGAATTGCTTTTGCTATCTAGGTTTCTTCTGCTTCCAAATGAATTTTTGGATTGTTTTCTCTAGTTCTGTGAAGTATATTGTTGGAATTTCAATCGGCATTGCATTAAATCTATATAGCAGCTTTGGAAGTATGGCCATTTTCACTATATTGGTTCTTCCTACCCAGAAACAAGGGATATATTTCCGTTTTCTCATATCCTCTTTGATCTCCTTCTTCAGAGTGCTGTAGTTTTCAGTGAAGAGGTCTTTTGCTTCCTTTGTTAGGTTAATTCCTAGATATTTCATTTTTTTAGATGCTATTGTAAAAGGAATTATTTCCTGAATTTCTCTCTCAGTGGGTCTGCTATTTGTGTATAAAAAGGTTATTGTTTTTCTGTTGACATTGTATCCAGCTACTCTACTGAATCTGTCAATAAAGTCTAGAAGACTTTTGACTGAGTTTTTTTGATCTTCTATGTAAAGTATCATATCATCAGCAAATAATGACAGTTTCACTTCTTCCTTTCCTATCTTTACTCCTTTTATTTCTTTCTCTTTTCTAATTGCTATGGCTAATGTTTCCAGAACAATATTGAACAGGAGTGGTGATAGTGGGCATCCTTGTCTTGTTCCTGATATTAGCATGAAAGTTTTCAGTTTTTGGCCATTCAGTATGATGTTGGCTGTTGGTTTTTCATAGATAGCCTTAATCAGGTTGAGATAAAGACCTTCTATTCCAATTTTCTGTAGCGCTTTTATCATGAATGGGTGTTGGATTTTGTCAAATGCTTTTTCTGCATCTATTGAGATGATCATGTGGTTTTTGTCCTTGACTCTGTTAATATAGTGTATTACATTTATTGATTTACGGATGTTGAACCATCCTTGCATCGCTGGGATAAATCTGACTTGGTCAGGGTGTATGATCTTCTTGATGACACTCTGTATTCTGTTTGCCAGTATCTTGTTGAGGATTTCTGCATCTGTGTTCATTAGGGAGATTGGTCTGTAGTTCTCTTTTGGGGTTGGGTCTTTCCCTGGTTTTGGAAGCAAAGTAACACTTGCTTGCAGGAATGAATTTGGAAGCCTTGTTTCCCTTTCAATTTCCATGATGAGCTTAAAGAGTAATGGTGATAGTTCTTCTTTAAATGTCTTGTAGAATTCAGCAGTGAAGCCATCAGGACCTGGGCTTTTCTTTGTTGGTAAATTTTTTATTACGTTTTCAATTTCACTCATTGTTATTGGGGTGTTTAGAATTTCTATATCTTCTTCATTTAATTTTGGCAATTCATATGTATCTAGGAATCTGTCCATTTCTTCTGTGTTTTCTATTTTATTAGAGTACAGGTTCTCAAAGTAGGTATCTATGATCTTCTGGATTTCTTCTGGATCTGTTGTGGCTTCACCTTTTTCATTCTTAATTGCTTGGATTTGAGCCTTTTCTTTCCTTTTTTTGATAAGGTTGGCTAAAGGTTTATCAATTTTATTTATTCTTTCAAAAAACAAACTCTTTGATTCATTGATTTTTTGTATCATTCTTAGTCTCCATTGCATCAATTTCTGCTCGGATCTTTATAATCTCCTTTCTTGTACGAACTTTGGGTTTGTTATGCTCTTCTTTTTCTAGGCGCTTGAGATTCTGTGTTAGATTATTTAACTTAGTTCTCTCTGTTGTCCTAATATGGGCATTCACTTCTATGAATTTCCCACATAGAACTGCTTACATGGTGTCCCACAGATTCCTGTATGTTGTACTGGCATTATCATTTACTTGTAGAAACTGTCTAATTTCTTCTTTAATTTCCTCTGTCATCCATTGGTTATTCAGGAAGGTGTTTTTCAATTTCCATGTGTTTGTGGGAGTTTTGCGGTTTCTTATATTATTGATCTCCAATTGTATTGCACTATGGTCTGATAATACACAGGGGATAAATTCAATTCTTTTACATTTACTTAGATATGTCCTATGAGCTAGCATGTGACCTATTTTGGAGAATGACCCGTGTGCAGCTGAAAAGAATGTGTATTCTGATTTTTGTGGGGTGGAACACTCTGTAAACATCTATTAAGTCCATTTGTTCAATAGCTTGGGTCAGTTCTAGAATTTCATTGTTAATTTTTTTTCTAGTTGATCTGTTTATTTGTGATAGAGGGGTGTTGAGTTCCCCCACTACAATTGTATTAGTGCTTATTTGGTTTTTCATGTCCATTAATATTTGTTTTGTATATTTGGGGGCATTTGTATTTGGTGCATATATATTTAGGATTGTCATCTCTTCCTCTTGGATTGTTCCCTTCACAAGGATGTGGTGACCATCTTTATCTCTCTTAATTAGTTTTGGTTTGAAATCTACTTTGTCTGCAAATAAGATTGCTATGCTTGCTTTTTTCTGGGTTCCTGTCATGTGGAGAACTGTTTTCCATCCTTTTACTTTCAGTCTATGAATTTCTTTTTGAGTTAGGTGTGTTTCTGGTATAGAGCATATTGCTGGGTTTTGCTTCTTAATCCATTCTGTCAGTCTATTTCTTTTGATTGGTGAATTGAGGCCATTAACATTGACAGTTATAATTGAGAGATATTGACTCATCTTTGTCATGATGTTTTACTGTTGTTGGCTCTTTTATTTCTTATTTTCCCCCCTTTCTCTTTAGTGTCTTACCTTGCATGGTGCCTTCTCTCTGTTGGGCCTCATGAAGTTGTGACCTTCATTGTCTTTTTCTAGGATATTGCTTAGAATTGTTTGGAGTGCTGGTTTGGTGTACATGAAATTTCTCAGGTGTTCTTTGTCATGAAAGTATCTAATTTCTCCATCGATTTTGAAAGATAATTTTCCAGGATGCAACAGTCTAGGTTGGAAGTTATTTTCTTTTAGGGCTCGAAATACTTCAGTCCAGGCTCTCCTTGACTTGAGGGTTTGAGTTGAGAAGTCTGATGTGATTCTGATGGGCTTTCCTTTGTAGGTGATTTGTTTCTTTTCTCTAACTGCTGTAGGATTTTGTTTTTCTGTTGGGTTTCTGGGATCTTGACTATTATATGTCTAGGAGTAGATTTTTTTGGTCATGGCTAGTTGGAGTTCTATATGCCTCACTTATCTGTATGTCCAATTCTCTACCTCTGTCTGGGAAGTTTTCTACTATTACTTCTGTGAACAGGTTTTTTTATGTCAATTGTGCTTTCTCCTGTTTTTTCATGGACTCCTATCAGTCTTATGTTATTCTTCTTTGCATCATCTAGCAGCTGTTGGATTGATTTCTTATGGTCCCTTTCTATCTTTAAGAAATCTCTGTTTTCATCGTCCTTAACTGCAATCCTGTCTTCTATATCTGATATTCTGTCTTCAGATTCTCTTAGTCTGTTCTGCATGCTTTCAATGGAGTTTTTAATCTCCTGGATATCTGCTTGAATCTGTTTTGTGGATTTCATTTCTTTCTTATGTTGGGTGATCATGGTTTCCATTTCTTTCTTATGCTGGACATTCATGGCTTCCAGCGTGTTTCTGATCTCATCTATTTTCTTATCTGTTTCTGCTCTAGAGCCTCTAATCATGTCTTTTACTCTGCTCACCATCTCTGTATTTATCTGGGAGATTAATTCTGCTTTGAATTTTTCTAGAGCCTCATGCATCTGCTTTGTTACTTCCTGTGCTATCAGTTCAGGGTGTCCAAGTGATTGCTTGTCAGACTTTTCCACCTCATTTCCCCCAGAATTTCCTTTTTGTGGCATGGAAGCCTGCATTTGTGCATTGCTTAAGTGTCTTCTCATTTTTGTTTTTGATACTGTTCTTGGTTTAATTCCTGGGTTGATATTTCAAAATTGCTTGATGTAGGTATCTTTGTTGCTTCTGGTTGAAACCTTTGTGAAATGATTGCTTTTCAGAGGTGTCTTCCAGATATAGCTTGTGTTTGGGTTTTGAGACTCTAATGATTCTGAGGCTATTTTATTTTCCTTATACCAGGAAGGAAAACTAATTAGATCAATCATAACATGTTAGCCCAAATCAGCAATACCATAGCATCAAGCACATCTTCAAAAATAACAATTTGTGGTAGTTATTAATCTATCACATTTAACTATGTGAGTTCAATTAAAATCGAGGACCAACCCAACATACGTTTATGGTGAATAAACTCTTCAATATAGCATCTTTTCCCCTTGGGGTGGGGAGTTAGAAGGAGTTGGGGAGGGAGGGACAGGTAGAAAGATCAGGAAAGATTAGCGGTGAGGCCAGAAGGCACAGGAAGATCATACAAACTCTAAGAAGTTGTTAAAGGCAAGAGGAAAAGGTAGAATGAAAAAACAAACATGTGAATAGAATCACCTAACAGCAACAGGGAGGCTAGATACCATATTTACTTTCCTTTAAACCTAATGATAATCAAGAGAAGGAAAAAGAGAAGAAAAGAAAAATAAAGGAGGAATCCGAATTCAGTGCAGAAAGGAACAAATGGGGAGATGAAGAGCAATGTGGGACAGCAAGAGAAAGAGAGAGAGAGACAGAGAGAGAAAAAAAGATAAAAGAAAGAAAAGTAAAAATTTGAGGAGTAGAAAAAAGTAAAAATTAAGAATTAAAAATAAAAGAAAAAAATTTTTTTCTTTTTTGCAAATAGCAAAAAATAAAAATTATGGGCCTCCTTCAGGGTATGTCTCTGCTGTCACAGTAGGCAATGCAGGAATCTGTGTGCATATATGAGTCAGTGAGTCTCAGCAAGCCAGCAGCAGACCTGTGAGATTCAGGCAGATTTCTGGCTGCTAGTCCAAAGTTGAGCTCCCTGTCCTCCTGCAGGGTTGAACTCTACAAAGTTCTACTGCAGGTTCCAATTGCCCTTCCCCTGAAGATAGTGCAGGTTTTGATGGGAGGTAATGGTCCCAGGTGATGATCCCTCCAACTTACCAAGTACAGTGGTCTGATGTGCCTTTATTGTAGAGATTCTCTTTACTTTTCCATTGAGCTTCAGTTTTCATCGAGGAGCCTGAGAAGCCCACTTTCTGTTATTAACTTTTGCTCTATCTTGTGGCGCTCAGAACAAGGGTCTTTATAATGCCCTGTGCCTCTGTAGTGTGTGACCAGGTAGCGGAAAAGCCAGAAGGCCAGAGGCGCATGGCGGAGGAGGGAGAGTGGGTTTGGGCCTTGGAGGAGCCCGTGCGGCTAAGCAGACCTCACCATTGCATGGGCAGGACCCGGGATGGCCCGGGAACTTTACACTGCTTGTCTCACTAGCTTATGCTGGCTGGTTGAGGCTGGGAGAGCATTGGATTTTAACAGCAAATTTCTTAGATGCCATTGTTTCCTGATTTCCACAGCAACTATAAGACCTATGATTGTGGCAGGGTTTGGGTTCAAGCTTTATATGCTTTGTTACTGTCCAGGGTCACTGGTGGAGTAGTACCTAGCTGTGGTCACTAAGTCTAAATAGCCTGCAAACTACCAGCAAGGGCCTTGTGCAAAGGCAGGATAGATCATGGAACTGATGCTGCCACTGGTGGGAGGCAGCTGCTAAAGGCAAAAGGCAGGTTATTTGCTGAGAGTAGGTTTCGGATACATACCTTCACCACCAGAAAATAAAGAAAAGAAAAAGCATAAATATATGAGATGCTGGATTATTAATTTTCCTGATTGCAGTGATCATTTCATTATAGGTATATAAGATAAGTACATCAAACATGTGGCACAATTTAAAAAGAGCCAGGTATGGTGGTACATACCTGTAATCGCAACTGAGAGACAAAGAGAGACAGAAGAGAGAGAAGAGGCAGATAATGAAAAAAGAAAAGAAGGAAGCAGAGTACAGAGCTCAAGTACAGGGAGAGTAAGAAACATGTTGGTTGACCTTGAAGAGTCTCTTTCTCTTTGGGGACTTGGTCAGCTGAACTGTAAAATGGATTAGGGAAGGCTTAATGTCCTCTATGCATTCTGATTCTATACAACACATGTTGTGTACAAAGATGTCAAAGCACCTCTCTCCTCCATCATCCTGAGATAGATTAGTGCATGGCAAAGCTGACTGGGGAAGTGGGTGTGAGCTGTTAACTGCAAGATCCTGGACACATGCACAGAACAGTTCCTAAAGCCCTGCAGGTGAGAACTAGAGATTTTCAATAGGATGGCCTAGACCTGAGGTCAGCCTGAGGTGTGGGATCCCAGCATCATCTCTCAGGACCTTGTAAATAGAAGTTCTCGTGGGTTTCCTCCAGATTTAGACAGCATAAAAGAACACATGGACACCTCAAGGTTTTGCTGTCATATTTTCTACAATCACCCATTCTGCGTCTCCAAGACAGCATGTACTTTTTTCTTTGCTTTCTCCCTCTTTTTCTATTTGCTCAGCCCAAGCTCACTCTGCAGAGTCACTTTCTCTCCCATTCTTCATTTTTGCTTTCTTGAATAAACCTTGCTGCTGCTTTTTACTAGTTTCATTCAATTCTTTGTTCCAGGCAAGAAGCACCTAGAATCTAACTCCAGAAGGAGAGGCGAGCAATCCAGAACTCGGTAATGTTTAATTGGAAAGCCATTTTTTTGAAACAAGCTGCCCATAACAAACCACCTGTGTCATGACTGGTACTTGGAAGTGACTAAACATGTTTTCAAGCAGAAGCTAAATGGTCCTCACAACACAGAGGATAACTGCCCTTCAGAGCCAGTCCCCATCTACACTGTCAGCTCACAGGTAGCCTCAAAAACCTTCCAGCTGCCTCATGAAGAAGGAAGATACAGGTATATGCATTCTGACATGAACTAGAAATCCCCAAGGTCCACTACCAAAGGGGAAAAAATGCGAAGTTGCAGAGCAGAATATTTGCCATGATCCCATTTTTGCTTGTACTTGCACAGGGCAAAATGCTCCCAAATTGTTAATAGGGATGTTTTTCCTGGAAGTGTCAGTTCACAGGGGATTCCAGTTTCCCCATGATACATTTCCACACTGTTCATTTTTTATACCACTTTTGTAATCAGAAAACAGAAACTTACCTTCCAAGTAGAGTCAAAAATAGTTATGCTACAAAACCAAGGGCTGCTCTGTACATTTTTTGTTCCCCATCTTTTAGCTCCTCCAGCCCATCTGCATCCCACTTTGTTGACCACATCAGTGAGCACTCAGACCAAAACTCAGTGTTCAATACAAAAAAGAAAGAAAAGGAAACCTGGGGGGAAGGGAAGATTCCAAAGTCACATAACAAATAAGTGGCAGAGCTGAGATGTGCATACAGATCTGTCAGATCCAAGTAATGGCTTGCTCACAAGTGAGGTGCTCCTGGTGGCCTTTGGGAGGAGCTTCCTTTCACTGTCCCTTGCACTGATGTCTAAAAATATGCAATGGGAGGAAAGGAGGAGGACCTGCATTGCAATGGCCTGGGGCAGTTTATGAAATGCAAATTCCAGGATGCTCAGGGCCTCCAAACCAGTCTCCAAGGTGCAGCCCAGGAATCTGCATTTTACCAAGCCTGGAGTGAGTCTCATGCACAAGGAAATTTGAGAATTGCCACTACAAAAGTTGCCAGGCTCTCTCTCTTCCTAGTTTGGGCCTCACCTTTGGCTTTGGGGTGGGTTAGATTCACTTGTGGACATGCAGAAGCATTTGTGAGAGTACAGATTTGCAATGGCCACAAACATAGGCCAGTGCCATTGAGGAATACCCTGGGTCACACCTGTACCCTTCACCACCTCATCCAGAAATCAGCATAAATCCCAAGCATGGGGAGTGTGTTCTCTCCACCTTAGCCAATCAGTGTGAAATTTAATCTGTGCTAATCAGCCTAAGGAAGGGGAACACAAAATTAATTTAATGAATTAATTTTGAGTTTCACAGAACCCAAAGTCTGGAGCCAAAAGGACAATTAGGCCTTTCAAATGGAGAAAATGACAGAAAGTCTTTCACAGAGACAAGTATCCCCTGACCTACACATGTCCCAACAGGTCTCTGCCTCTTCCCACACTGTGGGGCCAGTAGCGTTGTCCATGGAGGGAGGAACGGGCACAAACCCAGAGCTGTTAGATGAATGCAAAAGAAAAACCAATTTAATGAGGGGGAGCCTGGACTGGAAACCCAGAAGGGTCCTCGCGGAGTATTTAAGAACCAGTTAACTAGGAATGATTTTGCAAACCTCCCTGGCTCTACCACTTGGCCAAATCAGCAGAAATGGACTTTCTTCTTAGGGACAATGACTCCAAGGGTCTGCTGAAGAAGAGGGGACAGGAATGGATGAATGTGCCACACATTCTGTACAGAGTTGGGAAGCAAGAAGGCATCCTGTGCACGGACATCATTTGTAGCTTGGGACAGCAGTGGGTAACTGGATTTGATACAAGTTAAGTGCTGAGCACACACGGGCTCCCTGGGGTTGTCACTGTCACTGATTAGTCATGGGTCTGATGGGCATTATGTAAGCACCTACTTCACAATCAAGACGGGAGACTGACTACAGGGAACCCACATTCTTGGCTTGACCCTGTTCTCGGCTCTTATATTCAAGAATTCTTCAAGCCCACACCAGATCCTGGGAAGGGGAGAAAGAGGAGGGTGGAGAGAAGATGGTTCATGGGACAAAGGGATGCAGCAGCCTAGGAGGAACAACTTCTTGTGTTCTATAGCACAGTAAGGTAGGATAACTATAGTTGGAAGAAATACATTCTGTATATTTCGGAACAGTAGCAGGGATGATTTTCAATGTTTCCAACACAAATAATCAATGTTCAAATTGATGGACAGTGCCAATTACTCTGATCCTCTCATCACACATTGTACACATGTACTGAAATGCTACCCTGTGCCCTATGGTTATGTACAATCATTATGTGCCCATTAAAAACTATTATTTTAATAATTTACAAAAAAGAATTCTCCAGTCCCAAAGCCATCTTTGCTGCAGGGAGCAGGAAACCTTTCCCTCCTTTCTTGCATCCTTAATTTGCACAGAAAAGATGTGTTTACTGTGTCCCCCTGTGAGTGCTGGCTCACACTCCTCCCATGCTGAGAAAGGCAGGCACTCACCACTCTCTCTGTGTCACATCCACCAAACGCTTAGGGGCAGGGCTTTTTGTTATTTGATTTGTACAGAGCAGGAAACTGAGGCAGTTGGAGGGGAAATGATTTGCTACAGATCATAGCAGGTCTGCAACAGAGGAAGCCCAGCCCAGGCAGCCCTCTCAGCCCAAGTTCATAACCACCTCTCTGTCCTCTGTCCCCATCCACCATATGACTCAGTCCCTTTGGGGCTTTGTAGATCAGCAGAGCAGGAGTCGCTCCCACCTGGATGGGACCAGCAGTGGCTCCAAGCAGACGAGGTTAAATACCCGGCAGATACAGATCGAAGGCCAGGTTAGATGCAGACCTCAACCGCTCTTGCTGGGCTATGGCCAGAGGGAGCCTGATGAGCCCCTTCCCCAGTGGAAGGGATGCCCCATTTCCATCCTTATAAACCTGAGTGACAAAAAGAGAAGAGGAGCCTGCGGATGGAGGGTCAGCCCCACTGCAGCGCCGCCTGGCTCGAGCGCTGTTTGTCTGCGAGACTAAGCCCCCAACACAGCCTCAGTTGTCAGGGCAAATTCAAAACAAATCTCCAGCTTAGTGGCAGCTTCAGGGTTCCCCAGAGACACACACTGGTGGCCAGCCTGGGCACCACCTGGCACTTCTCTTCCAGGCAGGGATCCCAGCCGGTCACATCCCACTGATGAGTAACAGTGATTGATGATAGTGGGCCACAATAAGTGTGACCACAATAAGTGTGACCACAGAGGAACACAACTGACCACACGCCAAGTGTGGAGACACCAATGGGACCCTCCCAAAGACACAGAGAGGTGGACACTGACACTGCCTCGGGGTGGCAGATGAGGAAACAAGCACAGATAAGGTACAGACACTTGAGTAGGGATATCAGCCAGACAATGGTGCCAGGGTCCTCACTGTGTGTGTGTGTCTGTGTGTGTGTGTCTGTGTGTGTGTGTGGGCACACACACGTGTGCACCTGGGAAATTCTACTTAGAGATGGGATCTCAATGGATCATAAATCGTTCAGGCTGGGCTTGAGCTCAGCCTCAGCCTCTTGCCTCAGGCTGAGAGTCCTCACTCCCAACCACACAACTACAGCACCTCTTAGGGGCTCACATAACATAAGCCCCTAAGAGCACAGAGGATAAAGTGAGGCTCCCGCAGCCTCTGGAGTGCCTGTGGAAAGAGGCTCACTTGGTTAAGAAGGGGCATGCCCCTGAGCAAGGGATAGGGAGTAACACATCAGACTGGCCTTGTGGTGCCTCGGGGAGAGAAGGCACTACAGCTTGTCAGGGGCTTTAGAAAGTGGTTTCAAGGGCTTTGAAGCCTCCCTGCCCCAAAAGCTGCACCAGAAAGAGGAAATGAGCCCTCAGACCCATCACCCACACATCCAGGCTTGAATTTGTTTTTTGGTCCTGCTCTCCTTTGGAGTGGACTCCAAGCCTCCATCATGATTCTCCCAACCCCATAAACCATGCTTCCCACAATACTCCAAACTTCCAGGCCAGGTCCCACTCCGTCTGTGTCCTCCCTGTGCCCCCTACCTGTCACCTGGCCAGCTTCCTGCTTATCCTCCAAGTTTCCTCCAAGAGGAGGCTGCCCTGACTCCACTCCCAGTCTGCACAGACTGCTCCTCCTCTAGCACAGCCAGACAGGAGTTCAAATCCCACTCTGCTATTCACCAGCTGAATAAAACTGGATATATCACTTCACTTCTCTGGGCTTCGTTTTCCTCATCTGCAATGTGGAATTCTAACACCTTCCCCACAGATTGATTTAAAGGTGAAATTAGATAATACAGGTAAAGGACTCATCACAGCATCTGGCACCAAGGCATTCCTCATTAAATGTTGCTTTTGTAATTAAATTCAGCAGGACTCCATCCATTCATTGAATTTGCCTTGAACGCTTTGTGCTAGGCACTGAAGTGTGTAAAAATGTCTAAGATCTGTCAATATCTTTGAAGAATTCCATCTACTGGGGGAGGGTGAATATTTTTAAATTACATATATTGGTAAGAGCGGTGATGTGGCTTGCTATAAAACAGGTGGCATGAAACTATTTTAAACATACCTCCTCACCAGGGCTTTATGAAAAACAAGTAATTACTAGCATTGACATTTTACCAACAATGAGACAAAGGCTCAGAGATTTGAAGAAGTTGCCCACAATGCCACAGAAATAAGGGCACAAAATTGATGCCTGAATCTCAAGCTAGTGCCACCCTCTGTTCCTCCACTGTTAGGTCACTACACTAATTCCTTACTTTCTGCAAGCCCTGGCTCCTTCACTGTCCTGATCACGGTCCCAGTTATCATATGGGGAAACTGAAGAACACAGGAAGAATATTCCATCAGCGTCCTCCTCTGAGAGGCCATAGTTAATCCCACTGTGGTCATCCATGCATTTACACAGTATGGCCACAACATGTCTGCAGCCAGCTGGCCCCCGAAGGAGACACACCCCAGTAGTTAACTACCAGTCTACTCTCTCGAACCAGATGAAAATGCAGACCATCTTACTGTCCTAGGGACCAGGGAGCTACCACACCAGCCCCTCACAGGAGCACTACATTGTGTCGGAAGCACAGGATACCGTCCAAATTCAATCGTCAGGTGGTCCTGTGACTTTTCCTTCCCTTCCAGAAAGTCACTCCCCTTCCCTTTCTAGTCACATGTCCCTGGCCACACTCATGACCAAAATCTATCAGCATTGTGCAAAATGGACTTTCAAACCTAAATCTCCAGTCCCCAGTAGATCTTCCTTGCAATTCCTTACCAAAATCTGAAAGCTGTCAGACTAAAAAGGCCAGAAATACAGAGTGCACGAGCCTTGGTCTTTTGTTATAAATAAGGTATTGGGAGAACCCAGACCAAGTCCAGAGAGGGAAGCACACCTCCATACTGCGGCACATCTCCATGAACTCCTGATCCCTTACAGGGACTTCCTGCATGACAGTGGGGCACTGATTTCTCGTGAACATAAAAAGCCCCACTTTGCATCCTGGCAGATTTTGCATGCTTGAAGAATATTTATAGCCAGCCTCTCCATGGCTCCTCATCTCCTCCTCTGCTCCTTTGCAAATGAAGCACTTAAATCATTTTGCAATAATGTTGTCTTTTTAATAAGCCTAGTCAAATGACATTTCCACTGATGAGACTAAACATATTTCAGCGCCTCTACCCATTGTCCCCCCCACACACTGAGACACAGGGTGGGGTGCAGTGGTCATGAATGGCAGATGGATATCTTCATGATGCATGAGGCGTGGGGAGGTCTTGTCCCCAGCTGTTAGCAGAATTTCCCTTCTAGGAAAGAACTCTCTGGGAGGAGATGCATTCTATCTGCTGTCTCCTCTAAGGATTCTCAAAGTGTGCTTCCCTGGCCCAGCAGCTTCAACGTGGCCTGAGAAATGGTTGGAGGTATAGATTCTCCAGGGCCATCCATGTATACTGATTCAGGACATCCAAGGCTGGGGCCCAGGAATCTCTATTACACTGAGTCCTCCAGAGGATGCAGACACACTTTCAGGGATCACAACCACAGCAGTGAAGCAACATGACCCCTTTCTGTGCATCACAATCACTTCTGGGCTTGTCAATAAAAGCAACAAGGGACTCTGTGGGCCCCCACTGACAACTCCCTGCTGGGTCAAATCCTCCGCGGGAGTCTGGGAAACTACACGGTTAATAGTTCCTTGGGTGACTGTCATGCCCTCTAAGGTGTAAAAGCAATGAATATAAACCAGTAGTAATTTCCCCCCGGGGAGATTAGAGCCATTTCTTCAAATGAAGACTTACATGGGCCCCAATATCCCACCTTCTCCAAATCTGAGCTGCCATGGATTATATGATGTAGCAATACAGAATGTTAGAAAAGAATGTGCTACCAGTTATAAGTGTAAAATGTCAATGATCACAAAGATAAACCCAATTTCAGAGAGGTAAACAATATGCATTTGAGGGCTAATAAAATATAGAATGAAACCAAAAATGTGGAGCTACTGCAACTGATGTTGGTTACAAATTCTAGAGCCCTCTGACCTCCTCTACAGCCCTGCAGACATTCCAAGGTTTCTAAAACACAAATTAACATTACTGCCTCCAGAGAGACAGGCCATAGGGTGGAAGGAGAGACCTACAACACATTCATGCAAGGAGAGAACTTGTATATAGAGTACATAAAGAACAGCTGCAAATCAACAAGAAGATAGAAAGGGGGTAAAAGGCTGAAAGACCACTTAGCCAAAAAGCATAACCAAATAGCCAAAAATATGTTAAAAGGGCATCCATTAACTGACTGTGGTCTGCCTGCACCCACACCGAAACTGCTCCATGAATAAGGCAGACAGCATCAGTGCTGATAGCGACATGGACAAACTGGAATGCTCACCCACCCTGCAGGAGCATGAGTTGATACACTCACTTCAGCAAATGTGGGAAGTCTCTACTAAAACTGAACTACTAAACTAAAACTAAAACAGAGATGATTTCAAACCCAGCAGTTCTATTCCTGGGCACAGCCCTAACACAAATGTGTGATATGTGCAGCAAAACATGAGTGCAAGAATGTCTGCAGCTGGTATATTTCTAATGGGTCAAATTTTAAGACTGATACATAAATAGGAAAGTAAGGAAAAGCTGGAAGCAACTGAATGTTCAGAGTGTGGAACGGATGAATAACAGTGTATTCACACAATGGTACACTAGACAGCGATGAGAATGGATGACCCACAACTGCCCACAACACTGAAAATGAATAAGTGTCACAGACACAAAGTCAAATGAATGGAAGTAAGCATAAATCACTACACCCATTTGTGTGCATTTAGTAAAGTTAGAAGATGGGGAGGAAAATTCACCTCTACTGTTAGAGGTCAGCTCGGAGGTTACCTTCAGAGAGCAGACATGGAAAGGAAACAAGAGGAGGTTTTGGAGAAGCCAGGAAGGCTCTGTCTCTGTCTGGTGCTATGCCCTTTGTGACAAATTCATCAAGCTACACGCATGACATGTGGATCTATTTGTATGTTAGAGTTTAGTATTAAGCTTAAGAAGAAGGAAGAGGAAGGGAGGTGGGGTGGGGGGAGAGGAGAACTTAGGAGGAGGAAGAAATCCTAACCTGCAGACCTGTAAATGTGCTTCCTGGAGAAAGCACTGCTTTGATTTCCAGTTTTTATGGAATTGTATCATGCCCTATGCTCACAGTTCAAGATAATGCCACCAAAACACTCCTACAGAACCCCAGTGTGAATAAATGGCTGTGTGAACATTACTGGAATCATATTTTGCCATATTCCTTACGGGCATTTAATGACCCACAATACAAACTTTCCTAACACCTCAGTAACCAGAAAAATTACTCTTATCTCAAGCAATAGGTATTTGTTTAATTTGCACACAACAAATCTATAGGATATTGTGTTTCCCTTTTAGCTTTGGCTGCTAGGAAGCTCAGCGGTAGACTGCCAGCTCATTCATTCTGTGTCTATTCTGTGCCAGCGGCTGGGATTTTAAAATGACCAAGACACATCCCTGCCCTAGGATGTTAAGTCTGGCTGGGACACAGACCTTCAGGAAGGTATTAGGAAATGGTCAGTACTGAGGAGAACACAGGGCCAGTGGTAGCAGAAAGTAGAGCCCTAACCTACCCTGAGAATGCAGATAAGACTCCTTGGGGCAGGAGCTCCTACACTGATGAGAAGGAAGAGGAGGCCCTGAGCAGAGGAGGCAAGTGAAGGGAGCACTCCAGGCTGGGTAGGCAGTATTTGCAAAGACCGTGGTGTGAGGGGAGTCTGAGGCCAGTGGGAGACTGCAGTTCTGCAATTCTTTTACCGGGCTTGCATCTGCTTCAACTTTTATTTCCCTTTGCTCTGATTCTGTTCGCTTTTAAAAGTGGCCTTGCTTTACCCATGCCTCTTCCTGTTACCATCGGTGACCCGCACAAAGTTGCAGAATATCCTGCAGGTGCCAACACCGCATGATCAGCACCAAGGGCCTGAGCTTCCTACCCTCCTCTGAGTCCCCCCAAACTGTGGCTCTGGATGCTAAGGATGTGCATCTTGGCCCTGCAAATCACTGAGTCTGACCTGACTGCTTGTGATTTGTGACTGTATCAAACGCCAGCTCAGGGGGAAGGAATTTCCACGCCGAAGTCACTCATATTCCCCGCCAGCCCCCAGCTTTCTGATTTTTCCACTTCTCCATCTACTTACTGCTGCTACTGGCCTGAGAGGTCGGACAGCTTGCTCTCTAGGGACACAAATGAGGACAGGGAACGTGGGTATGGCTTCACCGCCTCCTCCACAGCCTTTCCCATAGGAGAGATGCAGGGGCATGCACAGCAGCCAACTTCTCCTAACTCTGCATGGGTGTGACTATTCCTGCAGCAGCTGCTTCTTCCTTTCCACGGCTGACTCCACAGATGACACTGGTGGGGCTACAGGAGTGGGCACCGGGGAGCACACAGCCCTCTCTGGAAAGAACAGATACCCTCTCGCAGGAGAATGTGAAGGGGGCAGAAAATGAGAGCTCCCTCCCAAACTTCATTCCACATCCTCAGGTCAGACAGGCAGCTCCATGCAGGTTGGTCCACATGGAAAAAGGGTGTGCCCTGTTGGGTTTATCATAAATCCAATTACAACTGTCACTGCCTATCTGTGGCAACAGTATTACCAATAAAGCAACAGTATTACCAGTAAAAAACACTAAGGACTTAATGGTGTAGAGAGCTCTAGTTTTGCACTGGTCTGAGAAATATTACTCCAGGATGCCTCAGGACCTTTGCACTTGCCATTTCTATATTTTCCCATTTTTGCACATAAATGACTACATCAAATCCTTCAGATCTAGAATCAAACATCTCTCTTCCATGGAATCCCTCCTAGGGCACTGAGGTAAAAACAGTTTCCCCCCTCCTTACCCTCTCATAACTATCACTCTCTTCTGCTTTATCTTGGTAACAATTCATCATCAAAAACTGGTTTACTTGAGGTCTGTCTCCCTCTGTTGGCCAGGAGATCTCATGAGGACAGAGATTTAACTTGCCCCTAGCTATATGCAAAGAACCATGCTGAATGTCTAACATGGGAGTTGCTCATAAATATTTGTTCAGTGGGTGAATAAAGGGATTCCTTTTGGGTTTCAATAGAACCTTCTGAGGTACCCACTGCTTCAAAGAAAAACAGTTGGGACTAGTGAGGCAAATTGAACTCTTACCTAGCATGCAAAATGTAAGGGGAGAGGCCCAAGGTTATAAAATATAAATAATATTTTAATCCAATATTTTAAGATCTCAGTGCAAACAAAATCCATGGTCAATATTAAAATTTTAAGTAAATACAGGATCCCACTGTGCACAGTGCCTCACTTGCCTTGTTCTAATCTTGACTCACAAATCCTGAATTTATTTAAAATTTTGATATTTTGCTCAACCTGAATTTTTGCATTAATTTGCATTTTTTAAAAATTTACATTAAAATATTTATCTTACTGAGATTTTTGGTGACCCTGTAGATTTTATGCCCCAACAAGAGCTTTCTCACCTCGCCCCAGTCCCAGCCCTGAGGGTCTAAGTGGAACAACAAATAGCTCTTCCTAGGTCTAACCGGAGCTCAGTGATCATAACCCATGCCCACAGGCTAGTGTTTGAATTAACTTGGGAGCCTGCCTCCAGATTACAGTGTAGATCTTAGGGGCAGGAACTGTCTGGTTGTCCTTGTCCCCAGCCCATGAACACAACTCAGTAATGAAGTCACATTTACATGCAACCTTAGCTTCTCCATTCACACAGCCCTTTCCACTACGTTGGGTTTGGTTTTATTCTTCCCATAAGTATCTTTACATCATAAGTATATGCAAAGTATATGCCCCTAGTCAACATAGCATAATTGCTACAGTTTGAAAGCAGGCACCAAAGTCCATGTGCTGGAAATTTAATCCCTTATGCAACAGTGTTCAGAGGTGACTAGGTCTTGAGTGCTCTGCCTCACAAATAGATTAATGTTTTAAGAATAGGTTTGTTGTGATAGTGAGGTCATTCCTCTCTTGCTCTCTCCCATATGCTCTCCACATGTGATGTTCTCCATGATGGAATGATACAGCACGAAGACCCTACCAGATGTGCTCCCTTGATCTTTCCAGCCTCCAGAACCCTGAGGCAGGTAAATTTTTATTGTTTGAGTCATGTGGCATATGGTATTCTGGTACAGATGTAAAAAATGGACTAAGATTGCAATGTTCTGCAAATCATAAAACATAGAATGTGTGATCCAATATTTAGGTATTTTCTGTAACTTAATCCTTGTTTTTTAGCATCATGTTTGCAAGGGCAACTCATGTTGACAAGTGTTTCTCTAGTTTAAGTGTTAGGAAACTTCTGTAAAGATCCAAAGAGTAAATATATGTTTTCAGGTGGCCTCTACTCAACCGTGCCACAGTAATGTGGCATATTCTTGACACTAACAAAGGAAGGTGGCGCTGTTCCAATAAAACTTTTCTTACAAAAAACAGGTGGTGAACTGGATTTTGTCTGTGGGGCTGTAGCTTGCCAGCTCTTTATTCACTCCTGCTTTTGGGAGCTGTCTTTAATATAACCAAATGTCTTCCTCCATTCCCCTATAGATAAACTCCCATTCTGGTATTTACATCCCTTCAATGAAACACGTGCTGCTGTTAAAATTTTTTCTTCTCTTTTCATGTATACACAGATCAGTTTCTCCCATATATATACCTAGAAGTGGATTTGCTGACCACAGGGCATGGAGCTTCGGTGTCACAGACAATGCCAAGTTGTTGAAGAGTTATGAGATCAATTTTCACTCCCACTGGCAGTCTATAAGAGCTCCTGCTGCTGCACATGCTGCCCAATAGTTGACCACATCAGATTTTTTGATTTTGCCAGTCTGAAGTGTAAACTGGTACCTGGTGTGGTATTAATTTACATTTTCTGATACTACTTGGGTTGAGCTTCTTTTCTCGAGTTCATTGGTCATTTGAATTCTTGAATGCATGAATTTTTGAAATAAG